>NC_140102.1:2520528-3780792 GCF_964237585.1 Gallinula chloropus
CAATCCAGACCATTCTGTGATACATGTTAGTTCTCTGTCTACTATAGCACACCCATTTCTGATGCCTCTGAGACCCAGAGAAATTAGTTATTTGATTGTAGTATGTTTTGTGTATTCTATAGTGCATTTATCTTTCTATTACTTATGCATAGGAACAGTTTGGTTGCCAGACTGCAGTCCTTGTTGAAAGAAAAAGTGTTTCCTGCATGCATGTATATATATCGGAGACACGCAATTTCCACACTGAACATTCCCTTCCGTTTTTTACACTTCTTTCCTGTGTTCTTTGAGTTTTCTTTCCTTTTTTTCCATTTTAACATGCAGAAATGTTGGTGTTGGATATAGTTTTCACTTCACCAAATAGCTGTTTGAGCAATAATCACATTTTAATGTTTCTAGGTAAAATCAGACTATGACCATCTTAGAGAAACCCTTCTCAGAGTGACCAAAGAACGAGATTTGGCTGTAAAGGGAAAACACCAGCTCCAAGCCAAGCTGGAGAACTTAGAGCAGGTCCTAAAGGTATGTATAATGTCGTGAAGCTCATCAGTGCAGTACTTGTATCGCTTACTTAATATTCCTGATGCTCATTCTGTGAGTCACAACAGCGTAAGTGTATTGCAAGCTAGAAGACTGAATGGCCCTGTTAGTTGTGATCAAACATATGGAATACATAAGACCAAGTATCTACAAGGGCTCTCAAGCTATCCAAGGAGAGAAATATTTATAGATATCTTTCCATATATAAGTAATTGGATGTAGGTTTTCACTGTGCCATTACTGGAGGTAAGTCAAGATGAGGATGGAATATGCTGATGAAGGAAATATGAACAACTGCCAAGACACTTTGAAGAGAGCTGTCTGCCAGTCTAACTTGATGCAAAATGCTATTGTGGCCTTGTGAAAAAAGTTCTTGGTACCAATTTGTGATGCCTGTGCAGAGTAAATCCCATTCTTAGGACAGAGTTACAAAACCTGCTATTGCTTTATTAGAGAGGTCTTATTTAGTAAGAACTGTATTGCCTGGTACGTAGCCACCTTTCTTTTAACATGCTTCTAGAGAAGCTTATTACATTGGTGCCTAGCCTTGCTTGTTTTCTAGGTAAATATTGGGTTTATGTCATCAATTTGCTGGTTCCTCTTCAGCTTAGAAAAAATGCAGTAATGCATTTTGAATCAGAAGTGTGTTCTTCAGCAGAGGTTTCATGGTTTAGTTGAAGATGCTGTCCTGCTTCTGTTTTCCTGGTTACTGTGTAGCATAATGCCATGGGAAAAACTGATTGTGTGAAATAGTGGAATTCACCAGCTGAATCCAACCAGAGAGGAAATCTAGCTAAAATGATGGGGTAGAGTAAAATTCAGTTGGAAAATGGAATCAACCAAGAGATTGTTACTTGCCTGCTATTTCTAGGGGAATAATTCTATGTGTTGAAAAAAAGTGCAAAAAAAAAGTTCTGATGGTGGCATGGAAACAGTGCTTTGGTGAGAAACAGCCAAATTCCCAGAGTATTATTGATTAAATAAAGATGGAATTTAGTAACTTGATAAGCCAAGCCTGATAGAGGATCAGGAGTAATGGAGAAGGGTCTGAAGGGTCACTTACAGACAATGAGTGATGGGGTAGAGTGTGCCAGTGGAAGGGAGCATTAGCTGTGATAGAAATACAAACTGCTATCAGTGAGCCAACTGTTTCCAAGTTTGCTTAGTTGTGATGGGAAAACTGGCACCAAAACCTGCCTTGAAGAGGGTTAAAAAACTTAAGATTATTAAAAAAAAAAAAGTTATGCAGCTACAGCTGTTTGCATCAGTGGAAGAAGTGCTTTGGTGAGGACTCCAGTGAGAATTCTTGAGAGAGAAAACACTTGTAAACACTCATCTGTATTTCAGGCCTTTCCAAAAAATGAAGGATGTGTTTGTCTGGTTAGAACTGAGAATTGATCCAGTGCTGGAACTTTTTTGACAGACTGCCAAAGAGCAGCTTATTTTTCTTCTTCTCAAGCCCAAGGTTTTTCCTTTTAAAAACCACTGAAGTGGCTGGTAAAGGAGGGATGGATGACCTGAGACTCGGATGGAAATGAAAATAAGTGGTTTGAGGTCTTAAAGTCCAAACAAAGCACTTCTTTGGAGAATGTTTTAGTAATATTTCGTGGCTTCAGCCAATGCTTGTCAAACAATTGCTAATTTGAAATTGGATTTGTTAATGATTTTGACTTAGATCAGACTCAGTCTAAAAGAGGAAAAACTATTTTGCTGTTGACTGCATCAGGATAGATCTGGGGTTTTGGAGATGATTGTAGTGATGCAAATGGCTCCCTGTCTGAATTTGGAAGAGAGATTGTATTTTTTGCCTGTTGCACTGGCAAATATGTTGTTGAAACCCTCTCTCAAGGGGTTCTTTGACATTGTTCAGGAAGTGAGCAGGTTTTCCAGCTACAGATGGAAATAAAAGGTGGGTTTAAGTTAGGTCCTACTTGCTGAGCTCCAAAATATTGTGGGGTTATCAAAAATTAGCTGACTTGTCTGTAAATCAACTTATTCCAGGAGCTTCTGGAAACATGAGCTGTTAAAATCATGTACTAGGCAATGCCAAGGAAAGTTAACTGTTATGGGTATTGTTGTGTAGTGTGTTATTAATGTCCTGATGGAATAAATCTAGAATGATGTGCAAATAAGAAATACATGTAGTGGGAAAGGAAAATTAAACAGCTTTACTGAAGAGTGATACACTGTTATCTGTCTTTAGCCCAATACAACTTTCCCTAGGGAAAGGTAGGAAGTTTTTTTCCTTGCAATAGAAGATGATTTACTTTTTTCTGTTGTTTCCTTCCTTCTGGGGAGCGTAAAACTGACTGTTCTACAGGCCTTTATCACTAATTTTCTATTTTACTGCAAGCCATGTGCGACACCTAGTAGATATTTTAACAGATATGTCTTGTCCATGCTCTCTATATGATGATTGTGGGGTTCCAGCTTGATAGCTGCAGAAATTCACTTCAGGGATCCCACAGTAAAAGGATAAGGGGGGAAAAAGTTAAGATAAGAAATGAACTGTCATTTCATGTTTCATAAAATAGCTGAGGATTAGACTTTGCTCCAAGTGAATTGGCATTAATTCTCATTTCATCAAATCAAAATACAGATTATTATTGTGTGAGTTCCTGTGTTGCTGAAAAACTCAGCCGCTTTCATGAGCATAAATGACTGTGAACTCTTAACTGCTTTCTCATATCCTACTCAGGCACAGGTTTTGCAGGGCTTGTAAGTTTTCTGAACACCTGAAATTCCCCTAATTATGTGCTGTGTTTTACTTTCTTAAAACAAAAAAGGATGTACTTTCTTCTTTGGCCATACCAAATAACATTCATTTAATTAGAATATTTACTGGCATTTGCTTTAACGATTCCTCCAATCATTAGATTAGATTCCTCCAATCATTTAGAGTACTTACTGGCATTTGCCTTGATTCCTCCAAATTTCTTCTGTAGAAGAGCTGAATCTTGACTGATTTTGCTTAACTTCTAGTTAAATAATACTTCTGATGTCAGAGAAACATCTTGTAAACATTTCTGTTCTGCTTAAGAACTCCTTCAAAAGTTTTCCTTCAGTGAAACAAAAAATGCCTTGTGGATATAGAGATCCTGACTCTTCATATTCACTAGTTCTCTCCCTTGAGCAGAGAGCACTTCTGAGCTACCAGAATACCTTGAACAGACTTGAAACCCTGGATCTCCTTTTTAGCAGTAACCATGCCCAAGCAGATGCAGTTAATTGTGTATTTCATGTGTGTCCTCATATGCTCAGGAAATTAGTAGCTTGAAAAAAAATGATTTGCAGCTTTCCAACCGTTGGCAAGTTTAGATAAATATTTAGCCTAGTTTCCCTGTCAAAAGAGAGATGTAGTTCCTCTTTTGAGAAATTCAAGATGTATCAACAAAGCGGAAAAGGGAAGATGAAGAACTGCTGAATGAGCTGACTCCTGAGAATCTTTGCAGTGCCTCTCACATGGAACAGCCCTGATTTTCTGATGTGTTCAGCCAGCTTTTCCCATTCATTCCACTGTCGTGGTGCCCACCCATCTGCAAGCACAGATGACAAGTCCTTTGATCAGAGTACTTGGGTGAGAATTAAATTTGCTCCCCATTCAGCAGCGTGTATGGGTTCTGTCTCATAAACAAGACTTTAGCACTTCAAAGCCAGTTGAGTTTCTTCTAGTATTAGCCAGTTGTGCATTGTAGCACTGTAGAAGGCACTGCCAAGAAAGAATGGGGTTCTTTGTGTTGTTTGCAGCTGTAGGTAATACACTGCAACCACTCAAACAGTTGCAACTAGGATGGGCTATTCATTGTCAAATCCCCATGTTGCCCATGAGGAAGCTGGAAAAACAAGATCTGTTTGAGCAGGTCCTTTAAGTGCTATTTCAGAAACAATTTATACTATATAGCCCTCTAGCTCTGTAGTTTGAAAGAAAACTGAGATATGCACGATGTCCCCAGTTCATTCTCTGCTGCCTAGCAGGAGTCTTGCCTTTGATCTGAAAGATCACTGAATGGTTCCTTCCTCATACTTTCTCTGAAGGATTGAGTGCTATTTGCCAGGTGTTTTTTCTATGCTCTTTTAGGTATGGATTTCCTTCCTGATACTAGAGTAATGTTGTTAGGACCTCCAGAAAGGGTGCAAAAAGGGAAGTGCAAATGTTTAGAAAGTTCTAATCTGCCTAATATTAAGGACAGCAATAACATGGAGAAATGGGCTGCCACCACCTGCACAAACCACAGCAACGTGATCCTTGTGGAAATCAATCCTGAAGGAAGATGCAGGAAGAATTCAGCAGCTCAGAGCTATCTCCCTGCTGTTCTTCCAGTGATCTCTGCAGTCCTCCTCCACTGCCCTAAGTTATTCCCCTCAGGCTTGGAAGAAGAAATGACAGCAGCTGATGTGCAGATAGGAAGCACAGACCAGATTTGCAGGCAGAACCGATTTGTGAGCTGAGTGGGAGGGGAAGAATTGCTTCTGGTTTGGGGGAGATTTAATTGCTGTGCCAGGGGAGAGACAGATGCTGGGGTGAAGAGATCCTTGCAGTTTTAAATGCTAAGTAGATCATGACAATACTAAAATGACTGAGAGATACTTTTAGGTTAACATAAATGATCAAATGGCTTTTTCTGACCTTAAAATCTGTGAACTGTAGATCATTAATACTTATTTTAGGAAACAGAGAAATTAGAAGCTGGGGAGAATCACAGATCATGTATCACAATCTGTTTCTTCATTACATTTTATGGATTCACTATATGGTCATGGCATTAATTATTTATTGATCTCTGAAACGTACTGTAGTAAAGTTAGTAAGAACATGAAGCTATGAGAATATACTGTACCAATTCTGATACTAAATCTTGAGAGTGGCGAGACATTTTTTAATGATTATTAAAGGTTTTAATTAAAGGTGTGAGAAGGACTTGATTGCCTCATTATTTCTTGAATGTAAGAAATGTGCTGATGCTCCGTAAGTGTCACGATTTATATAAGATTTGATGGAAGCTGCAGAGCTCAGTAAATGTATTTTCATGCTAATTTAAATAATGAGTAATACTAGTTAGCAATATAGTTATGCTCATTCAGATGAGATGAAAATTGGAACCACTATTTTTGGTCATTATTAAATACTGAGAATAGATATTACCCATGAACAGAAGCAGTTAAATTTTGTATTATATGTGCAGTTCAGAAATGTCTACAGTCAAAATACTGAGTCCTCACAAAACTCCTAGAAAAAAAGCCTTAGTTGAGAGTCAAAACTGATGAATTGGAAAAATCTTTGATGAATTTGTTTAAAGTTATTTTTACTCAACACATCAAATAAAAATAAATCAATCCCAAACAGAGGTCAAATGGAATATCTGAGAGATTTCTGCTTTCTTTGCAAACATACCCAGACTGAGAGAAGGCAGCCTTGCTGTGCTGTCCCTCTTTGTTATGAGCAACAGGTAGCAGAGAATAACAGCTCATTAAAGGTTAGCAATATGCTTGATAACATTTTCTTATCTACACAATATGAGATGTTTTATGCTTTTCTTGTCAATTTAAGCCACGTTATTTGTGTTTCCAAGTGCTGATTGCCAATAGGTTTGTGTGTAATAACTCATGGTGCTGCAGATAAGACATTGTGCCTCTGCTCTGACAGCATTATGGGAATAATATGTAATTTGGAAAACAAATATCTTTAATACCAGTTTCACCAGAGATCAGAATCTATAAAGAGAAGTTTCTTAACTCCCATTTATTAACAGGGTGTTTGGAAGTTATAAGGATATTGTGAGAACAGTATTAACCTGTAATGAAAAAGATTCCTATCTGCAAAGGGTATCTTGACATTGTTCAGCTTGTGCTCTTCCTAAGAATCATTCTCATATTGCTTTGAATGATTAGTAGCAACTGTACTTTGAAAGTTGGGTTTGAGTACTGCCTGTACTTTTTCTCCAAATGCACCCATGTTAGTATTGCTCTAATTTGCTATAAATAACAGGGAAAGATTAGCACAAGTAAGCTGTTTCTTTTGGGTCATCATTTGCAAAACAAATCACAAAACTATATTCTAGAATAAAAAGGCATTTAGGGAATTGTCAAGCTAATTATTTTTTTTCCAAGCATTAATTTTTCAGCACGATGCCACATATAAATGTGTGCCTGATGGATAAAATGGGTGCTGCTCACTTGTGCATCACAGAGGCCACGCTGCTGACAATGAGAGAGTCCTATATCCTAATAGAGATTGCTGTCAAAATGCCTGAGTTTAGCACTGGCAATATGCCCCTAAGCACTGACTGAATTCAAATCCTATCCAATTTCCAGTGATACCAGAGAGCTTTTATGTTGAGGTGAACATCTGCATGCCTGGGGATGGCAGCATGTTTGGCTGCAGGTAGAATATGTTGAAGTCTCCTGATAGTTTTTCCTCTTTCCTTGGAACAGCATATGCGAGAGGCTGCTGAACGGCGGCAACAGCTGGAGTTGGAGCATGAGCAAGCCTTGGCTGTTCTCAACACCAAACAGCAGGAAATTGAACTCCTGCAGAAGGTAAGTGGAGAGAGGGAAAGTCAGGTGGAATAGCCAATTGCAGTGAGGAAACACAGAGCATGAAACAGGTCTGGTTTAAAGGAATTTAAACCACAATGGCCAAACTGGTTCCTGCTCTGGGTTGTTTTGGATGATTTGCTGGTGCAGCTGTAACAAGTGGATGTTTACTGTTTACATGACTCCAGTGATTGATTTAGAAATGTTTATGCCAATGAAGATTAACCTGACCAGTTTATGTAAGTCTTCATATTTTCCAATAGAGAGGAAGGTGATGCAAGCACTTGTATTTCTACTGCATGTCCCTTGATTTCCCCTACATTTGCCTGAGGAAATTTGTACAGTCCTTAAATGTCAGGAAGGAATCCAGTCATAATTTCGTGATAATCAAAATATGGAAGATCCACTGTTTCCTTGTCAGTTAAGAACATTCAAATCTTTCCCACTGACACATTTTTGTTAGAATTTCATTGGCAGCTTCTTCCAGACACTGGCAATCCTTGCTACCTTTCTCCACTAAATTAGAAAGTCCTTGTCAAGGTACTTACATATCACAGCTGATCACAGCTGAACTTCTTTTTCACCAACTAAACAGTTGTTTAAGCACCTCTTTTCCAAGCTCATGCTGTAATTCAGAAATCACTTTAAGACATTCATTTTTCACACTGCAGCTTCTCAGTATTCATGATAATATAATAAATGTGGTATTGAGTTTCCATCTTATTGAGTTTCCATCTTACTGAGTTTCAAAGTCACTGCAGTTGTCTCAGTACTGCTGTTGATTTTTCCAAGTACTTGACTAGATCAAAATGCAGAAATAATACTACTAATGATAATTTGGTAGAGATTTGGCATGGAGGGACATTCTCAGCAGAATAAAAAGATGTATCTAAATATAGTTTGCTGGAAATAGAAACCTTCCCTTGACCAAATGAAATCTTCCAGTTAATTTTCTTTTAGCCTTTTTCAATTAATCTATTTAGGCTATTTCACAATGCCATTTCTGGTTATATTCAGCTGTTAGTATTGAACTTCCACAGAAATTTCTTGGCAAATCAAAGAAAATCAAAGAAAGGTATGGCTTTTCTTCTTGGTAATTTCTGTGATATTCTTTTAATAAATCCATATTACATGGGTCTTTTTGTTACAGTTCAGCAACACAGTTCAAGCACAAACAAGGTTGGATTGTGTTGGTTATTTTACTCAATGTGACTACCTCAGCATCTGTAACCAGTGATTATACTCTTGTAGCATGGAATGCAAGATCATTTATATTTGAAATTATTATGTAATAATCATTTACCACTAAGTTCCTCAGGAACTTTAGCTTAGAATTCCTATACTAAAATCCACCATAACAATTCATCTTTGCATTACTTAGTGGAAGCATTTAAGAAATAATTAATCCTTCTTACTGACTTCATTCATTAGCCTGAAATATTCCCTCTAGGACTTTGCACAGACACTTATTTTCATGCTGAAACCTCTAATTCTTTATGTGATTAAGTTGTTATTGTGTCTTGTTTAATTCTTTTTAAAATGTTATAGGATTTGTAGCAACTTAAATAAGCATTGTACCCATCACATCTCTTGACAAATTCCACATCTGATATCCACTCTACCCATCCATTTTTCTTAAAAATAAATGGGTTTTGATTTTAAAAAAAAAGTTCTTTTCATCCCTTCCAATCTCCATTGTGACATTTTGGGATCCCAGTTTATTTGACATGAGTAGTTGCTTCTGTAATGCTGCTGTTAATGCTGGAGAATAAGAATGAACATCAGATTAGTACAGAGTATGGGTAGCAGCGGTAAAGTTTCAAAACACTGAAAGATCTTGGGGTGGGGGATGTCTACATCATGCACTGTTCTACCTTGTATAGATACCCAAGCTACATGCAGTTCTCTAAGCCTGGTAGTGGAGATGAGCACAGACTAATTTGTCCTGTACTAGCCTCTGCTTGTATCCAACATATCTCCTTTTCAACACTACAATGCAGTCTATATTATCAGACAAACAATTTAAATAAATCTGCTGCCCAAGGAACTCTAATCCTTTGCTTCTGTCATTAAACTTCTGGCTTATGTTTCATCCAGAGCTGACATCCCGATATACCCAGTTCCTGTGTGTTAAAGTCTTTCTTCCTATTTTTTTTTTTTTGTCATCTAATTACTTGAAAAGGTACCATGAAATGAAAGTAGCAATTCCTTGCAGCAACAGGATGATGTTTCATAGCATATCTTGCTACTGTTGTGAAGTTGCTGAAGAACCACACAAAGTGCACTTTAAAACCAAGGGACCTACTGGTACAGCCTGATGTGTTTGCTGTCACGTTTTGATACTGTAAATAATAATTCTTTGTGTTTTTAATCTATGAACAGGGTGATCAGATTTTCAGCCTAAAGGGAAGAGTATAATATTGTTCATCACATTTTTGTGCTGATAGGGAATCAGATGGTCTTTTTCACCAAGCAAGCCTCACTACAAGACAGTTTGATGTAAAAGAGAGATAGCTATTGATGCATGTGTTCTAATCATTTATCAAGAACTCATAGTCTAGGTAGATTTTATTAAACTTGTAATGATGGATAACACAAGGCTTCCTGTTACCTGTCTTCATACGTTTGCTAATGCTCCTGGAGCCAATATTTATCAGGTGCTAGCAATGAGACTTATTACTGTAGTACAAGAAGAAATATGAGTGTGCTTGCAGGACCAAAGGAGGCTTTATTACCATGTGTGACAGTGAAGTATAGTTTGGGTCTTTCTTTTTGCTTATGATTTTATGGCCTGATCTAGCTTCCACTGAAACCACTAAGACAGTAGGGAAGCCCTCACACAAGAGGAAAAATGAAGTTAACAGAGCTGTGTCAGTGTCCAGCTTGGGAATATCTGGCCCATTAAATTAGGAAATATGTGGGGTGCTGCCCTCTGCTAAACTGAAGGGTTCTAAGACTGTTCTCTGATGAGGAATGTGCAGAAAGTGGTCTTTGGATTACAATACCAAGGAGCTATGAGGCAAAGTTAGTGTATCACACTGCCATCAGCCTCAAACAATAGTTTATAAAGTTTTGTTTATCTTGGGCCACCTTCAATAAAGAAGAAATAAGGTGAGGGGAATACAAACTTACCAAATGCTGTTTTTTCTGGTTTCAGTGTTTGAATTTCTCCTGACCAAAATTTGACAACTGAATTTCTGACCTACATAAAATATACTTTTCTCTTCTTATTGACTCCCTTTTTTTCTTCTCTGACTCAGTTAATTGGATGTTAAATGCTGCACTTACGTTTAGACACAACCTTTCTTGTTGCCTTGAAGTGTTTTGTGAGCTCTTTACTTAGATGATAAATACTTATGCAGCATGTAAATACTAAGCATAGTTTTGTGTTGCTTTCTCCTAGCTGGGATGGGAGCTTTCTACACTATGAACCTCCTGCAGCATAGAAGATCAGTTTTTTAGTTTAGAGTTTTTTAGTTTAGAGGGTTTCAGAGTACTGCTGTTGTGTTATTGCAGTGTGTTGAGCACGCTCTTCTTGGTCCAGCAAAATACCCATGGTTCTAAGCTTCACTGAGATTTAGTCTCCTAAAAACAAGCAGTTCTTTCAGTGGCTTAGAACCAAAGAACTACAGTAGTATTGACAGAGCCATCCCTTCAAGACTGTAATTGCCTTTGGATTTCAGTGTGCAATGTGACACTCTATGTGGTTAGAGCATACTATACGTGGAATGACTAACTGATTTTTCTTTTATTTTTTCATTTTCTCTCTTAACTGCAAAAACAAGGCTCAGGTTGAAGCAAAGAAGGAACATGAGGGAGCAGTTCAGTTGCTAGAGGTAAGAAGACGTCCTCTGAGTTACTTTTGCTTCTGGGGGTTCCATTGTGAATGTGATAAATTTACAGTATCATCGTGTTTGGAAGTTTCAAGAAATACATAGACAGATGAGTTTTGTTATTTTTCAATTCTAATGTAATTGCATCCTTTAAGTAGTATAACTTAATTTGGAGTACATTAAGCTGAGCTGTTGGAAGTGATGTGCACACCTCCATTTCTCTTTGTATAGAATGGAAGTTTTAGTACTTTCTCTTTTTTTTTTTGCTATGATACATACAAAGTGATTACTTCATAAGAATTAGTGTAGTTTAGGCTGGAAATGTAGCTGCAAATACAAACCAAGACATCATCATCCATAAAGATACATCAAAAAAATCTTAGTATTTTCTTCAGCAGTTGCTCAGTTATGGAGCATTTCCTGCAAATTCATTAGCAGTTGAGTTTATGGACTTTGAATCACGTTTCAAGCCTTCCTTCAAGTCATTAATCCTAAAAAAAAATCTAGTAATAGTCTTCTGTGTCTAAAGATATAGGATTGCTTGTGTCTTGTACTGAAGTGACATGCAGAATGGGAGCAAATTCTTACTCCTGTTCAAACTACCATGAGTTTTGCTGTCAGCATTAGTTAGAATAGGGCAAGGTTTGCAAAACCTCTTTGTAAAATTTTTAGGGATTTTAAACTGGAACTCTTATAATAATGGAACCTTTATAATAGATACATATACTTACGGTTAAATTACATATAAAAACACAACGTTCAAGGATAATTTAAAGAAATTAATATACTATAGTATGTGCCTGGTGCTGACAAAACCTTTTATTCCCTGTTGGGAGTCCTGTAGGAAGGTTCCTAATGCAAACAGGTCCTCCCTGCTTTTTCAAAACTAGGCTTACAAATCCTTTAAGTTTCAATCATGTTGTTTGATGTACTTGGATAAGGTGAAGTGTCAGAAAATAGATGTACAGGTAATTAGCACGCTAACTGCATCCAGATTTCCTTTTCCTCTATTTTGTTCTTCATTTTTTCCCCCATAAAATAGGTTTTCACTGATAACTATCAAACTAATTTTTCTGTCTGAGGAAAAGGCATTATAGGGTTGTTAAGTCATAACATACATATCATAAAGAACATGTGATACCATAGATTGATTGTAGCATATGCATTGCCAATATATCATGTAGAATTCTGCTTTTACCAGAAGGTAATTTCTATTCTTTTTAATTTCTCACAGTAGTTGTTCTGTCTGTGTACTTACCAGTCATGCATTGATGGGAGGTGTTTTTTTCTGGTGCATTGATCATCTTTAAATACATTTTTTAAAAATTTGTTTATACCTATAAAAGTTAGTATTCCCACAGAAAGTGTTTTACTTACAGGTTTTCATTTTCATCATGTAAAGCTTGGTTTGCCTTTAAAAGTATAAGATAAAATTATTATTTAATACCTGATGGAAAGCGTATGGTGCAGGAAAACATAAGTAGAAACAAAGCAGGCAAGTGATGATTTACCACCTTTAGGCTACTGAGAGTTCCTACTTAGCAGATCTGTCTGTGACCTCTGATTTGCATAACCCTGTCAAGTTTTCCTAAGCCTTTGCTTTTTATTGCCACAAGCCCATTAATTTTCAGCATTTTATTTAATCTGCCTTTTGCAATTGAAGATCAGCAGTGGTATTAATTTCTGGAAGGCTCTATGGCGTGGTTTGCGTTAATGCATGGTTCTACACTGTTAACTGTTCTGATATATTTTGCTTTGAAATGTAAAAGAAAAAGTGTTCAAAACTTTTTATTTCTTGGCTTATTTCACATCTCTTTGTTTACTGTGTCTTGTTTGGAATTTATTGCTTTGCACTTCATCCAGAACACCTTGGACAGCATGCAGGTATTTTAGGGCGTAAATTCTCCTTTCCCTGTCCTGAATCCTGCACTTTTCCCTTTAAAATGAGTATGGTAGTCCTGCCTAAACTTGCATGGAATGTGTGCTAGAACCATTGTTATGCAAGCATGCTTGGCATTTACTGGCATCATACCAAATGATCAAAAATCAGAACTTTTTTCTACAAGAGATTAATCTTCAAATATGACATGAGTTAATGAGGACTCAGATACTGGTTCTGAAAGTTCATTTCTTATAAGCATGCCCAGTAAGAATGGTTTGGTAGTTTATTTAAGATTGTAGCTTTCCAACTGGGTGGATTTTGTCTGAATTCAGATTGTTCTTAATCTGGATATCATTTTATGTGATATTTTCACCTGAGGCTGATTTACTAGGCTACTAACTCAAAGCCATCACTGCTACCTAAACAGTTATACTATGAAATTATATCTCTGTAGCAGAAGATGTGAACTAATTACTAGTCTGAATTCAAGCCTGTCCACTGGGAAGTTGCTCATCATCTTATCTGTCTTGTGTGAACAGTATCTGTCTTGTGAAGGATAAAGTCTGCTTCCTTTTCAGTTTAAGAAGCTGTTTGAGTTTTACAAATAGCACTAGGTATTGTATGAGCAACTTGCCAACCCTGACCATTTGATACAGTCTGGTGTAGAGAAGGATGTCTTTTCATAGAACCACTGCTACAGGCAGATCTAGGTTTAGGGAGATCTGGTAGACTTAACATTGGTATTAGGATAGACTATGTGGGCAGAAATGTGATACAGAATAAAAATTCACTACTTCTGAGAGTGTAAGCACATGCCTTGCTCTGCAGTGACATCCCTCAATATGTAGATTTTACAGTGGGGTGAGTCTGGCTAATGATGACCCAAGCACCTGCATGAAGTCAAGAAGCAGAGATGGGTATGAGGATGCTTCCTCTTAGTACTGTTGTGGAGCTCATGGCATTTTTTTCTATATATAGTACCATCTTTTTGCTCACTTCTAACTCACAAACTTGATTAAAAACAAATAGCAAAGGCATATTTTTCTTCCAGGCTCTCATGAGAGAAAAATTTGAAGATTCTAGGCACACAAAAGCAAAGCCAAAGAAGGCATATGCTGAAATGCAAATAAGTTCGAAATAAATAAATAATGATAACTTTTTTCTCCAAAAATTTTTTAAAGGCAGCCTTAGCATCTTATTGGGATCTGGATTGTGATGTTTTTATTTTTCATTTTATACTAGAGTTTCCATAGCTGCATGTGGAAAGGTCAGTATATATTCTCAGAGAGTTGAATACCTCATCCTTAAAATTCCCATTGGAAAGAGGGGATCTGAAAACCCATACCAATTTCCTGTTTTGTTTGTTTAGTATTCCTTTAAAATTGTACATAGATGTTTTATTCAGCAAATTGACAAGTAGCAAAGAGCCACGTTTTGGTTGCTCAAAACCACAGTGAAAAATGAAAGACAAAAAACCAAAATCAAAGTATTTGGTGTTTGTGTAAAACTCCCACAGTGTCGGTGTAGCTTGTTTTCTGTTTGAATGTCAGATAGATACCCTGAGCCATCTTCAGCAGAAACAATTTGGTTTATGAATACAAAGAGATTAAATCCTCAAAGTTCTTTAAAAATGTGCTTGTTACTGAAAAAGGAACAAACAGTACCACCTTCCAAAGGAGAAAATTTGGATTTTTGTCTTCTTCTGGGGGCTCTGTTTTGTTTGTCTTTATGCTCAGATCTCTGTATAGGTGGGATGCAGTATATGTCATTTTCTTGATAAGTAACATGTGCAGATTGTCTTAAATGAACAGAGAACATTTTTCTTTTTCAAAAAAAAGGAACCTTTACTACAGTTGAATGAATCTAATTGATAGCCAGACTCCCTTTTAGTACAGTTGTTTAACTAGGCATATGCAGCAAAGGGGGTTTTAATGAAGGAAAGTGATGTTTGTTCATCATAAAGCATCAGACTAGGATATATAATACATTAGTTCCTCATATCAGGAGCCCATTACTGCCTCTGCTGAGTACTTCTGCTTGCAGTGTTTGGGTCACAGCCCACAAGGCACGAGTGCTCCCTAGGGCTCAGATGGCCCAATTCCAGAGTACAGACCAACTGTCTGCCCCTACATGACCTCACCACTTAAATTCTCAGAAGCTTTGCTGGTTCTTCAGCCTTTGCAACAGGTGTTAATATGCTCTTTTGTAACATTCTGGGCACTCTGTGTTTATTCTCTTCAGGAATATCTGATAGGATATGCAAAGAGATCTATAAGCTGTTTATAAATGCAGATTGAAGCTTAAGGGCATTATACTGAAAACACTGTGATATCATAAATTTACCTGGTGCAACAAATGTGTAGATTAGCATAAAATGGGGTTTTTTTCATACTTCAGTCTTCACTACTCATATATATATATTTAATAGAAGTTGTAGAAGAAATCCTTAATTCTCAGGCCCTTTGTCATTCCTTAATCTTTCCTCTCCATCACCTCATCCATTTTTTCACATCAGGAATTCATAAACTGTGTGCAGGCAAATTTCCCAAGTCAGCACAGAAGCTTATCTTCTGGAGTTCTGTTTTGCTAAAGCCTGATGCCTTAACATTTAAAACAAAATGTTTGCCAACAATGGCATTTTAGTACTTCTCACAAGCTTCCAAGCCATCTCCTCTTGGCTGGTGTTTGAGTTACTTCCGTGTGGCTTGGCACCTATAGTGAGAAGTGTTATTTTTGAGAGGGAATTGAGCCAGTAGATAGGCCCACATTCTGCATGAACCATACTTGGGGAGGAAGGGGGTGTTGGTGGTTTTTTTAATACATAAATGTTAATCTGATTAACAACTCAGGAGGCTTCAATTTAATAGCCAAGGATGGGCAAACCTCAGAAATATACCTGAGCTTCAGAAAAAGATGGAAAAATGCATAAAAGTGGCATTCAGATTAAGTCACAAAAGTGTAGGATCTGTTTGCAGCTGTTCTTGGCAGTGATTTTTTTTTCAGTACTGCCGAAAACTGATGAGCAATTTCCACTTTGGAATATTGAGGTAAGTACTCCTTCCATCCCCATGGGAGTACTTACCTCAGTATTCCAGGGTTTACTAAAAAGTTTAATTCTAAATATGGGTGAGAATTTAGGGGGAGAAAAATGCAACTGTGGCCTGTTTCATCTCAAGTGGTTTGCCTATCCTGGCTTCCTGGTACTTGAAAAATATCTGATGCAGTCATAGGTCGCTCTGATCTCAGTCAAACCCCAGTGTTCTGTCTTGCTTGTGCAGGCCAAAGTCCGGGAGCTAGAGGAGAAATGCCGGACACAGAGCGAACAATTTAACCTCTTGTCCAGAGAACTGGAGAAGTTTCGACAGCAAGCAGGGAAGATTGATCTCTTGAGCAGTAACTCGCTGGCATCCTCAGATATCCCCGGTTCTCCTGGTAAATCTCTGTCCCAGTTAATGAATGGAATAGCCACTTCTATAGGCAAAGGTAAGGACCAGCATTTTATTTGTAGGTAATGCCCTGCAGGTTATAAGATGCAACTCAGTGGTATCGGTAGAGGTTGGTTGTACAAATGGAGGGTAGAATTCCCTCTTTGTGACTTGTTTAAATTTCAGATTGTCTCATAATCCTTCACTGAGGTTTCCACTTTTATTCAGGCACTGCTGTGAGGAGAATTCTCTCTAATTGTTCTTGAGTATAGTGAAGAGAAACCTGGTCAGTGTTAAAATGATGTATTCCTTGTGTAAATATCTAGTTCTGTTGGAAGAAGAAAAACTCTCTGTATATACAGGCTTTGCTGTAAAACCTTCACTCTTTCAGGGACAGGAGTTGCTCTGCTCCCTTGTTGAAGTAGCACGGAGACCCCCACACTGCATTTTAGCTGATACATAAAAGAAACCTGTACATAGAGCTTGGTAGAAAATGGTAATTCTGAGAAACATGAACATGTTTTCAATTTAGTTGCATTGATTTGTCAGAAACTCTACACTTCTCCATAAAAACCTAAAAGCAAAACACTTAAAAAAAAATAAATCCAAGGAAAGAAGCACCATCTACAGAAACACAAATCCTGTCACAAAGTGGTTGTGGTTGGCAAGGAGTGTCTTGGGATATATTTTAGCAGAACTGGATAGGGTTGGTATTTACAGTTGCTTCCGAAACTGTGTAAAGGTATGTTTAAATTTTTAACTGTGTTGCAAATAGTATTTGGACATGTAACTTCTGGGTGTTTTAGGAATAGTAAAGTTGCAATTAAAAGAAATGCAGAAGTAATTTACATTTATAACCAGCACTAGAACCTCCAACACTGTATGTGTTTCTCCAAGATCTGTGTTCAGCTTTTGCATGGTCATCTCGTGTTGCCAGAGGCAACTACTCATCCTGAGGACACAACGTTGTTAACGATTCATTATTCATAAGAAAATTTCAAAAATCAAGGCAAGAGGTTATCTGAGGACACCTGAAAGTAACTTGCATGTAAATCACTTGTTAGATTCTATATTATAACCCTGTTATTATCAAGACTGGGTGAGGACTGTGCTCCTCATGAGGCTCAGCATCTCCCATACTAGAATGGCTTCATCTACTTGTTCTGCAAAGGAACACTTGTCAGATAATTTCCATTACTTACAAATTCCGCCAAAGTTGTTTTAAAATAAGTATGAAGAGTAACTGGAAAAACAAAAACATCTTGAGTCTCTTTAAAATTTCCTCTTCCAAGGCTTCTGGGAAAATCCTGAGGCACAGGGCCTAGAAATCACAAATCATCTCCCTATCATTACAGATGAGCAGTTATTTTCAGTGAATGGTGCTAAACTCAATGTGAAACCAAGTCAAAAGGAACCAAGGTGACATCCTTCTTTCATTTCACTTCAGTAACTTTGTACTTTGTATGCCTTGGGTTTTTGAACACAAAATTGGAGCTGTTTGCAGCCTTGCCCATTGTGGTGCATATTAGTTTATAGGCTTCCCTCGAGCTGCAAGTCTTCCTAAGGGGATATGAAAGTGCACTGAATGGAGAATTCAGAAGGCATTACCCCATAGCCATAAGAATTTAGTAGAAATTTCCTTAATATCAGCAGCGTTAGCTCCTTGTGTCTTTAAGGACAGGCTTTCCAAAATAACAATCAGTTTTAAAGGAATGACAATTAGGTATTGAAATGTCCTTTATGCAGCTAGTGAAAGTGCAGTCTGTAACTCTGCAAAAAATCTAAATAGGCCTCCCATCCTCAAATAAAAATCAGCTACACTTTCTGAGGTCCTTAGCCAACCTCTCCAAACTAACTTCTATTTATTCTTTAAATAGTAATGGAACCTTCAAAGCATGACAAACAGAAATCTTCCAAGAAATCCTTGACTAAATACACACTGAAACCAGCTTGGTCTGTACTGAAGTCATTTAAATGCCTTGCTCTGTAAACCTTTTCTTATAACCTATTGATTTTTTTACGCCATTTAGAATTCAGGGCCTGCAGCACTGGTGTACAAACATCAGAGATCCTCAGGCAATATTCATTCCCAGTATGAATGCCCTGATAACAATAAAGTAATGTTTAAGCTAGTGGGCAGGATTTCTAATTATTGAAATCAACCATTTCCCAATAATGGTGGCAAGGCTACAGCAAGTTCTTCAAACCAGAAGTGTAATTATTTTTATTATGTGTGAGGAAGAAAGAACACAAGAGGGAACACAAGGACAGCTTTCAAAGCACAGCAAATGACGGAAATGAGATCAGTTTATGGCCAGCTGCTTTGCCTTAATTGGTGATGGTTGAATGTATTGGGAAATGAAATCAACCTAGCCAGAAGAGATTAGGACGTTGAAAGTTCACTCTAAACATATAATAATGTCACAATCAGATAGAGAAACTTTAGGATTTATTATTCATCAGATAAAAGGCTCATTTAAATGGCCTTTCTAGATAATCTAGGTAGTCCATAATGAATCAGCAGTTCCAATAAATAAAATGGAGGGACTAATTGTACTACAAGTATAGCCAGCTTTAATTCTGCTGAGACATTTAAATTAAGCCTGGTGCTTTTCCTTGCCCCTTTCCTTGAAAGGGTGCTCTTCAGACTTCCTTAGCAGATATTTACCAGACATGGGAAAGGGCGTTTTGAGTGTATACTGATTTTACAAGACTTTATGGACAAAAAGCCTGTGGCTCTGTAAGGTTCTTCTCTAGTACTTGGAGAAAAAATGAGATATGTCTAGACATTGCTGTATGTTCCTATGAAATGACCTCTTGTATTTTTAATTTTTTTTAGTTTTTTCCAGAGTGCAATTATAAAAAGAAAAGTGCATATTTCTTTCCTTAGTTTCAGTGAGTTAACAAGTTTTAAAACAACCTTTATAAGCCAATTACTCCCCACTCTTGTTGTTCAAGCCCAGGGACACTGGGGAAATTGCTTTGGATGAACATCGTTTGAAGTTATTTCTTATTTTGCAGGTAAAGTTAGGGAGGTTTTTAATGCAGCCATTTTTGTCTGTACTAATGTATTCATAACCTTCAACAGTAGACACATCCTATAGGTAGGAGAATTCAGATACTTGGGAGATTTCAGAAGGAATGTGTTTCATGCACAGTGAATCTCAATTTTTGCAGAAGCATCGCTTGATGATGCTTATGTGTTTTGTTTATTTTTATCCAGCTGTGGCTATGTGTACCTAGAATCAGCATGAATTTACATACATTATTTAAGCATCTTGTGACCTTTTAGAAGTCTCCTGTACAGAATCCACAGGAACCAACTGCTAACATTCTGTGATACAGCTTGACCAAAAATCTATTCTTTCCAATTTATTTCAGGTATTAGAATACATTGAAAACGCAGCGACTTTTAAGCTGCTATAAGAAACAGAGCACATTTTGTTCCCAGATAAAAGCAGTCCCACAGCATGGGAAAGAGCCTTAGATGATCTTCTGTTATTTCACACACTTCTTCATAACAAGGCAGGAGTTGATGGCACCCAGTGCAGATGTTACAGAGTAGGTAGATGTTACATTACGCAAGTAGCCAAGTGAACAGAGAAACAGAAGGCACTAAAGGCAGCAATAAGTCTGGTTAGGAAGACAGATCCATTTAGCATAATTAGATTTGGGGCAGCAGATCTGTATTTCCACATACGTTGATGGATATGGGTATAGATGTACTCTGATGGGATGCGAGGTATCTGCGTAGGCTGCATCTAGTTATTAGTACCATCTGGAGCCAGAGATGTGTCCAGCCACATGGTGCAATTACAAATACCACACTGTTTTCTCTTCTGTGCATTAAGGACTGAAGATAAATTTTAAACACTCTGTTTTACAAGTGGAAAGACAGTTGAGTATCTTCCAGCATCTTGATATTCCTGGAGTTCTTGATAATGTATGTTCCTATTCTGATTATCGTTCTATACACATGCAAAGCAAGGGCTATATTGTCCAAGAATCTTTCCCCACATTTTGTATGTAGTGCAACTAATTTAACAACGAAGCCTGAAAAATCCAGGAGGTATGAGACCAAACAACAGTCTCTTTTGAATGAATAATCACAGTTGGACCAATTATTTATAGGCTTGGCGCTGACAGACTGATATGGCAAGCACATTAACAGCAAACAGAAGGAGCTAAATTGGCTAAAGGTTTCTGAACAGGGATGTCTTTTCTGTTACATGTGTGAGAAAGGTTCCAAGAATAAAACTGTGCCCTTTTCCAGCCTGGGGATTGCTGTAAGCACACTGGTTGTAATTAATCTTTTGAATGATGACTTGTATATTTCCCTGCTGTCAATGTGCTTAAGCTGTCCTGCTGTAAATTACAGTGATGCAGAGAAAATTAATCATGTTGGACTAAGGAGCACACCAGAAAAACCCTCTGATGATATGTTTTGGAGCTTATTCTCCTGTGCAATATGAATAAAGAGGTTCCACTGATAATTCCTGGTGACATGTGTTTGGGAAGCTTGCGATTCAGTAGCAAAACATTGCTGTCCAGACTTCTGGCTGGAGAGGAAGTGCTGAACCTACACATATTCAGGGTCTGAAAAATTAGAGCACGGGCTCATTATATTAATGAGAGAGAAAGCAGAAGGCACTCTGCATATCTGATTGTGTCAGCAATGCCCTATACTCTGTGCTGTGCTATAACTTGTGCTGATGTTGCAAGTATAATCAGGCTCAGTTTACAATTTCCTGCTTGTTTTCATGTGGTTTGGGGATTAAACTAAGAGTAAAAGGGGATAAAATGTGGAAGTATTTTATATGACACTTTTAGTCCCTCTGGCAACCTTGATGAAGTTGTTCTTTTTACTTGCCTCCCATCACATTAGACCTAGTTTTCACTTCACAGGAGATAAGTGTTCAGCCTCTTGCAAGGCTGCCTCCTTAGGTCCTTTAATGTGCAGTATAAACTGTTTTTTCCTTTTTATTTTTAAGTGTTTTAAAGAAGCACAGTAAAAGTATTCAACTAGCATTTCTGGAGATATTTCCTTTTTCATAGTCTATGTCTTCCAGTCCATAGAAACTGGAGAGATTGCTCTGTGATCAAATAATGTGTGTTTTAGTAGTGATGTTAATGAAGTACTCTGAAAAAATACCAATCTTGGAACATACTGCCCTACAAAAAGCCAAACCACTTCCCCTCATTTCCAAATGAAACTAAACTATTAGTATTTCAGTTGTTTTCTTATAGGACAAATGCATGACTTGATTCCACTTTCTAGTATATGCCAGAGCTCCTGAAAGGAACAGAAGGGTTCCAATCGCAGTGTTTTAATGCTGGCATGTTAAACAGCGTGTCAGCTAACTTCTCCAAAGATAAGAATGCTCAGAACAAAAGTGGGTTGGCTTTTTTATTAGGAAAAAAATTGACTTTGAGGGGTTTTTTTTAATTAAAATGCCCTCAGTTTCTACATTATTTACTATTACATATTGTTGAGTTATTCATTCCCCAAAAGGCTGGGGACTAGTAGATTTAGCTGCTTTTGTGCTCTGAGGTTTAACTACCTTACTCTTTTTCTAGAATGATTTCCAATGGGAGGAGAAAGTAATTCACTGCTGCTCATCAGCTGGCAGTGTTTCTGCTGGAGAACAATGATTTTATTCTCCTATGTGTTTTGTTCACTGCCAGGTCATGAAAGTCCTTCTGGAAGTCGTTGTGTGATTTCAGAGTTCATACGGCCCCTTCAGATATCTGGAGACAAACCAGAGCAACTGTCTGTCAAACCTACATTCCTGTCCAAATCCAGACCTGGAACCCCAAGATGCAGATTTGATTCAGCCGTGAGTCTTTGTAAAATCTTTTACTCAAAGTGTGTGTTATGGGGCCAAGACCTCTCTTCCCCAGGGGACTAATGCAGGTTCATCCACCCACTTTTAAAAACTCAAGACATGAGTGTTGTCTTCTTCTGAGACAGCTTTGGGACCACGACTATTGGGAATTTAACTGAAATTTTCTAAGAAGTCTCAGCTGATAGCCTAGTTACACAGCCTAAAACATGGGTGTGTGAAAACCTCAAGCTTTTATGAAAACCTCAGCCTTCACTGATACATTCAGTGCTGTACTATTTCTGTCCATGAGGTGTAAGACAGCACTTCTCTCTCCGTTTATGTAATCTGGGTTTATTATTATTTTATTCTACCTAACAAGTGGTGTGGCTAGGCAAACAGGAGAGAAATTCCACACAGTGCCCTGTCCAGGCAGGGATGCTCTGACAGAGAAGTAGCTCTTTCTGCAGGATCTGTTCTTTGCCTGGTTTTGATAATGTGTTTACCTCCTCATTACATCTAGGCTGATGTTACGCACTGACAGCAGCTTCTAGCACACGTTCCTAAACTGATTTTGAGCCTGTAACTTGGAAATGAAAGTTGTGAGACGTTGTCAGTAAACTCTTCCAACCTTTAGCTTTACAGCCCGTGTTTAATTTTACTTTTGAAAGGTTCTGTTCGTAATTTCATAGAAATGGGTTCTGTTTTTCAGTAGAATTCTAGTAGGAAGCCACTGGGAAGCTCAGAAGAGCTTTACAAATATGCTTAAGCAAGTTGGTTGTTGATATATAAGACAAATATGAAATATAAGGAGGTATAGGACTCATTTTGAGAACTGTATGGAAGGATATTATTTTCTATTAAATACTGTGAGCCTGTTTTATATGGGCAAACAGCCATGAGGAAATGATCTTCAGATTTTACCTCTCACCTCCTAAATCCCATTCTTGATCTTTACAGAAGTAAATAAATTGAAACTGTGTGCCTATCTTTTCATCTATTTTATATTCATTGCTACAGGACCTGTCAAAGTTGGTGGACTCAAAATGTTTTCAAATGTATCATGAGCCTGAGTATGGTGTAGGATATTCAGGAAAATATTAGATTCTTGTATGGTAGGAAATCCATGGGCATATCTAAGGATTTATTCACAAATAAATATATGTGTATGCTTATGTGTGGCAGCATTACTGGAAAGTGGGAACACCCACTGTTTTTTGAAGAGGTCGAAGGAAAAAGCAGCCTGAAGTAGTCCAACAAGAAAAAGCAGCTTAGCAACAAGGCTTAGGGAAGCAGAACTAAGAGCAAGGAACAGAAGCAGCACACGTCAAATTGAATTCTCTTTTTCTATTATTTTTGAGTTATCTCTCCCTAAGAATGTCAAGCCCTTTTTTTTGCAGAATTGCTCATTGTGTGCCATCTAGAGTGCAATTATGCTATGCATACTTACATTATGCAAGCTCACAGAAAGTAAGCACCATTCTTTTTTAGAGGTATCCAGACCCAAGGGGAGAGTGGATGAATAAAAATCTCAAAATAGAGCAGAATGCTCTGAAGTCTGAAATTAAAAAATGATACTCTGCACAAATATATCTGCAACTTCCCTGATGGTTATTAGTAACAGTGTCAGAATAAGCATTACTGGGTTAGTTAGGAGCTCTATGACATGCCCATAAAAAGGAATCAGGATAATGAACCTTCAAAACTTGCATCCCCAAATGCTATACTGGGGACAATACTTGATAGCTGTGCTCACTGGCAGAGTATCATAGAATCATAGGGGCTGGAAGGGACCTTGAGAGATCATCCGGTCCAACCCCCCTGCCAAAGCAGCTCCCTGGCTCATATTGCACATGTCAATGTCCAGACAGGTCTGGAATATCTCCAGAGAAGGAGACTCCACACCCCCTGGGCAGCCTGTCCCAGGGCTCCCTCACCCTCATTGGGGAAAAGTTCTTCCTATACTCTAACTTGCAGCCATTGCCCCTTGTCCTGTCCCCACAGACACTGAAAAGGGGCTGCCCATTCCCCCTGTATCCCCCTTTAGTCTTCTTTTCTCCAGGCTGAACAGTCCCAGCTCACTCAGCCTTTCCTCACAGGGGAGATGCTCCAGGCCCAACCTGTGTGGGTTGTGGTAATTCAGGAGGCTAATCTACATCTTGGGACTCAGTTTAGAAGAAAAATGCCTGGGCCTGCAAGTTCCTCTGCTGCACTTTTTTTCCGTACTTAGTATTTACCACTGTGGTGCTTGGTGCAGAGCCAGAATAGGTGGTGCCTGTTTGATTCAGCGCCACAATTTAGTCTTCAGGTTTTGTAGACTAGATTTGTGATGTACTAAATGTGTGGTTTTATGTAACTGACTCAAATATGATGGTAAATTCAGAGGTAATATATTCTTTCTTTCAGTTAGTGGAAGGGGCAGAATTCAACAGAAGCTGCTACTGTGGATTGGATTGGAAAGGGGCTATATTTTATGTGATACTGTTTCCAAGTGTTTGGAAGTTGACACTTGCACCTGCTTCAAACTCAGCACTTCTCTTAAGATCTTAGCCACCAGTAGTGGGTTTCTGCTATTGGTTTCTGATTGAAATGTTAGGGTATCATCCTAGGTTGTCTGTGTGATCATATAGCTGTACTACACTCAGAAACTCTAAGAATATCACTTACAACAGGTCATCTAGTAGTAAATGAGTTTACTGTACTTCAATGACGATTAAGTAAAAGCTAAGGAGGGTGAGGTAGTCAGAGGGATGGGTATGGTTCAGCCGTGCCTATTTATTTAGTCAGCAGCATGAAAAGGAGTGGTGTGGTTGATGTCACAGCCATCTCCACTGGCCAAGTGAAAAAACACCCATCTACTGGTGCATTGTCAGTTTTCCTCTTTTGAGGAAAACCAAGATCCAGTGTCAGACATGTTGTCTGAATCTCTAGCAAAATGTCAAGGAATTAGCTCAGTTTCATTGCCCTGTTAGAATCTGAATTGTTGTTCCTTTTTAGCCTGAGCCCATCTAAGTAAAATGAATCAGTTCTGCAGCATGTTAGAATTAGTTTATTTATTTTTTTTAATTATTGAGTGTTTGCTGTCTGGTTTACTTTGTCTGTCAGGAAAATAAGCATATTTTTGAAATCACATTGCCTTTTTGTTTGTTTGTTTGTTTCCTTTACAGATGGATAATGATCAGAATTCCAATACCTCAAAGCAGAGATATTCTGGGAAAGTCCATCTTTGCATTGCCCGTTATAGGTAAAAAAAAACCCAGCTCATTACACATGTAATACATATTTGTAATATACAACATTTGGTTTTGCTTCACTTCTATTCATGCACTGATTTATTACCTGGAACCAATGTAATGGATAACAGACCCCTTTCCTGTTTGCACTGGCTGCATAGTGCCATGTCCACGTGCTTCAGCTGTCAGAGAAAGTTTAACATGGCATGGCTCTTCTACCCACCACTATATTTCTAGCCTTCACTGTCTACATGAATTGACTGTACCTCCTGCTTTACAGAAGATGTCTTGATCTGTTCTTACAAATTACTTTTTCATCAGCACAAGAAAGACTTAAAAGTTCTCCACATCTTTGCTTTGCATATTAACATTTCAGATATAAAGTCCTCTCATGATTAAAATTCCTGTGACTAACAATTTATATTGTAACCAAATGAAATATGGGGACTGGAAAAGAAAACCACACAACTGAGTTGGCTTTAATTCACTTCAAAGAATAAAGAAGACTGTGACCAGTGTATTCAGAGAGAATTAAGTGAGAAAAGTTTAAGTAAATTCTACAGAAAAGGATGTGGGTTTAAGTGTACAGCACATGAACAAATAGGTTGTGTTTCATGGCAGCCTGCTGGTGATAGTTACAGTTCACAACAAGCTGTCCAAGACTCCACTCAGAGTATCCATGGTTTAGAAGAGAAGCAAAAAGACTGAACAGTGGAGTTGCCTTGCTGTGCAGCCTTAGAGCTGTGCGGCGAGTTCTGCTCAGCATTCAGTTGTGTGAGGGTTTTAAGTCAACACGTTTTCCATCTGTATTCCCTTGCAGTTACAACCCTTTTGATGGACCAAATGAAAATCCAGAAGCAGAGCTCCCCCTTACGGCAGGAAAGTACCTTTATGTGTATGGAGATATGGATGAAGATGGGTTTTATGAAGGTACTTCTTTTTAATCTGTGAATTCATGCTAATTCATGCAGATTCAAATCAGTTCATCTGTCAAACACGCTCCCAGTTCTTTCCTTCATCTACTACCAAATCAGTTGCTAAAATTACCCCTATCATCATTGTGTTAATTAACAGAGTTTCTGCACCAGCAAAGCCGGTCCTTGCAGGCATAGCTAATTATAAAATATTTTATATCGTCAGCTTTTCCTACCGGCAAGATTTAAGTTGACAAGAAAAGCTTACTAGCAGTTCTGGGTTTTGCCTTGCTAAGCCTTTACATTCTCAAACAATGAATGTTGTTGCTGTACAGTTTTCACTTATATCTTCTTCCTTATCTTGTCCACTTGCAAGGCATCAACATGGCTCCTTCAAGGATTTTGATGGCATTGTTCTTTCTCATCAGGGGAACTTCTAGATGGACAAAGAGGACTAGTCCCTTCAAATTTTGTGGATTTTGTTCAAGACAACGAGACACGGTTATCAAGCACATTAAGCAGTGAACAAGATCAGAATTTTATCAACCATTCGGGTCCTGCTTTGGAAGGAGAGCTCTTGGAGATAAGTCCACCGAGTCACGTAGACTCTAGCGTGATCAGCAATGGCGCAGGGACTCTGGATGTGAACATTGATGAAATTGGAGAAGACATTGTGCCTTATCCTAGAAAAATTACCCTTATTAAACAACTAGCCAAAAGTGTCATTGTGGGCTGGGAGCCACCAGTAGTGCCACCCGGATGGGGAACCATTAGCAGCTACAATGTTCTGGTTGACAAAGAGATACGGATGAACATAGCCTTGGGAAGCAGAACGAAAGCGCTTATAGAAAAGCTTAACATTTCTACTTGTACCTACCGAATATCCATCCAGAGCATTACAAACAAGGGTAACTCAGATGAACTGCAGTGCACTTTGTTAGTTGGGAAGGATGTCATAGTAGCCCCCTCTAATCTTAAAGTGGACAATATAACCCAGATTTCTGCTGAGCTGTCATGGCTCCCTACAAATAGTAATTACAGTCATGTGATCTTTCTTAATGAAGAGGAATTTGACATTGTCAAGGCTGCTAGCTACAAGTACCATTTTTTTAATTTGAAGCCCAATATGGCCTACAAGGTGAAGGTCATGGCAAAACCCCATCAGATGCCCTGGCAGCTTCCCCTGGAACAACGAGAAAAAAAGGAAGCCTTTGTGGAATTTTCTACATTGCCAGCAGGTTTGATATTTTTCTCCCTACCCCAAAACTCACCAGTTAAGTTTCTCTGAAAATTCTATATTATCTAACCTTTGGTTTCATGCTCTAACCCCTGTCACATTCATGAGGAGCAGGCTAAGGATTATTAGCTTGTTTTATAGTATTTAAAATTTATTATTTTCTTCTTTCTTCTGCTCTTCCACAGCTTGTGTGACTTGTGTATAAGGAGATATGCAGCACAGTAATGCTGATTGAGTTAAACTTGTATGTTTACTGTCAATTGATAGTTTCAGTAACGATGTCCTCAGCTCAGACATTTACTCTCGTCTTAAATCATCTATGAGATAAGTGGTAGCACTGCCACGGACTCTGCTGCAAGGAGGAGCAGTTTGAACCTTGTGTATGTTCTGTGGAAGTCAAGAGATGCTGCCTTAGATAGTGGCTTGAATTTCCTGGGTATGCTGACTTGCTATTTGGGAAAGGCAGTTTGAGTGAGGTTTTTTTTCAGACCAAACACTTACCATGCTGTATCTCCCTCTAGTTGCTGAAGTATGGTAAAGCAGAAAAGGAGCTGTCCCCAGTTGAGTTAAAATGCAGTAAGGCCTCTGCTTTTAGAGCCAGAGATCCCAGAATCTTCCCAACCACTTCATTTCACAGAGAGCATCTTTATAAAAGCACGGAAACTTTTCACTGTTACAGCAAAATAAAATAGTAACTGTTGAAGTGGTTAGAGGCTGATGTTTGTATTTCAAAAGCTGTTGAAACAAAGGGAATGGGATGCTGATGAAATCAGTGGTGGGAGTTACCATCATAGTGTGTCATGGTTTTCTCTTGCAAACAATACTGGCTTTGAGTAATCGTATCTCTCTTCTATACTACAGTTTAAAGAAAGAAGTTAAAAAAAGACAAAGTATCTTTAATTTGACTAAAACTGGTTTTTCTCTCAGACTGCATTAGTTTTCCCCCTTAAATGCCATCAGTTGATCTAGATTGTAACATGTTTCAAAGATGATTTATAATATGCTGAGAGAGCCATACTGATTATTTTGTGTGAAGGAAATCTTTTGTGCTTCTCTCAAAGGCACATGGGGGTGAGTGATGGCACGTAAACCTTTAGTCATGGGGAATGTCAGGTTTTGGAGGCAGTGCTGCATGAACTGCAACACAGGCAGCTGCTAACGTCTGAACTGGTGTTTTTCTAAGGGCTTCAGATATATTTACAAATGATTACATGTTCTGGCTTTATTTGAAGCTGAGAAGTTTGCTCTTTATTAGTGGGTTTGGTGATTTCCTTCCAGGAAAGGATAACAGGAGCCACTTATACAAAAAAGGGAGGGGGGATCAGTGAGCAGTTTAAAATTTTCACACTGTATTAATCTCAGGAGCTTTTTAGGAATCCATAAAGCAGAACTGAACCTGAGATAGCTGCTCCCATATCAAAGTTAGAGAGAGCAAGTGGTTGCATGGAATGTACAGGGAAATTAGAGGTCACCTCTTCATTTTTCTCTTTGCGCAGATACATCATGGTTTGCATGATTTACACTTGAAAACATACTGCATCTTAGTGGACCAAAGCTGGGTGGCAGCTCTTTAGTTTCTGAAAAATTAAACTCCTCTTCTTGGTTCATCAAAGCATTAGAATTGCTTGAGATAAGTAGTTCTCTTTTGGGTGCCTGGATCTAAAAATAAACATGAATATACACAGGTCTGGGACCAATGGGTCTGTTGTGGTTTTTAAGCTTGTTTAGGTAATAAATTAATGATGACCATACTGTAGCAGAATTCTTAAACAAACGTTTATGTTGATGTCCAAGACCATCAAGACTAATCTCCCTTTTAATAATGGGGTAAAATACTGAGCCTTGGGCATTACAGTTTATTAAGCCTGTGTCTGTTACAGCCTGTGATGGTCAAGACAGACACTCTGGGGATTGTTTGGTTTTGTGAGAATGGAAGGAAGGTGACTTCTGCAGGAGCAGATTAATGTCATTGTCATAGACAAGATACTGGACTAGATACATTCCTTCTTGTAAGCTGAGGAGCTGTGCTGAATTGGGAATGCTGGCCATCAATAAAATAGGATGGTCAGGGAAGCTGAAAGTCAGTCCTAAATCAAAATCCTTGCCTTGGACAAGAATAGCATTAGGTCAGGTTGCATACTTTGGCCTTGAAGTTAAAAATACATTATAGGTGGAAGGGACATAGGCAAAAATTCCATGTTGTGCCTGTAGTGCCATGAACATCTCCTACCCTCTAGAGAAAGAAATTCAGCGACAGCAAACCACAGAAATGCCTTGACAGTTTGCCAGCATTTCTGGAGGCTGGGGCTTGTGTGGTATTTACACTGGTATCATGATCTGTTTCATAGCAGTGAATGCACACAGTTAAAATATTTGTAGCTTTTTTGGTAGATGAATAGAAATTGATTGTGCTCAGTTTGCTGGCAAAAGCAGCCTCTGAGCAACCAGGGTTTGTATTCTCCCAGCTGTTACCCAGAAATGACTACAGCTGACCCCTGCTTCTGCAATGGTTTAGCATGCAACACTTCTCAAGCTTTGACTGTTAAATTAACACAACAGGATGCCTGAAATATTCATGAACTAATAGTATCTATGGTATTTTTACTTTGGCTTTCTGTCTAAAGTAGAGCTATTTATAGTAGGGTAACAATGTCTTTTAATTAAGGATGTACTTGGTGTGCTATTACACTAACATACTGGAAATGCCTTAGAAGATTAGTAGGTGTATTTTTTTTTTTCCCCAGTGCAGATAAAAGATTTTATTCAGGTTGTGCTTTAAACCAACATGATGCCTGTTGAAAAGGATAAAGTTTTGTTTTGCTGTCCCCATCACTCCTTGTGTCAATGTGCTTCTGGCATATAAATCATGACTTAAAGCTTCCTGTAGTCCAGAGAGGCAGAATTTGAATGTGCTCTCTGAGTATGCATTCAATGCAGAGATATATACAGAAAAGTTATTTACTGTCATCTGCAGCAGTTTTCCCCTAAGTGCCACTCCTGGGCCTTTTTCTCCCTGCATTTTTGTGTTAACATTTTCTGCATTCAAGGTAAATGGCAATTACGTAGCCTGGAGGGATAAAAATTAGGCCAGGGCAAGTTGCAAGTACAGTCTACCTTGCAAAGAACTAGAGCTTGGCTATAAGCTGAGGGTCAGTTCCTGCTCCATCATGACCTGCTGAGTGTATGCTTCTGTTTCACGTAACACCTGCAATAAGGATATCTTGTCATCTTAATTTAAAAATGAATTGGGACATGCTCTGAGAAATGTCATTTTGTATTAGCAAGTGTGTCAGTTGACTTGCATAGTTCTGATCTAAGTCTCAATAGTGACCAGCCTTGTCCATCCTAGGTCCTCCAGCTCCACCTCAAGATGTTACTGTGCGGGCTGGGTCCACCCCTGCAACCATACAGGTGTCCTGGAAACCACCAACTCTGACAGCAACAGGGACCTCCCATGGCGCCAATGTCACAGGCTATGGTGTTTATGCAAAAGGTCAACGGGTGAGTTCTCCTTCCAGCCTTTCAGAGACCATCTACGTTAGGTGAATTTCCACTGACAGGTAAAGGCAACAATAAACATGTGGCAGCTCTTCCCTGTGTGCAGGGTTTTCTGTTTTCAGTGGAACCTGCTCTTTTGTTTGTGCATGACTTGTTCATTAGCTTCCTTTGAACACGTAAGCTTTTGGATAAATGGCTTCAAAAGATAAAAGGTAACTGGTGCTGATTGGTATGGAGCCCTAATGTGGTAACTGGTGCTGATTGGTATGGAGCCCTAATGTGGGCTCTTGCAGCCCATTCTGCATTGGAAATAACTCACTCCATGTTGAGAGCTTGAAGGTTGTACTTTATTGGGGTTGAGGGGAGGGAAACAGATATCTTCATGTTAGTAAGTTGCTTGTCTATGTGTTCAGGTGGCAGAGGTCATCTTTCCAACAGCAGAGAACACATTGGTGGAGCTAATGAGAATAAGGAGTCTGGAAGCAAAGGAAGTTACTGTTCGAACGCTCTCTGCACAAGGGGAATCAGTGGACTCTTCTGTTGCTGCCATCCCATCTGACCTACTGGTGCCTCCAACCCCTCACCCCAGAACTGCTCCCAAATCTAAGCCATTAGCAAGTGCCGGAGCCCCAGAAACCAAAGAAGAACATTTAGGTCCCCATTTAAAAATGGATGAGTCATGGGAGCAGACTCGTTCAGCATCCCCTGTTCATGGACATACGCTTGAGCCGCCTGCTCCTAACTTTCCCAGCCCGCTCCAGGGGAGGAGGTCTCCATCGCCCAACCGAATACTCCCTCAGCCTCAAGGCACACCTGTTCCAAACACTGTCGCAAAAGCCATGGCAAGAGAAGCTGCACAGCGAGTTGCTGAGAGCAATAGGGTAAAGGCAAACTTTCTCCTAGGGGATCTTTTGGGGTCTGGCTTTATTCATTATGGCACTTTCCAGCAAATATTTCTTATCACGAGTAGCATGAATTACACTGTAGCATGGATTGATCTGCACAGACTGGAAATTGTACTTTTGATACCCATACAGTAGGATTTTCACAGGGACAGAAATGTGTTTGGGTTAGTGCTTAGACACTCTTTAATTTAGGGTTAAATGTACTGACTTGCTTTGTTAACAACTCTGCTTTTGAAGAAGGTCTGAAGGATTGATAAGAAGCAAGTTTTGATCAAAAGTATCCTTGGAGGAGAGCTGAAAGGCTGATAAAGAGGAAACATGCTGCCCTAATTGTAGATGATGCAGGACTTACTAACCAATTAGTGTAAATTTAGGTGGGTTTTTCTAATCCTGTAACAAGGTAAATAGGTTGTAAATTCTGTGTGTAGTGGGCTGGTTTAGTGGAATTGCCACCTAGCACCCATCTCTGTGCAGACATGGGACAAAAAGGCTGACCTGTGTTTGTGAATGAAACAAAGGGAAAATAATTCTGTTCTGAAAACATCCTGGTTCAGTACAGAACCTGCTTTGGCAGGGGTGTTGGACTTGAACCCTTGAGGTCCCTTCCAACCCCTATGATTCTGAGATCCATCTGAGATCATGCTTTAAGGAGCAGCTAATTATTCCTAAACCCTGAACCTAAGCAGTTTGTTAAATTCTCTGCCTTCTTCCACAAATATGTTTATAACCATAAAGAGCATTGATCAGCCTTTGGTCAGCAGTAGAAACCCCACAACATCACTGGAAATGTCTCCGCAAGTGTAGAGCCTTCTTTCTGAATAAGAAAAGAAGAATTATTAAAATTTGTGCCTGGATCATGTAGGAGTCCAAAGGGAATCTTGTGCCTGTGAGAACTACTAAAATAGTTTGAAAGAGACCAAAACCAATGAAGTTCAGTGTAAAGATGGGCCAAGAAATAGGTAGATAGAAAAAAGTCCTGAGCAGACTTACTGTGAGAGCTAATCTTTTTGACACTGTGCAAAATGAGGACAGAGTCTCATTTCTACAGGGGAATCCAACCAGTCAGATATGAGACATGTTAGTATTCTGAACCCATCTTACATTTCAAAATTGCAAATATCAGGCTAGATGCACGTGAAGCACTACTTTCTATGCTGTCATGGATACACAGGCAATGGTCTATATTTGCTCTTCAAGAGTGCCCCTTTCTCAGTGCTACACCTCCACAGATGTTTACAGCTGCTTCAAACAGCTGCCATGTGAAAGCTTTTCATTACAGCTCCTTGTGTAGCTGCCAGAAGCATCACTGCCTGAAGCAGACTCCCTGCTTTCGAGATCGTTATGGCCCATGGCTGCTGCAGTGACTCGTGTTTGTGAGTTAATTTAAATCCCATACTTGAGGCTCTTGCATCAGCATAGCTGATGCACATGCATCCTGACAACATGGTCTGATTTTACTACCCAAACACACAATATTTAAATACCCTCAGTGCACTGGGCAGTTACTTTCTCACCACAAGCTGCTCACAACTGTGCCTTACCTGTTTCAAACTCTGGTGTCACTTTTTGTGTCACTTTTGGTCCTTCATCTGGCAGTCATTAGTTTTTGTGTCCAGTCTTTCAGCTCCCATTGTCTCTCCAAAATAACTCCATTAATTCTGACAGTTCACACATGTCTTAGGAGCCCCAACTTACTGACTTTTCCTGGTTTGGGATAGAATTGAGCCAGTGGGAGATGATACAGCTTTTGGGAAGCTGAATAATTCTGGATGAATTAGGTCTACTAATTCATAGGTGTACATGTGCATGTGTATATCTTTTTCTTTGTTTTATAAAGAAAGCAAACTGGAATGAGTGTAATAGAGGGAGAAAAGACATTTAGTTTCTTTGGTAGAATGAAGTGAAAGTTGATTTAGCAACCATATAGAAAAAAAGAACTGAAATACTTCCCCTGGTTTGGAAAATTGCTGACATAACACATGCTCTGAACCATGTTTAATTACATTAATTTCAGTGATGCTTGAAATGTTTAATTCAGGGATCTGGACAGAAGTTTACAGATGGATTCACTTTAAATTAAATCAGATTGTGCCAATGATATTTATCATGTTTAGTCCCCAGTAGAAGAAATCCTTCCCTTGCAGCAGGCTGGTGCAGAAGCTGTGTGTCCTCCCACTGCCCTTCATCCAGTCTGTGAGATGGCTCATGGTTATTGTCATGAGAGCTGGAATCAGTAGCTGAGGCTGAGAGTTACCTCAGAGCAGAGGAGGAGCTCTCTTTCTATAGCTTTTCTTTGTACAGAGGTGGGAATCACTGCAGTGGGTAGGTCTGCTGCCAAACCCCCTGCCCAGGGGAAATTACTGTCTTTGTGACCAGCCTCTGACTTGTGGAATACTGAGAGTTTTGACATAAGTGGCACAGGGGAGAAACTTTGATGGTCACATAGAAGCATATAATTATTTCTGAGTGAGAGTAATGTGAGAAGCAAAGAATTCTTGAAAACAAAGTTCGCAGTCAGGGGAAACTCCCAGCGCTTTAAACCAATGCTCTCACTGAGTCCTTATGTCTTGTGTTTGTGATTTCTCCCATTGGCTCCAGGAACAAACCTGCTTCACAATTTTCCATTTTCTGTTGCTTTGTTAGATGGAGAGGAGGAGTGTTTTTAGTGAACGGAGTAATGCAGCCCAGTATGCCAACTCAGATGACGAGGAAGATGGCTATGATTCTCCTAATGTCAAAAGAAGAGGGGCTTCAGTTGATGATTTCCTCAAAGGGTCAGAACTTGGAAAGCAAGTAAGTAGCCTGGTCATCTTCTTGTGTCAGGTGTCCAACACGAAATAAGCATTTTATGAAGCAGCCTGTCCAGGTCATCATCTGATTATTGCAGGCATATCACTAACTACATATTTAAAGCTAAATTGTGGGGAGGTAGATGAATATCCTCTTACTGGAGCATAACACTTGTCTAATGGGAACTGATTGCTTGGCACCATGCACCTATAAATTGTTTTCCCAAGCAACAGTCTGGAGCACTGGAAACAGAAAAACTGAAGCTGGAAAAACTGAAATAGAAAATGGGACTGGAATGTCGTGTTTGGGCTGTGGGTTTTTTCCCTATGATGTGTCACTGCTGGAAAAAGGGAAGGATTTTTTGTGTGGTCCATAAAAGCCATAACCTAGAATCCCAATTAGCAAGAAACCAACACTGTACACTTGGCATGCTGTAATGAATAGAAGGATGTTGCCAGAAGAATTTTGTGCATCTTTTAGTCTGATCCTGTTAATATTTTTTATCAAGATTTTTATTAGCATTAGACATGGCTGTTAATGGGAATCCTCCATGTCTGTCCTGCAGGAGGATAGACTGATTTTTAAACTCCCCAGTTTAAAATGCACCACAGGGAAGGGTGGCATGGATCACAGTTCTGTGGTATGTTAGTCTCTAGCAGACTTTCTTTGTGAACTTAAAAATTAGGAAGGCAATCTTGTTATTAGAACCACAATGGATAAGCCTGGGAGACAGTTTGCCAAGTCCCTGTAGACTGATTTGCCCAAGCAGTCAGGGCTTTTTTCCAGCATTATTGGCCTTTTATAACCTGTGCAGTGTAACCCACAAGTCTGTCGGGATACAGCCAAGAACCTAGAGAACACGACCAAGATTCTGCTGGAATGGAAATAATAAAAGTTTAGTATAAAAGTCACAAAGTTTAGCTGTGAAAAATGAGGCATTAGAATATAGCCTGGTCTTTTAACTTCAAAAAGAAACAAAAACCATTGTTTAACCTGCAGTGGCCTTTTTTCTAAGATGATCCTAATATAGTGTGTCTGAAGACTTGCAAAACATTTATGGGCTTGACACCAAGAATTACTACTAAAGGCTTCACCCTACAATCTTTTTAGCTCCAGAATTATCTTCAAAGAATTACAAGAATAGAAAGTCTCCTGTATTTGGAGGACAAATCCATCTTCGATTTGGAGAAATTGCTTATTATAGACATTTTCTTCTCACTGCTGGGATTGATTGGTATCAGTGTGTTACAGAGCTGTTGGGCTTGATCTGGTACCAGAGAAATTATTTTATTATCAGTATTTCTGGGGGAAGGAATGAAGTCATTTCCAGCATTCTAGTACTTCTAGAATATTTGATTCTTCAGTCAGATGTTTCCATCTGAAAGTTTGTCCTTGGAAATACAATGACTTTAGTCTATGATCTGATTTGGAAGATGTAATGTTTAGCAGAGGCCACTCCTATTTAACATTAGCAATTCAGTAGAACATACTTTTTCCTCCTTCCAATTGGAAACCTATAGGAACTTGAAATACTTGGCCCAGTTTTAAAAGACAAGGTTTTAGCCCATCTATTCCTACAATGCTTAAAAGAATTAAATCTTCAAATTCCATCAGCGAGCTGTGTCATACAATGATGGTAACATCCCACAACAATTAATGCTGATCACTTTTAAATTACAATGTGATGTAACAAACAGCTGTGAAGAACAGATGACATGTGAATTATCCTAGGGCTTTTACAGTTTGGTCAGCAGGTCCACTGATGCATGAAGGACCTGTTTAAATCAAGGGAATTGAATCAAGGCTGAACTAGATTTAGTGCTGTGAACGCAGACATCCTTTTTTGTATCACCTCTGGGATCAGTGGATTTCTTGAATTTGGAGCACAGATGGGAAGAGAACCCTGTATGTGCTTTTTCCACTTCAACAGAGCAGCCACGTGATGTATTTTAATGTGGGTGTTAGTGTGCTGTTCAAACCTAGGGAGTGCTCTAGTCCTCTTTGGTGTTACACAAGGGTTTTCAGCTTTGCAATCAGTAAAGATTTTCCTCTCTCACCATATCAACCAGCCTCACTATTGCCATGGTGAAGAGTACCACACAGAGAGCAGCAGAGGTTCTGACTTGTCTGATATTATGGAAGAAGACGAAGAGGAGCTGTACTCCGAAATGCAGCTGGAGGATGGAGGAAGGCGGCGAGTCAGTGTGACCTCACACAACGCACTTAAGGTAGGTGTGACTGCAGAGGAACCCTAGGAGTACCTCCATGTTTTGATTCTTCCTTCAAAGCATTTCTTTTACTCAATTCTGAATTTTGCAAACCATTAAACCCCACACTGTCCTATAGTCCTAGAACTGATATCAAGGCCACCTTAATACATTTATTGCTTTCTGTTTGTTGATCACTGTTTCATAGCTGATATTTTAACGAATTGACTGTTCTCCTATACGTAATTGTTGAAGTTGCAATATCTGTTCTAGATCTGGGGACCTTTTCCTAACCTATATGACAATGTACTTACATGCTCTACCCAGACAATGAACTGTTTCTGAGCGTAATTTATAAACATACATACATAGAGGGGGGAAAAAAAACAACTTGGGTTTTTCCTGTCTCAGTAATGTGTCTGTTTCCAGTGCTAGTCCCATCTCTCCCTCGGGCTGTAAAGCATGCCTGTAAGAAGGCAGTTGGGTCAGCTTTGATAAACACAGGATCAGAAGTCCTCATGCTCTGATTATTAAGGCATCACCAGAGACAGTAGGAAATACTTATCAAAAATATTACTTTTATACTACACAGGAATATTATGCGTGAAAGAGAACTTTAGTATAACAATTAAAGCATACATAGAATGTTAGACCTACCCAATACAGGATATGTATTTCCCATAGTATATTTCTACATGGAAATTATATTTGCTTTTTATGTGTCCAGCAATTACACTAAATTGTATTTTCTTAGAAAGTTGGATAATTTGAATAAGGAAACCCACAGGTTGATTTTTCTTCCAACATGCTGCTATGTAACTTAAACTATTCTGTTTTCTCCCTCATGGAAAAATTTTGACCATTCTTTTAACTGTGTTCTTGTACTATAAATTCAGTCCTATTATTCTGATACTATCTGGAAAGAGACAGGTACTTTCTCAAAAGAAAAAAAAGTTCAGTGTTTCTATTATTCTGCTAACAAAGGCTGAAACTGAAATCCTTCTGCATTCTGTCCCTTTCCTCTGGGAAAAGGAGAATTATCCCTAGACTGTTTTTATTCTTTATGCATCAGAAAGTATATTTACTTCATGGTTTTAATTTAGTTTTGCCAATGTTGATATTTAAAAAGAAATGTCTACACCCTGATTTGGTGTAGTAAATAATTTTAAACCAGTTGAAGTCTGCAGTCATACTGCTCTTGATGGAATACTGTATGTGAAGGGTATGGTTGGTTGCCTCATTCTGCAGAAGTAGAATTCAGTGTGTTAGGGAATGACTCTTGGATGTTTGAGTCTCATTTGGAGAATATAGCCCACCATGCTGATAATTTTCTGATAAAAAATGCAGATCAGATTCTGATCCCATGGTACTCAATAACTTCTCCCTTTCACTAGATCAAATTTCACTTCACATCAGCAATTACCAAAAGAAAAAAGGAAAACCCCATTTACTGAATTTTCCATGATGTAACCAGATTCTTGCTCCTTTTGCATCTGGAAGTTGTCAACCATGCCCTTGCAGCTGTAACTGACTATTGTCTTCTGAGTTAAAAGATGCCCCCAGTGTAACAAGAATGCATGCAGATATGTATTTGCTTTATTGGGAAGTTATTATTCCCTCCAATGATTCTCTAAAACAAAGGCTCACATGGGTGATCAAGAGAAGATTCAAGTCCTCTGAGCTGAGTGTTCTAAAGAGTGAGATATTTGGGCTCTAATCAAAACTATCCTTCATATTTATTAACTTTTTTCCACTTTTATGGCAATTTGTCTCAAGAGTTTCTTGAGTGTCACACACATCTTAAAAATGAATGCAAATAGGTGAAACAAATATATTGATAAAGTAACTTAGGAAGTCCCCAATGCCCTGAACAGGGCAGACATTCAAAACCCAGTTAAGTTTAACATGCTCAGAGAGAGAGGTATTGCTGGAGTTTCCAACATGATCCCATCATATTTTATGGGTGATGTTGTGTCCACAGACCGACCTGATCTGGGCATTGAGTAACATATAAGGAAAGATGATTCCCATGACATAGAATCTGTAAACCATGTCAATCAATACCAACATCTCCTGCATCATTATTCTGTGGTCTCTTCTCAGAGTCCACAAAAGAAACTGAGTAGGATTCTTCTGTTACACCAACCTGTCTTTTGTGTAAATGTGATAGAAAAATCGCAACATTTATCTATCCATTCAGTTAGAATGCTTATTTGATCCAAGCTGAGATAGTTTTTACCTACTTCTGGTATAAACAAAGATTTTACTTACTTCTGCTAATAGGCTGATTTTTAAATATTGGTTTTATCAAGCAGGTACAAGATTATGATGAGAGATTTGATGGCAGTGCAGCCCAAGTGACGGCAGAGAGCAGCGTGCTTCTCAGGGTTCTTTCTGTGGAAGCCAAGCTTTAAACATGGTGCCATTTTTTTATACAATTTTGTAAAGGAAACTAGAAGTCCTTTAATGATGTCTGCAGAGTAGCTCTCCTCTGGCAGGAGATGTATTTGCTACTCTCATAGGATGCTTTAACGGATGCAAAGCAGGAAAGTTTACTAGAACAGAATTTTTGTACTCAGAATAAGTTTCTGGTTATATAGAATGAAATAGCAAAGTGGCATGGGGCAAGGAACATACTAAGCATTACAGCTGTGTTTTAATGCCATTCTCATTCGCCATGCTGGAACCTGTATGCAGCTTTTGTTGCTTTGTTTTAAGTGCATGGGTTTATTCTTGTTAAGAGCATCACTCAGTTGTTTGTACTGACCTCTCATGTTGTATCTGACACCCAGCAACTTCTTAATCATGTCTTTATTTTTCACAGATTCTCATTCAAAGCATGACATCCTTTTCACTATATAAGCTGCATGTCTTATGTTTGCCATTGCTCTAAAACTAATTCTGTCTTTATTTTTCTTTTCTTCTCCCTTTTCCCTCCCATTTTATTTTTGCCACACACTATTTGTTCCCTGTCTGGTTTTTAACATTACATAATCTTAAGGAGTGCGATAAGAATAAGACCACTGAAGCCACTTTTTTGGAACAGCCTGACTTTTCACAGCAGATACATCACAGTAAAAAGCTTTTCAGTATTCCAGAAGTAGCTGAAGAGGATGGTGAATACTCTGAACTGCTGTACAAGCAGGGTTTAGGTATGCCCTATAAAAAGAACCCCACAATAGCTAGAGACTCTAGACCACCTAGGCCCTACAATCAAGACCAGCAGCACAACTTCTGGTACCCAGCCAAGCACAGAGTTTCAGGCATGGAGGATTTTGCTGCAGAAGACAAAGGATGTAAATATAGCCGATCCTTATCGAGAAGCCCAGACAGTGGACTAGACTGTGGAAGTGAAGAAGAAGAATCTCGGTTCAATTTCAGATACCCTTGCGATTCAGTTTCTGCCAACGTTCCATCTAGCTGTTGTGCAGAGACTGTTGCCTGTTCCTGCAGGAAAAGCATGAGGCCATTGCTTGCTCGCAGGAAAACTTTAACCAGACAAACCAGCATCGAAGAAGATTTTGGTGACCTGGGTCCTTCCTTTGTAGAGCCCAGGAGTGAACAGGTCAAGCCCAGTTACGAGAAAAAGTATGAGACTCATAAATGTGCTAGAACAGATAATTTGTCTAATGAAGATGTTCAGGGAGGCTGGAAGAGCGACTTAAAAATGGCTGACTCTAGGGCAGCTGGTCTACTTGCAAAGCCATCCCACAGAGATGCAGAAGACTCTCTGGTGTGTGAAGTAAATCTTCCTTCTAACGTCTGCTTGCCAAATCAGTCTGTTTTCTTTCTTTTGTTCTATTCTTTCCCCCCCTCCCCCCCAAATTAATTTTCAGAGTCCATCCTTTGGACCTGTCTGCTACATTTTTTCCTCTTTTTTTCCTCCCCATTCATTTTTGTTTATAATTCTGCATTTTCCTTTATAGTCCTCTTTTGTGTCATGCTGAAATCAGTTTAATTTGCTTTACAATGATTTTCCCACAGAACAAATTACAATAATGGCTGCTTTTATTAAAGGACAACTGAATCTAAATTTTAATTAAGGGTTAGCTGAACTATAATTTTTCCAAAAGATTGTTTTTCTTTATTTTGCCCATCTAAATGTTGCTTAAAAAAAAAAGAAGCTTCATTTTAATTGGAAAAATATTTCATCAGTTTGTTTTTTCTTTTAATGTCAAGGAATTCATTTCATCATGTTATTTTTATCCACCTCATTCCCAGAATTTTCAGGATATGTTCTTTATCATGAAACATCTCTGGACAAGAATCAAGATTCTCCCCAGTGTGACAGTGACCCAGATTTCTGTAGTCACAGGTTTCATCATATTTCCATTTTCTAGCTTATCTCTGCACTGTCACTACGTTACCTTCCTTTTTAGACCATCTCTTCTTGCCTTTGAAGTTGCAGACTGCATCTCTGCATGAGAATGCAGGCAAACAGCTTCTTCCAAAGAGAGAGGCCAGGACCATCCCATATCTTTCAAGGATGCCTCTGCGTGATCTTGCCTATTTGCATTTCTGTCCATTAATCTAAGCAGAGTCTCCAGACTTTGATAGATGCATCCATAGGCTTCCCTGCTCCCTAAAGACCAAAGCAAGTTCTTTACCCTCTCAGTCTGCAACAGCCCAGAGTGGAAACCTCAGATCTAACGTGTTTCATGTAAGAGTAGAAACCAGCTGCCTGCTCTTCTAGCCTAGTGGCTTGTGCTGAAGTGATCCTTAAAGATTTCTCCCATTAAAATCGGTGCCCAAACCTCAGTGACTGCATGATAAACTCTGGAGAGCATTAAACTAGTGTCATTTGGTTATTAAAATAGCAACATTTTCTGCAAGAGTAGTGAACAGAGACAGCTGTGATGTGAGACGAAGTGTGCCTACATCCCCTTCTGTGTGTGCCAATGACCTTTAAAAGGCTTTACCAACCGAAGGCCATTCCAGAAAAGCAGTGTGCTCAAAGACAGAAGGACATACACTTGATGACAGGCTGAAAACTGGACAGAGCTTTAGAGCTGCCTACCAAAAAGCCTTGCCTTTTCAGTGCAGTCCAATCTCCACAGCTCTGATGACTGGTTGTACTACTCTTCAGGAGACTAGAGCGTCATTTTAGCAGCAACGACAAAGGCAAAAGAATATCTCAAAAATTCTTCTTTTCTTTTCTTTTTGTTCTGATGCGTGACTGCTGGTTACAAAACTCTGCCATGAATCAGGGAATCATTTTTTTCCTTTTGCAGGTTTGCCAGGCAACAGTATTTACTTTTCAGCTAACCTTTCAGTTAAAAACTAAGTTTAGTTGCCTTTAGAGCTTCTGCTTCCAAATGTGATTGACCTGATTAATGTCCAACCATATGACCACGATGTTACCATGCATGTAACTTACAAACCTGTTCTTTCTGTTGTTTTCTTTAGCTTTTAGGTAATCCATCATCTGCAGGACGGCCTGAAAGGGCGGAGCATGCAGGGCGAAGGTCCTCTCATGGCAGTGCAGTGCCACAAAGGTCTCGACCAATGTTGGTCCCTTCCATTGGTTAGTTGGACAGATTGGTGCATTTCTGTTCTTTGCAGCCTCAGAGTTGGGAAGGTGGTCCTTAAAAAAAAGAAACTACACTTGTCTTGAACCGTGGTTACTCTTAGTTTAAATGGGATAAAATGATCTTAAAAACATCTCCATCTTAAATCTGAGTGTACTGGGGTCTCACAGGGGGCTGAATCCGTGGTCATTGACATCACTGGGAGGCTTTTCATTGAACTCGGTGGGTGTTGAAGCTTTTCTAAGTGTGGTTAAGCTTAGGCACTGTCAGATTGCCCCCAAGAAGAAATTACAATGCAGACGGGCTTTATGATCTGTAAAATAAATGTACCCATTCAGCCATCCATTCAGCCACCCATCTTTCCATTCATCAGCCATCATTTTGCATTCACTTTCCATTTTCTTGACTACTTTTTGGAATTTAGCAGGGAAAATGGCAGCTGTAAAATGTAACATGCTGGTAGAATTTGCATACGTTCACTAGAATTGATACTTCTTACAGAACCATCCCTAGTCTGGTTTGCATATGACTTGCTGGGATAAACCAGAAAATCCAAAAAGTAGTGCAGAAAAGATAATGGAATCCAGACACTATGGACAAATACATATCTGATAAAACCTGCACTCTGTACTGACAAATGAGAAACATTTGCACTGAAAATCAGGAAACACATGCACAACCATTGCAGAAAGGGTTCTGTGGGCTCTTAGCAAACATTACTCCATGAAGATGGAAAGTCAGTCCAGTTCCTGTCCTAAACCTGGGCTTTAGTCTGTGAATGCTGTAGGCATCATCAGGAGGAGAAGGGAGCAGTGCCAGGTAATGCTCCCCTGACATTTCTGTGCAACAGAGATGCCACAAACAAGAGGTATCAGAAAGCACACACAGCTACACTGCACGAAGGGTCAAAGGCCTCATTGATTCTCATCCCACACCCCAGTGTAAACCAGGGTAATCTTCACAGGCAATGGAATTACACTGGTATGAAAATGGTACTGTGGGACAATCAGCTCCAGGGAGGCCGTTGTGTTTCTGTTGACAGTGACTGTTACCTGAACCAAACAGATTTCAGATGATGGTGTGAGGACTGTTAGATTTTCATGTCCTTTTTCTCTGAAAGCAGGAGTCAAGATTTACTCAGAAGTAAAGGTTTCTCATTTATGTTTGGACTATTTCAAGCAAGCTTTGTTATCTAAGTTCTTTTATACTATCTGATAAATTTTAATTTATTTATTTAATAAATAGTGAGTAGACAGGTTTGTTTGAAGTAATCCTTTTGATTTTCACTTTAATTAAAAATAAGAGAGGTGATTAACTTTGCCAGAGCTCACTTTCTGTCAGCAACGTTAGGACATGGGAGCCACCCAGTAATGACCTAGCTGTTTAGCAGTTTAATAGCAACAGCCTAGGAATTGGGTGAAGGGATTTGATAGACAATTTTTTGCTCAAACAAATAACTAAATAGGAAATAAAATCTCAGTTTTTTTTTTTTTTTTTTTCCTTTCAGTGTAACTTAAGGAATAAATTAGAGTAATTTTTGTTTTATTACATACAATCCACAAATGCTCTTTGGGAAGTTCCATTAGGAATAAATGACAATATTTATTCCTAATTTGGAGATCAAAGTTATTGTATTTGTATCATTACAATATGTAGTCCCACAATGTGAAAATCAGAGTAAAATAAAAAAGAAAGAAAATGAGGTTGAGCCAAAGTTTAGGCTGTTTAAATACACAACACTGCTGTTGGCCTCAGCATACAGCTCAAAACAGACCCCAAGTGTCTCAGCAGCACCGTGTTCCTGGATGCCTGGGGGTTTAGCCAAGTTATTCCACTACAGGGTCACGTTAATGAGGCAAAGTTCTCAATTCAGCACTGGGAGGTTAAATTAGTGGGAAGGACCTTCGGATTTTAATGTTCTTAGGTTTCCAGTGATAAAATCTTTCTCCAAAATGTTCTTTGGATACTTTGGATTAGTATCTTCTTGCAGGTAGGATTTAAGTAAATTAATTAATTTTTGTTTTTAGGTTGATACTTTAGAAGGTGAAACACAGTTTACAGTGCTCTTGACCTTGCAGATCTGGCAGGTAGGATTGTTTAAACCTCATAATAAAAAGATGATTCTTCTTCAAAGATCTCACAAACAATATTTACGCTGTATGGATTTTTAAAAGCACAAAATTCAGATGCTTTTAGAAAAAGGAAAAAAAAAAAGGAAATATATATTTCTGTGATTCCTCTGCTGAAGAAGGACTTCTAGAGTCTGAGACATCTGGCAAAGCTTATGCAGTGTTTAGCCTTCCTACTATATGCAAGTCAGAAAGAAAGGTAGGCAAAGCCTGCCCGCAGGAGCCTCCGCAAAGGCAACTCTACCACCTGTTTTAATAGATCATTCCCTTTTTCTCCATAGAAATTACAATGGACAGTAACAGTGAAGGCGGTCGGTCTCGGTCAGGTAGTGAGGGAAATATTTCACCTGTAAAAGAAGAAGCTTATTATCGCAGCATTGGTGGACACAAGAAATGGCCTCAGCAGCGTACCATGGGCTCTGAATATAGACACGGTATGCCGACCATTCTTCATCCTTTATGCCAGACACATGTTAGAGCTGCGTGTTAACCAGCGCGGTTTCTGTATGACAACATTGCATGCAATGCAGAATGCCAGGGGAAAGAGCTCTTAAGTCCTGTCTGCTCTCAGGTAAGTTCCTCCAGCTCAGCTGTAAGGGACACACAGCCCTTAGTCCTCTGTCCTGAAACTGCTGTGCAGCCACCTTTCCATACTCGACCGAGTCTGAGCACACTGCATTGCATGAACCTCTGTGAAGCTATGCTGCTACTAATGCCAGTCAGTATTTACTGTACACACCTGAACAACCATCCATCACACTGATCGAGTCATAGAGACTGTGCAGGGACAAACAGTAGCTATTAAATCACAACCAACATCCTATAATAGGAAGCAGCTACCAAATGTTACTCTGACTTACTAAACAAAGTCTTTTCAATGACCACACAGGACTTTGCCTATGTCACTTGTTGAAGACAAAAATTATTCTTAGGAATAATTACATCACAATGACAAAGTTGTGTTACAGGAGTCCAGCAGTTACACCCACTACTGATAGTATTTGTTGCTTCATCAACATAGAAATCATTACATGATCAACAACTTGGTTTTCATAGTTCATAACACAGTGAATTGGAGTGTCTAACACAGCACACAAAAGCAGCCCAGGCCATATACAGAGCTAAGAAACAAATTAGGGTTTTGTTGATGCTTGAAATGAAACAAAAGGGGCCCTGGAAGTTTAGGTAAATCATAATTCAGTGTTGAGTTTCAAAGCAAATGTATCTGGCTGACGTACAACCAGATCATCAGCTTGTGTGTATCAATGATACCTCATGAATTCAGTGCCACTGTGGTTGCAACTACACATCTGCTGGGGATCTGGCTGGCTGCATCCAAAGATGAAGCTTTTTACATACACAGTTGTGTGTGTGTATCTGCATGATATACATATATACACCTCTTGATAGAATAAGATAAGGTAATGAGCTAATCAAAGATTGTTTGCCTTCTGGTTTGCTGAAGCAAACAAGCCTGTTTTGAGTCAGGTTGTTAGAGGCCAGTGCTTTTAACAGAGACATGTTTGGCTCTAGTTCCTGTTTGCACCAAATCCTCATTAACTGCAGTTGGAGTTGGATGCAAAAATTGCTATTTTTTAATTTAAAAAATAAGACACACCCCCAGAACCTCAACACACCTGAGGTACCTGGTGGGCTTCAGTTTGAGCCGCAGAATGACTGCAACCTGGCTGTGGGAGGAGACCAGAAGAGAGACGAATCCCATCTTTGTGTCCCATTGCTTTCTATCCCACTTGTATCCTTCTCCCACACTTCCTTTCTGTGCTTTGTGCCTGCCTAAAGCTTCTTGGCTGGAGTTTTTCCCTGCCCTTTTGCTGTTCTGCACTTTTCCCTAGTCACATTCTTTCTTGCGCTCTGGACCCAAGAGTGAGTAGCTGTTCCCTTAAAGCTGTGACTGACATTTTTTTTCTGCCAGTTTAAAAATTAATGAAATGCATCAGCCAGAGAGGCAAAAAGAAGAATTTTATCTGAAGTGTTCCATATTGAATGTTGAAGCTATTGCAAACAATGGGAGTTGTTAATTTTTAAGTGGCGATTACAGTAAAAATTATATAGAGGTGAAAATTGGGGAAAAAATTGGTAGAGTTGAACCACATTTTCATCATAATTCATAACTTTGCTTTCTCAGTTTATTCATTGTGCAGAATCTCGTAAAATGGATAAGTATTGATTCAGCAAAAGCCAAAAGTATGTGATTCTCACTGAAGTTAGATGAAAATAAGCCAAGGCTTTGTGTTTTGGGACTTTGTGTGTTTTGAAAGAGCCTGTTTTTTAGGAAAATGCTGCCAGATGCTCTTTCAAAACAAAATTAAAAGCTTTTGAAGCCCATCAATCAAAGCATTCATTGTTAGCCATTTTGGCCTAATTTTTTAATTCGGTTTTACTGAAGCCCATCCTTAAGCTTGTGGTTGAATCCTGGTCTAAAAACATTCTCCAGGTCATCTGTAAAGTCTGACAGATATATGAAACTAAACCTCAGTTCTGATTTTAAATGTCCTATTTGATTTGGTACCCTGTAGTGGACAGAGCTTGGTGCACTGTCAGATGTTGTGATATGCACGGGTGATCCTTCCCAATGAGCTTACAGTTCATGGCAGTCCTAGCTGACTGCTCCTCCTGGATTTAAGCCATCATGTCAGCGTTTGGGTTGGTCTGGGACGCTGCCAGCCAGCTCTCCAAACTCCTGACTCTGTTTTAAACAAAACCAAGGCAGTGTATTTCCCACCCTGGCATAACTAACACTGCTGAGATTGATTTCCTCTTGCCTGTCTGGAGAGAAGAGCTTATAACCATGTTTTAAACCTGGTACCTAAAACATGGTATGTCAAAACAGCTGGGATGTGCTTTCTTGTGTCCATGAAGAGCAGAAGCAGCTGTGCTGGAAAGCAGGTGGATCCAAAGCATGGTTATTTTTGCAGTAATGAGAAAGCCTATCATCAGACTCATCGTTCTGTCACTCTTAACATGCTTCATTGATCTATGGCAAACTCAAGTGAACCTGACAGAAGTTGCTTTCTAACCTGAGCTGTTCTCACACGTGTAGATGTCACTGTGGTGCAGAGCAACACCATGGTCAGTGCATGCAGATTGTATGTGCTTTGTTTAAACTGCTACTTAAAAAACCAACCCAAAGCACCAGACATCAAGCTGAATAAGACATGCATTAAGTTACTGAGGGGTTTTTTCCCACTGAAATGCCAAACATTTTTCAAACATTAACTGGAATAGTTGAAAGATGAGGCCAACTCATATTGCTGAATTGTTCTTTTCTGATTTTTACTTTCCTAGATGGCTATGGTGGCCATGACCATCTTTCTCCAGATATTTATGAAGAATCAGAAACCGATCCTGGCACAGAGGATATTTGTACTCGAATATTTGTTGCCCTCTTTGACTACGACCCGCTGACCATGTCCCCAAATCCTGATGCTGCAGAGGAAGAGCTGCCATTTAAAGAAGGCCAGATCATTAAGGTGAGATCTAAAACCAAAGGAAATGAAGGACCCAATTTTACAAACAGGGTTGTCTTTGTTCCCCATGGAGAAAGGAACTTGTGTGACTAGAGTCCAAGGATTTTTTCCTCCAGAGGTTCTAGCTGCAAATCTCCCTGGATCTGGAGCCTAAAATATCTGCTGGTAACAGGTTAAAAATAGTCAGGGAATGGGCAAAACTGTCAAAGTTGCTGTATATAGTTAGTTAGGGTTGGACTCAACTTGAGATTTAGGTGCCAAGAGCAAATTTAATATTACTGAAGAGTATAGGTAGGTCAAATATGTATTTCAAATAGGTATTTAACTTCTGGAGTTCTCTTCTGAAACTGGAAAATCCACTCCCTTATCTGACAGTTGAGTATAAAACACACAAGCTGCCTTTGGACAGGGTGCAGAAGCCAAACCCACCCTTTTCCAGGTGCTAGGACACTGTTAGACCAGCACAGCCAGCCAGCTCTCCCAGCTTGGCTCATCTTATGACTGTGCAGCTGCACAATTTGTTCACTTTGCTGATCTGACTTTCAAAAGCTGGTGGATTTTTCAGTTGAATCAGCAAATGTGTCTCCTCCTGCAGCCTGATATCCAATCAATGTGGTGCAAACTGGGCAGAAAGGAGGGAGGCAGCAGGAGCAGCTGCTGGTGGTCCAAGGGTAGCTGAGATTTGTGTGACCTCAAATAGAACCTGAAAAATGTAGATTCATTTCAAAGGTAAAACTGTAACTTCAGCTATTAAAATAGTGACTGGGTTGTGCTGGGCTGGATTGGATCCAAACATAAACGTCTATATCCAGAATCACAGCTTTTTAATACTAAATACATTGTTGGACACCTTGCCTACCTCCTTCATGCCAAAAATATGGCAATTCCTTGAGAGCTCAGTTTGATTTGTAAGAATGTTCATCTCACTCAGGTATCCAATTATTTCTTCACAAATATTTGTGTTTGGCACTAAAAAGTCCAGAGAGACCTCACCCCAGACACTCACTCCATGATGTTTATGTTTTATTTGGGACCACAGTGACTACAGCGTGAGCTGCTGCTTTGAATTTCTTATCAAATTGTTGTGAGGACAGATTACACCTGTTCAATGGTCATTTCAGTGAATTGAAGGGATTAGTTTGGGGTCTTTTGTTTGCATCTAAAGGAAAGAAAAAGCAATTGACTGAGCCTTAACAAGGAACCATAAAAACTCTGCCATCACTTTGGCCTTAAGAGCATTTTTGTTTGGCAGAGTCCCTGATCCCAGGCCTCTGTGTCATCAGCAGCCTCTATGAACTGACTGTATTTTGGAATTTAAGAGACATTTTGGGTTTACCTGTTCTTGCTGATGAAAAGCCATACTATTCATATCTTAATTCCTGTTTACTGGAATCACAATAGCAGAGCTTAATTTAGTACATATATATTAAGTATATTAAGTATTAGATGCTCATTTTTGATCATTTGATGGGACAAGGGGAAATGGATTAAAGCTAAAGGAAGGTAGATTTAAACTGGATATTGGGGGGAAGTTTTTTATAGAGAGAGTGGTGAGGGGCTGGAACGGGCTGCCCAGAGAGGGGGTGGATGCCCCGTCCCCTCCCCGTTGAGGGCCAGGTTGGATGGGGCCCTGGGCAGCCTTGTGTAGCTCCAGGGCTGGAGGTTGGTGGCCCTGCCTGTGGCAGAGGGTTGGAACTCTGTGATCCTTGGGGTCCCTTCCAACCCAGACCAGTCTGGGATTCTGTGATCATACAGGAGTTGTTCCATTCAGAGTAACAACACTTGGCCCAGTTCATTTTGAACACAGTTCATATGGCACCAAAAAAGGGGCCGTGTGAGTAACCCCACAAACCTGGGGGTGAGACATTCAGTAGGGTTTTGGCTCAGCACAGGGGGGAGCTGAAGCCTGTAAATGGTGACTCTCAGTTTCTGTGCATTTTGTGGCTTAACAACAAAAGATCCAAATTCTGCCTTTGGATTGGAAGGTGTAGTTCAAACTGAGGTAACAACTCTGGTTTTGTAGCCTAAATCAGAGTAGTCACAACCTAGTGTAATCCCACATCTGTAGTCATGTGTCTAGGCTTTGGGAGCCATTCAGCTTGTATTAAGATTCCTAAATGCTTAAACCTTTATCAACCAACGTTATCACTCCTTGAATAACAGGTGTATGGGGACAAAGATGCTGATGGATTCTACCGTGGAGAGACCTGTACAAGAATTGGCCTTATCCCATGTAATATGGTCTCCGAGATCCAAGCAGATGATGAAGAGATGATGGATCAGCTTCTAAAACAAGGCTTTCTTCCTCTGAACACACCAGTTGAGAAAATTGGTAAGGGAAAAATACCTACGCTTCACTTCTAATTTTTGGGTGCTTTTAACTTGGCTGGATCTGCTTTGCCTTTTGTTTTTACTCAGTGCAGATGCATCTAAACTTAACAGCAATTTACTACACCATGGGATACATTCTGTGTCAGTATCTGGATGATTTTATTCAACTAATATTTAATCCTGGTCACATCTTTTGCTGAAAATGAGGACTTGTATCTTCACTGCTCTGCTCATTACTTTCTTTTCTTGTTTAAAAATAAAAAGGGGGTTTGCCACCTGAAAGATTTCTGGACACAGAACACGATCCCTGTGCTTTGGAGTGTGCTGTGCTGAGGTGCTTTGTGATATGCTCACTGCTGCAAAGCATTAAAAAAAATGAAATCACTTATTTGTTGTTATTTTTAGTCTTCTACATTTTCCTACTTTACCAGTAATTTAAAGGGATGGTGGCAAAGGGTTATGCGTAACCTCATTTGGGATAGCACAACATGTTGTAGGAGTTTATGGCTATTGCTGTTACAAACCCTTTAAAAAGCAGTTTGGCCAAACAATTCTGCTATGAACCACTTGTGTTGCAGTTGGGTCAGTGCTGCACACACATGAACAATGCAAATAGCTTGGATTTTTTTTTTCCTAAAAAATGAATTTCATGCAACTGTCTCAATATGTTTTCAAATTTTTACCATGATCCAGAGAGTATAAAGGGCTGGAATTGGTTCAGTCCTGTTTAAAAGTGAACTGTAAAAGTGGTTGCTAAAAAAACCCCAAAGGCATCTTCCACAGGCGTTTTCTTCCAGTGCACAAAACTTTCACCATTTCCAAAACTGGATTAGGAAATGCAAGGGGTTTGAGATTTTATTTTCAAGCTACTGGGATGGCAATGAAAGGGAAGGATGTGTTAGGTTCTTAAATGTTGAGTTCTTAGTTCAAATCTGTCTATTTATTTACTTCTGCCACATAAATGCTAGCACCCACAGGCACTTGTAAACCCCTTTGCTCACCTGCTCCTCTGGGTGCAGCCCATACACCTAGGTGTATACTCACAGGACATTACAGGGTAGGCACACAGTGGGACCTGATGTGCCTGGATGGGTTGGCTGCTGCCTCCAGCAGTGTTCCACACAAGTAGTGTTTTAACCTTGGTCTGCATCATTTGAAGTTGGTTGGAATGAGATACCCAACCTGCTCTAGGTACACCTGTAACACACCTGGGGGGATTGAGCAGTGTCTAAAACCAGTCTTCTACACAGCTCCCCGTGATTTGAGGAGTATTTTGGCTGCCTAAGGGTTGTATTCATGGATATGAGATACCCAACCTGCTCTAGGTACACCTGTAACACACCTGGGGGGATTGAGCAGTGTCTAAAACCAGTCTTCTACACAGCTCCCCGTGATTTGAGGAGTATTTTGGCTGCCTAAGGGTTGTATTCATGGATATACCTAGATTTTTTCTTGTGCTCAACTGGCAGTGTTTCCTGAAGTAGCTGAGGGATCAGGAAGCAATGAGGAGAGGCAGTATGTGACAGAAACCTTGCCCTGCCTTACATTTTTAAGCAATTGGTTGTATTCTGGTATGTTTCTGAGCGAGCTGTTAGCAACCTACCCCCAGCAGTTCACCTTTAAATACTGTAGCACTTGGAAAGCATCGTGTGTTTTCTCTTTAATGTGGATCTAAATTGTTAGCCATTTAAAACCAAACAAAACCCAACACTCTTCCTAATGGATTCGGAAAGAATGGTTAGTTTGGCTTAATTTTAAATGGAAGATGAGTAGCAGAGATCCCCGTGCTCAGACCCTCCCTGTCACAGAGGCTGCCCACGTGGATTGTAGCCAAAGCAGGCTCTAATTGCCAGCCTGCCTTGCATTGTTACTCATTTTTATACAATATCAGACCCTTACAATGTTCTGGCCATATGACTCTCTTTTTCTTAATCCTTTGCCCACATGAAATCCTTAAAAAAAAAAAAAACAAAAAAAAAACCAGAACTTTGAACAGCTTCATATCTTTTCTTCTTTTATTTGTATGCATTCCTTTCCTGAAGTCAACTGTGACCGTTTCAAAGAGAGCACACGCTCTGTACACCGCAGATCCAGAAAGTCTAAAAGAGGTCTGTGCTAAGAACCAGTCATTTGATTCAAGCTGTAAATGAGCTGAAATGGTTTGAGCTGTCTAGATGGAATTATTTTTTTTTTAAATGCCTCTGAACTTTTGGAAACCACAAGTCTGAAAATATTGCAATATTGTCATGTAGCAGTTATGGGTAGGGTCCCCTTTGGAGTCTTTTCTTGGTCGTAGAGGGGCCCCTGACCCCAGACAGTGGGCAGTGCCTTGCGCCAGAGCGTTTCCAAATGCAGAGTGTGGTGCACAGGCACATTTAGGTGTGTGTTGATCCAGGCTTTGGGGAGCAGGGGAGCAGCTCCCTTGTCCGTCACAGTCTGTGCCGTCCCTCTGGATCTCTCCTGTGTTCTGTGCAAGTCCCCTGCAGCGATAGCTGGGCAAGTGGCTCCAAACCACCCCTTGCAAACATCGGTGACGGCCTCTGTCGGAATGCTCCCGTGTCAGCTGAGTGCATGCCACACTCCCAGTGTGCTCCTGCATCAGCAGAACCTCACCCAGTGTGCCACTGGCACACTGCCCAACGCTCATCGCCCTGCCCTCAATGCCTGTCTGTATGTAGCACTAACAAGCATGTTTCTCTTGCTACAGCAGTCATCTGCAAGAATCATGCTAACTAACATCATTCAAATTTAAACTGAAGCCCATTTGGACCTCTCTGTAAATGTTTAATCTCAGTTGATAAAACATTTCTTGGGGTTCTTGGAAACTACAGATTTTCCTCCTTTCCTTCTGTTCCCCACAAAGGCAACATGTAAAATTAAACAGTACTTGAGACCATGTTTCTGGAGTCAGTCCTGAGAACACTGGTATCATGGGTGGCCTCTCTTGTGGGACAGCAGAGAGTGTGCAGGTTCTCCCTGCATAAAGTGGAAAAATTATCCCAGGCACAAACTTCCTTGTGATTGGGGTGGGGAGGGCTGGGAACAGCCGGTAAATGTGGAAGTTTGACTAAAATGAAACAAACAGAATGTTGAATGTTTGGCTTTGTGTACACTGGCAACCTCCAGTTCTTACAACTGAGAGTAGCTGGAACTTTTGGCAGTTTAGTTCTGCAGATAAATGCTGTTCAGAGGATTCAGTGGCTTAGAATAGAGCAAACCAACTGTTAGGCAGCGTTTCTGAATCGTACCTGCCATTCTGAAACCTTGAGCTGTGTTAATAGCTTTGGTAATCCGTGACCTTCTATCACTACACTAGAGCAATAGCAACACTGGTACTGCGCTGGTGTGAGAATGTCGTGGGGAAAAATTGCACCTTGTTTTTCTTTTCCACATAACTTTGATAGCTTTCCTTTCCTTCCTCCCCTTGCGATCGAACAGAAAGAAACAGGAGGAGTGGCAGGCAACATTCTGTGTCTACAAGGAGGATGGTGGCGCTGTACGATTACGACCCGAGAGAAAGTTCTCCTAATGTTGATGTAGAGGTACTGACATAACTGTTCCCTGAACCAAGTCTGGTTCTAAATTACAGCAGTTCAAGGCAGTCTGGGCAACAGATTAAGTAGTTTAAAATAAGTTTTAAAAGCATACTTAACTTCCTGTTAAACCACAGGCAATTAGCAAGAGCCCAGACCACTGCAGCTCAGAGATGGGTGCTGCTATTTAATAGACTATTGAACAGAACCAGGTAACTCTGCAAGTCTAGGTCAGGAGCTCTGTCTTTCAGGAGCAGTCTCAGCTGTTTTGTACCTGTGGGTGCCAGCACTCAGTCCCATGCACATGGAGGGACCGAATCATGTCCCTCCTCTGGGTCTTGTTCCCTCGTCCCATAACTGACATCGTGTAGTTCAAAGCTTCAGAGTCTGTTCAGGCTGTCCCAGGCTCTGTGCAGACGAGTGCTGAGCATCCCCAGGGCCAGGCTGCCTGCTTCTCCTTTGTCACGGGTGGCCCTGGGGGGGTCTAGAACCCAGGGGGGAGGGCACTGATTTAGCAAGCTAAAAAACAAAACAAAACAAAAACTGTGTCATATCATAAAGGGGAAGGGAAAATATCACTGGAGTTACTGTTAATACTGAAGACATTAACCTTGGCCTAACAAAACACACCCTGTCTGCTCTTTCTCCAGGCCGAGCTGACGTTCTGCACCGGGGACATCATCACCGTCTTTGGTGAAATCGATGAAGATGGATTTTACTATGTAAGCTGGCTGCTTTGGTCACATGAAGCACTGTGCCCTGCTAGAGCCATCTGTGGGTGTGTGAAGGGTTAAGTGAGGGCCTGGGGGTCCTGTTAGAAGTGACCCCCCAGTGAGGAGTGGGGAGCACCAGGGCCTGCACGGCATCACACTGCACATGTCCTCAGGAACCACGTCTAGAAATGGTCTGGGGGTTCAGCTCCCGCTTCTCCATTGTGCAGAGATAAACCCCAGGGTGCTCCTGCAGCTCTTGAGGTCCAAAGCGACCTCAGATAGTTATTTTCTCTTCCCCACTAGCTTTGAAATAAGGAAAAGCATTTCCTTACCTTCTTGGGAAACCCACTTTTGCTTTAATTGAAACATTGCTGACATTTTCCTCGTTTTGCAGGGTGAACTGAATGGGCAAAAGGGGCTGGTTCCTTCCAACTTTCTCGAAGAAGTGCCTGACGATGTAGAAGTCTATCTCTCCGACGCACCCTTGCGCTACGTTCACGACACGCCGACGCGTACGAAAGCAAAAAGGGTAAGCAACCGAATCAGAAAACCCTAAACTCTTATTTTCCATCCCATTCTGTTTCATATATAATTTAGGCATTACTTTTAACATTTTAATTCCATTTGCCCATTTTAAATTAACTTTCAAATACATGAAAGAGACAAGGACTTGACTTGGCCTTCTGCTTGTTACATTTGTAAATGAAGAAGCTAAATTTAGCATTTAATTGCAGCAATTACGGTTACTTCAATTATAATTTGAGTTTAAACAGCTTTTCCCTGGCGAAAGTAGTTACTTTCTAATACTTCTAAATGAGTCTTACCCTGTGTGCTATCTAGATGAAAGGGAAAGTTCTTGTGGGTGAAAGACTGGCACAAGCCTTCCTTTAATCTGAGCTGTGGATGCAGCTGAGTGACAGTGCTCATCTCCTAATCCTTACGACTTCCTAGTCCAACTGGCAGTAGTTAATTGCCCAGAGACTTCTCTCTTATGAAAGACTAATCATGTTTAGAGTTATCTCATTTTTGGTTTTGTTTCATCACTGCGATATTTTTATATATTATATATTTTATATATATTTTTATTTCTTTGCTCATCTGCTTGGAAACAGAAGAAGAGTGTTCATTTCACACCTTAATAAGGCAATGTAGCCTTCACGTAAGTGAGCAACTGAAGATACCGATAGAGATTTCAATTAAAGCTACCTGGCTATCTAATGCAAGTCTTGAAACTTAATTGTGGGGAAAAAAAAGAAAAGAAATATGTCTCCAAAAGCCTTGGCCACAGAAGAATAGGCTATATGCTTTTACTGTATCTAGTCAATTTAGTTTCTTTAGGAGAGAACTCCTTTAAAAAGGAATCCTTAGAAATAAGTCCATTAGACCTGGCTTTACGAAGGTCAATGTTTGGAGCATATTTCTTCATGAGCTAAATGTTTATGTTTACATAGAAAGGAGAGTTTGTCTACTACCCTACAAACACAAGCTGCATATTGCATTGTTAGCCAAGCTGGGATGTAAAAATTCCAAGCTCCTCTATCAAGAGAAAAGCACAACACCCCCAACCCTTAAAGAACATACAGACAGAATGTCAGCCGTTACGGATGGTAGTTTACAAGGGTATAGTTGGTTTTGAAACTCATTGTGCTCAAACAGAGCTACTTAAATTGCCTGCCTTAAAATGTGTTTTCCACAATCGATTATACCCCAGTTTGCCTAAGACCAACTATCCAACACTTCTCAAAAAAAGCCCTGCATATGGTACAATTTACTCAGATCTTCCTAGAAAGTGTGTATTTGAAATACTCACAAACTGTTTGGTTTACCAATGCAATAAAAGTCTCACTATGAAACATGCAGCTCACTGAATGAATGCATTAGACTAAATATCTGGTATCTTCAGGTGTACGTTGGGGTGCTTTACCAAGTTGTTTTGTTTTTTTTTTCATTAGAATTAGACCTTGATTTAAAATCAAAGTAGGCTTGAAGCCCCTTTGCTTAACTCACTGTTGCACAGCAAGCCAGTAAATTGCTGATGTTTTTTAACTTGAACTACAAGCTAACAGGGGACCCTAAGGCATGGATTCTACTATTGAAAATATCATCTTAATTGATAGTACCACATTTTGTCAGCCGGGCACTGTAGTTAGGATAGGCTGAGTATAAGTAGTGTTAGCATTTTCATTCAACTGCTTTTGCTGATTGAGAAAAAAAAAAAATATAGCTGTTTAAAATATTTAGGAATGCTGTCATCTAATTATCGTACGAGTATTCACCTTCATTCAGCAACCTCATAGCTGCAGCATACACATCAAGCAGTCAGGGTCTTTAAGCATTCTTTGATTGCAATTAAGGTTCATTTTAGCTTTTTTCTTTCTTTTGGTTTTTGGTTTTTTTTTTTTTTTAAGCCAGTGTGCCATCTTCTCAAATATGTAAAGTCTGCTAGCCAATTTTAAAGAAAAGGCAATTAAAGGATGTTTTTTTAAAAATCATGCAGCATTTTAAGTCATTTCCGTATAATCCGTAGCACTTAACACACCTATTTTTCTTAAAGCTATAGCTCAAAGTATCCCTCTTCATTTTTGTCCTACCAGAGTACTGAAATGCAAAACCAAAACCAATTTTGTGGCTTTTGTGGCCAGAATTATGGCCAAAAAAAAAAAAAGCATATACACTTCTTTCTTTTAAAAAGTATAACCAAAACAGGGCTCTGTTGGAGGGGTTGCTATTGTCTGTACTTTTTCCTCAAAGTTTATGTACTTTCCATAAGCCCATAGGGTACTTTAAGCCAGTAAGAAGAAAGGAACCAGCCCTTTTGTTTAAGTGGGTAATGGGACAAGTGATTTTACCAACTTTCTTGATGATAACAGCTTTGAAGCTTTCAAACATTCAATAAATTATAACAATGTACCTAATAGGTTCCTCCTGAGAATACAGGTACATCACGGAGAGCACCATCCCCCACAGTTCATCTCCATTCCGGGTCACCTCCGTCACCTATGGGTTCTGGTAGTCCCGGGAGAGGCAGGGATATGTCCTCGAAAAAGAAAAAGGGGCTGCTTTCCAAAGGCAAGAAACTGCTGAAAAAGCTGGGTGCAGTGAAATGAGTCATGTACTCCTGGACAACTTGTAAAGCTTCCAGTCTGTGTAATTTTATTTTTTCTTTTTAAACGTCAAAACTAGGGCTTTCATGACTATGCAGTACAACTTTACCAAACTTTTGCGTTTTTAACTCTGACATCAATAGAATCATGTGAATTCCTTAACCAAAACAGCAAGAAAAAAGGAACTGGATGTGTTGTTGCAAATTTTTATTTAAAAAAATAATAATAATAAAAAAGAGTAAAATTTGTGGGATTATGAGACGAAGAACATGGTTTTATTTGAAGTCAACTCAACACCTGCAACTCCATTGGATAAATCTCAGCCTTTAGTCTCCTTTAGCCATGAGCGTGGGGAAGAAAACTCTATTGAGTGCTGGCTCAGAGATCACCCCACCGTATATCATACACAAAAATGGTCTTGAAACTCCTAGTTTAATCAGCCTTGATGTTTTGCCTTATTAATGCACAATGATTTGTACTGTCTAATAAATATACAGCGTATACTTTGTATGTACTGTGTATTCAGCTGTCTCCACCTTCCCTAAGACATGGTAATTGAAGATCAAGTACTATGTTACTGACTCCATTCAATGTCAGATGTAACTCCTGGGAGTTTGAAAGTGCTGTGCAAAATACTTTCTTTTTGATTTTTGCCTTTTTTTTCTTCTTTTTTTTTTCCTTTCCAAACCAACATCCTTGTATTGGTTTCTTTTGTCAACTTTTTCACTAAACTGAAATCAGATACAGTGTAAGTTATTCAGAGACTCACCAGGTTTCAACCATGCAGCCTCCAACTTTTGAAAGTCCTGGTTCCCTGTTCTGAATTACCAGGAAAAAAAAAAACCCACCAAAGCAAAAACCCAAACAGTTCCACAAGAAAATACCTTTTCTCCCCAACTTTTTTTTTTCTCTCCTGTGGAGGTACAGTCCTAAACTAAAAAGCATTTTCATATTGCTGATGTCAGATTCAAGATCAAGTGCATGTCTAAAATAAAGAGTGAAAAACCGTGTTACATACCAAGGCTGTAGCCAGTAAAAAGGCTGCAAGAGGTGATAATCAAATACTAATTGCAATATTGGCATCTCCAGAAAAACAATCTTACACATTGATGGCAGTCATTGGCTGTTACTATTTTGTAATTCTTGTCCATTTGTAAATTGTTTTTACTGTTTATACATACTTTTCAGACTGCCTTTCTTTTTGTAACTTATGGAAGGTTTATAAATGAATGATCAAAGCTTCCCCATTGTGTCTTCAGATAATAATGTAAATTACTGTAAGATACCGTGTGCTAGATTATAACATTTAATTAAAGAAAATAACTGGCCTAAATTTGTGGTAAAGTACTGTGTGGGTGTGTGCATGTGTACAACTGTTGTGTATTATATTTTATATAAATAAATAATTTGATATTTTGTAGAGTGCAGTTTGTTTCATCAATCTACTGGAGCAGCTGGTTGACAGTGGCATTAGCTGTCCCTCCCCAGTTAACGGGCTGGATCCTAGCAGCCAGCTCCATGCCTAGGGAGCAATTAGGATCGGTGCAGCCCTGGTGCAAGCTGTAGCTTCCAGTGACCATTCCCTACCTGGCTGGCTGAGGAAGCAGCACTGGCATTGACCTCAAATGAGAGCAGAGTTTATACCTCTGACTGGTATATAAATAAGTGATGCATAACTAACAAAACACTAAGCAGTGAAGAGGAAAAGCTACTACTTTACTACACCATAAAGACAGAAGCCTTTGGCAAACCCCCTATATCTCTCTCCACGACAAGTGATACGTGGAAGAAATCAGTGCAAGCAAATTAAAAACTCACCTGAACACAAGGTAAAAACCACTCTGCTGTCAGAGCTGCTGCTGGCTGACATTTACTGTTGAAGAACAGCTCATCTAAATGCAAGACTCCAGGAGCTCTCCAGAGGTAAACAATGGTTAGAAAGTTACTCTAGCACATCACATAGTATGGCCAAAGCCTGGTCTTGACATGTGGATGCAAATATATCTAACAGGCTCAAACAAGCAAGGGTTACAGCAACAATTTTATTTAAATCTCACAAAGGAAAGGAACACGGTTCACAACAGTTTAGTTTAAAAAAACAAACCTAAAAACAACCCAAATTCTTCCATGTGCACTAGTTTGACTCTGTTCCTGGCACCTCAAAACTCTGAACTCAAACTCCATCAACACAACTACTATTCACTTTACAAATCAAGATACTCCTGCTGAACAGTTACCAGCAAAAATCTAAGAATGCAAACTGAGGCCTAAGCACCCCCCCCGTGCTTGGCACCACATAAACACAGAAACCACAAAAAACATCACCATGTTTACAGGTTAATGCAGAGATATTCTTTGATAGAAATTACTCTTCTCATTTAACACGCAACATGCAGTTGAACAATGTCAACCAAGAGATTTAGTTCATTTCAGTTAATGAATCTGCAGTTGTCCAAAACAACAGTGTGCTCAGGCTGTGAAACAAACACCAAGTTACAAGACCAGGGTACTCCACAGTAAGGCACAGAGCTGCCATCTGAGCACTCAAGCTTAGACAAAGCTGTCACTTTTTGTAGAGAGAACACTGGAGCTGTAGGTGATGATGTTCCCCATAGCTGCAGTAAGATACAGAAATAACTGCCTCTGACACACACAACTTTGGCACACAGAACTTCCTGCTCAGCTATGGCAGTTTAAGTTCTGTATCACCTTCCTCTACTCCTAGGGAGCCACAAGTGAGCACAAGAAAATCTCTACTCAGCCTGCAAACCACTTTCAAGGGCAAGTATTAAAACCCCTTCCATAGGTTTTGCAGCACACTGCAGTCTTAACACAAAAGCCCTGATAGCCACAAGTCTTTAAGCTATGAAACACTTCAGGAGACAAAGTTTCAACCTCGTTTTAACACCCAAACAACAAGGAAACAGCAGATTTCTTTTGAAAATTAGAAGTGTAATGTGCTTGCTGGAGAGGTTTGCATTTTGGTCTATATAACTACCTACCTTGTATCCTAAAAATAACTCTGTGTGAGACTTCCCATAAACATAAATAAAATCTGATAATCTTTTGTGAATTATCACAGAAAAACTGCAGTAAATAAGCATTAAAAATAAATAACAGAAAAATGCATAGTTTGTAGAGCAGGCAAGACACACATTTAAAATGCAGATCTGCTATCTCAACCCATTTCCTACAATGAAAATGAAGTTCCACATACTCATCCCATGCATATGCCTCAAGAAAACCTAAAAGCCTCAATAAAAAATCCACACAAAACTCCAGCCAATTCTACAATCCCCAGAAAGGAACTAAACTATTTTTTTTAGCTGGTAACTTAACTCAAAGATAGTAAAGTTTATCAGAAAGCAACAGGTTTGGTTCTCTGTGAATACTCTGACCAACAAGGAAGGCCAGTTTATGAGCATACTGGCAAGGAGCAGGTACTCTGACAACCCCCTGCAGAAGGAAAAATAAAATAAAATAAATAATTATTTTCAAGTCATTTAGGTAAGCATGCATTCACTGTAATGGACTGTCCCAGAATTCAAAAGTTTGAACACATGTAACATACATATTCCCTGCAGTTGATGCAGGTCCCTTCCAACTAACACATTCTATGATTCTATGAACACACTAAAAAAAACATGCCTGAGAGAAGAATAGATGCAAAAAACCTGCCAACTCCCTTCATCTCCTTGTTCCAAAAATGCCTCTTGCACATGTTTACATGTGATGCTGGATCTCACGGCATCAGGATGGGGCATTGTAACTCATGTGGAATATTTATGATTGCTAAACTGGCCCATCTACAGCACACCTCCACCATGAGCTGACTCTGCTGATCTTGGGATGCAACAGCAGAAGCCTCAAGGCAAGTGGAGCAACCTGGCTCCGTCTCCACATAAAGAAGTTAAGTATTTCTGCAGGGAAGAACCGCTCATTTCAGTTTTGCTTTTGTTACAAATTTGAGAATTTGGGAGCAATACTCAGCAAGTGTTTTCTACAGAGAATAAAAATACATCAATATTCAGACTTCAGAGATCACGTAATTATCAAATGTCTAGTTCTCTCTCTAGGTCAAGAGAAATACTCACACGCTTTTTGGACCCACACAGATGTTTTAAAGATCATAGAATCATAGGGGTTGGAAGGGACCTCGAGAGATCATCGAGTCCAGCCACCCTGCCAAAGCAGGTTCCCTAGCTCATACTGCATAGATAGGCGTCCAGATGGGTCTGGAATGCCTCCAGAGATGGAGACTCCACTGCCTCCCTGGGCAACCTATTCTATTCCAGTGCTCTTATTCTACCTTCTTGTGGGTTGTTACTGCATAAAGATACACAATCTTCAAAGAACAATATTATCATTTCCCAGAGGAAACACTCACCGGCCAGTTATAGTACATGTGGCACAGTTTGTAGGTTAAACGCTGCACATGGTCTGGTTTCAGTTTGCTGGTGTCATAAATGACGTTATAGTGCGTGGGTGTGACGCAGCCGTTCCGCACGGCCTGGCTGACAATGAAGAAATCATACCTGTAACACAAGAAACAAACACCACAGGTTTGATACAGAAAGGGCTCCTTTTCTTCAAAAAATGCAAATCCCCACAAATTTGTTGTACTTATTTTTTCTGGTCACTTTATGCATATTGGGTAAATGGCAAAAGTATGCCTAGGCTTTGGCCACAAAACAGTTTCCCCTATTTCTGAAAGGCCAGGAGATCTGGAAAAATGTAAATAATCTAATTATATGGAACAGGGCTTAAGACCATGAAGATGTTAACCATTCATCATATACAGTTTTCTGCTGATAACCACCCTGCATGTGTACTTGGCTTTTGCTCATTACTTACTCTAGCACCACATTTGGCATATGTCACCCTTCACAGCACTTGGCACACCTGCAGCCAGCTGGTACCATACAAAAACTGAAAGGCAGAACTACATATCCTAACTGTGCACTGCCACAGGAGACCACCCAAGTCCCTACATGCCCTCACATCCCCTGACCAAGTCAAACGTTTCACAGAATACTAACAAGCTTTGCATTTCTCACATACCCGGCACGAGTTTCACAGAGTGTGTAAAAACATGTAATACTAAGAGCAAGTGAGATCAGTAAAATCTGTGCCAGTGTATTACCTACAGTTATTGTATAACTCTGAAGCTTCCAGTGACGTCCAAGAATAGTGCCAACACTTGCTCATAAAATGCACCCTTCAGAAAGTAGTAAAATTTACATGCAATGTCAAAACCCTAGACAGACAGAATTTCTTTCCGGTTAAGGACAGCTGGGCAATCATATCAGGTCACTCTTGCAGTACTAAACATTAAAAAAACCCAAAACACATAAAAAAACCTCCCCAAAACCCACTAGAAAGTGAAACACACACACTTAAAGTATATAAAACACTGATGACTACAAATACTACATACTGGAAGCTACTAAATAATTGCTTAATGAATCAATAAAATCTAAGCTTCTCCATTTCTTTCATCTCCATATTCACTATGATTTCTTTTCAAAAGGACAGAACTGTCAAAGGCATTCTTGATCCCACAGTCTGTTTAGTACCAGATACATTTCCTTTATTATCACACTGACAGTGAAGAGAAGTGTTACTTCTACACTGACTTACCACTCTGGTCTGGTAACCTCCACATCAACAACAGTACCAGGGGGTGGGTTTTTAAGTCCTCTACCACTCTGAGCAAAGAATCTGGTGTTCACTCGTTTCTTCACAACTATCACAGTAAGTCGTGGACTAAAAAGCAATGAGAATATTCTTTTTTAAAAACCCATACAAAACTAAGAGATACAAACAAAACAAAAACCAAAACCTGACACCCCCCCCCCCCAACCTACCACTATGCTGAACAACTGCACTGTGCATATTTCACAAGCCGATTCTCTACAGCTTCAAATTAAAAGCAATTTTGGGATTACCCAGGGCATTACTTTCAAATGTGTCTTCTCTAAACTCATCATTTTGATTTAAAAGGACATTGTTCATAACTTCAGATTATAAATTTCATGTGCAACTTCGATAATTCTCAACAATCCAGTGTCTATATCTTGATAAGGAGAAAGAAAACAAACCCGAAAAACCATCTTCTAATTACAGATCTGGTTTCTAATATCTCTCTACCTCATCTTTTCACATAGAAAACAGTTCTGACAGTAGTTTTGATAAAGAGCAAGCCATTAACAGAAGCTGAACAGTAGCAAGCACTTCAATTCCTACTTGCTCTAACATGTCTTGTGCTGCATTTGCCTGCAGCATTAGGAAATACTTTCATTTTTCAGAGCAGATTAAGAAAACAATTCACTGGATTTAGTAAGTTTGCAGAGTGTATATGCACGTGTCTACTGACCACGCATGTGGTGCATGTACTAAAAATGCTCACTATTACAAACTCAGTATCTCGAATCACATAAGCAACCTTCAGAAATGCAGTTACCTGAGACCAAATAAAAGTAATGAGGGAAAGACACCACAATCTTCATCTATATCCATTTTTATATCCCAGTGTCTATTTCTCTTTCAGTATAAAAAAGAAGGGTGCTGGTGGAAGCAGACTTACTTGTAGTCTTTACCAACACTTTTCAAGCAATCCAGAATTTGAGGCACTTCGTAATTAACCAAAGTATTTAGTTGTCCATCTCCTACACCATCACGATACACAACAATACGAGAGGGCAAATACTTATTCCACTTGAACCAGTCTCTTAGAGCAGCTTAAAAACAATTAAAGAGTAAAAACTGTTAGCTATAATAAATCATTGCAAAACAAAAATGGATTTTTTTATTACTGGGAAAGCAGCAGTAAGTTTTGAAACTCAAAGTCCTCAATCTTTTACTAACCTGAAACAGGTACACATGATGATACACAAATGTTACCTGCCAGGAGTTATTGTTTACCTGTGTACCGACACGAAAAGAACAAACCTAAGGAGATTATCTGCTCTGCTGGCCTCTCTCACAGCAAGGAGCTGTCATCTTTTAAATCTCCTCTCCTTTAAAGCATTCTTTGAAGTGCATTGGTAAGTAGCACTTACTTTTTGTTAAGAAATATGGGAATCAACGAAAGAATGTACAGAAAACACTATTAGCTTTCAACATTATTTACAACTCTGTTTTTAATCTGCCTTTATCTCAGTGCAAATGGATAAATGTTTCCCCACATGGCAACTGAGGAGGTGTTTTAAGGGAGCTATACTGCCATTCCTTAGATACAACTTGACAAGAGCAGAAAGGTTTCCCTTACTTTGCAAGCAGACTTTGAGCCCATCCACAAGTTCCTGCCCACGACTTTGAACAACACAGCGGGAGAACCACCTGTGAAGAGCAAAATAAAAGATGACCTTCAAAGCATTTCCCAGGGTTACTTCCATGAAGTTATTTTTAAAATGGCTATGACTGCTTAATCTTTATAGGTATTGTGGGTCAATCCAGTCAAGCAAATGTTAGTGTACTGCAAGATTATTTCCCTGTGGCAGACAAGTGCCACGTGCAAGTCCTCTCAAACAAGTCAAAAGGGAGAAGAGCCTGTCACCCTGCTGACCGCTATTTGTCCCAGCCCTTGCCCCACCATCCGACCCCTCTGCCATGGGCTGTGGCAAGAGGACATCCCCTCAAGAGATGCACTGGAAAAAATGATTCAGAATTATTAACAAAGTACAGTAAGTCAAATTTGGACACTTTAATGATGGCTCACAATGTTCAAGATACTTTTCAGTTAAGGGAAAGATAAAGATTCTCTTTTTTTTTTTTTTTTTTAAATTCTTTGGCATTCATATCTTACCGTGTCATTGTCTGATTCAGGCTAGCAACAAATCCTGCAATTGACTGCTTTCCAGATACAGTGTCATGGTAACAATCAATTCCCACAATCATTACCTGTTTCAGCTTAAAAGGAATCAATACAGAACATGTGTTAGTACACAAAGACAGGCCAAAGCATCCATCATCTCCATTCCACAGTGTAACAAGATCATGACATAAGCTGCTGTATGGTTTCAGGACACTACATAAACCATGAATTCTTAAAGTAAACATCTCCTTATGTCACCTTTAACTTCATGCCTCTTCTCAAAGACACAAAAGAAACAACACAAAGAATACCCGATTTTCTTTTTTGGGGGAAAAAGGTTTTGTTTTTTAAATAAAGCTCAATACACTAAACAGCATTTTAAAAATAATTTTAAAAAATATATTTACCGGGATCTCAACACTCCAAAGTTCTCCACCCATCTTACAGTTCATTTGTAAGGCAATTTTTGTTGCTATGGCCATAACAGCCTGAGGCTTGCTTAAAGTGCGAGCAAGCACACACTGACTTGGGATGGGACAATCTGTACATAAAAATTTCTTGATGGCATCATATTTATCCTTGCGGGAGCTAGACAAAATACAAACTGCCTTTAAAGAAAGAAAAAAAAGGCATTTAAGAAGCTGCATTCTCAGAGTTACATAACAGTTGTAGTTCTTTAGGAAAAGTTGCTTATGCTCAAGAGAAATTTTCAAGCGTTCACAGCAAAAGGAAGTACAAAGGCTCTTTCCCATAAGGATACACGTAGGCTGAGGTTTGAACAGGAGCATGAGCCAAGAGTTCTATTTCTGTGAATGAATCCCACTAGTCTTAAAATACTAATTAGAGATTTACTCAATTTGAATATGGATTCAAATACATACTATGTTTGTGTCAGGGGTAATGGTTTGCTGTAAAACCTTTAAATAAGCTTCTGATCTATCATCTACTTCAATCCTGAAAAGAAAAAAAAAAAATGTTTGCAAGGAACATAAAAAGCTAACAGCTACTGAAATGTCAGCAAAACCATTAATGCTCATTATACATCAGTATAATGCTCATTAAACATCCGTACTGTACAAAGTGTTCCATTCATGGCCATTAATAGATGTACTATATTCACACGTGATGAAGAGGAATCATCCCCAATTTAGGCTTCCAAGAGCAATAGGATTTAAAGTTAAAAGCAAGCACAAGCACCCAAAGGAAGATATTTGGAATGAAAAAATGCAGAATATGTCTAAAGTCAGTAAGGAAACATATATTCCTTCTTCTACTATATATAACTCCACTTTAGAAGGTGTTCCTCAATGACTATATATCTAGTATTTGGCATTGGCACTGGGAGTTAAAGCTCTCACAAATAAAAACGTGAGTAAGAAAAAGAATCACTAGAGAAAACTGAACAATTTTCACCCTGCAAGAAACTTTATTAACAACCTCGCAGAAATCAGTAGTGTGACATATTTAACAGCCCAAGCACGCTACAAATATGCTCTAGCAAGTATCATTTTATCTTTCCATTAGCTGTCTAAGGATACTTACATGGTTGCCTTGTTCATTCTGATCCCCATAGATGGCGTGACTTTAAACAGATTTTGAAGTAATATATTAGCAACGTCATAGTTGCGCCGTGTGTATATTAATAACCAGTTGTCCAGAGGCTTTGCACATATTAAGGGAGCTCCCCTAGTTTCCTTTGACCAATCAGCAAACTCAGGATTGTAATCAAACTGTAAACAAGTGGGGAAGAAAATCAGTACCCTACTGAAACAGCGGGACAACTACTTCCTGATACACTTCAAGAACAGGCTGTAAAACAGTCTGCCTAGAACAGCTGACTTGATCTTTTCTCTGTCCTTTTACTGCTATTGTCACCATTTTAAAATACACTTCACCTAACCCTTTCAAGAAATCCTATAGTCTTCAAATTTTCCATTTATAATTATGCAGACACTATTTTTAGCCCAGGTAAGTTACTATTTGCTGCAGTTTCTGTGCTACAAAGAACTTGCTATTTATATATTTACTTATTTTTCTCCCACTTCTCTTTTAATAGGGTAACTGCTTGAGGAAAAGGAAGTATAAAGAAGGTATCAGATATTTTAATTAACAAGAATAAAAGTAGTTTTACCAAATACACAGATATACAGATCAAGACACTGTAAAATGCCCTTTTCCATCTAGCATCCATTCAAAACAAGAGTCTTCTACTACAAAGAAAACATATGTTTTATGGCAATATACAACTTAATTGAAACCTAAGATATTCAAACTGAAGTCACTCTACCTCTGAGTGCAGATGCTGTAGGTGTTCTACCTATTGAACTGAAACAATTCGTGTATTTTAATTTTAAAACCTTGATATTTTAATAAATGGAAACTAGTTAGAAACCTCTGTAGTCTCCTAGCTTATGTATCTGAAAATACTTAGTTTACTCAGAGGGATTGTTTTGCAGTGAAGATGCTACTGCAGTGCAAGCCAGAAAAATCTTCAAGGGTCTCTAAACAGAGCTTCACAATTTAAGAGCATCCTGTTCGGACAAAAACTTGTCTATAATGTTTCCACTTATAATCCTTTATTTGTAAGCCAACAAGTTGCATTTCTTTCCTTAAGAACTTGCTTCTTTAATAAGAGATGCAGAAGATTTTAGAAGTCGTTTTATTTACCATGTTTCCTGACTGAAAGATCTTTTCCCCTTGAACAACTCTTCCCGTGAAGGACAACAAATTAGAATCAAAGCTTAAGCCCCAGTCTCGGAGTTCCTTCTGAACATTGTCATCTCTGTTTAAAGACAAGATTTTAAATCAAAACATTAAAAAATTTGGTCTTGCTGAGACTTTTCTTTATAACCATTTAAGATTTCCGAGGTTTTGTTGCAAGGAAGTTTATCATGGAGATTTCTCATGACAAAGAAGTAAGAAATACGACAATGACATACCTTTGGATGTAGTTAATAAGCTTCCCAATTTCACGTTGCCTTTGCTCAGGTGGCACTCGTGTATGAATAGCCAAGTCTTTCATCATATTAAAATCACTACGCATCTTGTCAGTTAGTCCTGTTAACAACAAAATCTTTTTCTGAGTAAAAGTCACACTAAGGAGTAAGAAAAATGAACTTGCAAGACACGCAGATTAACTGTGCATGTACTGCACACACAGAGTTGTGTCAGGAGCAATCATGGTTCATACATGGTTCTCATACAGTCTCATTTCTGGAATTTTGCAGTTAAGATGAAACCACACAAGACATGCAGCTCTATTTACATTTCCACAGTAAAATAAAAGTAATAGTGCCAAGATAGATGGGTACTGCTAGAGCAAAGTAAGTATCTCAGAGGAAGACACTTATGTATCTTACAAAATGACCAATTCATAGTACATTTCTCTTTTTCAGTGTAAGTTCTACCACCAAAAAACACTACAAGTCACCAGTGGGCCAATGTTGAACACTGTACATAAAGACTATGCAACATCAAAACCCCCCCAAACCTTTCAACCTCATTTAAGTATCTAAGCTTTTCGCTACAAAACTTGTTTCTAAGTTCACATTTATACAAAGAAAGCATTTCTAATTGATTTGGCAAGAGGCTGCTGTCAAACTAATATTTCAGTAGGCATGATGCTTTGATATGAAAAAATGCTACAGTACCTGTTAGGAAGCACAGCTCTGGAATTAGAACTACAGGTCCTTGTATGTTTCCACTCCTCCTCCTAGACTGACTGACCAAGACAGGCTGGTTCGTGTCAGTAATTTCTTGATTGTATTGCTGCATTAGGAATATATATTTTATGTTATTTTATTCATTACAAACTCTCAGTTTTCTTAATAAAGCTGACTTTAGAAAGTAGTATTTTTCCTCAAACAAGCAAAAACTAGAACAAACCCACCAGCAACTTCAAATAGCACATCTAAGTTAAGGGAACCTGGTTTTCCCTGTTCTGTGCCACCAAGGATCCTTGCCTAAGTCACAGCAGTGGGTCAAATCTTCCCTACTTTTCCTTTTTGTCCATTATGTTCTGACAAGTGTCCTTCCTGGCCAGCTTCGATTGCACTTGGACTCTGCCTTTCCTAACCTCATTCCTGTCTGTCAGGAAAACGTCTCCCAGATTAGCTGTCCGTGCTTCTACCTGCTTCTGTACACTACCTTTTGGAGTTTTCCCAGGAGCAGTTCATCCATGCAGGCCTCCTGACATTTTTGCCTGACTCACGCGGATGGACTCCTGACAAACAATACTGTGCAGGTTACCTACTGCTCTCAGACTACCTATTACCCATTAAAAATGAAATTTTCTTAAGAAAATTCTGAGTTCCAAATTCATCACAAACCAGCCTCTAACAATGCTCTAAGCTTTCAGGTAAAGTGTAACACACATGCTGACAGTGAAGTTTCCATACCCTTCTGTAGTAGTCCAGGTAGGTAATCTCAGAACCATCTGATTTTCTAAAGGTACACTGTGGATTAGAATCCCAGTCAATGTCATCAACTCTGTATGTTCTGTTATTGTACCTAAAAGAAGAATTATATCATTTTTTAAAAAATCTCAACTCAAACAGAAAAGAAATAGAACTGTGGGATGAAAAAGTTAATAGAAATACTCAGGGAGCTTGAAAGTTTTGTTTCTATCAGCAGCAGTAACATCCTGTTTTCAATTGTAGCAGGCTATGAAGTCCAATGAAAGCTAAACTGTAATAAAATCAAACTAATACACAGCTAATCCAGTATGTACTTCCTGCTTTTGCTAATAAGTTCACCTCAATTAGCTTGCTGGCTTTACAATGATATCGTTTCCATACTTTTTGATGCTTCATTATATACTTCAGGACATTCAACATTCAAAAAAATGAAGAGAACTCTAAGACAAGAGTGCAAAGAGACTTACTTTGTAAGAACAATTAAACCTATCAGCTCTTTAGCACAGGTATCTCTAAATCTTTGCTCTTCAACCTGGTAGTACAGACTGTACATAAAATCCAACACTGTTTCACTGCGAAGAACCTTATGGCTCACATCTGTACACAGCATAATGCTTTCCTCATACTGGAGGATAGAGCTTGTGAAGCCCGGCCAAATCATCATCCTGTCAAAAGAGAACATACAGAATCTTAACGTGCTTTAAAGCATGTCTATTATCACCCCTCGAGTTATTTCTGTCCACTTTCCCAGACACTGGAACGCAGTCAAGACACAAAGAAACCATTATCCAAATACAAACAAGCTCCTGAGATTTAGCAAAGCAAAAAATATTTTACATGCAAGTATCATTGCTCAACGTCATATTTAAAACAGAAAACATTAACGAAGTAGCATTGTAACCATAGTGAAAGAAAGGATGCCCCAAAACCCAAGAAATCCATCTCATGCTGTCAGTCTCAGGTATGTTAGACACAAAGTGCTTGGGTATTCAAGACACTTTGAAGAGAAAAAAGACCAACAGTCCATCTAGTACAATACTGTCCAGTTTCTTCCATCAACCAGGCTATGTAGGCTAATGGCAAGGAGTACACTGCAGCCACACAATGAGGCCCCAAAGAAACTCAAGGTTACTAACTCATGCAACAGGCCTGGGGCTAGCCAGAGGCATCAAGTCACACCATAGGGGATCCTGGCAGGGAACAGGGCCAAGACATGACAGTCAGCAATAGAAGAGTTCTAGAACTACCCAACCAGCAGTGTAAGGCCAGACACAAATCTACATGGCAGATTAAACAGCCTTCCAAATGAAGGCTGGACACTCCTGAGCTTTTGAATAAAGAATTCCGAGTAAAATGGAATAGCAGAACACACACTGGTAAAGAATGCTGAGATCTTATACATAGAAAAGCTATGTCAGGAGAACAAGGTCTCATGCTTCCCAGAAATACCAAGTCCATGCTTTTACTCCAAAATAAACCATGAGAGCAGTATCAAAATATCATTACTTGTCTCTGCACCACTCCTAAACCCCAGTATCCTTTTTTGCCAAACCTGTGACTAGGGACGTTGATTGGGTCACTGGGGTTGTAATAATTGCGTCCAATCTGCTGCAAATTCAACATCTTCAACAGCCTGGAAGTTGAAACATGGATGTCATTTACCATCATTATTCAGTTTATCAAACTATGCATGGCCCCATCCGTCTGCACAGATGAATTTTTGTTCATTTGACCAGATGAAGAAATCAAAAACTTGAACTTTTTATAAAGTTCAATTTAGAAAGGTGATGGACACTCATCAGTAACAATTAATGACTTAAATAGGCATACAAATCAGGAATCAGGTGAAGGTAGCAGTCTGAAAAACCTGCCTTTCAGATGAACCAAGCAGACCAGGTACCAAGGCAAGTAGGGAGTCTACAGATTGCCAGTTCAAGGTCCTGCATTACCATTTGCTTTAAGAGGCAAATCCACAGGCACAAAAAGGAGTGCAGAGATAGGACTAACTGCCTACAACAGCACCTCAGTGTGAATCTGCTTGCTAGGGAAAAGGTATAAACTCATTTCACACTAATATGTCCAATAACACGCACATAATGACAATGCTGCCAGATGTCACTGGCCACATATTAACGGTAGCTACAATGGTTTAAAAATTCATATTTATAATATTGGAGCCCATTCTTCAGAAAGGAAAAACTTAAGTCAGGTATTTTTAGAATGACTTCTTATAAAGACAAAATTTGAACAACAAACCTTCTAAAAATGATGTTGTAAAATTGCAGACATGTAGGTGAAGTAGGTGGTAACTCATTAGTCAATGTGATTGTTATCTTCACATCCTCTGCATTTCGAGTCCTACTAAACACTTCAGAAACCTGAGAAAGTGAAGATAGGTCGATAAAATTAAAGGCAAACAAGGATGTATCTGGATTTTGGTCCACTAATATCAAACTGGACTAGTACATTAAGATTCTAATTAGTAATTCAAAACTTATTCAAAACAGGAATTTGATTTCCTATTATATCTGTAAACTACAACGTAAAATGCTCTGTTCATTTGGGTCAAGACCACAAATGGAGAAGGTTGGAGACCATCCCCAAAGCAGCTGAATTCAAAGTAAAGACAGGGAGATCACTTACTAAATACCATCGTGAGGAAAACACCCAACTTGAGGAAATAAACTTAACATATTGCCAATTAATATATATTCAATTACTAAATCAGGTACTGGGAAGCAAAATGACAAATACTAAAACACAGTGAAAACACTCCCTCTATTTTCCATGCTCAACTTCACTCCAGATTCATCTGCCCTGCTCTGTTAACACCACTGTTTACACTCAGCCCTTTCAGTGACGTGGTGGCACAAGGGGCAGAGGAGGCAGTAGGCAGGTGTTACCATCAGTACATAGCATTTTCCTCTCAGAACCTCTTTTCTCCTCACGTTTTATTTCTGCTCTGGCATTTCTTCACCCTTTATAAATGCACAGAGTTTCCATCAACACTGCTGATGGACTCAGCTTTGGTCTGTGGTGAAGCCAGCTGGAAATGGCTGTGTGCAACACAGGGCATACCCTAACGTTTTCCCATAAGGGGTCACACCAGGCTTCCCTCAGCTACCAAAACCTTGCAACACACACCAAATACATCAACGCTTTCAATTATGTCGGATGTATAATATGGAAGTTATGAAGGGATGTAAGCTGAAAGAAAATGAAAGGAAAATTACTGTCTATACTATCCAGTTTTAGGCAGAGGATTACTCTAGCCTGCAGAACCTAAGCATAAGAACCAGATTACTGCCAAATACACAAGAAAATTAGTTTACACTAATATATTCAATCCAACTAAATGTTTCTCATGGGACATCAATTCTCCAACTTCACCCAGAACAGTAAGAAACAAGCTGCATTGCAAAATGCAAGTCAAAATAAAAAAGTAAACAGCATTCTCATCTCACACCTTGTTGCCTAGTTTTTTTGGCAAGAATAACACTGATCCATCAAATGCATGTGTCTTTCCAATTAGCTCTTCATGCTGAAAGAGCAAGGCTGATCGAAGGCGGCGTGCTTCCATATCAGGATTGTAGGTGACATGGTACTGATATAAAGCCCACTGGGGTCGAGATGTCAAACGAAAGTAGTTTGCGGTTAACTTTATCCTAGTACCCGAAGAACCTGAAATGGGAGGGAAAGATCTTCAGAGCCACAAAATGTTACCAGTTTATAGTAATTCAGCAGCTTTTGACAACTGTTAAAAAACTAAGGCATTCAGGCAAGATTAGAGGTCAGTTGTGTTCTGCAACTATTCTAGGTTAGGGAAGAACGGGAAATATTCACAGGCACAGTGTTATCCTAGACACTCACCTGCTTATTACAGCTTTTTATAATTCCCTCAGCTGTCAGGAAAACTCTCCCATCAAATGAGTTAAGCATTTCGATCAGTAGCCTGTCTCATAAAATAGCAGGTACCACAGAGATGAGTTTCCACCAAAACAAACTTTGTTGACAAATTAATCTTTCTTCACGTGAACCATAAATATAGAACAAAAGCTAACAGTAACAAACACTAGAGATAGCCTGATTTTCATTTATATATGATTAAATGACATTTCACAGAATCACAGAATGGGGGTTGGAAGGGACCTCTGGAGATCACCTACAAAGTCCTGCTTGAACAGGTGTACATCAGTAACATACAATGACCATCACTTATGTCTAATAAGTTGCAATTTAAAATACTACACAACTTGTCTGAAGCACTTTGCCATGAGATGTCATCTTACTGTTTCTCTTCAGGTATTCGGAGCAACTTGAAACTTTTCCAGTACACAATGAAGATTTTTTTTTTTTTATTTGGCTCTCAAGGGAATACTAAAACCAGAAACAAAGCAGAACTACTTTTGATTTCAACTTGCTTATCTGTCTACAGTCTAATATGAACATACCAATTTTTGATTCCTGAACGTGTTCTATGGTTTGCCGAGTATTTACTCCAAGGTCATAGAAATCTCTACGCCGTCCCCCTCTATCTGCTAAAGTCAGTTCCTGAAATCCTGCTGAAATCTGTGATCCTGAGGAAATCTGTAATCCTGTTGAAGTTTGAGAAAGAGTAATAATTACAATCGAGCTTTATATACAAATAAAAACTAAATAAATTCCATTTTGAAAGTCAGATGTATATAGAATTAAGATAAATCAGGAAGTGTTATGTTTCAGCTTTTATTAGATAGTAAATTAATTTTAAAATAGCATTCAGGTAACTCATACTAGATTCCCAAGATTTACAGACAGTTAACTAGTAAGAAAATAGAAGAGCTCACTAGCCACATGAAAAAAGATGTATGCCCTCTAAAATGAAAAATCTCTTCTGCGAATACAGGGAGGACAGGTATTTAATTTCATTTCTGCTCCATCTTGCACTGAAACGTTTAAATATGTTGTGATGCAAAGTAAGAAAGTTTAATTTCCTTATTAAGATTCAAGAAACACAATGAAATATCAACAGGAAATTTAATGCTGGGATTCATGCAGTTAAATGTGCCAACTGCTTTCTAATTTATTCTGAAAAGTATTTTGGTAGAGGAGATGGTACAGATGGAGGAGAGCAAACTTAAGTTAGCTTTCAAGATTCCTGCTTCAGTTATACCACACCTCAGAATGCCAACACTCTCATCACAAATTATCTACAGTGAACTTTTCCAAATCTTATTCCTGTCATTTTGAAAAATCAGAAATGCAGTATAAAGAACACCTTGCATTCTCTTCAAACACTTGTTCATGTGGGCAAAGTGCTTCTTCACCCTTTCTGACCTTCTGGCCTTCTCCCATTCTGGCCTCGTGGAACAGTCTGAGGGCCCCTCTGTCGCCCACGGCTACTGAGTTCTTCAGATATTGATGGAGGAACAGACGGCTGCTGGGACTGCTGATGGCCAGGTGGCTGAACCTGCAATAGCTGGGAAAAATTTCTACTGCAACTGAAGAAACAATATACTTTCCAAGAGTAGAGCAAAATAAAGTCACTAACCAAGTACAGAATACTCAAACACACAAGCGCAGAGGTTACATAAACTTAACTTTTTACTCCAAACTAACGGGCATCGGGAAACTACTTTTTTGGTTGTTCCTCTACTCCTTTGCTCTCACATGTCTTGTGATTCCCACATGTGTATTCTGACACTGAACACAAGATCAGTAGCTAAGAGGGCCTCTCTGTTCTTAAACTCTCCACCTTATTCTGACACCTTATAAAGTTCTGTCAAAAGTACACCCTCTAAGAAGCCAGTAAATATCCATATGCACTACTGCAAAGATGAAACGTATGGAACCCTCAGTTATCAGTCCACCACTGTCACAGTAACAACATATTATCATAAGTTTTATGCTTTGTAAAAATAGTTCAGGAAGGATGAGTGCTCTTTTGCCTCTCTCACCTACATTACATCCTTGCTCCTGAAGGAAACAGCTATGCCACCTACATGGATTCTCTAGCCTCACTATCCCAAGATCACCATATTCCTTTTCTATCCATTAAAGGATCAGAGAAGTGCTCCATGTCAAGTCTTAAACTGAAGCAAGAGATTATGCTGTGATAGGGCCAGTCAATGGAGGGTGAGGAGGGGGTTTTCAACAATCATATCCTTCACAGAACCACAAGATAATTCAGGCTGGAAGAAACCTCAGAAGGTCTCTAGCCCAACTCTCCTGCTCAAAGGAAGGTGAATCACGAGGTCTGGTCAGGTTGCTCAGAGATTTATCCCATCTCCAAGGATGCACAACTGCAGTGGGCAACCTATTCCTGGGCTTAACTGTCCTCATTATGGAAACATTTTTCTTTATATCCAAACAAAACAATTCTTGCTTCAACTTTGTGCCCACTGTCTAGTCCTCCCATAATGCACCCTTATGAAGAGCCAAGCTCCCTCTTATTTGTACACTCCTTGGAGGCTGCAGTCTCCACACTGGGAAAGGACTTCCCAGGGACTGACCAACTCATCCTCTTCCTACTTCTGCAGCATGAAAGATTACAGGGTTGTAAGGAAAGGCAGGCACCTGACCACTTTAAATCTCAATAATGCTTTTTGATAAAAAAAAATCAGGAATAATGTATTAAGATATCTCTGTATCAGTCCAGTGTAAAAGTCAAATAGCATGACTCACTTAACAACACATGGCTTCTTGTTCCCATCTTCCCTTATGATCAGTATGGAATACACTCTCACTTAAACTGATACTGAGTGCACACCTAAGCCCCAGTTTTCCAAGCGTCCATATAAACCCTTTTATGCATTCCACAACATGGAAACACTTCTGAACTTTCCTCTTGGAAAGAGATAAAGTCTACATGGTAGAACAATGGTAGCCTGTATCAAAAAAAAAAAAAAAAAGTCTAAAGTTTCTTCCACTCAGGTTGTATCAATATTCATTGTGCATGTAAAGTGCCTAAGCCACCCACAGCAGAACACTGCTAATACCTCTTGGCTGCGGCCAGCAATTCTACTAAAGTCAGAGAGACCAAGTTTGAAGTAATCAAGTCTCTTTAGGTTTACAAATTCTGCTCCAGGTTCAAGAAGTGCATCAATGTTGCTGCCAACACAAGTCACATTTCACTATCTGAGAAACAGAACTACCTTCTATCGTGGTTTAAGCTCACCTGCCACTGGCAGGAAATGGACCAGGAACACTCCTCTGGTCTAATTACATTCTCAAATGAAAATTATGATTAATAACTGAAAAATTTAACGAACTGCTTAAAAAAAATCTCCAGGTATGTGGCAATGGCCGCAAACAAGTATCAGCCACATTCAAGCTACAGTTTGAACATTGCATATAAGCACTAAACCAGCCCATAAAACTAGTTCAAATACAGAGACTAAGTCCCTGATGTTGAAATTCGAAACAACAGAACAGGTCAGAACACCTGGCAGACTCAGGTTCTGCCCAAACAGACATCAACAGCAGAATAATATGTTCTGCTACTCTGCAGCGTATCACGGTAGAGAAAGCACACCATGAAAATTTCTACCTAGTACCACTAGCTCTGTTATGACACCTGTATTGTAACAGCATATTTGTTTGTAAGCACACAAAAACTTCCTTAATAAAGAGGAGTAAATGTAATTATACAATACACAATATATATATATACACACATGTACCATTTAACATAAATACCCAGTATTAAAATAGAAAGTAATTGAGATATGACATTTGAAAGACCTGTTGTGCTAAATAAGAGAAACAACTTACAGATGCAGATCCTGCAGAAGGAATAGCAGCCTCCTGTCCTGGAGGTTTCCCTCTTGCTCTGGCTCTAGCTCTTCCTGTCATCTTCTCTTCTAAGACAAACCACCTTCAGCATTAACATTCTATCTTCTCGTTTGCCACCCTTACCCTGATAAATATCATGAGCAACACTACTGCATCTGCCCTTGTTTAATTTCAACATTCAACAGCGTTCAGTAAAACTTATTTTCCCCTGCAGACCTCTCTGCTCTCAGTTCTCCATGCTAACACAGCTGCAACAGGTAGTGTGATGAAGGCAAGTCTGAACTGACTTCACAGCCCACCACAAATTCTTAAAGCTGTCAACAAAGTCAACTAGAAATGAGTTCGTGGCAGGATAAGCAACCTCAGCCAAGTATAACTCATAGTGCAGTGATGCTTTCTTCAGACTAACTTGTTACATTATTCTGGGATCAGCACACACTTCACCCAAAGGCCACACCAACACCTGCAGCCTGCTAAGCTCCCTGTTGATCCTGACAGTCCCAGAGACCTGCCCATCCTCTCCACCCACAGCACATCCCATCCTGTCCCTTCCCTTTCACATGTGCTCAGGCCTCGCTTCCCCACCAGGCTCCAGCAGACCAAAGCCTGCACTCAGAGACACGGCCTGCCCCGCCAGGCCCTCGGTGCTACCTCAGTCTGCCTCACAGTTCGAAGGAACTCTGCTCTCACCTCGAAGATACACGCTAGGCCACTGTCTTCACGACGCCACACGATTTTTCCCCCGCTATACCCAGCAACCACACCCTCACATCGGCCCCTGGGCGCCCGCCCGAAACTCTGCTCCGGGACCCTCGCAGGGACCGACCGCCCCACTCTCTCCCCGCCCCTCAGGGGAATCGGGCAGCGCGCAGGCGCACGCTAACTAGGCGCCACACGCTGGCGGTGAAAGGCGGGAACGCACACTCGCCTCCGATTGGCTCCCGAGACCCGAGCGTTGCCGAAGAGTTCCGAAGGCCGCTGCGAGCGCAGCTGAAGGTGATTGAAGCGCTGCACCCGTTCCCTCTCGGTGGTGGGAGTTGGTGGTGTCTGCCTGGGCGGTTCTTAGGGCGGCAGGTGTGGTGGGCGCCTCACCTAGTCATAGTGGCGCGCTGTGTCCCGCACGGCGAGGTTCACGGCGGTCCTTACCCCGCCGGCCCTTCAGTTCCGGGCAGCCTGTGGGCAGGAGGGGGACCCTCGGCCCTCGCCTGCAGGTGTTCGTGCCTCAGTGTTGCGCCTGTGGGCAGAGCCGGGCTGCTGAGCGGTCTGCATCACCTCTGTGAGGGGAGACTTTTCCCGCTTAAAAACTACCTCTCCTCATCCCGCTTCTTGAAAAATAAGTTAAGCCAGAAGGTGGAGCAGTAAAACAAGAAATAAAACTCTCATGGCGCTCCAGTGAGGGACGGCGTTTGTCAGCAACGCTTACAACGATGCTGCTTCACTTTCCTGCTCTTGTCCGGAGCTGCACAGGCTGGACAGAAAGCCCTGGCTGTCTCAGGGATGACGTGATGCTGTCCGGCCAAAACACATGAACTACCATCCTTACTCTGAGAAACGTTCTTCAGCAGACTAGCAGGCAAACAGAACACAAAGTGAAAAAGCACCTTTTTTCTAACTACCAAGGTTGTTTTAATTGCTCTGCTTGTTAGAGACTCCCAGCTTGTATTTTGGGCACCGTGTGACAGAACTGGCAAGCTGTGTGACTTGGAAGTCGGGGGTCTTAAGTGGGGATTAACTCAGTGCGGCTTTGCGAGAGGTTAGATGGCTGGGGAGCATCTGGAGACGCTCACTTCAAGGGCCAAGAGACATCAAAAGTAAAACCTTACCTTTATAAAAGATGATTCTGATCTCATTAGGTCATTTACAACTTTTCAAGCACCTGCAGTGAATAGAGGACAAGGCTGCTTTTCCAGGTGAAAATCAACGGTGCTGTTAATACTTAAATGATACAAATACCATGTTTTGTTTGATTTAGTTTGTCAGTTCGTCCCTAAAGCCAGTTTCATTGTGCTTCTCGTTGACATCAGCATAGCAAACCACTCAGGGAGCCAGATTACAAGTTAAAAAGAAGAGCTTTCAAACTACAAGAGTGTGGATCTTGCTGCTTAGCGAGAGCTGAAGTACTTTTAGCACGTGCCTTTTCATATTCACATATAAATCTGGATAAATATTTAACAAACTTGATATATACACTTCAAACTTGATATATACGCTTACATGGGGTATATTCAGCACTTCCAAGGGCGCTGATTGCTGCTTGCCACAGGCTCTTCCCACAGCAGGAACTTAGTGCTGTGTAGCCTGCAGGTCTCTCCAGTGGGTCAGAGGGTTAAAGCAGCAGAAACCCAATATGCAGATTTTCTTGGCTCAGCAGTATTTAAAGATAAACAGAATATAAAGATGTTGTCAAAGTCATTTCAGTTATGTAAATCATGAGAAAGTAGAATGTCTGTGTTAGAAATAGTTATGTTTGTTTATTCATTTAAAATACCTGTGGTACTTAATGTTTATTTTTTTAATGCCAAATTCCTTGCATTTTACTGCAGAAGTTAATTATCGTTAGATGGGAGTTGTTAAAAGTACTTAATCAGGCTGGCTACCTACAGCAATTTCTTATAAAGTGAAAATAAACATCAACAATAAGGACCCTCATTTTTATACGTGGGCTGCCAGACAGTTAATTAGTACTTAATGAAAGATAGGTTCCAGTTTGGTTTTCACAGTCTTTCAGACTTGCTTTTTATTTTAAGCAATTCAAGCCCAGTTAAAAACTGTGACTCTGCAGGTAGGCTTAATGAATTTTCACAGTCAGAGGGAACATGGCAATGGCTCCACTGCAACAGGTGCATCATGTCCTTAGTCCTGGCTGGTTTCTCAGAAACACTGAGAAAAACAGAATTTGGAAGGTCTAACTGTTTGCATTTTATTTTCTTCTGTGTTGCCAAAAACCACTACCAGTGCTGGACTTCAGCATACTGAAATACCACATACGAAATAATTCTTTCACAGCTACTTGGCTTGCATGTTCTTTGATGTTTGTTTTACCCATGATGCAATTATTTTTGCCTTCTGTCTCCTGTTGCTACAATAAGCCATTTCCCATACATGTCATCTCCAAAGGGGAAAAGACTGCATGGAAACAGAACAAAGAAAACAGAACAAAAGAAAATCAGGGATTTTTCCAAAGGCCCATTTGATGTACAAGTATAAACAGGAAAAAGAAGCCTGAGGAGGTAGGAGCCAGGAACTTTAGTAGCAGACAGCTGTTAACTTGAGTAGTTAGCAGCACTTTGGGATTCTGAATGTTAAATACATACGTGATTCCAATGCATGCAGTGAAGCAAACATTCACTTCTGTACCTTTAGTGTAGCTGCAAACTCCTAGCAATATAAACTGAACTCTTGCCTTCATGTCTTTCATGTCACACCAAGTCCAGCTATCACAAGCTCTTCTGGTTCTAGCCCCAGAACTGGCAATGCTTCCAAGATAATCAAAATAAAAAGTATTGTCTGCTGTGATGAAGAAGAAATAAGGAACACTTCACTACAGAACTCAGCAACTCCTGCGTGCTGCTAGATTTTTAAAAGCACAACGTGTTGCTCCTGAATCTTATTAAATATTTGTTAAAAAATTTCAAATGGGAATTGCTCAAAAATAAACTTTAAAATCCGAGTTCCTGTGGTAGGTATTAAGTATTCACGAATCTGGACCGCAGTGTTTTTACATTCTTAATTAGGTTTTTTTCTGAAGTGAGGGAGGCAAGGTTTTAAAGACTGGCTTACTACCCGAAATAATCTCTTGAGTTAGCAGTCCTGCTTCTTCCCAATTCAAGCTTTTAATGTCACATTTAATTTACTATAATTATGTTTGGGATAGAGGAACGGATCTGCCTACACTGTGGAGCCTGGTTTACTTACTACCTTGGGTAGAGTGTGGGGGGCAGAGAAACTAGTATTTGCATACCAGAACAGAAGCAAAAGGCATGTTGTGGAGAAAAAAAATCACTACAAATACCCAACTCACTAACTAACATGCAAGGATTTTCTCTCAGGAAGAGGGAAAATACATTTTTCAACTTTGTATTTCCTCTGCTGTTCTCTAGTCTGTGCTTTACATCCCTAATCTCAGATCCTCACTTCTTTTGCCCGAGCCCTTGAGTGTAACTCTTCTCTCAAAACATCATTTGCTCTATTCTTGGAATCTGTGTAGGACTCTCCCCTGCTCCCCTTGACAACAACGTGTTTTGCTTTGGCAGAAGCAAACTGTTTTTCTGTTCCATGTGTTCCCTGTTTACCAGGGTATCTAATCACTGCAGTTATCATCACTGCTCATTCCAATCCCTGTTTTGTCAGACTGTGCCCTCAGCCCTCTTTTCCTGAAAATGGCCCCTTATTTACAAACCATCATATCCCTGCCAAAATTTCCTGTGCTGCCAGATCCACCTCATTTGGCTAATTTCTGCCCATTGGAAATTCACATCAGTCCTAGCTGACATTTAATTTGCATCCAAATCCTGAGCAAAGTGAGCAAGAAGTGATTTGATATGAGTTCTCCAATAAACAGCCACATGAAATGGAGAGGTCACATTAAATAGACAGGAACGGGGCCTCCAGAAGTTAATACTGTAATTAGCTTTGTAAAGCACATTTTACAAATAAGTATGAAATTCTGTTAGATGTGGCCCTATCTTTTATTATCTATATTTTTTAAGTACTAAAATGAGGTGGTGAATGGATGTGAATCAGTGTATGGAGTATGTTAGGACAGAACTGAAACAGTCTTTTGATTCAGGTATTGTGTAGTAAAGTATTGTATTATTCCAAAAAGCCAATGGCCTGTATTTCTGGAGAGAGACTAGCAAGTTTAGAGAGACTGATTTCAGCTCATTTAGCAGCCCAGTTTGATCTAATTGTCTTTTTATTGCTCTGAACATGCCTGAATTATGCAGAGAATTTGGGTTATGTGATTTAGCGTTCGATTAAAAAAAAAAATGTCGCTGCTTAACTTTCTTTTAAAATAGTGTGGAACTTTCTTCCCAGTCAACCAAGTTCATTATTTTTTTGTTCAAAGCCCAGCTGCAGGCCTGGAGCATTTCTCATAAATATCAGGAAGTACCCGAAGCCACACTCAGGATTAAAGAGTTGATCTGAACCTTAGATCTCGGCTTTAAAGCTGTAATGTACAGTGAATTTGGTTTCATGGTAAAGGAAGTGGTAATTGCTGAAGTATGTTTTCTTAAGTTGCGGAGTCATTTCTGAAATGTTTTCATTGAGCCCTCTGTCAGCGCTGTGCACCAGGAGGAGTGGGCCCGCAGCGCGGCCTGTTCGCGTCGCCACAGCACCCAGCGGGTGTAGTGGTCTGACACAGAGACGGAGGCAAGTGTGGCTGCAGGTGTGGCTACTGCTCTGAGCACAGTACTGGGGGCACAGTCACAGTCCAAAGGGCTGTCTGAGCAAGGGAATCAACAATTGCAATTTGCTATTCCAAGAAATTTCTTCTGAGAATCATAGAATCACAGACTGGTCTGGGTTGGAAGGGACTCCAAGGATCACAGAGCTCCAACCCCTCTGCCTGGATCTACACAAGGCAACCTCCAGGCCTGGATCTAAACAAGGTTGCCCAGGGCCCCATCCAACCTGGCCTTGAACACCTCCAGGGACAGGGCATCCACCCCCTCTCTGGGCAGCCTGTTCCAGCCCCTCACCACTCTCTCTGTAAAAAATGTCCCCCTAAAACACAATTTAAACCTTCCCTCCTCCAGCTTCACTCCATCCCCCTTGTCCTGCCATTGTCTACCCTTTTAACAAGCTGATTCCCCTCCTGTTTCTCTGCTCCCTTCAGGGACTGGAAGGCTGCAATGAGGTCCCCCTGCAGCCTTCTCTTCTCTAGGCTGAACAAGATGGGTCAAGTTCTCAGTTATCTGGTAAATACGCTCTCATGAGAACCAAGAACACAAATCCACAAGTGATATCCTTAGTTACAAAAGTGCAGAGTAAATTCCTCAGTATAGTAGTAAGGTATTAGAAAGAGCACTTTACCCAGCACCCTGCAAATACAGAGTCTGGTCTGAAGGGCTGACAGAAACGGAAAAGCACAGCTCAGGATCAAACATGTTCCTACATGTCTTCTACACCTGGGTAGCTACATCAACCAAACCACACACCCTGTGTTCTGTTTCCATAGCAGTTTGTTTAATCTGAATGGTTTATTGCATGAAGGGAACTGTCTTTATTGGATTTACAAGGAAAATAAAATATGAACAGTCTGTGCTTCCTGACCTTTTTCAGAGGATGTTGCATTTAAACGTGTACTTCTTTCCATAAGAGACAGTATTTACTCATAGTCTACTACCTCATTCACATAAGTGATCCAGATAAAATGTCATTCTTAAGACTACTGCTGCACTCTTGAAAATTTGGCTTTCTTGGGTACTTCATACAGCAGATATAGGTGGTATACTTCATATAGCACTTGCACAAAAAGGAAGCATTGGCAGAAGTATGATTTTCAGTCTACATAACCAAAGACGTGTCTTTTTTCACAGTTTCAGTGAATCTCTCACAAGCAGCCTATGAAGGTAATGGGCTTTAGTTAGGGTGCTTTAGAGCCACTATTGACCCACCCTCAATTCTGTGGGATGCTTTAAGATCCTGGCCAGCAGGTGTAGAGTTTCTTCAAGGATTCATAGTTTTCAGAAATCTTGCTAGTTTATGTCAAAGGCATTAATAAGAGTTTCATGTATTTTCTTCCTATATTTGATTGTCAAGACCTTAAGTCACTTTTGTCATCTTGCATTGCATGAATATTTCAGTGGTGTCTTAGCACTTCACTCCAGATGAAGCCTAGTAAGTACCTCGAAAATTAAATGCCTTGCTCCATATTTAAGGCTGTCATTTTAAATTATTGAACAGCAAAATAATGAAGCCTTAATCTTAATTTCACACCTTTTCCTTAAATCTTATGTTAGCATTTCTCATTTAGAATTAATCAATCACAATGATCTGATATATAATACAGTAAGTTAAAATTAATAGGGCTCAATCTCTACTGCTACATATTTAAAGGAAGCACATTTGTCACTATGGAAAGATATTTCTCCTACATGTACAATGAATTGAAAATGAGCACCACATAATAAAGTGATGCAGAGATTGCGTGAGAATGAAAAATGAATGCATTGTTTCATCATGACATGTTTCAGCCTAGACCTTCCTCTGAGGGCACACGAGTGAGGCAATCTGCTGAACCAGAGCTACTGAGGAACTGGGAGCACAATGGTACAAAAACATGTTAACAGGGGAGCACTGGTGTGCTGATCTCTCTACAGGAACAACATCTGATCTCCTTGACTGTGGTTGTGTTGGGGAGGTAATGGTGATTAGGAGGATGAGAAAGAATTGGGGTGGGTTTTTCTAGCTGCTTCCAAATTGTGGATGTAACTTCAGGTACCAAAGACACATTTCAGTTCTGGATCTGAGTAAGTTCCTTACTGCTTACCACATCACTAACTTGGTTTCACATTAGTTCAGTCTTTCATTTGTGTGCTTGAATTACTGACCCAGCTGTCAGTAACAAGGGAGGCAGCAAGAGTTATTATCTGGACTCTGAGGGGAACTAATTTTGCTGCAGGAGAGCAACTGATTTTAAATTTTCCTACCTTAGCAGTTGGGTCATTTTTGTAACCGACAGCAGGCAAAGCATCATCTAGCAGGACACCGGCAGGTCTCTGCACAGCTTCTGATTTATTGTAATCCCTCTAGAAATAAATACATGGACTTTAATTACCTAAATGGCTTATGTGACAAACTTGCAGTTGAGGTGCGTGAGGGAACAGACTCTGTGTGCTTACAGGGTACAACACACAGAGAACTGATATTGGAATCTCCTGCTTTGCTGCTGCTTGTTCTTGAAGGTGCCTAATTTCTTATGCACTGAACTTTTTGATTATAGATTTCCCCAGGCGCTCCGAGTTACTCTTCTGTACTTCCCCAGCCAAAACTGTCTTGACAAAACTGATTGAGTTCTTTGCACCAAAGAGGCAGCTGAGGAGAAAACAAGTCTCTCCAAGCCAGATACGTGCTGTCTGTGGATTACCTCCATGAGAATACAGGCAAGCTACTGGAAGGCCCATAAGAGAGATGGCAACCAGGAATAAGCAGCAGCAGGGAATAAAGAGCAGTCAGTCAGAACTTTCACCTACTGACAAGCTAATTTCTGTCTCCTCAAAGCCTAAGCAAAAGATATGTGGGCTGCAGAAATTATTCCCATAGGTGCAGCCTAATCTCAGCCATTCTTCATCCTGGGCATCTTTTGAGCATGCAGTGGCTTATTTGCATGAATTACCTGTGAACTGAATGCACAGTGAGTCCAGTCAAGAAATGAGAAAGCAAGAGAGAAGAGGGGGCATAAGCATCAGCTCTGCCTTTGAAAAACCTACATGACTTGTATGATCAAAAAGGATGGACATCACTATTTGAAGACAAGAGCTGGAGGGCATTCACTTGAGAAAGGGTTCAAGTGGAGTCTAAGTGGGTGACAGTACACTCTCAAAGCCCTGAATAGAGCCAGGAAATAATTTTTGAGAGTGGTGGAAGACAGGACTGTGGTCTCCTCCATGGCATGTGCTAGTGCATGCACTTCAGGCAGTGTTGCCCTGCAGAGCTCTCCTTCCTGAATCAAGCCTGCACCCATTTATAAATGGGAAGAATCACAGAATGCGTTAGGCTGGAAGGGACCTTTAAAGCTCATCTAGTCCAACCCCCCTGCAGGGACAGAAGGATTCAGGTCCAGCATGCAGATGTTTGGCTGGTTCAATATGCTTGCTATTTGGGACTCCTTTGGAGCCTTATTTGCTGTGCGGGGGGGGCTCTGGCCAATAGCCAGACACCTTTATTACAGTGAGACCCTGCTTGCAATATTTGTAAAACTTTAGTAGTTTCTATTGTAGCTATAACCTGCTTGAAGTGGGTCTTTTCAGTGACAGAAGGCTTACTCAGTGACCAAATCTGCAGGACCATCTCTGAGATAGTCTGGGAACCTCTGTACCCAGCTCTGAAGGGCACTGGGAACGTACAAATCCCTGCCCGCAGCGCAGTGAGAACACAGACAGTGTTTTGCTATGTGTTATGTACACACAGACAGGCAGTAGTCAGCTCCCAAAAATGTAGGTCAGAAATGCCCACTTACATTCAGACTTGTGTCAAGGGAAACAAAACCCCATCCAGAACACAGAAAGATGTTTTGAAAACAGGTTCTCTTTCACATGGCTTTGTTCTGGTTTTCTCATTCTCAAACATACAGTTAACTCCTGCCTGACACTGTGCTCTGGAAAGGAGACTGGCAGACGCTATAAAAACACAGTGAAATCTTCCAGCCTCCCCGTAAGATAAAAAGCATCAGTTTCCAGCCCTTAGAAGTCATTAAGTACATTTTAAAAGAAGTGATTTTTTTTTTTTAAGGACACAACATTTTTCTGAACTTCAAGAGTCTTTAATGGTTGCCACCAAATCCAAGTTTATGGCCTCACAGTGACACACAGAACATCTGGTTGCACAGAGGAAGAACTACAAATCACTCCTAATACCTAAATGTAAAAGTCTCTGAGCTGTTTGTAGTTTTTCTGTGCTGCTGGTGGCAAACAGAGTGACAGAGTGGTGATGCAAGATTGAGCAAGCATTAATTTGACATGAACTACAAAACTAATTCTTAAGATTTGTCCTGTGTGACTAATGAAGAAAAATTCATGCTGAATTCTACTTTCCATCATTTCACATACCCATGAGCCAGTCAGTGAATCTCACGAGTGCATTTGGCCACAGTTCAGCCTGTAACACTAGTCTCAACTACTGTCCTTGCCACAGCTCCCGAATCAAAGGCAGGGTTTGCACTATTGTTTTAGCTTGTGCTCCCTATTTCTGTTTGACCCCTCTGACATGCTTCAAAGAGAAGTTTATTTTAAGTAAAAATTGTACAGAAAACACGCTTTTCCTGAAACAAAGAGGATCAGTCTTCCTTGGACCCATCAGCAATAGCCTTCAAGGAAAAATAAAACAACTACCTTGTTTATTACCTAGTGTCCCATTAACTTCTGTGGTTGCACTCAGGGCTTCCATCCCACAAATTTCTTCTACTCAGTGAGAATGATGTTATTTCATCACTGTCACTACTAACCTTTTAATTTCCAGATTTTCATCTCTAAGTGTTTTAATTAAGCAGAAATAATGAGCTAGTAAATTCGCTTGATAGCACCTCCTGAACTAAATACAAGATGGGTGAAGCTAAAACTGCTTACTCTGCATTTTAGATAGGAATCATGGCTTACATATCATTGCTACCATTCAGGGAAATCAAAAAATAATACATGTATATATACACAGATTCATTTCCATTTTGCCTTTCCCCTCAGCTTCCTTTTTATCCTTCTTCCCACTGGAGGAATTGTCTGGACCACTGCTTTTGGACCAGAGAACTACCAGGATGCTACCTAGATGATGAAAACTGTAGTTATGTTGTTTCCTTAAAGCTGTTGAGCAGATTCATTATGATGGCTATATTGATATTGCCTCACAATCTGTTTTATTATAGCCTGAACAAATGCTAATCCTTTATTTAATTAAGAAGATATATAGATTAAGGCAGATGCAGTGTCTTTTTGCAACAAAAGCCCTGCCCAGTGTTTTTGGAAGCAGACAAAAAACAAGACATGCCATGCTGCAGCCAAATAAAATAAAAAATAATGCAAGTAGGGCATTAGTGCCACGCTTTTGTATTGTGCATTTCAAAGTTTGCACCCAGTGGGTGGGGCAAAAATAAATCAGGGTCTCCTATGGTGAAAATGTAGCTGGGATTCAAGCATCTAGAATCTGACCCTATCTTCTGCTCCCTGGGATTGTCAGCTGCTTCAGGGGTCGTCTGATATATACCTCCTTTTCTCACTTCTGAGAATTTTTAGCTTGGAGTGTGTTTGAAAACACTTCAGAAAAAGGGTGGAAAACAGAGAGTGCCTTCTTTGAAATACACTCCTTTGTTAAATTCTTTTCCCAAGGGTAAAGAGACTCTCAGACACCTGAGGGCAACAAATGACTCTATTCAAGGCTCTCACAAATGACCTAATAAACTCCCAAAGGGTTACAATAGCTTATTTGTCATCATTTCTTGTCAGCTATTTATAGCACCAATGTAAATTGAAGCAAAACAATAAATACCTGAGTTATTTTCTTTAGTCTGAAGATTCTGTAAAGCCCAAAGGGTGCTTTAGAATTTTAAAATCCCAATAATTAGTTTTGCAATTGAATTTAAATAATTTTCACACATTTTATGTTCTGTTAAATAACATTTGCATCTACCTACATGAAAAATGTCACCATTTCACTCCCTTCCCCTAGAATTTTTGCAGACAATGACCATATAAGACTCTGTTTTGGCTAACACTGGAAATGTCAAAACATAGACTGATGGGCCATGTTACAGATGATCCTGCTGAATGGTTTTCCACATGGACTTGGGTCAGCAAGCATGATCAATATGGTAGTAATGATCCTGATCTCAGTAACAGTAATAACCCCATTGTATTTAAAGTCTCTCCTGGACTGAATCCACGTTGTTGCTCCTTGCATTGCTCTGGCATGGATCAAGTATGGATATACTACCAAGTATATGTAATACTATAATGTATTTACCCCATCAAGCAATCTACTTTTGTACATGGCTTCATTGACTTGAATTGAGTTGGGCCGATACGTGTTAAATGAGACTAGTACAAATGGCTTTACCACTAATGCTTTGTAAGCAATACTTCTGAAGTATCACCATGCCTCTAGACACAACTGAATAAAATTACTGAGGGCTCATTAGGTTTTCTTCTGGTGTCTCTTTTGTTGCAATTTATTTGCCCAAATCAATTCAAGTCAGTGGAGCTGTGCCAATTTACTCCATCCTGCTGAAGTGGCCCTGAGAAATCTATGCACATAGTATATTCTCTGAGTTCTCTCTGGAGTATTTTATGTGGACTGCAGCATTTGTAATGCAGCACAGTATGTAAAATATGTCTTTCCATCTCTTACAACATCTTTTGCAATATCCTTTGACTTATCAGCTTCATTGTCATCCCCACCTCCTTCATTCTTTTGATGTCTGTGATGAAAACACCCATCTCCTGGCTGCAGGAGTCAAACGTATTAGTTACTAGTTTCACGGGTCCATATACATATGCATATGTGTATATATATATATATGCATGTATTTAAATGTTCGTAGGTATTCCATGGATTCCTCTTGGGAAAAAGAGAAGAAAGAGACAGAATTCACATGAGTTACATGTACTGCATTACATTCTGAACCACACTCTGATACTACTGTGGTCATGTCTACAGCAGACACAAAATTAAGAAAAGTAAGGAAGCATTAAGGGCCATCGGAGAAACATTCATGTGCCCAGAACAGGTTCTAGAGAGGTTTAGGCACCTAAACCCTCAACTTCAGTCTGCATCATTTCTTCGTTCTTTGACCACTTAGGTTTGAGATTCTCACAGTTGTCTTCTGGACATAGGTGGTTGGGCAGGTGGGTACAACTAAAGCCTGAGTCCTCCTGGAATACAGGACCTCGGTGGAGTACTGAAGTCCCAGTTCCCAGAGGAACATGCCAGATACCTCCCAACAGGCCTGATCTTGGCACAATGTGCTGTGTTTGTGGCCATTTGTATTTTAAAATAACACACCTGACTTTCACATGCAGGTATTTCATGGTGAAAGAGCCCAGCCAGAAGGTAGAGGTTCAAAATTAAAAAATAAGGTAACGAAGAGAGAAAACGTATCATTAGTTTATAGTCACTAGGAAGGGGGAATTGTGGGTTCCCACGTGGGTGTAAAGAAGTTCTTGTTTTCAAAGCCTGCACAGTGCTGTGCTGTGCCTCTTCCTCCCACTAACCTCCTTGTAAGCAGATTAAAGATGTCCCAAAGGAGAAATATAGTTCACTAAAAGAACCAAAGGAGATAATTTTTTTGTTTTCAGGGGTGACAGCAGGAAACAAGAGAGAAAATTCAGCTTATGGTAGTCGTTAATATTAAGTAGAATTAATGATTGTAAGCATTGCACCAAATCATCCTGTGGCTTAGTGGGTGTGAATCATCTCACCCAGTCCCTGCTATCTACAAGTTAGGAGATTGATCCAAAGTAGTTCTCTGGACTCCATCAGTGGGCATAGTCAGTGTGATATCTAAAGGATATTCTTAGCATCAGAAGTGTTGATAGGATGGTCACATTCTGCAGGTGCTCGTTTCTCTCCTTCAGCAATAGATACTTCTAAACTAATCATCAAGGGCTATGCCTGTTTTAGATGGCTTAGTTAAATGAAAGTAATTCTGCCTTTTCATAGACACTATAATTTCGTGTGTAGTCACTATGTTCAAGGAAGGATGAATGCCTTTAGGCAGCTGGAGACAAAGGAGCAAAGGAAAATACATATGCTCACTAATGTCTGGAAAAAACCCCTCTTCGTGCTGCAATCATATTTCCATGGCCATAAAGGCTGAGAGACCCCAGGTTTGTAGGGAGCTCATCTTCTGGGAGATCAGATGGCACAAAAGTGGGAAAGATTTCAGGCACACAAAATTGTCAGCTATTTACTTTTGTTCTGCATGAGGAGAACTCCTTTTCCATTGGTTCTGAAGCATTATCTCAGTAGGTCTGATTAATAGTAACAATCAAACATTACAAATGTACACAGGTAGCTGATGGCAAATTACAGCTTTATAAAAGCCCTGCTCAGAGCTGGATCAGACTTGGTACTCAAAATGCTAACAGCAATGATGATAAAAGTTACTGCAGGCTTGTTAATACAGACACATCCTAACGTGTGTCCTCGACATCTTCTCTAGCTTAATGCATGATAAATAAAACATCAATCAGACCCAAGGAAAGAGAAGAAAACTCCAGATGCTATAATATGGCCGTAATATAGTGATAAAATTGAGTGCCTCTCCGAGCCTCAGTTGATGTATTTAAATGATCTTTGCCTTAAACAATGGTTGCAACCAGACAGACATATGGTAAATACGTCCTGATCCATTATGTGCTATTCAAGACCAAGCAAGCTGGTCGCGGAGGGAGAGGTTTGCTATTAAAAGTGATCTGGTGTTATGTACACTGAACCAACCCCTTCATGGGCAAAGGGGGAGGGGGGATGTATGGGGGGGGAAGAAAGAAAATAAAACTTTCTGAAAAGGGGGGAAAAAAAAAAATCTTAAAAAGCAAAGCTGAACACTTTGCTGCTGTGCAGAGAAAGTGAGAAACGGTCCCCCCTGCCGGGGAAGCTGATGAATAATCCGCAGAGCTCAAGCTGAGCCTTGGGCTCAGAGCGGCTGGTATCCCATACTAACACTAATCAACCAGTATGAAACATCCATTTTAAACGCAAATGAGGGGGGCCTTTTCAAAGGAGACCCGAAGAGGGGAGGGAGGGGGAGTTCAAAGCTCAAAATGGTGCTTTCTTTCTCTCTCTCTCTCCTCTCTCTCTCTCTTTTTTTTTTCCTAAAGAAGACAGAAATATGGTTGGTTATTATCTAAGTTATTGCTACAAAGAATTTTGAAATTAAAAGATAAGCTTTCAGAGAAAGCTCAGTAATTTTCATAAAGAAGGACTTAAAACAGATGTGCCCTCTTTAATCGGGGTGTGCTTGAAAAAATATAAATGCATTTTTAACATAGCAGGGGGAAAAAAATCATATGATTACACATTTGTCTCCTGGGCAAAAATAATTAAAAAAAAAAAGTCTCCCTGCATTAAGTATGTCACAAATAGCCACCACTAGAACTTTCTTATCTAGCAGAAAGTCGGGTGAATGATTAGCCAGCATGTAGAAAGCAGAAAATATCTTAGGTTGTTTGCAGGATTTTTTCTTTTTTAAACTCTGTGGTTTTTCCTGTTCAAATAACCACTAAAGTGAGTTAACATCTTCATCAGGGTCAGTACGTGACTTCTAGAAAAACCCTAATATTTACTGAAATACCTCAGTAAACTTTCTCTTATAATTTCTGGGTCGAGTAGCACGCTGTGGCACATAAACAACTATCCAAAACTCTGGACTCTTACCTTTCTTATGGCATTACAGGGCTGCCCTCAGAGATTCTGCCCAGAAAAAAATGTGCCCCTGGTACCGGAGAAGGTTTCCTTGAGTAAAGGCTGGGGAGTGAGATGTTAAGGAATCAGTGTCTTCTAAATGTTCTTCCTGAACACTCCTAACTTTGAATGAGGTATTTTTCCCTTGTTTCCCTAAGTCTGTGCTGAAGGAGGATACATTTTTGGTAGGAATTTAGTGCTAGAATACGGAATGTCAAGGAGCTGATTTGATTTTCTGGAACAAACCAATCCTCATAGCAATCCTCTCCCCCAGAAAACCACACGTCCTGACTCGTTGCTCAGCTACATCTTACAACAAGTCTGACAGCTGCCATGGGAAGGTTTTTGTACAGAACATTGCTGACATGGTTTGTGAAGCACACAAAGAGGTAGTAATCCTGCAGCATTACACTTGTGTACCTCTTGGCTGAAGCAGCAAGAAGTTGCAATTTCTTCCTTTTCAAGAATACCTCTTGAAGAGCCCTGTTTCTGTGAACCCACCTCTACCACGTTTCACTCAAAGCTTCCACAGGATGAAGGAAATCTCCCACTACTGCTGGAGGGAACAGAAGCTCCTACATCCACACCTTCTCCTTGAGCTATCCAAATTGGTGCAGGGTACCAGATGTGCCTAGAAGGATCATCACTGCGTGCCACCCCATGCCTGCCTGTACAGAGGGGACAGAGACCTGTGTCCTGGCAGTACACCTTGTCACCTTCAGCCGGTCTGCTCCTGGTGCTGTTCTGTCAGTAAACCACATTCCCAAGAGGTCCCTTCACCCAAATTAACTTCAGCAGAGCGAGTGTTTCTAGCAGACATTGAACTGGTGTTGCTACCAGGAGTCTTCAAAGAGGTGTACTGGGATGGGAAGATCCTTCCTCTTTTGTTACCAAATGCAACAGACATTTTTTGCCCTTCCAGGTATCACAGGAGTCTCGAGAGAGAGTCTGGAAAAGGATGGTATGATGATAGAACCCCTTTGAAACAGCAGCAGGATTAGCAAGGCATGAACAGCTGTTGTATTTTTCCTTGGGTGAATAAGAGTTGGAACCCTCTCTCTACACAAACAACCTGTGCTGTTGTTTGATTGGGGTATTTTTTCCCATCTTTTTAGCAAGTTGGTATATATAGTGGTTTACTGCTTCAAACATCTACTGCAGTGGCTGGGCACCACGGGGGTGTTCTTCCCACAGGGCTTATTTCTCCTCATCTTGTGCTCTTCAGACTTGGTGAGAGAGAAGGGAGCTGGGTCTGGTGCATCTCTGGGTCAGGCCCAGGGAAGGCAGAGGTCCCAGCTGGGCAGTGAAGGTGCACACAGAGCTGGATGGAAGGTCTGATCCTCCTTCTTTTGTTTGAATGTAAATTTTTGATGTTGAACACACACATGTACCAGTGCAGTCACACCAGTTTGAATATGGCTTTCCTGTGCACAGCCCCAGTCTGGAATGTGATACTGCAAATCTGATGGTTGTAAATATGCCATGAATTATGAAGGGATTTTTCTAGCTGTAAGGAATGTGGTCCTTCCATTACCACTTATGTCAGCTGACAGCTGTACTCACAACTAAGCCACAGAACAATAAAACAGCACCTAATTATTAGAGGAAGTCAGGCCCAGCAGGAGACCTGCTTTGACATTTGCCCATTTATGAGTTAAATATTACGGCCACCCAGCAGTAGGAGAAAAGCAACACAACCTTTTGACATAAAAAGCCCCTATTATTGAGTTTTCCTTTTGTATAAGCAAAATAATGTCCTCAACACAGGCCACAGCTCTTCTAATGAGAGTCAGAGGAAAGAAACTCGCTGAAGAAAAATGAGATGCCAAATGCAAATGTTTCTGTCCTCAGCATACAGCAATCACAGGCTTGAGGTATGGCAGTAGCCTCAAGAACTGTGTTCATGTCTCTGTAAGTGTGAATATTCTGGTATGGAATTCTTACTTTAATAGTGGCATAGTTTTAGTGTAACAGAAATATGATGTTCCTTCTGCTCCCACGTGCCAGAGCCTGCTTTCAAGGCTGAATGATAACTTCTGATCTCTCTCCTAACACTTCACATGTTTACACAAAACCACCTGCTTCCCATAAATTGTTTATGGATCATAAAGTCAGTCTTCATCTCCTACATTAGACCTCATTCATGACCAGTAGCCTAAGAATGGACCAAAATAAATCCTAAACTTCAATGGCAATGAGTTGGACTCAATGATCTGTTGAGGTCCCTTCCAAACCCTGCAATTCTGTGCTACTGTGACCACGATCACCCTTCAAATAGGCCAGGCAAAGAGAGGGACACAGACCAGACTGCCCACAAAAAGGAATGTTGTCACCTCTCAATGTATTGGTTCTCTGCCCTGGTCTGTAATTAGCTAATCTCTATCATTCTTTAATGATAAAATTTTAAAATGCTTTGAAATGCTGATGATAAATGCAGACTCACTGCTTTTTTTGTGTTTGTTTTAGATTCTGGCATCTTCCAAGTGGTTCTTTGACCTTTGTACAATATCTCACTCAATAACTTGCCTAGCTGATGAAGTTGTCTTGCTATATCTATGCTAGTACAATCATACATACTCAATACAGTACATCAATCAAGAATGATTTACAACTAAAGACGGGAACTTAAAAGTTGGTGTTACTGATGTACCTCTGTATTAAGGATTACAATCACATACTTATATTAGTTATGCAAATTTCTATAATATAGACAGGAATTTACTGCAGCTTTGCCCATGTAGCCCACTGCAATATTTACTTTTTACAATTCTGGAAAAAATCTTGTTTGCTTATTGAGTGAGAAAGTAGAACAACATTTGGGCCAAAATCCAATATATTTGAAACCAATCTGTTGTTCTGTGAGCCTCTCAAAAGTCATCGGAATTCTTTTAATTCAAAATTCTTTTGGCTTCTTCAGCTTCAGCACAAGTTAATCCTATAACAGAATAACACTCATTAAAATTAAGAAAATGTTAGTTACACTGCAGCTGTAATTAAAACCAGTCCTTGATGTTATAAGAGCTGTACACTATTTTCAAGATATAATTGATACCCATGGTGATTTATTCAATCTATGCACACATTTTGCTAAATCTTTTAAACACTTTACATGTTCTTTTTAGGAAGCAGATCATTAAAATGGAGCGATTTCTGCAGTTTAGATGATACACATTTTATGGTCAACTCCATTTCAAGTTCTATTATGTAGCATATTAAACGTCTCTTGATTCTGTTTATGCATTGCTTTGAGCTGATATAAGCTGTATAGTTCTTAAGTGTCATTGATTGCCTCTGCAGAACAATAACCTACTCCTTGGATGTCCTACATTTGTAAATACATCAGTGCATTTAAGCTATATTTGGTTTCCAGTCAGTACAGTATTTGTTGCATTAACATTTTTGATCTGTCATTATCAGTTGTAAAAGAAAACAAGGATGAAGCCTCCTTCATCACTTGCTTTTAAAATATAATCAAATTCTACAGCCAAGTGCATTAATCATGGTTGGTTATTTAATAGGAGTTCTCAGATTTGTGAAATACTTTTACAAGTTAACATTACCACCCTGTTTTTCTTAAGAATGATTATTTACAGCCGGTTTAGATGGGGCTACGAAAGCAATGGGGTTTTATCCTCAAGCTAGAGAGAAGTGGGTCATCTGGTCTCTTGATTTCTGTAGCATTTGTCTGACATGCAGTCCCTGGAGAATCTAAGTCAGATCAGAACTCACAGTTCTTGCTGAAGTGAATACATTAGTTAAAGTTTGCTTTCATAAGGTGTTTTGCAATATCTCTGCACGCAGTCAGCTCCTTTGCTATTTTCCCCATACATAAATGATGCTACTGTAAAATCTTTAAGATTAAGAAAACATTCTTTCTTATGTTTTTTACTTCAACACTTCAGGAGAACCTTCTGCTTCTGAATCCAGACTTGTCTTTTCTCTCTTCCTGACTCTACTTCATGCTGGAGACATCACTATTTCTGTGGTTAAGCAAAAAAGGCAACAAAGAAATAGGGATGAAATAATCTCCCTGCCCTGGTTTTGGCAGGGACAGAGCCAATTTTCTGTGCTCTGTCTTGGATTTAGGATGAGAATAATGTTTAGAACATGCTGATGTTTTTGTTGCTGCCAAGCAGTCTAGGACTCTTCAGCTTTTCATACTGCCCTGTCAACAAGAAGGTGGAGGCACCCAAGAAGATGAGAGGGGACATGGCCAGGACAGCTGACACCAACTAGCCAACAGGATATTCCATATTCCATACCATATGATGTCATGCTCAGCATATAACTGGATGGTTGGCTGGAAGGAGGCACATCTCAGAAATAAGCTAAGCATCAGCTTCATGTAGTGAAGTATGCTGTGCATCACTTGCTTTAGATATTCTTTTATCATCATTTTTATTTTTGACATCATCATCTTCCTTTTCTGTCCTATTAAACTGTCTTTACCTTTTCATTTTACCCCTTTTTGATTCTCTGGAGGGGCCCTGGGCTGTGTGGCTGTTTTGGCTGCTGGCCGTGTTAAAGCACAACGCTCACAGAGCAGCTATCTCAGCATAAAGGACTGTAAAGGAAATGATGTCTGTAGGGTTCTGTGGAACCATGGCACACCTGTGCAGCTGTGGCAGAAGAAAGCTGCAGTGGGTTCAGAGTAAATTTTGGTGGGTCTGTGGCCTGTATGGACATAGCCTCTTCTTGAGGAATCTGTTGGGTTCATATTCTGATTTCACAGACTCCTTTGTGATAAGATGAACCTTGTATTCAGAGAAGAAACCTCACAGCATCTCAGTGGAAGATACTTTCAGTGTTTTTCTTCTGACTTTTTCCTCCCCACAAATTTCTGGTGATCTAAGCACTGACCCAGTCCTGAGGCAGCTTAGAGAGGTGACTTTGCTTGTAACCTACAAACATCCTCACTCCGGTCCCATCGCTGCTTTGTCTACGTTAGCACGACTGATGGCTCTTCTGTTGTTTGGCTTGCACTGGGGCCAAAGGAAATATTCACTCTCATTTAGGACAGTGGTATGGAGCAAAAAGGAAGAAGCAGCATTAGAATAACCAGAATAATGGCCAAACACATGCAGGTTGATCTCTAAAACTGAGGAAGGGAAGGATAGGCCTGCAAAATCAGCTTCAGCTCCCTCTGTCTAATAATGCAACGATTTATTAGTAGGGAATTAATTTTAATCTCTTGCATCAGTATTAATATTATTCAAAGAAACAAAACGTGCTCAACAAGCTTATGAAAGTGGGTAGGAATTATTAGAGTTTCCAAAAGTGTGCCTATATTGTCTATTTTTCCAAGACCCAGGTCCCTTAGTGCCAGTGATGTGGGGTACTGTGGCTGTGGCTATAATTCTTTATGTATGAGAAGGTAATAGATTGTGCTTCTAATAGGAAAAAAATGAAACAATATTAAACTATTCTCCAGCTTAATTAAAGACTTAATTATTAAAGGGAGTTGCATGCAACTAGATTGAGAATCCAGATTGTCTGAGAAGAAAAGTTCATAGATGTTTTGCATGTCCTGTCCTCCGTTCAGACATCAGATCCTTGCTGAGCAGCAATGGTACAACACTGGAACCTGTGCCAGGTTACAGCAATAATTGCAAGCCCCCCAGGATCCGAGCTCAGAAATTTTTGTATGTTCTCAGGAGACAAAGATGAGTGATCATCAAAGGCAGAGGAACACAGCATGACTGTCATAAGCCTGAAGTTACAACTTAGACATGCAATAGAAAATATCATTGGTACCTCTCCAGTGCATAGCCTGTAGTAATTAAAAACTTGATCCCTGCTGTTTTATCATCTCATTAGCAATGGGGGCACAAGACTTTTATCCTTGTTTGTCAGGAATCAAACATACCAGAGGAACTCTGATTATAAATTGATGAAAGTAAAGTTAAACTTTTAAATAAGAGCAGTTGCAGTTCACAATGTTTTTAAAGCTTATTAAAGAGATCAGATTTCAGTAAAAATATAATACCTAAGTCCAGCACAGATAGTAGAGGTCATCACTAGGACTAGGGTGTGAAATAGCATTTGATAAAGTGCACGTAATTTAAAATACATTGATTGAGAAGTAAATACAATCCCTTTCTGGACCACAGCTCTCAAACTTTTGATTAATTTTAACTCTTCAAACATTTAAAAAAATCTCAAGTTCATGATGTTTTTCCTTGTACAAAGTTATCAGACAGAGATACCATTACTACATCAGTGAATGCACTGTGGTATCTTGTTTATATATACATGAAAAATTCTGTTAGTAACAGTAGTAGTGCCTTCCCCTCAAATACCTTGCCAACAACCAGTTCAGCATTTGTTTCAACAATTAGGATTATGGCATCATTGAAAGCCTCTGGAAATCAGTGCAAAAGATCCTATTTACTTCTGTGGGTTTTTGATCAGTGCCTATAAGAATAAATCTTCGAGCAGTCCCAGGATGGTTCCATGTTTCAGGAAATATCATCACTTTATTGCATTTTAATAAATCTGTGACCTGAGCAGTGGTATCAGCATTGAACTGGGCAGAGGCAAATTTGGTGGGAGAGAACTGAGGGGAACATGCTTTCTTTTGTTTGATATCATCTGAAATCACATTCACCACCCCCCCCTTTTTTTTTCTCCCATGAATCTCTATTTCTCTTTACCTTTCTTCTTCTTCTTAAGATCTGTGACTTTGCTGTCGGAGGTCTAACAGGCTAACATACCTGAACCACTGTGATGATTTTATTAACAAGTTTTTTATCCCAATGAAAAAAAGCTGGACCTAGGTCTTTTCACAGTGAGTAAGAAGCCACCCTTGATGTTTTGGGTCATTATAAGAAAGGATACCATTCATTATTTCAGAGCAACGATGAATCAAAAGTAAAGAATCTGAATATTTTTTTTTCCTCTTGACCTGGCAAAAGACAAGTCCTTTAAGCCAAAAAGACTCATCAAGAACTCAAGGACTTTTTTTTAAGTGGAAAAGGCAAGCAATGAGAAACAAAGCAGAACGATGATACAGTAACTCATTATTTTACTGTGATTACTTAGTGAGAAATAAAGTTATCAGATTCAGCAGAATTCATTATGTCTGAGCAAATGATCCATCAAAGACAGAGGAGAATTACACGTTGAACTAGCTTCTTTCACAGAAAATTGCATCTTGAAAATGCTGTTTCTACAGCAGAGAAGTGAGATGTTGCTGAGACAATTCCTATCAGTGTGAAAGCTCAGAATTATTCCAAATGAAAAATAAAGACCTAGATAGGCTATTTCCTGAAAAGTTATGATGAAAGATTTATTTTTCAAGATGGAAAAAATAGACTTTAAATTTTGACCATTTAATGAAATTGAAATGGATCAAACAGAAAAGCGACAGCAATGAAGCCTGTTTCATAACTGAGTGTAATTGGCTTATTGAACTCATTGTCACCACACAAACTGTGGAGGCAAGAACTTAATGGGACTCTATATAGAGAGAGATGCTTCACAAAAAAGTTGTGTGAAATTATTATAGCTGTTTTTCAAAACGGCAGATTTTGAAAGGATATAAAATTTACACTTCAGGGCATAAGTCAGTCTCAAACTGTTGTGGCTTGGGAAGAAATCTTTCCCCAGAGGCAGGTTACCCCTGGGTTACTAACTGGAGCATTCCTTTCCCCTTCCTATGCAGCATCTGTTACTAGCTTTTCTTAAAGACAGGATACTGGGCTAACTCTACCGCTGGTCTGATCAAGTATGGAATTTTGGCTATGTGTCTAAATGAAAACAGAACTCAGCATTTGAGCAGTGGGATACTCTTTCTCTATGGGGATGCTAAGTCAGAATTGTGTAGCTCCCAAATGGACAAAGGAATAAGAGGAAACATGTTTTAAAAAGAGTTATTTACACTGATACCTGAAAACATAGTTAAGAACATGTGTTAAAAGCATGAAGACAATGAGCCTAGATAGTTGGATAGACAGTAGTACAGGCCTGAGGTTTCTATTGCAAAAGCAAAAACCAAAATAATCTTTCTAAAATCTTTACTATCTGGATACAGGATATTTTCCTGTGGTACATGGAAAATCTGAAGTCTCCATGATTTCTTCTCAGTACAACTTCACGTTATTCCTAGGGAAATACAAATTACAGTCATCTTATACTATGCACTGTCCCAAACAGAAAAGGTTTTATTTTCTATCTGCACACATCTGAACATTACTATTTTTTTTATGGTTTGAGGTATGAATTCTTTTTCACAAGACCCCTAATAATCTGCTGTGAAGAATCCTAATATTAAATCTTAGTCCTCTTGATTTTTGATTAAACAGAAATATATAGAGAAAAAAGCAAATGAGAGTCTTCCACCAAGTCACTTTGAATCCTCAAACTGAAAACGCAGATACCTCAGACTAAGTTAACCCACATGGACCAACGTGACATTTCCAGAATCTCCTTTTTCCAGCCTCAAACCCTATAAATTAACAACAGTTGAGGAATGCATCGTGGTATCCATGCCGTAACTAAGCAAAGAAAATGGTCTGATTGCCATTCAATTCTATGTTTAACTTTCAAGCTCAGGTCTATGTGAGGGGAGCATTGCTAGAAAGAGGAGTAAGAAGCCTACCTATTCATGTATTTTCTTCCAAGACAGCCACTAATTTTCTTGTTAGGCTGAGTGGCTTGTTTCATTAGCCTTCTATTTGTTTTCCCCTGTTGATAACAACAAGCTGTGTGCATGTCTTAAGAGGGTCTTAAAAAATATCAAAAGTTAAACTATTTCTACATCTTCCATGCCTTTCTTCAAGCAATTAATCCATCAAACATATTCCAAGACAGCTAGGAGGAAAAGTCTTATTTTCCATGCATATGTTCTCTGTTCAGAGCTATGGGCTTCTCTTAGCAGATTTGAGCACAGGATGGGCAAATGAAAGGGAGCATAAAAAAAGCAGATACACTAGCTAAGGAGACCAGATCCTATCAGAGAACACTGTTAAAGCCCAACAGAGGATAGAAGAATTAATTCTCTAGTCTGGAGGGTTTTTCTCCCCCTCAGTTTCACTGGAAATCATATTGATAACCAGGTTATTACTCACATTAGTCCTTCCATGTCTAAATGAACCCTGTTTCCTCCCACACTCCATTCACATGTATGTAGCTTGAAAGCTCCAGGAGAGTGAGGAAAACAGACCTTCTGCAGAATTCATGGAGCAACAGGAAAATAATCCTGAAGCAGTATAGCGAGTGGCTGGTTTCCATGAAGCTTTCAGAAATTCAGAATCCCTGCCAAGCTTACAAGCGATAGGAATGTAAGGTAGCAGTAGTTAGAACAACACCCTTTTCAATACCTGACAAGTCAGAGGTGGAACTGTGTTCAGCACAGACAGTAAAAAGCTGTGCTATTACAGGGTGAAGTTATACTTGCTAGCATCACTTTTTCTTTTTTTTTAAATGAGTACTGTGGCATTTCCAGTCCTCTTGTCCAAATTTCCCATCCAGAGAGAGTTAGGAACTCTGCAGTGTGGTGGTTCAGCCACAACCAGTGGCTGAGCACCATGCACCACTTCCAGAGGAGAAACAGATAGACCACCCATGGGTTGGGATAAGGGCAGTTTACTGACAAAAGCACTGAGTAAGTAGAACAATAACAGCCAGTTACAAATTACACTTACACCCAGTGATAACACAGAGCACCTTACCAACCCAATGATAGCAGAGCACTGCACAATGCAAGGTCAGACCCAATTCCACACTCAGACTGCTCTGGAGGCACTAGGAGGACCCCTCCCCAACCAGCCCTTTTTAAGGGCCAGGTGGTGTAGCAACAGCCCTGGCTAACTCAGCTCACCTCGGCTAACTCAGCTCACCTGGCCTGGCTGCTTGGGGAGAGTAACTCTGGTCTGGCCAGAACCAGGACATGCAAATAGCAGCTATTGTGATTACCCTTTGACTTCAGCCAGAATAACACTTTCTGTGCCAGCACTGATCTCAGCTGCATCCTTTTCTTATCTTGAAACTGAGGTTAGTGCACGTGGGAAAACATGCATAGAGTTTCCATTGAATTAGTAAAACTAATTGTTTAGTTAGGCAACATGAAGGGGTCCATTGGAGCCATTCTCTGAATTGGTGTAAATTGCAACAGTTCAATGGAAATAAATGAAACAGTTTGCATCTGTTGAATATCTGGCCTTCAGTATTTAGCCACTAATGTCTATACTGATATAGTTTTAAACCATTTTAAACAGTAATATTTCTATTTCAAGGCAAAATGCACTATGACTGCCATTTTAATATGATGGTTTAGGATACAGATTTTTTCCAAGTGATAAAAATAATTATCACCTTAGCAAATTAATAAAATTTTAGTGACAACAAAACCAAGTCATAATCATATACCATTTATTTGGCTAATTCAGGTTTGTGTGTATATAGCACGTGTCTTCATTCAACCCCGAGTCATTCAGAGGTGGACCCACTTAGATCAAGTTATCGATCCAGTATATCTTCCTACTAGAACCTTACGTAAATGATGCTCCAGTACTGGACAGAACAGGTATTTATATTCAATTTCACAAGTATCAATTGATTCTTTAAAGAAAAATCTTGTACAGAACTTGTACACTTCAGATATTCCACTAGTGCAGGCCCTGTATAGCATCACTGTGTGCACAGAATAGGTTTGCATATACAATAGCCTTTACCCATGGTTGCATAAATATGAGTTACTTGTCCACTAATCCCTTTTTTTGGTGGATTCTTCCCAGGTAGCATTATGTATTGCTATTTTGATCATAAAAGATTCAAAGAGCAACTGCACATGGATGTTACAGACCACTGTTTATAGCCTCCATCTGCTCCAAGACCCTCTTCTTTCAAATTATGCATTTGATTAAAATAAGTAAATAAAAGCTCACAGCAGTGTTCCTAAAGTATACTGCACTTGAAATTCATTATTTCTAGTTTAGTCATACTGCAGTCTGAGAAAAAAAATGGATAGTTCAAACACTGAAGAAAGATGAAACAAACAACTGCTTGGTCTGAGATTCCTTACCAGAGACTACCATATACACCATGCAAGATCCTATACAAGAGAGCCTGGCACTGGTGATACCAGGCATACTTACAGGCCAGTTACTATGGGTACAGCAACGGAAGACCACAGAAGCCAAGAATATCACAAAGACTCTTGTCAGGATGTCTAATACTCACAAAGAACTATAGCCAAGAATAGCATGTGCTTGCTCCTAACTATGCACAGCCCTCTGAACAGATAGGCAGCTGCACTGATGGCATGTACTCCTGCCCAAGGGCATAAGCTGTGAGGACAAAAGAATTCAGAGTCTTGAAGACCGTGGAGATACCTGTTAGAGTCTGAGTACCAACATGTTTCCAGGGCTTTCAGGCTTCTAAGTAGTTTTGTTTCCACCAAAACTGCAGAAGGAGGCAGGAAAAGCACGTACAGATCCAACCATGCAAAATCTCAGCTCATTCTTGATACGCATTCACATTGTGATGAGCACTGCATTTGGCTTCTCCCTTGGGGCATCAACAACAAAGCCTCATTGGCCCATCTTAAAGTGGGGATTTCAGAGCTGCCTACAGCATTTGCAGGCCTGCTGAGCCCTCCCTAAAACCCATGTATGGTTTTTCAAGAGGATTGCTCCCTGAATTGGGTTTTTTTTTCCTTTCACTACCCGACAAGTGGTCCAGATTAAGGCTTGAGTGCTTCCTGCATCTATGGAATGCCTGCAAAAATAAAACACATCTTAAACAGGGTGAGTACTAGGTCAAGTCTATGTGCGGTAACAACTGTCTGAGCTGAGCAGAGTTTAGAACAAAATCTGGAGTACAGATCTCTTTCTATAAACAAATTATAAACATTGCCACGGAGAAACTAAAGAGGTCTCTTAAAATCATGTATGTACCAGCAACATATAAATCAGGCCTACTATATAGCAGGTCAAACAAACAGCTATTATAGCTATTATTACCTTTTTTTTTTTTTTTTTGGCACTGCTGTTATTTAAAATATGCCTCTTTCTTCTGAGATGAGGAGAAACACTTCATTCCCAGGCACAGAAAGAGAACTTCAGAGATAAATATGTTTCTGACTCACCCAAATCAAAGCTGACCCCATGGTTGAAGTTGGTGATAAAATGAAAAGGAAAAAAAAAAAGAAAAAGAAAAAAAAAGGAAGAAAAAGAAAACTGTTCCCCTTCACTACAAGCAGAAAGGAAACTTCAGCAAAGATAGCATGAAAAAGGAAAGAAAAAGATTGCTCACCCCCGACCGGCTCCTTTAGGATCTTATCATTAATATAACATTTAACAGGCAGCCGTCTCAAGCGTGAACCAGCCATACCCCCTCTTGAAAAGTCTTTTTGCTTAGCCAAGCTTAAAACCCCCCTTCTTTTCAAGATAAACATTACACAAAGTGAAGCGTAAATTCAGTAAAAAGTCACAAAGCTGCAGCGTGCAGCCAGGCTATGCAGGATGTGGAAATACACTCTTTCCCTGTGCTTCTGTTTGTGCCTCGTGCCCAAGGCCTGAACAAAAGTCTGTAGAAGCCATCTGAGTGCCACAGCTGTCTGGCTGCAAGGGGGCAGTTTGCTGACAAAAACAAATCAGAATAATGTCCCCACCGATGGGATGCCAGCAGTGTGCCCTGGGGGCTGAGAGAGCCCATGGGATCCTGGGGGGCATCAGGAGGAGTGTGGGCAGCAGGTCACAGGAGGTGATCCTCCCCCTCTACTCTGCCCTGGTCAGGCCCCACCTGGAGTGTTGTGTCCAGTGCTGGGCTCCCTGGGATAAAAAAGTCAGGGATCTCCTGGAAAGAGTCCAGAGGAGGCTACAGAGATGATGAAAGGCCTGGAGCATCTCCCCTGTGAGGAAAGGCTGAGTGAGCGTGGGCTGTTCAGCCTGGAGAAAAGACTAAGGGGGGGGCTTATTAATGTTTATAAATATCTTAAGTATGGGATGCAGGGGGAAATGGGCAGTCCCTTTTCAGTGTCTGTGGGGACAGGACAAGGGGCAATGGCTGCAAGTTGGAGCACAGGAAGTTCCGCACCAACATGGGGAAGAACTTTTCCCCAGTGAGGGTGAGGGAGCCCTGGGACAGGCTGCCCAGGGGGTGTGGAGTCTCCTTCTCTGGAGAGATTCCAGACCCATCTGGACGCCGCCCTGTGTGACCTGTCCTAGGGACCCTGCTTTGGCAGGGGGGTGGACCCGATGAGCTCTCGAGGTCTCTTCCAACCCCTGTGATTCTGTGATTCCACAGATCCCATGGATACCAGGAGATGTTCTTGTTTATGGATTCCTCCTCAGGTTCTGGCAGACACACTTCCAGAGTTTTTATTCCCTGTCCTGTCCAACTGGGAACCCCACTAGAAAATTTGAAAGATGGAGAATATTAAATTTCAGGGAAGGAATCCCTTTTGTGATGTAGGAGCCATTCTGCCTGAAATAGATGCAATTCATACAGCTGCTCACATGAAATAATCCCTTTTCAGATTGTTTGCATTAGTCTCTATACTTCGGTACATGGAGAAACAAGTTAAAAGAGAATTATTCAGGTCAAACTCAAGCACTTGAAAATAAGAAAATGCCAGGAGTTGAGGTGCTGGTGGAGCAGCATTACCCTCCTGCTGTTTATACATTATGGCAGAGCTCTTAATTACATAATTACATTGTTTTTTTCCAGAGAGCCCATGTCTCCTTCAGCACATGGAGACAGATCGGTGCTGTTCAACGCTTCCCTTTATCTCCAGCGCTCGACGTGTACCTCCCTACCTTCTGTACAGCACACTGCCTGGCTTTGAGACAGAGTTACTCATGTCCTAATGGACCTTTCTGTAGCACTTAGCACTGAAGTACCAGTATTTTAGAAAGATCACTTACTCTTGCATGCTCTGCAAAGACAAATGAGTGTTACTGTCGCTTTGTTTTCCAGAACTTTTTAACACAAAACCACAACAAATTTATCCATCGCTTTACTCCCAGAATTGACTGAGGCAGTCAGCTGAGATCACACATTTCAGGACAAACAGCTACAGTTTGGGAAAACTATGAGCAACTGAAAGGTGCCTTGTAATAGGAAGCACTGGGCAGTCTGCTCACAAACAGTGCAACTGGCCCCGTTTGCTGTTCCGGGCAGGAAATGGATGCTTCCTCTTGAAAAAACCCAAACCTGATAATAGTGGTCATGCCCTTTCCTCCTGCCCCAAAGAATTTATGGGCTAACTCAGACAAATAAAATGCGTGGTTTATTAGAAGTCAGGGAGACATTATTCACTGTAGCAACAGCATAATAGACTTTCCCTGAGAAGGGCTTTAAAGAAGGAATTTAAGATATCTGTCATATGTGGCATATGCAAGAATGTATACGTGCCTTATGCAAACACTGATGGATAAAAATAAGGGGTTTGATGAAGGTTGAATCTGGCCCAGAGGGAATAGTTGGAAGAGATAATAGATACAAGCATGATGGGGAGATGTTGGGTGGAATACACTTTGGGGAAAGTAGCCAAATTTATTTGCAGTTGTTATGCATTAATAGCCTGGTGTAAGTAGGAAAAGAACTTCACAGGGACAAATAGGATATATCTGCTTTATGCTGTGATAGGGGTTTGAAAGGGCTGATCCAGTAGTGCTGCCTTAGGGGAATGAATGACAACACATCAAATAAAATAGATACTTCCAATTACCCTATGTTTATGTAGTTTGTATTTTAAAAATATCTACTCCCTTTATATGCACACAACATTTCCATAAACTGAACTGAAATTTGCAGCTGGTACTTCCTCACCCTATTTTATACCCAAGACAGAGCAGGTAAGCAGACATCTGGAGCGCAGTTCCCTGTGTTAGAAGTTAGCATCATGGCCCTAACTTGCAAGACCTGACGCTGAAAGTGCTTTGCCTTTACAGGGGTAGAGCCCTGTCAGCTGCTACAGGACATTTGCACATTCCAGCTGCAGGGTTTGCCTTTCTGCTTGCTCTGTGTAGAAGCTCTTGTGGGTTTTTCTGGCTTCCCAAATTGTGCACAGCCACCAGCCCTGCTTGCTACATAGGCAGGTAGAGCCAACCTTCTGCAGTTCCCCGTGCCCCACACAGGGAGGGTGATTCTGCCTGCTCTCAGCTCCCCAACGTGACATCACTGCTTACATGTGCAGTGTCTGGCACAGCACCTATTTTGCATGGATGTAGGAAGGTTCCTTGGGTCTTCCAGTTACTCTGACCGAGTCCCACTGAAACCCTGGGAATTAAGGTGCTCTAACCCCTCCCTGGGGGGCAGCACTTTGTATGGCCAAGCCTGTATTTCCTCACTATCCACTTCAGCACAAAGGCTGAAGGCTGACGCTGCGATGGAGACTGAGCTATTTCTTTATCTGAAAAAGAGAGAAAAAGATACTGACTGTTTCTCCCTTTGCCACACACGAACACAGAGCAGCGTGGCTTTACACGAGCCTGCACCGCACAGCTCAGCCAGGCGCATTAAGCTATCAGCACATCATCAAACCATCACAAACACTTCCTGCCTGCCTTTTCCCTGCTCCTTGTTATTTACCCTTTGCCAGGCAGCGGCAACCACAAGCTGCAGCTTAACAGCTTGCACTACACCGAAGAGAAACCCCTGCACAAAGCAATGCAACCACAACATGATGTCACTCAGTAGCAGTCAGCTCTCTGTGCAATCCACACCAACTTTGGGGCTGGGGAGGAATTGAAGTGTGGTAGCAGTTGTGCAGGGAAGCAGGTGAGGGACTTTGCAGCTTATGGGGGGATCTCTTGGGATGGATAAAGTCCGTATTTCACCCGAGCCATTGCAAGTCAAATGCTCTGGCACACAGGGGAAACTGGTGGTGTGTATCCCATCTGAACCCACAGAGCAAACAGGAGCAGCGTTGCAGAGTTCTGCCCTCGTGCAGGGACGGACACCATGTTTTTGAAGGGCTATTACATGTCTGAAAATTGACATATTACTGGTAGCAGCACAAAAGGCAGCCTCTTTCAATAGCTGTTACTCAGCAATCAGTGTCCAACCCTTAATGTTTTCTTTTGTTGGAAAAAAAAAAATCACAAAAAACTAAAGTAAACCACAATCTGGTTCTGTGCCAACAATATTAACCAGCTTCTTCTAGAGCCTTTGAAGTTAGCAGGGGGCATCCAATCTTGTGGTGCAAGTAAAGAATGATACTTTAAGCGATTCCTTTTCATCCCTTTAACTTAATGAAAGATTAATAGCCTTGTTATTTTTTGTTTCTGCTTTATTTTTTATTTTGGGGGGAAGGGTTTTTGGCACTTGTTGAAAATCAAATGCTGCCTATAATGATTTTATGGATCAGTGAAGCACTGTGTTATTTGGGTGTTTGGCTTTTTTTTTTGCTGGCTGTGAAGCCTGTTTAACAATGCAGGACACAAAGTTGTGTACTGTAAGGGAAAAAAATATATATAGCCATGCATATATATATATATATATATACTTTTGGGAAGTAGGTGGGAGAAAGGGGAAGGAAGGTTTTAGAATGCACAGACCTAAAAGAGAAAGTAGTGAGGGGGAACTCAGCAAATCTTTTCAGTCAAAGAGCTGCAGATTAGTTATAAAAATGTAATCCACTTCCTAGCTGAAGAAAGCAGCTTTGTGTCGCTGCTGGCTGTGAAGATACAATGTGGGGTTTATAACACCACTTATTTATATATTTCCAAGCACTCCTGGCTTGTCATTGCCAGTCAGGGTGTAGTGTATAGGTAGCTTTTATTTTGTCTTTCTGTTTCCACTGCATATTCCTTTTGGGGGCTGCAGGGGGACCGTAGGTCTCACCAGTATCTCCTAGAAGTATTACTGCAACCATGTGTTCCCTCTGCTTCTGCATTCATATTTTCAGGGCTGTGTTATGGAGTTCTGTGTTCCCATGTGTGGAGTCCCATCTAGGAAATGAGGCTCCGGAGAAGCAGGGGTGATGCTGTGTGACCCAGGAGAGTTTCGTTTTGCCAGCTGTGGACTGGCCCCACACCTTCCTTGAGCTTGCACAGCAAGTGAGTTTGGAAGAATAGGTCCTAATTCTGGTGTTGCACCTCAGGCACTTGCTTATAAGCATGGGTAGAACCAACACGATGTGGCCCGTGACAGTTGCGTGAGACACCTCTTAGTGCTCTAAAGAAACACACTGTAATCACTACTTACAATGTGGTTTTTAACTTTGGATCTTGCATTCAGAAGCTCTTTATACATAACAAACCCAAGGCAGAGTGTGCACATCCGCTCCAGCTTAAGCAAACCAGAAGAATATGTTTCATTTTATGAAAGTAATCATTAGTGCTTCACCTCCATTGCCCGGGGCGAGGCAGCTTTACCTTGAGTAGACCTTTACTATAATACGTGTATATATTTTATAGAAAATAAATTATAGTAATAGAATTATAGTGCAATATATTTTATATTTCTAATATACTGAATTATTATATTCAAGAAATTACTCTTTCAGAATCATAGAGAGATTTGTGATGGAGCCAGGACCTTATTCCAGGTTTCTCATCTCCTAAACCAGGGTTTTATCCACTTAGCCAGCATAAAGAAATTCATTCAGAATTTCACATTATCATTACAGGTAATGAGATCCCTGCAGCATCTTCTAGCCAATATTTACAACATTGCCAAGTTTTGTTGTAATTCCTTGGTGGCCTGTTTTTCCTCAGATTTCCTGTTTAACCTGGTACTAATTTTTGCATCTGATGTCCACTTTAATTCTTCAGGCAATTGCAAAAAGGAGCAAATCAAACACATTAATGCAATTACCACAAGCAGTGAGCGAATCCTTTCATCCTAAATTGTCCTTGAGTGTGTGACAGAGAAAAAGGAGGGGATCCAGCATTTCGAAGGGGAGAGGTACTGATTGTTGCAATGTATGGTAGCAAAGAGATTGCAGAAACGCAGGAGTGGATATCAGCTCAACTAAGCTTGCAATCCAAGTTCTTTCTATGAGCTAGCCTTAAGGTTGGCAATTCCACCGAGCCAGCTACCTCCCTGACATGTAACCATCCTGACAGGCAGAGAATTACATGCTTTAAAAAGTTGTCTTCATCAGAATTCAGAGGAAAGACGGTCCCAACGTACAAAATAAAACACATCACTGCTCTTGATAACTAGTCTGTTTCAAATGAGAAATCACAGTAGTGTAATACTGTAAAAATTAAACAGAATTTTTCTGCTATTATACCAAGCAGCCTACTTAATAAATGGGTAATGAAAAAGAATAATTTATTACAGCTTGTGAATTTTGACAGTTCTAAAAAGATGTTCTTAGAGTTTCCCCAAAGGGAGAAGGAGGATGTTTCTTCCTTAACACACTGGCGTTAGATGTAATTTCTCTGTCTGTAGAATTTTGCTCCTGTCTGGTAGAAGGGATTAGATTTTTTTTCTTACATCATAACCTATTTTAAGCAATTATAATCTATGAGTAATAAATCATTTTCTTTCACCTCTCATGGGGAGAGAAAAGATATGAGAGAGTGTTACGGAGTTTTAATTTATATCAATGTTTGCATTACTATTAAATGAATTAAATGGGTTCTACAAATGTTCTCTCATAGATCTGCAATAAATTATGGAGCATCTCAACCTAAGACTTTTAATTGTCTCTTTTACCAGATTTTGGGTTTGTTTTGTTTATTTTTAAATCTGGATAGGAGAGTTATAAAACACCCTGAAAAACTCAGAGGCACTTGGGTATTGCAATATAACTTCAATCGTTATAAACATTGCATATCCCTTTGAATTGCAGGGATTTGCAGAGCCCCAGGTTCTGCCTCGAAAGCAGTGTCACTTCAGCAAGTGCTGACACTGGCTCAAGCAGTTCCAAGAGTGACCATTCCTAAAGTGAAGCACCGACCCTGGCAAATTCTGTTGTGGTTTCTCATCTGTGATTTCTTCCTACCTTATCTTCTGATAGCATGGCATAATTATTATGAAGTTAGATCTTTTACATGGCAAGAGAGAATAACTAACCTAACTAAACTTATGAAGGTAGGCCTGGTGTAAAACGTCCATTAAGTGAAATAAGTATTTGAATTTACATTTCCTGCTTTTTTGTTGGGCCTTTGAAGGAACCTGGAACACACATACAGAGGTTCATTAAGAGCTCCAGAATTTTACTTAGAACACACTGATGACATGGGAGTCTTTGGACAGATCATCTCTGCTCTCTTCTGCTTCTGACTAAGGCCAACAGCAGGTGTCTCCCAGCAAATGACAAGAAATCACATGCTGAACAAAACCAGTATTATGCTGATAGAGGATTTCCAGCTTCATGCACAGATCATAAAGCAAACCCTTTTTCAGTTTCTCATTTCAACCTATTTCACAGAACATTAGAGAAGTTTGCTCACCTGTCCTTACTCCCTCAAAGTTTTTAGTGTCACTTGTGCATCTATTCCAAGGGATATCAAAATGGTTTACTTCATTGACTCTTTCCAATATATTAGAAATTGTATTTTGCCCTCATCAAAACATGCAATATGAATGATTTTTTTACTTTATCATTGGGCTAAATAAATCAATTAACATATTTTAAGGAGTCAAAATTTAACACTTCAGTCTTCTCACTAAAAAGAAAAAAACACCTATCCTATTTATGACCATTTTTACCCTTTGAACTAATTTATCTTTGAAGAAGGAACAGTTTGACAGAGAATGAAACCTGTAACCTCAGAAAAATTCCCTTAGTTCCATTTGCAGTTTCTGTCCAAAACATTTCATTTCTTCAACTTTTCTGAACTGCTTTGCACCAAGTTGTAGTCATGATGTAACATGATTACTTCTGAACAGTTGAACAGTTTCTCTTCAAGTCTTTCTTAGCATATACATGACTTACTGAAGGCTTTACTTTGCTTGTTTATTGGATTTTCTTTATCTGTCACTGCAACACAAATCTTTGTACTGAACACGTTTTTACAGGAAAAATAAAATAATTTGATTTCAGAGGAATCATTTGAAATGGTTGATCTGATGCAGAAGAGCTACTTAATCATTACAGAATTTACATGTACACTAACAGAAAGCAAAACCCACTGTAAAGCTCATCACATTTAATTACAGCAGAATTCACATTTTTCCATTTGGGTTCTACCTTTATCATGCATCCACATGAATTAGCAAAGAGCAAAACTGAGAGGAAATGACTTACCTTTCACTGCTTTGCAATAGGACAAATGAGCCTAGGTAGAGCCTGGTGCTGCTGAAGGTAGTCAACTTTGAGTATCCCTACCATATATTTCAGCATGCAATATTGTCTGTGTGATTTGAGTGAAAGGCTCCATAGAACACCCTTAGGAAGACCCAGATGTTCAAGGAAGCCCTCCTATTAAGGCTTAATTGAATATTGGTTCCAGTGTTTGTCATGTCACACTAGTTTGGGATCTGCACACTGCCTTTTATAGGATGAACACTTAGAAACCCCTGGACCAACAGGGAGGATACTTGAATCAGAATGAAGCATGAGTGGAGGAGAACTATTTGTCATTCATTGTTGCAGTTTATTACGTCCCTGATCTGCAAAGGCAAAGCCTTTATGAAGAACGATTCTAAAGAAATACTGTTAAGTGGGCAGCTGCCCTTCAAAACTGCATGTGTTTCAGATTCATTCTGTAATTGATAACTCCCATATAGCCATCCTGTTCCTCCCCCTCCCTTTCCCCTCGCTGATAATCTAAACAAAATTCCTCTGATCCTAGGTAATATTAGTCAACAGAGCCTAAGCAGCTAATGTACTTTGTAGCATTATGTGAATCTGCGGAGAACACGATATTTGGATTGGAGAGCTGTTGACAAAAGACTGATATTGTTCAGGCAGCCATGGCCCACATGTCAGGCTTTTGTAGTTCCACTCCATCAGAATAAGCATCTGGGAAAGCTGATAGAGGGAAGCTGATTGCTCCCTCTACACAGATGAATAATTCTTATTTCCTGAATTTGAAAATCAAGCGAATGTGTCTTGTTTTGGGATGGGCTGACAAATACTACTGAAAGTACTCTAAAAAGACTCTATGCTGTCCCCAAATTTAGGGTTGCATTCAATTTTCAATTTTTTTCTTCCCTATAGAATCCCAGACTGGTCTGGGTTGGAAGGGACCCCAAGGGTCACAGAGTTCCAACCCCCTGCCACAGGCAGACACACCAACCTCCAGGCCTGGAGCTACACAAGGTTGCCCAGGGCCCCATCCAACCTGGCCTTGCAAACCTAACTGTAAATAACACTACCACAACAGTAAGCAAGACTTAAAACAAATTTTCCAAGCTTCATATGATTTTCAGACATGAATGATTTACCAGATTTAGACTTACCTGCTGAAAGCCTGGGCACAGCTTTAATCTTTGGCACAGCCTCATGAAAACCAGGCATGGGGGAACACAGGAGGACCCATCTCTGCTAGCCCTCCTGCCCGTTCAGGCCAGAACTCCTCACTATTTTTTGGTCTCCTTCTAGCAGAGATCACATTTAACACTGAAATTTCTTCCTGCAGTTTTTTTTTGTTGTTCATGCCTTTTGTAAAGATATGGTTATTCCAGACCAGGAAACTCCAGTAATGAAATTTCCCTGGTATGCCCATTCAGCATCGATATACAAATTTTATAGATGAACAACCAGAGGCAGAGAGGTTAAATGACTTCCATAAAGCCCTCCATAATTCTTGTCTGTCTGGAATTAGAAAATTAGCTAGCACCAGTAGTTATCTCATCCTATGAATTAAACACCCACCAGTTATGAGGTATGATGCCGTTATGGACTCACTGCTGTTAGAGGGAGTTTTACCAAACCCATGCAATGCATTTAAAAACACACTTGATTTTAGTTGAAAATGAAGCATTTGTTTTGCATTTTGCTGCATTAAGTCCCAAATGAATAAAGACAGATTACATTCTAAACCTCTCTCCCATTCATTCTTAATGTACAAGTGCATTATTCTTGTGGTTTTAGAGTAAAGGATATATTCACTTGGGTCTACAGCAAACATTTATAAATGGAAAAGCCAGAGAACTGGTGGGTTGGGGGTTTTTTTGCTTGTTAGTTTAACCAGATGTGTATTTGTCTTGTAGATGCACATTCCTGAAGGTGGCAATGGCATTTAGCTCCATTTCTATGTCACATTTGTGTGGCTATACCACTTCAGTGGGTTACCTTTTATTGCCAAATTGAGGGGGAGGAGAGGACACGTAAGGATTTTGAAGCAAGCCAGAATATAAGATATCATAAGAAAACAGTAATGCCAAGGACATAAGGACATAACTACGTAGCATATGATTGAATTAGGTGCAGCTGATCCACACTGAGGCAGATTCACGGAGCCATCATGAATGTTCTTAATAATGCAATTCCATCCAGACTGTGTTATTAGTTCAGTAGAGATTTTACCCCCAGAGCATCTGCAGACTTTGATTTGGATCCAGGGAATTGCTTACCAGCTGGAAAATTTTAAAAGCTGAATGGGAATTTTTGTGTTATGTAATTGTCTCATCTTGATGAATGGAGGAGTCAGCTGTGTGACTTCAGTTAGCACTGATGGAAGTTACCTTTGCACTGGTAGGGATGGAAAGGAGAAAGCACCCTCAAGATCTTGATATGTGCTGGCTTGAGCCTGTTTTCAGTGTGTATGGTACAAAGAACAGTAAGGAGTTTGTAGTGGTATGAGCTCTCATGAAATAGTTAAAGATTTTTCAGCATGCACACAATTTAGGCATCACCAGAATGAAATAGAAACTATTGCAGGCAATACAAGCAGCAGCGTTTAACTAAGCTGTCTAACAGCCTCTGTTGATGATTGTTAATTGTTTGAGCTGAAATATTGCTGAGTATCTGATTATGGTGATTATGTGAGGTGAAATGTTTCAGTCTTTTATAAGGATGGACCATAGGAAAAAAAAGGGTTGCTTTGCTCCATAAAAGTCAGTGTGTTTGTAAGAGAAGCTCATATTGCTTTAGGTTGTATAATATGAATTTGAAGGAGGGACATAGTGTTTTGAAGGAAAGACATCCTTTTCTATCAAGAATACAAATAGGACAGTTCACTGGACATTTTACTGAGTGCTAATTGTCAAACAAACCTGTATGTGCAAATATTTAATCTGGAAATTAAGATTTCCACAGAGCTTATGGATGGGGGGTTGGACTCAATGATCTCTGGAGGTCCAAGCCCTACAATTCTGTGAATAAATTATATTTTCAAAGAAACTGAGAAGAATTTTGGGGGACTTACCCCTCCTAGTGAGTAGGACCACTGTGGTGGGAGGCACTAAGAGTCCACATGGAGACAATCCTTTCTATAACCTCAGTGTTCCTGCAGAAACCTGCCTGAATTCCTTGTAACAGGACAGGGGAGAAAAGATGAAAATGACTAAGGTAATAAGAACTGACAACCTGAATTCAGACACTTTCTAGGTTTTCTAGGTTCAACTGGACCATTCTTTCAATTTGTTCCCTGATTATTCTGGGAAACTGTGGTTGGGAAGCTGTATTGCACAGTAAGAATGCTCACCTACTGCTTGCTCAAAGGTGGACACATCCCCTAACTTCTTTTGAGATTTTGGCCCCATGTTGATCAGTTAGCTTTACTGTGGGATGAGTCACATTTGTAAGATGCTGCAGCAGGTGAGTTTAACTGGAGATAGAAGCCCTTCTGTATTTGTTTTGCTACAAACAAAAGCACACAGGGTTTTTTTTGATAGCTCCATCTTTATCACACCCAGTCTGTAGCTGAAGTTTTAAGTCTCAGGATGTCTCCAGCTCTAGCCTACCTACTTAAGTTAATCACCCATGGAGATAACTGACCCCTCCACTGAGCAGAGTAGGTCCCTATGCAGCTTCAGGCCAATTAGCCAGTTAAATAAGGGGGTGAGGTTATCTGTCTGGGACAGATATTGCCCATAGAATGAGTAACCCCACAAAACATTGCCAAGATAATTCAGTTTAACCTACATAAGGTTTCAAACCAGTTCAGTTGTGTTGGGGAACTGCTTCAGCAGACTGAATGGCTGGAGGACCACTTACAACTTATGCGTCTGGCATGTGTCATGAGGATACGTGAAGAGGTTGACTGCAGATAATTTCCTTGTCTCTAGCACTGGTAGGAAAACCCCTGTGCATTCTGTACCCTGTCCTCCTGCACAGATTTCTGACATGGCTCTTCAATTAGCACTAATTATGTATTCAAAGGAAGAGGAAGGATGTTCCCATGTTTCTAGAGGGGTTGAAAAAAAGTCATGTTTCTCTGAGCTTAGCTTTAATATCTCTGCATCCTCATTCTCTATTTCAAAAGCAAAGCTGATGCCATGAGGCACTGCAGGAATTTGGAAAATATGCTTTGCTTTTGAAACAGAAGCTTCAAATCCACTTTAAATCCCATATAAAAGTTAGTCCAAGAAAGTCAATGAATGGATCATGATCAAAGTCTCTTTATTGAATTTTCTAACAGCTTCCAACAAAATATGTTTTAAAAGGAACTGACTGCATCAAGTGCTTTCCAGAAAGCTGAAATGATAACTCTGGGTTCGTGGTAGCTGAGAGAAGAGATGAAACCTCAGTGTCTACATAGAGTATGGGTTATTTTATATGTTACCAAACAGTTCTGAATTCCAAAATATTCTGTGGGAAATTTATCATTTCAGCTTTCAACAAATAAATGGAAACACTGTGTTTCTTAAGGATTGCTGCCAACCAGAGATACTCACAATGTGCAGCACAGTACTCTGGGAGTACCTGGGAGTACCTTTGACTTCCCTCTGCTATGCTATCATGAAGCAACACTTCACTTATGAAGAAACATAATGGTCCTTAAATTCATTGAATCTAACTTCTCATGTTGAATGTTTTACACATGACCCCCTCCTTGCTTCTTCCCTCTTGAATGGCAGGACACAGTTAATACAAAATGCTTGGAATGATCAGGATGGAAGCATCTAACTACTAGTTTGCTCCATGGTGATTGCTCAAGGTACAAAGCAAAGGAGAACCATCTGTGATGCCACAAGGAACCAAATGCATCGCTGGTTACCAAGCAACCATTTTAGTCTAAACCTTACAGAAAAAGCCTTGGGATAAAAATTTGTGGTGTGTGGACTTTGTGACCCATTCAACAAGGTTCTGAAACTTTCACAGGACCCTTCAGGATGTACAGAAATGCTGCAAAACAAATCAAAAGCTCAAATAAAGCTCAAATAAAAATTTTCACCTGTTGAATTTTGCAAAATGGGAAAATATTCGATTCAGGACTTGTAACTGCAAAGAAAGATGCTGCCATGCAGAGAAATATCAGTGTGTATTGGAATTCGTTTCATGAAACACTTGTGGAGTCAGATACATTTAGCTTAATAATTGCAGTTTCATGAGGCTTATGCCTTTAGTAGGAGACTTGCTCGTGGCTGATTATTCTGAAGTTTCTTTTTTTGTTGTTTTTGGGTGTGGGAAGGGGCAAATTTCTGTATTTTGCAGAGAACTGATCCTGTGAGTAGCAAGGCAAAACACTGTGGTCTGCTAAAGAGATGATGCCTATCAATAAATGATTCCAAAAACTGGAATGGCAGGGCACACAAGAATTGCTGAAGGCACCACAGCCTAAACCACCTCAGAAGACAGAGCCAAGGGTTAAAGCGATGGTGTAGAATCCACAGGCATCACTGAGAAACAACAGATCTTTACCTGTACAGAAACTGAGAAGGGTAAAATAGAGTGAGGTGGTTGTTCCTTCTAAGGCCCTTCCTAAGCTATTTGACTGAGAAATTCAAGGGCCAAGCATGGTTTTCCAATACCTGGAATCTGGCTGTGGGTCACTCCAAAGTGGTTAATGCTCCACAGCTCCCACTGTGACATAAAGCTGTGAGCTGCCTGTCAAATTAATTTTCAAGGATATTTTGTAGTGTAACTATGAACACCTTTCCTCATACAGCACCACCTTGAAGAATGTTTTTGTAGCATTCAACAGGACTCTTCATAATGCTAACCAATAACAGCAAGGGTGCCAGAATCCAGCCTTTAATCTTTTGCTGAGTCATTGCTGAGGTGAATAATTTACTACAAGGACAGAAAGTTGAAGAGTGATAGAAGGAATTTGCTGAATTATGATTTCTGGTTCCTTTCTACAAGCCTCTGCCAATAAAAATTCTAAATGCTGAGTTAGACAAAGTTAGTTTCAATTTATTGTTTCAAGCCTGTTGTGCCCACAGCATCTTCCTGCATTTAAATCCCAATCTAGGAACTGTACAGCACAGTAACTCTCATAATAAACATCCCTTTCAGAAGGTGTGGCCCAATGTATGTGGAAGTTTCTCTGTGTTTATATCATAGAATCTCAGAATGATAGAATGTGTTAGGTGGAAGGGACCTTTGAACGTCATCTAGACCAACCCCTGTGCAATAAGCAGGGTTGGTGGCTTCACAGGGACCTGACAATACTCCTCACCTCTTGGTGTTTAGCAGTAATGCCTCAGTTTCCTGAATGTTGCCTACCTGGAGATACTCAGAAAGCAGATCATGCTATTTGTGAAGGGGAGTGTTGTGCTAAAATGGATGATGTTGTGGAAATGTGAAGCATTTTCATCACTCAATTCAGGGACAAGCTATTTGTCTGCTGGGCTCAGATGTACCTCTCTTGTTTTGTCTAGGGAGTCTGCCCCCTCCCGTGTATAACACCTAGAGCAAGGTTATGAAGTATGCTTGGGTAAAGAGGCTATTTAAGGGAAAATCCTTATGGAAAATTCATGAGAGATTGGTATTGATGCACTAACAGGAGAACTTGCGGGTAACAGAGAAAAGACAGTGAAAGAGAGGGAGAGACAAGATTGGGGCGCAGGAATGGTCTTCCAGTATAAATTCCAGCCAGTACAGGCATTCTTGACAACACTTCAAACAGGTTTTAATTGCAGATTGTTTCAGCAATTGAGTTCATGTCCCACTTAATTTGCTGCTGTCCCTAGCTTTACATCCTGTCCTGTGTACGGTCATCTGTTCCTTGGCTTTTGGAACCCTAACAAAATTTGATATAAAAAAATACTGTTTACCTTTAAACCATTTTCCAGGTAGCTCTCTTTTCTTCTGTGCATTTTGTGTTAACTTCAATAGTTGAGCACCCTGCGTTTTCAGCTACCACCTCATAGCCCTGACCTGTAGCATTTCCCATATTGTATATAACCACAGAGAGGACTGTGATGTTAAATACAAAAGAGAAATAGGAGTGTTGTAAGGTCATATGCTTCTTGCATAAGGGATTTCAAAGGAAGCAATTGTTTAAAGGACTGGAAGATGACAGAAAATAATCTGTGTAATCCAACAATCAAAACCTGTATTCATTAGCACAGGGAACTTTGTTGGGTGCCTCAGAAAATGGAAAGGTGAGTAGTCAAACTGAGAGCAGCTCTTTAATTTCCCACATTTCAAGGCGCAAAGAATAGGCTCTGTGTGTTTGGACTATTGTAGTTTTGACTTTCATATTTCTAAACCTCAGGATTTAGATCTGAATCTTGAAAGTGATTCAGACTTTCGCCAGTTCTCCTGTCCTCAGCTGAAATACAATGTGGAGGGGTTTTTTTTTTTGAAATAATTGTGCAGCTATGACCATTCCTTCAATAAGGCATTTTCTACATGAGCAGAATTCTTTGAAGTGTGGAGCCATGAAGATGGCGAGGGCCAAAGGTGAAAGCTGTGCAATAGAAGTTTACATTCCAGTCAGAGAACGGGTTGGAGGGGTGAAGGAATTAGTCTATTGATATTCAGTGCTTTGACCTGCTAACAATAACCGTGGCGCAGGGGTTATAACAGCGGCACATCCCTACATTGTGTAGCAGTGGAGAGAGACAGACCTTATCTGCTTTAGTTTGATTCGGAGGAAAAATCAGCAGGGCTTTTGCCATGTGGTCACCAGTCGCTGCTACTGGGGAGAATGGGGAGGGAAAAAAATGTTCATAATTCCTCCATCGTTGCATTGGGTCTAATAATAAGTCGGCTACCGATCTGCAAGATGACGAGCTTCTCTCAAAATGTGATGCTGGGAGAGAGAAAATAAATGAATAGGGTATTCAGTGCTGGATTTTAAAGGGCATATAGACTAAGGAAAGCAACTCCCTGCTGCTTTTTTTCCCCTTTAAGATTAAAAAAAAAATCCTCTTTTTCACTTTGAAAGTATTTTTTTCTAAAAAAAATAATCAAAGCAACACCAACAATTTTTTGACACCAGAGAATACTTTTTTCCCTTGGTATACAGCACATTTATAACACAGCTCAGCTAGCCCTGTGGGTAAAATTTTGTGCTGGAGATCTGCAATTTTACTAACACAAACCCAAGAAGATTTAGCCCAGACAGTGGAAAAGGAACTGGCCAGTTGACAATTAGCTAGCGAGGCACGCTTGGCTCTGGTTCTGCCTCCAGCCTCTACCTCTGGCAATCACTTCCCAGATCTCTGCTTTTGCTTTGTCTCCTGCCATTTGTCACGACCCTGGCAAGCATGGCATAGCAGCTAGACACAAGCATCATGCCTGTAATAAACAGTAACACGTTATGTAACATGAGGAATAAATCAGTGAACGGGTTGGATTCTGTTTGTTCTTGGGACAGACAAATTTAAACATATAGGTAACTCGATTGCATCACTTGGTGCATTTTTTTGGCCAGTGTAGGACTGTTTTCAGGCTCTGGTCTGGCTTCTTTTTTATGAATTCAGACTGGAAACTTTTTTTCCCTCCCCCTATATAAAATAAATCTTGAGCTTAGTATTCTACCTTACCTAATAAACCCTCCTCCATAGCTGCCAGCCTACTGAAGTCCCAGGCCTAAGATCAATGGGCTGTCTGGACCTCTCCCTCCTCGGAGGCAGAAAGGCTAAGTTGGTGCTGGCCAGGGATCCCAGGTGTGGCAGTTAAATTCCATGCCATTTTATTAAGGGGCAGGCAGACTGCAGCCATCAGGCTATAAGAAATGGTCTGGTCAACACCAATTATACTCATTCCAAATGATTCTGAAAAGAAGATGAAAAAGGGCTTTTCTCTTGGCAACAAGATGCCAACGTTCTGGAGAAACATGTTAGCTCTGTGGCAAAGCTCCCACAGCAAACTGGGGAGGTCAAGCCCTGTTATTTCTGAAGATTAAACAGTATCCTTTATCTTCAGAAGCTGGTCAGAGATGAAGCTGTAACTCAGAGACCTGTTCAGTACTTTATCTAGTGAGTCAACCTACGTTTTCTGAACATGGTCATCTCCAAATGCCTTAGCCTGCTTCTCAGGGGATGTATGAAGACCCCAGGCCAAAAAAAGTATAGTGTCTCTTGTTTAACATATTCAAGGAGCTTTATCATGCAGACCCAAAGCACAGAGAGAAGACCTTTAATTTTCTGTGTCCTTATTCAAAGGCTGCTTCAGTCAGAAGGCAAGGTGGTTGAGTCAGAATAGCACTCGGTGTGGCTGTAATTGCAGGTGAGGTGCCATATGGGCAGTAACCAGCCTAATCTCTAAGGCAAAGCCAACTGCAATGCCAACTGCAAAGCTACTATAAAGACCTACTCCCAAGCAAGTAAGGACCAGTAACAGGGTTTCATTCCAAATTGAGATTTTAATCCTGCCAGTGTTGACTTGAATCATGCATCGAAATAAAGCAAGCCTTAAAAGCCCCTCATTAATAATTCCTAAACATAACACTGAGTGAACTAATATGCTGACCTAGCAAACTGGGAGCTGTTTGAATGGCTGGTGTGGAGCATTCCATCCAGCCTGTACAAGCAGTTTTCCTCAGAAGACCATAAACCCAATTATTTCAATGACCATTTTGGTATATTCCTGCAACCACATCTCTCTTTGCTGGGCCACTGACAGGATGGCAGTTAGCTACAGGCACTGGTCGGTGCTCTTCAGCATGCCACACTGTGGGAGTGCTCACAAAGAATCACAGGCTTTGCCCAATGTGGCATTTTTGTTACTTTACCCTGAGGTGAACTTCAGAGAGGTAATTTAGGAGCTGAAACACTCCTGAAATGTTTGAGTAAGGCTACAATATGCCAAAGGCTATCTGCAGTTAGTTAGGTAGACTCTGCTTTAGAAAACAGTGGAGTTGATTCAATTCTTGTTAGCATTTTAAATTTCAAGCCTAATTGCAGATTTTGAATAGTTTTAATTTTATATATATATATTTTTTTAATCTTATTTTTAATAAACCCAAATCTGACATAGTGGTCAATATGTTAGCCCTGGACTTGTAAAAACTACATTCAAATTCCTACTCTGCTCAGACCTCTTGTGTGACCCTGAGCAAGTCATTTCACACCCAGTTTCCCATTTGCATAATGGAGATAAAATTATTTGTCCAACTGCAGGAGACACAGTGAACATGATGATCTTACAAATCTCTGTGTGTTTGGATTATTGCCTTTTGTGTTACTGTAGTGCTGAGGATGTGTTGTCAGGATTCTACGGAGGGAGGTCTTACATAAAGCATAAGAAAATGAGGGACTTTGTTTCAGCAAGCTGCTGTTTGGAACAAGAAATGGGGGGCTGGAATGGAGAGTCCCACACAATACGATAATGAAACCGTATTACCCATGATGACAGGTGGTGATCTCCAAAAAACCAGCAGGCAAACAGTTAAAAATGAAAGTTTTCAGGGCTGTGATGTAAGACTGACCATGAATATTTAAGAGACGCCCCTCTCAAGAATGAGGGCCAGTGTGGGAGATGACACAAAGGTGTTTGAACCTGAACAATTAGGTTGATGAGTTAAAGCTTAGCTATTTTTCTGTGTATGCAGAGTAAACCACTAGCACAGGGAACAGAGCGCATCAGTCAAACGTGGCTTATAATAAAGTCAGGTTTTCAGCTCTGCTATTATCCTTTCATTAAAGTTATTAACGGAGATTTGTTGTGAAACTGCTCTTGTGAGCCCTGTCCAGTGCAGCCTGCTCAGCTGTGGTCAGCTCATGGTGCGAGCGAAGCGCGAGAGGAGAAGCCACATCATTTTCTCAGCTGCCCCTGTTTTACTTCCCCCTCCCAACCCTGCGCTGAATTTCTAGTGGTTTTCTTTAATTTCACATGTTGAAAAGACTGAGTGATCCTTTCCCTCAGATGGTCTTTCTAGAACCCCCAACAGAGTGTGAATAATTATTCCCACTCTGTTGGGGCTTTGATAAGACTCTTATGGCTGCCTTTTGCTCAGCCTCTCAGCCTTTGTTCCTCCTAAAGTTATTTTCTTTCTTAGAGGGGGAAAAAAAAAGAGGAGGTGGAAACTGTAACACGATCAAGCAAAATCCAGTTCTAATAATAGGAATAACAATAAAAATATTGACTTGAAAACTAAAAATGGTTGGTCAAATCCCTCTGGGAAGTGGGTAATCACCATATGTTTACTTCTGTTTGTGAGAAGAGCAGAGTTTAGGAAAAGAATTGGCTGGAAAGGCGTTTGAGAGGTGTCTGAATATGAACTTTGACTGCTGTCTGGAAGCAGTGTCCTGACCATCTAGTTTGGACTGAATAGGGATCTGTAATATTTAAGGGATCCCACAGGTTTGAATGTTTTTATAGCTTTGTTGAGAGTACTGAGAAACAAGCATATTTAGGCACATATGTGAATTAAGTGGGAGGCCCTGTGATACAGGAATCAAAGCACATAGCTGCCTTCTCCTCCCTATTGAAAGAGGCATAGAAGGTATTACTGTTGACTAAACAAAAAGCTTTCTCTCAACCTATGTATGCTCTGATGCTCCCAGGACTGGAGAAAGAGGTTAATCCTAAATTCAAGCATCCCTTCAAACACTGATTAGCTATCTTAATACAAAGGACCACACATTACAAAGGAGACCATTTTAACCTTCCTACCTCGGTTCACCTTCTGCCAAACAGGCCAAACTCTGGGCACTGTTACTGTAACTGCAACCTGAGGAAATTCAAGGAGGCTTATCCAGGTGTAACTGGGGGCACACCGCAGCCTAATGCACACACGACACAATGACAGGAGGATAAAAGGAGGAATAGCTTTGAGAAAATAGGTTATTCCCGACTTCTCAAAAGCAACCTGTAGTCAGTGTTTGGGTCTGGTATTAAAATTAAATATACCTGAAGCCTATAGGTTTCCAGAGCCATCTTCTTTTAGGCATTGCAGTGCTGGGTAGCGGCGTGAGATCAAAGCAATGGTGCATAGAGATCTATTGGCGTTGGGAGATTGGAAGATAAATAATTCATACATTGAAAACAGAGTTGGGTCGGGGATATTATAGATTAATTCCACTCACTTTTTTCCCCTCTCTCACCCCCCCACCCCCTGCTTTTTTTTTTTTTTTTTGCTAGTGGGAGACCTACTGCCCTTGTCCCTTTCTTCTGATTTCTGAATCTGCCACAGGCACTGTTAGAATTACAGCAGTGATAAGAAAAAATCAGGCGTGGGATTTGAATTAATGCTTTTAGACAAATCTCCATTCCATCTCTAATTCTAATGCTAATTACATTTGCAGATCAAAGCCTGTTCGTTAAAGTTTTGCTTTTGAATACATGTAAAGATTTTACTTTTTTGTTTGATTTTTTTTTTCTTCCCCATTTTTGGAGAAATGCTTCTTCCAGTAGAGACCAGATGTTCCTAAAATATCCCTTTGGAACAGCAGAGCTTTGGGTCTCTTGTTTTCCTTTCTTTGAATCTTTTGTATGCATTGGGCACAGCATTGTTCTGGTACTGTATAGGCAATCCATCTTTCTGACTTCCTCGGTTTCTGCTTAGAAAAGGCCAGGGATAACTTCATAAGTGAGTGCAAATAATTGCAAATATGTTTAACCACACGCTCAGCGTTGCCAACTGCAGGTATTCAAAATTTGTATCAGCTTCAATAAGATTAGGAGATTAAAATGAAGAGATTTAAATACTGACAACTGAGTAATTTTTATTTCCTCTCTGACTCTCCAGTTTGATTTACACTTGCTATCTGCTTCTACACCTAGGAGGACTACAATTTATTCCTTGTCTCCCTTATTACTATTTTTTTCTTGGGTGAAGCAGAGCTTTCTACCACGGACTCCTTATATTGGGATCTTTCAGAAACAGAAACATAAATAGCATCCAACCCCTGATAAAAGCATAAGAGCTGGCAAGGCAGACACAACTCTCATTGCGCTCAGATTGAAGTTTGGCATGTCCATGCCTGTTTGTAGGATCACAGCCTATTTTGCAAGTGTCAGATAATGAAAGTCAGAAATTTTTTAACACCACAATGTAAGTCAGAGATTTTTAACACCAGAGCCTCAGGGGTTGTAGCAAAAGAGTAGGGAGCTCATTTCGAGAGGAAATAAAAAGAAGGGAAAAGAGAATGGTGGAATCGAAGTGTGAAAAGAGGGGATTAGGTGCTGAAAGGGGCTGGGTTGCAAGCAGGAGGAAGCAGAAAGGTTCAGAGGGTGAAAAAGCCAATTAGTGGAGTATAAATCTAAAAAAGCCAATTTCTGAAATAAAGAGGTGTTAACTTAAGGCAGCTAGAGAGAGGATTAGCCAAGGAAGTGACAGGCTGCAGTTAGGAAAGAGTGGGATTCTCAAAGCTGATCAGGACTGGAAACAGCTACACTAAACTAGATATATTTATAAGGTATTTAAACTGTATAATGAAAGCCTGTCCCTTTTCTAGGCAGGATGCAGGCTTCTTCCATGCCAGCCTCCCAAAAGGGGTGTTGTGTAGACTGCAGAATCCTGGCTCTGGTCTTCTATCTGCAGGCAGCAGCAAAGGGCCTGCTGACTCAGGCGAATTGCTTGTGGAATCTCCTTAGATGTCAGGCACAGTGTGACTCTTCCTATCTTTGCAGCAACAGGAAAACAGTCAACAAGAATCATTACCTCAGCGAGGACAGAGCTGTTCAGTGGCTTCCATTCCCTCAGATCTGACAGTCACAGAGTACAAAAGGTCCCTGCTCAGCATGGGGCAGCTTTTCTGTACCTTTCCCCAAACACCTAGGAGTATTTCATGAGCCTGGTGTAGGAGCTAAAATCCTCCTGCACACATGATAGTAATAGCATTATAGATGCCTGTTGCCCCTCCAAAGAGCTTTGGGTTCCCATTTAACAGGAATCCTTTCCTTGGATTTTTGTGTCCAAGATGTGTTAGATCATTAACTTAAAGCACCTTGGCTTTCTCCCAGGGCACTTTGTCACTATCTCCCTGCCACTACTGCAAAAACCTGCAACTCATCGACTCTGGCAGGCCTGATGTTGTTATTCATACCCATGTACAGATAAAGAGGCGTAACAGACTTTGCTGCTCATCCTCATTGCAGCCTTCCAGTACCTGAAGGGAGCAGAGAAACAGGAGGGGAATCAACTTTTAAAAAGGGCAGATAATGGCAGGACAAGGGGGATGGATTAAAGCTAAAGGAAGGGAATATTAGGGGGAAGTTTTTTTACAGAGAGAGTGGTGAGGGGCTGGAACAGGCTGCCCAGAGAGGGGGTGGGTGCCACATCACTGGAGGTGTTCAAGGACAGATTGGATGGGGCCCTGGACAACCTTGTGTAGCTCCAGGGCTGGAGGTTGGTGGCCCTGCCTGTGTCAGGGGGTTGGAGCTCTGTGATCCTTGAGGTCCCTTCTAACCCAGACCAGTCTATGATTCTATGATGTTATGGACTTCTTTTTTTGTTTGCAATGGGAAACTGAGAAGTCTGGAGGGGAAAACTCAAACCAGAATCACATCCTGCTCACATGCACCCACATGTATTTGCAACCAAGTCAGTTATTTCCAAGTTTAGTCAACACATACAGAGACTTTTGGATACAAATTGGCACCCTGAAAGATGCCTCCCAAAAAACTGTGTATTTGGCAGGAAGCATGCAATTAATTACCTGGGTGTTAAGAGATCATGTAAAGTGCTGCCAGCAAAGGCTGCTTGCAATATACAACTAGTTCTACTGATATACAAGCCCCAGGAATTACAGTATTTATGTTTTAATAGTATTTGCTGCTCTCTCATCTATTCTCTGGAAGTTTATAGACATAGAGATCCTGCTTGCAACTACAGGGATTTCCCACTGACACAAGATTACTAGAAAATATGTAACTAGGAGAAATCCTCTTCCCTTCTGTCTTCTGCAGTGCTGAAGGATACAAGAAGATCCGTTAGCTAGATTCATCTGCCACTATATAGCTTATGGTTAGGAAGCATCTGCCTACAGTTGGGAGATACAGATCCGTATGGAAAAGAATAAATAAAACCAGCTTTCAGCTGGGTGAATCAGTATTTCTCCCTTAAACTCAGTGGAACTGTGCCTATTTATATCATCTAAGAATCTAGACAGTTATCTGGGCTTGTCAGCTCACTGTAGGGATAAACATAGTTTGAACCAATTAAATGTTCATTAGGAGCAAGATGGGAAGGAGAGCAGAAGCCAAAGCTCAAAACCAGTCAGCACTTATGCTCTTGTTCTTTATCAAGTGAAACATTAACATTTTGTGGAACATATTTTTCTGTGTGTGTAAGAGTAAAGCCTACTGCAAATACTGGTTTAGATCTACCAGGGAGTTATTTTATCTAGGAGTTTGATGGGGGGTTTTTTGGCATACTGGTATGTCAGTCTCCTTAACATAGCACAGTTATCTCAGTATAAAAGTACCTTACACTTATCACCAAACTTACAGGAGTCATAGATGTGATATGGATACCTTCATCTGTACCACTGCTTCATAATCACTTCAAACTGCCATACTGTGATACAAAAATCACATGTATACAAGACCTAACCTGCAACCTACCTCTAACATTAATCTGACAGTGAACACCTGGAAATCAGAAAAGGACAGGAGCAGTGAGTCCAAAATGGAATTTCAATGTTCTGCCCGGGAGACTGAAATTTACCCCAGTATAAAGAAACAGCAGAAAGACTCATACATCACGGATGTCTCATTTAAATCACAGTCAGATTCAGTAGCATCTGGCCCTCCAGAGTCATTGCCTCCTTGATTCATGCCCTACAACATAATGGTGGATTTTAGCCAGAAGGAATATAAACCAATCTATGCATGAAGTGCCAGCAATCCCTGACACTGACCCTTTTTATCACTCGAGGTAGTCTCCCCTTTACGTTGGAGTACTGCCACGATGACTCACACACAATCCTACTTGGAACCCATGTTACAAGCTGATCTTTAAGTGTAGGAAGGCATCTCATAATCCTGAAACACTTTCAAAAGGCACACAGCCAGAAGGTGTTGGTTGTTTTTATCCAAAGTTTGAGAAATGCTGATAGAAAGAAGTAAGAGCTGATAATGCAAAATAGACAAAGAAAAGAACTAGGCAAATACCTTAAAAACAACCCCTTTTTAAGGTGGTGCTCTCTTTTACCCACATACTGTCTGGTTTAGCTGTTGGTTAGCGTTTCCCTAACACTGTGGCTCTAAAGTTTTTCTTTTTTTACTGTAACTGAAGATGATTATGGCTGGCTGCTGTGACACTTAATTGCAATCATTACCCTTAGACCATGGCTCTCACATTTACCGTGCCTGTCCTAAGAATTTTCTTGCTTTTCTTGTTCAAAGTTCTACCTCCAGATTTTCAAATATTTTGGGGCTTGGAGGAGGACAGGGAGGTTGCTTTGGTGAGCAACATGCTTCTGAAGGCATGAAGAAACTCAGCCAATAAAGATGGCATTACAGCATTTCCTGAAGATCAGTGAACTGAGGAGAATCCCGCTCAGGCTGAGAGAAATGAAAAAGGAAAGCTAAAAGAACTTGTCAAGTCTTTAAGACACTAATTTCTGTGGTTTCTCTACTAATAATGAAGTCTCATTATCAGCACATTTTGATCCAGTTATGCAGTCTCCCTGAAACGATGACACAGTGTTGTGGACCATTGCTATAGCAATGGCTATCCCCATCTTGAGCAACAGCACATAGAAGATGTAAAAGCAGTACAGGAGGAACCAGTACTGCCTCCGACCCTACACATCAGGGTGTGTCTGCAGGTGTGTTCTGTTGCAACAGGATCAAACAGCAAAGCAGCAGCAGCACTATCCAACAAGAAGGGGCTTTACTAGCAGTTGTTACAAAGTGATGCCTGTTTTTCCTTGTGTGTTGTATTCCTTATCCTGATAATTCCAGTCTCATAGAGGTCTTTATGCAATTGAAATTATGCAGGATCTTCAGTCTCCCTCTCACCCTGCCACTTCCGCTCTCCACTGACACTCTGTACCCTACTTCCTCCTCTCATTTTCAGTATTCTCTTTATCCCATCTCAGGGATTGAGCAGGTGAAAGGATAGTTCAGTCAAATCCAGACTCAGTGAGAGATTCAAGTATTCACACTGCTCATAAATCTTCAGAAGCTGTGGATGATAAAACTCTAGCAAGTTTCTGCTGCATGTGTGTGAACTGCAAGAGCTCCAGTGCTTTTATCAGAGGTACCTCAACGTGAGTTTTCAAAGGAAAAGCAAAAAGCCCATACACGATGCAAAGAACATCCTCTTGCCAAATTTCAAGTCATCACTCCAAAATACAAAGTCTCTAGAGTGTTTCAAAGTAAATCTTACCAGATTTCTTAGCACAGAAGTCTGATATTATTATATTATAGCTAATGCTGGTCACCTTTAATAATAGGCTGGAATACTGGTTTTGCCAGCCTTTCAATCCATACACTAAGTTGTATTCCTAGAGGCATATCTGCAGCTTTTCTCTACAGCTGTGGCTGCCACATGTAGGCATCTAAAGGCAATTTTTTCCTTCAAACTGAAGCCAGGATTCCACTTTGCTCTCACTTAACTTTGCCACCCGGCTCTAACATCCCCAAACATATTTCCCCACGTGATCCATGAGGTCTGATCAGCTCATAGCAGCTGTGACACAACTGTGACAGAGCAGATCTTTGTCTTCTGAAGCGCCCATCCTTTCTGCTTTGCTCATTTGCTGCTGGTGGTGAGTTCCTCCACATTCAGGCACCGAGGAAGTTGTAATTGGCAGATGGGGAAACTAATCTGGTTATTAGCTGAAGCACAGGCTTTTCAGCAGCTTCCCAGGGTGAGCTCTACAAAGAGCTTTCTTACCAGGGAAAATACTGACCTGGGCGTTGTCAGATCTCTTGCAGAGACAGGTCAGGTGAGTCTCTGATCATATATTAAACAAAAGTAATTATTTTAATCCAGAGTGGTTTAAATGAGAGAGAGAAAAAAAACTTACTATTGAAGATTATTAAACATGGTAAATGTTGATTTAGGTTCACTAAAATGGAAAATTATTACATGAAACGTGCATAAGAACTGATGCTGCTCACAAAGGCAATTTACTGTTAACTTCCCCCATCTAGGCAGTTAGGGAACAGTTTAAATATCTGGGATTTCAGGAAAGGCGCCAGTTTAGAAAGAGTAGTAACAGAGGCCAAGTTCTGTTCTCAAGGTGAAATTCCCATCTGCAAAATGTCTACACATCTCCTAAAATAAAGCTAGGTTGGCATATGCAGGCTTGGCTTGGACTCCACATAATGACCAACTTTTCTTTCAGTGGGGCTTGGAAGCAAAATCAGCAGCAGAATAAATGCCAGTACATTTTGCTGTGGATTTCCTGTATATGCATTTTCATGCAACCTTTCAACCTCCAGCAGTCCAAATATACCATAAAATCCAGAATGAAGTATAAGCATTTTAGTTTATAAAGTCCTTACAAATGGATAGTTTTCTGCAATGCCAACAGTATCTACTAATCTCTAATAAGCTCTAACATAAATGTTAGTTTCCTCGTTGACCACTCTAATTCAAGTTCAGTGCTGCAAATACAAGTATCACTCAACAGCCAAGTGCCTTGTCCCTTCTCTTTTGCAACAACCAGCAATGAGGCTTTGAATCTGGACCTGACATACCAGGTTTCATCTCAACCTCTGTCTTACTGCAGAAGAAACAAGAAAATTATTTCCAAGGAGCAAAATGAATTGCTTTAAATTGATGAACGTGTACCTAAAGGGAGGCAGCTGAGCTTGCACTGACCCAGACAAAGGATGATTCCAGCAAACTGACAAGCCTGCCCAGCTCCCATTAGCGTTGCATGTAGAGGGAGGAAAATGGACTCCAATTAATGTGTTTATAGAGAAAAATGCTGCTTCCAATATACTGTTCCCCAGCTGAGCTGAGAGTGACTTCCCAAGATAAGACCCTGCTGTTATTCAGCTTCTAAATAAGGTAAGAGAAGATTGGGCAATGGGAGGTTCAGATGGCAAAGTGAATTTGCCTTGGTGAATCTGAAGTGCTTACACTGCAGTCTGTGGTTCAGCTGTTTACCTGGTTTCTGTGTGCTTCTTTATTTGCTGTCAATTTAACAAACCTTGTCCTCTGTTGATAAGGAGTCTTAGTGCTCAGCTTAGTCCACCAATTTCCCCTCTGCCGCCCCAAGCTTTTATAATGTCACATTTATTTTGGTGACTACAAAATAGTTGTTTGTAAGTCCTCACACTGGGCAATAGTGCATGTTAATTCATTAAGACTGACAGAATATAAAATTACAACACAACAATGAGAATGTTGTCCCTGCACTGAAGTATAATTAAAGCATGGTCATCCAGGGAAACTTGAGTTCCCTTCTTCAGGGAAACCTTTTGTAATTCAGAGTAGTTTAAACCACTAGTTATTCAAGTAGGTTAATGCTCTCTCCAGTATCTTCTCTTAGATTGGTATCCTGTGAATGATCTCTGATGTGGGCACATGGTATGATCTGCATCTATTCCACCTCGGGCTCTGATTTCACAAGCTTAACAAAGCTGGATTGACTCCATACTGGATTAACAGACTTCTAGCAAAAACAACTTGTGCTACAGGAAACGTGGTGACATAACAAGTTCAGCTTGGCCCTGATCACACACGGTCATCAGAGGATTCATTGGCACACTGAGCAGGAACAGAGATGCTGCACACTCTGTTCTGAGAGAATCTTTTTGGATTCTTTTCATCAAAATGGACGAAGTTACCCTGTGCCTGCTCAAAGCTTCCTCGTATCTTCACTTAGATAAAGGCTTCTTTCCCATTTCCTCTCCTGGGTTGCCATGGCTGGCTGAACTCAGGTAGCTGTCATGCCTTATCTAAAGCACAGATTAAGGAGCACATGAAATGATCTCAACAAGTGAAATAAGAGAAGTGTAAGAGCAAATTTAAATTTGTCTCCTTTTCTATTTATAAAGCCAAGTCACGTCATTCACACGGAAATCAGAATGAATGTGGATGGGATGAACATGGATGGTGGTAGGAATTGGTGGTAGAGGTGGGAGCTCTTGTTAGCTAAAAGCACATCTTGTTACATCTCACTTCCACTTCAGTGTTGTTGAAGGTGTGGGGGCAACAGTCAGAAGAATAAAGTTCCACTGAGCATATCTATCTATCTCTATACATAGGCAATTCCAGCAGTAGCAGCATAGTCTGGAGGCACCTCACCTTCTAGCAAGGGACTGTGCTTATTTATGACATTTACTTAATGTGCACATGAAGCACAAAGGATATATAATACTTAAATTCCAACATCCATGATGTATATTAGGGATTGTCCCAGCAACCTGCAAGACATAAAAGTCTGCAGGAGTGCTTTGCTGGCACAGGATAGGAATTGACAGACTGATTAGAAATGCCTAATTTTCTTTCAGCAACACAAGCTCAGTTGTAATCATAAGGCAACAGAATCCTGGTGTATAAGGAACCTGCTGCTCCCAGCCTCTACTCCTCACCATTCTGGCCCATCTTCTCAGAGGCCTGTGTTTGCTGACCATAATTACTCTGCCTGCACAAGCCCATACAGAGCTGTGGAAGCACCAAAGGAGCTGCATGAAGCAGAGGTGCAATGCCATGTATTCTATCTAGTGAGATGCCTGGAGACTGGAGCTCACACCCACCCTCCTCCTTTATTTTTAATAGCTTAGTATTCCCTTTCTCTTAATTGCACAGGAATCTGGCTAAAGAGTTTACACGGTAAGAACACAGCGACTTTGTTCTACACTGGTGGATCACCAGGTTATAACAGTGAAGTTTCAGGGAGTAAAGCACGAGGAAAACAGAAGTAGCTCATGGGGTATCACCTATTTTAGAAAAACAGAAGCTTCCAAGAGTGTCAGAACTGTTCCCCTTTCTTTGCTATGACTCTTCAAATTTTTCCTCTTGCACCAAAATAGACTATTTGTTTATTACAGCAGGAACTAATATTTTCCCTGTAGCCAGTTAAAAGAAATACATCCTCTTTGTGGCTTTGAAAATCCCTACAGGATTATGAATGAATACTTCAAGAGTGTATTATAAATTCAGACATGTCTATTGGGCTTTCAAGTATCACAGCGGGAGCTTCTTACTGAGGCAACCTGAGGGTAAAGGCTTTCCCACCTTTCCAAAGTGACTCCTCCCACAAAATTTTCTTAGGCTGAAGTAAAAAAAAAATCCACCACCCTACCTAGTTGAGCTTCTTAGAGCTACTTCATTCTAAGCAGAACTGAATATAGATATAATTTAGTACAATCACACACCCAGACATCACTCTGGAGCCTGCTCAGTTTTCCAGCTAAATGCACTATCCACTCCCATGCACACTCTTTACTGGAAGGCTGTTGTTTGAAACCAACCTGATTTTTATTTTAAAGTCTAAGCAGGTTAGTTAAAGAACTTGTTTGCCAGCACGTGATGTCCTAGATGCGCTATGAGCACCTGTCATTATCTCCTCCGAATTCCACTGTTCCCCCTGCTTGCCAAGTGGCAGCATCACAGCACTGTGACAGTGATTACAAAGTAGGATTAGACATAGCCCATTTCTCCCATCCCCTGCTGCGAGTGCTGAACCAGCAACTTTGCCATGTTTTGATCAGATGCACTCAGCACTGACATATAAATCAGGGACAGTACTAAAGGGAGAGGGGAGGAATCAGCAACAAAGAGGCAAAAATCAAGGGCAACTTGGAAGGAAAAAAAATGGGACTAAAGAGAGTTTAAAAAGCACATAGCTTTGAATCTATATGTACTTACTTGTAAAAGGGATGAGGGGTTTTGCTACTTTCAAAATAATTTATGCTTTTTCAGGCTTTGAATTCGCCTTGCCCCAGTAAAACACATCCAGTGGGCTGAGCCTGAGAAGAAACTGCAAGATGAAAATGAGTTTTAGCTGAAAATTGAAGGGCAGTTGTTAAGAAGTCCTGTCAGACAGTCTTTGAAATTTAAGAACCACCTGCAGCAACTGGTGTAGGTGGTACTTGTAACACTATGCATGATGCTGACTTAATGGCTCAGCAGATGTTGTGCATGGGTGTAGCTTCTTCATAAAGATTAGCAGAAAGGCTTAAAGACATAACTACGTTATCTTTATGGCTGTCAGCTAAGAAAACAAGACAGTATCAGGAAAAAGGCAAAGAGGATGGTGAACTGCATTTTTCTTGATCTTTTAAATATCAGAAAGGATGGTGTTAAGGTTCTTTTTAGCAATGGAGGAACTTTTGGGATTGGCAACTATTCTTACAATATCCAGGACACAGAGCATGAAGATGAGGAAACTTGTTCAGCCTGGAGAAGAGGAGACTGTGGGGGGACCTCACTGCAGCCTTCCAGTCCCTGAAGAGAGCAGAGAAACAGGAAGGGAATCAACTTTTTTAAAGGAAAGATAATGGCAGGACAAGGGAGATGGATTCAAGCTAAAGGAAGGTTTAAATTGGGTATTGGGGGACGTTTGTTACAGAGAGAGTGGTGAGGGGCTGGAGCAGGCTGCCCAGAGAGGGGGTGGGTGCCCCATCCCTGGAGGTGTTCAAGGCCAGGTTGGATGGGGCCCTGGGCAACCTTGTGTAGCTCCAGGCCTGGAGGTTGGTGTCCCTGCCTGTGGCAGGGGGTTGGAACTCTGTGATCCTTGGGGTCCCTTCCAACTCAGACCATTCTATGATTCTATGTTTCTATTTGATGATGTCTAGGGCCTAAATGTACATTCCCCACACTGCACTAGAACTTTTGTGAACATGGGTGCCATTAAAGAAACAAACTTTCAAAAGAGACATTTGAGTTAAGAAGCATGAAAAAAACTTCCAAAACCAGACATACTCATTCCTGCACTATAGTGCTCTGTCTTTTGCCATACTGCAACTCTATTTTAATCCAAGAATCTGTGGAAACATTGACTGTCTAAATCCTCACTTTACAATGCAAAATCCCATGGGTGCAGAAGAAAAACATGTATATTACTACTAATACACACACACACTTGCAAATTCTTGCACATATACTCAATTTTAAACATGTATGAAATTTCTCTCAAGTCTCTTGAAGAACTATTTAAATCTTAAATATATAAATAGGCACTTTTGCAGGACAGTGCTCTAAGACACAGCCACTACACAAATACTTCACAGAACAAACTGTGACTGAACTTTGGAAAGGTGGCATTGAGGAATTAGGCATGTTCTCTAAAATGGGTTTGTCATTTAAAATGACAATAAAACCCCCTGATTTCATCCAAGCTTCACTAGTAGTAGGCAAAAGCCTCCTTAGTTATTCCAGTTCGTAGTGAACTCCTTGGTCTGAATGCAAGTATTCTACATTTCCACTGGTGAAACTGAAGACCAGCTTTGTCCTGTGCTCTCTGTCTGGCTTCTTAAACCTGCTAATTTGTATTAAAACTATAAATACAGAGATCATAGCCTGGGTCAAGCATTTTCTAAAATTCTCTGGTGTAAACTCACCCAGGACAATATATCCCTTAGTTTTAGTTGGCAAATATAACCGAACCAAGAATGAAAGCAATAAGATCTTACACACTTGAAAAAACAAGATTGTTATCTCCTTTTTTCAATTGCTGTTAGTGAGAAAAGTAGCCAGCAATATGTAGGTCAGCATCAGTAGCTGCTTTGGTAGTCTGAGAACAGTTTAAAGGAAGGAAGAGGTTTCTCTTTGTGGTTGAATAAGTTACTCTATATCCATGAAGTGGCTGTGTCTCACCCCAAAGGGAGAAGCATTATCACCAAATGAATGAACAGGGCATTCTGTGTTATGCCAGTAGCACTGTCTTTGAAAACAAGGGAGACAAGAAAAGTAGATTCAGTGTGGCTTTTATTTTCCTGTCTACCATTGTAATGGAGCTCCTCCATTAACTCATTCTTGTCAGGCTGAATTGAAAGTGACAGTTAATAACTTACACCAGCATCTGCTTGCACTCGATGCAACAGCAATAGAGCTCTGCAGCGTCCTTGCAGCGTGTGGAGTGACCCTGTTTGTGGGAAGAGGCAATATCTAATGCTATTAGAGTATTAGAAACAGCTGGAGAAAAAATATGGTTGTGCTTTTGGGCCAACAAACCCTCCTTTAGGTCACCTGTAAACTCCAGTTCCTACTGATGTACTGGTTAAATCTGGTGAATATAAATTTTCTGCTTCAACTGAGTTACCAGAAGTTCAGTTCCTCATGATACTGCCCCACCCACTTAAGTAGCACTGAGTTTTCCCAGCAGAATGAGCTAGAAAAATAATGAGTATCTTTATTTTACAGCCATATGCAATGGCTGACAATCCAGATGGTAGCGTCTCTGCAATGTCAGAAGCCAGCAACTCGCATGAGCGCCAGGGAAACTCCACTTCAGCCCATGTGGTGGTACTGTTATACAGTGTGACTGCCAAACAGTGATCCATCAGGTGGAAACTTGCACAACACTGTCATAAGAGTTTGAGAAGGACTGGGTCCTGGGCAGGCACATCATCTGGCAGAGACTGCTTCAATCTTGTCCCAATTATCTTTCTAATCTCTTAGACAATTTATATCCTTACCACTCTAGCATACTATGTCCTTGAACGTATTCTAACCTAGAAAAAATTCCATTAGCCAACACATTGCTCTACCTGACCTAGCTGTGTAAGCAAAATTGTGGCATTGCTCTAAAATTTGCACTTGGGCTTTTCCACGATGCTTTTCAGTGCTCAAGTCAAAGTAACAGATCTGTAATTGGTTTCAAAGCCTGCTTGGATTAAGTCATTACTTACCATTGCATAATGAGATCTATCACAACCCCTCAGTCAAATCATTTAAGTGTTCCTTAACATTTGCTCTTAACCATTACACTTAAAGTAATTTTAAAATTGTCTTTTGTCCTTCAATCAGTGTGTAGGATGGTAGGTTTTGGTACACTCACTTTATTCCCTCTGTCAGGCAGGACAAATCTGCCTCTAATTATACCCTGCCCTAAATGAACACATGTCCAGAGTGCTGATGTCTCCAAGTATTGCTACACTGATTGTCTCACAAAACATTTGGCTGGGGTTTTTTCACATTGTCATGTTGCCATTTTTTTTGGTGATGTGATTTATAGTATTTCTCTTTCATCTTCACCTGTGCCCTTTTCTGAATGGAGCACATGGAAAAAACCCTCAAAAGTGGGACATACTTTCCCAGTGACAGTCTTTGCTGTTTCACTTTCTTTCCTTCCCTTTCCATCCCTCCCCTTATTTCACTAGATTCTTTTGCAGTGGCCTAGATTTAACATCCTTTTACAGCCCCTTCTAGCAGCTGCAAAGCCTTGCTGATATCATATTGTACTAGTCAGAAAAAGTTATTTAGGGCAGGGACAGTCTTTTTGGTCTGTGTGAGCACAAGCACGTCTTGAGCCAGAACTGAAACTCAGAGGTATTGCTACACTATGAATGGTAGGAGGAGTGCTAAATATATCATTATCTATATATGTGTAACTGTATAGAGATAGGGGAAGGTAAACGTATCTAAAATTTGAATGAAAGCTATTCTGTATAGTTTATTTCTGATCCATACTGACCCTACTCCCCTTTATTTTTTCAGAGGTTGCCTACTTCCTTACTTGCCCTTCTACAACCCCTATCCTCAACCTTTATGTCTCTAAGATTTTTGCTCCTGAATTATTGGTGTATTGTTCACAATTACCCACCATAGCAGAAGGTAACAATGGTAATGATCCATGGAAACCACTCTTTAAATTGTTAACTAAAAACTCCAGTGCACTGAAGTAGCCTAAAGGGGACAATTCACAAATAGAGCAGAATATGGCCATGCCTGAGCCTCTATTACTGTTCTGCTGGCCACAAGTCCCCAGCAAAAGAGGTTTCCCTTCCAAATGCTGCTCATTTGTGCATGTTCATCATAGCTTACCCATCTTGCTGATTCAGTGTTTGGATGGTTGTGCTCTGCACTAGATGTATCAATTTTGAGAGCAAAAAAGAACCTTGCTTCTACCTTTTTCCTCAGTTACTATTTTTAAACCAGAAAAAAAAAATGTCACTGTTCTGCTTTGGGAGACAACCAAAATAAAGCACTGATTCAAAAGAAGAGAATAAAGGGGCAAGGATAAGCAGGAAAGGAAATTTATTCAATCTGTTCTAACAAGACACAGAGCCATAGGCTAACAGTTTGTGGAGGTGGAAAAAAGCAAGCCTTGTTTGAAGAATTTGCACATAACTCGAGAGCTGCTGCTCCCATCCCCTCAATCAAGTGACTGTATCATCAAAGGGCTTTTCGCATCGATTGCATCCAATAAACTAGCTTGAAAGTTTCAGGAATTTAGATAGCATCCTCCTCTTGGACTGGGAATGGGGCCTGCTGGATGTGATACTAAGCTTTGTTCCCTGCTAAGCTAAAGATCCTTTTCTCTGTGTAAGTGCGTGTGTGAGACAGAGTGGCTGTGTCAGAATGGATGATCTCAGCTTCTTGAGTGGCTTTAATTGTATAGGCTAATCATCCCATACAGGCTGATTGCATTTGTTCTGTCTGTGACACAGTAAGCCTCTGTGCAGCACAAACAATACAAGAATAAACAAACTCAAATATTAATCATTCCTGGCATGGTAACTCCCGAGTGTTGCAGGGGACCCATGTGAAAATGCTGACAAGCAGGGCAGGGAGGGTTGGAAAGGAGATGTATGTCTCCAGTGGTATGACTTCTCTATGCTAAATGGTCTTGGACAAAGGAAGATTTAATCCTTAGAGATCATATATCTGAGAAGCATCTGATTCATGTTTGAGGTGGGATGGACTGGACAGGCACTCAGTACTCTCAGAATGTTTTGCAAGGAAAGAATAGTCCTGTCCAGGAAAACCTAAGGTTATTCTGCCTGGGGACTCTGACTTCCTGCACCAGATAGTTACTATACAAGCACTTTTACAGTGTTAAAAGCAGAAAACCTTCTGAACCTCTGCTCTCACAACAGTCCATTTGCTTATCCTTTCATCCAGGCTGTATGTATGAAATACATGTTTGTGCATGACAGCAAGGACTTTCGGGCAGGTATATCAGACATACTTTAATATGTGTAAAATGCTGACTGTTATTAGGAAGATTTAGGAAACAGATTAATCTGTTTAAAGCGATGTTTGCCAGTAAGGATCAGAAACCCTGTTAAACAACCCATACAAACACAGCCATTTTGAGCCTCTGCTGTTTACTGCCTGACTCCATCTCCTCACTCCCCTCCCCTCCAAACACTTGCAGAAACTTATTCTCCTCCTCTCGTGCACTACCCAGATGTGCAGCTTCTCTTCCTGGGCAGCAGGAGGAGGTAGGGCTCAAATACATTTGTCTTCAGTGGTATCCTACTGTACTTATGGTTTGCTTGCTTGCACTTGTCTTTCTAGATGCCTCACTCAGCAGAGACTGTTTCACCTTCGTGCAGACAATGGAGGTGAATAATACAACTTCTTCCACAAACATATTTTACCTGTAACTAGCTAGAGCTACCCTGTCTCCAGCAGGACTGCATGAAGGGAGCTATCACAGAAGCAATACTTCTTCCTCCAACAGAGAAGCAAAGCTCCAGAGTTCGTAGGCTACATCACAGGAACTCTATAGAGTTTTCTAACTTTTTCTCATTTTAACTGAGAGGTTGAATTAACAGAAGTTCTTTGCATGAAGAACCTCATTCTACCTAAAGGAAAACGTGAAATAAAGTAGTATGTGCTTAATTATTTTAGTATTTCAGTTGTTTTAATTAGACTTTGAAGTTCATGTGTGACTTAGGTGAAGGGGACAAAAGGTGGCCATGTCTCCGTTTCTGATTCTTCTAGTTCTTTAATTCAGACCATGGCCAGGCTAACACAGAAGCAGGTGTGTTTACACTGTAACAGCTGCTCTTTGGTAACAATGCTGACTTTAGAGTTAATAAGAGCTTGGAATTTGCTGAATATTGAAAAGCACAGATAATTTATCAAGTTACCCTAAAGATCTACAATAGCTGTCCCTTACTTTTTGTGTGTTAGTCTTTCTGGTTTTCTTCACACAACCAAAGCAAAACAACACAAAACCAAAAACCAAACCACCAAACCAACCCAAAGCTTACAGTTTTCTGTCTGTGCTTTCCCTTTTTTTTCCAGAATGAACAAAACCCAAGCCCTGTGCTTGTCTCCATCTTGCCTCCTTCCATCACCAGGGTCAATACCTCTAGGTAAAAACAACTTTAACCCTTGCAGTATCTTCAGTGATCCTCCCACCACCAAACCAAGGCATGCCTTAATCCTTTTCCATAATACACCCTATTTTCTCTCATTACTTTTATGATTTCCCACAACAGCTTTGTCCCACCTTCCCCAGCTACCTTCAATTGCCCTCCTGGATGAGCAGGAACTAGGTAAAGCTTTGACAGGCATGAATCTACATTTGCACTGGTTAACCAGATGATATGTATGTATTTATCTGGTCTTCCTTACCACAGTAATAGCATCCTCACATCATTTAACGAATATGATTCCCCCTCTCTCTCTCCAGTGAAGATGAACAGTACTCTCATCCCAATTTTAAACGTAGGAATTGGGCCAGAGAGAGACTAAAGCCTTATTGTAGAAAGGCAGGTCTAAGTAAAGGGGCATATGCATTGCAACACACACAGCACTGTAGCACTTCATTGTGTGTCAGACCTTAAAAACCTGCCTTGTGCTGCAGTTCCCCTCAGCATCACCTCAAAAAGAACATCCCTTTCTGCTGTGCCAAATTCATACTGAAGAGCAAATGCAGAACAAAACTGTAAAGGCAATCAGATCAGGTCCTGGTTGTGGTTTCTTGCTCCCCTTCTCACTCTCTTTTCTTTCCCGTTCCATTTCTATATTTTTTGCTCTTTTTCTATTTTTCCCCTTTTCTTATTAAACCAGCCATTAAAAAAGAGGCATTTCCTATCTGTAGCACTTGAGAAAGAGCTTGTTTCAATAGAGCTTGACTTGGAGCCTTCCAGCTCACATCTGTGAGCCTCCACAAAGGCAGGAAATACTTCCTATTACTTGTTTTCTTGAATTGTTTTATGCTCATAGTAAATGAGTGGCTGTCCTTTGACTGTGGAGCTCTTTATCCAGAACACCTAGCCTTCCACTTCAAGGGGGCTATATCAACCATACCCTGTGAAAAGTTTATACCTTGGAAAACAAAAAAAGGGCAACCAGTTTCTATTAGACAGGTGAAGGCTTTCATTGTACAGTCTCTCCACAAGCTTCTGATGCACCTGACTGTTATTACAGATAGAGATGAGTAAACAAAATATCTTTCTTCTGTTAAAGAGTTTTAGCTGTGTAATCAAAAGTAATTCAGTACCTGTTTAGCCTTGGTACTGGCTAACAAGAGGCAGATTCCACGCCCTCGTGGAAGAAAGATCAAAGGCTCTTTTGGCATTAATGAATGCTAAGCAAAAACCCCAAATATTTAATCAAGAGGGAACAAAACCTTAAGACCCATGCAGCTGCAAGCATTTTTTTTAGACATTTCCATAGTTTATACTTGAATCATATCTAAGGGTTTGTTACCATATAGATGAAGAGGATTAAGGTCAGGTGACAAAGGGTGGGGATTCCAAAGCGTTTATAAAACTGCCATAGACTTGAATGGGCCCTAGGCTGGGACAGCCAGGGGAGGAGCCACTATGGGCTGTCACTTCTGAAAAAGCATTTAATGTGATGGAGTGTGATTGTGACTTGGAAGGACAACAGATGCTTTAGAGGGAGACAAAAAGAAAGGGATGGACCTGACTGGTTTGTAAGAGTGCTTACAGGTGAAACAGTAATTCTTGCCCAACCAAAGTGGCAATCAGCTGGTATCCTGAAGCAGAAGATTTGATTACCCAGCTTACCAAACACAATGCCAGTTGTCAAACAATTATCCTAAATAATTATTGCAATGTATTATTTTCATTGCAGTTGTATTAGGGAGCCTTGGTGATGGATCAGAACCCACTCTGCAGTGCCAACATGTACGAAAGAACTGGGGCTTCTTTTCCCAGAGACTTTATGGAAGATGATGGGCAGGCAAAACACATGGAATCTGGCCACTGATACTGGTCAGCACAAAAAGAAGAAATCGTATTACACCAGATGTTTAACCATGATGCTATCATCACAGCAGAGTAGACATTTTAAAAGGTATTGTAGGGATTACAAAGCAATTACTTAGGAGATAAACATTTAAGAGGTGCTCCACCTGTATACAGAGGTAACACAATAAAAAGCAAACTGAAAAATAATAATTAGGTGATAAAGGTGACATCAAAAGGAATAGTTGTGGATATGACACCTAGCTAGTGTGTGAAAGATGTTAGGTAACAAAATCCACAAAGAGCCTTGTGTGTATTTGAAGTGATGAAGAAGGGGCACCTTGTAAAGGCAAGCCACAAGCAGATCATGCCACAACAGAATCCAAACAAGAAATCAGGAAGATCATCTCTGCAGTAATGTGCTGATGATAAAATCAAGATAAAATGGAATTCATTAGTATGGGCAGAAAGAGGTTACACCTCCTAAGGTACACTATAAGGAACCTATATTTCACCTGTGCTGGCTGCTTGGGGAGGTTAATCCTGGCCTGGCCACACCCAGGAGACCTATGTATATAGGGAAGAAAAGAAGGATTTTAGATGTGTTTTGCAAACAGTAAAAGAAATAAGTGAAACCAAACCACATCAAACAATAAAACAAAATCAATACTCCATTTTGCCCACCCTGCCCAAATGATGTCAGAGCTGTCAACTTTCTGTCCATCACAGGACAACTGTTTATGCCTCTGCAAAATCATTAATTGCAAATGAACCTTTCGAGTGCTGATGAGAACAATACAAAGCTGTTACTAAAAGTGTAATTTTGCATCCAAGACTTTCACTACGGTGATGATGAGCAAAATGGAGAGAATCCTGATTAGCTCCTTCAGTCCAGGTCGAGTGTGGAGGACTGGCGACTCGAAGGGCAGGACTAAACTGGGCAACTGGTGCATTTATTGTGGAAATCAATGAGGCAAAAGAAAAAGCAGAAGATTCTACACTATTTGTGAGCATCTTTCAAAACAAACCATGTGAAAAAATCTTGTGAATATTTTGGAATTAAATGTTCAGGTGATGAAAATTGGAGAATCTCCCACAAAAACCATGAAGCTTTGTAGCAGTTGAATATGCTTCAGTTACATCTTTATGTATTTATTTATTTTTAATATGGTTGCAAACCAATGTAATTTCTGCGGACTACATAACGTTACATTAACTGAGAAATCAGCTGGCAGATGAGATTTTAATGTGGACAAAACCCGTGAAAAGTGAACTGCTAGAAACATCTGGTTTACCAAATATCTATGTGTTCAGCTTCTCAGAACAGAACACAAATGATGATGATGAGCCTTTTATTATCCATTATGAAGAACGATGAAGAGACATTTCTCTCTTAATCCATCAAAACCCAAAAGGAATCTATGTCCCACAGAAAGTGAACAGGAAAAAGGATGTGATATTCCCTAGAACGAAGTCAATATTCATTCTTGGAGATAAAGAAAATGCACTTTGTAGCACATAATTCTGTGTGGGAAACAGTCTATGAAATTGCAGAAACAGAAACAATCTCACAGAAGACAGAACAGGTGCCAGGTTTTATCATCACTTTGTGTGTCTGTAGTATTGGACCCAGAGTTAACATTTTCTGAAGAAAAGATGGGTAAACGTCCTTGCATCTACAAATGCTTCCACCTGAAATTGTAGTTGGAGCCATTACCAACTAAATTACCTGCCGGCATGTGTAACTAGGTAATCTGTGAACCTCAATTTGCATTGTTGTGGTAACAACAGCCTTCATAATCCCGCCCTGTACTTTCACTGAGATCTAGTAATTAAATCAAAGGACAGAGGGCCTAGAGGCTTCTGGATCCTCACATAGGCTGAGTCACCAGTTGATTCTGTTGTGTCACACATCAACCTGAGTAGGCAGTTAAATAGGATTACTCATTCTCACTTTGGAACTAGTCAGTCTGCAGAAACAGATACTGCCATGTTTACAAATACCAGAAGGGACAGAATTCTGAACAATTCTACTGTAGGAAAATACTTAGCACTTTCTCTCTCTATTAAATTCTAGATCCTTACTAAATTCTAGATCCTGAGTTTAAAAATAACAGATTATATGTGCAACACCTCTTTTTAACCTAAACAGATAAAAATTATTTACTTCCATACTGCTAAAACTAAAAGTGTAAGTGGGTTTTTTCCCAACAGTTTTCTTTCTCTTTGGAGCCTCTTAACAGAAAAGAGCATTTGAATCATCATGTCCAGGATCCCTCCATCAGAGACAACCAAACAAAAGGTGCTCATCCAGAAGGGTCCACAAAATTGCTGCTCCCTACCTTTCATAGACAATTCCCACCTTCCCATAGTGAAGTTTATACCTGAAGTAAAAGACTGAGAAACACACTAATATTTGCTATTAGAAAGAGGATATAAAAGGTATAGTATATTACCAATGATTTATGCTTCTGGTAAGCACTGTGATTGTTAGGTGACTCTAACAAGTGCGCGTTACATGCTACAGGAGGGAAAAAACCTAAAGAAAATCTAAAAACCCTCAATAATCTCTGCCAGTCTGACCTGAAAGAAAATTCCTTCTTTCCTGACCCCAAATCAGGCAATCAGCCTAACTCTGGGTGTGTGAGCACGACTCATCAGCCAGGCATTTGTAAGAGTTTAATACCACTTGCCAAATCCACCCTCAAGCTGTGGCCAACCTCCAGTTCTTCAGAGAAAGATAGAAAAGGGGATTTAGAAGCATGATGAAAAAAACCCCAGCTTTCCAAACAGCTTAGTTGTGATGAACTGGAGAAATAAAAAGTAAAAATAGAATTGATATTGTACACCCTGAGGATGACAATATTTCCACTCCATTCCATTTTCAGAAAAAGAAAGAAAGGACCAGAGCTTTTAGGCAAAATATTGTCAGAAAGATGTGATGAGGGTTTGGTTTGGATATAAAGGGTATTTATTTTGTGAGAGTTAAAAAGAAAAAAACCCCAAAAATTAGCAAACCAAAAAAATTTAATACTCATCACTTTAAAATAGTCAGAACAACCCAAATTAAAAAGCAATAACAAACAAATTATTTGTTTTTCAGTGAGTTTTGATTACCCCTGAGGAAAATAAAAAGTAGTCAAATTACACATCAAAATGGAAAACATCCTTTCTGTCTCTTACAGTTAGCTAGTGAGAACCCATGTACCATGGTGTTTGCAAAAAAACCAACATGAAACAGAGCAGAGTTCAAGCAGCTTCTCAAATCCACTGGGGACAGCTGAAAATCAAATACTCATGACTTAAAACTCCAGGTGAAATATCTACCTCAAGATTCCCTCCGAAACTATAATCTCTTCCATGCACTTGCCGAGCTTGTTTCATTTCACCTCTTTAGCTTCAGAGCTTCACATTCAAAAACAATGTCTGCTTTTAAACAGCATCTAACTAGGAAAAGGCATTAAGAGAAAAGGCACATACATAGTTTTGAGGGTACTTTCACAGGCTGTTCTCAAGCTCTCTATGCATCTGTGTACCTTGTTGAAGGTGATGTGATTACTTCTCAATGATACCCTATCAGAAAGAACAGAATCTGTCCCAACAACTTGAAAATGTATGATGATTCTATATGGTCTGTTATTGATTAAAGCTGGGCCAAAAGCCCTTTGACCTTAATTTACTCAAGCTGCTGCAGTTCATCTCAAAAACTGGGTATTCAAAGTAGAAACCTGCACTCACTTCTGATAAACTATATGGCCCACCTAAAACTGGAGTTGCTCTCTAAAAGCCTGTAGGTCACCAGAGGAACCCCTTAACAGTTGAGTTTCTAGTTCTAGGGGTCCAGCCTTGTGTCTTCTGTGACACTCTCCTTTTCATAACCTGTTCACTTGTTAGAAAAGCCCAATGTACTGGAAAAAGAAAAGGCAGATGTGTCATAAACCAGTCACAGCTATCCTGCCCTCTGTAACAAGATCAGCATCAATGTCAACTCACCATAGGAGATAGGAGCTGAGGCCCATGTTTCCTCACTAACATCATGCCTATTTCTTTTGGGTTTCCTCACCTTGTGTCATGTCCTTGTAGCCTGGCTTCTATCCTACCTGCATATATCTTACGGTCAGTTTTCAGTAGATAAGAATACTGATGATGTCTGATAATGATTTAATCAGCATTTGGTAACTCCATGATTTTGGTCATTATGTATACAGCAGGGCAATGAGGAACAGACCAGTTATTCTTCTGGAGCAAAGGCAACAGAAGGTGGGAGGCTGTTTCAGCCAGCATGGAAAGATAGCGCAGAAGTCATGAGTGGGTGCAGGAAACCAAAGCTTGGGTGGAGCAAAAAGAAAGGGGTAGGGTGTGAATTGAGATGATGGTGAAGCTGCAGGCAAGGGTGACACATTCTGTACAGTTATTACAATGCTTTTAATTATCTCTCATGCCTGACATTCCATTAGCACCGTGTTGCCATGGGTGGAGGCTGATGGGTGGAAAGGGGCATCATTCCTCTCCTAGCCTTATGCAATTCACACCACAGAGATAACTGGTAAATCCCTACAGATAAGGCCCTTTTACTAGTTGGTTCCTCCCAAATACAAGTTGAGCTCTCTCAAGGTGTTCTACACTTCCTGTGTCCGTGAATGTTATTCATCTGTGAAGCCAAAGGATAACACACATACCGGTTTTTGCAGTTATTAAGATCAGGGAGGCCAGTCTTTCTTGTCCATGCTATGCTCACTGAGGGTGTGTGGCCTAATTAATAGTTGGAGTAGTTTAAAGGAAAAATAGAAACACAGGCCTTTTTTCCCCCCCCTTCCTTTTCCTCACTGACAAAATTCCTAGCTGACAGGAAAAGATGCTTTTCCAGTAATTGCATCAGCTCTGTGTCTGACTGGCACAGGCACTCCCAAAGCACAGGGACCAATCCCAGGTTGTGCCAGCATCAGAGACAAAGAGAACGCAGTTTAACGTAACACTCAAATAACCTGCAGCATTTTTTTACAGGCACAGCAATCAAATAGACCATGGTCACACAATTTGCAACATCTTCTAAAGTTTCCTATTCAGGGAACAAGACCCGGGATAGAATTTGTAAACTTGTCTCATAACTTACTCTTCTCTTTACAAGAACAATTCACTGTGCTGCTGGGATCAGCTGCCTCAAGTCTGATTTGTAACTATCTGGTTGAATAGCTGGACAGAGAATGGAGTCTAGCACAGCTGATCTCAGCTACCATCTTCAGGGGTTGTGAAATGGCCCTGAAAACAAGATGCCCTCTCCTTGCAACACAGATTATTTGTCCACCATCTCTGTTTTTCACCACCTTTTCTGGAAAAGAAAAAATCAGAGGATGCTTGATTCCTGTCTGCAGTGACAACCATGATAGGTCCTGTCTGCTCCACTGTTTTGGAAAGAATCCTACATCTTTTCTTTCCCACCCTCTCTCAGAAATGTCCCAGAAGCTTTTTCTGAAGGGATGGCATGATATTTTGCGTGTCTTTTTGCAGTCCTGAACTCAATCCTAGAGCTTCTATTTCCTGTATGTAGAAAATGAACTGATGAAAACTGGAAATCTTGAATTTCTGAAGGAGATTTCTTAAATAATCTGTGGGAAATGTAAGATATTGGCATAGGAATCAAACCTCTCCAGCAAAAAGGAGTGACTGTAAGGAAGAATCTTTTGACTATACAGTAACTACACACTAGCAGAATGAATCATCAATAACCAAAGGTTACATCGTAACATCTAAAGCTGGGGTGCAATAACTACCCCATGAAGTGCTAAAAAGGAGCCTGCTAGTGTGGTAGGTTGCAATCATATTGTCACATAAAGAGCTATCTGCTATCTTTATTGCCTCTAGAACCTCATCAGGGATATTATTTTATGAAAGTTTATAAAATAGACACTCAATAATGTTGTATTTCATAGCATATGATCATTCAGTAAGTAACCACGCAGTCACATACCTTCACAATACCAAGCTCAACTCTCTTCCAGACTTTGCCCATTCACACTCCCCTTCCCAAGCCATACCCCTTCTCTTGCTCTGCCCTAGCTTTACTCCTACATTTTCAACTGGTAATTCAAGGTTTTCTTCTCACTGAATTAATGAAGATGAAGGATCTCACCACAGGGGCAAGATATACAAAAAAGGTGGTTCCTCATTATTCCACAGGAATCCAGGAGCATATGGGAGCCCTGCCAAGACATCAGCTTGCCCCATGAGAGGCAAGTCTAGCAGCTTCATGAATTTTCTGGAACTGGGAGCAAACTGGCCAGATACCATCAGTCAGCTCTGAGTTGTTCCTGAACAGCAGCGACGCTCTGCTCCCTCTGTGTTCCCAAAGCACCTCTTCCTTCCACAGCACCTGTGGGAACCACCACCTCCTGCAGATGCTGTATCTGAAAGTTGTGGCTCCCAGCTCAGCTGACTGGGGGTATTTTACCCCTCCATCCACATGTGAGTCAGCTGCTCACAGCGCCTGCAGCAATTCAGCTGTGCCTCCCTTCTAACATGTCCATGCCTCCCTACTTGGGAATGACTTGTCTATGCTCTGTTGCATTCCAATTCACTATCCCCATATAGTTGGATAATGTAGCTTTGGTGTTAATAGTATTAACAAACATTATAATTTGAGGTGATCAGATATTATACTAACTGAAGCCATATAAAAATCTAAGATAGCAACTCAAATTCATAAAATTCTGAGTACATTTTAGTTATTTCAGGCTTTGGACCCTACTCAAGGGCCCAGCTTGTTATTTCCTGCACTATACAGTATCACAATATATTTTAAGGGATTACTTTCCTGTCATTTTTACTGTACTGGCATTTATTTTTCATCAGTGGTCTGAGATATACCAGTAACACATGAATCATGTGTCACTCATCCCATGGGAAACACAGAAAACAAATAGAAACCAACCGTTCCTTTCCAAACATGAACTGCTCTCATTAACTTGGGAATTTGCTTTGCTGATTGCTTTTGTTGTTTTCAGAAATTACTTCTGCAAATAATCAGAACGAAGGAGATAATTTAGGGAGGCCTTATATGTCAAAAAGAAAAAAAACCCTCACTATATCTTTTCTGGAAGTGCCACTTGTAGATTTAAATTACAAATTCAAAAGATTAAACCTACCTTGAAATATGATTTACTGATCTGAAATACCAACACCCTCAGTATTCTCATGGTGACAGTTCTATGTATCATCAGATTGTAATAATATTGTGTCATATATATTTACTATTCACAAACTACAACTATTTAAGTACTGGAAGTTTTTGAATAGATACAATAAAACACAGTCATTAATCACTCATAGCCCTCTACATCAGTCACAAGCTGATTCTGTATTTGTTAAAATCAGTTGTAAAGCTTGCACTGGATCAGTGCTTTAAAAAGACACTTCAGGAAAAACATATAGTGGTAGAGCTGCAGTTCTGGTTTGGTTTGTTTGGGTTTGTTGGTTTGGGCTTGGTTTGGTGTTTGGTTGGTTTCTTTAGGGGGGCTGGGGTGGGTTAGTGGCGTAATTTTTTTAATGCCTTGACATGTGGAAAGAATATATTTCATTTAGGGAAGTGTTGCCTTTTGGTATGTGTATGAACCAAGAGGTTGAGCTCCAGACTAGCCAGATCCCTCTCTCATCCGTGACAGAACCAATTGTGCATTTCAAAGGAACCTCCCGGCAAGTCCAAGGAACGTTTTGTTATGTAAATGAAACTACCTTGTTTGTTTTTGTTGATGTTTTCAAATGCCAAGTTGTAGATATGTCTGTTGTGTTAAACACATCAAACAAGGGACCAGAAGCCAGTCTCCTGCATTCTGAGTTCTGCTTTAGACATGGGTAGTTTGCTTAAGGTTGCATTTCAAACAGCAGCTCTTTGATGCTTTAAATACCCATCTGAACAGCCATCATTAACACAAGAAGGTGGGAACACGAAGTCAAATGGAGATACTTGCAGGATAGGGATATTAACAGGGGTTGCCAAACTGAAACAGCTTCCAACTCAAAATCACCTCAGACTAGTCCAGAAGCATTCACAGACTCAAAAGCTGTGACTGGCACTGTTGGTGCTTGAAACCTCCACTGCCAATGTGAGGGATGGAAGGAAAAAACCAGTTCTCTTCAGTCGGGAATCAGGAATTCTTCCACAGGCACGGACTGTGGATTAGGTACTATTGGATTCACCATAGGACTGGAAATCCCAGGACCTGAGCTGAGCTCCTGACTGGCGTTCAAGTGAGTCTGGGCATGTCTACATTGCACAACAGGTTGCAGTGCAGAGTTGCAAACCCATGTCACACACACAAGGTTTCAGCCAGCTTCACACAAAAGGTCACTAGGATGTTTTCAGCCCTGATGATTCCCAAGTTAAAAAGAAAACCATTAGTTTGCTTTCTGGGCTCCAGAGACCCGTTGAAGTTTGAGCAGGCAGAGATTTGAGTGCAGAATTTGTACAGTGGAAACAAGCTTGAGTTCTCCAAATAACTTCTGAAATATTGCTTTCAGAATGTTGTTTCTGTAGGAAACATAATATTTATAGGTAAAATGAATCTGCTTTTTCATCAGAGAGTATCTGATCTACTGAGTACTTTGGTGGTGATTCTGCTTTGCTGTTATTTGTGGCTTGCCTGCAACCCTGTGGGTGATGAGAGGCTGAGGAGGGAAAGGCAAACTCACAGTTGTTGCATTTCATATTTCCAATATGTGCACACACAGAAGAGGGAGGCTTCAGATTATCAAGGGCTGACATAAACAAACACTTGGACCCAGTCCAGTCCCTCTTAGGCTGATCTGCACTTTATTCTTTAAACGTGGCAGTCCCCCAATCTCACTGGTGTTTCCTGTAGTACTTAATGAAAGCAGAATCTGGTTCATTAAGTACCTTGTTCAGAGGTCACTCACCATCAACAGCACATATGATGCCAAATTCAGATAATAATAAAAAGGAGGAAAGAGCGTACTGTTTTCTGCCTTTAAAATGTGGGGTTTATCATATCCTGCCAATGAAGGGCTTTGAGCAATTTTCAGAACTGATCAAAGAGCAGCATAACACACCCCTTCAGAGTCCAAACTACGTGGGCTCTAAGGGTGGAAATTTCAAAGCAACATGCAGGAGAACCTGTTGCCCCAGATAAGTTAATTAACGAAACCAGTAATGGCTGGAGTTCTGAATTTGATTATTCTTCAAACCTTCTCTTGTCACTGCGTTGTGATTTGTTTCCAAAAACATATGTTGGCAACTTCATCTTATCAAAAATGTGAATCCTGTAATAGTCCTGCTTTCCAGCTGTGGGAGATAGTGTCCATACAATTAGATCATCAGAATCCACAGTAAGATTGCTACACTTATAACCAGGGAATCCTGGAATCAGTTCTGTATCTGTGAGGTGAGGGGTCAGAGCAGTACGATGGAAACCAGAGCTCCCAGGAAACATATTCTATTAATGCACCAAATAATAAGCAGTTCAGTTCGAGCTAGCTTCAGGACTTACATAATGACAACTCCCTTGGGGCACTCTGTGCCTTCCCTCCTCCTCTCCCTTCATTCCATCCCTAGTGTTTTTAGCCTGTTTACAACGTATACTCAAATTTCTTTCTCATTTCTTTCTTGGAGGAACTCCCATTTTGCAAAGTTTCACCCCACTCTATACAGAAATGCTCGGCTAGTGGTTACTTCCTTGGGAGATTTGCTATCAAAGGAGGTTCTTCAAGAGCTACTACAGTGTGAAAAGAAACATAAAATTTGATCCACTCTTTATGTCCCTACCTCAGCAGCAAGACTGAAACAAAGCAAAACCACTACCCAGGACTGCAGCTACTCCTCTGTAAGACATCTCCCAAAGGTTGTGGAGCAGTGTAGTTTGCACTGTCCATGGATGGTGTTAGAAGCAGCAGTCAAACACACTTCAAAACTTTTGGGTACATGCTTCAGTGAAGATTTCAAGCACTCTGATACTGCTCCAGACTAGCTAAGCTCAAAGCCAGCCAAAAACCAGACTCACCCTGGCTGACTAAATCTTCTGAATGATTCTTTCATTCTGACTGGCCCAGAACTAAAAGAATATACCTACTGGTTTGTCCCAAGCCACCTGGAATTCAGAGCTGAGCTGGACCACAGAGTAAAGAGCAATGTAAGTTTTAGATAGCCCCCTTAAACTACTGTTTTGAGCTGACTATATGCTGTATGAAAAGGATTTTCTCTGTCCCTTCTTAACCAGGACAGCATGAGTAACAACCACGCTTGTGCAAAACAACTTTATTGCTATCATTAAAAAGGTATAAAGCTGTGTTTGTGAATGAAAATCCAAACTCAGCAGTAGTGCTGTTCCATAAATGGGCAGCACTGATGACCTTATATTGTCATAAAGATGCACTAGAAGAGTACTACAGAACTATGCTTATGGTCCTCATGTGATCCAATTCAGTTGCCAAAATTTCTAATAGGGAAATTACTAAAAACAACTAAAAAGGTTTGCAAGCTCCAAAAGTAAGCCTTGATCTTCCAAACCTCAGACTGACTATAGTTGATCCAGTGCCCTGTCCTTAAAATTACCTTTATATTTACCACCGTGGCAACACTGTGAACTGCATAAACTTAGGGTTTTTTTAATCTGGTTCAAATTGATCAAGTTAGGTTAGCATAAAAATCATATGTAGACATGTAGCTTGGTTTTTATTCTCTACTAATTGTCAATGAATAACTTATGGAAATGTTACCAACATGTCTTATGTCAAAGACCAAAGGCTTATTGAAGAATCTAAAAGGCTCCATTGAGATTGATGCAAAAGGATGAGAAGTCTAGGGAAACTGTCATATCTCATTACTAAAGTCCGTATCTAAAGAACAAAAAAGGTTCTTTTATGTAATTTAAAAAAGAAAAAAAGATGACAGGATTCAAAAAAAAACCCCATCACCTGCAGTAATTAAAAAGCCTAAAACCTCTATACAAATCTGTCCTTTCTTTAAAAATCGATTTCCAAGACAAAATGCTGACAATAGGAAAGAAAAATATTTTGACCAGGTTCACTAAAATCTTAAAAAGAAGAAAAATGTTATAACTGAAAGAATATCAAAGGTGCAGATTTCAATGCCACAGCTTCTAATGTTATCAAATTATCACAGTGATCAGAGTCCAGTTTTAAATTTTCTTTAAAGAACCACAAAGGTCAGAATCAGTCTCAACATTTCTATTTGTAGTTGTAAGTGTAGCATTGCTGTAGCTGTGAGGAACTAAGGATGTCAGAAAGATAGGCTGAAGGCAGAGATAATATTTCTATTAGACCAGCTGGGTATAACTGGGAAAAACTTGCAAGCTTTGAGGCATACAAACCTCTCCTCAGGCTAAAAGCTTTTGAGCACAAGGTGGGTTTTTTTTCCTGTTTTATCAATTGATCAAATGTTCTTTCTCCCTTTCCTGTTTATTATTTCACACAGATAGATGTTAGTCTCAGATAAAGGAAATATAAAATAACAAATACATATACACAAGACAGAACCAAGCAAAGCTTTTTCCCAACAAAAGGGTATTTTCAAGATTAAGGCACCTGCTCAGAACTGGCAGTCTCTTCTTGACAGTCTGCTGTGCTCATCAGCACCTTTGGTAGCTCAGAACTTTGAACCTCTGTTTCTTACCACAGTCCTTATCCAAAAAGAAAGATAAAACACAAGTTTTGAAATATCTTTTCGTTTATGTGGAACAAAAAAAAGCTCAAAGCAGTCATAGCTACTGTCCAGTACCACAGAAAGCTGTGTGTGGGCAGATTAGAGAGTAAAAGGATGGGATCACTTGAGAGGAGGGTAAGAGAAGCAAGTCACATGCAGATGATGAAAGACTGATCAGCAGTGGAAGAGAGGGGAAGGGGAACAGAAGTGCTGATCAGTGAAGAAAGGAGGTAACAAGGAGCACATTGTGGGCTCAACTCCAAATGTTGCTGTTCATCGTTAGCTCGGATGGAAACTCTGGGTCTAAGCCCCCTGGAAAAGGGAGTCATGAGCAGAGATGTAAATTGACTGAAACAAAATTTGATGGGGGTATCCTGTCAACAGGAAATGCAGATTTCTTAATACTGAGCATTCTGCAATAAATGTAAGTGCAGTATTCTCAAAAAGCCTAAATAAACTATTATAAAAGGAATTTCCACTCTATTCCAAAATGATCAATATCCAATGTTTTTGAATTTCAGTTTGAAATGACACTTGGTTTGCAACAGTCTGTCCTTTGTCCTTTCTAACACAGTAGCATGTTTTGAGAATCTAATTGAAATAATTTCACTCCCTGAACTTTTTTTTCCATATCATGAATTTATAATTCAAGACTTTAAAAAAAAAAAAAAGAGCTCTGATGTGGAAAAAGAAAATAAAGAATAATGACTTTTCATGTAGCACATGCTTTCCCTGAGATAGGAAGCTTGATTCAAAGCATACACTGAAATTAGGCAGACACCCATTGATTTCAGTGGAGCAAATCTATAAGATCTTGAAGAATAGAAGGAAGAAACCAGTGACAACAAATGGGAGGAATTCCTTTTTAAACAATGCCTTACAAATATACACAACGATCACTGAGTCCTGCCTTTGATGTACAACTCCCCAAAGCTTTAACTTTGCTACTACAGGAAAAGCAGAATTGGGCTCCCAAACGAGACAGGCATGAACCACATCTGTTCTCAGACACACCAGAATTAACTAATGAGATACCACTGCCTGCTGGGGGTATTTACACCCAGACTGGCAAATCCATACCAAAGTCTTCCATATACAACATCAAATAACTGGTGGAGGCTCGTTTCTGTACCTTGTCACACACTCCTTTGTGAAGTCACAGCCTTGTTTTGTGCTAGAAATACCAATTACATCTTACAAGTATGACAAAGTTCTTTGGAACAATATTTATTATGCTAAAATCTGATCTAGGAAACCAGGAGCTGTTTGTTTCACAAACCCCATCATGTGTCTTTCCCAGATAAGCATGTAAACACAGAGAAAGCTCCAGCTGAGCAGTTCCATGGGCAATACATGCTACTGTTTGGAGAAAAAATAAATGAACGTGGGTTAATATTAGCAAACAGGCAGAGTTTAACTTGCAGCTCCCTGAAAGGAAAGCTTTTGCAATGGGAACGTTGGTACAACCTGAACTGGAACAGCACAAACACAGCTACTGAAATACAGTTTGGAGAAAGGTCCATCAAGGAGTGTTTTGTAAATGAATAATGACTTTGCTTAAAGCCAATCAACATCAAGTGTGTTAAAAAAGATGAAATAGTGCTGGAAGGCAGTGGGAGGTAGAGGAGCCTCAAAGTGCAAACAGGTGCTGATCTCCCTTCAGGGGGGATTGAGTGGCACAGACCTTACAGGCCTGTCACTTCTGATCAAAGCAAGCTCCAAGACCACATAATCACCATCACCCACCTTTTAAAGGATGCCCTGATTTATCATCTGTCAGTGTTAATAACTTGGCTACTCTGTCTAAAATACTTAAGAACATTACACAAGGATAACATTTCATTATTTTTTTTAAGAAATGTGTAAATGTTTTAAACTAAAATGCACTGAAGTTCCTCCTTTGAGGCCATCTGTTGTTGGAGACCACCTGTCATCAAAAGACCACCTGAGCACATAATATCCCATCATTACAGAACTATCCCCTTGAAGCCATGGATTTTAAGTGTTAGAATAAGAAGGGTGTATGTTACAGACATTGTTGTTACTGGGCTTTTCATATAGTTTGAAGCCGTGGGATGACAGCCATATGTGAGTAATGGCTTCATAATAACATACATATGAAATGCTACTTTGGGAAAAATCTGATAAGAGATCTGAACATTCCTTGACTGGGCTCCTCACATCCTTTCAACACGGGGCTTGCACTCTACTGTTCCAAGTGTCCCAGTACATCACACCTGAAGCTAAACCTTGAAACCACTGAGCTTAATTTTATTTCTAACAAGCACTGGCATTTCACTCAGAAACAAAACTGGTATTATTCTAAATAACATTTTGTGGGTTCTTTTCTGAGTCCACTTTTGCCCTGCTGATCGCTTCAAACAAAAGTACTCTACCAAGCTACCCTCGCCACAAGAAGGAGCTTTCTGCCTTTCTTCTCCCTGTCCCTAACATAGGAATCTCTACCTGAACCTCCAGACATGATCTGCATTGTCACAACCTACACAAGCAGTCTGAGACAATTTCTACCTGCATGTCCTCTGATGAGGAAGGACAGTACCCCAGCCTGTGGCAGACACCTGATTCTTGACTCACAGCCTATGTGTACACTAACAGAATTCATTTTTGGAGATATTTTTATCTGATAAATGCCACTGGACTATGGCCATTCTGGGCTTGCATACCTTCCTCAACAAGTTTGCTGTGGAGTGACTGAACTGTCAATATATCCACATCCAGTTACTTTATTTCTTAAAAGTCTACTGAAAAACAAACACCCAATAGGCCTTGACAGTACTTAGAGAAAAATCTTATGAAATACAATTAAAAAGATATCAACACGATTTTACTGTATTATAAAATTACTGTGAAAACTAAAAGTTTAATATCAAATATTTTTGTGGTATTTCCTTAAAGACTTTTGTATTATCATCACCATGTAACTAATATGCTACTTCTAAGCCAAGAATAAAATTCTGTTAAATTATTAATGTTACATTATCCCTGAAATGTTGTGAAAACAACTATTGCACTTTCCCTTAACAGTTCTAAGCTTCAACAGCAACTTAAGCAGCAACTTCAATATTAAGCTGTAAGACTGTTAGGAGTTATGGGACAGTAAGAATTAAAATCACTGAATTAATTCATTCTTAAAATGTCCTTAAAGACAATCATTATACCCTGCTGCATTTACAGTACATTAGTCCCGACGTAGATGTAATGAAATCAGCATCATTAAATACTTGAAGAATCTAATTTGCTTACCAGTAAAAAGGAAAAACAAAACCCTGAATAGCTGCAGAGCTGAAATAAAATCTAAATACTCAGTTTCTAATTTAGCAAGAGTTCATATTTGGCATTTTCATAGAAGAACTTGCAGTTCTGCCCTGGTGACAATGAAGTTGACAACTGATTACACTCAGAATGGCAACAGGAATTCAGCCACTGCTCAACATCTTCATTTTTTTTTTCTTCTCCAGAACCCTAGCAGCAGAGTGCTAAAATACATGATCAACAAGGAAAGCAAATCATCTATAGTCTACAAAAATAGTGAGCTGTTTATTTCGGTGACTGGAGTATTTTCGAGGACCCTGAAACCGTCCCACAAACAAACCTGGCACTAGGAAAGCCAGCAGCAACCTTTACATCAGGGATGAATTATTGCCAAGGTGACACATGTAATAACCAACTGTACATCTGAAGGTTCCTGGAGCAATTTGTGACACACAGGTTATTTTACAACTTTCTCTCTCTCAGGATCTAATGGAATTGATCGAAACAAGAGCAAGGATGCAGAGGCACTGTTAATTCAGTAGCTTCAGCAGTGGGTTTGTTGAGTGCAATGCCCTGCTTTGGTTCCAGCAGGGTGTGCTCTGACCGGATTAACTTCCCAGGCATCTAAAAGCTGTGGAGCAAACTGCAGGACATAGGCACAAAGGAGGGAAAGTATTTTTTGGCTTCCCCCAGCAGACAAATTTTACACTGAAAGCTGCTTTGTACATGCACCCTTTAGGCACAAAGATTAGGAATACCCAAAGCATCATTTTTGTCATTCAGGTTCATGAATGTTGTTGCTAGAAACATTTAAAAAGACTGGGAACGTTTAAAAAGACTACAAGAAGGCAAAATTCATCTGCAGATACATTAAAAAAAACCAGACCAGTAAAAAACCCCACTTTTGTTATCAAGTTCCTAGTTACAAGATGACTGTCACTGGGATCGTCGCTCTACATCCATGGAGACCTCTCTTGTTTCTGTGATGAGACACCTGATAAAGGGTTTTCTAGAACAGCCCGTGTGAGAAAGTGAGGTTATATCCCTATCTCACCTGGGGATCACTCAGCCTCTTAAATCAACCCCACAGAAAACTCCAGCTCCACATAAAATCACCCTCCACTAAAACCTTTGAAAATCTATTTACGCTTTTAACTCTTTATCAGATACTTTCCCAAAGTAGTTAAATTCTGTATTTGTATCTCCCCTCTTCTTTCTCCTGCCTCTCCTGAAGTCCTTCCCAGACAGTGGTACTTTCACCATAGTTAGAGGAGGAAAAACCCATCATCCCAGCAGAGCAGAGCCAGAATCGCATTCAAACTGTGCTAAGCGAGGCCGCTATCCTTAACATGCTGAACATACCCTATGCAAATTTTCAAGGGGTGTTAACCACGGATCATTGTTGTAATCTCAGTGCTTTGTAAACATGGTACTACTCTACATCACTGCAGCCTTTTTACATCACTAAGGCTTCTCCCCCTTCAGTTCTCTCAGGCGCAGAGGTTCGCAGAGAGATGCAACTTCAAAATCCCTCCTGAGTAAATGATTATTCTACCCGCTCACACTTGCAGGCAAGTGTAACAATTATATCCAGAGTGTGCTTTTAGAAAATAGTTGAGAAAACAAGTTTATTAACCACAAAGCACGTGGGAGGAAGTGTAGAACACACAAAATTATCAAACTAAAGAACATATTTTATTTTTAATAAAATAGTGGAGCATGAAAAATAATTGTATATTACAAATATATACAGCACAAAACTGTGCACCCCCAGCACAGTAAAGAGCATCACTCTATACAAAGCTTCCCTTTGCAGAATCTAGTGCTTCTTGATCTATTCATAGTGAGAATTTGTTTAACAATAGAAAGAGTCAATAAGCCCTTTGGGTCTCTTTGAATTGATCCCCCTCCTTTTTTTTTGCACAAATCAGTCCAAACGTGTATAACATTGGCTTGATTTCCATTAAAAAGCCACAAAATGTAACACTAAAGGGTTTCTGAGGACTAGACCTCTTAGTTCTTTTGTTAAGAGATTTCTTTTGTTGTCTTTATGTACAGCAAAATACTTGTTTCTCTTTTCATGTCATGGTAAGAAAAAAAATGTATTGCACATTATTCTTATTCACAAAGTTTGTGTCTGGTGCAGGAAGTTTCTCTTTTAGTGAAAGAATATTGGTGAGCATTATAGATTGAACCTATTTTTAGGCACTCCAAACCCACTAAGCTGAGATGAGTTGTAAAGGATTTCTCTCTCTTTTTTTCCCTTAGCATGGAAGTTGCTTTTGCAGATAGGAGACTGACTGAGGACAGGCCTCTGGGAGCCCAGCTTCCCTACAGAGACAATGCTCACTTGGGCACATTTAAAATAAAATCACTGCTCCATAAAACTTGACTATACCTTGTTACTGGAAGAAATCTGTAAGAAATCCAGCTCAGCTACATGATAAAAGTTAAATAGGGTGCTTTTAAGAAATAAAATCTGAGGACTGGATGAAGTCCTTAACTACAAATTAGTAACAAAAGAGACTGGTTTAATTCACAATATTTCTTTCACTGAAAACCTTTCCATAAGTACATTTACCTTCAGTTTGTCACCAGGTCCTGAATTCAGCGTGATACATTGTTTTGCCTTGAGATGTTAAACTGTCCTCTGACAAAAAATAATAATGATAATAAAAAAGCACCATTTATTTTTTAATTTCTGGCTGCTACTGTGGACCTCTGTAAGTCTGTAAGGTGAGATCTTTTCTAAAAGGTGAGTCTTTCCTAAGACCTGGTCACACACAAGTGGGTGGCTGTAACGTCGATTCGTATTTTGCCAGGTGAGTTTTCTGTGGATGTTGAGGTTTTTTGTAGATTCCACTACTTGTAATAACACTTGCAGGTTTTCTCCTACTTCTCTTCTTTAATCTTCGACTACAAACATTTTGCCAGGACTGAAGAGTCTTGGAAGTCCAGATCCACATACCACTAGTAATGCCCACAACTAATAACATAAAAATTTTGACCATAAAAATCTCTACTGCTGGAATCGAGTTATTCATCATGCAGTCTAAATGTTTAGTCTGATTGTTCATCTTGCATTTCTGTTGAGTTGCCACAATTTTCCAATAATCCATATTAAGTCTTTCATAAAAATAGCAAGCTATCACACAAGTTGCAGGCACTGTATACAAGACTGAGAAGACACCAATCCTGACCATAAGTTTCTCCAGCTTGTCAGTATTCTCTCCACCTGTTTTCATCACCCTCCTGATGTGAAAAAGGGCCACGAAACCAGAAAGAATAAAAGAAGTGCCAATGATTAGATAACAAGCCAAAGGAATGAGCACAAACCCCGTCAAGGCATTCACATCCATGCTTCCAACATAGCACAACCCTGTCAGCTCATCTCCTGCCACCCTTCTCATAACTAGGATCATTATGGTCTTCACAGCTGGAATGGCCCACGCTGCCAAATGGAAGTAGCTACTGTTTGCTTCGATTGCTTCATGCCCCCATTTTTTCCCAGCTGCTAGAAACCAAGTTAAAGTCAAGATTACCCACCACAAGGAACTCGCCATACCAAAGTAATACAGAACCAGGAACACAATGGTGCAGCCAGTGCTCTCCAGTCCTTCCTGGATGACATAGAGTTGGCCGCTGTCCCTATCACAGGCGATGCTTTCGGCACCCGAAAAGAGGCGAATAATGTACCCCACCGAGTAGACACAGTAGCACATTGAGAGGAAGATAATGGGCCTCTCGGGGTACTTGAAACGCTGAGGATCTATCAGGAAAGTGAGTACAGTAAAAGCACTGGAAAAGAAGCAAAGAATGGACCAGATGGCAATCCAAATGACAGCAAACTGTTTGTCATCCTTGCTCCAGTAAACATCAACCCCTGGAGTGCAGAGCGGTGCACAGGAAGCACTCTTCTCCACGTGATGGAACTTGCCAGGATTCTCACAGGAGGTTCTGCTGAGGCTGTCCTTATGCTGCTGTAGATCGTGGCCGCTGCTGGGCCTCTGAGGACGAAACATGGGTGGCAGCATGCTGGATCCTCGGGGTGGCTCATCGGACCCGTTGTTGGGGGCTTCCATGCACAGGTAATTGGGGTCATTCTTGTTGGGCAGTTTGCTGCAGTCTAAGGAGTCAGGCCATTTAAAATTGAACTGCTCCATGATGGGAGAGCATTTCAGCCTCGCCTGCTCGCACATAACCCTGCAGGCTGGGATCGGTGTAGAAACCTGCTCAGTGCACATCGGGGCATAGAGGGAGCAGAGGAAAAATTTCAGGTGGCTGTGGCAACCGTACTCCACCAAGGGGGCAAACTCGTGCAGCTGAATGGCAGCTTCCCTTTGGTTTTCGTGTCCCATCAGGTTAGGCATCCTCGTCATGTTGTACCCTATATCCTTGCACATGGGGATTTCTATCGCCTGGCACCTCCCGTCACCGGGGCGGTCAATGTCTATGGAGCTTATCCCCGTGCAGAAGCAGGGCAGCCAGCAGAGCGCAAGGAGAGTCCGCACCAAGTTCCTCGCCGCCGGCCCCATTGTGGCGACCGCAGCGGCGCAGGCAGCCACGCGTGCGGCCGGAGCGCGGCTCCCTCCCGCAGGCGCCTGGCGCTGGGGGCGTGCGGGGCGGCGAACGAGGGGGAGGCGGCAGTCACTTCAGCGGCCGCACGGCTCCCGCCCGGGACAGCATCGCCCCCGACCTTCGCCGGGGAGCTCGGCGGCGGGGGACGGAGGCACACAGGTCAGCATAGCCCGGGCGGCGGCCGCGGGCAGCGCCCGCGCCCCTCAGCGCCCCGCGCCGCTCAGCATCGGCCCCGCCGGCGGCGCGGGGAGGCGGGCAGGAGACTTCGCAAACAACCGGGAAAAGAAGAAGTACCCCCAAGTCCACAGATGCGCAAAACTTACTGCGGGGAGCCCGGCAACTTTCTTTTCCCCCGGGCTTTCACTTTTGCGATCCGTCTTTCCACCACCCTTCCTCCTCCTCTTCCTCCTCCCCGCCGCTGCGTCCTCACAGCGCAGGCAGAGCGATGCGGGAGTAGTTCGGGTCTGGGCAGATCCGAGCGATCACTGCTTCAACTTCCACATGTCCCGGGCGGCTTTTTTTTTTGGTGCAGCGGGTTTCTCCAGGGATTTTCCTCTTCCTAGAGCGGCTCACAGCTCCGTACTTGCTCGCCGAGAGATGGGGATTGGTTTATCCGAGTGTAGGATAAAGGAGGAGGAGGAAAGATCTAAGCCATTGAACAGGGGGCCTGAAAAATACCCCCCCCCCCCCCTCCCTTCTCGCCGCCCTCTGGTCCGGGTTTGCAATAGGTCGGCTTCTTGTGCGCTGTGCAGAGCGGGGCTGGCTCGCGTGTGTGCGCTGTCTGTGTGCCCGCTCCGCTCCCCCCGCATTAGCAGGAACTCCTGGGGCTGGAGCAGCTGGGGCTTTTAGGGGGCGGTTGAGTCCACGGATAAAATAATAATAATAATAATAAAAAAAAGACCTGTGCAGGATCCGCCTTGCATACGACATCCACTTTGCATGAGAAAGGTGAAGCTGACACGGTGATTACTTTCCAATCATTCGGAACGCCTTGAAACCTCCTTAAGGACCCCTACAGGTTTTCCTTGATCAGCACAGATTAGAAGAAGCCCCATTTGTTTCTCTCGCCGTCTGTCTTTCCTTCCTCTCCCCTTTCCCTCCCGTTGCCCTCTCTTGAAAGTTTAACAAGATCTTTTCTCTAGCAGGCGTCAGCCTAAACCTCCCTCGCTCAGGTAGGAAGCCAGGGAGAGGGAGTGCTTCAGACTTCGTGTCTCCTAATAAGAGGGTTGAAGGTGGTGCCTCCTTGACTGCCTTTATTAGAGGGGGGGCGATGCTTTAGCAGGGAGGATGTGGTGGAGGGGGGAGGAGGAGGATGCATTTTATGGCGAGCGCTATAAACTCTTCGCTGCCAGGGTCATAAAGTATGGTTGCTTTCAGCCTGGAATCTCAGCTGTTTTCAAATGTCGTGCTTTGTCTCCAGTTCCAAAATGAAGAGGACAGGGAGGGATTGCTGGAAAAGCACCTGATTATGTTTTTAATCACACTATGGCATCACTCGAAAAGTAACTTGTTTTTTATTTTCCTTAAAGAGGACTAGGGACAGCCCCTTGGGAAAGTTACTTCATCCACTGTAGGAAAGATACTTGCAGATTGTGGAGACGGGGATCATTCTAAACTGAGTTGTGTTTACTTTTGAAGTTAAGCTTTGAGATTTACTTTGCTTATTGGGTTTATCCGAGCTAGATGGAGGAAGTTAAATCCCGAATCAAACTATAATTCACAGTTTTACAGATCAAAAAGGAGCACTGCGATCGGAAGGCAAAAGATGAGCTCTACTACTCCCCCCCCCCCCCCCCCCAACCCCCCTTTGAGCTTAGTTTTAGCGAACATATTAATGAAGAAGGAAAAACCTCTCTTTCTCTTCCTTCATGCTCGCCCACACAAACCGGGCTCCTCTCCATTAGTGCCTGTTTCTTATCGAAACGAACACGGATTCTCCTGGAAACTACCAAATCCCGCAGGGTCAGAGTTAATACCCCACCAGGCTCTAGAAAGGAAACTGTTGGCTTCCTCAATTGTGATAAGGGTGAAATGGATCCAAGGAAGGACAACAAACCAAGGCTAATGTTTGTCTTTGAAAACCCCGAAGATGTGGCTAGCTTTTTGCCTAGAAGGAAAAACCATCAGAAAAATGTTTTAAAGCAGTAGTCTTTTTTTTTTTTTTTTAATTTTTGGTGGCTTTTCAGTGGATCGAGGAGGAGGTTATACTTATAGAGTATTGGATGGAGGAGCTGACCTTTCCTTGGGCACTTTTAGATTCCTTTGGGAATGTTATAAAAGCAGGCAGTGTTATGTGCAAAGAAAAAAAAAGCTTTATTTATTTTAGTGTGTCTGTGTGTACGTATGTGTGTGAGAGAGAGTGTGTGTTGGGGCATTTCCATTCTTCATTAATCTAAGCCTGTTTTCTTAGTATTTGTATGCATCCTGATTCTTCTTCTGGAGAGCTCAGTTGGGGGTAGTAGGGAAGTGTGGGGAAAGCTTTTACAAGGGACAAGTAAATTCTACTCGAATGATAATAAAAAGTAGAATTTAAATAATGCACAAGATGAACATACTCAATATTTGTTCAACTTGATTGGGAGCTTGTTTTTCTTTTACTTTATCTTTTTTTTCAACAACTATTTTTGAAAAGCTTCTTATATCACCACTCACATTAATCTAGAAAAAAAAAAGAAATAAAACATGTTCTGTTTTCTTCTACAGTACTGATAGCAGCCTTTTTCTCCCAAGAGGCAAAAAGAAATAGAAATGAAAGTGAGAGAAAAAAAAATGGGGAGGGGGAACCCCCAACCTTTGCGGTTGTATCTCTCTAATTCATCTTTTATGTGCCAATTTAAATCAGCCTTGTTTCCCCCCCCGTTATTTTAGCCGATGCATCCTGCTTTAAGTCATTTATTTTACTTTCTATATTTTTAAAGAGCTATCTAGGGGTATCTCTCATTCAACGAGCTTGAGTGAGTGAAACTAACAAATAGAACGTTATTATAGAAAAATGAGAGCGCTGAGAAATCAGCAACTGGAAGATACCTCTGTAACTAATAAATGAAAAGAGCCTTTTGATGGCTCCAGCTGAAAAGATATTTTATTTTATTTTTTTTCTCCTGTGTGTGGGATTTGAGATGTGTGATTCTATGGAGCAGCCAGGCACCCCTGCTGCTAGGCCCTGGCTAGGAGTTGGCCCCCCTCTGGCAAATGTTATGGAGAATTGGGAGGAATTTTATGGCTGTCTTTTCCCTCAGCTCTTTTTTCTTTTGTCTTCTTTGAAGAATGACTTTAGACATTTTATTTACATATTTAACCATGGATGAAAGAGGAAAAAGAAAGCATTTGGGCCGTTGTGGGAATAGTGATATGTTTAAATTAATGGAAATCTTATTAGGCTTCTAAAATTTTAAGCAAAAGATTTTTAATGAAACTTTATAATTAAACATGATTTCAAATAATGTGCCAACTCACAGGAAAGATGCGTTTCTCCCTCTAGCTATCCATCTCCCCACCTCCCAAAAATGTGCAGAGGAATCAGCTGTATCTTAAAGTCCAGCTCTTCTGTCCCGTAAGCAAAAGATTAAAAAAACCCACCCCCCCTGAATATTTTAATAAGGAATGTCATAATTCAAACCATAACTAAATATTTTGTAGGTAAAGCAAATCATAAGCAAGGCAGGGAAAAAAGATGCCACCACCCGTCATCCTGGCAATGGCAAAGTTTAATGCTGTGTAATCTATGGCAGTGACAGTGTAATAAAATACTTTGATATGGGTAATGGTGAAAATCAAAGTTGCATCTCTTCTCTACATGTTTGAGTCAATGGAAATTGCAGTGCTGGGCAAGGGTTTCTGAAATGGGATTAAAGAAAACCCAAATAATCCGTTTGAGATAAAATGTTCTGACACTTCAGCAGTAAAGATAAATGAAACGATAGGCTTGGGGAGTTGAAGAGTTAATTAATACATTAAAGAATTTTAGTAAAATAGTCTAAATTACTTATCATTAGCAGTAGTGTGTTATGACAGAAGGAAACTGATAATGACAATCTTAATGTTTAAGAAGTCTCCAGCTCTAATGCTTTTTCAGGTTTGATATTTTTGCCCAGCTGATTATTACACAAAAAAACAGAGATCAGTTTAACGATGGTGCTATTCAATAACCCTAGCCTCATCTCTCTTTGTATTCATTCATTCAGACACTTTTAAACAGCTTACATCTGACAAACATTTCATTCTGGTAACAAATTTTAACATATGTATTTTAAAAAGATGTTAGCCACATAGAAGATAGAGACTTTTAAAGAAAAAGAAGAAAAGCTGGGAACTATTTTAGCAATTTCATTAGCCTGCCTTTCTTAATGAATTTCCACTAGGTATTCATAAAATTTAACAGCACAATGAAAAACGTTTACTTTTTAGAGTAAATGGACTTATTTTTTCCTAGCCACAGAATCTTTGCAGCAGTTTTTCCTCCAATATTTAAATAAACATGCCTGCCTAACAGGCCAGGCATAGTGAGGAATATTCCCATGCAAGTGCGAATATTCACAAGGCACAAAAGTTTTAATTACCTTAGAAAACCACCACCACCAAGAGTTAAAAGAATTAAAAACAAAAACAAATCATAAATGGATGAGTGGCTTGTATAGTATTGCTCTAATACAATTTAGCTGGCTATTTTAAGGGCACTTCCCTTGAAATGTGGTTTGAAATATTACCAAAGGTTCGACGGGGTGCATTAGTGTGAATTGCAAATCAGAACATTTCTTTAATCCCCTTTTCATGGCCTGGCTTCGGATCAGTGGCATCTAAGGGACTCCCCACTGATTCTGGCTCAGGAGGAACCATTCACTGGGGCAGCTTCCCTCCTCTATTCCCACAGTCCAGAAAACAACACCACAGACAGACACCCTCCAACTAAATTAGATTAAACTCCTTCTCTTCCACAGCACATTAGCCTTTTCACTGCCCAAGATTCATTATTCAGCTATTCCTAATTTAAAGATACAGTATTTTTCTCCTCTTAGGAACAAAAACAACAAACAAAACTCAAGCCAAACAGAATAAAAAAAAAATCTTCCCAGCCAGAAATAAACGGAATATTTCTAAAATTACATAAAGGTAGGAGAATATACTTTCTGCTTCTACTCTAATATTACAGGGATATTATAGTTTTAAGGCACAGGACACAGAAGAAATTTCTATAGAGCCTGAAAACAAGGTAAAAAAGAAAATGCACTTGGGTTGTCTTTCCTTACATCCACCATTCACTGAACTTCATTCATCTCTCTTTACATGCAGCGTTTGCATATCTTGCAGCCAAATCTAGACTCATAAAGGCATAAATGTAGTGAAAAGTGCATATGATAGCAAGGATTAATTAGTTCTCTTCTAGTAATTTCCTTCTTTATTTTCCACCCATAACTTCCCTGTTCTGACTTTTCAAGATTAAAACCAATCTTTTTCAACCTCTCTCACTGAGATATGGGTCTGTCCCTCTTCACAAATACAAATGCAAGCAGCTAACAAGAGACAGGCTGGAACAGGCTGCCCAGAGAGGGGGCGGGTGCCCCATCCCTGGAGGTGTTCAAGGCCAGGTTGGATGTGGCCCTGGGCAACCTTGTGTAGCTCCAGGGCTGGAGGTTGGTGTCCCTGCCTGTGGCAGGGGGTTGGAGCTCTGTGATCCTTGGGGTCCCTTCCAACCCAGACCATTCTGTGATTCTATGACAGGAGCAGTAAGGTCCCAACCACATTGTCTCTTAAGTCTGAAGGGTCTATATGGCTACTGCATTCACAGCACCAGGTATTGTAGGCATGTGAATGAGTTCCTAGGAAATCCCAATTCTGGACACTACTTTATATAGCCTGCATTACTCCTCATGCTGTTTGGTGAAGCATTGCTGAAGGATGCTTCAAATAAAATTCCAGGACAAACATTTGCAGCATCGAGCTTGCAGAGAATGAGTAAAGTAATTTTACTTTTGTTCTTCTGGAAGATCCTGCAGCTCCAAGTTGTAGTTTCAGCATCTCCCTAAATGAGCACCTAAATGGTGCAAAGGTGACAGGGTAAATGCAAGCAATCTGAAGTGCATGGCAATATTTCTGTTATCCTATTTTACTTGAGCTTGCAGCAGATGGAAGATGCTCTATCTGGCTTTCCTTGGTCTACTAAGAGATTTCATACCTACATGTTAATCTTGTGGAAATCTCCCTTCTCTGCTGGTAGAGTTTTGCAGGACTGTAGTCTTCCTGCTGGCCACACATCTGATCTTCTGACTATCAGTCAACTCAGGTTTCTCTCTACTATTGTATTTTCTACTTGCCTGTGCAGTACCTTAAGCTCTTTGGCACCTCTGGCGCTGGCACAGAATTTTGGAAGTAAAATTATTGTAATAAATACATTTACTACTGCTGTGGTAGAGGACAGCAAGGTCTATTCCCCTAACACTAAATATCACTCATTCATAAACTTCCAGAGAAATGCACTGAAGTCCATTTTTCTGAGAGTTACTCTGCTTCTCTGAAAACTTGATAAGAAATGGTCACAGAATTGTAGAGTCACAGAATTGTAGGGGTTGGAAGGGACCTCAAGACATCATCAAGTCCAACCCCCGAAGTCAGGCTTTCTTCTGAAGCTTGCAGGATAGATTTACACTTTTCAGGCATAAAATCTCTTAAAAAAAAAAAAGAAAAAAGAAAGGGTAAAGTAGCTCTAGGACAGATCTGACAATTTAGACTGTTGGAGACTTAAGCCTTTTTTCCATTCATACTTGTTCACTACTTGTTTTGGTAGTGAAAGAAATGGCCTGTGGGTATTGATGTAAAAGACAATTTCCAACTGTCTGTAACTGCTGAAGTAGCCACATCCCAGAGCTTCTGTACCTGTCCTGTAATCTTCAAACCAGACCGGGGACAGGCCATAAGCAAAGATTCAGAATATTCAATTAGAAGGGGGATGAGTCTATCAGAGAGCTGCTAAGGTAATCAAACGTGAGCTGAAGATCCTGGGTGCTTTAACATGAAGCCTTTTCATCCTCAACCCCAGGATTTAAGAGCCTCAGAGATGCCACAAAGTGTCATTCTGTGGCCACCATTCAGTCCTATTTTACCTAAGTAACCTTTTTCCAATATATGAATTCTTAGTTTTTGATACTTTTTCAACACTTTCTGCATCAGAGAGTTGTTCAAACTTTTGTTAAGGTCATCAAGCCTGTGTAGGTAGGTGGCAATAGATAGGATTTTATATTCTTTTGGTCTGTCTGTGTCTGGCCAGATTCCAGAACTCATGAAGATGATGCACTTACCCAGAAACAAACAAAAAAACTGAACATCAGCATATTTTCAGGCTTTTACACTTCTTGGACTTGGTATAATCATTAAAAAAACCCCAAAACCTAGAAGCTTTGACCTACAAAACTTGAAAAATCTCCCTCATTGAAAATCAGCTACAGCTACACTCTTTAATTCTCTTACATGCTTTTTGCAGTATCCCTATTCCATAAGAAGATGGCATTTTCTTTCATCAACAGTTCAGCAGCAGAGAGTTGGGATGCAATAGAAAAGTCAGTTCTCTTTATCCTCTGTCTTCCAAAACATTCATGATTCTGGTATTATTTCTATGGTCTGCACACTCTGGCAGTACCTCACTTCATAATGCCTGGGTGTTTGTCCCACAGAGCAAGAAGGGAACAATTTTGGAGTTCTATCAGCAGTCTCTAAACTTTCATGTCAGTTAGGGAAACCTAATGTAGTGGTGAACTTATGTTAGCAATCCATCTAATGTATTTAAGTTTACTTTTCCAGTTTGGGAGGTAGGCTAAAATTCCTGACCTCCCTGTGTGATGTCTTTGCACCACCTCTATTTTAGGCTGTTGTCTCCAGGTAACTAATCTGCAGGATTTAATACTGTATCACAGTCCTTGATCCAGTTTTGTCTACCCACCTCAATGTCAAATTAATAGTAGACATCCCCAGAGAAGGGACAAAAACGTACTGGAAGAAAGCTGGAAAGTGATTTCCAACCTAATGCAAGGGCCATTGTGGCCCTGGTGCAGGCCTTGGGAGGGATGTAACAGGTGAAAGGCAGCAGGTGTCTGACCTAGCCTGGCTATTCTCATCTTTGACACTTGACTGCGTGAGTCAGAGCGGCCTAGGCCAGCTCCTTTGCCCTCTGCAGAGGATGCCTGTATTCTCACATGTTCATTAAGTAAGTGGTAAAGATCTCTCAGGCCTTTTATCCAACAGAGCTCCTTTACAGCACTGCATGTTATGCTGTGTTTGCATTGCACTTCACAGGAAAGGTGGTGGCAGCCACAGTGACACCCTTTGCTGGAGTTCTGAATTTTCAAATCATTCCTCAGAAGATGTCTAAGGATGCTTACTTTCCTAATACTGGACTGGTTTTCTTTGATTTATCACATTTCTATTTTTGGAAAGGCTTTGCTTGAACATTATTGAAAAAAGAAAATCTGAACAAAAAAATCCCTTTGGAAACCCACAATGTACCTTCTCTCCTGCTTGATAGAGACCACTGTAAAAACATAGCCTGATTGCTCAGCCTGCTTAGAATGTAGAAAACAATCTTGGCATAAGTTGCCTTCCTTTCTCAAGTTCAGTTCTCTTCATAAGAGCTTTTTAAGACTGACTATAATAGAGACCAATGTCTCTCAGTGTTCTGCAAGTGTGAATTAATTAATGCTTTTAAAATCCTTGTGTGGGATAGTTGGTAAGTCCTTTTATAATCAATATAAAGGAGGATAAAATGTGATACACGATACGTACCCTGCATCAGAAACTGGAAGAAGAGCACAGGAAGCAGTAAAATTCTGGCATTCTAATTCAAATGTTGCTCCTTCTCCTACATTAATCTTTTTCTTTGACAGATGTTTACCAACACCTGTCACTCACTGGACAACACTCCAAAGCCAGTTCTGAAAGGCATGTATGGTCTGTGTCGTACATATAGACTTGGCTATCTTGTCTCCTTGCAACAGTGGATTCTTTGTTGATGATGGAGAATATACCCTGGTAACTGCACACTAATTTAGTGCTGGACAGTTGCTGGTGTGCTGCCTGGTTTGTCCTTCTTGCCAAGCACAGAAAGCAGAGTGTGCTACTGAAGGGCACTCGGTGTCAACCTCAGGGAACAGCTTTTTTCAGACAATTAAGGATTTCTCCAACTACTGCATCCACACAGCAAATCCATGTGCGTTTTGCCTCAGTGGAGTACAGGTGTGTAACATGCAAGTCTCCTAATTTACTCCTACCTTGCAAGCTGAGCAAACAGCCTTGAGCAGATAGGACAAAATTCAGCTATTTTGGTTAAGCACACTTAAAAGGAATCAGTGTAAAGGGGGAGCTGCCTGAGCATACTGAAGCTCTGCATCAGTACAGCTCTGAGAGCACAGGTTTTCAGCGGTGACGTTGTGAACTTCACTGGGCACTATCACCTGAACTGGCCAGTGCAATGCAAGCCAGAGCGTGCACACTGTTGCAGTGAGAAATGGGGTGAAGTTTTCCTTTTTCAGGTGGATAACCACTACTGTAAGGCCCAAATCCTGGTCCTACTGGAAGCAAAGACTTGGCTGTGTTGTTCAGTGGAAGCATTCATTGTTTCTGTGATGACATAATTATTCCAAACTATAGCTATTGTGGACCGTTTCTCTCATGGCATTGGTCCACACCAGGATGGGTTTGTGCTTTGCTCCTGCTTCTTCCTTTATGTAAACTCTGTTGTCAGCTATTTTTTTCCTTGTTTTTCATCACTAGTGTTATGTGATAATTCTTATGAATAATGGGCAGAGAATTCAAGAGAATAACTCTGCAAATGGTCTGGGGCTTAAATTTTATTCTCACCTATACCAGAAAAAATCAATAAGTACTTGAATTTCAGTAGCACTAGAAGGAGTATCCAACAATTTAGGCCAGAAGAAATCTGACTTCCATGATGCAGTTATGTGATGGATCTGAACTAAAATCTAGTAATTCAAAATTTCCCATACATATATGATAGATACATGATCTTCCCAATAGTCACCTGTTATTCCCTAATAACCAGTATGATATATTGAGGAAGTACCAATTCCACAACAACTTTGTATTTTACCCACTCTTACACTCTTCCCTGGGCATCTGCTGGAGGGCAATGTCAGAGGTAGGATATCATGCTAGATGGACTTCTGGCCTGACCTGAATGTCCATTCTACATGCTTATGTTCTTAGGTACCAAGAGCAGATGATAGGGCTTTTATCACTGCTGTATGTTGCTCTCAGATATTCTCCACCTGGCATTTTAATATTAAGAGTGTGATGTCAATCACACATTCTCTGGAGCAAGCAGGAAAAGTGAGAAATTTAAATACCATTGTTTGGGATGCTATTTGTTATGTCCAGATCACAAAAAAGAGAGATGTCTTGTGTATTTGCAAGCAAGAGGCACAAGAGAGGCTGATACAGTAGTTAAGCCAGGCATGGCCAATTTCACAAAATGAGAATAAAAGTTGGTTCTGTCCAAAAGTCATAGCTGCTGTGTTTGTAGCACAGCATTTTTCTCATCTGGTAACACTAAAAAGGAATTGTAGCTGGCTGGCAGGATCTCTTACCTAGGATGTCAGAGTGCAGGACAAGAGAGAGACTTGGGTAGGCTCTGTTTTGTCTGTTGTCTATATTTACTCTGGACACCTGAGAGACCCACACTCACTCTGCCTAAACCACAGTCCATCTTCAAGTCACAAGATCCAATCTCTTATTTTATCCTGGAACCCAATGCATCATACATAAACTGACCAGGCTGTATTTCCCATGTCAGAGCAGGAATCTAATAGAAAATTTAAAGCATTAGACTGAGAATCAATCTGGTTCAAGCCCACAAACTACCAGCATGGCACAGAATAAAACACAGGTAGGTCTCCTACACAGTGAAGTTATCACAGAATCACAGGGGTTGGAAGGGACCTTTGAGAGATCATCAAGTCCAACCCCCCTGCCAAAGCAGGGTCCCTAGGACATACTGCACAGGTTGGCATCCAGACAGGTCTGGAATATCACCAGAGAAGGAGACTCCACACCCCCCTGGGCAGCCTGTCCCAGGGCTCCCTCACTGGGCAAAAGTTCGGCATGTTGATGCAGAACTTCCTGTGCTCCAACTTGCAGCCATTGCCCCTTGTCCTCTCCCCACAGACACTGAAAAGGGGCTGCCCATTTCCCCTGCATCTCATACTTAAGATATTGATGAACATTAATAAGGTCCCCCCTTAGTCTTCTTTTCTCTGGGCTGAACAGCCCCAGCTCACTCAGCCTTTCCTCATAGGGGAGATGTTCCAGGCCCTTCATCATCTTTGTTGCCCTCCAATCACATAAGGAAATAGGGTGTTACGTTTAGATCACTCTTAGATGTTCAGATATTTTTTTTTCCTATTTAGTTTTATTATGATTATGAGAAGGAAGAGGAAGAGGAAATTATAAAAACAAGGTGGGAGAAAAGACCTGCTCAGTCTGAAATACTTGCATCTGCACAGAGAAGCGCGAGGACAACAGCATGAATTAAGGATAAACATGGAATCATGGAATGGCATGGGCTGGAAGGGACCCCAAGGATCACAGAGCTCCAACCCCCTGCCACAGGCAGGGACACCAACCTCCAGCCCTGGAGCTACACAAGGTTGCCCAGGGCCCCATCCAACCTGGCCTTGAACACCCACAGGGACAGGGCATCCACCCCTCTCTGGGCAGCCTGTTCCAGCCCCTCACCACTCTTTCTGTAGAAAAACTTCCCCCTAATATCTAATTTAAACCTTCCTTCCTTTAGCTTTAATCCATGATGATACAGTATCACTAGAAAATGTCTCTGTGTGCACAAGCTATTGTCTATCTCTGTTTCCCCTGCTTTTAAATGAAGAATAGTCTGCTTGTTAGTGAGTGGGAAGTGCCAGACACTGCAGTGTTGGGATATACTATTACTTCATCAGAAGAGAGAGCGATCAGGAAATTCAGGCATTGGTGAAGATACACTTAGACCTTTTTAGATCGATTGCAAGTTCAGTACATATAATATCCCAGTTTTGGCAATCTGGTGTTCCAGAGCACAGGAAGAGTGTTACATGTTGCACACATTAGGCAACCCCAGTCTACAGAATCAATTCAAAGCAGCTGTCGAAGATCAGAATTTTTAGGGGAGCTATAGGGTGAATTCCTCCATCTATACATCTTTCTTTTTTTTTTTTTTTTGGGAAGGGGGAATGCAAAGGAGGAGGGAATGAAAAATTGATACTGCTCTGTGCTCCAGATGAAAGAACAAACATAATTTTATTTTCTTTAATGACTGCACTGGATTCTGAAATTAAACCCAGCGGGTAAAAAGATCCTGTGCAGATTTCAAAAGAGATCATGTAGTCTGTCCATGTGCTAAGGCAGGCACATTTTTTAAGCCCTGCCATGTTCTGAAAACTGAAAAAGGGTTATCCCTGTAAGCATTTTGCTTTTCAAAGCCATCTATCTCTCTCCACCTACCCCAAATCAGTGGATATTCCAAAATAAATGTCATCCTAGCTTTAAATGTCATTCTGGGGTTCCTCCCTCTAACTTTAGAAGGAGAATTCCTGTATACTCTGCATTAAATAACATTAGAGCTTAACATACAGACAGCACTCTCTTTTTTTAACCTCTCAGCAGAGCCAGACAAAAAAAAACCCACCAAAAGAGCCAAAAAACAACCAAAAACCCTCAGCCACATAAATAACTGAATATAATCTCCAGTACAGATTTTAAACCAATTGAACTGAGAATAGCTAACCTTCATTCTGAACTCACTCCAGCTGCAGGTTACTGCAGTTAATTGCAGAGCACCTGGTCTAAGCCTCAGGTATATGAATCATCCCCACAGCACACCTTTCAATCTTTTATTCTTATGTAATGCCCTGGGGCAGCTGACAGTGCCTGTTTAAGCTTTGTTCCTAGTGGGTGTGCCAATACGCTGTCAGAATTCCCTTATTATATGCAAAAAGAAAGGTTGTACTTTAAAGCTTGTGTGTATCTCTCCAAGGCTGTGGTTTGAGGATATGCTGTCTGCAGTAGCAATACTGACTTAACACGTACCTGCCTTCCCTCCAAAGGAGCCTCTGCTGTGTGTTGCTGCTCCCAGGCTTGGTGCTTGTCCCCCCAGTTTTGCTAACACAGCTGTTTGTGGGGTCAGGCTGTGCACTGGATCAGGAAATTCAGTCATCTTAAAAAGCAGCCCTACCAATATTGACAGATTCTTAACAGCAGAATGGTGCATAATATTACATTAGTATTGCTTCTGGAATCATTTCTCAAATGGTGGCCTGTGAGTGTGGATACATAAAGCAGTGTGTATAAGTATTTATGTATATACACACATGTGCCCTTTTATTTGGATGTGTTTGTAAAATGGAAATATTTTCCAATGTCTCTGCACACAGGCATTACTTAAATCCTTTTAAACCCACGGCCAGTTCTCTTTAAGCTCTGTTTTAACTCTGTGAGTTGCACAGCCTTTATCCATGGAAAGCCTGTTCTTGGGCACAGGTTTATTTATACCATCAACAGTAAAAAGGCAAACTGAATTAACTGTTTACCTAAATACTATAATTTATATGCATATAACATATGTACAACCATGTGTGTTTTATAAATAAATACCTATGTGCACATGTATCAGGCACTGAAATGCCTACAGGGTCTTTTGGTATGGGTGAACTACTTGTAGATACTTGTAAGTTCTTGCTAGTCTGGGATTGATTATGTCCTGCTTATTAAAGCGGTTTGCAACTTTAAGCTGGTAAATATCATTTAAAAAGGGCAGGACAGTGTTTTGAAAATAGTTGGTCACTTATCTTGCACAGACATAGCTATGAAAGTACAGCATTATTCCTCTTACCATATATTAACTAAATTACATTTCTCTACCTAGGTTTAATGCAATTGTGTCATATGACATCCTTCAACTACAGGTGATACGTAGATAAAGAACACGAAACTAAGGGATATAAAGAAGGGCAGTGGAGAAAAAGTTGTGAAGAGATGGTAAACAAGCTGCATTGAACATGCACTTTATACACAAAATTAATGATAGTTTGTCCAAGAACTGTAAGGAGGACTGCCTGGAAATTATAAAACTGCCCTCTCTTTGGCAACACTGATTTCTTGTTTCTTTGATGTGTGTTAGCACAGAAGATTAGGTTACTCCTTAAATTACACACAAATAACAATCAGACATTGTCACAACAATCTTGATGTTGTCATCTTTTCCATTATGCCATTCCACTACACTGGGTGGCAAACTACCACTCAAATATCAAAGTACATCCTCATAATGATTATTATTTCAAGCTAGTTATTTCCAGCCTGCCTGATAGTATTTTTTATTGCCTCTTGTTTCATTAAAAGTCCCCTATCCAACAAGTCCATTGTGAGCGTAAAGCACTGAATTTCTGATTTCACAGCATTTGATTTTTGCCTTGTCCAAGAGTAATAAAGGAACAAGCCCAAGGGAAGTGTTTAGCTATGTATTGTAAGTCTTCACAAGCAGAAGCCTTCTGAGGAGCTGGGATGCTCACCTCACAGCCAAATCTGCTTCCACAGAAATCAACAGCATCACTCCTGCTGACTGACATAGAGTCAGGACATTGTTGCTGGAGAGGTCATGTTCAAATGCAACTCTGGAGCCTACAGTGGGACCACACCTCAAGAGTGAGTGACAGATCCCAAAGAGCAGAGCATCCAGCTGCCTTACAGACTACAGGTCAGTTTCATTATAGAGAAACAAGAATTTCTATCTATGATGCCTGGTTTAAAGCAGATAGTTAAGTTTGATGACCCATAGGAAGATTGCTGACTTTATCCTAAGCTATGGATAAATTTTAAATAACCTAACAAGCTTCCTTAGTTACATTCTATTTACCAGTCACAGGGCATTAATCCAATCAATATTTAGACAATCCGAGATCATTATGGTGTATCTTCCCTCCTTTTAATTATCACTGATTCATTCATTCGAGAGGATGCCTCATGATATATTGTAATGACACTGATGTGCATCTACCCTGATATGACAGGAGAATCCAAATCACACAATGTATTATCTAAAATAGTCTACTTAAGTCATGCCTGAAGTTATCTACTGTAAATTTAGATCATCTTTTTGTTTTTCATATTTTCACTGACCTTGGCTTTCACTTTATTAAAAATTCAACTTGAAATTCAATTTTATGATACTTAATGTTATTGGAGTAAATATGGGTTTATCAACAGTTTGTTTATTTTTTTCCCACTTCGCTTTTCCTTGTCAAAATAGTGAAATACAGTTGCCATAATCTCCCTATTTCTCCTGGTCCCAGAATCTTTCTTCCAATTCTAGAACAAGTGTTTATAAAAATGTTCTGTCAAAGATAAAGCAGAGAATAGACACATCCCTTCCTGACTCTTATGATGAATACTTGCTGACATAGGTCATCAACTTTATAGCATTTATTCCAAACAAAAACTTGCTATTATGTAGCAGGGGTTATCTGTAACAGGGAAAAGAAAAGAGGAATGCTTGCTCTTGTTTCTATAGTTCAGTTGGATTTTATTTCTATTTAGCTGATATTACAGTGGAAGCCCAAGTGGTTGTGGGGTTTTTGTGGGGTTTTGTTTGTTTTCTTTAGAGGGAAAGAAAAAAGTGTGCCCTTCATTTTGTTCTGATCTTCTAAATGAATTAGCTAGAAGCAATCTATAGTGACAAAATCCAGTCTAAGCTCTAACAGTTTTGACCCATCTGTCACTATGAAATGTCCCATGAGAATTTGCTTACTGTAACCAAGCTTTCGTCCACAGAGTATCTTCCTCATTAGTGGAGATACTTCTCTAAGCCTGGGATCAAACTACATTATGAAATGGTAGCACAGGAGAAACCCACCCAAGTTTATGGGCTAAGGCAAGTAATCAATCAATGCAAACAACAGTGCCATACAGACAGGATTTAATAAGAAGAATGAATGGAACCAGCTAAGCCCCCAGGGACAGATGAACTTACTTCTCATTTTCTGTTTATTAAAACCATTCATATCAATTTGTCATGTGGAAACATTTAGTTCATTCAAGCACAAGTGTAATTTAAAAATCCTATTAATAATGTTTTAAAACACAGACTGTCAAATTCTTTACTCACAGGTGATAAGGGAACCAGAGTGGCAGTTTAAGATATCTAATTCTAATCTCAGTGCAAGATTTACTAAACAATGGGGCAAACCCACACTTTCTGTAAATTTTCTGAAGCCAATGTAGTTACAGAAGGCATGAATTTAGAAAAGCACATCCATTCACTGCCCTCCAAAGGCCAGATACTAACTTCTCTGAAGTTGCTAAATGTTTTTTCATCAATCTTCTGAGATTCATCTTTCTGTTTGTTCTGTGAACTGATTTTAAGAAACTTATGAGAGTTCCTGAAAAAACACTCAAAAAGCATTTTTTATTTCCTCAGGAGTAAGAAGCATCTTTCAAGATCTTGCAGTACTGAGACCAAAGGATACTTGTTCTGGCTGAAAGGCTCATTCTTCTTCTGTAGTTTGCATACTCACTGCAGGTTTCCTTATCCATGCTACCAGAAGCAACCAAAACACAGACCTGCTTCCTTGGGCAGGACTAAACAGGGCCATTAGCAGTTGTGGTCATTGTTCTCAGGAGAATGCTCTTTGCAGGGCACTTAGTGGGGAAATTTATCCCAAAAAGGTGAATTGCTAGGGAGAGTGTCCTGTGTCGTGGTTTCACCCCAGCTGAGAGCTGCATTAGTCCTCCTGAAAACGTACATATTTTAATGAATTGGACAGATCCCATTTGACTCAGTGTTTGAGGGCCATGAAGATGATCATAGGGCTGGAGCACACCCCCTACAAAGACAGGCTGAGGGAGCTGGGCTTGTTCAGCCTGGAGAAGAGAAGGGACCTCATTGCAGCCTTCCAGTCCCTGAAAGGAGCAGAGAAACAGGAGGGGAATCAGCTTGTTAAAGGGCAGAGACTGGCAGGACAAGGGGGATGGAATGAAGCTAAAGGAAGGAAGGTTTAAATTAGATATTAGAGGGAAGTTTTTTTACGGAGAGTGTGGTGAGGGGCTGGAACCGGCTGCCCAGAGAGGGGGTGGGTGCCCCGTCCCTGGGGGTGTTCAAGGCCAGGTTGGATGTGGCCCTGGGCAAACTTGTGTAGCTCCAGGCCTGGAGGTTGGTGTCCCTGCCTGTGGCTCTGTGATCCTTGAGGTCCCTTCCAACCCAGACAAGTCTATGATTCTATCTGTCTCTGCAGTGAGTTCCAAACCTGCTGAAGTGTCATTTACTTGTACTACCTATAATTCAGACCCTATATATGTCAGTTTTAGAATATGACAATGTCTCTGTGGACTTTAGGAGAGAGTAATTGCCAAAGAGCAAGTGTGGCCTAACTTTGCCTTACCCTTTTAAATTCATCACCAATGAGCCAGACACTTAGCCCTAGCATAACATCCATCTTCACATATGTAATTAGTATCACACCTACAGGCTCTGTTTCTTTTAAATAATCCTTTGATGAATGCTAGAGATATTAAGCATATTATTAGAAGGAGATGGTGCTTAGAAGCAGCAAAATATGCTATGCTTCCTGACTGCTTTGTTCTTTTGAATTATTGCATGGTAGAAACTCCCCCCAAAACATTTTCTCTCTTCCAAAAGAATACACAAAATGCTGCTACAGGTTTAGCAGAACTGTTTCAGGTTCAAGCAGCTACTAATAATCTAAGGCAGGATGGAAAGGAAAGGCAACCTCAAACTCTCAAAATATTCAATAAACTTATGGTTCAGGAATAGCTCAATACATGACAGCCTATAAACCTCAAGGCTGGGAATTGAAACAACAGCTCAGTATGAAGTGACCAGACCAGACCTCCCTCCTTAAACTAAGAGACTACAGTATCTGGTAAAGTTTTACAGCCCTAACAAGATCTTTAACAAATTAAAGCCACTGGAACTATGACTTTGTTCTTTCTTTTCTAACTGCCCACCTTCCAATTTCTATCCAGCAATGCTGCTGCCCAACGGATGGTTTTAATTCAGGTCCCAGAACTGTACAAAGCTTTGTATTCATACAGAAAACCTTTCCAAGAAGGATCGAGATTTGTTGGAGTTAATTGTTGTAAAAGCTTTGTTATAATAAAGACCTCTGTCATTTTTGTATCTTTTTTAATAATTGTCTAAGTCTATTAGAATATATTCATAGCTGAGGGAAGACTGGGATCCTTGTGACTGCACTTATATTTGCATTATTTATGTAGCAACAAGAAGTAGATAAGGCAAAGGAATAAGATCCTTGATCATCACCTCCTTTGATCATCTCACCCTTCCCCCACCACTTATGCAGAGCATACCATAGAGGTATTTTGGTTCCTAACTGGAGTTCCACATAGCAGATCCAGGAATACTACACCAAAATTTCCCCAACACTTCATGGGGTTGCTATGTTCTGAGGCTTTACTGTTACAGTTTCATCTTTAAATCACATTCCATAAACTGTCTTTCGATTCTGTTCAGGAGAGCTCTTGGTTTTAGCATGAGGCTATCAGAAAGCAGCAAATTGGTATCAAGACTTTGCATACTTAAAGGAAATGAAAAGCACATTCATACACATAACAGGATGTAAACCATGTCAGTGAGCAGAAAGAAAATGCTAGGAAAATCCTTTCCTATTACATGTATGGAGGATTTGGGCTTAGTTCTAGATAGTTTGAATTCATCATCGGGTTTGGCATGTGCCCTTCCATTGCTTACACAGGAGCCTAAGAATCAAACAGAAATCCTGAGGATGTTGCACTCGAAATCAGATCTGCATTTGTTAGGGAGCTTTCATGGTCCAGGTGTAAAATCTCCAATAAACATTAGACATAACTCAAACAGAGAAAACCACCTCCTAGTTTGACAAGCTGCTAACCACAAGGCCACAAAGTACAAAGAAGCAGCTTCTGACATCAAGACACACGGTATTCTTAACTGACAGCCATAAAACCAAAATCAGTCAAAACACATTCTGCACCAAGGCTTGGAGCTGCATTTACTGCACACTGAATACACAAGCAAAAATTCCAGTTTCTGAGCCTAAACTTGGAATAACATTCCTGAAATATCCTCTTTGCAAGTTTAAATCTTATTAAATGCACTTTGGAAGGTGCTTCACTGTCTTTAGTGATTATTCTCAAAAAAGTAAAACAACTTTTTATCCCAACTCAAAACCCAGGCAAGAACAGTATTTGGACAAAAAGATCAGAGGTTCTTAGGGTGTTTGTGGTCATTAAAAATACAGGACTCACAAATAAGGTTCCCAAAATGCGTAGTGAAAATATATAGTAATATTTGACCACTTCCACTTAGCTGAACATTTCTTCGTGATGACTGGGAAAACCTCCCAATGAAAAGTTTTCACATTTTCTGCAATAACATCCCAACTATAAATGACATTTTCCTATGAGATGCTAAATCTCTTATGTAGAGTCTTTTTTACACTACAGCAGATTTCCTAGAGTGTTACAATCTGTGTTTCATGACTTGTAAATTTAACAGACTTTCTCTTCTAAGATAAATTAATATAAACATTGTGGAATCTTTTACCTCTCATAGTCTCTAATACCTTGTACAAATCTGTGTGTTTCCTTAATGACTGTATCTGTGAAGGAACATGACTGCCAACCCAAATGTTTCTATTTCCACTGAAACTGGTGTTATGATGCTGGAAGAGTGCAATAAAACTTAAAAAGGCAAAAAATTAGAAGCCAGAGGAATCTGTGAAGGAAAAGCGTGTGGAGTCCTTGTTAACATTGTTGGACAGTGCAGACTAAAAATACATCACCATGGACTTTACTGGGCGTGGATCAAGCTCAGCAGAGAAGTTCAAATGGCAAGCAGTTCATGAAAGTTGTGTTAATGCATCAGTTACCAATTATGGGATTTAAGAGTTGAGTCTGATGATCCATAACCATCGCTTATTCATGTCTATAGGGAATCAATTTGTTTGCCCTCTGCTAGTTCCCAAGCTTTGAAACAGAAGTGCTGTACAGTGAGCTGTCTTGATGAGAATGAAGCCTTCTCACTTGAACTTTCATTAGGAGAACCAGAATTGAATAAAACTCTTTCCACCCCTATACCCATGTTGACACAGATGAGGCTTCAGAACCCATTAACTCTGTCTCCATATGCAAAACCAGGATTTTTTCATTTCCTGTAACTAACCAAGTTGGTTAATGATGCTTTTTCATTTCACATTCTATTGTACTTTATTACACTAGTCTAAAAGAAGAGATGAGAGACAATATCTGGGAGTCAACTCTGATATAACTGTGAAGGTGAGAAATAGGGAAATGATGTTATTTGCATTCAGCAACATCTTTACCTTTACACTATTAGCTGTATATATACAAAAATAAAAATATGACCCCACTCCTTGAATGACATCTGCATTATTTGAAGTTTGTATATACTTTATTCTTATCCTATCTGAACAGTAGCCTATGGACACCTTTTCACTTGTTCAGTTGGTTGAGCTTGCCCCTCAACATCTAGCCAGCATTAAGCTTAATTCAAATGCTGTGATAGCAGCACAGGGTTTTATAATACTTAGCAAAAAGTATTAATTTTCTTACAAACTTCCTGGATACCACATTCACTAAGGTAAAAAAGCTGGAGGGGTGAAGCAGTGTGCCAGTATAAAACTTTGTTTTCTTCTGCCAAGGAAACTGCTGTTTTCCAGGCAGATTCAATTAAAGGCAATGGATGTTACCTTGAGGAGCTACTTTGTTTACATTTCAAAGGCCTAGTCCTCTTGTTAGACTGATAGTGTTTCATGCAGCTCCTTAATGAAAAGCATTTGTTTGGTATTATACCTCAACAGCAAATTAGATTCTCCCGAGACAGTTTGAGTATGTGAGAAAGTCTTAGTGACTGCCCAGACTTCTGTGGTGTCATTAAGATAACGACCTCTCAACATCTGCTCTTTCAAATGCTGTTCTCAAGGAAAACATAAAAATTATTCCCATCTATTATGGATTTAGAAGGTTTATCACCCCAAGTGGGTTTAGATAACTGATTCCCCCCCAAATTGCTGAACTCAGCTTGAAAAAAATGACAATAGTGAACATTTTGGAAGTTTTTCTTACCCACTAACTTTAATGTCACTTTGTGACTGTGACAATGCCCTGTTAGAGCAAGCATCAGTGACAGCTTTTTTTTTTCAGAGGGTTTTGGAAGGGTTCTTACCAATGAAAATGATGGGAAAATGGTCAGGAAAATGACTGTAACCATGTTAGATGTGTCCTGCCCCTTGCTTCTCTTGTGCTACAAAGGCTGCTCTCTGCCTCTGCTAAATATTTCCACTACTGATGGCTAGAAATGAAAGTAAAAGTCTACCTGTAAGTTCCATTCAATGAATCTTTCTGATAACATCCAGAGAAAACTGCAAGATCTCCACTGAGTATGAGGAGCAAACTCTGCTGTAGTGTAAAATAGCTACAATAGGGTTACAATAAAGGGAAGCTAGTGAGGAAATGTTTAAATTACTTTAACACTCATCCTTTTGGTGGCTAGCACATGTTAGAAAATAACTGATTTATGTGGTGAATCCTGTTCTGGGGTATATGCTGATCAACAATCCCTTCAACTAACGAACCAGCTAAACTCTAAGAATCTTAAAATGGTCTGTGTTGGAAGGGACCCCAAGGACCACAGAGCTCCAACCCCCCTGCCACAGGCAGGGACACCAACCTCCAGGCCTGGAGCTACACAAGGCTGCCCAAGGCCCCATCCAACCTGGCCTTGAACACCTCCAGGGATGGGGTACCCATCCCCTCTCTGGGCAGCCTGTTCCAGCACCTCACCACTCTCTCTGTAAAGAACTTCCCCCTAATATCTAATTTAAACCTTCCCTGCTTCAGCTTCACTCCATGCCCCTTGTTCTGACAGTCTCTGCCCTTTTAAAAAGTTGATTCCCCTCCTGTTCCTCTGCTCCCTTCAGGGACTGGGAGGCTGCAATGAGGTCCCCCCCCAGCCTTCTCTTCTCCAGGCTGAACCAGCCCAGCTGCCTCAGCTTCAATTCATAGGGGAGCTGCTCCAGCCCTCTGATCATCTCCGTGGCTCCTCTGAACCCTCTCCAACAGTTTCACATCTTTCTTGTATTGCAGGCCCCAGATCCAACACAGGACTCCAGCTGGGGCCTCACAAGGGCCCATCTAAGAGCTGTGCTATGTTTTCTGTTATTCCTGGCATGCTATTGCAATCAAGTTGGGAGCGCTCCCTGTACAAAGCATGGAAGATCCACCCCAGTACTACAGATATATTTAGAAGAAAACACCCTTGTTCGGATTTATTTCTATTCATATCACAAAATCTCTTTGGTATTGCTTGTCACATACAGAAACTGAGAGTGAGTCACTCCCCAAGTTGACATTCAGTCACTGGGCCTGCTAAACAAGGTAATTTTCATGTTGCCAAAGAAGGCTAGAAACACTGTATCCTCAACCAGAAGAGCCTGAATGACAAGTGACTGATATTAGGAATTCCTTGTGTTCAATCAACTCCCCTTGATGTGAGATAAAGAGAGTTGATGAAAACAGACAGATCCCAGTTTCAGTCTTCTCTTGGGAAGAGGGAAGACCTTTTTTACATAGGGACAAATTCCTTCCTGGCAAAAGGCTTTTTACTTTAGTGGAATTATACCAAGGATGAAAACAGGTCATCTTGTTTTGTACTACATGCTTCACATCAATGATGAAATAAACTGGGTCTCAAAGGAGAGGTGATAAAAAGTCAGCACTTGTGCTTTGTTGTGATTTCTTTTAAACTATAAAACCTTCTAACACTTAGTTTTAAAAATATATTAGTTTGATTTATCACTGACTTATGCAACACACTGTGCAATGACAACTGAGCTTTTCATGGAAAATAAAACACTACTTTCTGAAATCATCCCAACCCAGCACAGCATATGTCTTGTAGCCCTCACAAAGAAACCAGACATCATCTGCATTGAGTATCCAACTGGAAGGAGGGGGAAAAATAAATTAAAAATAAAAAAAAAAGAACAAAGGCTTTCTAATTATTCTGGATATCTCAATTTTTCTATGCTTGATTTGTGATGCTTTAATGAATCTTGATTCTCAAAGAAAACAAAAAGAGCTGGGTACCTGCCTAATGAGAGTTAGGCATATCACACTGGGCACCCAAAGCCAGTCTATGGGAATGTTCTAGGACAGCCAGTATAGCTGAGTATTTGTTTTATTTTATGATTCTCTCCTGTTCTGAACTGCAGTTTTTTAACCAGAACGTCTCTTTTGTACTACTCTGAATATATTTATAGGACTCTGTAGTAATGGCTGCAAATGCTACAGTCACACTACCGAGTCGGCTGTGTTGCTTTGATCATCCTATTATTTGGGTTATTTTATGACAGTTTTAAATGGCTGAGAACAGCACAAAGATGACTCAATTGTATCATTAACCAAGAAGAGCAACTACACGTTAACAATCTCTAAGTACCCCTGAACAATGTAAACAGGAAGCCTGGTGCTGGAAATCCATTTTGAGGATTTCCACTGTTCTTTCAGAGAATGTTTCAGTGATCCTAGGTCACAAAGAGAGACACAAATTAAAAATAATCTTCACAAAGTGCCAGTTAGGAGTTCTAACTGTTGCTGGACCAAAAGAATAAACATTTTCAGCAGTTGTTAAAAGAGATTTTATGTCATTACCTTCAACAGAACTACATGAAAATTGTCACAGCATTTTAATTTAATCAGAATAAACTCCCAGTAGTATGTCTGACATAATGTGTATGATACCTGTGATCCATTTTCATGATTAAAAAGGTAACATCTACTACACATTAACAAGAGAATTGGGTAAATTAAAAATGAAATTTAGACTTTAATAAATATCCTGTCCAAATCAAGGCAGTCATGAGTTATTCTTGTAGAGGTCATAGATCTACTAGAAGGTTTTTATTCTACTATAAAGATTGGCCAGAAATTTGGCCACTGAGTCAGTCAGAATCTTAAGATGTGAAATGGCAATAACTAGGGCTTACATGAGACATTCAGAAAAAGATGAGTTTTTTGTATGGGAAAGTAGCTTCAAATCCAGTCTAGAAACAAAACATGAGGATTTGCTCATGTTTCCTTTGTCCATATACAAAATGCACCTGGTTTCTTGATCATCCAGACTTAAAGAGCACGTGCTGCAGCTTCCTCCTAACGTTTGCATCTGGGTTCCTAATTGATGGAAACTGGGTTGTGGGATGAGGACACAGCAAGTGACCTAACACTGGGACGTGGCTGGAATGCCCCTGTTGTGGCAAACCGCTCAACAAATTAATTCACAGGAAATAAAAATCAGTGAGTAGTTAAAAAAACAAAAACATATGCAAAATACTTCAAAATCTTAAGTACTCTTTTGAATGTGGTTATAAATGTAAGAAATGTTGTTCCTATATGGCCATGACTTCAGGGTGAAGTGACTATGTGACTGAAAATGCGGCCAGGACAATCCTTTTCACTATTCAGTTCATGCAGCAGACTAAGAGTATGTCCTAATTTTTTCTGTAATAGAGATATTCTGGAAAAAAAGTGAAGAAAACCTAAATCTCAAATTCTGAATATTTATGCAATGTTGTAAAAAAAAAAAAAATCTACGTGTTTGCAAGTTTTGGGGGTTCAGTTTTGGTGTCTTTTGTTTGTTACTTTTGTTGCTGGTTTAAACCCAAAAATCTTCAGTCAGTTCTTGGGAACAAAGCTATTTAAAATAATCTCCAGAAACTCTCATGACATCATCTAAGATCACACATTTCTACTTGGATAAGAAATATTTGAAAGCCACAGCAGTGGAGTACAAATGTGTAACTGCACATTCCAGCCAGTGCATTTGTGGAGTATGGAAAGGGACAAGGCCACAAGTCATACTGATGACAGCAAAGGAAATGTCACTGCAGAATTACTTATAAGAAAAAAACCAACCATCTTATAATTCAAGAATCCCTCTAAAAAGGTACTAGATTTGCGATATTGTCAAAATATTGCATTAAATATTTTTAAATTTGCATTTCAAATACATATAAACATTATTATTTTAGGATATCTTAGCACTTTTCTAGATTTAGTGAAATCTCCAGACTCAGAAGACAGCAGGCCAATAAAGAATCACTATCAGATCAATATAGAAGAGCTTTGACCACTGCTCCAGCTCTCAGAGGCTTTTCCTTTTTGGGAAGTCTCCCACTCCTGTGATAGATCACAGACTGCCACGATTACTGATGCTGAAGTCTTTTTTCACAGGGTTGCTCCTGGGATCAGAGAGCACCAGCCAGCTCTGCACTTAGCTAAGTTTGCCAACCTCTCTGTTCAAATTCCTGCAGACCCTTTATCTTTACATCCACAAAATATTAGGTGCCCACCTAACATTCTCGGGGATCACCTGCACACCCAGCTCAGATCTCTACTGACCTTTTTCCAGCCTGCTTGTCTGACCCCTCCCAGCCATCCCTTCCTCCTGTCCCCACAAGGTCATTTGTCACAGCCACAAAACACAATCACATTTCTTTTGCTGAAGAGCCTCGTGTCAGTTAAGTACATTTAGATCCACTTCCATGCACTGTGTGGGGATGTTCTGTAATCACAGGGAGTCATCTGGGTAAAAGCTTTGTTATGTCTATTGACTTCACTGACTTTGAAAAGTTTTAGTCACCTAAAGCAACTAAGAGAATCAATTTTGTACTGTAAATTCCAACAAGTTTGATAGAATCTATAGAGCAGAACAAATTCTGTCAATACTTACATTGGATTTTACTGAAAAGCAACTTCCATGTAAACAACAGACCAAATCCCATGAAAACCCAGTAATCTGGACAAATGTTTTCAGTACTATAAAGTGTAAGGTGAGCAAATTTCTGCCCTAAGGACAAGGTGAAAATCCCTAGCCCCCCTTTCCAAAGCAAACAAATAGCAGGGAAATGTAATTGGATGCTCATTTCCACCAAGGGAAAACACTTTGTCAGCCACCTTTGTTTTTTTGAGGTTGCCTTAACATTGCTTTCTTGTAATCTGACACTAACAAGTGCTCTCAGTGACCATCTTAACTACTCTCAGGGGAAGGCAGCTGATCAGCAAGTGTACTAACAAGGCTGAATTGTGCTGTACACTTCAGTGGTCACCTTGCTGGAAGGTTCTCAAGTGACTTAATAAATACTGAGATAGATACATTTTACTGCTCTTGGGCCACAATGCCCATTTTACATCCAATGTGGTATTTTCAAAAGCATCACTTGCAAAACCATAAAGACTGGGTGTTTTGCTGAAAACAGTGGAAGCTACAGGCTTTCAGTGACTGAAGATGTTTCTCCACAGGCACCTCCAATTTTAAAAGATAACAAATGGAGGACTTCTTAAAAAGCTGGACATAACTTTTCTTGAAAGTCATATACAAATCAATAATATAACTAGAAGAATCCAGAAATTTTAAAATTTAGTACTTCTCACCATCCAGGTTAGTAGTGACCGACGGAGATTACAAATTCATATGTTGAGGACTGATCATAACATGAATTGATTTTTAAGCAGGCTTACAAACAAAGCAGCGCACCACCAAAGCTTGTACCAAAGTTATGGGTTTTTTTATGCTTTGATGAAGAAACTATTTCACTTTGATTTCAGAGTTTCTTTATAGCTTTTGAGTGACAAGCAACCCTTTCCATTATTAATAAATGTTTTGAATTTAAAGTCTTTAAACTAAAAAGTTTTTTGGGAGGAGCTTTGAAAACCTAGAAATAAAGCAACTCATCCTAACACTTGTAAGATAAAGCTTTTTTTCACACCAATCTTTGGTTTAATATATCAGTCATGATTTTTAATCACAAATTCTATCTAATCTTGAAATAAATGCCAAAGAGGATGACTAGAGGAGCTCTGTCTTTATAGATCTCCCATCACAGAAAGTGGGAAGGTGAAATTCAGAAGTGCATTCTAGGAGGGATCACTTCATTGTCTCAGAACAGAATTCAGTCCTCTACAAGTCCAGAGCTTTTGCATTTGGCAGTGAAGAGGAACAGCAAACTTCAGTCTAAGAATCTCCCGCTGTGATTCATGGCTGAGAGCAATCTATTTCCCACCAGTTATTATGGAAGGAGCAGATGAATTCCCTGTCTTTCAAGCTAAAACGACTTTGAAAAAAAGCTACTTAAGAACCTGGTCCAGTGTCCAGCACCAGTGGAAAAGTTCTTCTTGAACTACACAGAAGCAAATCACTGTTCCAGGACTGTGAGATGACACATCTGGGCCTAGGGAATTCCTCCAGATCTGCTGCTATTTTCTTTTATTGATTTGTATTTCTTTACTCATTAAGCAGACAGGGCTAGTGCAGGGAAGAGTCTTCTTTCCCCCAAGGTAACAAAGCAGCAATGGATCTACATCTGCCATGACTTCTGAACACAGCACAAAATCCAAAGAGCTCTTTTGGTTCAGAATTAACGTTCATCTAGCCCAGTATCTCATCCAGGTCTGTAAGCACCTCTCCCTAGGCACAGACAACAGCAACTCTATAAAGTAAAAGGAAACAACAGGGAGAGAAACTTCAAAGGCAGCTGTGGGAAGTGGAGTCCTGAAAAAGTTGGGTAAGAAGGCTCAAGGGCCAAGCGTTTTCAACAGCTTTGTATAGGTGAATAGAGAGATAACTCAAGCTGACCTCAAAGCAGCCTCTATTCTTCCTTCCATACTCTTGGCTGCTGCCATGTAATGCCTTCCTGGTAAGGAGAGAAAAGAAGGTGATGAGCCTGCTTCTGTCTCAAGGAGGGAGGGGGTGTGAGGTGCAACCAAAAGAGGTTTTGTGCCTGCAGCTGTTGAAGGATGGGGCTAACAACTTCTGCAGAGACAGCCTCCTGACAGCTCTCCTCCCCAAACATTATCAACTCCTCTATATCCAACTAACTTAACAGCTCCTTTGGTTGCAGCAAAAGTAATAAAAATGAGGAAACAAACGGTGCTTGAGCAGCTGGTCTCCTCTTGTCCAAGGGAGACAATCTGCCACCCTGCTCTGCATACACCTAAAGCACCTTCCTGCACTCAGACACTGATTCATGGGAACATCATACTTCATATAAACATACAAATACACACGTACAATGAACAGAGGTGTCTTTAGTAGCATGAAGAAGAGATTTTAAATAGCTATGTAATATAAAATACAGAGATTATATCATCCAATGACCCATCAATAAACTTTGGATGAGGACCCACGTTTCCCAATACTCCAGTCTCATGGTTAAGGGAGGCATTACCAATCACCCTGCTTATCACCCAGTGTAAGATCGTTCAGTATGATATTTCATCAAGTTAACACATTTTCTGTTTTCAGGGAAGATGTCTACTTGAAAAACATCTCCAGGCTGTCACTGTCATTTATGGTTTCACCCTGAAATTTCTCACAGATGTGCAGCAAAGTTTGTCAGTCATTTGCATGGCAGCAGAAGTGTCAGCAGCAACCAAATGTCCCAGCCCATTGCAGAGTCCTTTGCAATGATTGTCAGTAAAAGTCAAGTTTCTTGATTTCACTCAAGCAACACAGAGCAGTAACCAACAGCATCAACCATGTCAGAACACAGCTCATTTAGGCACAGGGTTGGCCTTTGACATACAAGTTGTTTGTGTTTTGGTAACATATAAATCTTAATGTATGGTAATCAGTATGCTGGAAAAGATTTCATCATAAATTGGCAGGAAACAGTGAATTTAATAGAGCTCTCTACCACTTTTCACATGCTAACTCTCTTAATAGTTCCAGAGTATTTCACCTTTCATAACATAAGGGTTTGTTAAAGTACATTTTAACTTGAAAGAGCTTCAGTGTTTATGCAGGGTTTATACAGATTGATCTGCAGTAATCTATCTAGAGTTCTTTGCCTTGATGAGAGATATTTGAAGTGGTCCTTACTGTATTCTGGTGCTTTACCCATTGAATAAAGAGCAACTTCTGAAAAAGCCCGTGATGTACTGGGTAAAACATCAAGAGCAATTAGATTTAGCAAAATTATTCAGAAGAGGCCCAAGATCAAATAAACATTGCTTTTCCACAGCAGAGGGGAACGGTCTCTTACTTTTTGCCTAACAACAAGGTACTGACAGCGGTGTTTCAAGCAGGATGGGGCCAGACTTTGATCTCAGCAGGGGGGCTTGTGTTAACCACAACTGCAAGCTGTCTCAAAACCCACAGGTCAAGCAGGTACTTTTAGTTCCATTTTGAAGATGCAGAAAGATACTTTCATTTCAACAGCAGGACTATTTATTTTGGGGCAGGAAGGGAGGGAGAATTGCAGACAGATATCGTTGAGATAAATCAAAATAAAAGAGATGGTCAATATTTATCCATTAAGAAAAATAAAATACTTCCTGTGTGAAAGAATTTCCCCCCTGCCAATTTTAATGGTTACATCCCTCATAAAAATTAATAGGTAAGGGCTAAAGAACAACCTTCCACAGCAGCAGCTCTAAGCATTCCAATAACACTTTAAATTGTAGCATTTAAGCCAATTGTTGCAGATCACTTCAGTAGTCATTGAGAGAAAAGAATCAGTTTAATTCAAGACTTGAAATACTGCCAGTGTGGGAGCAAGCTATTGTTTAATCCAACAGAGAGAAAGTGTGAATGGAAACACATGGATTCCTGGAGTTATCGGGCTTTTACTGTAGATAAATATGATTCAAATTTATCAAAGCAGCCCTTAATATCCAAGCAAGAATTGATCCCACTGCCCTAAGTAGTGGTTGGCAGCTCTTGTTCTTCCAGTCTTATAGTCAAAATTAGACACACATCTCAGATTATGAAAACCCATTCAAGTCTATGATGTATCATAGCAAGTTGGATTTTCTGATGTGGTCAGTTTATAGGGAATTAACAAGAAGGAATGACAAAACAAAACAGAAGAAAGTGACAGAGCAGAAGGAAGAATGGGAGATGGGTCTGAAGTTGAAGTGACAGAACAGTGAAGAAGAGGTGGGCTGAGGATAGCACAGTCACTGCCAGACAATATCCTCCCATGACAGCAGAAGCCTTTCAGAATATTCCAAGGTCTCTGAAGAACGGACTGGCTGGACTATATGCTTGCCTTCTGTCCTCACTTTCACCCTACGGCCAAATAGCAGTGGGAGACAGAGAGGCACCACCTGTTTCCTCAGTTTCTTCCTTGCAAAGAAGGGTTCTGGTGAAAGCTGTACTGGAAATGGCCTGTGTGTGGTTGTGGCCCTGAGCCTGCAAAACTTGCACACACGAGATTCCCACCGACTTGGATGGGAATTTGGTGTATAATCATTTCAGTGTCTGACCACAAAAGCCATAATTGGAATTAAAACATCAACTGAATTGTTAAATATCCAGAACCTTGGCACCAAGATAATATAGTTTAACTTTAGACTGAATACATGACATTTACATCTGTATATTATCTTATGTGATCCTGGGCATTTCAGTAGATTTTCATTTACTGCACAGAAAGAATAAATTAAAAGTTGCCCTACATGGTGGTAGTAAGGATGTAACAAACACATATTTAAAATCAAAGCAATTTTCCCCCCAACACCCACTCACCCATGAAAATTATCTTTAAAAGTATAGTGCAAACCACAACTTTTCCCTTGTATTTATTATAAAAGCTTTCTTTCCCTTAATGTTTGATCTAACTATAAAAGGCAAAAATATTTTGTTACTAAGCCTCAACCTTTGGCAGCCAACAAAGTGACTAAATTTCCTACAAATAATTTCAGCTACTCTTTTGTTTACCAGTGTGCTTGTTTCCCATAATCCCCCCGGGAAGATATAATGTCCCTGTGCAGATGTTCAATGTTATAATTGGGTAGCATTCAGCAGAAATGTCATCAGTGACACAACACTTTAACAATAAAAGAAAATGAAATAGACATCACAGGGGACTCCCATTTCAAAGCAAACCTTCAAGGGTCTGAACAGGAAGCATATTTTCCATATTACAAGTTCTCATTTAAATTACAAAAGTACATTGACATTTATTTCCTGAACAGATGAGTTTATCACTAGTTTAGTAATGAGTATCAATGGCAACTGAAATTACAGTTCCTTTCATACCGAGCTTCTTTTGATAAGTGCCTTGCCTTTACTTACATTCTCAGAGAGATTGCTTTTATTCTGACTAGAACGATCCAACATTTTGCATAAATCTAGACTTTTATTGAAAATAGATGCTGCTGCAACACGTTTTTGCAGGACAGCATGACCAACCTGCTTCAGCCTGGACATGGGCCAAACACTACTTTCCAGCCAGCCCATCTGTAGCTGAGTACTTGCTCTCACGGTCTAAGAGACCAAAGGGAGGAAAGCAGAAGTGGCTGCGCTGTTCCCAGGTTCTTTGTTGGCTACAGAACCTGACGTGCTAACAAGACTAGTTCCAGTGGAGCACCCCAGATTATGAGAAACCATGATGAAATGTCTTTCTACAGAGAGAGTGGTGAGGGGCTGGGAGGGGCTGCCCAGAGAGGGGGTGGGTGCCCCGTCCCTGGGGGTGTTCAAGGCCAGGTTGGATGGGGCCCTGGGCAACCTTGTGTAGCTCCAGGCCTGGAGGTTGGTGGCCCTGCCTGTGACAGGGGGTTGGAGCTCTGTGATCCTTGGGGTCCCTTCCAGTCCAGACCATTCTGTGATTCTATACTTCGATATAGTCACATATGGGTAAATACAAGCTGGTTTCTTCTGGCTATTGTGAAACCATCTACCCAGAAATCCTGTGCTCCCCAGGGATGTCTTCTTCATGTCCCTTCACCTCACTAATAACCAGCCACATGAAGACATAATGTGAGGAGCATACTGCATAAGATGGCAAAAGCAATCCCACAAACTAATATTGAGGAGAAAGATCTAGAGGTACATCTAAACAATTAGGGATCCAAATTCCGTGTCATGTACACACTGGGTCCTACAGCCTTTATACAGGTAAGAATTCAGAAAAATTGGGAAACAGAGCAGAATTAATCTATATTCCAACAGCTTCATCCAGAGGACGAGTAAAACTGGCTTTTCTACATTCTCTCCCAGAATTTATACAATGGTGTTCCCTGCTCAACTCACTAGCAGACTACCCAGAAGTGTATTTAAGTACTTACCACAGGTATTCTACAGGGAAGCTTTGGAGCACATCAAAGTAGATGCTGCAACTGAGAACATTCATGCCACGCAGAGCATAACACACTGCTGTTTGAGACTGACAGGATACACCAATTAAGTAACTTCATATTGAATAAAATAATACCCAGGTTTTGTCAGATGCCAAGCAAACGACTGTGTAACAATCTTTTGTGCTCTCTCACCTCTTATTCTCCATAGAGAGAAATGCACAATTTCAGAGTCTCAGTGGAAGTTTGGGAAGGATGATTCTCACTTTAACTCATCTCAGATGGAGAAAGTTTTGCATTTGGCTGCAGAACAAACAAAGAAACAAGTCTAGTGCAGTGCACAACAGCAAGCTTTGAAGTAACTCTCTGATGCAGTCTGAGGTACAATGTGCTAAAGAAGTCTCAAATGAAGAATTACAGGAGCCCATCCATACCTGAGGGGGAAAGGAGGGAGTAGAAACTGGAGCAAGGAATTCACAGAGTACATTTTCCTTCAAAGCAACGTATATGTTTGCAAACCTTGAAGCTATAATTTGCAGTTTTGTCATAAACATTTTGGTAATGTAGTGGAAAAGTACCAGTATCCAGTCTCTATCACAGCTACCAGAATTTGTTCTACTGCCTAAACTGCAGCTATGAAATTTGTTACCCTAGACAAAGCCTCCAGTTTTTCACAGACTATTCCAGGGTAACACAATACAACCCACAATTGCCACCACCTCAGTGACACTTCTCAGCTGCTATCACAATTGTCTCCAGAATGACAAGAATTCACTTAGAATTTCTATAAACTCTTATGGTCCCATCTATCTTCCCTTCTGGAAGACCACACAAAACACTAATAGAAATTACAAGGTTATCAGATGAAGTGGCATAGATAGGTGGAAGATCTCTTTACACCCCCAGAATTTCAGTCACCAAACTAACACCCTTTGTGCTGCTGCACTCCTACAGAGAAAAAATAATCTAAACCAAACTCTTCTCCTGTCTTTCCCCAGTGGAGTGTTGACCCCTCCAAAGGAGATATTCCTGACATGTTATGAGGTCCAGCAGGAACTTGTTTTTGTTACTGATCTTACGTGGAACTCATACAAAGGCTACTAGCCAAGGATGGGTGTTTGAGAAAGTTCTAAGAGAAATGACGTTAGACACACACACACGCGACCTCTAATGACAGGGAAGGAATAAATATAGCACTGGAGCCACTTTCTCTGCCCTCCTCAACTCAAGCCACCTTCAGACTTTGTTGTTTCTTAAGCTCCTGCTGTTCTGACTGTGTCTTTTCCCACCTTCTCCAATCCTTTCATTCAGTTGCATTTTCCTCTGCGCTAAAATCAAATACTTGTTCATGGCTCTGTGTAGGTGAGGGCAAAATTACATCTCTTCATGTTTAGTTTCCCTCCTCAATCTTTCTCCTGAAGGTTCACTTAATCTCAGCTCAGTCCCCATGCCTTCTCTCCTGCTCAGTTCTTATCCTGACAACAAGGTCAGAGTTTTGAAACCACCCGTTCCTCTTTCCTGTACAAAGCCAATCTACAGACTCTGCAGTGATGTCCATATCCAGTGACCATACTTCCCCCTCCTTTAAACTTGGCATAGTTGTCATACACTGTCTTTAATGGTACAAGCCTATATCAGCCCAAACAACTGTGATCTTCTGAGCACTCTTGTTTGGGACTAGAAACCACTAATTCAGCCATACTGGTGTGTCACATCTGCATGACAGTGTGCCACAGCTGGCTGCCAAAGAGAGAATCAAAATAATACAAATCCAGAATGCTGAGAGGAAAGGAAAAAAAAAGGAAAAAAAAAGAAATAAGAGAAATGGATCATTTTTGCATGGAGGTTTTGATAATGAGCAGATCCTACATCCTTTACTTATTCCTAACTAAAACATCTGACCTCAGCATTGAAAAATCTTTAAATTTTAAAATAAAAAGTGATAGAAATGGTAAAATGGGACATCACTTTCAGGAAAGCAGTTACAAAACTGTGGTTTTTGCCATGCAACACTAAATATGTAAGAGATACTGAGCCATTACTCTGAACTTAACAGTGAAATTTCCAAAACCAGTGAACACATTTTAGAAGCTATGTTGCATTGCCTATTTTGTAACAAATCAGATCTCAGGTTGTTCATGTACTTTGGTATCTCAACAGGAACACAGCAGCTAGAAATCAGGAATTCTACCCCATTGATTCTTCTGCCATAATCCACAAACTTAGATTCTGCATTTAGATCCTTTAAAATAAACTATCAAGGGCAGGGGAAGGTGTTGAAAACAGCTTCAGAAAGTTACCTTAAATCCTCTGACATACTACAACATACATACATCTGTGCTGGCTCTAGCAGATGTTGAAAAGTTTGCCTTTTTTTTTTTTTTAAAGTGAAAAAGAGACAACCAGGCCTCTAACAGACCTTCTTTGATCTCACCTGGGAGGAAAGTTATAATCTGTCCCTGAGAATCTCAACAGTTAAGGCTTAAAAAGACAAAGGAGAGGAGAATGTGAAAAGAACAGGAAGCAGCACATAAAGCAAGTGGGCTTTGAAATACAGCCCGGTTCCTGGGAATGGCACTGTGTCTAGTTATGTCCTTGGAAGGTTGTTTTTGGAAAAAAAAAGCTGTCTCAAATGTGCCAAACCACATGCTTTTGATTTGGGTAGCAGCAAATGGGACATGACAAGTAAAGCAGAGTAGTTGTTGCACTGTTCGTGGCAAAGAAAGTACCACTTACAGGACAGCAAGAAAAGGAAAGGTGGTAACCCCCACAACTGCCCATCCACAAGAGAGGTTTAAAGGAAACAATGCCTGGGAAGCTGTGTTTTAGACAATAAAGGCTATTGGAACACACTATATACGTGTGTATATATATATATATAAAACCCCCCATGTATCTAACTGTACATTTGGGTTTCCTGCAAACAGAAGAAAAAACATACCTAGTTATCATGATTAATAGTCCTTAAATTACAGCCAAAGGAAAGCACAAGTTAAAAGTTACTGAAAAACTGTAACAAAGTTATCAGCAGCTGCTACACATCAGAATGCATCTATTCACGCTATTTGGCATGATGTGCTATTGTAATTGTCCCATTAGCACCCTGACAAATTGCCCTCTTGCATGCTGTGGATTTTGCAGTGCAAAGAATTATATTTCATTATCACATATCAGTATTCTTTCCAGGTTTTATTGTAATCTTTAACTATTTCTAAACCTTGCAACAATACAAGTGTATGGAAGCGAATGCTGGCTGCTTTACTGAAGAACTGAGTGCTGTGTGGAGCTACAGAACTAAGAATTTTGTCTGCAGAACACAGTGTATTATAGGGCAATGACTGTCATGGAGCTCCATATGCTACAGTAAACTGCTTACAGGACGTAAGTCAATGGCTAGCACAATGTGGAATCATGATCTCTGCTGTTAGACTGCTGTAAAACTTCATGGAAATCCCACATCCTTCTCAGTTTGTCCGTTTTACAGTGTACATGATTAACTGTTACATACAGATTGCAAAAGATGCTCTAAAATTTCCAATGAAGATGGTCCTTGCCAGTGCCAGTTACTGAAATATCTTTCTCTATCACTCATATAATTTAATAACAGAGTTAAGCTGGTCTAGTTGCAGTCTATCTCAATTCCCAATGAGAGAAGCACTGACAGTGAAAATACCCTTTTACTATTCCCATTCCTTGTGAGAAATGGGGAGAATGATGAGCTTCACACCTCTGCGGAGTAAGGAACAGTTCTGGAGAACAGGAAGGATTTAGAGGTGCTACAGGAACGGGGAGGATAGGTGCCTGACATGTCCAGTAGCTCCAAGATCAGTACAAGAATGGATGTGACACACATTTGTCTGTTGCTGTACATCACTGATCATATAGTTTCCAATGACCTCGACCGGCCACATCACACTTACTCTAAGTTCCATTCATAAATCCCTATGTCCATTCTTTTGCTGTTTCACATCCTACCAGCTGTCCTCAGAATACAGATACACCTCTTGGTTTTGCTCATCGTGTAGAGCACTGTGCATGCCATCACATGCCTGACTATTGCCTCCATGGCTTTGATAGATTGAGACACTCAGTTTGCACTTGTACACCTTACGAATGTCACTCGACCTGCCTAAAGGTAACACACACCCACCTGGTATCAACACACAGAATCAAATCCCTGGTTTTGGCTTAAGTTAAAAATAAATTAAGGGAAGATCTCTTGCATCAGTTTCTATGTGTTACATTGTGCTGTGCAGAGTTTTATCAACAGAACTTGTATTTGATGAATGAAATATGGAGTCATAGGGACTATTCTGAGGTGGGGCAATTCACTTAGACAAAAAAAATCCCTTCAGTTACCTGGAGCTTCCAAGTATTTACTTTTCAACTTCCCTAAGCATCACTTAAATGACCATTTTCACTAACAGACTGGCACATAATTGTCCACTTAGCCTGTAGTTTTTTCGCATCAACCAGGGGGTGATGTACTTGCCTTTCTTTTCACTGCATTTCTCAACAACAAAAACTTTCCTGCTGTCAATATTCACTATTACTTGACATGTTTTCACTGTTTGTGTAGAAAATGAGATTCTCCTCTAACTCATACAATAAAACCTATCTCTACAGGCCCCTTAGGTAAGCAGGCAGTCCTCTTGCAGTTCAAATATATCAGCAATCACTTCTGTGTCTTACTGGTATAAATAATCAAATCCTTAGGTGGTGCAAGAATTCTTAGCTCCACTAACTTCAAAGCTGCAGGAACCTACTCTCACTGAAGATCCAGCTCATATAGTGGAAAGAACTTATATCTGATTCAAAGACATAAGAATCAGATATGATTGCTGAACAGAATGCACGTGGTATTGAAGGCAAAATGATTTAATCACATTAAAAGAATTTCTTATTGTGCTATATAGCAGTGTAGGCAATTCTCAGGGAAGGACAGTGTTATTTAAATAATGTCTGTGTACTGGGGCACAACTTACAGCAGTAAAAGTATTATAGCATGTGTATATATAATAATAGATAATGCCAATCTTGTGGTCTCAGCAGCCTTTACTGATGACAAGGTACTGATGTGCCTCCTATATTGCTCCATCACAAGAGCTTACAAGGCTGCATGTTTGCTCTTTCCTCACAGTAGAGAGATTCTCCCCCTCAGTTCATGGTAACTGGGAAGGAACTCTACAAAGTTATCTTTTTTCAAATCTTTATCCTTCTTTCTTCTAGCTCCATTAATGAGCTGATGGCTATGGTACAGCAGTAAATTACTCTACCTTTCAAAAGCAGGTGAGCAAACTGAGTAAGAGTGATTCTACTCCAACAATTCTACCTCCTCCCCTCCACACACCCTTTTTAATTGCACATTTTCTAAAATAGTCTGAGATCTGGATCAGTAAATGGCCTTTTCAGTGCCAGCACAAAAAAAATTTTAATATATCAAAACATCCTGAGCAAACTCATGTATCTCCAGGTATCACAGATGTGATATTTATATGCTTGGTTTTAAATAAATGCATTTCCAAACACATTTTCATATCACAACAAGCTGCTAAAGTTTTTACCGCACAATGTTTTCTTCTTTCTTTTCTTGTTTATGGGTAGGTTTTTCTGTTTGGGTTCTTGGTTTTGGTTTGTTTGGGATTTTTTTACTCCTTATTACCAAGGCAAATCCTGTTTTACTTGTTTACCCTCAAGGAATTCTGCTATTACAATTATTTTCATAATTTTAATTGTAGTGCAAATATATGAAAACCGTTTCTAAAATACTGGCTGTATTACCATAGCACAATAGCATATTGCATATTTGGGACCTGTTGTATTACTACATTATTATGCACTTCCAGAATATACAGTAAGTCTCACACCAAAGGAGTCTGCAGTCTAAATGAAGTTTACTCTCCATGTTCCAGACACAATGAGTGGTTAGGATATTTGAGGTAATGGAAACACTACTACAGTACTTCATACAGACCCAAGTAAGTTCTCTAAAGGTCAGTCTGTGTGTTGTACACAGCCTCCTGGGACAGTTGTTTCCAGGAAAGTTTTCCAGCTTGGGCACAGTGCCAGGTAAACGCACAAAGGTATCTTCAGATGTATCTACAACAAGCCTCTCAAAGCTTCTGCTTCCAGGTGGATGGCACAGGCACTCCTAAACTGGCTTAATATCCAAGCACGTTTATTAGCTTGGGCCCAGCCTCACAGAACTGGAGATGTGAGCTGACAGCAGAATCACAGCCTCTGCATATCACACCGTCTGAGCTGACAAGCACTTCTATGGTAGAATCTGTTCAGAGCTGGTTCAAGCAGCTCAGTGCTGCTGGTGATTCCACTTACCTGCAAGTCAGACAACCAGGCTGCAGATGTGGACAAGGGGGAATCGATTAAAGCTAAAGGAAACTTTAAATTAGATATTAGGGGGAAGTTTTTTTACAGAGCAAGTGGAAAGGGGCTGGAAGGGGCTGCCCAGAGAGGGGGTGGGTGCCCCATCCCTGGGGGTGTTCAAGGCCAGGCTGGATGGGGCCCTGGGCAACCTTGTGTAGCTCCAGGCCTGGAGGTTGGTGGCCCTGCCTGTGGCAGGGGGTTGGAGCTCTGTGATCCTTGGGGTCCCTTCCAACCCAGACCATTCTATGATTCAATGTAGAACTCAAGATGGAGAGCATTGGAATGGCACATAAAAACACAGAGAAGCACAAGTTTCTTTTATTAAAGTAAACCAAAAAATTAGTATCAGTCTTAAAATTTTGTCTCTGGCTACACAGAAAATTTAAAAAGTTGCAGTCCTTAACTAAATAAAACTCCATCAGTCTACGTTCTTTTTCTCACTACAGGGAAAAACTTTGCCACAAAAATAGAAGTCTTCTAGCTTCATAGTGAAATAGAAGGCAAATTAAACTAATAATGCTTAGAAGTTTCACTGTATGTATGAACTGAAAGGCTTTAGATAAACACTCTTGCGTTAGCCAAAGTACTGTTCCAGTTTGTAGGATGTCAGACACATTAGTAATACCTCTGAAATTGTCACTCTCTAGACAGGAAGAAAAATCTAATCTAATTTGCATTACTATAGTAAACATTAAACTAATCTTAATTTCCACAGATCAGATATATATTTTTATTTTGATTTACTGTGTCAATTTAAAGCGAACGTTAAAGAACATTAATTTTCCAACCCCTGAAAAGATGAAGAAATCCCCCAGAGCACTCAGCAAAAGAGATCATGTTTCCTATTCCAAAAGATTCTAGTTGTAGAACTTTGATGGTAAAACAAAACTCTTTAATCTGTGGCATAATCCTGAAGATAGCATGCTAAAACTTGAAGGACACCAGCATGCAGATGTTCTGAGAGACACGTTTTTAACCCCTGGGCTACCTTGCTTGCCAAGAAATTTTAATTTTCTAACATGTATATGCATGAACAGTCTACTGCTAGTAATGTCTATGGGACAGAAATGCTTCCTGCTGACAAGAGTTTGATCCTGAAGCTACTACATCTGGTATGTAGATATATCAGGGAATAAAGTATTTTGTATTTAAAAGGAGTTTTTGCAAAGATTGGATCCTTGTTTGTCAACGTTTCCTAAAAAAATTATTGCAGAACTTCCAATCTCTCATATATTCAATAAAAAAATTAAGAAAACCGTTTCAGATTTGTGTACTTGACATGTATTGAACTTTACAGATGGGGGTAATCACCTTGAAATCAAGAGATGACACTTGCAAGCAAAATGAAGCACACCTACAAGGTTCTGTAGACCTGAAACCTGTTAATAAAATATGTTTCCTTTCACAGAAAAACCTCATGGGCTGTAGTTAATAATTCTTGTACTTTCTCATAAATAAAAAAAAGAAAAATAAAATTGACTGTTAAGCAAAAAGCACATTACACCTAGCTCTGGAGACATGCTTTTTATAGTGATCAACATGAAAATGATGATAAATAACCTCTTAAAATATTGCAGCCAATTCAGAGTGAAGCACACACTCTGCAAACCCCACAAGAGGTGTGAATTGGGAAAGATTTTGTGCTGGCCCCTGTGCTGAAGGTAGAAATAAACAGTTCATGGCTCCAATTCGTGAAGAACCACATCTGCTTTTTTTAAAGTTTACTGAATCTTCCCATTGTGGAAAGGATGGAGAGTCACAGGTGTCTGCATGCACTGTCATTTAGGGCTGAGATCATCGTAGCCAAAGCCCAAAGAACAAGGAGACACTTCGCAGTGTTGCTTTGAGGTGCATCTAAAATCTAAATGATCACTTCATATAGCTCATTTCACAATAACACAGAGAAAATGCAGAACCCAAACAAAAGGAAACAATAACTCAGCATAACCCATGAATCCATATGTTTGGAATCTCAAAAACCCAAGGTAGTTGAGAAAATGAATACAAAGCTAAGAAAAGATTTATACTCTTCTCTAAAACTTTAAAAGATGACCATGGGACTGCATTTTGATCTCACCAATTATGATCTTTAATAATATTTCAAACTCCACCAAAGTTTTTCTTGGGAAAGCCTAACTTTTTTCTAGTGAGGAGCTTCACACTGACAATGAGTAATTTTTTTAAAGAGGGCACATTTCAGGTTATATCAGTCTGTATGCAAGATGGAAAAGAGATGGACTTTCTATGGATTTACTAAGGTAAATCTTACAGTGATTACATATCATAGCTGCAACAATGAAATCCGTCAGAAAGCTGACTGCTGCAGATACTCAAATTCCTCTGTAATTAGCACATTGGTAAAATCCAAATGCCAAACCCTAGCAACCTCAAGGAGCGTGCAAAGGAGCTAAGTAACACAGCAAAGAAGTGACATCTACATGACCCTGGCTTTTTTTACACAATATCAGGCAGCTGGAAGACTGCTGCTCCTGGAGAAAGGATGGGGGAAGGGAGCAAGAATAACTCAAATTATTGCTTTGAAAATTTAGTACTTCTATAACTGGGGCTTTAGCCTTGAATACTTTTCCAGAATTTTTTCTGTTACAGGAGCTAGGAATTAAAACAGGCATTTTTGTCTCTCATTTTGATCAGTCATTATGAAGATATTAATACAAAACCAGTGTTGTCCTGAACTGAAGATCCATTATGACCTGAAATTACCTGCAATTTGACTTTTATATATATATATATTAAAGATGCTCTTCTCAAATGGATGCAGCTTTGCAATAATTTTTGAAAAATGCCTGCGGGTATAGACATATGACAGCTCAAAAAAAAAAAAAAAAGAATACATAACCTGGGATTCTACACCTCCTATTGATGATCCAAGACTAGGTTTCTCATAATATATGTTTAAGACAACTACACCCATTAAATGCCACAGATGCACAGAATTCCCATTAGCTTGATAAGCAGCAAGAACTCTCTGTGTATCCCTCTATTTATCAAACTCCAATCAATCAATGGAACTCATCCAAGGAACTCTGGTTCCAGCTGGAGATTCATGTCTGGTAAATGACACTGAAGAGGAGCAAAGAGTAGTTTCTCCAGAAGAATACATTCCCAAAACCCCAGACTACCTCAAGACAGATTGGGCCTACATACTTTTATATAGAATCCTATTAGAATAGGGGATTTTAGGTCTACCTATATTGTAAAGACAAAGCAAGTCATCTGGGAGAGGTCAAATGGGGAAAAAAACCACCTTTATTTCTTCTTTACCTCTTTCTCAACAGCCAGTACAGGTCAGCCATGATTTGTGTTATAGTGCTGTAACCTGTCACTAGCACAGACCAACAGGCAAATTGTGATGCCCTAAGAGTAGCAGAAAAGCAGGGAGGGAATTGGGACTCAGAAGGATGCATCTGAATTACAGGGCCTTCGGAGGGAGGGGGATACAGTGTGTGTAATTCTTTCCCTGGGCTGTGCTTTGAGCACTGCCTAGTCTTTCAGATCATGATGGAATGGAACTAGCAACGTATTGGCTTCTGGCAAGTATCACAAATGAGCATCTCATGACAGCTCAAGACAGTAAATGTTAATTACATGTTATGCAATTTATATAGCATAAATAATTATATCTTTATTTAATCTGGCTGTTACTGCTATTGAAATAAAAGGCTTGGTTAAAGAAATAAGGATAGCAGGATTTGATGGGGTAAGAATATCGAAGACATTCTTGAAGGAGTTTTAGATACTCAGTCTCTTTTCATAGAAAAACTCTGAACCCCAGTCTTGATTTTTCTCCGCATACATTAGTAAACATTAAACATTACAGAATCCATCTGTTTCTGGGGTAGAAACCTTTTTGTATTTGTGCTCTACAGAATCTACTACATAATAGCTGATCTCCCCAAGCAAAGAGTTAACTGAGGATCCACAGTACATTAATGGGTTTGGAACTGAGACAGGGTATGGTACATTGAAGACTTCAAGAGTTTATTTTGTACTAGGCCTCAGAGCATCAGGATTTGGATGCATTTAGACATGAGTTTCCTTTATTTCTGATCATTGGGGAGTTGGCTGCACAAATAGTATTGGTAGTAATAAAGGAACCTATACTCCAAAGGAGAGGAAAGCTAATTCAGAGGTCCTCTCGTAGCAGATTCCATGTGCTACCAATTCTATTTCATTCTTGAAATTCACTTCAAAATCAGAAAAAAATGAAGGGAAAGCCAGCCTGTTTCCACTGGTTTACATTGTGGGGTGTGATTAAAATACAAAAGATACAGAGCTTTCGGCTTTGCCAGAAACATTTGACTAATAAGAATCTCTAGTTATGCTTTGGAATAAATCCACTTGGGACTCAAAAAGTTTAGCTTGGGAAACAGAAGTGCTTCCAAGTCAGCTACAGTTCAGGTGCAAAATTAAAGCTGCAAGCATTAATTGTAGTAGCTCCCCTCCATCCAGTCACCATGTGTAAACTCCTGTAGGCTCTGGCTATACTTCTGAGAGACTCTTCCAACCCACATGTAACACTGAAGCAGGAAGAGGCGGTTAAGAACCTTTTTGTGCTTGTTTGTCACAGAGAGAGTGCCTCAGAGGTGTCTAGGGTGTTGGAAGGCTGTACCTTGGAGAAGATTTTCTTGTTTTTTCACAGTATGCACTGTGTCCTTGTTTCTAGGTCAGCAGCAAAAGGCCTCTCCTGGACTGGCAGGACGTTACACAAATCAGACTGTTCAGGGTCATTACCTCGCTTGGCAAAATCAGTTTGATCTCTATTGAAGTTGTAGCATTTGTGTATGAACTTGTAACCATGTCCAAATACTACAAATTCTACAAATAATGCTCCAAGGAACCTCCACTGATTTCACTGAGGCTGGCATGGATGTAACTAGAATCCTTACACGGTAATTGAAGTCATGTGAACATTTCCTTCTTCAGATTTCTTTCAGAGCTTCAGATTACCATTTTGAAAAAGCTTCATGTTTCAAATTTACATTCCAATGAGCAGAGGGAAAATTTAAATCTACTCTAGACACTTCAGCATGGAGCTAGAGAAAAGCAGGTGAATTATCCCAAAACCAGAACAACTAAATATTAGATTTAATGCTGCCTCTTACCTGGATTTCAAACTAAAGGCTCCAGTAAGTTGTGCTGAACACACTTAAATAGCCATTTAAACTTGCACATTGAATTTACAGGTCAGTTCAGGAGGTTTCCAGGTTGTTCTTTTATCCTATTTGTTGTTTCTTCATGCCAAGATTTAGATTACTGCTCACATTTCCAAACACTTCGCCTTCACTGAAAATATCCCACTCCCTCATCCTCCAACAGTGTTTTACAGCAGGACAGCCATGCTTATTTAACTTCTTACATTCTCTCAATTCTGTACCCTTTCTTTAGCAAGACAAATGAAGTTGAAGCAAGTGGGGCTTTAACATTCAAATGTTTCCAAACATATATACTATTATATTTGGTAATCATTCTTTTATAGCATTTTGGGGTTTTAAGTAAAAATTTGCATGGTCAAAATCGGGCACATAGTAAGAACTCAAACACAACTCAGCTTGCTGTGACACCAGTGCTTTTTCCAACACATTCTTCTCATTCCTAAAGACACTTTTATGAACCAATGCAAGAAGCAAGACTATCTCCCCATAAACTGCCAAAGCAGATATAAATGTGAGTGGTCAGCGACTAAGCATCATGCCTTGAGCTCCTTATCTTAAGTTGAATTTAATTTACAAACCATGCAAAGTCGGATATATCATTAAAATGCCAACAAAGGCTGTATCCCACTGTACTTTCATGCAACATGTTATCATGCCAACTGAAGTATTTCTCAAATACTTCTTGAATAATGCTTTCACATTCTTTACACTTTATGTCATATTATGAAGACCACTGCTTCCTCTCAGAAGTGTAGCATCAGCATAAAATCAATCAGAATGTCAGGGCTGGACACTGAGCTGTCATGTCAACACAGAAAGATAACTTGGGAATTAAAGAACTCCATCCCTACTTAGTTTTCCCAGCTATAAGATGGGGATAATTATCAACTACTTATCAGGTGTGATTCACAGTTTAATTGATATTTATCACATCTCTCTATATTCTCAGATAAAAGGAGCTAAGTAGTCTTTACGTAATTTAGTGAACAATGTTGAGTAGAGAACAAAAGAAGCCAAAAGTAAATCATTATCTTTTAAAAGATACTTTTGTAGTAGCTTCTCTAGATGACCAAGTAAACGTATTGTGTTGTGTATTATTAGTAAGATACAATCTGACCCGAAGTTGCTAGGCTGTCCAAGAGAAAACACATACATAAGCAGTTGATGAAGATGAGAAAGGAATCCTTATTGCCACTGGCTTGCTACAAGCTTTGAAACAGGCTGGTTTATCCCTCTGCTCCCACTGCATTCCCTTCTGTCTTTTTAGACTGTAATTGTTCTGAGACAGAAACTGTCACAGGTTCAATTACAGTCCATAACCAGCTTCTCTAGTAACTCTTGAACATACCTTCCTGAACCTATTACATTCTGCAAGTCAGGCTATTTATTCTCTGATAATTATTCCTAGCATAGCACAATCTACCTCTTACCCCCTTACTTGAATAGCAGACAAACATTTGGAGGTAGAGGCAGACAGAGATAGCGATTTGCCCAATATTATTTAGCAGGTTAGTGACTGAATCAGGAATAGAAATCCTGGTTCCCGACATTCATGGGAGGTTCTAGCAGCAGAACCACATCATTGCTCTACACTTCCCAAAACTTTGCTCTTCTCAGGTGTGCCATCCATCCAGGAACCTACATGCACTGCATTCTACTCTGCAGAGCCCATGGAGATAAGGATCATACACTGTGCATTAGCAAATATGAAAGAAACAACCTCTGGTTAGAATGATTTTATTTAGTTCAAACAGCCAGTTGGAATGACTGAAACCAAATCCAGGTGAGTGACAAGGAGTCCGTGCTCAGCTCCCCAAAGGCTGAAGAAAAAAATAAATTAAGAGACCCTATTTTCACATACGTATTTTAGAGAACAGCTCTGTAGGTTACAGGAAGGTTACAGATAAATACAATTCCATGCCAGGAACATTTTAACAGAATATATGCCAGCTAAAGCCAAGATAATGTGTAAAATATTTCCTAGTATGCTGCCTGTGCTGCTACTGTATAGCTTTCTCATATGTGAGAATATCAGAAGTTCTTAAACCCTTTAAAAAGAGACATCAAGTGATCAAAATTATGGGAATACCAGGAGAGAAAAAGCTGCCTCATCAGTGCAAAGATTCATTCTGACCAGCCTAGGTATCTTTCGCAATGGGGCCAGCCATACAGAAGCAAGTCACACAGAAACCAGCAACTGATAGCAGAGTCAATTAAAAGCCTCAGGCTTAATTTTCACTTTTGTTTTTTACTTAATTATCCTTGAGGACTGATAGTAATTAAAACCCTACATTTCAGTACCAAACGGCAATACTAGTTTCCCATACCAACCCATACATATCCTCTGACTAGATGGTAACATTCTCTGAGTATTTTCACCTATTGTTTGTTCTGCACTCCACACTAAAATTTGTTTAAAATGCAGCCTATCAAGTAACTTTACTATCTTAGAAGCAGAAAGTAAGCTACATCTTCACTCTAGGAGATTTAAAGTTAAGGACTACTTACACTGCAGATACCCTTATGGCATGTCAAGTTAGAGAGAATACAAGGATATGTACTTAAAATTTAAAAAAAACCAAGAAATTAGTAAAGTCAAGGCCAAAAACATAGTTGTCCTGATTCTCTTCATAGATTTTTTTTTTATGTGTGGGTGTCTCTTGGCCTTCCACAATGAGGCTGCAATAATTTCACCCTTTATTTGGCTCTGCAAAGCACTAAGGAATGCTCAGTAAATCAAACAGGTGTGAAGTGGGTGCAATAAGCCTTACCCTTGCTTTCCACAGACAGAGGTTTTGTACAAAGGAACTGTGTCTGAAAAGAAATGTAGGTTTTTAAATTAGATTTATTTTATATACTGAAGGTAGAAAAAAAATTTAAAGGATGTGAAGTGCTTTCTACTGAGTCCAGATGTCACTGAAAGATTCCTCTGAATTACAGGATTTCTTGAGGGATGTAGATACTGCTGTATGTATGAAAAGCCAAACATGTTTCTATACACAGTATCTACACTATTCACAAGGCAGCTTCTGGTTCCAATCAAAGTAACCTAGGACTAACATAAATGGATGGTATATAACAAATGGAGAAATCAAAGGGTGGCAAAGCTGCTTGGTCCTTTCCCTGGTTCTGTACAGCTTAGCACAGGCATTGTGACACCTTAATGCCATTCAGCAGCTAGAGGCAAGTGATCTTCCTTCCCTGCAGGCTCTGTATGCACTGTAGTTCTGTAGTTTCTTCTCCATCTCTCACATAGTTCTGCAGTGTGTTTTTTTTTAAGTATTTATTTTCTCTTTTCCTTGATCCAGTAACAAATTAAATTCTAAAACTGTACTCTAAAAATATGTACACCAAGGTGTCTAATGAGTACTCTCCTGATCCCTGAGGACTCTCCAGGTTGCTAATATCAATATCAATACTGTAAATTGACAGTAACCATTAAGCCAGTGCCATGGAGACTGGATTTGATTCATGAGCATTTTGAACTACAGTCTTATCAGAGGTAACTAGATACAGCTCAACGACTCCAATACAGCTTCTCCAATCAGAACCACAATTGAGGTTCTGATACATTGTAATACTGGGTCTGGAGTGATTTCCATTCTGATATCCTGTTTTCAACTCTTCCTAGGTTTCTAAAAGACTATAATTTAAATGGAAACTTTTTTCCTAAGGGTGAGCAAGATGACTGCTCCTTGTTTGATATAATGGGATACAACTCCTAAATATAAGAAACATATCTCTTCTATTTTACAAGGAGAGAATACTTGTTTGTGCCCGGCTGAAAGTGTTCTTACAAACTATTAATACTCAGTAGATGGATGTGGGAGAAGACACACAGGATATTCTTATTAAAAATGGTTTCATATGCACCCACAACAGTAACTCCAGTTCTCCTCATGTTCCATGTTGCTTGCTTTTTTTTTTTTTAATAGCCCCAGCACAGTACCCATTTCTCTGCCTTCCTGGCTTGCCCTTTTCGCTAGAGGGCTAGTGGTAGCATGGGTTCTTGTGGGTGCAAATAAGAGACCTATTGATATTATTGGTAATATTAACATATAAATAAACTTGAACTACATAATGCTTAAACCCATAAGTGAATCCTAAGTATGCAGTTGTGTAACATTGCTTTCTCACATGTAAGTTTTTGTCTACTTGTTGACAATTCAGCCCAAGTTGTGATTACCACAAACCAGCACCAAACCAGGGAGTTTTCTCACTGGATCTGCTGACTACAAAATAACACAGGGGCCATGGTCCTTTCATCAGTTCTCACAACAAAGCAGCTAAAACAGGTTTAACCTAATTATGCTAATCAGCTAGACAATTTAAAAGAAAAAATGTAGCGTGAAGCAAAGAATATGCTAGCAAATAATGAGGTGAAAGTTCCTGAAACAAACTTTAAAATCTGCCTAATACAATCAAACCATATGCAGTTCCTGGTCTCCTGTAAATGCCTGCCAACATTGTCAGTGATTGAATCAGTCAGCTCCTTTTGCCATACCATATCTTCATTAAATGCTAAAAAACACCCAACATCATAAAAAATAAAAACCCAACACACATCTCTCTATTTGTTTTTCTGCCCTTGGTTTTAAACTCATTAGTAAAAGCAAATAAAAAAACCAAACACAAATCGACTATGATATGTAGAATCCCCCTCTTCTGTTCCTTTATGGCTATTTCTGCGGTGTAACCAACAAGAAGTTTCCACTACTATCTTTTTTTAACAAGGCCAAGGGAAAATAACCCTTGATCTAAAATAATCATCAGGAATGAACATTTGGCATATAGCCTGTATGACGACAAAATGAGCTACATCAAAGAAAGGACAGCAGGAAAAGGAATGTGGGATGAGGGTAGGGACCATCATTATAAACACCATGACATTAAACTCAATAGTTTAGGGCAGAAGGGGCAATGCAGCTACGAGGAGGCCATCCGAGCAAGAGAAGATCTTATCTTGTTAAAAGGACTATGCTATTAGTTTCTAAAAAGATGTGTTCCTAATCTAAGGAATCTCTGAACTAGGCTATCAACACTAAATATGGATTAAGGGCATGTTGGCTGGATTATTAGATACTTAATTTCAAATCGACTTTATCATATCACATCCCACAGGAGAGTACAGTATTTGTAAACTCACTGATAGGGGATCGATCCTTCAATTTTTAATTTTTACTCCATAATTTTCCTTAATGGAAGCCTGTTTGGTATTTACATTCCGAACTCAAACAGCATTTGCATGCTTGAATATTATTAGGTGGATTTCTCCAAGGTATATATTTAGCTCCTCTGGATAGGAAGAATTAAAGAAAAGAAAAAGATACATATTTTCATTCTTACTTTAAATTGATCTTGTAAAAATCATTCATGTGTCAGTATCCACTGTGGGATGTGTACTTCAGCTTTAAAGAATACTAGGCTGGTAACACTGCCCCTGCGTGGCCACAGTTACATATTGATAAAAAGCAATATGTATTTAACACGACTTTCCTAGCTCCCTTCATTTAGAGGAAGGTAACACTGAATGAAACTCATCTTAGAAAGGTACAGCAGATGTTCACTGGAAGGAAGCTAGGAGTAGTGTGAACATTTCTTTGAATACATTCCTGTGTCACGTCTCTTCCAAAAACATCCTAGGTATTTAAAAAAAATCCTGTTTATCTGTGGAAACACTGAATGAATCAAGGAAATAGAGTCTTGTGAGAGCAAAGTCTTGCTTTCATAAGCACATATTAGTTGAAGAATGCGACTATAAAAAAATTAAAACAAACACACAGGGAACAAAGATTAAGAACATTCAAGTACCTGTGTTCATCCACGTTAGTCCCACCACTTTCACTGCAAGTTTGATGATCATCTCCCATAACACCGGTTTTACTGGTAATATACAAGCTTGTCAAACATCTCCAATTCACAGACAAACAGCCACCAGAAGTAGAAGAGGAATACCTATACGTTACAGAATCAACCTGCAAATGTGTAGCAAGTTTGATACTATTAAGAATTAAGACCTGAAAAGTAGACATACTTTTCCAGATGGTCTTTCTCAAACCCTTCGGGCTCCTGTAGAGGAATACAAAGCTTTGAATATGAAACCCTTTTCTGCTGATTGCTCAATTTACAGTGATTTTTAAATTACATTTTCACAGTCTTTCTGTAGAATTAGCGTGTTGGGTTTTTTGACAAATAGCTAGTAGTAGATGGAAGGCTTTATTCTGCTGATTTCACAGAGTTTGGCATTTAACTTGTTTAAAAAATTTACCCTCCTTAGTTGCAGCTTCAAAAAATTCTTAATCTGCAGAAAGGGAATAATGGAACTGTTCTACTTGAAAGAGACACTGGGAAGATACCTTCTCTGGGGACATGCTCATCCTGCTCGACAAGACCAAAAGAATAAAAATGAACAGACCAAAAAGAGTAGAAATCCCATGTGTTTATGACATCTTTGACACAAGACATTGAAATAGCGTATTCCCCATGATATAGCTTGGCTGTGTTTATTAGCATAGTACAAAGCTATTTTGTAAGAAGATCTGGACACAACCTGTAGTGGAACTATGATCTGAATTACAGCGTAGAAGAGGCCAAAGGCTTTCATATATGGCTAGACCTGTATACTTGTGGGAAAACTACCTACTGGCATATTGTAATGAGTGTGAGGCGACCTAAAATGGCATTCATCATAATTTTTACCAAATACTGTCTAGATTAAGGAGATGAAACTGGGGGACAAAATTATGTACACTAACATATACATCTAAACTCTATCAAACAAATTAATGACACAATAGACTGGATGTGTTACCACTAATTTACATTTCAATATTCCACAGATATCCCCTCTGCTGACTATGCCCAAAGGATGTGCTTTCAACTTAGCTACTATCTGTTCTATTCTGTTACAGATTCAATTTATATTAGTTTTCATATCCACAGACTTATATGTAACTTTCAGAATCAGGAAGGATTACCACATTGCCGTGGGGTACTTAGCTGAAATGGAGCATATGGCTATTAATATTATTATGAATCTGTTGCTTTAGGCTACATTAGATTGCCTTTGGGGTTCGTAATTCTTAAGAAGAAAGGATTGAGCTAGAGTCATCCTCTTTTGGTGGAAAAGATTTGGAATAAATAATCACTGCTGTACTTTTTATTTAAATGCCTTATTTAGGTAACCTTCAACATGGCAAAAATTTAGACAGTGTTCTGGCTCATCATATTGTTTGTGTCAAATTTAGCTTTAAGCATTTGGTTTTGTCTTCCTCCCTCTGTTAAAAAGTTATACTTTTATAGGGCTTTATATGTTTAAGACATTGTATTGAGTCATAGCTAATTTTAGAATTGCCTGCTTTTCTTCAGTTCAAGGTCCTGATGAATTACTGCACTTTCATTCATTATAACAGCTAACTTGAGTCTTTTTCTTGAAATAACACATTTCAAACTATTGTATCTTGTGTAAGAAGTAACCAAACTGAAAAGCCTTGGTCTGCAAAGAGAAGCTAAATTAACATTTTATAAGCTGGGTAACTTGAATTGCTGAGAGCCAATTACATCAAGCATCAGTTGCAATCAAAGCTTCAACTTCTCTGTTCAGCAGACTAACTAGTTTGAAATTAAAACATCAGATAAACTGAGCTAGATATTTGCATGTGTAAGAGTTGAATTAGAAACAAATCTTAAAGGTTAGTTTGGTCCTACAATGTCCTGAAGATAAATCCCAGATTTTTCACCTGACACTCACCTCCATCAACAACAGGACACAGAGTCACAAAACTATGTTAGGGGTCTGGAAAGCGTCAAAGGGTATTTAAGGCGAATGGAAAGTCTTATTTAGAGGGATAGATTTACATAGAAATACAGAACCAGACTTTCTAACTTTTGTCTCTCCTGACAATCCCTCTTTCTCTTCTCAGTAAAATGAGAATAAAGGAATTTTCAGGGAAAGGGAGAGAACAGAGATTGTTAAGTACTTTGAGTCCCACAGCATGAAAAAACAAACCCTCTTTTAAAAGTGTGAAAGAAAAAAAGAGGAATGAAGAGATTTACTGGAATAAGAATGTGAGCAGGTAGTAAGGTTTTGGAGTGGCTCTGATCTGCAAGGCATAAAAAGGATCCAAAAATCAAGAAACTGTGCAACCATTTCTTATTTAAGACTTCACATTACAATTAGTCGATATCTTCCCCCAAACAAGAATAACAACTTAACCTGACTGTGCTTAATTGAAAGGAAAAGAGAGTGAATGATGGTATTATAATATGTAGTCATCTGAAAATGAATTGTCAGCAGATACAGCTGACAAGAGCAAGATTAAAATGAAGCCTTACCTAGTACATAGCCCTGTCCCTCAGGGAACTGTGCTCCTCTATGTGGGGCTGGTCTTGTTTTGTAGTTTGGCAATACTCAGCATGGATGGAAACAACTGTAATATTATATAAACAGCCTACCATTGAGCTCACACAAGGCTAAATGGCCCAAGCAATACCCACAAAACCTACAGAAGTCATCAACTAATTGCAAACTGTAAAACTGCATGTCTGAACAGGCCCTTCAAAGTCCTAATATTAATCTGCAAGTACAAGTAATAATTTTAGCCACAATGAAGTATGCTGTCTCCTAAGGCAGGTAGTATATTTTGCAGGTACCAGTTTGCAAACTGACCTGCAGAATCCAGACTCTGCTACTTAAAAATATTGCAGGTGTAACCTCACTGTACGAGACCTGTTCTGCACCTGAAAGTAGCTTATGGCACATCTTGCACAATATTTCACAAAGATCACTCACATTTTTAAGATCTCCATCAATCTGCACCATTCCAAGTGCCCTGCCCCACATGCAGCACATTCTCAAAGCCATGTTGATTCAAACCCATGATTTACCTTCTCCCTCCCTCCTGAAACAAGAGATATACACTTTCCTTGTAACTGACACTTTCTCATAAGATTTTATTTTGATATGCCTTTTTGTCCTGCAATGTTTCACCACCCAGCAGCACTCTGCTAATCTACACTTCAATGCTAGAATTCACCAGAGGTACAGGTTTAAATAGCACATCTTGAGATAGGAACAATGAAGGGAGGGGGGGAGAAGGTGGCTCTACAATAAATAAATAAATAAACCCCTATCACACACTTAAAGCCAAATGCCTGCTGGGACTTTGGTTCAAAAGCACATTTGGAAACTGATCCCTTGAGAAGATATGTTTGTTACGGTGTTTGGCCTCAGGATTTAAAAGGATTTGCTTTTAAGCTGTTACTTTACTGCAAGTATGTGACTGGAGGCCTCAGGTGTGAAAGTCCTTTGATAAAAGGGACTAGTGTGTGCCAGATAATGCTTTTCATTCGTTGTAAGACTAATAGGAACTGGGAAGTGGAAAGCAGGGAGAGGATGTGGACAAAGTCCATCAAGTTTAAGGCAGGCAAATGCTTGAAATGCAAGAGGGATGAGAAACCACAAAAGCCCTTGAACTTCTTGCTTTGAATACATGAGTGATTACACTAACAAACTCTTATGGAACCTAAGACAGGAGCTTCAAGGAAGGGTCATTTCCACTTAATCAGGTGAAGCCTGGCTGGAATTTGTGCATAAAAACCTCCATAAAATATTATGGCTGAAAGAAACCACAGGGGTCACCCAGGCCCTTTGCTCTAGTGCAGGATCACCTCTACTTAGGTCACTCCAGACAGACAAATGTTTATCTACCCGTACTTAAAGACCTTTAACACCGGAGACACCGCAGTTTCACTGCAGGAAATGTATTCCAATGCTTCATTCTATTTCCACCAGAAAGTGTTTCTTAACATCTGACTTGGATACTTTGTGCTGCAACCCACGCCTGTTACAGCTCATCCTGTCTGTAGGGTATAGAAAGAAGAGCCTAATCCCCTTCTCTTTGCCACTCTTTTATGCATTTAGAGATCCTTTGGTCTCTGAACTATATCAGTCTCCTCATATACCACTCTGTTTTCATGACTAAAACTGCAGCAGTTCTCTAATCAGAGAATCTCCACATCATTTGCATTTGAGAACTGAGGGGCACCATTTTCCTCTTACCTCAATTGGTAGTCTCATACTCATTACACTGCATATACTGTTCCAAGTTGCATGGCATTCAAATCAAACTTAGAATACACACCATAGAGCATGATGGTATAAGGACAATCAAATCAGTTTGACTGTTGCATTCTGGGAGAGAAAATAAACACACTGATTTCTTAGATAAAGATTACATGAGGCAGAGAAGCCAAATGTAAAAGAGATGAAGTGCAAAAGGGGGCTCAATGCTAATTGTAACAAGTTCCAGAAATGTTTAATGCAAAAATCAACACAACTTTCAAAAATATGTATTAAGAAATAATTCTGATGTGTCACACCTTCGGTAGCCCCAATGGTACAAGCTCACTGAGGAAGAGGATGCAAACTTTCTGGCCTATAAGGCCAAAGCTGTAAAATAGCTCTCAAGAAGCTTTTGTGTTCCTGAAAAGATATCCTGTTTTCTTAGCACATAATGCAATCAGATAGTATGTCTATTAAAAATATTACCTCAGCCACCAAATCACTCTTTTTGTATGATGCAAAATATCTCAGGAAAGTTTTGGAAGTCAGAATCAAGCAGTGTCCTAGCCTCTTACATTAGTTATTAGAAGACCAAGGCCTTAAATGTAAAATATTTGTTCTTAGGGAAGGAACCTGACTATTTTTAAAATAATTTCTTAAATACTATGCTAATAAAATCTGAATGGTCATAGGTATTTCTCTCCTAGTATTAAAAAAACCCTGGAATTATTTTTTGAAACTGCAGTCTACTTGAGCCTTGGTGACCCAACAGTATTCACGTACACCTTTTTCCAACCACAAACGAAAAGGAAAGTTTTTCCACTAAGAAGTACACAGCCATATTATCTCGCATTACTTCAGAGAGCCAAAAGCCACTTTCAAATGTACTTGCCGCAACAGTGACGAAAAGCCTCTGCAAGGTTACATAGCACCAAGCCTGATTTTAGTCGTTGTGTGTAGCTCTACCTCGTGGCCCGAGGTATGTACTGCAAAGGCATTAAACAAACAGAACCTGCTTGCGACAAAAGATCAATTATTTTGCTGCAGTTGCTTTGCTCAATGATATTAAGAGTTGGATTTACTTATTTAGTACAAATCCACGATCTAGCTCTTTAACCCCAGAAATGCTTACCCTACATCTTTATCTCACTTCCTCATTTCACTTCCATTGTGTTATTTCAGCTCAAGTTATGCCATTTCTGACAGGCACTGGGAGCACAGGATCTGGACATACACATCAACTGGAGTCTAGAAACTGTGGTTTTCCTTGTTGGGTTCCCATTAGGGCCTCAATCTATTCATTAATCCCTGGATATGGACAGTACTGGGCTCTACAGGGAGGGAAAATGTAACAGCGTGTTTCTTTAAGTTAGAGAGGAAGCCTCACATTTTTGTTACACAGTCCTCATGTAATCACAATATACACCCAGAAACCAGGAGATGCAGGTTAAATGTCTACCTGAAGAGCCTCTTATCCATATATCTTTTATTCCAGGAGTGGACCCACACACGTATGCTCTACAAGATACTGTTCACATCTTTCACAGTTACATGGAAAAACCAGGAAGAGAAGAGATACAGACCAGTAAAATCACTGTGCACTGAAACAATAGCTTTGGCACTTCTACCAGGGTTGCAGATCACAGAATCACAGAATCTCCTGAGTTGGAAGGGATTCCTAAGGATCATCAAGTCCAACTCCTGACTCCACACAGGACAGCCAAGTCCGAGCATGTGACAGAGCGTCGTCCAGATGCTTCTTGAACTCAGCCAAGCTCAGTGCTGAGACCACTTGCCTGGGGAGCCTGTTCCAGTAGCCAACCACCCTCTTGCTTCATTTCCAAGGTTCTATGTTTTATTCAATCATGATTTCAAGTCAAATACAGAAATAAATCACTGCTCTACGGACTGAACAAAGGCTTCCCCCTTCTCCAGCAAAAGATTTTACAGTTAGCAAGCATGACTAAGGTATTCTTTTTTCCTCTACCTCTGGCACAAAACTCTCCCTTCATAGTGGTAAGCCTTGGAGTACAGCTGTAGAAAGCTTGCTGCTTGCCTAAAGATGGCCATAACGGAATGTCTTCTCAAAGAAGAAACACAAGTTTGGATCAGTCTCAGATGACATGATAAACACAATCAATGCTACAGTTTCCTATATAGTAAGTTATGAGATGGCAACTCCATTATCTTTTAGTTCTTTCCTGGAAGTTTTTAAAAGAAAACTGTTCATTTCCTTGAAAACAATACACCCACTGGAAGAGGTGAAGATTATGACTATAGATGCAGCTATGAAGGCCCTTTCTGGAAGATACGAGTTATTTGGTAGACAATCAGTGTTAGATGAAAACTAAACTAGTATTATGCAACAGAGAAGTACAAAATGTTATTTGTATACTAAAAATCTTGAATCATGATTTTTTAAGACCATCCTCTTCCAACAACACAACTTCACGAAGCTTTTTGGTATTTCCAGGTCTAAGTTATTCACTAAAAACCAGTTTCAAATGAAAATGCAGTTTAGTTGCAGGTGGGAAAAGCTAATGTAATATGTGTAATCTCACCAACAGAAATCATGACTGATTTTACTGTAACACAACAAATACTGCCAAAAGCTGGCAGACACAGGATTGCTGTAAGATTGTGTGTCACTGTCCCAGAACAGTGCACAACAGAGAGGATAAAAGCCTTTAAACATCAAGGAATATAGGTGGCTGGCACCCATTCTAGTAGGGCAGCAACAGATTTAAAGTCTCAGCAAAATTATACAATGGAAACAGAGGTAGAGGTGAGGTGCCTGATTTTGGCACCATCCAGGCCTAAGATGTTACAGTATTTAATCTTGAAAAATAGCAATTTTTTCAGCTTTAGCTTGCTGAAATTCTGCACACAACAGCATTAAATGCTAAAGGGGGCATCTTGACATTCTCTGTATTTCCTTTTTCCATTGATCTCTTTCCAAAGGAGGAAATTAAACTGACATAACCCAAGTGATGGAATACAGATGAAGAAAATGGTTAATCACATCAGACAATTTTGAACTCAGCAGCCCATGCATGCCAGGAAACATGGATTTCTGTAGCATTTAGAACATTATACAATCTTTTGTATTTCTCTATATTGGTTTATTTTCTAGATTTTTATTCTATAGCTAGAACTGCAAAGTATATTTCTAAACTGCGACACAATTCAAATTAGCTCACTAAAAACAACAAAATGCGAGGAGATAGTTGTGATAGTTAAGGATGTTACAACTTACAACATGAAAATAATATTCTCTTAACCATAAAGAATGATTTATTACGTCATACCAAAGGTATGGTAGGCCAAAATCCTGTCTCTGGTCATAGCCCCAGCAAAGGCACAAGAACAAGGCAGAGAGACAGTGATAACTCTCAGAATACTTCACCAGCCTCCAAAAATTGACTCCAAGAGCTTCCAAACCAGAAAATATGCTTGAATTTAGCCATTCTTCGTAACTGTTTCCTCTGTGCATTTGTCCAGTTGTGTTTTAAGTATTAGCACTGATAGTTGACAAAGTATCAACTTCAGAACATTATCAGCACTGCTTTTGGAAAGCCAGGGAAAATCCTTAACCTACTTCTCTGGACTGGATTTCATCTCCATATCTTGGAACACAAAAATTCAACAACTGGCATTAAAGCCTTGCAGCCCTGACATTCTGTATAACACCACTCTATTTCTACATAAAACAATTTAATAACCATTCTTTTCGACTGCACTCAAGTTACACAACCACACAGACTCATATGTCAAACTCCCATGAAGATTTTCTGTTGCAGAGTCTTTAGGCTATATGATGCCGAGGTAAGTTACAAAGAGAAACATGCAATTGAGAATTATTTTAAACCTAGGCACTACCAAGCCTCTACAAGCAAAGAAGGAAGACTTACAGGAATTGCAGTTTTAAAAATAAAGCTTATTACCTAGCTGTAGTGCTGAATGGCTCACCCCTTTCAATGTGCCTTTAGAAAGAATACAGGTGGCGGAGCTGAATCAGGCCCTATGGTGCAGAGCCACTAGATGTCAGCATCTCCTTCTGTCATGGTTAAATACATCTTCCCGTTAGAAGTAAAACCGTGTGAGTATATGGCATGTACAAGTAATTTGGCTTTGCACCTGATCCTTCTATCCGATTTTCTGAAGATATTTCAGTGCTTCAGATCTGGAATTTAAATCTTCATATAGCTAAAACTGTTACCCAGCTCTGACCTCAGTGAGATTTTGTCTAGACATTATTCTAGAGAAGCATCTACATGCACATACCAGAAGGGTTTTTTAATGTATAATTAAGTAGCTATCTCATCTTTGAAACAAATTTGGAGAAGGAAACAATCTATACATAAAATTCTGCATTGAAAGCGTGCATTCTGTCTGTGCAAGACTCAGGGATGTTTTCAATATTTGTAAAAAATTATTACTTTGGGTACATTCAAAAGTGTCTTCAATCAGTAATACAGAATGGAGAGGAATCATACAATCACAGACTGCTCTGGGTTGGAAGGGACCCCAAGGATCACAGAGTTTCAACCCCCCTGCCACAGGCAGGGCCACCAACCTCCAGGCCTGGAGCTACACAAGGTTGCCCAGGGCCCCATCCAACCTGGCCTTGAACACCCCCAGGGATGGGACATCCACCCCCTCTCTGGGCAGCCTGTTGCAGCCCCTCACCACTCTCTCTGGAAAAAACTTCCCCCTAATATCTCATCTAACCCTTCCCTACTTCAGCTTCAGTAATAGACTACTGTAGCAACCAAGAAAGTAATCAGAAGATCACCACTATTAAAACCTTTGAAAGTTCTGGGCAGTTCTGGTGTGGGTTCTGGACATGTACTTGTCCTTGGATCATGTGCATGCTGAAAGAGAAATCAAAATAAAGATTACCTAATTCTCTCCTCCAATTACTGGATATGCCCAAGGCATATCCAGCAATGGCAAACCAATGCTGAAATTCTGAGAACTGACATCTTCTGCATAAAAATAATTTAGGAAGCTATTCCATCTACAGACCAGTCTTGTTTGAAATTGCTACTTTTTAAAAATTATATAATGGAAATTGAAGAACTGCAGTGGGCAGCAATGGTGCTGCATACTGATCCTGCAAACATTCTGACCACCTGACACCAAGACACCCTTGGCTATTGCTAATGATTTATGAACTGTCTTACATGTGTGCGGGGTGACCAATTCTGCTTAACTGAACCACTTAAGACAGAGGAAGGTTAAACACAGTTGCAGTTTCATGCAGGTAATAGGCTTGAATTTAACCAAAGCCTTTTCCTAGTGCTAATACTATTGGTAGACTGCAGCCTATCACATTAGCCCATTACTTTCCTTGGAATGCCTTAGTGAGAAATTTCATTTTGTATCTTGACTCATGACTGCATTTCATTTTTATGAGAAAACTTTGTAAAATTCAAGTCCTCTTGCTTCATCAGAAAAGAGGGAAAAATTGATAAAATGAATTAGACACGTATTTCACATTGTCACTACTTAGTTATCTCCCACAGCAGTTTGTGTTCCAGTTTCAGAGGTAACTTCCTCCATACTTATCTGGATGTGATGAAGACTGGCCTAATCATGGCATCATCAGATATTCTTATTGTCCACAGAAATATTTAAGTCCTCTAGATGTCTTTTTGCTGTATTTCTTAAAAATAAGCCAAGATCTCTCTCAATTTCACCTCCTTAGTGGACATCCATCATTGTGCACAAGACAGGATTGGTCTCAATTTTATTATTCAAAATATTGAGTAAAAAAGTGACCCAACAGAAATCAAGCTATGGGAGCTTTTGCAATTTTGACAGGGACAAAACCCTATCCTTCCACAAAGTCAGGAGTCTTCTAATCTCTATTTGCTTTGAGAAGGCAGTAGGTTAGGCCCTGTGACTTATGGCTTCCGTTTCAGAGATACACACTCAGCTCAACTAGTGCCAATGGATAAATTATCTATGCAATTTGCATAAAAAGTACTCCAATCAGATATATCCTTTCCTGTTATGTTGTTTTATGTGGTATTTCAGAAGCCATATTCATAGATCAATGAATTCAGTATACTTTAATTCCCTGAATTTTACAACGAGGCTGAACCAAACATAAAATAGATTGTCAGATCCAGGCAAAACAAAATTCTATATTCTACAAGCTATGAACATTATATCACATCACTTCAACATCAAAGGGCTGATTAATGATCCTGGCATTTCTGAACTTAACAATTCTTCCTTGCTCAGATATGAGGCATTGCAGAAGCTGTGATAAGTGTCCAAAATCCTGTCTACTTAATCTCACTAAATTATGCCCCATTCATTTCTTTCAGCTGTGTTATTTAAGAAAGGCTGCATTTTCAGTCAGAAATCTGAGTGATGACAGCTTGGTAGGCTGGTGGGGCATGCCTAAGTTACGGACCACAAAATGATTCCAAGACAGTTTTTTCCACTGACAAGGACAATGAGGTTTGTGCACTGACTGTAGGAGTAAACAAGGTGACAATCTCAACTACCCCTAGGCAACAAACTTCAGTCTGTGCCTAGCCATTCTTACCAATTTTTATCAGTCTAATATAGGTTTCTTCATGACCAAGATGACAATAATTCAAAAGAAGTTTCGCAGACACTAGAACAACATGGTCTGTAACACTGCTCCAAACACCCAACTGCAACATTTGAATGTATTCTGGCCAGATTAGGAGTGAACCATGGATGTTATGTCCCAGGCAGATCTGTGCAGAGTTCTCAGAAAAGGTGATTATGGAAAGCTGGACTAAACATTCTTCTGAAGGTACAATCTCATTGCAGAAGCTACTCATTTCCTCCCACCTCAACTCAATGCTTGTTTAAACCCTGAAAGAAATATCTACTCATATTATTGGCCAGGGATTTTTTTTCCACCTTTCTCACCCAGAAGAGATCCAGCAATCAAGAGAGTTGTAAAGAAGCAATCTTCTAGCCAATCCCCTATTACTCCAGTAAGAGTGACAAAAGCTGGAAAGAAGCGTAGGAAAGGAGACCGCAAGGGATGACCAGTAGATGACAGCACATACTTAACACTAAATTGTTTCCAATCTTGTATCAATCAGGTTTACCATTTATTAAACTGAATGAGTACACTTTACAACTCATAAGGTACATCCAACAGAAAAAAATTATCAATAAGGCAAATACACTAATGCCATTAATAATACACTAATTTACCAAATTTTGGACAAAAAAATGAGACTAGCCTATCTGATAGTGGGCTTTTAGCCAGGCATGCCAAATAAAGATACACCTGTTTTCTGATCATGAGTCTACAAAATAGTTTCATTCCCCTGTTTTTGTTTTGCTCGGCCTCCTAATCTCTGGGAAACAGGATTTCCGAAAAGGTTTAAGTTTCAAAACTAAGTAAAAGTGACTTTGAATTTTACATTTCTCACTACACTTAGTCCACCCTAATTGGCTGCTGCCACTGAAGCACTGTCCTTACCTGTTTCTGGTGAGAAGATCTGACTTTCTCCCCCACAAGTCCAAGTCACTGGTTTATTTACTTCTCCATTCCAATCTTTTCACTTTTCTTTGGTGTGTCCAAGTGAGAGAAATCACCCTTCCTCTCTTCATTAAACATGCTCAGAACTTTGTATAAAATAAAAGATACTGACTAGTTTAAAAAATTGTATATTTTTGATAGGAGGAGGCTTAAAGCCAAGGCACTAATTAGCCAACACAGATGCAGGAAGTTAGAATTTGATGATGTGATCAAATGTAAAAGAAGATAATACACAGTCAAAGAGGGGAAAATGATGCATTATACCCTCAAGAAAGGGATTTGATTTGTTTGCCTTTTAAAGTCAAGTGCTGAAGAGGAATGAGCTGAAACCCAGTTTTAATGCATGGAGAGGAACATCTGTGATGGGGATGGTCCAGAATATGCAACATATGGAATAATCAGACAAAAGCCATTTCAACTTTAGAGAAAAAAGATGCAACTCTCCCATGCAAGTACAGATCCCAGAGAAAATCCCACAGAAAGGGAGGGTCAGTGCTAAATAGCAGACACTGATGTTTCAGATGTAGCTGTCAGAAATACACCTGTGTACCAGCTGGCATCTTGGCCTGTCCCTGTGCTGAAGCAGCTATTTTTCCTTTTAACAGCAAAAGCAGACTTATTTCCTCTGTGGAGCAGGGAAGGAGGAAGGAAGATGTAACTTGTACAGAGCAGAAGGATCAGTTGCAGTATGTGCAGTTCAGGCATTTGGTGCACAAGATCTTTTGCTGATAACAATTTACCCACCTATATAGAAAGCTCTTTTAGGACTATATGATGACATGAGTATCACAACAGGAGTGGATTAGGACAGTACACTATTACCAGTCTGAAGAGTCACCAGACAACAGTGCTCTTCAACTTGTCACTTGCCATTTTTTACCTTTATCCCAGGAATTTACATATTAAACCGCAGTCTGATACTCAAAAGTCCTTCCATAATAATGTAATCTTTACTAAGTATTCAACAAAATCTTCAGGGGTTTTTTGGGACTGACCTGCAGACACAGGCAAAAATAAATACCTACTTCAGAGCCTGAGGGGCCAAACAAAAATAACACATCTGAGGCCAAGGGCTTGGTCTCCTTTCTTGATGGACTTTGGCACTGCAAATTTCAGTGACAGCAGACAATTGTCAGCATCCATCTCTATTTAAACTGATCAAGTGCAAAGCAACCTCATTTTCAATGATGAATTAGGGTGCTGCTAAAGCTTCTTACTTTCCAACCTGTAGTGACAGACATTGCATGCATAGGGTTTTTTTTTTCCCCTTATAATGCAAGCGTTCAACATTTTATCACTTATATAAAAGAAATAAAATATCAGAAATTAGAGACCTTTAAAGAGAAATACACCTGCTACTCAACCACTCCACAGGTATGTTATAAAAAGTAAGTATTTCTCTGAAACCGCAACATAACGTTGACTATTAGAAAGCTGATTCTGAAAACACCTTTAAGAGGATTTTTATACAGAGAAAAAGTGATAGGTAATGTGACAAAATCAGATTTCTTTTTCTTCTGTCTCCCAAAAGCCTCTGAATGTCAGAAATGTCAAGTGTTTTTACATTATATTTAGACAAAAAGCTGTCACAGGGGTTGATCCCTAATCCAAATCCTGGTTTTCTGCATATGTTATTTAAGCAGGTGAAAAACAAGACAATCTCCAAAGATAAATATGTAGAAAGCATTTTGAAAAGATCAACTCTTACCTTTGAATAGAAGTTTGAAAACGTCTTCACTACTCCTGAACTTCTAGTAGTGCTTCTGCAAGAGAAAAAGAGTTAGAAATTAATATCCTATAGGTTTCTACAGTGATAAATAAAACTTAATTCTCAGATTAGAAAAATTAAATCTCCTATCATTCCCTCATACCCCCAACCCTCTGGGTTTTTTTTTGCAGGGGGGTGAAGGAGGCTTCTTCAGTTTGGAAGGAAAGCTGGGAATTATCCCAACTACATACCTAATTGATATAAAAGAACATTCCACTGCCTTGAAAAACCTCTTGTAAGACACGCCAGTATCATTAAACCTATTTTCTAGAAGAGGAACAAGCCAACTCAAACTCTTGACAGTTAAAAGAGGTAGCAGGCACTTCGGATTGGAACAACTGGAGTAAATTCAGACTTTAGAACATCCTTTATGTGCCCTAATAAGGGCGCATAGTAGAGCAGTACCAGCCATAATCAGGAATCTGGCTATTCTGTTTTCCCAACTTGTGATTCCTTCTCTGGATTACCATTTCCCTCTTGGGAATCTCACACAAATATTGCTATTTATTCAGTTACACTTCTTGGATACCAAGATGACAGATATTTTATTTGGTAAATAGCAGCATTTGTTCATGTCCCTTGTAGAACAGCACAAGACACTTGGGATTATGTGTCACAGGCATCTTAAACCAGGGCTAAAGGACTGCCATAAGCATTAAGGAAGCCTCACTGTCAGTGATATTTACAGTTGCCATTTCCCACCCATAAGTATGGCAATGTACTCTGTGGAGGTATCCTGCATTCTGGCTCCTTCTCAGACTCATTTTAATGCTCTTCTGATTCATGAATATACAACTGCAGATACAGCAAAATAAATCTGCGCAAGTCACATGAGACTTTTTTGAGGTGTAAGTAATAATGCATGCAGGTCTTTCCGCGTTCAAATGACAAAGCAGCACTTAAGGCAATTCTCAGATGAAATATCTTCTTTTTTTTTTAAAGCTCTGAATATAGAATCAGGCTTTAAATTCACATAGGCAATGCTGTATTGGCTGGAATGGAAAATCAGATTTGTGCATGTCAAAAACGAGAGTAATTGCATCAGAAATCAAGGCGGACTCAGAAGGGCTATTAAAGAGAACAGAAGCTTCCTTTTAACTGCTGAAGTGAGATATCCAAATTAATACAAAGCCACATCTGTATAATTGAAGACATTACCAGATAAAATAACATGTGATCAAATAGAAGGCAACAAAGCATTAAAGTTCTTTTGACATTTTTATCAGAAAACCAGATAGAGGCCTTAACAAACAGAAGTGACTTAGGCAATTATTTTAATTTTTAAAATTAATAGTTTGGCATTATTTCATTCTTGTACATTTAAGACCAAGTACAATTTTCTAGTATGACCACGAGAATATATTCTGGGTATTTAAAAGCAGCTCTGAGATAACTGTTTATGACCCATAAACAGAAATAAATTGCAACACTGCAATTTAAATTCTTCTACAGCCAGGATTTGCTATGACTGAGCACTTTTGCTAGATTGTCTTGTCTGTTGATCACAGGCATGCTGACCTCTCAGATCCTCATTTTTTGATGGCACTCAGACACTACCTTAAACTAGAACATTGGATCTTTGCAGAAGGAGCCTGTACGCAGGAATTCAACAGAGGTGGTTCTTAACATGTCAGCTATTGGTTTTCATGTGGAACTGCCTGTTTGCACGCTGGGACATACAAAAAGGTGCTTCTTGATAACTGAGACTTCAATTTCTTAAGGAGAGGTGTTTAAATTATACTAAAACACCAAATCTTTTGTATGAGTAGGATATGGAAGGAGTTATCCCTGTTTGTGTTTTACAGCTCAAAAAATAACCCTTGCATCCCAGTTCTGACAAGCAGGAAGCCACCCATGGCTCGTGTTGATTTGTATCACTGAGCAGCTTCAGCACTGCTTCCAGGTATGCACTACTAAAGCACATTAAAGGCTGTAGTTATTACTTCCAATGTTGTTCTACTGGTGACAGTACAGCTAGTTATTTGTCAATGTGCAGCAACTCTTTCACTGTACAGCACAAGGCCATTTCACCTTTGTGTGCACTTCCTGCAACCCCAGAGTGAGGATTAACTAATATCTCCAAAATGCTCCTACAAACTTTAATAAGTTAATTCCTAATTAACAAAGATGTGGTACCTCCTGCATCTACAAGCGCAGGAAGTATGAACATCAAGGTTCTTTGAGAAACACCTGGAAAAAAGCCTGCTGGAAAGGAAACATCCCATTCCCACACCAAATCCATGCATTGCTCATGCCCTCATTACTGTAATTATTTATTCTTTTTGAAATACACTGTTATGAGAGTTGAGACTTACTAACTTGAGGCAAGTATCTGAAAGAAAGTGCAAAGCTATTTTAGGACATGAAGCACAAAACATTTACTGCTCATGTTTTGGTTCGGTTTTTTCCTTCCCCGAGTTCATTGTATGTCAAAAAATATTTCCTCCAAGGAAAGCATTATTCTTAGAAGACATCACAAGGAAGAGAAAAACATCATGTTCTCAGACTTGAGGCCAAATCCCAAACAGCAAGACTAAGCTTGAAGTGTCTGGTTACATTATTTACTTTTGGGGAATTAGAACTCTAAATTCATCTATAGCATCTTACTGCTGGTTTATAGGTACAGAAGAGACAACATAAGAAAACCTGATTTTCCTTTCAAAAATAATGTTAATCCTATGCTGTGCATATCTAACAGTGCTAGTATAGAAGAACAACAGATACCTGCTTAATAGAATCATAGACTGGTCTGGGTTGGAAGGGACCCCAAGGATCACAGAGCTCCAACTCCCTGCCACAGGCAGGGACACCAACCTCCAGGCCTGGAGCTACACAAGGTTGCCCAGGGCCCCATCCAACCTGGCCTTGAACACCCCCAGGGATGGGGCACCCACCCCCTCTCTGGGCAGCCTGTTCCAGCCCCTCACCACTCTCCCTGGAAAGAACTTCCCCCTAATATCTCATCTAAACCTTCCTTCCTTTAGCTTTAATCCATTCCCCCCCATCCTGCCATTATCTACCCTTTTAACAAGCAGATTCCCCTCCTGTTTCTCTGCTGCCTTCAGGGACTGGAAGGCTGCAATGAGGTCCCCCCGCAGCCTTCTCTTCTCCAGGCTGAACCAGCCCAGCTCCCTCAGCCTCTCCTCATCGGAGAGGTGCTCCAGCCCTCTAATCATCTTCATGGCCTCCTCAGAACCCTCTCCAGCAGATCTACATCTTTCTTGTATTGCAGGCCCCAGATCTATCCTACATTAAAACAGCAAAGGCTTTGTTTCAAATAGGTCAGTTAAACAGCAGGTTCCCAATTGGTTGGAATAGAATCTGTTTTTTTTCTAAACAGGCTTTAAAACTAAAGTTCACTCTAATGATCAGTTTCCAAAGCTTCATTCACAAAACCTGAAGCCTAAGCAGCTAGGCACATTTCTTAAAACTTTTAGGTTAATAAGAAAAAAATCCAAACACCCTTTTTCCCCACCCAACACAACCTGTTTCACAGCTGCTGTTTATCAGCTTGAGTGCACTTCTATGAACCTGAATGCAATATGAAAGTACCTGATGCATTTTAGAGAACAAGGCATTATTGACATTTCCATATATTACAGGCTGAGGAAGAAATGCATATTGATGAAAGCAGAGTCACAGAAAGGGAAGGAATAAGAAATAACTTCAGATTTTATTAGGTACTTTCTGGATGTTGGATTACCCAACTTTAACAGTGATATAAAGGAGAGCATTTCCCAGCTTTGGGATTTTATGCATTCCACTTAATGCAAATATACCTTTTACCAGACAGGACAGCTTGGCTGCTTTTACCCATGATCAGCCACTTCCAAAAACTCTCCTGATGGAATCTTGAGCCCAAAGAGATCAACAGGTTTTATCTGAATTTCAATACGGACAGATTTTATTTTTGTTAATATACTAGTACTTTAGCTACTACCATTGAGAAATAGAAAATTCCGTAAAATACAGAAGTCTACTCTATGATGTATTTCACCAAAATCTAAGTCAGTATTAATGGAATTAAAACTTCTTTCAAATCCCCACTGCTACTTTTCTTTCTTTAAAAATATCAGGATTAAATGGCAATTACCTAGAAAAAAGCATTATGCCTAATTTGCTCATTTGCAGTACTGGCAAGCAGCACACTAACTAGATACAGTTATCAGCTATAAAAACCTTATTAAGCAGCAATAGCAATTAATTAGTGTTGTAACTCTAGAATCAAAGAGGGTCAACACCCTAAGGTTGCTCAAGGACTTTTGTTTGACCTACAGATGATTGCTATAATAAAATGCCCTCAGGAACTTAACTCAGTGGGGAATGTTTTATTTATCAGTTATGTACACTATATGCCTAAACAGCATGATTCCAAGTCAGGTTAAAATTGTTTACTTATTAGAAGGCTTGAAGCTTTGAGTCCAAACCTTACTGTTGCATAATACATAGAAACTGCCTGCCATGCCAGCAGTCTAAAAACACACACTTAGTATTGCTGGAGAGTTTATTTCTATTATACTTGAATGTACAGTAGTAAGCCAAATCCTTGAATGCTGTCTGTTAAGAGAGTTCTAGTAGCTACACACTTTTGAAGAAAAAGAAACAAGCTTAAAGTCTTGCACTATTTTGACATTATCCACTCCCCTATATATTTTTGAGATACCTGCATCACATTTTATTAAAAATTTGCCATGAAAACATGTCAATTATCTAGTTAGACTGAGGGAAAAATCCTTCGCGTACCAATAAAAACCTTGTTACCATGTCAAAGCAAAAGGGAAACTACAAAAATTATCATTTCCTTCCCCTTTTGGCTGAAAAACATTTTGACAAAGAAGAAATTGATCTAGTACCACAAGCCATGCCTCTACCAACAGACCAGACTGGCATTTTGAAGACAAATACAGCCTGAAGATGACAAGATCACCATTTTTCCTGTTGTTAGGAGCCAGCCGTTACAGCCAATAGTCTGACTACCAGACTAACGCCAAGAGGAGCAAAGTAAGCCCTGTGTCTCCTGGCCACATTACACATTGAAACACACGAAAAAAGTTTCCTTCCTCCTCCCTACTCAGCATAGGTGGAGAAAACAGTTACCTGATGAAGGCAAACCAGTCTGGAAAGCCTACTCTCCTGGGTTACTGTGGTGGTTCACCCACAAGCAGCAGCTAAGCACTCCACTTGCTCCCACAAGAGGAACAGAAAGAGCCTCCTTGTGTTGGGATAAGGGCAGTTTACTGACAAAACCTCCATGAAAGTAGAAAAATAACACCCATAACACTCACATCCAGTGATAACACAAAGTACCTTACCAACAGAGTGCTGCACAACACAAAGTCCCAACTGGAAACACCAGGAGTGCCCCTCCCCAAACAGCCCCTTTTATGGGGAGTGATGTCAGGTGGTGTGGAAACAGCCCTGGCTAACTCTGCTCACCTGGGCTAACTCAGCTCACCTGGGCTGGCTGCTTGGGGAGGTTACCTGTGACCTGGACAGAACTAGGACATTACCCACCCCTTTTTCCACACCATCTATATGATGCCCAAATCTTACATTTTCAGAAGTGATTGGAACTGAAGGCCAGCTCCTCCTGCCACCCTAACTGGTGGTGCCGGGTTCAAAGGAAAGGCTCCTTCCACACACTATGCCACCAATGCTACATGGAGCAAGTGGGTCTCACTTATCACACAGCTGGCTCAAATAGGAAACCCCAATCACCCAGAAATCCTAGAAGTAATTATAGGCTGGCCAGAACCTGGACCGTTACCTCAAGCACTACATGCTCCATTTCCACTCAGGGGGTTTTTACTGGAGCAGGGAGGACACGGATGCTGAAGCCACAATCTTGAGGAACGCCACAGGCTGCCCGCGGCCACCTCTAGTGCCCAGGCAGCTAGAGATGTTCCTTTCCGGGTTACACCAGGAAGGAACAGACCTCTGGGCTACAGCACGCTGCTCAGGACGGACAGCAGAATCAAGAGTCGCTGCCGCAGCTCCTCATCTCACAGGAACTGCCGACGTGACCGCGCAGCGCTGAGGCGCCTCCCGCCCTTGCCTCGCGCTCCTTCCCCCTCGCGCGCAGCTCGCGCAGCGCTGAGGCGCTTCCCGCCCTTGCCTCGCGCTCCTTCTCCCTCGTGCGCAGCCCGCTCAGCGCTGAGGCGCCTCGCGCTCCTTCTCCCTCGTGCGCAGCCCGCTCAGCGCTGAGGCGCCTCGCGCTCCTTCTCCCTCGTGCGCAGCCCGCTCAGCGCTGAGGCGCCTCGCGCTCCTTCTCCCTCGTGCGCAGCCCGCGCAGCGCTGAGGCGCCTCGCGCCCCTTCTCCCTCGTGCGCTGAGGCGCCTCGCGCTCCTTCTCCCTCGTGCGCAGCCCGCGCAGCGCTGAGGCGCCTCGCGCTCCTTCTCCCTCGTGCGCAGCCCGCGCAGCGCTGAGGCGCCTCGCGCCCCTTCTCCCTCGTGCGCAGCCCGCTCAGCGCTGAGGCGCCTCGCGCTCCTTCTCCCTCGTGCGCAGCCCGCTCAGCGCTGAGGCGCCTCGCGCTCCTTCTCCCTCGTGCGCAGCCCGCGCAGCGCTGACGCGCCTCCCGCCCTTGCCTCGCGCTCCTTCTCCCTCGTGCCTAGCTCGCGCAGCGCTGAGGCGCCTCCCGCCCTTGCCTCGCGCTCCTTCTCCCTCGTGCGCAGCCTGCGCAGCGCTGAGGCGCCTCGCGCTCCTTCTCCCTCGTGCGCAGCCCGCGCAGCGCTGAGGCGCCTCCCGCCCTTGCCTCGCGCTGCTTCTCCCTCGTACGCAGCCCGCGCAGGCACCGCTGCTCTCCGCAGGAACCCAGGGGCCGCCTCGGCAGCACGAGAAAGAGGGTTCGGGCTGCACCGAGGGACTCAGGGAACGGCCGGAGGGCGGGGAAATGGTACCAGCTTCCCCCCAGCGCACTTCCCTCCTGGAGGGTAGTGCCCAGGGCACCTCAGATGACCCGCGGCTCCCCCCTCCCCGCCCCGACGGAGGAAGAGAAGCGGAGGAAGTGCTGGGACACACGTGAAAGCGGCGCTATGAGGTACGGCGGGACCCCCGAGGGGAACGCCAGGCTGAAAGAGCCCCATTCCCTTAGGAAGGGTCTGTAGTGCAGGTGGGCACTGCCCTGCCCTGGCCCACCTTCCCTTGCAGGTGGGGGGGATCCTGGCACGGGCGCTGGGAAGCTCCCCTTAGGCTGTTTCTGTCTCGGCTGGTGCCTGAAGGAGACCAGCAAGGTGCCGTGTCCCTGGGATTGTGCGAGGGAGGATGGACATTGAAACAGTGAGCACCTCTTGCTGAGGAGGAAAACTAGAGTAGCCTGCCAGGAGCAAGGTGGCTCTTAATGATGTTGATAAAAAGACTGCAGCTTTCCCTCTGCTTATGTTAAGCTGTGCTAGCCTTGGGGTTTGAGCTGACTTGGTGATGGGGAGCCCAGCATCACAGCAAACACTATGTTTACCCCAGTCCTGTTTTTTTGCAAAGCTATTTGGATGTTCTGTTGGAATGGTGTGCTTAAAGATTAACCATGCCACAAGCTAGATGTATAATTCACTTTAAACTGTTCACTGAAACTGTTCAACAGGCTACTAAAACAATACAGGCCACACCACGTAAGGGTTGTGCTCATAGCAGTGTTGAGCTTTTCATATTTGTCATAAACACCAGACAGTGGTAGGGTTATCTGTGTTGTAATGCACGCTATTTGTTGTAAAATTGTGAAAAAAATACATAAAGAGCATCCAACTTTATCAGAACCCAACTGATAGAACAAAGTGTTGCTGTACTGTATTGGTGTGAAAGCCAGTGGAGAGACACGAGTGCACAGGTAGCGTTGTACCTTCCTCACACGGGTCAGGGCTGTGACAGAGAAGAGGTGTCCTGAGAGAGAAGTGTCCCATGGGCTGGGTTCAGCCCTGGGGCCAACACCTGCGCCGTGCTAATTGAAATCATGATTCATGGCTTGGTTAATTCCAACAAAGTTTTAAATATTCTTTTAAATAGTAAGGAGAATGCTTAAGGCCCTGCATGATCTGGGTGCTGCGCCATTTAAAGACCACAGGTGACAAATGGTGCTTTAGCTGTGTGGTCTCGGACAGCTGTCAAGGTGCTATTAAATTCAGTTGGTAACAGGGAGTATCAATCTTGTGGCACAGAGCAGTAATTCAGGATTCTGTATAAAAGTGCAGTGTCTCTTTGTGGATTGCCTTTTTGCAATACAAGACAAAATCACAGCAACTGGTTCACAACTGATGCTGTCAAACAGGAGAACAGGTTTTCTCTCTCCCTCTGTATCAATGGAAGAGATGAAATTTAATGATTGCTCAACTTCAGTTATTCAGCCTACAGCTTAGCAAGAATGAAATTAACCATATTTTAACTGCCTGTGTTTGGATTTCAGTAGATTTCATGATGATGAAATTGAAGAGGGTGCAGAACTGGCAGGGCTTATGTACCTTTCTAGCTGACAAAGTAACTCCTGGGATTTGATCTGTGAAAAGTAAAATGGGTTCTCTCTCCCTTTCCTAGGAAACTGTGATTTAAACAAAAACATTCTGGCTGTTCCCAAGGGGAATGAGCCACGAATAGTCTTGACTGTTAATAGTTTGAGTTTTCCTTGCTCATATGATATTCTTCCTGTCTTCCAAAATGCTGAACAGGTTTTGTTAAAAGCCAGATATCAGGGAAACACTTTGTGTAGCTGAAGTTCTCATCCACAAAAAGGAGAATAGGAGCTTGAAGGAATTTGGTAGTACATAGAAATTTACAGTTTTGAAGGTATTGGTGTATTTTCAGAACTTGGATACTTAGGATTTCATTCAAAGCTAACCAAAATTAATTGTTTGGAGAATTCCTATTGTATCCACACACAGAAAAACACTGGTACACAAACTCACTGAGCCACAGTTATGCTAATACCTAAAAATCCATGATGGATCCTTCTGACAGAAGGAATTATACTTACCTTATTTCATTTCCAGAAACGTATGGAAAAATGGTTTTCTCTCAGCATGTTTTTTTTAGCAATGTAATTGCTGACTGAGGTAGACCTTGTGTCATTGAGAAAAAGATCAGAATTTAACTTCTCAGAGAGTAGCAGACTTTTTTCAAATCCTTAAACTAAGTTATTTAACTATTAAAATAAGTAATTTTGCTGCTAATTTTTCTTGAAAACATTTCCAAGAACACATGTTTGAAAAGGAACAAAGCCTCCACAGTATCTGGATCGTTGACCCCGCTTTTCTTTTGGGGGATAGGTTTGAAATAAGTTTTTTCCCTTCAGAAAGTCACTGCTCTGGAATAGACTTCAGAGACATGATTAAAGGTAATAGCTTCAAATCCACTGAAACTCCTAAGTGTTTGTTACACGCTCTTAGTTATCCATAATTGAATACACAGGTAAAATTTTAGTCAATTTGTCTGAAAGTATTTCAGTTCATTGACTTTATACCATCTCCTGGGTTCATGGTTACATTCCATTTGCTGCATACCTCCCCTCATCCCTTTCATTTTCCAGTTAGTGCTCAAGCCTATTTCCATGCAAAGGGTTGCTGCTTAAGACATGAACAAACTGCAGCTTAGTTTTACTTGCATATGTTTAGGTCCCAATGAAAACCCTCATGTTGAAAACAATTGGGTTAATTTTAGGCAGTAAATTTAGCAGGAATATTCATATGAGTAAATATTTCCACAATTGCTTTAGTTCCAGACGATAGAGATGAAATTAAATTTGAAGCCTAATATATTACTTTTTCATGTGAAGGTACATTTCATAGAACACTGCTCCCTCCTCCTCCCCCCCTCTAAAAGGTTAGTTAAAAGAAAGATTTATTACAGGGAAGTTATCAAGACATAATTTATATATTTGAATTGATGAATTGATAGTTTTAATCAAAGGGATTTTTTTTCCTTCTGAGCTAGCAAATGTAATTCTTCAGCTGTTATTATTCTTGCTTACATGCCTGTGTTTTTTTCCCCTTCTGAACCATAAAAAAAAAATGTTTGGCATGTCTTGGGCTTAAAATCTATCAGTTCTTTGAGTAAAAAAATATGATATATTGGACCTAATGAAGGTATTTGTGTTGATGCCCAATATTTTTAATTTAAAGAAGTGAAAATTACGGACTTTCTCCCATCACCAGCCTGACAGCAGGGTGGTGTTTGGACTTCGATTAGTGCCTCATGATGTCTGCTCTTAAATCTTTTGCTTCCTCTGAAAATTGTATTTCAATGACTTTTTTTTTTCTGTGAGATGAAGCAGCTGTTTTTGATGGTGGTTTGGAGAAATTTGATTAGGAATCTTTATAAAACATGGCTTTATTGTTATCTTTATAAGACATGGCTTTATTGTTATGGGTTTTTTTTTTTGGTGTGGGTTTTTTTTAATCATTTAATATGCTCAGTTGAAGTTGAGAGAATTTACCTAATTGTTTTGTAGCTCTTCATGGTTCAAAGGCAAAATTATACAACTGAGCTAAATACCTTGCAAAACCAGTAGGTATTTATTCCTCACTGTGATCATTCCTTGAAGTCTTCACTTGGCATGAAGCAACAGCAAGTGGCCATGTGGTAGTGATACCGCTGTGTTTTTCTCATTGCTGCTAGGGAGTTGCCCCAAGGCCTGCAGCAGTGATTTGCCCCAGCATTTAGGAGTACTTCTTAATTAACTGTGCTCTGCTTCTATTTGCCCTCACTTTAGACTTCCCTAAACAAATTCCATTATGTGCCTTGTGTTTCTGACAGACTTCCCCCCTACCTTCTTTGGGTTTGAATGAAATGAGAAGCAACACCAGGGCCAAGAAACTGAGCAGAACAGACCTCATCAGGAGCATGAATTACGATTCACTTTTATAGTTGAATGAAACATAAACGTTCCCAATTCTTCCATATGCTGTATTATCACTTCAACTAATGCAACTGAAACAAATTTATAGATGCAGTTAACTAGGAAGATGATTACCAAAAAAGTCATCTCACAAAAACTTGATTGATGCAGCAGCCTAAGTAACACTTTCTTCCTCTCTGAGTCTGGCCTTCATTGATTTCTAGGATTCAGTGAAGAGCAGTTGCTATTAACTTTATCTTATTGAAAAGTGATGTGTTACTGGTATGAAAGAAGTCCAGTAGGTGGAATTCAGTCTGTTATTTTGCCAGAAATAGAAGGACGCTTTGGTAGATCATTTAACCTTTGTTCCTGTGATCTAACCAAGGCACTTAATACGTAGCCCTTAGATTTCTGGCAACTGAACTTTTAGTAAAGACTCTTATCTTTTTCAAGTTATCTTAATAATCACATTCTTTTTTCCTCATCTTTTTTCCACATAAAGATTTCATTTCAATTAACAGATCACTAAACTTTTCATTGCCTTCTTGAAGGACGTGTTCGATTCAATTAGAAATGAGGTTCCCATTCTTTCAGGTTTTTTTAGGTTGCCTAATGAGTAGAAGTTGACAGAGGATTCTATTTCTTTAAAGGAAAGGACTATTATAGTGCTTTTCCAAATAAAATAGTTTCCCCTTAAATTTCCGTAAAGAGTCATCACTCTCAAACTGTTAAAGTCTGCCCTTTCAGTTTGTACAGTAAGTGTATGAAGCCATATGTTTACTAGCATGCAGATTTCCTTATTAGGACAGAAAAGCAGGGTTAGCTGGTGGAGTTTGGCTGAGATTCACTGTGTGTGCTATCATCTGTGTTGGTAAATGAGTGTACATAGTGATTGACAACAAAGGTGCCTGTTTGAGAAAGGATACAGATTTTATGTGGCAGTAGGAGTACAAGTAATGCCATCTAGTTACCCTAACAGATCCTGTGATAATAGAACCTCGAGCAGGCTCTACAAATTACTTAATATGAATAAAATATTTATTTTTTCCTTGTATAATAGATGAGCTATCTTAAAATAGTGCCATGTGAATAAACCCCTCTAGCTCAACAGCAAAATGCTCAAGTTGTCATCGTGTCTCTGTGTATGAGACATGACTGAATCAGTTCTACTGGATTCAACTGTAATAATAAAATCATAAGACTTGGGGATTTCAATAACACCCAGGAAGGGCACCCCAGCATAAGCAGAAATACTCATTGGGGTAGTATATTCCAGGCTGATGTACGTTAAAAGGTGTTAATTTTGGTTGTTGTCCTCAAATACAGCCCTGAAATCCTTTTCTGTTGGATGTGTGAAAACCCAGTTCAAGTACCTAATGTATTGTGTAAAGTAAAAGAAAGGGACTTTAATCTATATAGTAGCATCTGGTGGTGGAACTAATTAGCACCAGTTGAAACACTGGCCCATGCACTGGGAAAATACATGAGAAAATAAGATTACACTATTCCTGCAAGAAATGGGTCACTGAGCATGACCTAGCATGGGTCATAGGTTCTTGGCTACCTGAGTCTTTCATGAAACATTTTAAATACATACTAGCTTTTTATTGTTGCTTATGAAAACATCTAAATTTGCAAACAGAAATAGATTTGACTCTTGATGAAAAAATTGTTTTGTAAGACTGAGGGGAAATGAATTATTAATAGTTAAATAATCACAATATTAATAATTAAATTGTAAATACAAGTTTAAATGCACGTTTTTCCAAAGCTCAGTGAAAAGCAATTGCTAGAGGTGCACCAAATTAAAAGCACTGCAGAGACAACTGCCAAGTCAGGCATTCCGCCTGTATTGTCAGTGGAGATGGTGCCATCAAATCCTTGAGCTTCTTCAACCCTAATCTCTGTGTGCTGCCAGACCCATGCCGCTGTGTTCTGAGCACAAAGTGCTTTTACTGCATAGAATCACAGGCTGATTTGGGTTGGAAGGGGCCTTAAAGCTCATCTAGTTCCAACCCCCCAGGTTGCCCAATGCCCCATCCAACCTGACCTTGAACACTTCATGGGATGGGACATCCACAGCTTCCCTGGGCACCCTATGCCAGGGCCTCAACACCCTAACAAAGAAGAAATAATATTCTTCCTAATATCTAATCTAAATCTACCATCTTTCAGCTTATTTGGGGAATGCTGTGCAGTGGGACCTGCGTGAGGGAAACAATCTTGATATTCTGCTGAAGGGAAAGAAAGGAGATTTGGTTTTGTTTCCAAAGGATAGCAGAAAGCACACCGTTTTCCCTAAGCTCATTTGAAGCATAGGAGGTATGAGATGAGTTTGCATTATGCCAGTCTATGCAGGCTTGAGCTCTTATGAGGTGTACAGGTATGCAGGCTTGAGCTCTTATGAGGTGTACAGGAAGGGACACTAACATGTAAAGTTACTGCAGCAGGTTTAATAGTGTCACACAACCTATGCTCCATTTAGGACATGAATTCAAAGCTCAGCTTAGAATGAGGGATATCGGAATTTCAGTAAGTTCCTCAAATCCTCCGTTGGCCTGTTACAGCTTTTGTGACATTCCAGGGAAGCAAGAAACACAGTGGAATTTCTCTAGGAATATTAAAGGGAGCTGCTTTATACTGGAGCGTCATAAGTAAGGGAGATGAACAGTAAGAACATGCTTATCAGAATTACAGTACTCCCCTGCAAAAAAAAGTCTATTTTTTTTCATTCAGGAAAAGATTTGTAAATTGTATAGCATGTAGGAAGAAATAATTTGATATAAAGTTATAAGATGCAGTCAAAGCAGCAAATTTTAGTGCAGAAGACAGATTTCTTTCAGCAATTGCTTTTCAAATCCTTGTTTTGTTTCGAGTGATATTCCAGCTATGTGTCTGAAGGCAGTTAGACCCACTTGCCTTTCTGAGGAAAGACTTCTGTAAAGTTTTTATTTAGCTTTAGAAGTTTCTTAAGCTTGTGAACAGTGTTTCAAGTTCTAATTTGGATGTTTATGTAAATTGATCAGTTACCTATCCTCCAGGGATGCCTGTTTGTACTAGGAGTAAGGTATGTGTACATGGTGAATCTATGGAAACGTATACACAGTTGTGTTATCATGTTCCCACACCAAATAAGTCTTACTAATTATGCAGAAGATTGTTTACCTATTGCAGCCTAATGATTTACTTCCTGACTCTAGTAGAGTGTATGATCTTTTGTATAATTATGCTGCTGGCATCCTGGGTGAGTTATTGATAGGGTTACTTTACAGAAGATAACACAATCTTCTATTTAAGACAGTCAGTTTAAGGTAATTATGACATTCGTCTCTGTGCAGCTTTGACTCATATGGACTGTGCTTTCAGTTGTAGGTTATCAGAAACACGCAAACAATCATCTACTACTCATTTTTGAAATGCAATGGAATTTCAGTCAGTATAAGGAGTGTAATAAACATATTAGAAATATATCTGTATCACTGGCCTGAATGAACAAAGCAGTTCACATTGTAATACCCTTTTTAAAAGTAGGCGTATCAGTGTTATCATTGCTGTTTATAAAACAGGCAAAAACCTTCTTTGCTTCCTTGCATTACACCTGGTTTTTGGCTGCACAAAGTTCTTCTGACCCAGAATGGTCTCAGAAAAGGCTCATTTATATTTTCAGTTTTCTAATCAGTAGAACTTTTTTATGCCATGGACACATACATAGAAATCTTAAAAAACAGAGAATAAGAAGGTCCTTCTCTGAACACGCAGCGTCCTTGGATTGATTTGGTAATTTAATTTATTAGAGAAGTAGGAAATTGCTTAAAACTTAAAAATATCATCTGAGAAAAACTGTAATAGATGTTTATTTGCTTACTGGTGTAGTCCTATCAGAGTGGACATGTAGTTTTCTTTTCCTAGATAGACATAGTGCATCCAAATGAAGAACACTAACCCCTTGTAGAAAAAAAGTTTCAAATAATCAAAGAAGACACAAAATCCAGTGTGCTCTGAGCACATTATTTACTAGCCTGTGCAAATTCAGATCTGTTTGGTCTAAACCGTTCCCATCTGGCTTAGCAGAGAGACATCATCTCCTTTCCAGATTGTGCTGGGGGTTTCAGCTGATTGCTGTCTTTTGTGCTAATAAGCACAGAACTCTGTTCTGCCTAACGATGGAACTCTGTAACATGAACATCTGGGGAAGCACGAGGTGTCTTGTTAAAAGTCTTGCTATCTCCACATGTAGGAGTTCGAGTCCTTGATGGTGTGACAGTTTCTCTGATAACAGAATTAATTAGCAGGCTTCATCTGAAGCTGGGCTGCTCTGACGTGGTGTCTTCATGCAAAGGTCTCTTGATTTATCATCATAACTCTTGTTCTCACTGAAAACAGACACTTCTTAAAAAATACAAGACAAAAGACATTACTGGTTATTTTTTGCTGTACCTGTGCAATTATTTAAAAAAGTTGGGCAAACATTGACCATTATTGAAGAGCTGTGTTCAGTTTTGGCCCCTCAATGCAAGAAAGACATAGAGGTGCTGGAGCCTGTCTGGATAACAGCAGTGAAGCTGGTGAAGGGTCTAGAGCACAAGTTTTATGAAGGAACTGGGGTGGTTTAATCTGGAGAAAAGGAGACCTGTTTGCTCTCTACAAATACCTGTTGTAACCAGTGGGGGTCAGTCTCTTCTCCCACGTAGCAAGTGATAGGACAAGAGTTGCACCAGGGGAGGTTTAGATTGGATATTAGGAAAAATTTATTCACTGAAAGGACAGGAACGTGTTGTCCAGAGAAGTGGTTGAGTCATCATCCCTGGAAGTATTTAAGAGACATGTAGATGTGGCACTTAGGGACATGGTTTAATTGTGGATGTGGCAGTGTTAGGTTAATGGTTGGACTTGATGATTTTAATGGGCCTTTCCAACCTTAATGATTCTATATATGAAAATAAAAATGCTGAATGGGCAGAAATGCCTGTACAAGTCAGCTTGTGGCTGGCTACCTGTGTGGCTGAGAACCACATCCTTAATGAGGTATATGGACAGAAGCTTAGTTGGTATAAATCAGTAGCTCCACTGAAGTTTGTGTAGCTGAGCTGATTTAAATCAACTAGGATCCAGGCATGCTGCCATCAGAGACAAAGACAAGCTACTTTCAAATTCAGTTTTAAGAGCCTGTAGAATCCAGCAAACTCCTGAATACACAAACAGCTGAAGCTCCACACAGTGCCACTGCTCAGACATTACCCATTTAGTAACAATGGTGTAAGTGGTTCATTTAACAATGTTTTCCTGTTTCCCTTGAAGTTCTCTGTACCATGTATTGTTCCCAAGGCAGCTCTCTAGTATTCAGGTGCTCATAATACTCTGAAATTTATTTTGGAGTTGATATTTTCAAAGTGAAGGGCAGTAAAAATGACGTATTTCTTCTGTCCTACAGGAGCATGTAAGAAAATTGTTCAGCAGTTGGTAAAATACATTTGAGGTGCTGAGATAAACTTGGCAAATTGAGTGCTTTTTACACTTGGATTTTAGCAGATCCCATATAGTTTGGAGGCTTATGTTAAATATGTTTTTTGGAATTAGCAAGACAGGTAATATATACAGTCTCCAGCAAAAAAATGTTGTGGGGAACATTAAAGTTTCGGTTTTGAAATGGGTCACAGTGGGAATGGAAACTGCTGTTCCTGTGAGTGCAGCCTGGCCATTCACGTGTGACTAAATAAATAAATAACCAGCTGAACTCACCAGCTACTTTCCAGGCAGGTAAGGCTGTCCTATTAAATCATTATTGAAACTGTGCTAACCCACTTTATGGTTACAGTCACTTCTATTTCATCAGGTTAACTAAAACTGGAGTTTCAGATGTTCCCAACACTCTTGTTTAGTCTTCTTTTTGGAGTGAGGCATTCCGTGCTCTTCCTCCTCTCCTCCTCTCCTCCTCTCCTCCTCTCCTCCTCTCCTCCTCTCCTCCTCTCCTCCTCTCCTCCTCTCCTCCTCTCCTCCTCTCCTCCTCTCCTCCTCTCCTCCTCTCCTCCTCTCCTCCTCTCCTCCTCTCCTCCTCTCCTCCTCTCCTCCTCTCCTCCTCTCCTCCTCTCCTCCTCTCCTCCTCTCCTCCTCTCCTCCTCTCCTCCTCTCCTCCTCTCCTCCTCTCCTCCTCTCCTCCTCTCCTCCTCTCCTCCTCTCCTCCTCTCCTCCTCTCCTCCTCTCCTCCTCTCCTCCTCTCCTCCTCTCCTCCTCTCCTCCTCTCCTCCTCTCCTCCTCTCCTCCTCTCCTCCTCTCCTCCTCTCCTCCTCTCCTCCTCTCCTCCTCTCCTCCTCTCCTCCTCTCCTCCTCTCCTCCTCTCCTCCTCTCCTCCCTCTTTCTTTTTGATGAAATTATTTATCAAGTTGCATGAATGAAATTCCATTTCCTTCAACTGTCCAGAGGTAATAGCAAGGATAATGACCTTAATAATAGCACTGCTGAACGTTTTCTTGAAATTTAATTGCCAACAAAGCCACGAACTCTGCTCACCATGATGGGGAAAGTCAGTGGGCTCAGCTTAGGCAAAAAGATTAGTGTATTGAGGCACTAGCTGTTAAGACTACGCTGTTCTTTTATATGTACTTGAGTTGACTAAATGGACTTACATAATGCCAAACTATTCTCTATATTAGACGATAATGCCACATTATGCAAATTAATTCTCTGAAATGTGAGCTGCGTTGGTAATTATCTTTATTAATGACCTGCTTGCTGATCTTAACAAAATAGGTTATCATAATAGTAACAGAGAAGCCTGGCTTTAAGGGAAGGAGCCAGAACTTCTGGCAACAAATCTGAAGTGATAACCACTTTCGAGGTGGTTTGCTAGCGAGACTTTTACATGTGGCAGGAGAGCAGCCTCTGTCAACGTGTGTTAATATGCATGGCAACTTTTCATTAAGGATTTGGGGATTTTAATCAGAGCTGTAGATACCTCTATGATATGGTAGATTCACAGTGGAAGTCCATGAAGTTCAGAACAACATAGAAATTTTTTTTAAAATATCCACTTAATTTGTCTAACTTTACAAATGCCACTTTTTTAGAATTGCAAAGAAATAGGGGTTTGCATTCTTCTCTGTTTTAATGATACATTATTAACCTCTCCAGATTATAGTTTCAGGTAGTTTTCAGTTGTTTTACAAAAACAAAGTTTTCTTGACAGTCTTGTTCAAGGCATAATTAGAACAATTAAGTCATTTTAGGTTAATTTCAACAGCAAAGAAACCCATAGACTTTAAAAGAAGCATGATCAGCTTTGAACTAAGCTTAGGCATCAATTTTTATTATTTCTTTGAAAACACAAATAAAGTCTCTCACATGGCTGGATTTGCTAGTTAATTATCCACAGCATCTGCAGGGGCAGAATTTGGTCTTATGCCATTTAAGGTTTGGCAAGACAGATACATGATTCTGCACTCAGAAAATTGCATCCTTGCTAAAAACACTTTGACTTCTGAAATTACCAAGAGCCAGATGCTGGCTTGATTTGGTGGACCTTTGTAGGTAAGTCTATTGCAAAGTGACCACACATTCAGCACCAGGTTACCTGTGTGGGTGCTTTGGAAAATGTAGAAATTATTTCAATTCTTGCTAGAGGAATTTTGCAGTCTCCTGGAAAAAGGTCAAGGTTTTCCTATGATACCAAAATATTGTTGATGCAGAGTTCATATGGCAAACTTCTGATTTGGAACTGTACCTAACCAAGGTTTTAGGGGTGTACAGCAATAAAATTGGAGATTGTCCTGCAAACCAAAGGCTGCCACAGTACATGGGTCAGATGGAAGTACAACATTTAAAGACAACTGTGATATTATTTCCCTGGATACCAACATACCTTTTTTCACAATTACATGTGAATATACAGAAACCTGACAGGAGATTTTCTGATTACCTGATAAGATAATCCAGCCCAGAAATGCCTGTATCAGAGCTAATAGGGATACTCAACAAAGTCCCATCCATAGCTTTCCTTCCAAAATTCTTGAAATGACCATTGTTGCTCTTTGTTAAAATTTGTGTGTCATTTCTAGTGTAAACATTGTCCAAGATTATTTGCCAATCTTTAAATGTATTTGCTTTTTATTTTAAACCTGGCTTTAGGACTCTGCTACTGTTTTATACTGGTGAAATACCATTTGTTTCATTGCTGCTGTGGCTGATAGTCAGTGTTGAAAGTGCAGTAGCCCCGCTTTGTTAGCATCATCTCTGCATCCCTATTATTGAGATTGAGGCTACTGGGGAAAGGATGATATTTTTCACCATTTTGGGAAGTGTTACCGCTCCCTGAGGAAATGCAAACATCCCACACTCAGTTACTTTATTCAAGTGTAATTTAAAACCAGCTCTCAAGCATAATGGGATGTTACAGCCAATATTTATTTTTCTTTCATTAGATAAATAGTATTAAATTGCAATCCTTGAGAAAATTGTACAGACTGTATCACATCTGAATGTGTTTGAGCTTGAGTCTCGCTCAGGCAAATTCTCATCATATTCAAATAACCATCATTATGCAAATAAGAACATTCTCATTGCCAAGCAAGTTTAAAATGGATGTTTGTTTTTTATCATGATGAATTATCTTCCTCCTGGTAGCAGACAGCTACGTGCAGCTCGGGAGAGCAGTACAGGTCCTGTTTATTCTTCAGACTTTTTTTTTTGCCAGTTGCAAGCCAATTTTTTTGCTAGCTAGTATAGGCTTTGATTGCTCTTCTTTCCATGTATCTTGCCTGAAAAACAGTGCAACCAAGCTTTTCTCATCACCCAAGATTTTGGCTTATTGGTGTTAGCAAATTTGGTCCTAACAAACCTTTTTTTTTGTGAATCAGGCAACCTGAAGTTGTCATCTCCCAGAGGCAGGCTAGCACTTCATACCAGTGTGTGTATACCCTGTGACTGAAGAGTAAATTCTGGACGTAGTGCTTAGCTTCTGCACTTACCCAGACACTACAGCAAAGAAGTGAGTATTTCTTCTATCCACTTTTGGCCTGAAAATCAGCTGTGAACAGTTTTGGAGCCGTTGCGGGTTCAAAACTGAAAAGACCTCTGCAATCTCAAGGGTTAACTGCTCTTCTTTTTTACCCCAGGTCTAGGGAGTAATTCCCTAGCAATTGTAAATCAATTGACTTCGGTAGCCAAATGCCGGCAGATATCTCTTCTTATAGAATAGACAAATAATCTCAGCTTTAATGCAGCATCTACAGAGACAGTTAATAGCTGTGCAAGGTCCTTGTGCAGAGTTAGATGTAGCTATTTGTTGAAAATTCTGTATCTGTAGTAGTTCCAGGACTCTCATCTCCTTCGTGTAACAGGGCCTTTGCTACACCCTGTGTTCAGCTGTACCTGTAGCAAAGGATGTAGTTTGACATCGTGGGAACTGGCAGCTCTCCCAGCCCATCCCAAGTCTTCACACGCTGATCTCTTATCTCTGGTTGCCTTGAAGGTTCTCTTGGTTTGCAAAATAAACCCTCACCAAACACATCAGGCAATATGTTTGTCTTGTTTCCATCCTGGAGCAACTTACTGCAAGTGTTTGATATTTAAAATACAATTCACGTGCTTTGCATTTCTGACACAACCTGCACAATGGAGTCCTAGTCATGGCTAAGGGCCCATGCACTGCTATAATTGAAATGATGTATAAACTAATAAAAAATGGGTCACAAAGGCAAAGGAAAGGACTGTAGTAACACATAATTTTTTGTTTGACTGTTTTCTGCAATATCCACCCAAATACCATCAAAAATATTACTTCAGTGGAGGCCAGTCTACATGGCAGAAATACATATTAAATCCCCAATTTGCAGAATGTTGACTCACAATGGACACTTTAAAACTTTATTTTGATGTTTCTTGTACTTATTTTCCACAGGACTTGAAAACTGAGATTAAATACTACGCTATATCAGAGGTACTGTACAAAGTTTGCAAATTGCAGTTTCCTTCTGTAAAACAAGGCTCTTTTCTGTGAGCCACTTAATTCTATCAGCGAGTGCCTCAAGGTAGAAATTAATTACAATTCAGAAAAGCGTAAATAAAAGGTTGCAGAAGTCATCTTCATTTTTTTCTCTTTGATGTATGTATTGTGCAAAAGGGAATGGTAGTTGTAATAACAGTTTTAGTATTTGGCCAAAGCTTGGGATCTCTCCATTATCACATTAATTCTTAATACTTAAAAATAAATGGATCATTATGGAGATGACAAAGTCTCACAAAGATTTCTTACTCACTTTGTTAAGCTATTACCAGATTCCTCTCTCATCTGTGCAGAAAATGACTAATTTTTAGTCCAGTTACTGCAAATGAAACGTACTGCTTCATTTATTTACAACGAACAGAGGTGCAAAATGAAACATGACACTAGAACTAATATCTGTTGTAGGACGTATTTTATGGAGATGATGGTCCATTTAACTTAAGAAATACTAGTCCTGTGAAATCATAAGAACTAAATCTCATCAGCATGCCAACTTTTCTATGATACAGAGTTCAATATAAATCCACCAGTCTGTATTTAAACCTAAGATTCCGAAGGTTCTTCACTCAGAGATGTCTCCAATCTATCATATATTAAATTATTTTTAATTTTTGCTTCTATAATATTTAGAAGACAGAAGGTAGACAGCAGGACTAACTCCTTTACAAAATTTTGTTAATGCAATGAACAATAAATAACAAAACCAATCTCCCTCATATTTGATTAACCACAACCTTCCATGCCCTTTCTGTTCTTTGCTCTCAGTTTTTATGCCAAGCACACTGAGGATTAAGAAATCAAAATAAATAGGTGGAAAAGAAGTACTTAATGCTCTGCAGAGTCATAAGAGAACGTGTAAGTGAGCTGTAGGCCAAGAGTTCTTGTTATGATGGCAGCATTGCTCCTGCTTATATTTACAGTGAATGTTACAGCTCCTGTAAATTAAAAATGCCACCCAACTACATAAAGAGGAAATGTAATCTATAAATAGCTACGTTATGCACATGGTATCATTTCCAGTTCAGTTAACCAAAAAGATTTTCCATCCTCTAATCTAACAGTTTATCCCATGAAGTTATGTCAGCATGCAAGTATGCGCTACAGGCCAAAATCTGCTTTCATTTATGTCTTTGTAAGATCACTATCTTAAAAGAAGCTGAACAGGATATTTTCTATGCCCACATCCTATCCCTAGCCACTTTTGTGTGTGATCTTGAAATAACCACAGTTTCTAATGTATGCATACATTTGCTAATGTGTTTTATTTATTAAAAGAGTGATTTGTGTGCATTCTCTTTTAGCAGAGCGGTTAGATGTCCCTCAGATTACCCACTGAATAGAAGATTTGTTTTAGAGTGGATCTTCACAGATAGATGCAATAATGAGATTTACGTTACTTTTCTAGTCATTGTGTGTGTTTGACATTTTAGGCTTTTTCTTTTTTTAAAAAAAATACTTTAGAATACATGAGGATTCTTGGAGATGCTGAATACAGGAGGATAAAGTCTTGGGAGGGAATATTAAATTGTGTAGCCTTTTCCAGTAGCATTGATTTGGAACTGCTTGCTCCCTTCGACCACAGGGCGGATAATCAAATTTGTACTTTTAGCTTTAACACACAGCTAAATCCTGGAGTGCTCAAATTTCCTTTGTTTTGGAAGGATCAAAGATCTGACTGAGGTTTTGTATGCAGTATGCTGTCTGGCTTCACTTTGATTCAATTAGGAAATAGATGATTAGCTTTTACAACACTCATGAGGTCACTTGGATGGAGTTAATGAAGAAACAAAAGGTGTAATAAGGCAGTGCTCTTATCTGAGTGACTAATGTTTGAAGGGGGAGCAGCTCTATTAGGAGCAGACGAAGGGGAAGAAAAACATACATCAGCTTTGCCCCAAACATTTATTGACATGAAGCCTTAGTTTACATGAAAAATCAGCCACAAATACTTACTGTAATGAAAAGATACAGATTTTAAGTTCATAATTCTTTGGTTTGGACGTGGAAAAATAATAACATTAAACTGTTGCAGTCTCTACAGTTTGAAAAAAAAATCACAATTGAATCTGAAAAGTATTGACAAAGAGTAGGGGGGGAGAGAAGTCCTGCTGAACACCTATAACTCCTGTTAAAATCTGATTAAACCTTTTATTAAAAAAGGGATGTAGAATAGCCCACCTTGCATTAGGTTAGTGTATACATGCACCATACTTTCCATAGGTAAAGAATGAATAGCTACATTTTGAAAAGGAAAAATTAACATACTGGATAAATAAAATTTTCTTTCTTTTTTGCTATATTTTTGATGGAAGGGACATAGTATTCCAGGGCAAGAATCCTCTAATGGTTTAGATTTTGTGTGGGTGTTTTTTTTTTTCCTCATCTCCTGGCACTTCCATAAGTTTGGGGTATTTGCTAAACACACAAAAAAGAAACACTACATTGAAAACAGCCCAGTTCTGCTTCCACAACTGATTTGACAGGAGTATTGGCAGTGTGAAGGGAAAGAAACAATTATTTTGGAAAATGTGGCTGCACCACTGAAATGAAATAAATGAGTGATAGGTTCTTTTTCATTAGAGAGTTGAATTCAGCTTTGAAAATTGTGTAAATCTGCCCAAATTCAACAGCCTGTATGTATTTCACTATACAGCTCTTTACACAAAGATTATTTAGCTAAAAGAAAAAAAAAAATCATCAAAAAATTGCTCAGTGGTCAGTTAGATCTGATTCAACTCAATTAGGCTAAGAAGATACTACAGCTTTGCCAAGATATGAAGTTATGCTGAGTGTGACCCAAGTAAGAATGCAGTATGGCTGGTGAACTTCCGAAAACCATCTGTACTCCACTCTCTGGAGGACTGTGGGCAGACCTCTGCTGCAGTGACAATGTGGGCTGCAGTGCCTGCATCATCCTGTGCTGCACCACATAGCATGGCCAGCTTGGTCCAGAAGTATAACCTTAGCAGTGGGGACTGGAGTATTGTGTCCAGTTCTGGGCTCCATGGTATAAAAAAGATGGGGATGTCCTGGAAAGAGTCCAGAGGGGGCTACAAAGAAGGGCCTGGAGCATCTCTCCTGTGAGGAAAAGCTGAGTGAGCTGGAGCTGTTCAGCCTGGAGAAAAGAAGACTAAGGGGGGACCTTATTAATGTTGACAAATATCTTAAGTATGGGGCGTAGGGGGAAATGGCCAGTCCCTTCTCAGTGTCTCTGGGGACAGGACAAGGGGCAATGGCTCCAAGTTGGAGCACAGGAAGTTCTGCACCAACATGGGGAAGAACTTTTCCCCAGTGAGGGTGAGGGAGCCCTGGGACAGGCTGCCCAGGGGGTGTGGAGTCTCCTTCTCTGGAGAGATTCGAGCCCCATCTGGATGCTGACCTGTATGCCCTGTCCTAGGGACCCTGCTTTGGCAGGGGGGTTGGACCCGATGAGCTCTCGAGGTCCCTTCCAACCCCTGTGATTCTGTGATTCTGTGACTTGCAGCTAACAAAGCCTGGTCCCTAACGCTGTCATGAAGGACAATACAGTTTCTTGTCCCACCACACTTCCCTCGGTGGATGGTGGCCTGGCATCTCTTCTGGATTTGAATTTTATCTGGACCTGGCCTTTGGTAACTCCCGTGCTAAAGATCATATGGGTAGAGAGGTGTATCTCGTCCCATTGTCTTTGCCACTAAAACACCTTTCCTTCTTGAACAGTCTGAGATTAATTTTTAAAATTTATTTTGCTAATATGAAGGTTCTTGACTCCTGTAAGGCAAGTGTTATTTATCTAATGTAGGCAAAATAATTTAAATTATTTATTAATGGCACATTTAATTGAATAGCTTAGCTGCTTAATGTGCATAGCATACATCATTTGTGTCCTCCTTAAATGACAAATGGTTTCTTTATTTTCATCTTTTTAGCTATATGAAAAGGATGTGTCTGTTAACTGTTTATGCTGTTTGGTTTATTTCATTCATTGATGAGGACTGGGTCAGGGATCAGTTAAGCCATCTGATTATTCATAAATCCATTGGTCCTGACAGGATTTACCTGAGGGTGCTGAGGGAGCTGGTGGAAGTCATTGCTTGGCCACTATCCATCATCTTTGCTAAACCCTGTGAAACAGGAGAGGTGCCTGAGGACTGGAGGAAAGCAAATGTTACTCCACTCTTCAAAAAGGGCAAGAAGGAGGACCCAGGTAACTACAGACTGGTCAGCCTCACTTCCAGATGATGGAGCGACTTGTCCTTGGTGCTGTCTCTAGGGACATCAAGAAAAAGAGGGTTGTTAGGAGTGGTCAACATGGTTTTACCAAGGGGAATTCATGTTTGACTAATCTAATAGCCTTTTATGAGGACATAATCAGGTGGATAGATGATGGTAGGACAGTGGATATGGTCTACCTTGACCTCAGTAAAGTAATTGACACCAACTCCCACAGCATCCTCCTGCCTAAACTGAGGAAGTGTGGTCTGAAAGGTCGAGTAGTGAGGTGGATTGAGAGCTGGTTGAAGGGAAGAAGCCAGTGAGTTTTGATCAATGGGACAGAGTCCTGCTGGAGGCCTGTATCTAGTGGAGTCCCTCAGGGGTTGGTACTGGGACCAGTACGAGTCAATATATTCATTGATGACCTGGATGAGGGAATACCTCATAAGGAACACCTTCCTTTTGAGGAAAGGCTGAGGGAGCTGGGTCTCTAGCTTGGGGGAGACTGAAGTGTGACCTTATTATTAATGTTTATAAATATGTAAAGAGCAAGAGTCAGGAGGATGGAGCCAGGCTCTTCTCAGTGATAGCAGCGATAGGACGAGGGGCAGTGGGTGCAAGCTGGAGCACAGGAAGTTCCATGTGAATATAAGGAGAAACTTTTTCACTGTGAGGGTGATGGAGCCCTGGGACAGGCTGCACAGAGAGGCTGTGGAGTCTGGAGACATTCAAAACCTGCCTGGACACATTCCTGTGTGATTTAGTCCAGGTCACCCTGCTCTGGTAGGAGGGTTGGACTAGGTGATCTTTCGAGGTCCTTTCCAACTCCTAACATTCTGTGATTCTATGTGATTCTGTGATTCTTTTGATAGTCTAATAAATCACTTTGTTGAGGAGTGCACAGCTTTACCAGTCATTATCTACAATGACAAAGAAAACAACTTCTGACATTGTTTGAGTGTCATAAATAGCCCATTTCCCTGATCAGACCAGTGAGAAAGTTTAGCCTAATTTAAACTGCCATGTTGTGGTGTAACATTTAATCCAGTGATGTTTATAACAGACTTCACAACAGGGACCAATACTTGTTTAAATGTTGTAATTTTTGCTAAGCACAGTAGTGTCTTAGTCTTAGTGTCCTGATGCATCAGAGTTGTTACACTGAGCCACATTCTTAAGTGAAAACGGTGTACTAAGCTGACATACAGAGAGTAGAACAAATAAATGAAAGTGAAATCAGTTGCCTTTAAACAAAATAAGAATTGCAGGAGGATGGAGCTTACCTTGGGAGCTCCATTTTATAATGACAGTTGGTTTATTACGCCTTTTACTGACCATGTGTTTAATCAATATAAAGCTCTAATAATGTAACAAGATCCTGCAATGTTTTCCAACAAGTACTTGTAAATTTTTCTGGAATACTACTTGTTAAACAAAGATTAAATGTGGCTATTAAAAGCTGGCAGTAATGTTCCAGGAAAAGAGCTTTATTTCTGCACATGAAATGGGTACTGGGAAAGGATTGTTAAATTCTGTAAACTTAAAAAAATGAGGTAGTGACAGAATAGCTATTACTTTATAAAAATAGTCCAATAAGCAAAATTGCACTTGCCTTGGACTACATGACTCTGAGATTCTCAGCAGCACTCAGAAAGCAGGAGAAAAATTGTGTTAATTTCTATATAGCATCACTTCAGATAAAATAATATGAACTGCATCAATAACATGTCCTAATTGATACTGTTTGATTAAATCACCTAAACATGCATTGCTGAGATCATTACATACTGTGTAATGGTGGCACTAACCTGCCTAATGTCAATTAAAGCTTCTTGTATAAAACCAGTTGAAAAAATGCCTGATATAATTTAAGATTTAATTTGCTTTCTAAACCACAGATTAGAAAATCCATTAGTGCCAGATTACAAATATCCGCACTCCCACTGATGATCAGATATGCACATAAAAAGACTTCCTGACCTGTATGTAGCCACCTGTATGAGCTGATGTTCATTATAGAACTAGACAGTTCACATCCTTGACCTTAGAACAAGAGTTGGAAGGTGGCAGTGCTGCAGAATAACTACCTAAGGATTAAACAAACATGAAGAGCATATCCCAAATTTATACTTCTCACAGGAAAGAATGTTAAGCTGATAGTGATAAGTGAGATGATCAACTGCATGATAGAAATCATGTGTCTCAGAAATTTTAAGTCAGCAATTAATCATGTGGTTGAAACATAAGTCTGTGGCACAGGAAAAACATTTCAGATGCCATAAAAAGTCCCAAATTTTACCTAGGTGTCAGGGGACTGATGTGCACAGCTCCAGCAACAGGCTAAGTTATAGCACAACAAAGAATGGAAATGACAGGAGTCAGGAATTAGAGGAAATAGAAAAGAGCTGAACTGGCTTGCAGTGGTGGGGCATCGGGGATGGAGTGTCTAGGTACTGAGTACCTAATCCCTGGTGAATGCTGTACATAAAATTAGCCTAAGAAAAAGACCCCTCAATCCCTCCCATCTGAGTGCCTTTACCACTAGTTTTAAGAGTCCTTACAGTGTCATACTCCTGATAGGAAAATGCCATTTTTAATTGTCTTTGAAAATTATTCCAGGCTTGTTCAGGCTAGATGTAGATACCTGCTGCATGTTGCCAGTTGTGCAGTTCAGTTTTATATCTAGATTTGTGTGAGTTTGAGATAAAGATTACTTTTGATCTAATCCTGGGATACAGGGGTACATTGATTTCTGGAGATCCATGAAAACAAACTCAGTAACTCAGTGACAAGGTCTATTTATATATAACTATTCTTACGAACTTCAGATGATCCATGAACAGCAACTCTCTCTCTCTTTTTGTTCTCCCAATTCTCCTGACAAATTTCTTGTAAAGGCTTTTGATGTTCATCCAAAGATATAATCTTACATTTTTCTCCTTGTACAAATCACAAGACAGACCTTTGAAGTTAATCCTGTTTTAATGATAGAAACTGATACTAGTTAGGTGAGAATCAGGTGAAATCCTTAAGCCCAAATAATGAAAGAATTCTCTTTAAAAAAACAAGGCCAAATAATTTCTTTGTAAAACTAATGAAGTAATGATTTTTGAAGATAAAATAATTCAGAAAAGACATTAATTATTTATACTCCTTAAGCTTTTTATATAGCTTGCTTAGGAGCTATAAAATAATGCTAGAAACAATATCAGTTCTACAGAATATAAAATGAGAGTTTGCTCTGCTTTTCCCCACCACTATCTTTTTTATATTCAACATTAGTGAGGGATAACTTTATTTACTACGTCCCTCTAAAACTTTATCAACATTTAGGATAGAGAAGATATAAAATGGGAGACACTTTAAGGGTCATTTTTTAAACATTTCTTACTTTCCTTATATAATAACATGCTATATAATTTTCCATTATAGGTATTGGTATATAAGGTTTGACACCTTACCCTTCCATGTGACCTTTTAAAATATAGGCAAATCTGGAGGCATCTGTATACTCAGTTTGGCTGTAGACTCTGTGGCCTCTAAAGGAAAAATTATTCCTCCAAGCAGTGATTTGTGACATGTCACTTTTCTTCCATCTCTCCTGAGAGAGGTGGGAAGGATGATTTCCCCAACAGAAAGCAAGAAAAGTAAAAGTGGAAGCTGCATCAGACTGCCCCCTTCTCCTTTGTATTCTTTATTTGGAAAGGATAAAGCACATTTAACCATCTTCATCTTTTATTGGATGGATTTCTTGTGAAAATCAAGGAGTCTAGGTCAAAGTAGAAGACAACCCAGATAATTCTGTGAATGTCTGTTTTATCTAAGACTTGGTTGCAATAGTTGATGGTAATTGGTGCCTAAAAAGCTTTTTGTATATAACTACAGTAATATTGGTCAGTCCTGTGTTAGCGGATTTTTCATGATAGCTTTGAGTGCTGCTTCAACGTTCTTACTGGGAGTGTTTCATGGAGATTATTATTCTTTTATTCATCTCTTGAAGGTCACCTTTTATAAGTGCAGCTCACTAACCACAAACCAGAAAGGAGAGAATTTAGCTGTAATCTCAAAGTAAGCATAGAAAATCTTTTCCCTGGGATTTTAGCTTTACTCCTGAGTGTGTTTTGAAAACAATTTGAACACTAGCAGTGATGCTAATTGCCAATCCCCCTTCCCCAGGTGATTCTACTGTGCCTACTTGGCAAAGTCCTGCTCCTTGCCAAACCCAGCTGTAGGAGTTTACATCAATGACCAACTATTCTTGTCTGCACTCAATCACCTTCAGGTGGTAAACTATGAGCAGCTGTAGCTAAGTGGGTATGGTTGAGTTCAGCCTTCCCCAGTCAGGACTTTGGGAAGGTCAGGGGTTTTGTGCTGTTGCTGGGTGAGGGTTGGTAGCCTTTAAAATCTCAGGGAGAGGAGGCAGGTGGAAATAATTCTTTGTGGGTGGCAGGATTTCTCACATACAGCCAATCAGGTATCTTGCTAGAGGTTTAATTGCATATAAGATGTCTAGCTGTTCCTCCCTGTTTTAGAATCTCTTGGTCTCTACTGGCAAACAAGCTTCAGACAGGTAAGGGATTGAAAATTGTTGTATATAAGTGAGGCTTTGGCAGAGATGTAGTAGGTTGTTGTGTTACTGTGCTTGTAGTATAGACAAAGTATTAGTCGTTGTAGCAATTCATGTGATATCTTATATCTACTGACTTTTAGAAGCCCAGAGGATCTTCAGAAGTGTTGCACAACAAGAAGTATAGAGGACTAACCGAGTCCTGGTACTTCTGACAATTGTGTCTCTAAGTTGCCCTACTGCTTTTATGTGCCTGGGTAGTCAAAGTGAGATATTATTGACTCTATTTCACTGATGCCAAAAGGCTGCTTTTCAAAGAGGTTCATGAAGGTGCTATAGCTTTAATAATGCTGTTCCTTCTGTGGTCTGAAGGAGTTGAGTGTTGATCTTCCTGGGAGAGAAACAAATAAGAAAAATCTTTCTATGCTACCTATGGATCTTCTAAAAGAGTTCTCAATCGTTGTCTACATCACCTAAGTATTTTTGGTAGGTTTTTGGAAATGGTAGAAGTAAATCAACTTGTCCTACTCTTTAAAATGGCTGAAGGCTTTAGGTAAATTGAGTTGTGGGGTTTTTTTAAATTAATTGCCCACACTTTTAATAGGGATAGTGATCCTCTCTCTTCTTACTAATCTTTTCTTTTCACTCTACATGTACCATTTATGTCTTTTTGAGGTGTAACTCATAAATGTGTCTAGCAACACTCAGAAATGCTGATCTTCACTTCTGTTTAACTCAGAAAACTGTGCTTTGACTGTGAGGATAAAATGAAGTAACGGAATCTTTGTCTGTTTTTCCAAACTTAAACATATGCTGCCTCTCCCCGTACACCTTGTCTTCCTTGGGTCTTCACACTATTGTGATTACAGCACTGTTCTGGTGGGGGGTTGGACTAGATGATCTCCAGAGGCTCTTTCCAACCCCTATCATCTGTGATTTGCTCATAAGCATTCCTAAATTCCTACTTGTCCTTTGGGCTTCTGGCAAGCACTGAGCTGATGGGGTTTCTTGGTGGGTTTTTTTGGTTTAGATTTTTAAATATAAAACCTATAGTGACTCTAATATGTCTTTAAAGTGTTAAGAGAGAGTGTCTATCAAGGTGTAATTACTCTTCAAGTCTCTTTATCCTCCTATTCATTACTTTAAACTTTATCTACTTACAAGTATCATAATGCCATTTGTGCTGGTCAGGGAACTGTATATGTGGAACTGTATTTAGTTATGCTGGCATAAAAATCTCTTGCAAGCCTAGATCAGTTCAGCTGGATTCTTGTTTTGGAATAATAGCAGGAAAAGCAGTTCAAGGTAGCATGATGAAATTATTTTGTCTCTCAGTTTGTAATGGCTTTATTTTTGTATTTCACTCTTGTATTTGTTACAAAAGTCGATACAGAAATAAGAGTTTTGCAGTCAATAAAACATAAAACCTTTGTGAAATTCTGCTTGTCTTCTGCATAGTGTTAGTGGACATGTAAAGCAAACTGGAGGAATGAGAGCTTGGAACAAGAGACTTCCTAAAAAAACCTCTCAAGAAAATCCATGTTTTGCTCCTAACTGTGCTATGATACTTTATGATCTGGCTGTGTTACTTCATTTCCCAATCTGTTTAAAATTCCCATCTCCTTAAGAAGGAGAAATAAGAATGCGGCTATATTTGTAAGCCATTCCGAGGTGTGGCTATAAATTGAATGCAATGCATTATTACTGGATGTAAATCAGAGTAATGATCATGACTCAGGGCATTTCCTGGGAGCATTAACTCCTCAGAAGATGTTTGCTTCTGTTCATTAACCTCAGGAAAAACTAGTTGTTAATGACCTTTGGCACTGAGGTGCTCTTTGAGCTGTGTGCTCACCCTCAGTAGACTCTGAGGTGGCAGCTGAGAACTCAGTCTGTTACATTATGCTTTCAGAGAGCTTTATTTTTGTGGTCATACTGCAGCATGATTGGGCACTTGCATGGAGATAATACCCTCAAACATTAGATTTAATCAAGGTTTCAGAGAAAGTAATCTAGAATCTATTAAAACCTGATGCTTCTGAGCCTAGGGGACGGGTTGGCTACAGGTCAGGCCCTAGCAACCTCTGCAATGGAGGGCTGTGTGGAGAACAGCTGTTTTGGAACAGCAAAGGCAAAGCTGTTGCATCCAGGATCAGGGCCTGTGCTTATTGGAAAGGATATATCAAACCTCAGGCAGCTTCTCTCAGTAATGGCTGACCTTGCTGCAACAAAGTGATGACAGCGTTCAGTTTGGTACTCCTAAAAAATGTAGTGAATGTCCCTTACTGATCCTCTACAGGTTGAGACAGGGTGGGTAATGGATAGACTTGTGTTCTGGACAGCTGCAGCTTTATATTCAGACATAAAAAGTGTATTCAAGATATGGTGGTTAAAGTAGTCATAGACTTATTTCAGTGCTATAGGAATATAAAGGTATTTTTGGTAATTAATACTATAGACAATGTTTTGGTCTTGAAGCCTCTGTGTGTGTGTGTGAGTAACACCCTGGGTGACAGCCCAGATTATGAAAAGGCAAGCTATGGGGAGGAAGGGAATTTGCAGATGCAAGTATCCTGTAGAATTAATATTGTTCTTCCCAATGAAAGACTAGTCAGTCAGTGTTCTTCCTATGCTTGCTTTCTAATGCATTTTAGCTGCATGGCAGCTGTGGGAAGGCCTTTAGTTACAGAACAACAGGCTGTTTCCAGTGAGATGTCTGACTAAAGTTTGATTATTTGGGAACTCCTTGTTTATGTATGAAACCTTTTCTCTGAGGGACACTTCTTTTGCTATGTAAGTTTGTACTAAGGAATAGTAATACTAAACTATTTTGGAGGTTAGAGGGGCATGGTGATTCACAGATGTTCTGGTTTGTGGTTGGTGTTTTTTAAGTTGCCTTGATGTTAACCTATGTTTTCTGGTGGCTCAAGAAGATGCCAGTTTGACTCCCTTTGCCTGTCCTCTCTCAGCCAGCCTCCATGGCAGGACTGTTTCTCCTATGGTACACTAGAGAGCAGTAGCAACTCAGTGCAATCTAGTTAAAAGTTTACTTTTTGCTTTCCCAGTAGAAATGGAAAGAGAAAACCCAACTTTCCCCCTCTCCATGCAGGTTTCTGTAGGTTCTTGGCATTGCTGTGCAGCCTTTATTCACAAAACAAACGTAGCAGCCAGGAAACTTGTGCTGCTTCTGGGGGCTGGGGACTGCTAATTAGAGCAGCAGCATTGTCAGACTGAATGCCAGCAACTCCCTGCAGGTGGAATTTTAGGTATCATAAGGTAGTTCCTGATAAACCCAGGTTAGGATCAAGCCAGCAGAAAATCAAGCTTTTTGTTAATCTCTTGAGCGATTTTACTTCTGTAAATTCATTGTGGGTTCTAATCCCTGGGCTTCGCAATTTTGCATGTAACTCTTTATCTTTGATGGAATAATGTTTTCAGAGTTGAGGGTTTTTTCCCCAGATGTTCACTGAGCTGGTGTAATGTCCTCAGTTCCTTTCTCCAGTATCTCCAACTGCAGGGAGAGCCAACATTTACGTGGAGAAGGCTAAAAAATTCTAGATATCTTTGGTTGCTTCCGCCTGTTTACTGACTCTGCAGTTTCAATATGAATTCCACTGTAATGTGGAAGCTGTTTCCAATACACGATAAGGGCTTCCTACCATATGCTCTCCCATCTGTGAGAAGAATGAGGTTTGGAAAAGCAGAAATTTCAGTGAGTGACTGGAGTTGGACTGTGCACAGTATTTGCCTGCTTTGAGGGAGTCTTGAAGTAAATTTGTATTATACATGGAGAATTGGTGAAGCTGTATACATCTCAAGAACTGTCATTCAGTAAACAGTTTACAATTGCTTCAGAATCAGTGTGAGCTGCATCAAGAACAGGGTGGCCAGCAGGTCGATTGGAGGAGATTCCTGTCCCTCTAGTCTATTCTCCCGAGACCCCACATAGGGTACTGACTGCATCGAGCTCTGGGGTCTCCAGTATAGGAAATGCATACAGCTGTTGAAGTGAGTCCAGAGGAGGGCTGCAAAGCTGACTGTGGGCTGGAGCATCTCCTCTATGAAGATCAGGCTGAGATATTTGGGCTGCTTCAGCCTGGAGAAGAGAAGGCTCTGGGGTGACCTAATTATGACCTACAAATACTTAAAGGGGCCCTACAGGAAAGTGGGAGAGTGTGTTCACCAGGCAGTGCAGTGATAGGATAAGGGGCAATGGCATCATGCTGAAAGGGGTTAGGTTTGGGTCAGACACTGGGAAGAAATTCTTTCCTGTGAGGGTGATGAGGAACTGGCACACAGTGCCCAGAGAGGCTGTGGAAGCCCCAGCCCTGGAAGCGTTTAAGGCCAGGTTGAATGGGGCTTTGGGCAACCTTGTCTAGTGAAGGGGGTCCCTGCCCATGGCACGATGTTTGGAGTTAGATGATATTTGAGGTCCCTTCCAACCCAAAGTGTTCTATGGTTCAAGTGGCTTTTTGGCCTTTGGTGATGGGTGATGCTTTGGAGAGGATATACTTCTGGTAAAGATTAACCACAGCAATCTGTTAAATGCAGGTGATAATTTCTCTAAGATTTTCTGCCAAAGCCATGTACCCTGGTTATGTCTGATATGTAAGTGAGGCTAGAGCAGGAAGTGCTCTGTACTATACATCTTAAAAAATTTCCCTCCTGCAAACCAACAAGCAGAAAAACCCACAGAAGAAGGGAAAAAGAGGAGCTGTTTAATTTTAAATGTCTTTATGGATATTACCTTTAAATCTTATGAGTTTCTATATTACAGAGATGTATGCTAGTTATATTTGTTATGCATATCTCTTATGATACTGAAAGAATGATATTAGTAAAACAACATTTAATATTAAAAATTAAACTTTCTTATACAGTAATTTTGTATCTGGTTCTAGATAACTACTAATTTTACTACACTTTTTAATCTTTAAATAGTTTATAAAGAGCCAATAAATTATTAAACTCTAATAGCATTGCAACATAGATACAATACTAAAACCTCTAATAAGCATTTCAGTGTTGGGTATAACCTATGAGCAGATAACAGGATCCATCATGCAGAATAATGGTTTATCCTTCATTGAAGATCTTAGATTTGAGCTTTGTAGATTTTGAGCTTGTAGCTTAATATACAATGTGATCTGCAATGTGTAGAGTTCAGTGTGCAGGCAAAAATCTTTCGGAAAAAAACTGCCAATATTCTGGGCAGCAACAATTTTTCAATAGCCAGAACACAGCAAGGAATAGAAACTGAAAAGTATGTTCTGTGTCCTTTAAAACAGTGTTTGCTTAGCTAACTTAATTAATCCTGTTCTTTTTGAAACCACATTAAACAGCATGGCCAGTCAGCATGCTTTATGGGGCTATACTGACTCTATTTTTACTATAGATTGAAGTCTTTACAAACTGGAAGTTCTACTTTTTGTTCTAACGCCTTAGTCTTACTCTCTCTTCTTGACTCTTCCACCTTTCACTTATCTCAGTAGATGTCACTTCTTGCTTAATTTTGGAGGAGTAAATGTTGTTGTGCGTCCTGTGACGTTGGACGCTGTAGCAAGGCTCACAGAGAGGATGCAGCACTAGAGGTCACTAGCACTCCATCCTTAAGCCTCTGGTGAAAAACGTGGATGGCATTTGCCGTCGCAGCAAGCCTATTTTGCGATGGAGTTCAGCAATATTTGTACTGCCACACAAGCAACTGTTTTTAGGTCTAATGTATACACACAAGTAGGCACCATATGTGTTTACAAAGATATGCTTATGAAAGATCACCAACTATTCAGAGCTGCTAGTCTTTGTGTATTTGTTTCTCATTCACTCAAAATTCTTGGACTGCCTTGTGTTTCTTCATGTGTGTCACAGTAACCTACAGTCACCCCATCAAATAGTTCACTGGGTCTCTGGAAACTGCATCCCTCTTAAATCTAACTCCCAGGAATCGGTATGTGGCACTAATAAATGCTTTACCTGAGAGTTTCTGCAAGACTGAGCTCCGTGATTTTAAGAGATGTTGCGCACATAACAAGAACTGGTTGTCCAAAAAAAATCCTCATCACTGGAGATCTACAGATCCCCTACTCAAAGTACTGTTATAAAAATACAATTACTGTATTTAATGACTCTAGAAATTGTCAGTTGATTAAGCATAGAAGTGTGATATTTTTGACTGTTTATTAAAATTGCCATATTTTTAGTATTCATTAAAATTGAAGGGCAAAATTATGAATAATCCCCCCTCTGCAGATAATAAAATCATCGTTTGTAGTAGCTTATTGATTAAATATGGAAAAAAATCTTGGGATGGAATTCATCAGGAAAGATTGGAAAAAGTGGTATTTTTTTATATACCACGTGCCAGGGTTGTTCTGTTATATAGATCAAATTAAAACTTAAAAAGATAAAGACACTTTTATAAAGCAAAGATTCTATTTCTGATTCACATTGAAAACACTGTAGGCTTATCAGAGATGACAACAGAGCCTCATTCCTTCCCGAAACAACTCCAGCATATAGGAAAGGTCAGAGGTTCTGGAGCACAGAGTGGGTAGTGAGGGTTGTGGGTAATGGTCCTGCATGTTAGGTGCTGTGGAGATTTTCTCATGAATCAAGGTGGTGATGCCCAAAGTTAACATGGGTTCAGGAGGAGACACGTAAAAGGAGAAGTTGTTGAGGATTTGTAAATACATAGAAACCACCTCTGGCTCAGGTATTGAAGGCTGGGACAGCATTCAGGGGAATTACTGTGTGTATTGGCCTTATTCTTATATTCTTCCCTGGGCATGTGCTTTGGGCTGCTTTGGGGGGTAGCACAGGAGGCTACACAGCCTAATCTGTCCTATTCCTCTGTTCACTCTCATTTGATATAACTAAAGATATTTAAAAAAAAAAAACCCCAAACCAACAAGGAAGCTGGCTGTGCCTGTAGGCAAATGTTTTCATCATCTCCATAGTCATTTTAAATGGGCTTTGCCCTTTTTGCTTGTAAGGCATCATGTCAATTTCTCTTCAGTTACATCTCAGAACAGTCACAGTAACATGGGCTGTTCTGTTATTTCATCTTATCTGCTCCTAAAAACCACTGTCAGTTTCCAAACTTGTACCACTGAAAATATTATCAGATTTCAGATTGGACACTGCTGCTTGTTAGCATTTACATGTGTTCAAGCCATTTAGATCACTTACCTGGTGTAACTTGGAAGTGCTGGTACTAATACCAGCATTTCACTGCTGCAGAGGCTTGAGCTCATACCAACTAGTGAGGAGGAATTTTGTACCTACAAATTCTCTTTCTCTATATATTTGTCTTCCTATAGTGTTTTTTCCTGATGTGCACACATATTTGTTAGCCTAAATAAAAGCTCACTAAATAAACTAACCTCTGCATTTTACAATATTTGGTCCTTATAAATCACTGCACTTTATTGTACTGTGAGTAAAGTAACTTGCAGCTAAAGCAACTTTTAAAATCCTACCATCAGATGAAGTAGGCTAATATATTAGTTCATTAATTCAAATAAAAACACCCTCTTAGATATGATTTTTGTCTATTAGCCTGCTGCTGATCTGTCTGATAGCAGCGTAGCTGTGTTGCGATAAGGTTCTTCGTCATTTTTTAGAACTCATTTGGAACTAAGCTGTTTCTGAGTTCTCATTGGAAATGTGGAAAGGAGAGTGGAAACTCTGACTGACATCATCTACTTTTTCAGCTATTGTGAACTGACAGCAAGCCCAGCAACATCAAGTAGCCTGATAGGAATACTATTCACTGCGAAGGTCGTAGCATTTGATCATTAAAGAGATAGGCACTCCAAGGGGTATTACCATTGACAGTAGAACTACAAGCTGTCAAATAGATTTTTATTTCAGCCTGGTGAAGATTTTGAACGGAATTTGCTTTTCTCCTAAGCAAACCAAGGGAATTTTTTATTTTTTTATTTTCCAGTGTGGTATGAGGAGATGAGAAATTAGTTTTAAAACAAATTAACAGAAGTTAATGCTTCATTGTGCTGTCAGTGAAACAAAAATCCAAGTGGTGGTGAATGTCAGAAGAGAGTAAGATTCAGAAATTAAGACGAAATTGAAGAGTGTGACTCAGTTTGGTCTTTGCAACATCTCCCATTATCTTGTTCTGATTTTTGTATTATTTATGTGGGAGCATCACAAAAGGACTTCAGCTGCTGACTGTGACTCAGCTGGCCGAGATGTAGTGTACGCATGCAACAGAAAGAAGTCCCTTTGCCAAGGACTCTGCATTACCTAAGCAGAGAGAAAAGAATGCAGATAGATGTGATGGAGAAATGAGTGATAGAAACATAAAGTAACAGTGGAACAGCTCGTGTTTTGCCTTATGAATGGCAGTCACAGTGTGCTTGCAGCTTCATGACTACTGAATGTTTTGAAGGCAGCACATTAAACTGTATGAAATTGCTGGGAGGTCAAACTGATCATGCTGATTCTTTTTTATCTTCTGAATCTATAATTCTAATTGCTCCTTGTTTTGGATGTTGTACAGTAACAAACCCAGATAATCCATTTCAATGCCCTCTGTGCAGTCTTCAAGCAGACTAAGGTTAAAAAAAAATAAAGGAGTAAAAATCTGTCTCTCAAAATCAATAGTGAAGTATGCACTGACTTCAGTGGTACCAGGATATTTTTCTCTGAGTTTGATGAAAAGTGAAAAATATTTTTGGAGAAAAAACTATGTGTAGCTGCTTGGTTTAAAAGACTCAGAAATGCCCTCCTATTCCATGTCTGTGGGTATTGAGAGATAATTGTTAGAACATCCCTGGCTCAAAAAGAAACCCCACCCAACAAACAAACAAAACCCCAGAAGTGTGAATTGATAAACTGATTAGAGCAATTAGTATTTTTAATTACACAAAGCAGACTATATATCAGATGATATATCACATTTAAGATGAAATAAGAAGTCTCAGGGTAACAATGGATTTTCTCATTAGCTTGTTGGATGCAGATTAATCGGTTTTCTACCTTTACAGTTAGCCATACGTTATGGGGATGCAGGTCTCTTCATTCTCTTGTGTTTTCCTAAAGCTGGTTCTTCCTTCATAATTAGTTGTGTTAATTACCCAGAGAGGAGGAGACATACTTGCCAAAATAAAATATTGCTAATAAACCAGGAAGATGTGTTCTCATTACTCAGTACTGTAAATTGATGGGATTTTCCCAGCAGTGGTGTATAGGAAAGATTTTCATCATGGGAAGTGTTACATACCCAGGGGAGGGTTTATGTGGTTGAGTCAACAGTTGTAAGCTGATTTTGGGAAAGCTTGAGACCCAAGGATGACTCATGGGAATCATGTGATAGTGGAAGAGAAGAGGATGTTGACTAAATATTATGTGTCCATTACTACCTACTAAACATCAAATGTCTGTAGGGCGCTCTGGAGTGAAAAGGGTATTGATGCATAAAATGTAATAATTAGTTAGTCACCTTTCAGAGTGACTTTTAAAAGCATTAAGGGAAATAAAAAACCTGCTTTTTCTTTCATAAAACCAAATTTGGAAATTAATCTGTTCAGTGAGGAGAATCAGTTTGGATCTGGATGAGGGCTCCTTGGTTCTTTGGTTTCCATGTTTTTGTTAGAAAATTAAGCAAGTGCTTCCAAGCCTGCTGTTTGAATGGTGTTTCAAGCATTTAAAGGAAGGGAATGAACCTAATCTTGTGAGTTCACTCTGGAATTCTGTAACTGCCTCTGCTGTTCTTTCAGTCCAGTTATCTGTGAATGGCTGGAAGGTAGAACTGTATGTACGAAACACCTTCAGATGTTGCACAAAAAACCCCAAAAAGTGAAAGCCAAGTATTGGCCATAGAGTCAGAAACTCTGAAAGAGAAACTTGTGGGTGTGTTTTTTTTATTCCAATACAACTTCATTTTCTTAAAACTTAATCTCCCTCAGACCTGTATCTGGAGAGAGAACTCTTCCTCCTTTGTACTTTTCATACTTCGTATAGATTAGATGAAGCTCTTACCCATCAGAACACCGGTTAAACAGTATATTATGCTGGCTTTTTTCACCCTCATGCCTAATTAAGTTGGGCAATGACATTCTCTTCTGGGTGATGATTGTTTTATCTCAGAGAATATTATTTTACAATAGCTTTCCTATGTTGGGCAACACCCTAAGGTTTTGGTCGCAACTTATTATATATCATTGGAAGAACAATTTTTACTACGTTTCATGTAGTGGATGTGGTGAGTTGGTACGTGTATTTTGGACATAATGCCAGTTCTAGAGGTATACTTCATCTGGGGAACTCTTCTAGGATTGGTAATGCTTATAAAACTGATGTGAATTTCTGAAATGAATTGACATTGTGACACAAAGTATAGCCTTTTCTCATTGCATGGTTGATTGTGTATTTCTCAGTGTTGGCAAACAGAGCATGGAGTTTTGGAGTTTGTGTTGGAGTTAGTGTGGAGTTAGTGGAGTTAGATAGACCTGTTTTAAAGCTTCAGCACTATGGGTGTTGATATAAATAGACTGTTTTTATTGCCTCCAAAAAATGTACTCCAGGAAGGAACAAAGTATCTTTAAATTCTTGGACCTTCTATTTTTTTTAAGCTTGGGCTGTGGTAAATAGGATTTTCCTGCCATTCTATCTGCCAAGAATAAGATAAATCTCATTATTAACCTTGACCAGAGGGTTGGGTTAGCTGAATGGTTCTTGCCTCTGTACCTTCTGTGAGGCTGGTCATTTCCCCCCAGCAGTTTTAAACGCTGTTTAGACCAAATCTAGGCATTTTTCCTGCTGTTTTCGTAATGTGTACGAAGTATTTCACTACTCAGCCTTCGCATTGTCTCCCTGTGCCGGCTGCTCTGCACTTCGCTTGGCTCAGTGGCCCAGGGAGAGCTGAATACGTGATGAATTTGGATGAGGGATGGAGCTAAAGCCTCACCACGTGCGGCAGTGTACACATGCCAAAGCGGCGTGCTTTGCCGCTTCTGGCAGCCGGTGAGATGCGGTTTGTTTGGGTGCCGGGAGAAGCAGTCTTGTCCGCCCCGGTGCCGCCTCGCTCCCTCCGGAGCACCGCCGGCAGCGGGCGGCTCCGCGGTCTCGCCGGCTGCGGCTCTGCCTCTAAACCCGCTGGGCTTTGTGAGCGTCTCCGGCGCGGTACAGCCGGTCCGCTGCGCGGGGTGGCCCGCGTAAGCAGGCTGGGAGCGGGGGTAGGCTGCCCTGGTGCGGAGACGCTGCATCCCCCCCCGGGACGGGCGGTGCCAGGGATGCGCCTCTCTGCGCGCTCCTACAGAACCGCCTCTCTCCTGCCCTGTCGCCGGGCACCAGCCCCTGGGAGCGCCAGTGCGGCCGCGGTGAGGGGTGGGGAGGGTGTTTGGGGTCGGGCCAGGCAGCTCCGCCCCGCTCCGCGCCCCGCTGCCCGGGGATTGGGGCTGCCGGGCTGCCTGGTGCGAGGCGGGGCTTGGCTCGTGCGCTTATTTATTTATTTATTTGTTCCCCTCCTCTCTTCTTGTTTTTTTTTTTTTTTGTTATCCTTTTTTTCGAGACACCTCCCGGCTTAAATCTCTCTTCTCTCTGTAAATAGCAACCGCGGCACGCCAAGGATGGGCCGGGGCCGGAGGAGGCGGGCCGGCGGGCGGGCTGCGGCCGGCGCCCCGCTACGGTCTCAAGCCCAGCAGCATCTGTGGGGGCGGCAGGTCCCCTCCGGCCGCGGCCGCTGCGCCCTCCGGCCCCGAGAGCAGTAAGCAGCACATCTGTGGCAATGACCTTCTGGAGGGAGCTGCGCTCGCCCCCTCCCCTCTCTCTCTTTCCGAAAGTCTAACAAGTGAATAAGGAAATAGAGAACTTAAAAATTAAGAGGCGCAACAACAAAACCCCTGCCTCCGTGTGTGGATGGTTTCTGGGCTGATCAGCATCACCTAAAGGAAAACTTTGGTGACGCCCGGAAAGCGGACGTGCTTTTCCAGCGGGATGCGGGCACCGGCTGTGTGAATTGCAGCCTGGCCGCGGGCAGGAGCGGGCAGGCGGGTGTCCGCCGCGGAGGCGGGCTGCGCGGCGCGGAGTCTCCCAGCCCCTACCCTGACCCTGCCGGCTTGAGGGTGTTCTGGGGTAGGGAGCTGCTTCACAGCCCCGGGCAGCTTAGGCTTGGTACTGAGATTTTAACCAGAACGGTTTCCTGTTCATTGAGAGGAGAAGGTTTTTCTTTCACAGCATCATCTGCTTTGAAGAAAGGAGGGAGGAAAGGGGAGGGTTAAAGCTGGAGAAGTAAGTCCTCTCTCCGAAGGAAAAGCCTTTTGCACTCTCCAGATGACCTTTTCTGAAAATGCAGCCTCTCCAGTTGACCGGTTTTTATTTTGACTACAAAGTGTGTGAAACTGAGCCCTAACTTCTCCGCAAACCCTAGGATGTGCGCTTCTGGGACTATCAATATGGGGCATCTGTTGTCACCTCTTCTCTTGAGCCTGGCAGCGGTTTTTTCCAAAGGTAAGGCTCGGTCTCTTCTGTCTGTTTCACTGCATCTTCATTCTTGTTTATTTTGCCTGTGCAGCCTCTGTCCCCTCTCTCTGTAACACCTTGAATGTAGATACCCACAATTCATGACTGAAAGACTTGGGGGGAGTCATGTGCTAGTCAGAAACAAAGATATCGTGATGGGAAATCCCGACTGGCAGCATTTTTTTCCTTGGTCGACTGTAACAACCAGTCTACCAATTTACTGAGGCATTTCTTACCTGCCTATTATACTTTTGATCACGTAGTAGATGCTGGTGATGAGCTGAGCTGGTACCCAGCAACCTTTTGGCTTGCAGAGGTTTGTTATCTGGAGATTTGAAATCTTCAGGGGTACAAGCTAGTGGAGTTGGCTGCCCCACTGTTACCTTCAATGTAACTTTTAAAATTACAAGTCCTATATCTCAGACTGGCTGGCAGTGATTTACTGGACCAAAGAAATCCGTGCCTGCTGAAATGTACAGAAGCTGCAACGAGAGCCAGAACCAGGTGTCTGATACTCTGCATGCTGAACAGAGTTTCAGTGTCCTGACAGCATGACTTCAGATGGCTCAGAGATGTTGTCTTATTGCCCTCAAGTTATTTACAGTAAGAATCAGAAAGCAGGCTATGCATACATCCTGGGTCCACTTAAATCCTCCTTCAAATGTAAAGTTTTTATTGATGGTCTCCACTAAAAGGTGAATATGATTTTGTAGTACTTAATTTAGATGATTCTGAGCGATCCTGTGGAATATGAATTAGGAGGAATATGCATTTCTGCTGAGAAGGTATTGTGCATCAACAGCTATATTTTGGCAGGAAAATGAAGTTAAAGTTCATGCATGGTTAGTCTTCAGAGAGGAATAATAGCATATGCATTTAATGTGTGATTTGGTGAACATACGGATAAAAAGTGCTGCTTATAAACATCAGTGTTTAAAGAAGTTATCAGCTATTCTTAACACCTCTTACACTTGTAGATATCAGCACTTTTCTTTTTTCCTGAGTTATTTTTACTAATTACTTGGTATCCAAAACTGAACTTGACTGCCAGAAGGCAAAATACACAGCTGTGTATTTCTGTGGTGGTTCCCCCTATCAAATTCACTTCTCTTACCTTTTTTCCCCTTAGAACAGGTTAAGAAAGAAAGGCTCAAAATTATAAGTCTTCTCAAATGTTACCTAAATGTGGTGCCTACATAAGTACAGTTTTAAAGTTGCAATTGGAAATGCATTAGCAGCAGGGATTGGGAGTCTGAGTCTTTTGAAAAGATTGCTTCATTCACGTAGCACACCAGTAGCTTTTGATTTCCCAGCTAGGTTGTAAATTATGTATTTTATTATAAGCAATACCAGTTCTTTGGATAGGCTAACAATGCAGTAAGAACATGAACTTTTCCATCTGTTTTTTGGTGGGTTTAATTTTGCAGCTTTAACTCTGCATTAACGTAGTGTTTAGCTAAGATTACGGCTTATTCCAAGATTGGAGTCTAAGTGGAATTTCAGTCCTACAGTGTACAGTTCGTTTTACTGCCAGCTCAGCAATTATAACATTTGACAATGATTTTATTCTTACATCTCCTTTGAAAGCTAAAAATAGTTAGAAAACTGGACTTTGAAAGGAAATCTCCTAGGTGGAAACAAATCCTATAAAAACTGATAGGAGGGATTTTTCTACATATTGTGATTGTGAAGTCTCATTAAATCAGATGAGTCTTGAAACCAGATACACCAGATCCCATTAGACTTAACAGACTGTTTATTTTGCACTTCAGATACCCAATATACCCCTGTGTGATTGCTGGGACTCTGCTGTTGAGTAACCCCGATATCTATCTTGAATGTAATTGTCTGTTTCCATAGTTGGTAACAGACCCATCTGTACTACTATGCCTTTGGTACACTCTGTGAAGACCAGAGTGTTCCAGAGGTTTACAGTATAAACTTGACAGTGTAAAAGGTTGATTCCTCCCCGCCCTGTAAGAAGATGAAATCCAAAAAAACCATCATCAGACTTGATTACTACTACAGGGCATGGTTTTTTTTATGCCTTTCTGTTGCTAATAGAAAAACTCTCTCGTTTATGACATGATGACAAAGTTTTTCTAAAGAGAGAAAGAAATCTTTTAACATGCAACAGCAATCAGCTGTCTATTATGTAGGGGCCTGTTGCTGATTACTTAGAACCATGGCAACACACCTTTTTACTGCACGCTTTCCAAATCCTTCAGGTAATAACGCTGAAGACTTGAGAATACTACTGTGGTTTTGCTTTGCTTTTATCTTGGGAATGCAGAAAATAAGCTCCAGCCTGAAAAATGACATGTTGTTTTCATTTATGAGCCTCGTGTCCTTATCAGGCCAATTTGTCACTGATTATGTAATCTGTGTATTTTAATATATGGTCAGTCTGATTCTATGCCTGTATGTGTCCATGTAGATATGTATCAGCAAAGGACAGAGATTATTAGGCTATATAACTAGCTATGGGTATAATTGTGTTTAACAGCTTTGTCTTCAACTAGTTTCCTTGAGGCAGTTCTAGAGAACCAGTGCTTTCCCTCAGTGGGGTGTTTTGCTGTTTGGTATCAGCTATGAAAAAGGAGCTCTTCAGTAATCTTCAATTAAAAAATAGCCCAATCCACTTGGTGTTAATGAAAACATGGAGTAATACAACAGGCACAATAACGTGCATGTTCTGTTTCCTTGTTTAAGGGAGAACCCCTCATTAGCTTTATTGGAGTAGAATAAAAACTGTAATGCTTCTTTTGAACACCAAGTTCCATGCTTGTCCTAAGTCTGTAATGAGCAGAACATCTCCTGTATGACACTGAACAATTCTGGGATGTATATTGTGAGACTTAAGATCAAGGAGTCTCTTACATTATGAATGTCTGTTATCAGGTAAAACCCCTGTTTTAATGAATTTCTAATGCCAGGCCTTCAGTAACAGAACAAGGGAATATTATAGTGACTTTTCCTGCCTGCATTCTGCTGAGCCTCTGTGTTCTTTGCCATCCTGGGCTGAAATCTTCCTGCAAGTCGCTTTCTAATGAGATCTCAGGCCACATAGCTGCTGTTGTGCTTTTCTTTTTCTCTCAGTTTTTATAAATGTGAGGCTTGGCAACTGTATTAGGCAGGATTACCTTGTATACCCCTAAAGAGTTCCCTGTAGGCTTGAGATGTATATAGAGCATTTGCAGTGATGCCAATCTTCTAGTGTAGGAAAGCATGTGTAGGGAAGTCTTTCAAACATCTAGTTCTAGATATGTTATAGGAGAGAAATATCTGGATATTTGCGTTTATATTGCCTCTGTTTCCTTTTGGATTATCCATTTTAGAGTATTCCTTGAACCCTCTTGATTTCCATTGAAACTCAGACTGTAGTTTTTTGTCTTGTTATGGACAAACTCTTATCTTTGGCTTTCCCAACACAATTTTCATGATTCCATCATGATCCTTAGCATCAGAATATGTCATTTTGTCCACAATAATTGCTGAAATACCTTGCTTATGATTTGGGGGGATTATATCTTAGTGAAGTGTAGTTGTGCAGGAAACCCAATTCCTTCACTTTTATCTCCCTTGTGCATCCACTCACTTCAGTGGGAATAATGGTGTACAAAGAGCTATGCAGCTGAGCTTGTTCATTATGCTCTATCTTCCAGAAGGCTCTGTTTCAGCACTGCGTTGGAGTTCATAGCTCTGGGATGCTGGTAGTAATTAGCTAAGGAAAATGGGGCTGTGTATGGGATTAAAATTGAATGTTATTTTATTTGAATTTATGTATTCCCCCCTCCTCCTTGGTGGTTAAACAGGAGTTCAGAGTTGAATTTCAGTTTGTATTCACACATTGATTGTGATCCTGAGGGATACGTTCTCTTTCTCAAAGTATTGTGCTGGTATTACTTGTGGACAGACTCATTGTAAGCATCTCTTGCTGTAGCTGTACAGTTAATAGGTACTGAAAACTTACTATATACTGACTCCAGATGTGCATGTAAAGTAGAGGTGTGGGCAGGAGGGGTTCGAGTAGAGGTGTGGGCAGGAGGGGTTCGAGTAGAGGTGTGGGCAGGAGGGGTTCGAGTAGAGGTGTGGGCAGGAGGGGTTCGAGTAGAGGTGTGGGCAGGAGGGGTTCTTCCTGTAAGTTTAGCCTAGGTGCAGAAATGCAAAAGGTTTTCTAAAAAGATGAAAAGCAAAAGGAAATATTTCTATCTTAAGCTTCAAACTGTTCCCATAGACCCAAAGTGTTTGTACTTTGTTTCAGCTGCATTGAATTTCAAGTTTTCTAAGACATTATACAAGGGAATGGGAGGTTAAGTTGCACTTTCTTGCTCTTACTGTGTTTCTTGCCACAGTGTTCTGGTGGGAGAAGCCCCATTCTGGTTTCCTTTCTTTCAGTAAAATTAATAAATTCAGACTAAAAAATTCTACAGCTAGACCTGTGTTTTATTTGTCAGCTGCAATACTGGCTTAATGTGACTTGGTTTCTAATATTTCCCTGTAATGTTCTCATTTTTTACTTCTGTCTTTTCTTTTATTAGTTCCATAGGACTGGCAGGCTCTGTGACACCAACCAATGTTTTAGATATTAATAAAAGCAGCTTTATTCAATAAAGATCAGTTTTATTTAATAAAAGAGAGAATCAACAGATAATCTGATTTTTCATGCTGCATTCGCATTAAATCAACCTCCTGAGGTTGTTGTGGATGCCAAGTCTAGTGGCAGTCTATCACGGGTCCTAGGATACATAAACATGACTTCAGACAGATTGATTGCAGAGGAGCTGAGGAGGCAGCTGAGATTCATGGCAGGTTTGGTTTATAAAGTGTTACATTAAATTACTCTATTTTTCCCCAGTCTTTGTAATATTGCCTGTTGCATTATTAATGGCAGTTCAAAATGAAGTGGATTTTAAATAGTTCAGAGACATTTAGATAACACTAATTATTATGAGCAGATTTAAAGTACATATTTGAGGATGTTCGGCTACTTCACCCTCATCCATGGGAGTGGGGGAAGATTAACTGTAGGATGAGGATTGTCTTCATGTCCTTGATTTCTTCTTTATTGAATAGATTTAATTCCAGTGCAGGGTGTTAGTCTGAATGGCGCCTCAGAACTAAAGGGCTGAAAGTCTTCATCCTCCAAAGAGGTACAGCCTATGGAATACCTATGCCAGCTCCCACTCTGTAGTGACTCAGACTTGACCTAGAGGATGACATAACTTTTAGCTCTGCTATATATTATATCCACCTATTGATCCACAACGGGTGTGATCCAGAGCCTGTTATGGTCATTATTTAGGGTTTCGTTGCCTTTGGTAGGCTTTAATTCAGAGTGTAGCCAGAGTTTTTCTGGAGTGGTATTTTTCAGCTGTGTGGCCCACACACCAGTGGTGATTCATAGAACATCTGAGCAGTGTTGTGAAACCAGTGCCAGAAACCTTATGCGTTCAAGCTAGAAAAAACCAAGGGAGGAAAGAGAAGTAACAAGGATGCTTTGAGACTGCATCCCAATTTGTGTTTGGTTGTAAACAAAGACCTTACTGACAATGCTGCATAAGATGGCCTGGATTTCTTTCCAGAAGTTAGCTATTTCTTGTTCTTAAGAGCTGAGAAACTGCTGTGGTAAGACTAACTGTGGTAATTGAAAGTATTTATCTGAGCTGTTTGGTGTTGCCTCAGTACTTCAGACACAATCGCTGATGCTGTGATTGTTTCTAATCCACTGCAGCATAGGTTCACTTAAATCAACACTGAGTAGCAGTTCAGTGAAGCAATGTAGTAGTCTGCCAGTCACGTAACGGTATCTGCGCCGTAGGGTCAATTAACTTCCTAAAAGGCTTCTGCTGTACTCAGAGGATGTTTGTTTGTTCCTACACCCTCAGTGCTGCTTTTTTAAATGAAGATTTCTAGAAAGGCTTCTGGAGGCAGTTTTCTGTGTTAGATAGTTGTCTCCCTGAAAGCTGCATAGCAAGATGCACAATTTTTTCTTGTACAGACCAAATGGTTGGTCATGGATCTGTCTGTGCTGATGTTGCATTTCCCCCAATTCATAAAATAAAGGCCTTTTCTCCTGTTGTCACTTCACCTTCTCACATGCCCATCTAGTTCTGTTTTTGAAGTTACTTCAAACTGATTTGGTTTGCTTAACTACTTAGGCTTTTCTTTATAAATAAAGACTTTTGTCGCAATGCTGTGTAAGATGGCTTAGATATGTTCCAGAAGCTTGCTATCATTACCGTTGTCCAGCCTTAATTTTTTCAATACCTTTTTATAGTCATTTGCTGTTCTGCTAATGGTGTCTTTTAATCTTAATAGGTCTTCTCCTTGGTGGAATTCATTGGGCCTCATTAGTTTTCAGTTTTGCAGCTAGAGCAAGCAAAATGAAACCCTATGTAAGAATGACTGTGTAGACTATAAAATGTGGGAAAGTAGAAGGGTGTTGAATAACACAGATGCTATAAAAAATGCAAAATAAATGAGTTAGCTAATTATGTAGGAAAAAGTAGCAGGTGTAATAACAATTACACCAAGCAGAAGCGTGGAAGGATGTCAACATGCTCTTAATCTGTGTATACACCTTTACAAGGTAGGTTAAGAAGTAGCGCAAGTAGTGCCCTTTCCAGCTGAACCAGGATGCTCTGTAACGTACCTTTTGATCTATTTGCTTTCATGGTAGATGGGCTGTTGAGCAGGCAGTCTGGAGACCCTTTGCTGAGGAGCAAGGCAGATGTCCAGATAGTCACACTGATGGGGCTTCATGACTTAATATGATTAAAAAAAAAAAAAACAAAAAACTGTGAGTTGGCGAGCTCAGTCTGATGGAATGCTGAGTGATTTCAGACCCTTGAAACACCTGTATCCTTCAGAGTTCTGCATTGCTGTCTTAATGTAATCAGTCTTGTGTGGTTAATTTTAATTTGGTAGTACACACTGGGTAGGTAGTTTTCTTGTCTATGGATGACAAATTTTTATATCTAACCTCCTACATTGTTCTTAGCAGTATAGGGTGTATTGTCAGGTTTTCCAGATATGAAGGAGTTCTTGATGGTTGTTTCAGTGGATTGTCCTTTAAGCTACTGTTGAAGGAGTTACTCAGCTCTGACAAAAGTTCCCAGTGTAATAAATGTGCACAGCCACCATTTATCAATAGTTACCCTCTTGTCATCTTCAGCATGTCTTCAGAAACAAAAATAAGATCTCGTTTGCTCAGGTTCACAAGGCTGTACCCCTTGAGTTGAAGGATGTCTTTATGTGGCCAACAATAAGGGCCGACAATATTGGCCTACCTTCTGTAGAAGAGATTGGAAAAAGGACATATGCAAAAGGAGTGTCTCTCAATCTGCTGGTGTGCTCATACGCACCTGATACAGGCCTCAGAAATTTGTCATCTATGCTGTAGTGGCAAGGCCACTATTCCCAGATTTCTCTGAGCTTCTTTGTACCTATTCTTAGAAACCTTACAGCAATCCTGTAAATAAGAGTGTGAAAAGATGGGGAATCCAAGCTAGTGGACTCTTCTCAAATCTTATTTTAGCTTTCTTGAATTGTGATCTCCCTCATAATGACAGAGTAGGAACACCTTCAGTGAATATCAATAAAAGCAATGTATTACTTTATAAAGCTTGGTGTGATGCTCTCCTTAGATTTCCCCTTGTTTACTCAGGGTTTATCAGGTAAGATCTGGTATTCCATATCCTTTTCCATATTATTGGGCAAATAGTTGTAAAGCTATTGTGACTTCAGCTGTGCTCTGCTCTCTCCTTTGTGCTTGACTGTGTCCCCTGCAGCAGTTGTCTGATAAGAGATGATTTCTTGCATACTGAACACTTGTGCACAGTAGGATTCTGTTATATACTTCTGACTCTTTGACACCATCTGCCCAGTAAAGTGGTTTTAATGGGTTTCCACTGAGCCAGCCTGTAGTACAGCCCTGACAGCATGCTCTGTTTTTTTAAAAAATAAACAAAATCTCTTCAGAAAAGCTATCCATAAACATTGGCTTCTCAAAAAAAACAAAAAAGAGGATTACATACTGTTTGATATTTTGTGGAGGCAGAAACATCTCTGTTTGATAGACTTTAAAATAGGAAAATGACTGATAGCTTGGCATAGTCTTCTAATAGTCCTAGTTTTTGTGTTTTTTTTTTTTTTTAAATGACCTTATGAAGTATTATGTCCTGTCCCATTCTTGAGTCAGGTGTTGTTATCCCTTTACAGAAATGCAATCATTTTACATTGTTGGAGGTTTTTTTTGTTTTGTTTTGTTTTTTTTCTTTCCTGAAAGCTGGGGAATGTGGTTCATGATGGTGATTTAGGAGTCAGTGTACCCATTAACTTTCTGTAGCCTCTGGAAAATCACTTAAGTTCTCTGCTTTCTCTTTCACTTTTAAATTGTCTACTCAGTGAAAAAGTTGTTGGGAGCAGGACTGTTTTACTCAATGTTTGTTTCCCCTCTTCTCAGATGAGAATGTACATTTAACCACACCAAAATAATTAGTAGTGGCTGAGTTAGAAATTGGAACGTGGCATTCTGATTGTCCTGATGGCTAGACAACATGAACAACTCAGAGGTCTCTAAGAAAAGACAAGTAGGGTAAGGGGGAAAAAAAATAAAGATACAATGAAAGCCTCTCTGTGATTGAAAAGGTCGATGAGCTTCAGCAGATTCCATCCCATGGTGCTGCAATTAATAAGCTATCTAAACCTTTTCAAATAGCAACATGATAAAGGGAATATAAAAAATCTTCTTATGAAAAGATGTCAGATGTTTTTATATTTCTTTCTGTTACAATCCGTGTTACTAAACTATTAACAAAAAGGTTTTGGGTATCTTTGTTAATAACGTAACAAACCACTTAAAATGAACAAATGGGATTTTTGGCAAATGGTGCAGATTTTAGAAATACTTAATTCCTTCTCTGTCCCTTGAAGTCTTTGGGATTATTTTAAGCTTCTTCATGTTGGCAGGTTGCAAGCACAGTGGGTAGCAGTGGTGATGAGACGGACTGGTGAAAGAAACTGTTGGCTTGTCTCTTCTGGTACTGGTGGAACATGAAAATTGAAACACTCAAAATAAATGGATTCTTCTGAACTTCTGAGTTGACTTGATAAAGACACACAGAGGATCAGGCACAAGCCTATTCTTTGGTCTTTAAGTTCTTCTTTTCTCTATTACATGGAGTTTGACCTCCAGCTGAGATGAAGGCTGCCATCTGAATCATGGGTATCTTTTGTCTTTTCTACAGCCTATACAGTACTAGTCCCTGTTTGCAGGTCTGTGTAGGAAGCCAGTACAAGATAGTTGAGCCCCTATTTTTTTTTTTTTAAGCTACCTGTTCACTCAATTGTTTGGCTTGAGGACCTCAGCAACAATTTTCCATGCTACTGCAGCATTTCAAGTGAATAGAGCACAAGGTTAAGGTAGCTTCTTTGTATGTTCAGATATACACAATGCCTTCATATCAGAGAACCATTTATTAACTTTGGAACCTTTTAGGCAATAAAGGCACTTAACATTTTTTTAACCTGTGGAATATGCACATGGTTGTACCACTTCTAGAGAAACCCTTCTTTGCAGCTGAAGAAACAGACTGTTCCATCATTTAATAAGTGGTCAACAGCAGAACTGTGCATATGAAGCTTTGAAGTGATGTGAATCTTTGCAGTTAGGTTTTCTTCTTATGTTCTTTGGCTAGTTTGCTGGGACCATCTTAACCTGCTTGGTGCAGGATTGCTTTCTTTATGTTCTCATGTTTACATCCTTGGAGACTTTGGACTTGCTGTCTTTTGAAATCGCCCTACTTCTCAAGGTCCAGTATTAAAACTGAATTTAATGGATCTGACTTCAGATTAGAAAAAATGTAAAGCAAATATCACTATGAATTTCACTGAGAAGAAAAATGGTATTTCCCAACCGCTATCCAGCAGCTGATACTTTGAGTGGTATCTCAGCACTCCTTTCTCTTTATTTATGTAATGGATAAAATGCTATCAGAGGTAAATGCCTAAGATCTGTGATCCTTAGACAGTTGCTTGCTGCTGCTATTGCCTTTTTTTCCCCTTTGTCCTATCCTAACTTTGAATATTTCTGTAAACATTCCCTACTGTTTCTGCTACAGTAGTTTAAAACACATAGCAGTGTCAGATGTGTCTTTTTTTGCCTTTTTATTTAGACACTTTATCAGAGTAGATCAGAGTAATGGCACAATAATCACTGTTGAAGCATTTATTTGTTTGTTTTCTTTCTATTTCTATGCAGTCATATGCTCCTTTTATCCTTTTGTCGATGCCTATCAGAATTAGCATGTGGTTTGGATCAGACCCTGAAAAAAGAGAAATGCTTGTGAGTGGGGAATGCTATATATAGCAGACCTGTGTTATGGTATTTATAGTCCTGATGTTTAGAAAGTCTTCATGTGCGTGTTAGGTTCTCATCAAATAATCAAATGGCATCAGTGTTAATAAAAAGGATGGCTCATGGAGAGATTCTTTTCAACCGTTCTTTTTTTTTCAGCAGCTTCAGGAAAGAATGAAGCACTTGGCAGCGTATTTGCAGTGCTAACAAATCTGGGCTTTGGCAGCCTAAATCGGGAAGGGTGGGTTCAAAACTGAAGATGTCCTGATAGCAGCTGCCTTGAGAGGCGGGGCGAGGGGTGTTCACAGACAATGGATGATTTTAGGTGTTGCAGTAGATCATAGGATAATCTCTCAGGTTATTTCCTCTGCCAAACCTTAGGTCTTTATGACCCACAACTTCTGTCTGGAAGGCTGTTAGGAGACAGTGAAGATCAAGGGATGAAGCAAAACTCCCCCTAATATTCTGCAATGCTTTCTTTGCCTTTTATTTGGTGTAACAGGACTTTCCTAGTGTTTCATTCATACTGTGGACTACTAAAGCCCATAATGTCTTTTTTTCCCTAGTAAGTACATTCGCATTTGTGTTTTCAGCCTGAAAACAGTAGCCTTCCTAGTCTTTGTGTCTGTGGTGACAATGAATCATTCTCTCAATTTCTTGTGTATGTTCTCTGGCTTGTTGCAGAAGTTTGCTGCCGGTTTCATCAATTTGTCACAGAAACTTTGTTATCACACTTGTTTTATCATCTTCTGACAGAAAGGCACTATGAAAATCTCATCTGGAGCCTATGGAATTATTGCAGCGCTCTGTTCTATGCTGCTTTGACATCTGATCTGCTGTATTCATCCTGGTGTAAATGTGACTGGTTCTTTGCAAGTTCCCATACCTCTTCACTTCTCCAATGACTGAATAAATGCTTCTCTCAGACACTCAAAAATTAATTCCTCATTGGACTTTCTCTTGCCTCGTTCTAGGTCAGTGCCACTACTGTTTTCCCTTTCCATTGTAGTCCCAGGAGTTCTGGTGTCCTCAGACTCTTTCACACATTCCTGTACCATAGCCCACAGGCAAGTTACATGTATGTATGACCTTATCCTATAAAACTGGGATCTTGCCAGTCTGCAGAATGGCCCTCACATTACTTAAAGCAGTTTGAACTAAGGGGACACAATCCCTTCTATGCAAAATGGCCAGGGACCATCAGCTGTTTTTCTGGTGTGGCTCCCAAAATCACTGGAAGTGTTTCTTGAAGATATGTTCTGGCTAAATAAGGTAGCTGATACAGGGGGGTGGGGAATTGGGACTCTATTATGCAGCATAATACTGTAACTTTTAAAACAGTGGAATATACAAGGAGGGGAAAACCTGAAGTTTTAACTTGAGTCACTCAGAGTAAAACACACATTGAACTACTATAATTTTTTATGGAATAAGTAAATCTTAATTTTGCTTATGATAAGTTACAGTCACAAACTGTCAAGGCAGATTTCTTTTTACTTACTTTTATTATAAAACTCCTGTGAAATGGTTTGTACCTTATTTTACCCACCTGAAAAGAAAACTGATGCTCAGTAACTTTTTATTCAGTAGTTGAAAAGGGCTCCTTTTGGTTTTGCAAAAAAAAATATTTTCTCATTCATGCAAGTTCCTTAATTCTCATTTGTTTTTCCAGCAGTGAAGAGTTTTTCCTCAGTGTTCTTTCCTTTGTGTAATAGAAGTTCTTGCACTTTGCAAATGCCCTCTGTCTTCTTCCTTGACCTGCTGGCAAAAGGTGATATTGAAAAGTGTGATTTTTTTGTGGTGGGTTTTTTGTTTCCTTCTCACTTGAAGTAGATTGCCCAGCTCTTGCAATAGAACTTGCCTTCTGCCCTGGACAAGTAGTCATCAAATGTGCTGGTAACAGAAATGATGCATTATGTGGGACTACAGATACCATGCAACTTAAGAGGAAAAATAATGAAATGACATAGTGTTTTATATTGCAATGAAAACTGTGCTAAGTGCTGTGAAAGCACAGCAAGGAACAATAAGTCTCTTGGAGTCAAGGTCTAGCTTTACAGGAGAAATGTGCAGAATTTTTGTAATTTGTAGGAAACAGTTATGATAGTCCTTTCCTGAAAACAAAACACGTTTTTAACAGGTATAGAGTTAGCATGCTTACTCAACAGTGGTGCTCTCCTGTGTCTTGGGTGTTGAATTTTGTTCACTTACAACTAGCCTGTAAGCTGTAAACAGTCAGGAGTAAATTTGTGATGGTTCTTTACTGAGCTGAGTCTGATCTGGAAAGGAACATGGGTGGTACAGCTCCACAGCAGGCTAAATCAGCCTCAGTCTTTCCTCTGTTGCGTTGATTCTTATGGGGTTGTGTAATGAACCACGCATGGTTCGGGTGTCAGTGTTGGAGTGTTCTGCTGCTGCGTGCCTTATGGACTTTGTTCCTTTTCCCCCCTCCCAACACCAGCTCCAACAATACTGCAGTTGTGTATTGAGGTGTATCAGCTGCCTGATCTGATGGGAAATCAGCCCACCCCAAAGACAAGCTTTCCAGCAGATATGGGACTGAATAATCTCACTCTGAGGTGACGTGCTCACCAGATCTGAGATGAAAAAGGGCTGAGTGTGCCTCAGTAGCCTGCAATTATGCTTTCTGCTTGTAGTGTCATTCTGTACCTCCAATAACCTGTTCCCAGGCCTTTTTGTTCTTGTTCCTTTGTGGGGAAAAGAATTTTGATTATGGAAAATAGATTTTGTTCAAACCTATGAAGTGGCATGGAAACCAGCCAGACTCATCACTTGATATCATGGCCACTTCTCAGCTGCTAAGCCTTACCAAAGTAAGGCATCCCATTCTATCTACAGAACAGCAACACTTTTTACATAAAAGTATAATATTTAATGATAACCAAGGTAAGGCAATGGAATTTAGACAAAGATATGATAATTTTATATTATACTATCAGTCCCAGTTTTCCCTTAGTAAATTCCTTTTCGTGGCTTTAATGAGATTTTTGTTTGAAGGGAAGGGGAAGCCTCCCAGTGCTGATAATGTGCTGATCCCTGCACTTCATATTCTTGAATTCAGCTGTGATACTCCAACCTGAAGTGGACACTACTTATCTGTAGGCTGAGTATTTTGAGTGAGTTGAAGGGTGTTGGAGACTTCTTTATAGTCTTAATCCAGCCAAACTAATTTTGAGTGGCTGGATTCTGTAGCAGTGACGATGAGGCTGCAGTGTGGTAATGAAGATGTAAGACAGGATTTTACAGGAAGAAATTTGGATTTTATTGCCTTGCCCCAATAGCTGTGGCCATTTTCAGCCAATGGTTCCTGTTGCAACCACTTCCAAAAAGCTGAGCATGCCTCTTCCATAATCACAGACTGGTCTGGGTTGGAAGGGACCCCAAGGATCACAGAGTTCCAACCCCCCTGTCATAGGCAGGGCCACCAACCTCCAGGCCTGGAGCTACACAAGGTTGCCCAGGGCCCCATCCAGCCTGGCCTTGAACACCCCCAGGGGCAGGGCCAGCATCCATAATCATGGACCTGGGCCAGCATAACATTTTCTCTTTGGCTTTCTGTTCTGTGCTGAGCATTACAGGCTATTGTTGTATGAGATATTTCATATCTACCTGTCACCCAGGCAGTTCCCAGATCTTAGTTACTTGTTTGTGGGTTTGGTTTTTCTTGTTTTTTTTTTTTTAGTCCTGTGACTAAACTGGTAAATCTTAATGGCTCATCATATCTTGGGCAGGCTTCCTGTTTCTGACCCCTGTTTTCTCTTCCACCACCAGAATGTACTTACCGGTAGCCAAATGCGACCCGGGAGCTATAAATCGGTACCACTGCTTTTAGTTTGGGAGTATAAAGGTGGAAGTAGTCACAAATGTTCACTAATTTGCATCAGAGTTACTTCTTTTAATGATGTCTCTCTTGATCTGTAAGGCATCCAGCTTTTAGGTCAAAGTCTGTAAGCTCACAGGAGTGTGTTGTTTTATTACAGTGGGATGGTGAGACCAGCATGGGGCCGAATGGCTGTTTGAGTCATGGACCAATTCCTAATTATACCTGTGTGCTTCCTTAATGGAGTTGAAAGAAATGATTTTGTTGGGTGAAAGACGTGGTATTATATTTATTTCTAAATTCTCTTTAAGATGTCAGCATGTAGCCCTGAGGATGTGAAAGAAAGGTGTAGAGCTTGTCAGCCTCCCTGGCTGCTCTGAATTAGCCCGAACCTATTGGAAATGAAAGGTTCAGAGAGCACAGATGGAACAGATTGAAGCTTTGAGTGAATTGAAAGGGCAACTTAACTGTCTAATCGTGATCTCTATGGGCAGAAAGATAGCTAATAGATTGAAATTGTCACTCATGGTGAAGTCCTAGAAAGGACTGGTTAAGGCTCTTCGCTTTCCAATTCTGGTTGATGGTAGCTGCTTTCTTTTAAATTAAAATATCTTTTGTTCCCACATAATTAAATTAAAACATGTAAATATATAATGCTTAGGAAAAGTGAGGCATGAATTGTTCTTATCTTGGTTGATTTTTTTTCTTTTAAGATAAAATTACGTGACTACATCTGTTCAGAGATTATGTTTTTCCACTCCGTAGAGGAAGGCGAGGTTTTTAAAGCATTTGGTTTCAAAATTAGACACCAAAATAAATGGAGAGACTTTTTTCAGTCAGTCCCAACGTTGACATGTGCTTTTAAGACAAGTCTATCCTGAAATGTCATGGGGAGAAGCGAATTCTGGCTGTGTGAGAACTGTTCCACACGCGCCGAGGGAGCTGAGCATTAGAGGAATCTTGACTCTTGACATCTCTAGCACAGCCCCCAGCTCGGTGTGCAGGATCCCAGCTGGACTTTAAGGATGCTGATGTGGTATTAAGAACTGTTAATATTAAAACAACAGTTGTTGAAGAGGACTTTTAAATTCTGGCTTTAATTTTCTTTATTTGGAGGAGGAAGTGGTGTCATACTCACAGACAGTTCTACTTAGGCAGTTCTTTGACTTAAAGCTAAGAAAAGTGCAGCCTCTGTTTTGCTATTTTATCCTGTATTTCATCTTCAGGCTCATCTTTAAGAAGCGCAGTGAGCTTTTAAGATACATAAACCACCTTCTGATGCAATTTTAAATGCCTGAAAATAGGAGACAGAACCAGAAAGTACAGTAGGATGCAAGCATATGAAAACCTGAGAATAATTTGAAATTATATTAAAGTTTTCACTGTAAACAGCAGCATAATTCTGTTTTTAATTCAGAATTTCTGTTCCACTATATTTTATTTCAGTCTGTTATCTTCTATTGGCAGAATATCTTTGTCACTATCAATTCTTTGTCACTATCAAATCAGTCACTAATGTCTTAAAGTCCACACTTCACTCCAAACTGCTAATGTCCAAAATATACAATTTAAGCTTGCTAAAACTATTTAGAAGTAATATTAGTTACCATATTTTTTCACGTTTTTGGATGTTAGAGCCAAGCCTGAGGGTTTTTTTTGCTGAATGACTTGAATTGATGGGAGATCTTTCCTACAGCAGTCAGTCCACAGGACAGCAGAAACTGGCTTTTCATAATTGAAGGAGAAAATACAGTAGGACAATGGCTAACATGGGCTAGTAAGTTCTTGTATAAAAATAATATGAGTCTCCACGTCTTAGGTGAGTGCTTGAAGCAGATACAACACTTGAAGACTTGTTTTGCTCTTGCAGAGCTGCTGATGGTGTCCAGCATCTGTACATTCTTAATTCATCTCAGTCCTGTTATAAGCCACCACACAGTGCGTGGGGTGCTGCAAGTTCGTTCTTGTTCTGGAAAAGGTGGAGCAATGTGTTACCAGCATGAATTCAATAACGAGTGGATGGAAGAGTGCATTAGCCATTTGCCTGTGAACTTCCTGAAGTGTGGTGTTTTCTCAAGTCTGAGGGACCTAATGAGGTATGATCAGGGACTGTGAGCTGGCCTCCCTGCTGTCATCTACAAAACTGCACTTAGCAACAGGGTGCAGTCAGCCGAAGTGAGATGTGTAGTAGGGGTCTGTCCATCAGACTGGGTGTTTTTCAAGCTCCCCATGCAGCGTGTCTGAAGGAATGGCTCTATAGTGCTACCAGCCAGGGCTGATACTACAGTGTTCAGCTTTCTGCATGAATACTAATAAAAATCTCTCTACTTAGATAAGCAAATTGTTACTCTGGAAGGTATTGATTTCCATGAACAGCTAGTTTTTGAGGCCTCAGCTTGTACTTTTATGTTACAAGTTGCCCTGTTACCCTCAAGAAGTTATTTTAACCTGAAATTGAAGAAAATATCTCCTAATACAGATTTCCTTTTCGTAATCTCATCAATATTAGAGGAAATGTGATGAAAGTCCTGTCTGCAACTGGAGTTTAGTATTAGAAGGATAAGATTGGATTAGAGGATTAGAAATTCAGTGAGGTGGTAGACGGGTGGGGTGAAGTCACATCTACACCAAATCATCCCTTTTTCCTGGCTTCTGTGAAGCAGGACAAAGGGACTGAACATCAGCAAGTCCTGATGTTCTTTCCAAGCAGATTCACATTGATTGGGCTGTTCTTAAGACTTTCATTGATCACAGAATTGAACTGCATTCTCCTTTCCCCAGGATTACAGGAATGACTGCTGTCTTGCAAGGTAGCTTTTGTCCTTCCCAAATAAAGCTTTCATGCTTCTTGTATGCACAGTACAGTCTATATACGCTTCCTAAAATCAAGTTTTTGTTACACTGTTTCAGAGCTGGTTAACATAATTGTATCCACTTTCTTATTAGGATTTGCACTTTCTGCAGGTCAATGCTGCCAGGAGTAGGGATGTGCTTAGTTTTCTTAATTTTGCTTTCTGATAATGATATTCAGAGCGTTCAGTTAAATCAGACGTGTTTCCAAGCTGAGCAAACTCACAATTTTTAGAAAAACCTTTTTTTCTATTATTAAGAAATGTATAAGCTGCTATTTCTATATGCTCTTACAAGCTGCGTGCAGGTGACTTGATTATATACCATTTCAGAGGCATTGGCTACTGAGACATAATGTAAAACACCAGAATAATTCAATATTTATTTCCCTTGTGACCTCCCTTGGAATATCTAGTGGGCATCTTGTTCAGAGACAGGTCTCCTTGGGAAGCTGCTTGACTAAGTAACTCTACAGTTACCATGACAAAGGCCTCTGCTTTATTTATTTTCTTGGAAGGAGGGGGGAAGAAAAGGAAAAAAGTGGGAGAAGCAAATAATGCTGACACTAACCCATCTACTTCTATTGGAAGAAAACATAACACCTTCATAGCCTCCTCACAATATGTTAATATAGTTGGGTGTGGTTTTGTTAGGCTTCTGGCTTTGTGAGTGACATTGTCTGGAGTTAAGGGCTTAAACCTACTGATCAAATGTATATCCTTACAGATTTTATGGACAGGGAAGCTGATAAGGCCATCTTACATCTCCATTTATAACATCAAACATGCAGTTAGACTTTTACTCATTTTTCTACCTTGTACTGAGTCTGGTGTTGTATATTTTAAAAGGAGCATACAAAATCAGACCTGCTCTTGCTTTCCTTACCTCTAAAGAAACAGAGCTTGGGCAAAACATTGATTGTACAGTATGTTAGAATTAAAAGATCTCCTAGTCTGGACACTTCTTCTGGTATGGTAGAAATTAGTGTCATGGTGGTTCTTTCTGGATAATTATTTGCTATTAAAGCCTGTGCTAAGAAACATGTTTATCTCCCCCCCCCCCCCCCCCCCCCCCCCCCCCGGAGCTGAGTACAGTCCCTGTCTGACTACACAAATTTCCTGTCTGATTTTTCCTCTAAGTCTTTATCAGCACGACCTAGGCTTTAAAAAATCCCATTTGTTTTTTCTCTGATCGAATGATGGTTATGGTTGATCTTAGAAAAGAACTGTGCCTATGGATAGCCATCTGCATCCATAGACAGAACTTCTTTGAGGTTTCATATATGAAAGTTCCTTCTGGATGCCTGACCTGTGCTATTCATACTCTGATCAGTATGGGGAGGTGGGACTCTCTTGACTTCAAAGTTTTGTGGACTCAAGAGCATGTATGAGCTGAGGAATGATAGGTGGGTGAAAAATGAACAATGAATTCATTCCCCACCTGAAGCTACTCTACACAATATCTAGTATTTTCTTCTCAGGTGAAAGAAACTCAACTTCCTTGAAGCAGGCATTCACATAATTAGTTTGTAGCTGGAGACAATAGATCAGAGCACAGAGCTACATTCCTGGTGTCTGACACCCTCTTCAACATCCTCCTAATGCTCATCTATTTTAAATGTTGTCTTTTTTTCCAGCACCATATAAGATAGGTGGCATAAAGGATGATATTTAAAGAAAACAAATTAAGTGTTTTAATAAAGAGTGGGTGATACATTTGAATACTATTAGATTCTAGTTATTATTAATTCACGGGGGAAAAAAAGAGAGTATAAAATTAACACAGCCTTGGCTGAAGTTTATGACTTCAAGGAAAGTGGTGCCTCAGAGGAGCAGTGGGACTCTGGCTTGATTAAAGTGGGATTTCAGAAATTCTCTTCACTGAATTAAATAAAAAGGCATTCAACCTAATTAGATAGCATTGTGGAGGAATAGAAGGAAGAGAGGTGTTTCTGACCTGTTGGCTTTTTATCTAACCTTTAATCCATGAGAACGTTTGTAACTGTTTTTGTAGATTTACTTTTCTTCTCAAGGGAATTTGGCCTCAAATTCTAACCTTTGATAACATAGGAAAATCGGAAGAGAAAACCATTTTATGGTCCTATTAAAACACACAACTTTCTGGAGGCCTGGTCTGTAACTTTTCCTGATGGAAGTTCATACTTTAGGCAAGTCCCTTGCTTCTGTTTTGTCGAAGGAACAGATATTCATGAGGAAATGCAGCTGTCAACTGTTTTTGGGATTTGCTTTGTGCTGCCTTCTCTCTCTGTGAGCATCTTGTGACTAAAGAGTCAAGGGTGGCCAGCAGAAGCTCATAGGAGTCACCCCTCTTGTATACGAAGGCCTTGTTTTTTTGGTGCTGTGATATAAAAAGGAAAGACCTTTTACTGAAGTTAGTTTTGGGCTATGCCTATGTAAAAGAGAAAAGATGAAATTATAATTCAGTAGTGCCTTACTCTTCCATGGTACTATTGAGCAATTGATTTCAAGCCACGTTACAAAGGAATTTTACAGCCTCTTTTTCCCATAAGAAGGAAGAGATTTGTCATGAGAGTACAGACTTTCTAGAATCTTATTCCCTTTTCTCTCTGTTGGGTTAAACTGCTTTCCTGTATTTTTCTTTCCTGAAATATGCGTCTAGATTAAGGCCTATTAATTCTTGCATACTTTGCTGGTTGATAATTGTTCTGCAGTCATCTATTACGGCATGAGTATAACATGTAGAGAGATGTTTAGAATCAAATTTGCTTTTCATTTTGTGTCTACATCACCTCAATTTAAGGATTACTCAGGATATTTGAGATGGCTAACATAATGTCTGTTTAAATATTTTATAGACACAGTTTTAGAAATGCCAGTTGTGTTTTTGGAAAATCTTTACTAAATTGTGAATTCCTTCAAGGACAGAACTAACAGGAAAAGCTTGTGATTAGATGCTTTGAAATGGAATTACTTGACCCTTTGGACAAAAGGAGATGCTGTTTGCTTAGACAGTGGTATAGATTAATTTTGAAATAGAGTAATTCCAGACTTTCCATCTTCTCATTTACAGTAACTTATCAGGCTTCAAAGCTCTCCATGATAAACAGGTTTATGCCAAAGAACTGCTGTTGCCAGGTTTAAGATGTGACCCACTCACACTGCAGAACAATTTCCAATGTTGGTGTCCTTTCACATTTTGGTGTCAATCTCTATTCATGTAATTCCTGAAAGGTTGAGAAGCTGAGTAAGTGTTTCTACTGTCAAATCTCTGTCTGTTTGGACACCTTAGTCAATATTTCCACTGATTGCTGAGGTGTTGTGCGCACTTTAGTTCAAGCCTCTGGAGGAAGCTTTGTTTGAATGTTGCTATGCAAGGAGATTCCTTGTGGCATAATATGTCACATGATTAAATGTTAAACAAGTGTGAGTTAAGTTTCCTTTTTCACAGTATTTTATTTGTAATATTCTTAAATTAGGGGAATTTCAGATCTGAAACCTACTAAGTTCAAAATAGTTTGATGTATGATGGTTGCAGCTTGGTTTTAGGCTTATGTGGTAACCTTGTGTTTGTTGTTACATTAAATGTTATCTTTGGTTGCTGTTTTTGTTGAACACATTACAACTGCTTGTACTTCGTTAGTTTGTCTAGGAAAATTTTGAAGGAAGGGGAGCTCAGTGTTGCCAGACTGAAATATTTCATATGTTCTGCAACAAAGCAGCATTGGGAAGATGATGACCAGGCTTTGAAACACAAGCTCCATGCCTGGGAAGCTGCTGGAACTGGGTATGCACAAGGCTGTCTCCAGGACCCTGGGCAATGAAAAATCAGTTGTTAGAGAAGGGGACTGGCACAGGCTGTGTAGGCTGGTTTCTGATCCAAATGCCCTTCTGTCACTTTGGATTTACACTGTAGCACTTGGGTCAGAACGTGGCCTGCTCTTAAATTCATCATTCTTTTTGCTACTAAAGAGCCTGACCAGAATCCATTCACTATCTGTGTAGTGTAGATCACACTTTCACAATTGTGAAGGTTTACTTGAAAGAATAGAAGTCATGGTTGGGACTGCTTGTTTTGTTTGTGGCTGGTAGCTGAATTTAGTCAAGATTCTTGAAAATCAGATTAAATTTAAGCTACATAAGCGCTGCTCCCCCCAAAGCATCCCATTTTATAAAGCTTTATTGTGTTTTAATCAGTAGAAGACGATGACATGGGCTAAAATACAATTTGTATATTGGTAAGAAAACTTTAAAAGCATCTGACTAGGGATTGCTAAGAACTAAAACAATGAAATAATTATACCATTTAAAAGACTTGTGATAAATATAGAAACATGATTTGCATGTTTTCTGAATCATAAAGCCTACCTAGTTGTGTTTTACTTGATTCTGTCATGTCTAAACACTTAGTTTCATCCATGTATCCAATAAGGGAAACAGCAGCAAACTCTTTTTTTAATAAATATGTTGTATTAGTAAGAGAAGCCTCTGTATCCTGTATTAATAACAGCCCACCCGCTACCCTTAAAATTCAATCACTGTAGTGGTTTGTGCTGAGGAATTGGCTGTAGCAATTTGTGTAATGGAGAAAACAACTGTTACTGAGTGGTGCTGAATGATTGAATTTTATTGGTTCATAAAAAAAACCTTGGAGGTTAATATCTTTGTTTCCTGAAACAGATGTTTAATTCTGAGCCTGGGCAATTGGCTCTTTTATGTCTGAAGAGGAAAAAATAAAAAAAGATGGTTTGGATTACAGTTGACTCTGTAATTGCATATGACAGATGTATTAAATTAGCCTTTCCCAAAGCTTTTGGTGTTTTGCCTCTCTGAACTGTAAATTTTACTTGACTACCTCATTTGCAGGTGGCATGAGACCATTCAGTGCCTGTTTCGTGTTTGGCAGATAGGACAAAATAGGCCGAGTTTTCTGTGAAGTTACAGACCACTTCTGATGGGTAAAAGAGAAACCCTCTAGCACTTATGTTTCAGACTATAACATGAATGAAGGAATGAAGGCAAAGAACTCTTAAATATAATTTTGCATATGCTTTTGACTTGCCTTAGATCCAAAAGCTGACTTCTGTCCAGGTTAATGTTCCAATCTGTGTCACAGTCAGCTTTCACTCCCTGGGTGTACCAGGGTGTTTAATGAATCAGGTGCTTATAAAGTTTTCTTAACATTATACAAGGTGTATTTTAGTCTGTGTCATTGTCCTCTACTGATTAAAACACAACAAAGCTTTCATAAAATGAGATGCTCTGTGTGTGTAGGTAGCACTTATGGAGCTTAAATTTAATCTGATTTTCAAGAACCCTGACTAAATTCAGCTACTTGTTACCTTGATGTAGAGGTGGAGCAGTTTCTGGGGAATTACTATGGATTTACTTGGCTTTAACAGGAAACAGAATTTATCCCTTTTGATTTTAACAGGAGGAGAAACTTTCTAATTAGAGTCACTTCTGCTTTCCCAGCACGTATATTGATACGTGTGCGTTCCCTGGTTTTATTTCCCAATATGGTGAGCATTTCCAGGATCTGGTCTTTAAAAACTGGCTTCTGTTTTGGTTCTGATTTTAAAAAAGATCTTAATAAAAATGTGCAGTCCTTTCTTTATGTTTTCAACTTCCTGTTGTATCAAATTAATTTGAAATTCCTCTTTGGAGGAAAATATCTTTAAGCTCTTTTATAAGTAATTTTAAAAAGGAGATAGTTTGAAAATATTTTTTCATGAATATACGAATTAACTAAATATACCAGATGAACAAGCAGCTTAAAATACAGGTGGCTTCAAACAAGAAAATTACTTTCCTATGGTTACAGTAAGAGCTGCTTCTTTATTTAACAAAAAGTTAAGTTTGCTCACAGGAAATTAGACAATTACTGAGATGATAACACATCCTAAGAATGGAAAACTTGCAAAATCTTCTATAACTAAGCATGTTCTCACAGAATTATTTTATCAAAGTGTTCTTGAGATGTCTTCAGAGGTACCTCAGAAAAATTCGATCCAATCACACTGAACCAATGACTTCAGTAGATTCTGGATTGAGTCCAAGAAGATTCTTGGTCCTCAAATAAGAGTTGAAAAATTTCTTGGGGGGTTTTTTGGACTCAAGATGCAACACAAAACTGAGTCCCAGGAGACTTAGCATGATCACTTCTCAACATAATATCGAGCTGATGGAATAAATACATCACTCTATCAGTTTATACCAGGTCAGAATCTGACTCTTGATGATGGAGACATGCTTTGTAGTAGTATTTAGGTGTTGCAAAGAAAATCCAATCAATTCCAGTGTTTCTGCTCAGGTGAGTAGAAGGGAAAGCCAGCCTAAGTTTAGCACTTCTTTCTTCATTCTGCTCAGCCAATGTGGTGTGCATAAATGGGAAGAAAAGAAAGATACATTGGGCAGAACTGTAAAGGAATTTCTCCTCGTGTTCCCACATCTGCCCTGCAAGCTGACACAGTGTGCAAAGCAGATTGTGCTTTTGTGTGACTTCCTTATTCTTCAGAGAAGTTGAAATCAATTTGGATGGATTTATTAATGGTTCCTTTAATTAGTTTGTTAATGGCTATATTTATAAGACTGGCTTCGTAAGTCTTATTTCCTGCTGGTTAGAGTATAATAATTATTGATCTCTATATGCTGCATTAGGGGAAAAAATGCACAGAGATTTAATGCTAACAAAAGAAGCTTTTGAAGATAACTCATTCAGATTTTTTGGAAGGCATTTGTCTGTTTCTTATGAGTTATTAGTGCTAATGGGAGTCATATGTACAGTGGGAGGCAAAATGAGCTATTAACCTACATAGCAAGTTGTGGAGCATTGTAAATCCTTCCTGCTGTTATGATGGGCTCCACTTGTGTGACGAGCATGATGAAGATAAAGTAGCAGTGCATCTTCAGAGATTGGCTGAGAGAGAACAGACATGGCAGAGCCTCTGCAGTGGTGGAACTTCTGCCCTTCCCCTTTGAGAGGGCTGGGCAAGAGTTTGCTGGGAGACATGGTTAGTCTGGTTATGAAAGCAGGGACTGGTGTGCAATGGCACGCAGGCAGGGGATGTACACCCATTAGTCACGTTGAATTTTCTTTTGCTTGTGTGGTTAAATGGTCTAATACAGCTTCCTGAGAACTAGGGACAGTTTCTAGTTGCTCTGGGAATCTCAGAGTTTTAATGTGCATATAAACTACTTTATTGGTGTGGTTTGTGTTATGCCATAGCCTCAAATAGGGACATGGTGAAATCTGCAGTACTTTTCACTGGCCTCTTATGTTTTGAAATATCTAGAAAGTGATTTCAGAATGAAGTCCCTTTTTCATATAGGTTGGAATTAACAGTTGAAAACTTTTGCTGCAACTATTTTGAAATCAGTTTCAGCAGGAGAAAGTTTCAATGTTCTTTTTTTATTGAGTAAAAATGGCTTTACAGGTTGCTAGGATTTTTCCCTGACATCTATGAATTCTGCCTGTTACAGCACACACACACAGCCTTGAGACCATTACTAAGTCCCACTTGTCTGTGCTTGCATAGATGTCCTTTTGACAACGTGCTTCCAATCAGTGTGTGTCTGGCTTTCCTGGCAACAGCCTGTTGGAAACTGAGCACTGGGTAAAGTTGTCTGTGGCAGAAATCTGTGGGAGAACTTAAATAATCTAAGAAGTGGTGTTCAAAAAGCCATGTTGGGATTCTGGAGTTTGAAATTAATTTTACAAAGAGAAAAACATTTCAAGTCAAATCAGGCATTTAACTTTAAAACTAGAACTCTCTTTGAGACTTAGTCCTCATCTCTTTGGGTTTTTTAAGTCACTTTTCCATCTTATGTTTGTGTATATAATAAATCACAAGGGTTAGTTAACAGCACATTCTTAATTTGAAATTTGAGCTGCTTAGTGCAGCCAGCTGGCTGTGTGAGGGTAGCCAGAGAGAGGGGGGTGAACTATCCTGGAATGACAGCTCAGAAGGTCATTGCAGGCACCTGTAGTACCTGTATGATTGTGTTTAGTGCCTGATGGGTGCATCGTACTTTGTGCTGTGCGTCTCTATCAGGTAGCACAGACATAACTCTGTAATTCTAAGAAAACAAGTTATGGTAGAGAGGAGAAAGGGGCTCTTTGTTTATAGAAATGATGTCCAAATGCTCTTCAGGAGATGAAGAAAGGACCTTCCCCAAAGATGTTTGATCCATCTCTTGCCATTTTTGGAGTGCATGATACTCCAGAGAGAGTAGGGGTGAAAGACCAATTTGACTGTCTACTTTGGATCTTTTGACAATGCAATTCCTCCCTAAAATGCTCCTTTTAACTTCCTTATATGATGAACCTTCATTAGTTGTGTTCCATTCACAAGCCCTAGCTTGTCACGATATCGATCACTTACTCCAAGAACAATGAGAAATTGAGCTCAGGACTTTGATTAATACAGAACACATCTTTTCACTAGATTAGCATAATCATTACAGTCCAGGAGTGTGTTTTCACTCAGAATATCCTTCTGTAGCGGTCAAGGAATTAATTACACCGAGTAGAGACAATTCTTTGCTAAGAAATTTGTAACTTTGGTTGTTAAAGGAGCTCTCTCCTGATGTGTCTTCAGTAAAGCTTGGCCAAGTGACAGGAGTCAATTACTGCATTGGTGATCTAGACTCTGAAAACTGGTAGATGATGATTGTTCTCCTTTGGATGGTAATTGCTTGATGTAGAGGGCACACAAGCAGGGCAGAAGTAAACAATTGGTCTCTGTCCTGGGTTCTGAAAGCCTGTGGCAGTGCAGATTTGCTTCTGCTTGTATTGAAGGTTTGCCATGGATTTTAGGGGGACCAGGATTAAACTTCACCAAAACAAGACCCTGATCCAAGCAAGTAGTAAATTGCAAATGTAACATAATGGAACAATGGACATGAGGTCAAGAGGAAATGGCCTCAAGTTGTGCCCAGAGGTTTCAATTTGATACCAGGAAAAATCTCTTCACTGAAAATGTTGTGAAGCATTGGAACAGGCCTCCCAGGAAAGTTGCCATCCCAGGATATGTTTAAAAGATGTGTAAATGTGACGTTTAGGGATATGGTTTAGTGGTGACCTTGGCAGTGTGAAGTTCATGGTTGGGCTTGAAGATCCTAAGTGTCTCTTCTTGCCTAAATGATTCTCTGATTGGAAGACCAAGGATGACCATCAGAACTAGTCAGTGGCAAGAATGGACATTACTGTTACTGATGGCTTTTGGCCTCCTTCAGAGATTAGTCTGCACTTTGTACAGGCCAGAGCACTACATAATTTATGCAGGATTTAATGTAACCACCTCTCTCCAAAGAAATGCAGTATTCATGCCAAGGTCTGTTTCTGGGGAGAAAGTTGTGCTTACAAAGCTCAGGAGAAAATGGATTCTGACTGTTTGCTGAAAGTAGTGTTTTAGAGAAGTCTCATATGGCATCTATACATTTTATTTAATGAAACTGCATGTACACTGTCTCACTGTGTGTTGTGCAGTTTCATACCTACTCATTTGTTCTGTGCAAGTGTGTGTGGGTGAAGGCATGCAAAAGGAGAAGGGACAGAGGGAGAGGATAAATGTGCCTGGGGTGCAAAGGTTACTTTTGATTTTGAAAATGACTTTGATAGATACAGGTTGCTTCCTGACAGCTGTGCTAGCCTCACTTCATTCCAAATCTAAACTGAAATTTCACTGACATGGCCTTGCCCATTTATATCTCTTTAGGGAAAGGAAATAACTTGAGTCTTGTCTTTGCTTTCCAGTGTTTCACAAATCTTTATTGCAGGAGGAATTGCACAGACAAGAGGTATTCTGACATCTTGCTGTTGAACAGTGCCAGAGGCAACCGGGGGCTACTCGGCATAAGGAGAGATGGCATCTCTCCTTTAGGATTATCCATGGAAAGAAATATTGTGGAGTTTATTGGGCAGTAGTTAGGGGTTCAGTTCTTCAGATCTGTGAAGTCTGCTGTACTAGAAGGATTCTGATGGGTGAGTGAAGATGCCCTGAAATTTTGCTGAGAATGAATGAATTTCCTAATTCCCTTTTGCTCCTCATGCATGAGTCTGGGAGACATCCCAAACAGAAAGGCACAAGACACCTTCCCTTTGTGTAATACAACAGAAAGAGCCCGTGGTGAGCTGTACTGAAGGTATTGTGTAAGATACGCAGGCAGCAACTATCCATTTACACAGTGACATCCTTGTCTCAGTGGCAACAAATATTTTCAGAAGACAAATGAAAGCATCAGAGAGATGAAACCAAAGATGAAGAAGGGCACCGGGTCTAGTTCATGGCTTTGTGAGGTAAAGAACACTTATGGCCAGTCCTCTCTCATGGAGTCCTTGTGTTTGCAAGGGAGGAGGACTGACCTCATGCACTGCACAAAACCTTGAAGGTATAAAGCCTTTAAAAAGCATGTCATTATCAGTTGGAAAGTATGTTTATTACGACAGGGAGGAATAATGATACGTTCTGCATTTGTAGGTCTTGATACATTGGGAAAGGCAGTGTGGCAGACCAGGGCTTGCACAGCATTTTAGGTAACCATATGATGCTGAGTTCTTCCATCCTGATCTGCTGTAACATACCACTCATGCAATCACTTTCACTGTGGTGAGCATATATGGTTATTAATGTACATGCTCTAAGCCCCTTTGAGCAAAAGCTTTCATTTGCATAGCCTGTCTTTAGGGCACACTTCATTTCACTTAGAATTAATTATCATATATTTATCATTAGTTAGCACATTATTAACATTAACATAAATACGTACAACACTCCTTCATGAAGATTACCTTTTATCATGTAAGGGATGTGGCAAAGGGCTTGTACACGTTGTTCTTAATGTTACTCTCTGTTTTCACATACGTGTATTTAAATCTAGAGAAACTTGTCAATGATTCTTCTCAGGTAGTTCCAGGTCTGTCAGGAATTGGATTATGAGGCAAAAAAACCCCACTGCAAAACAGGTAAGAAAATGTATCCATAATATACTAGAAGATGATAGTCTTCTCACTGATCTAGGTGGAATACTTTAGTCCTTGCTGTTGTTCCTAGTTATAGGGTTTTCTGTTGGATTTGTCATACTTTGAAGGTACAAACAGAGGCATTATAGGTAGATAAAACTGAATTGGCTTTCCTCTACCCAATGTAGATCTGTGGAACTTCAGGCACTGGAAAGCTTATATGTGGATATGCTGAATCCATTAGTTTGAGTTTACTGCTTCAGGCAGAGTGGAGTAGTGAGATCAAGACAGCACAGCTCCAAAGCACATCTCTCACACCTGCCTGTAGTTTCCCTGTGAGACTGTGGAGAATGTCTCCCACCAGTCATTGTATTTCTACTTCGATATGATTTTTCTTCCTTAAATGCCCTCTGAAGAGGGGTGGTTGACCTGAATGTATGTTTCCTCTTCTGGGCAATATTATTATTTGGGTTGTGGAATCTCTGTGGAGAGGATACAGGTCTTCTCTCTGGTCTTTTCTCTCTACATTGTGTCCATCTGTGCATCATGCATATTTCCTTCTTAAACAGAAAATCAGCTGTGATTGTTCATGCACGAGCACAGCATTTCTCCCCATTTTACCAAAGGCTGACACAAATAGCCTACACTCAAAGCCTGGAAAGTTTTGTGTAGTAATACTGATAGGTAAGATTAAAAGTATGGTTATATTCTGCTTTTGAAGGATTGCTATGGGAGCATAATCACTCTCATGGTATTTGGTGCTTTCCAGAAGTTAAGGATTTAGTGATGAATCCCACCTTCATTTATTAAAAAACCTTCACATTTCTGTGGTAGTGGAGGAAACCCTGAACATATTTGAGTCTTTCAGGTTTATGTCTAAAGACAAATAAAAAGGAATCCTTAATATTTCTGTGCAGGTTATTGCAGTTCCTTCTTTCTGAGACAGGAGAAAAACAGACTGAGACTGTAGTTATGAGATGTATTAACTCTTAAGCCTGGAAGTGCAGACTGAAACATTAGAGCCACAGTTGCTTTGTTTGTGTTTTTATTCTTCGGTGTTTTGAGTGGAAGGAGAAGAAGGTCAAAGAAAATCTGTGTTGTTAGTTTGACTCCTGGTTATTTATTTTTCTGCAGAGTTTGTTGAAACAATAATACTTATTACAATGCCTTCAGCATCATCAATATAAGGGGTGTTACAAGAATCCAATGTCAGATTATACTGTTTAGTTACTGATTTTTATTTCTGGTCAATCTGTGTAGACAAAACACAATCTGAAAGGTATCTGCAAACTTGGAATTACAGACAGGACAGATTTTAAGTCCAAGTACGTATTTTCTTCCACTGTTTTTGTAGAAAGGTCTTCTGCTGCTGAAGTCAACAGAATCTTTGGAGCTATGATGGGGACTTGACCGTAGTATCTTACCTTCTGATGCTTTAAAGGCTGAGTGAGCTGGGATTGTTCAGCCTGGAGAAGACTAAGGGGGGACCTTATTAATGTTTATAAGTATCTTAAGTATGGAATGCAGGGGGAAATGGGCAGCTCCTTTTCAATGTCTGTGAGGCAGGACAAGGGGCAACGGCTGCAAGTTATGGTATAGGAAGTTCCACACCAACATGGGGAAGAACTTTTCCCCCTTGGGGGTGAGGGAGCCCTGGGACAGGCTGCCCAGGGGGTGTGGAGTCTCCTTCTCCGGAAAGATTCCAGCCCCGTCTGGACACTGACCTGTGCAATATGAGCTGGGGAGCTGCTTTGGAAGGGGCTTGGACCCAACGAGCTCTCGAGGTCCCTTCTAACCCCTGGGATTCTGTGATTCCTTGAACTGGATCTTTATCTACACTTAGATCATTGTGTGATGCAGATAAGAATGAAACCTGCATGACACTCAAACAAGCTACTGGAGAATCAAGACCTACGTATAATACCTTTCATACAGGTCTTGCATAAATATCAATTTCTCATCTTCCCACACAAATAGAGATGTGACTATGTCTCCAAACAAGCAATGTAATACCAAAATACTATTGCTGAGACACATTGTCCATGTAGCCTACAAGGGTAGTATGCTTCAGTCGCTCAGTTGCACTCACTGAAGCATTCACCTCAGGCTCACTGCTTAATTTCAGTGGTATTTTTAGTTATTCTATCTATGCAAAAGCATATTTTGACAAAATAGGGAAAAAATGTATTTTCTTGGCATGTATTTCTTCCAAGATTATGAAAGAAGGCTAAAATGGAGTTTTCTTCTAACTCCAGTTGCAATTTTTCCCTCCTGAGAAGAATCACTGAACTGGAGCTAATGGTGGCTGATTAGAGAAGTGCTACATAACGTAATATTAATTTCATAATGAATATATTTTGCTTTTGAGCACCTTTGTCTGAAAGGACATCTTTCTTCATAGTGAGGCATAGTTGGTGGAGTGATCTCTGAGATGGAGAAGTTATTCCAGTGCCTGGTGTACTTTTTTCTTATTTAATCTGTAGCACTGAGGCAATTTACCTCATCTCCTTCAATGCATGTTATTATAATACACAGTTACTATAGAGTAAACCTTACCACAAATCTGTGTTCTTTGCAAAATTATAATGCTGAGTCAAAAAATGCACTATAAAGAAGTATATAGAATCCAAACATAAATACTAAATGTGCCATTTGTTTTCTTTGATACATACCTCTAAATATTGCAAAACTCTTTTGATTTTTTTTTTTTTACTTTCTTTGTTAAAATTCTTACACAGTTAAAAATTCTCCTGCACTCTTATGATTTGATTTCTGGAAGAAAATAGGGGATACGTTCAGTTCATTATATTAACGGTCTTTTAAAATGTTTCCCTTCGTTGCTGTTGTGGTTTAAGCCCAGCTGGTAACAGAGCATCACACACCCCTCGCTGACCCTTCCGCCTGCCGGGGGATGAGGAGGAGAATGGAAAGAAACAACCCGTGGGCTGAGAGAAAGACAGTTTAATAGGATAGCAAAGGAGAGGAGGATGATAAAAGTAAATATAATTATATGTTAAAAATGCATATATAAGAAAAAATTATATGTAAAAACATGACACACAAATGCAATTGCTCATCACATGCAGAGGGATAAAAACAACACGCTCCTGCCCAGTGTGTTTCCCAGCTGTGCTCCCACCTCCCAGCTGGCTGCCCCAGTTCTGTTTGGAGTATAAGGTTCATGGCCAGGAATATTCCCTTGGCCAGGCTGGGTCAGCCATCCTGGCTGTGCTCTCCCAGCTTCTTCTGCACCTGGCAGGGCCTGGGAAGCTGGAAATACCTTGACATGGTGTAGACACAAGACCTACCTAGCAACAACTGAAACCATCACTGTTACCAGCGTTATTCTCATACTACATCCAAAACACAGCTCTAGACCAGCTACTAGAAAGAAAGTTAACTCTACCTCAGCCAGACCCAGGACTGAGAGCTTGAATATCTACCTGTTTGATGTTAGAATTTATGAAGTGGAAAAGTAGAAACACAAAAACTTGTACTTCGGGAAGGTATTCTTTTAATTTGTCTCTGTTTCTACTGTGCCAATAAATTAATGTTTTTTTTCCTTAAATCTGTTTTGCCAGTGATGGTAATGGGTAAGTGACCTCCCTGTCTTTATTTCAACCCTTGAGCTTTTTAATTTTCTTTTCTTCCCCATCCTGTTGAAAAGTGAGAGAGCAGCTGGGTGGGCATATGGCAGTTGGCCATTGTCAACCCACCGTAGTCCTGCTTATATATTTTTGTGTTTTGGGTGGGAATAACCATAATGCCAAAAGTTTTGGGTAGTCTAGGATTTATTGCATCTTGGCCAAAGCCTTTCCTTATGTTAAGAACTTGAACTAGTTTTCCAACATATTTGCCCTTGAGTTAACTCACTGGGGTTCTGGTAAAATGGCAACACCTTTCTGGAATTGAATGCTGTACCTGAGCTGGGTAAATATTAATTATTATTAGCAATATGTATATAATACTGTTAATTTATGCTGTGCTTTGCAAATATAGATAAGGCATGCTCTCTAACTCTAGGAAGCTGCAGTTGAAATGAAACCTGCACAATTACAAATGACTGTGAAAGGGTATAGGCGTGTTAACAAAGAGAAATGGAAGATTTGGAGGAGGAATCAGAAGAGTAGGAGTTCTGGCTAACAGTCCGTCATCTCAGATTTCTGAGAGCTGTGAACAGCAGAACTGGCCCTCACCATCCCCAGTATGTCTGAAAAGTTACAGAATAGTTAATAAGAATTATGATGAAATTCTGGGAGTGCAAAAGAGTGTGGAAGACAAATAGGATAATTTGTTCTCCTTTCGCTGATTGTTTAATGTTTAATTTCAGCCTGTGCAAATAACTGGCTGGGGGTTAGGGAAGAGCACATCAGGGATTTACTTCTGGGGTTGCTCCTTGTGTGAACACACTTGTGAACTGAGAGTCATTTAGCCGTTTGGTTTTGCTCATACTTTTGGACACCATACCTTGGGTTTCCCAAATTTTAAAATTTAATTTATTACTTAACCCTGTTGCAACTTTAGCTGTTTAAGTACTCTAAATAACTGCACAATACCTTTCTTCATTGAGCGGGGAGAAGAAACGGTTCTTTTCATTGATACATATATATCTTTTGGCTATGTCTTTCCACATATTCCTGTGTATCTGGAGCATACCCTCTAAGCACAGTGTTTGCTCTCGTGTCTCTACTGAGGTTGAAATTACTGATCTATTTTTTTAATAGCTTTGTCTACAGTAGGTCCTGCAGACAGCTGAAGCTAATTTGATTGTGTCTTGCTGGGGACTCTCTCAATAGTATACTGAAATATAAAGACATGACTGTGATATATATTACAGGGGCAAAATATCCAGCCATGAATGGGAAGTGGCAAATCTGTTATGAACCAGAGATAATAAAGGTTTTAAAAGTGTAACCTATGGTGAGGAAGTGAAAACTAATATAGAATCACTTTTCCAGACACCTCTATGGAAAACCTTTCCATCAGCTAGGCTTACCTCCAGGGCAAGTGTATTGATGGTGACAGATGTTCTTTGGAAGAAGTCTTGGGGTCATAAGTCATGTGGGATTTGACCCTTATACTAGGCAGAGATCTAGTATGAACTCAGGAGTTGTCACACTGTACTTGATTGAGAAGACAGTTATTTCAGAGCTAACTGGCACTGCAAAACTCATTCAAAGGCTTATTGTTCAGTACTGTAATTGTGCAAAGGAACACTGCTCTACTAGATCACTTTTACATTCTTTATCTGCTTGCTCAGGGCATTGGGTTTCCTCAGATGAAGTATGGAACAAATACTGGATGTGATCCTTAATACTCAGTTCTCCACCATTTTACTGGCAGATTGACTTCTCAGAAGCTTGGGACTACAATTTCTTCCATACATGAAGCAGTGATTTTCCTTCCACTGTAGATTAACCACCACCTAGTAGCTGTTTTATTCCTTGCTAGGTGATAAAATGACTTGGACGTTTTAATAACACCTGGCAAATTATTTTCATTTCCCCTTTTACATGATTAATAATAGTGTAGATAGACATGTAGATATAGTATCTCTCTACCTACAGTGTGGGGTCGTGCATATATAATGTAATATGGAGAAAGGAAGGATATAGAAAATAATAAGCAATCAGTATAATTGGTTATAGTCAAAAACTCTAATCTGAGCACTTAAAAACTTTAAAGGAAAGATTCTGGATAGGAATATGAAATCCAGTGAGTGGGTTGTCTCTGTGCACATTGTTCCCAGTAAGTATGATTCTTGTGCATTAGAAGAGAACAAACTGCTGTTGTCTCTAGACTGGCTTTAGGTTTCAAATTGATTTCTCTGGGGACACCATATTATAGGAGTTCAAGAATTATTCAGGATACTTCCAAAGATGCATTCAGCAAATTCCAGTGATGATAAATACAGCATTTGCATACTAAAATGACTGGTGATCTTAAATTAATTACTTAGCTTTAAATGTATTGAAAAGAACTAATAGAGTCATTCAGAACAGCAGGAGTAGCTAGAAAGTAGATTCCTTTAAAAGGATCATAAAAGATCTCTTTGGTTGCCTTTTTCTGAAGGAACAGATGAAACTTAGACAATATTAAGAATGAAGAAAGGTGTTTTCTGTCATGAACTGTAGCTTACAGTAGAAAACTCTGGTGTTACTGCATGCTTCTCCTTGCTTCTGACAGTCAGAATGTATAGACTGCAGTTGTGTGGTTTGCATAATGCATTATATAATTGTATCACAGATTATGTGATACTACCTGGAATTGGCAATAAAGAACTTGAATTTCAGATATTTTGTAGCTGTTAATTTGAGTTCTGTATTGTTTTCATTCCAGGTATAGGAGGCACTTGATGTGTTCCCAAATGCACATAGTTTTATAGATATTATCATCAATAATAATGATGATGCTTGCTTTTGCAGATCATAGTAAATCAGTATGTATTAGATCATTGAAGTATGGGGTGGGTTTTTCGTTCTCTTTCAAACCTTGCTTGGGTGTTTATCATTTCTAAGGAAAAAAATTTAACTCCTGAGAGAACCTTTGAAAAGTTTTTTACCCTCATTCTTTAGGAATTTTGCAGTTAGATTCCCTTAGGAATCTTGCAATTAAGTCCATATTTTCTATGCTTGGACTCAGGAATGATATATAAGCCTCAGTGACTGCTTGTGATGTGAGCTTGTGCCCATCTGGACCATGAAAAGAGCCTGTGGTTTTCAGAAGCGTGCAAGTTGAGAGGGTGAATGTTGCACTACTTAAATCATGTACTTGAACCAGACTTAAGTGAACTGTATTTTAGCGCTTCTGCAGTAAGCAAGAGAATTGCCTGCTCTCAACTTGATGTGGTTACTTCTCCTGTGTTGTCATCTAAGCTTTACAAAGATTTTTAATGACTTTGTTGGGTTTTAATGGGTCTTCATTGGAAGCACAATGCTTCCTTTGCCTAGCTGGGGATTTCTCAGCTGTAGCCTGCAGGAAACATAGTGAAGGAGAATGAGTGTAAATCTTGAGAGACATGGGGCTTGGACTTAGTGTCACTAACTGCTTGTTTGACCAAGGGGAACTGAATTTTTTGCTGAGTCAGGTCACTAGTGGAAATCTTACTTGCTTAAACATCCATCAGCAGAGCTGTAATGTTGGAGTTACTCAAATCTGTAGTACTCAACACTTATTTTCAAAACATAGCTTGATTCATCACTACTGACTTGTCTTGAGGTTTGTCTAGAAAAAGCAGTACAATAACCTTTTTTTTCCTTGTAGCCCCATTTCAACATGAAATTATTTTGAGTGCTACTTGTAATGGAGTTAGACGTGATTCGGACATCTGGATTTGGGTGTTTTGATTCGTTCCTGCTTGCACCCTTGCTCCTGTTTTTCCTAATGGCAATAGAATCTGTTCCACTTAACAGGACTGTTTTATTCCCTGATTTATATGAATTCAACTTACTTGTATAATAGTGGTGGCTGGTCTTCCCCTGCATCAGAGGGTAGTCCAGCAAGGAGTTGCCAGATGCTCTCCCACTCTTTCCCATCTCATTTTGCTGTCTTCCTCTGTGGTAACATTCTTCATATTCCACCACAGTGATAAAAATGGGGGATTTCTGCTTCCTTATGGGCAACAAGAACCGTGCACAGGATGCTCCTTCGCTGGCTGTGAACAGTGGCTTCCTAGTACTAACCTGTAAGCACAGCGTTACTAATCTTCCTCGAGTCTTTATTAGTCACAGGTCTGCCAAATCCAAACCTTAAAAGATAACTTGATAAATATCGATGCTTTATCTTAATCCTTACCTGTGTTCCAAAGGCCAGGCTGAGGGGTTCAAACTGCCTGCTTCACAGCACACAGTTCTCCAGTATTTATTTAGTGCAAAGCTGCAGACCGTACAGAGTAATCCCAGTGCAGTATCAACTCGCAAACAATTTTCTAAAGCATCTTTAATGTACAGTGTTACTGTACCCAGAGGTGTAGGAGAGCAGTATTAATGCAGGCATGATAGTTCTGAGTGTTCATATGAGTCCTCAAGGAATAATAAACAGCTTGAAATAACAACCAACAAATTCTCCAGATGCTTTTTATCCGTGTGTCGGCAACTGTGTTGATTCCAGATCAATGCAGGGTATTAAGACATTTATATGATTGAGCTAAAAAGCTGCCAGGTTGTACAAGCATCAGGCTTGTAAAAAATAGGAGAGTTGAGGAGAGCCAGCTGTATTCTGTTCATAAACTGCAGGGATGGAGCTTCTTGATAACCTAATGGGTACTGTCAGTGGGAAGATTTTGGTTTTAATTTAGGATGTGTACTGAGAAAGTTGATGTATCACATCAGTTACTTGATTACCTGATCCCCATATCTGAATATTTTGCTGGTATAAAATGAGACTCCTGGCAGTAGGGGAGAAGTTAGTCCTTAGACAACAGAAAAACAAAGCCTTTATCACAGATGAAATCCCAGCAGAGCTCAGGCTATGCCTGTCATAAAAATTACTGGGTTGCCTCTCTTATTCCTGGATCTGTGTGGCTATGTGATTCTTATTGATGTCATGGTTTGGTACCATGGAACTTCTCTGTAAAGCAGAGAATATACAGAGTACTTCTGTGACAGTCAGTTGTTGTGTTGGCTTGAAACTTGGCACAAAGTCTAGATGAAGAAGCTGATCTGAAGATGAAGTCCTTTGGCACTCTCTTTAACTGGCTGCATGGAGATCTGGATCAGACTGTATTTTTTTGACTGCATGTGTCAGAACCACACATGGTTGCATAAAATCAAGTTTCATCCAGCTTTTCTTTCAAGTCCTTTGATAATAGGAAAATTCCTGTGGCATAGTAAACCCAGGTAAGAGATTGACACAAACTCCTATGAAGTGAAATTAATGGTTTCTGTTCAGTTCTTGTAGCCACATACTTTTAATGCAAGTAACACTATACAGAAAGCACAAAGTGACCCATTTTTTCAGAATCCTCTGATCCTGACTCATGTCAACAAGAAAACCATGCTGTTAATCATCTCCCTTAATGGCATGTTTCTGCATCCCCCTGAAGTGGGAGACTTATGTGGCAATCCAGCAATTGAAAAAATGACTGTAACAAAGAACTAATGCAGAAAAGGGTATCTGTTTAGGAATCTGCACTAAAACGTAAGCAAACCTCTACCAGGGGTTTGTATTTAGTAGTATTTTTTTAGAAAACAGAAAATATCAAGACTCCACTGCTTAGCATGGGTTAATCCCACGCAGGGACATGCTGTGGCTGTGACTTGGAGAAAAGAGTAAGAACCAGAGCTACCCATTAGTGCAGACCTGCCTGTTTGTGTAGCTGCACAGCATCTCTTAGCCTCTTGTTCAACCTCTCCTGAATCCACCCAGAAGTGCTGCGGACCTTCTGCATGTCAAGCATTTCCACAAACTGTGCTATCCTGGAAATGTGTCTGAGGCTGATTAGAAGCTGAAATCTTGTCTCAATATCCTTTTTGGCCAATGGCTATAGATAACTTTGGGGCAAAACACTGTGAAAAGTCTGGGTGGTTTTTTTGGTGAGTTTCTTTTTGGTTGTGTGTTTAAAAAAAAATGTATTTAGTCTTGTGTAACTAAATACAGAACCTTCCACTGTTTACTCTGACATCATTAAATGTATTGTAGAATATTGTGGTTACTCAGACAAGTGCTCTCAGGTGTTTGATTTTCATCCATTTTACTTCAAATGAACGTTTTGTGTGAGAGCATGTACTTGTTCCTTGTCATCTGCTTCTCTTCTTTTGAAAGAGTTTGCCAGCAAGTGAGGAGATGTAGAAGTATTTCTTTGATTTCATTGACCTAATTTCATTTTATAATTGCTTTTCCAGTTGAAATCCAAATGAGGTAATGCTCATCAAACAGTGAGGGGGGGGGGAAGAGGGAAAAAATAGAGTCTTCACTTCTCTCACTTTTATGGCTGAATCCTCATCAGTAGAAAATACTTCAAAAAGTAGATATTAGCTTTCTCAAAACTCACAGGCTTTCATGTCATGTTAAACCACTTTGTCACAGGAATGTGTTACATAGCTTTGGGTAGGTACTGCGCAAATAAAAGCTTTCTAAGTATGATCACCTTTACTTTCCAGGGCTTATTTCTGTTGCTTTATTTCTTTGGCATATTTACTCACACGAGTAATCTTACTGGTTTAAATTGAGTGCTGTGTGAGTAAACTAGAGGTGATCTTTGTCCCTTTTGAAAACTGAGGCATTTAGAATTGTTCCCTCTTAAATATCTTTCCAGTGCCCCTTGCACCATTCAAGCTACACAGCACTACATAAAATTCATTACAACTCAATTATAAGGCTCATTAGGCAGATGCTGGCATTTTGGTTATCTTACCAAGTTGTGAAACATATTCATTTATTATCCATGGTATTGTTAAAATCAGAATGGTACAGTGGAACCAAACATAACATAAAAGATGGTTCAGAGCGTAAAACCATGGATCTTTGCCAAGAAAATGTTTTATGTAACCTGCTTTGAAATCTCCCTGTTCCAGGCTGAAACACAATGGGAGAACTGTACTTTGGAGGTGATAATGAAGTCAGAGCACCTTTGACAGATTGCCACTGCATGCTGGCTTATCCTTTTCATCTCTTGAATTTTTCCAGCATGTAGAAAGTATATTTATCTACCTGTACACCTTTAAATATGCTCTGGTTCTTGCTTTCTTTGTTAATTAGCCTTGGTTTCCACGGCAGAGTGCTAGCAACAGCAGAATCTGTGACAGGGACTCAAACTTCCTAAGCGCTCTACACAGCTAACAGAGTAATTTGTCCTGTTTCAAGCAGTTGGAGTGAATATCCCCACCCAGGATGGCATTTACCAGCATTCAGGAGCTTCTTTACTTTCTGGATCATTAAAGCAAGCTGCAGATGATAATTTTTAACACTGAATCTGCTGCTGTAAAGGTGCTTCCATATATGAGGTTGGGAGAGTATGTTAGCTTTTGGGTTTTACCCATTCCTTGCTAAAACTGGGGGTTTCTCTTGGCTCAGTGAGTGTATATGTGCTTGTAAAGGTTTTGTATGCTACCATTATGTGCAGACTAGTGCAGTTTATGTATACGTATGGTGCCTGTTTCATTGTGGTGTCCCTTTATCAGTAACTTAAATGGGGTGAAGAGAAACCTCAGCTAAAGCTTTTTCCTCATGCCGTTGTTTCTTGAGATGTTTCTGTTAGGAAATTGAAGTCCTGCTTTTTATGCTGCTTCTCCAGGTACCTCTAAGTTACTGTCTCCTTTAGACATCTGAACAGAGCATCCCAGTACCTGGTTATATCGGTCAGCTCTGGCTGACTCTCTGAACCAGCCCAGCTGGTAGTTGTAGTTGTACACCCATGTGGTTATGCAGATATGGAAAAGGAGTCAAACATGCAAATAAGAAGGTGATAACTTCAATAGAAATAATCTAGCATCTCTGCAGGCATTGTGCTGTCTTTGGTTATGTTGTCTCAACACTTTGTACATTTAACTTTAATACTGTAGCTATCAATTTAGCTCTTTCCTGGGGAATTCTTGTTCTGGTCAGCTGAGTAAGGACTGCAAATCTACACAATCATATGACTCACAATGTTCTCTCATGTTCTATGTTTTGCTCCCTGAAGTAAATGGAGCTAATGTTTTGGTTTTGTCCTGAACTGCACCATGCCCCTTTAATCCAGAGATATTCAGCCATCTCAGAGATTGTGTCTTGATTTCCTGCCCTGTCTGCATCTTGATGGGTCTTCCTATCATAAAGTAGCAAACTGAAAGTAACAGCTTTGAACTGTTTGGCAATAGGTGCATCTCCAACAGTGAATGAAGGCCTTCTGAGAGATGTGAGTTCTGACTCACGCTTCTATTCTGCAGGTGAAACCTGTTGACATGGGGAATTTTACATTGATTACCCATGACATAAAGGCTCTTGGGGTAAAGAGAGGACTAGCATCAGTCTAGCACACTTCATCCCCATGTGCAAAGTTAAAAGGTTCTTAATGCCCGAAAGAGAGGAGAATACCACTGAACTGTGAAGAAATCTGAGCAGACTGGTGTCTGTCTTATCAAGTAGCCTGGCTGACATCCGTTGAACTACTCACAAAGTAAGGACTTCGAGTTCCCTACTCTGGGTGTGGTGGTCGCAATCTGGTACCAATTAAGAGCTGCATTTCCAGCCCAAGGCAAAAAGAGTGCTTGCTTCTTAGCAACCTGACAGTCAGGTATTCCCGGGAGCGCACTGACCATGCTTTACTTATTCCTCTGCCGTTCTGTCAGAGAGAGATGAGAAGTGTTGTGCTTGTGCTTTACTCCCCTCCTCAGTGGCCAAAGTCATGAATCTTCTGTAGTCTGTCAATGTCGGTGTCCTCTCCATTACTCAGAGACACTAAGCAAGATAAATGGTGCTGTGTAATGACTGTGTAAGAATTCCAGTCATGACTTGGCTAAATGGGCAGGGCAGCTCCTGGAGTGACACACCATCATCTGTAGGTCTGATTGCAGCTGGGCTTTGAACTTAGGTTTAGCTGGTTAAACTGGGGCCCTACTCACACCAATCTCAGATTAAGTGAGGCCTTTTATAATATCTTCTCTTGCACGGTCATTTCCTGCACTTCCTATTTCAGAAGATAATGGCCACTGTAAATTCTCCTGGAAGAGCACCTGTGTCAGTGAGAAACTCTGCCCCAGAAAATTAAACTCTTGTGCTGTTTTAAGTGTTCAGCTTTCAAGCTACAGAAACCTTCTGAGTAAAAGCTGCTCAGTTCATAGTTTCTCTATTAACAAACTGCTGTATACACTGAATTATATTGTGTGGCTCCCTCCTGTTTAGATAAGCACATAAATGAGATGTGCTGAATCTCCCTTTTCCACAGACAGTAATTCAAATTAATTCAAACTGCAGCTGGAACTTTAAACTGGACATCATTCACGTGAATAGGAGTAGTTAGCAGTTAATGCTCACACCTTGAGCAGGAAAGTAACTCTGTCAAGAAAGGTAGAAATTCCAACATCCCCTTTAGCTCAACAGAATTGAGCAATATAAAGTTTTCAGAGGAATATTAAAATAAGGAGGATGTTTAGTATTCTTTCATCTCTATATTTACCTTCTTGAGTTCTTTTCATTTCAATTGTACTTACAGGCAGAAATGTGTGTGATGCATCATTAAGTGCTCTCCTGTTCTTGACAGGATCATTTCCATGCCTGTATTCGGTAAGCACTGGGGTGTATTTTTTTTTTTAGGAGGATATATGTGACCTTTAGGTCTGAGGGCTGTAAATAGAAATTTACTATGTGTTTATTTTTCTCCATTAGCATAAAGTTTTCATGGGGGGTTAGGAATATGTATCTTGGGGGTTTTTTATTGTGTTTTCCTGTAACTTTATTTATAGAGATTTTATTCAGCTTTATTATTGCTGTGAAAACATGCTGCTTCAACCAAGCACTGCAATATTGTCATGAAAGAAACATCTTTTCAAAGGTTGTCTTCTGTGTCTGATCAGTAATGCATGCTACTAATACCTGCCCACAGGAATCTGGTCAGAGACCAAACTTTCATGTAGGTTAATGAACACAGGATAACAACTTTATTTAAACTTAATCTCACCATGGTACAATGGTGAGCTAATTGATCTGTACTATAGAAGACTGAAAATCATTAAGTGCTTGAAGTGATGATGTGAAGTGAGCTGTGTTTTGGCCAAGAGATGCTATGCATGAGACAAAGCCCCTACAGTTTGTAGCTTTGATTAGATCCTTTGTCTTCAGACATTGTTTTCTTTTAGTTTGCTGACTTCTGAATGCAGAATACTGATGGTAAGAGCCCATCCCAGTTAAGATTGAAGCAGGAGGTGGCTGGTTTTTGTTCTGAGATTAAAAAAATTCAGATTTCATTTGAGATGAAATTTCTTCTATTCTCTTGAGATGCAAAGATCAGACATGGGGGCAGTCCCAGAAAAAAATCCATTCTTTGGAAGCTGCCCCTAAATCAGATCCTAGGTTAAGATGGGAAGGAATAGGCAGTGTGTATTAATTAGCACATTCATGATGGGAATGTTTGTGTGTGTATGTGTATATGTACATTCACATCCCAGGAGTTGATTAGTTTTATTAAAGAGAAGAATAAATCTGACACTTGCCTTACTGGGGAACCTTTTGAAATTAATTTTGAAAACAACATAAATACTACTTCATAATACACTGCTTCAGTGTAGCCTTTTAATTGTCTGTCACTCCACAATCAATGGGCAGTATTAGAACTCCTGTGGTCCAGTGTCTGAGTACTGCTGGTACTGAGAGGGGCATGGTGCCAATGAGTAGAGCTCTTAGAGCTGTCCTGATGGAGATGATTATCTTTACAATTCATATCAGAGCTTGAGCTAATACCAAAAGGACCACATTTTTTTTCTCCTTCTTTTCTGATAGATCTTCTGATGAAATCATAGCAGTGCCAGTTGAAAATCATCATTATTCTAGCACTTAGTGTGGGATTTAGTCAAGTGTGGCTGAAACCATTCTTCAAAGAGCTTATTCTCTTCAAATACTGGGAGAACTGCTACTTCATGTGCAGTAGTGAAATACTTCCTCTGCTCCTTTTCCTCTTAACAAAATTAGACTTCTTGGTTGTCTTTTTTCTCCCTCTTAAGTAATGAGAAACCTTTCCTACTTGTCTCAATCAGTGGGTGCACCAATTAAGCTAATTGGTAACATATTTGATACACTCCTTAATTACAGCTGCAGAAATTTTTAGAGAACAACCTTTCTGCAATTCCTTCTTCAATCAAACAATAAAAAGCAATACACCAGCACCCCCTCACCCCCCAAATTCTAACCATTCCCTGGCAGAACTGTTAACATGCTTTCTGAAGAGTTTGATAAGGTGACTCCCTGACTTGGTTTGCTGTGGCTGCTCAGTACTATTGGAGTATTTCAATGAGCAGATAAGGTTCTTCCAGTGAATTTTGTCATAGGAGGTTTTTTGCTGAGTAACTGGGCAGGAGGAGGTAGTTGTCAGGAAAGCCATTACTGGAGTGCATGGTGTTCTGAGTACTAGATGGGTATAAAAGCTTACAGAATGCTCTCAAACTAATTTAACCTGGAGCGGCCTTGGGGTTTTGTTAAGTCATGCAATTAACTAAACCATCCCCTGGTGTGGGTTCTAATTAAATACAGAGCTTCTCCCCTTAGTCCCACTCTTCATTTAAAGAGCTGTCTATGCTATCTGGTGATATCACCATTTTACAATAGCTTTAAAAAAACCAAGGTGCTATAGGAAAGCTGCACATCCTGTTTATGAAGAAAGTGATTGGTTCTGGGTGTCTGTTAAAAAGTTTTTTTTTTTTGGGTCATGCTTTAGTGGAAAGAGGAGAATTCTAACACGAACTGGAGTAATAACTGGTAATGTAAACTTGCTATTACAGAAAAGAGCTGAGCTGCTGTGCTTTATGAATGAGATGGACCTCATATCCAATTTTGCTTTGCAACCTAAATAGAGTGAAAAAATTGGTGCATCTTTTGCTTTAACTTTGTTTGCTGTGGGTTGTTGGGTTTATGCATAACCCCTTTCCATCTAGCAGTATTTCAGCTGAGCTGCCTTGACTTATTTTTAATCGGTCTCCAAGTGCAGTTTACCAGATCTGGTCTTCCTACAGAGAAGTGATTTGTTGCCTTGGGTCTTGTGACTAGATGGGAATAATGCTTAAGCAGGGATGAACATATGGGAAGGAAGACAATGACTTCTAACGCTGTTGAAATGTCAGACTGTGACCTTTAAAAAGACTGGAAGAAACCAGAGGGCGTAAGCCCTAAGGGATGTGTCTACATGAACAAGGGTGGGAGTTGACTGGTTTTGTATCTCCAAAAAAAATAAAAGGTGATATATTGTTGCCTTCAGTTATTCAGCCTATGGAACTACGTATGTTTCTAAGCAGAGATCACGTTGTGTTCCATTGAGGAAACATGAAGAGTCCTCTCTTCAGAAAGCAGAGCTGAAGGAAAGTGCATATCGTGGCTGTGCATCCTCTTAAATGTAAATAATTTGAAACATCCTGGCAGCATCCGCATTTTAAAAAACAAACAGCAGCAGCAGCAACAGACCAACCAGCCCACTCCCAAAACAAAACCACAGGTACTGTGTGGATAAACCCATCTGGAACCTGTAGTAACAGTGGGAGGGAAGGGGTTTATTTCACTCTGTATTTGAAGTACCCACACACTGCTGGAAAGCCCTACCTATGCTGTGTTTAGAGCTGAGTGCTGGTGATGGGAATCACAATATGGTTTGTGCATAGTGTCTACTGTTCTTCAGAATTAGCCTGTAGGTCCTGATGTGGTCACAATATGAGGTAATAGTGGATTTTAGGTAATTTAGGGAAGTGACAAGAAGAAATATGATAAACCAAAGAATTCACTGAGATGCTCAAGGTATGAAGTATTGACTACTTACCAATATCTCAAGTGTGGGACACGGGGACTTGGGCAGCCTCTTTCCAGTGGTCTGTGGGGACAGGACACGGGGCAATGGCCTCAAGTTGCAGCACAGGGAGTTCCCCACCAATCTGGGGAAGAACTTCTTCCCAGTGAGGGTGAGGGAGCCCTGGGACAGGCTGCCCAGGGCGGTGTGGAGTCTCCTTCTCTGGAGATATTCTGGCCCTATCTGGACGCCAACCTGTGCTCCCTGTCCTAGGGACCCTGCTTTGGCAGGGGGTTGGACCTGATGAGCTCTGGAGGTCCCTTCCCACCCCTGTGATTCTGTGATTTAGGTTGTATTGCAGCAACAGCGAGACAGAATTCAGCTTGCTTGTGCTGAGGAACAGCCTGCACACCCAGAGATGTATCAAACAGAAAAGACCAGCCATACAGCTTTTTTTTTTAGCATACAGCCTGATGCACTGCTGCTTCTCATGGGGTGCTGTGCACGCTTTATCTGATGAACTTTTTACTGGGAACACTTCTGTTTCTGTACAGCATATGAGCTTCTTTACCCATTACCAGTATCTCCTCCCAAGATAGGACCAATGTATCTGATTTGGCTTCCTCCTTCAGGTAGAATAGTATGGTATCAAAATTACTCGAGATGTGTCAAGTTCTTCACTTTCAATGACTACGGTATCACTAATGCTACTTGCTATTTATACAATTTAAAGCCCTCAAGTCTTAAATTTTATATGTGGCACCTCTGTGAACCATATGTAATTTGGGAGAATGCTTTAAATATGTCATTTTAATGCTTTTGCTTTCCTTCACTTTCAGTGGATTGACTTGGTTGATTTATTCCTAGATATTTCCTAAAGTGCCAGGCAGTAAATGTCTGTACATTCTGTGATTTGTTTGAGCACTTCAACTCACTTTTCAGGGACCAGGAAAAGGTGTCTTAAGTATCTGTAAACTGCATGCATGGGTATGTAAAGAAGCTTTGTTTAATTTGTAAAACAAGAAATATTAACATAAATTAGATTAAGTAATCAGTACTTTTGGTTTTGGTCTTAATTAGTCTTTGTTGCCTTTCAAATACAGGTTTAATGGTCATCGTTATGTAATAACACAACAGTTGGTAGGGATTTGTGGATCATGGTAACTAGGCATAGAAATATTTGTTCATCTATTTGTCCAGTGATTTCATTCCTATTCCAATAGGACATTGAGAGGTAGATATTATGTTCAAAGATGCTTCCCTTTGAATGGCTGGTCTCAAGCTTTAAATGACTTGCCTTTATTATGAATATTCTAGATTAAAAAAAACTACCAGTATCTCTTCTACATACCAGTTTAGTAGAAAGGCTGTGGGTTAAAATGCAGACACAGGGTAGTTTTCTGTGGAAGTAATACTCAAAAATAATATGGAGTTTGAGAAGAAAGGTTGGAGGCTTTAAGGTTTTTTTCTTTAACTTTTAAAGGGTAACTTAATCCTTAAGGTTTTATTAGATTTTTTTTTTACTTCCCTTCTGTAGTGATGGGGTAAAAAAGGGAATTTCACATTGGATTGACCTGAGAGGATTGTTTTTGTGATTTGAGATAAACAGTTTAACTCAGCAGCTGAAAAATCAGTTATTCACACAGATTTAGTGTAGAATATGCCCAACTGTGGCATCAGTTCTATAAATTAGTCCTGCTGAATAAATTCAGTGGGCAGTGCATGTTCCAAATGCAACTCCAATTGGGTAATGCCTTTCTGCTGGTTTTCTGCTTGCAGACAAATCCTACCATCTGTTTTGCTCTACCTACTAGATACTGCTCTTTATTCTGTAGACATTCAATTAGAGAACTTCATCTTTTAATCTGTTATTTACAAGAAGTGATGGGAAGCATCAGTCAATTAGACAATCGGAGAAACCATTTGGTGCAGACTTAATATATTCAGCAACGTTTGCTTGCAGTAGGATTTGCTCTCAACTGCACACAAACACAGCCAGTGAAAGAGAATAAATCTCTTTCAAACGTGCATATGGATTCACATGTGCAAACAGGCACTGGGCCACTCATGAGGATAATTGTTCTGAATGCTCAGAGAACCAGGCTGTGAGAGCTTGCTATGACAGGGGCTTCAATTTGTGCTCTTTATAAGTGTGAAGACCTGCTTGGAGGAAAGTGTATCTGTAATTTGTTTTAAATGTAGGATTATTGTTTCTGAGCATTCTATTGTATGTTTTTTCACCAGTGCTTCTGAAATCTTTTGTTTGAAGCTTCTCAGTGGGACTAGAACGGGAAACTATTCATGTCCAAGTAGCAGGGATTTTTAAGTATCCAAGATAATTGCAGGGTAGGGGAAAATAATCTTGAGCTCTCGGCGCTTCTTGTGCTGCTCCCCTGCAGTCTTCATTGCTGCTGAATTTCAAACATCCTCCAAAATCTCCATGAGGAACTTTGCTGCAATTAAATAGCCAGTTTCCTCAGATCCACATCTCATGGCATCCTCCTTGGAGGATTCTGACTGTGACACCCAGGTATAACATTCCAATTTCTAGTCAGGCTGCAAGAAAACAAGGTATTTAGCAGCGGCACATTTTAATATGACCTTTAGAATCTGTGAGGAGATGTGAAACTGGCTCAAAATTGACTGAACAAACTCTCAAAGAAAACATTGGAGGCTCTGTCAGGCAGGAAAAAACAGAGTAGTAACTTATCTTTCTATTTTTAGGCGTTTTTCAGAATGTCAAAAAGGTAACATCTGTATCAGCATCAGCCTATCTAGAAACCACTTTTAAATAGGTATGAGAAGGAAAAGGAGGAGGAGGATTTCAAAAGGTGGAATTGATTTCTGAATAAGACTTTGGAGATTGGCAGAAGCAAAGAAGTTTCCCTGTGTTTAGCTAAATGAACACTAGGTGAGTTCAGGAGTTTATGTCCTTTGGAGTTTGCCTGGATAGGGGAAAGAATATTATGATGATTTCTATCCCCTTAACTCTTCTGTTACATATTTTGAGAGAGTTGAGAGAATAGCATGCTGGTTTATTTCCTGAAGAAAAGAAGATATCTTAAAGATACAGTAATATGCCATGTAACTGTAAGATGTGGAAAAATATTTCATTAACAAATAAACTGTCAAATTGCAGACTGGCTTGTTTTTTTTTAAAAAAAGTAATAATTTGCAGCCCTATAGAACATTGTCGGACTTTCAAAGGTATTTTAAGTCTGGAATGATGCATACAATGTTACTGAATATTGAAAAGTACTTGACCTGGATCTCTAAGCATGCTACAGGCCAGCTGGAATTTTGGTATCCATCCATGTTCAGAATAAGACTCCTGAAAAACTGCTTGGTTAGTTATTTTGAAGTTTGTCTACCTTTTTCCCAGGCAAATTCTTTGTCTGAGAAGCTTTAGCTTCTTAGTTTACAGGAAGATGTTTTTCAGGGCAGGACTAAAATCTTTGTTTCCTGAATCTTCTAAGCAGGAGGACCCTATGGATTCAGGACACTATGCGTTCCCATGCTCATAGTGTGTTCATACCACGACTAGAGTGAAGAATAGAAACACCCATGAAGCAGTGTTAATCAGCTTTGGCTGAGTCCCATGCTACTGAAGTCAGATTCTTCCTTGTATCTGTGCTTGTGGGTGTATGTATATTCTATAGTGTCCTTCAGTTTCTAGACTTTCCAGCCTCAAGTCCCTATAAATATCTTGGCTTCCTTCTGAGAACACACTCAAATATTTTTAAATTGCACTTTCTTTAATGAATGTAAAATGAGTATGTATTTAGTGAATTATTTCTGGGTTTGTAGACATTTCTGGAACTGTACAGCTTATGCCAGCATTATGGAGTTATTTAAATACCACCAAAAAGAAAATAACCTTCTTGTCAGTGAATGTAGCAATAGAAGATCAATATTGTAATTGTAGAGCCTGCAGCAAGATGTGACAAGATATGGATTAACAGCTTTAAAATTAATTAAAAAAAAAAATACTGTAGAGGGGAAGAATGATCAACCCAGCAGCCACAGACACTTCTGTGTTGCAGTTCACATTCCACTGGAACTGGATTAGGGTGTAGAGGCACTGCTTGTTTCATAAAAAGCCTGGGCAGCAGAGACTGGCCTCTTGCTTTTGCTGAGTCAGGTGTTAGATTAAGGGTTAGAATGTTTTTCCTCCCCTCAGTAATGGCCTGGTAGCAGACCTGAAGCCTCCACACAGCCCCTGGAATCTTTGCAGAAAGATAAGGGGGAATTTTCCAGACATTTGAGGCAGAGTCTGATCGACTTCTGATGGTCTGGATAGAGCCTGCTTAAGCAGCATAAGGCTGTTCCATGCATAGTCCTGTATTTCTGTCTCTGTCTTGAAGAATTTGACAACTGAAGTTGGGTTCCTGGCACTCTGCACTCCTTATCTGCCTTTTAGTTGTTCCTAAACATAATTGCACTAGAAACACTAAGTGAAGGTCCTTCTGGCAAGAACTTCAGCTTTCTGTTTGTGTTTTTTGGGGGTGGGGTTGGGGGATGTGTGAGTTTGTTTGCTTTTTAGGTCTTTGAAGTCTCCCTAATTTCTTTCTTTCTCTGAGTAGAGCACAGGAGGGGAGGGACTCGAGCAAGGGAGATGCAAGTTGTTGCCATTGAAAGCCTGTGAAATCTTTCAATATGCTAGACACTGCAACCCTTGTCTCTTAGTTCATTTGCCTTTAGGGTGCCTTGAGCCCTGAGTGGATAGCACTTCCCCTAATGCTATTGTCATTAAAGGGAGAGTCTGTCATTTTATGGTTCATTAAATCATCAAAATTAGAAAAAACAGCCAAGAGATGGTGTGTGACAAGGTGGCCCAGTGAGTGACAGTGAAGAAAGCTCACTGCTGTAGGCAATGACATGCTACCTTGAGTGATGCATCTTACCATGTCTAGTACCTTTTAATCCTTGACTCACGTGCAGTTGATGGACTGGGGACAGCTCTCTGTGAGCATTGATATTTCACATCTGGAGAGGCAGAAATTTTCCTGGCCACTCCTTCCCTGTCCTCAGTAACTAACATGGCTGTGGGTCTTAGGTTTGTTTTTCTTACTGTAACTTTGTGGTGCCCGTCACCGCTTTGGCTTTTCATGTTCAGGCTGACACCAGAACTTGTGTGGAACAGTGTCACATCCTTTTATCTTCAAAACTTTTCTTTGATATTACTTTGCTGCCTTTTCAGGTGGGAACTTGTATTTGTTAGATGATCTTTCTCTGATACTTTTGGTGTCACTTGGTATAAAAGTGTGTCTTTTCCTTTGTGGCACTCTTATTTAAATGGTTTCTTTATCTGCCTGTCAATGGGAATAATAAAACAACTTCAGGATTGTTCGTTTCTCTCCTACTGAATGATGAGGTCTAGTCTGTCCTGACATCAATGATTAATTTACGAAAGTTCTTCCAACTTCAGTAAAATGTGATATTCAAAGAAAATACTGTCATCAGACTACAGTGCTCAAAAAGACCTTATTTGACCAAATCGGGTTCAACAGGCTTACTTGGGAATTCCTGGGTTGATACAGCAACTGGGAGTACAATCTGCACCTGTGAGTGTATATCCAGGATAAGCACTTCTAAAGCCATCAAGTGAAGTAACAGAGTTAACAAATGAGAAGTTCTGGATGAGTGTGTAACCTTTAATGATCCTTGGAGTCATGCATATATGGTTATGCATGCCAAGGTCAGATGCCTGCTCTCATTCCAGATCTGGAGGCATGGAAATCCTTAGATACTGTGATTCAACTTCCTGACTTACCAGTTGTAGGGGTCCAAGAGGAGTTCCTGACCAGCAGGCTTGGGAAATAGATAGATTGACTTCGGTTTAGGTTATTGCCCAGCTGTTGAAGCATTGTATTGTGTCTCATGTAAGACTGAGGATTGGTTCAGTGGCGCCAGTTAGTTTGGGGAAGGAAGAGCTCCTGTTCTAGAAGACTATTTTCTGAATGTTTCTGAGTCCTGTAATTGTTCTGTAAAACCAAACTTAAGACTTGCTGTGTGGATAAGATTGTGTTGAGAGACCATAGAATATTGTGGCCTAGAAACATCCCACTTAGTAACACTGACACGGTCGCACCGGTTGAATGGTCCCGTCACACCCAACAACAGTGTGTGCTTGATCTGGGAGACAGTGATAGTAGGCACAAAGTCTATTAGCCAGATTTACCGCCCCTTTTTAGGTAAAATCAGAAGGTTGAGCCAGAGTCCTTGAAACTCTTGAGTGACAATTCTTTGAGGTGGGCCAAATGGTACACCAGTAAAGATGGAGTAGACATCTGCAGAGAAATCATCTATTAAGAAGTGTTTCTTGTGTTCTGATTCAGCATTGTATTTGGACGTTTCTCAGATGAATTTCATACTGTACTTCACAAGGAGGTTCTCTTCCTTTCCTACTTGGGTCAAGGAAGCTTCTTTATGGAGTTAATAGAGGACAGGCAAGATGGATTACAAGATTGTTCAAGAGGAACAGTTTCACAGGGTCAACAACAGAAGCAAAAGTGGTTAAAACATGCTTTGATGGACAGGCTGTAACACTGCCTCTTGCAAGGGAGCCCAGCCTTTGTTTCAGCAAAGCATTACCTGACTTGGCTTTCTGCACAGGAGCATTTTTCTGAAGTTTAAGCACATTGTGTCAGAGTACATCCTTCCTTGCAGGACGTGGCACTTAAAAATTCTCCCTGTTTCTCTCTGCAGTAGCAATGCACAATAGTTTTTGTACAAATAGTGGTTTCCCAATGTGAATTCCTGTTGGAAATGACGGTACAAAAGATTTGTCTTCATCTGAGCAAAGTTTAATTTGCTTTATTCAGCATCTACTTTGTGACTGTCAGTCTATCTGACACTTTAACAACACTCCAACTTCTGTAAAATTCTCTTATAAGAAATAGGAGTCACCTTTTTTCAAAGAAGCTCTTCTACGTAGTCTGTGGCCTTGATATTAAAGTAAGCTTTCCCCTGCTTTGTAACAAGGTCTGCACAGATAGGCAGAATTGGAATAAGAGTTGTAATAACTTGGGAAAAGAGGAGGATGTTGGCAGGTTGGGAACAGCATTATTCTCTGAGAAGAATGATAATTTCCCAAGGATAAAATGCTGGATCTTACAAAGTGAAGTAAGCAGACCAGTCTGAAATGCTAATAAGGAAAGGACTTAAAAAGAAATCGGTGACTTTTAACTTTGAAGCCATTTTTCTTTTTAATTTGCTACAGATAAATGCCTGATTCTTGGGTTCCAGGGTTCTATTTTTGTATTCTTACTTGTGACACACTGATTTAGCCTTATCGCTGTTCTGTTGGTGCTTGCCCTTTAGAACGATGGTGTTTGTGACCAAAAGCATGAGATTTTTTTATTTTTTTTAAACTGTTCTCTAATGCTGTGACAACACTGGGAGGAAAGATTAGGGTTCTTGCTGCCAGATAGGCTGGATTGTTTTATTTCTGTACTGGTACAGAAGATTCGACCCTGATACGGTTCTCCCAAGCCAAATAGGCAAATGCTCCAGTGTGGATAGTGATAGTGATGTGTTAATCATCGTTTCAGCCTCATGTTATATAGCTGAGTGGAGAATAATGTTATCACTGAACATTTTTTACATGCATTAATGCCTTCATAAGGAAACAGTTGTGAGAAACAGGTCCTATTGAAGACAGGAAAACTTACTTGGTGCATTGTTCCTGTGCTGTGCAGGCTGGAGCTCACCACCATAGTGCATCTCTGTGCTAGAGGTGTGATTTCAGTCCTCATCTCCCTCCCTGCCCCTTTTATTTTCAGTTTTTATAAAAAAATTGAAAATCTTTTTGAAATGTTCCTATTGAATGCTGACTGCAGAGAGGAATTAGTGATTTATGGCTAGTTTCTAGCTCTGAATGCATGATGACTTTATGGATTTTGGTAAATCCCACTGCTATTTTGGCATCAATTTCCAGTTCTTAAAACCTTACCTATTAAATTGAATTGTAGATTCTTTCAGGCAAATATTGCTCCTTCTGATGAAGTCTGATTTCGGTGAAGGCTCCTGGCCACAGAAGTAATAAAGATTTAATAATATAATTAAATTCCCAAAATCAATGCTGAAATGAGATGCTAACTAGGGAAGAAAGCTAGCCTGTCTAAGCAAGCAAGTCACATTTCGATTCATAAAACGTAGTAGAAGCTAACAGAAAATTAATCTTGCAGCTTTTGGTTTAATTTCTTGTCAGGGAATAAGTCCAGCATGCAGCTTTCAGTGTGGGTGTCGGTGGGACAGCTTCATGTGTTTGTGCCATCAAGTCATTGAGACACTTTGCTGATGTCACCGCAGAGATTTGGGGTGTGGATATGTGAAAGCGGGCTCATAGCAAGTGAGCTGCAGTGAGATCCCAGGTGGCTTGCTGGTTTTTGATCCTGTGGGACGGTGTGTTTCTTCCTGTTGGTTTCTTTTGTTGCCCTCCCAATGCATCTGAGCTACTGGTGGAACTTGTGTTGAGCAGAGTGTAACCAATGAATAAGCCAAATGAGCAACAGCCACAAAGCCTGTATTGCTTTTTGTCTGAGATGTAAAACCCCCCATCAGTTCGCCACTGTGCCATAAAGCTTCTTTCAGCAAAGCACTGCACTACTTCATCAAAAGCTTGAAATCGCTGTGCTAATTGTTTCAAGCAAATTGAAACTGCCACTAGCCAGGCAAAAGAGGGAACACAGTAAGTCAGACTTGAGAAAGTACAGTTTTGTCAATTCATGTGTAAGGGCTGTGCAGAAGGATGCTTGAACCTGAGTCAGGAACATGATAAGCAACCACCAAGTCCTGTAAGATGGAAATGATCCTCCTGGGATATTCGTACAACACAGTCTCGATGGTCTGTGTCCATAGGAAGTGCCATATGCTGGCAGAGTAGGTCATCCCTCTGTAAGGACTGATTGAGATATACCTGGGGATGGCATTCACCATGCTTATAGCTTAGCTTTAAACTCCCTCACTTGGAGCACTGGTGGATTCAGCCACATAACTAACCAGGTTAGGACTGAAATGTTTTAATTTTCCAAAACTGAGCATGAAGTCTTATTGGAATGAATATCCCTGTGATGCTAGTTTCCAGACCTGGAAATAGCTCACACTACCAGATTTTCTTTCTAGAGGTTTTGGCTAAAAAAATTTCTGATGCATAACAAAACTAGGAGAGCAAAAATGTTCAGAACATTCAAGGAGAACAGCTGAAACTAAAAACATAAATGCTCTGGCCAGAGTGGAAATAACCATTTATCTCAATCCCCAAGTCACAGCAACAAGCATCATCTATTGCATTACCAGTCTGAGCTTGCAGCTGGTAAGGCAATTTTACTAAGAAATTGTTCCCCTTAATCCACAAGAAATAGGCTGTTTTATTTATTTATTTATTTATTTCAAATAGCAGCATTATGTAATTGATTGGAAGAGTGTTTTATTGCTCACGAATGGTGGATGATTGTGGTTTGAACAGTTTTAAAAGTAAAGTAACTGTTAGGGCAATGAAGTCCCAAGGATCTGGCAGTATAGAATGAAGTTAGTGGTCTGGCAGATTTCTTCAATTTTCTGAAGCCATGGTCAATAACTCTGCAGTAAAAATGAGCTATGAATAGTGATTTTTGTCATTGACTGAGAGCTGCTGTTACATGATATTAAAGGAATAAAGATTTAAGGTTTTTTAGCCAGACTGCAGTACAAAATTAATAGCCTAATGAAGTAAGCAGTACCACCTTCTGGAAGGTAAATGCAGCATGTTTACAGGGTCATGTTCAGTGACAGATTGTATGTACAAGCTTTGGCTCTGTGGGAGGAGACTGAATATACTGCTTTTTCCTCAGTTTTCTTTAGATTCACTGACCTACAAAGAATTTGCTTCTTCCATCAATGACAAGTGTTTTTTAAACAGTGTCAGTCAGGGGAAGATTTACTAAGGAGAGAGGAAAGAAAACCACCCTAGTACAGCATCTCTTCCTGGGTGGCCGCTGATTGAAATGCTCAACAAACCATTCCCAGCGTGAGCGGTCAAATACAGACATAGTTGTAAGGGAATGAGAAATAAGAGCTCCTGCATAAGCCCAGCATCAAAACTACATTTTATTGGGTTGCTTCAGACTGTTAGGGACCATCTCCTGAACTGGGGATGCTGTAACACCACTCTGCAGTTGCAGTAGATTGCCTCCACCAGACCTTGCAGTGAAGCCTTTTACTCCTGCTGAGGGCCAGTCCCTTGAGATTCAGTAGTGCTGTGAGACATCACTTGCTGGTCCTCTGGAAGAATCTGCTTTTTCTTCTCCAGTGTCTCAGCTTAAGACAAATGGACCTAACAGCTTGTCACAACTAATCGATTCAAAGTTGAGCAGATCTCTATGGAACAGAGGAATCTGCCCTTATGTGGATAGATTGAAATCCTCAGAGTTTGCTTTCACAGAATGTTAGGAGTTGGAAGGGACCTTGAAAGATCATCTAATCCAACCGTCCCACCAGAGCAGTACTGAAATATCAGCTTTTATGATAGGTTTCACCCAATAACATACAAAATTGTAATCACCTGCAATTCTGCCTCTTTAAAAACATACATAGTCTTTACAAAAATAGTCATGGTTGCAATTACAGATGCTGATAGTTGTTTCTGGGTTGTATTTCATATCCTTCAGAATCCTTAATAAACTTCCATGGTCAAAATCCAGATGGTACCACAGAGCTCAGTGTAGTTTTTGAGGTTTGTTTGTTTGTTTGTTTGTTTGTGCTGATTATAACTCTCCCCAGATAAAAGTGCAAAATTGTTTGAATTTTTGGCCTTTGGCTGTTTGGGAAGCTGCTGTCAGCTTCCAGTATAAGCTAATTCATATTCAGTGCATGTCCGCGGCTTGATGATAGGAGGAAGTGCAACAGTGAGCAGACCCATTTGCCATTGCCCCAAACTTAAAAAAACTAGATCCCACTCTATCTAGTCGGATTGTTTATTTTTGTAATAGGTATTTCACTTTCTGGGGTGTTTTTGTGGTTTTTGTGGGGGGTTTTTGTGTTGCTCTCCTATTCTGAAGACTCCTTGATTTACAAACTCTGAGGAACATTGTCCTGTGGAGATGGGGAATACAGAGGGAAGATTTTCAATCCCTTAGATAATTAAGCACTAAAGTAAATGATTAAAAAATTATGAGGTGAAACACTCTGTTAGTTTTAATATAAAAATAATGTGCTACTCCCTGTGGAATGCAAGGGAGGGAGCTGCAATCAAAATAAGGGAAATAAAAAATTGACTACCCGGAGCTTTTTTCCTCTCTCTAAGTTGCCTCCTTGATGCCTCTCCATGTTTAATGGTGCTTTGCCAAGCTGTTGGGAGGAGTACAAAATGAGTGTGGAATTTATAAACGGGACATTAGATGGAGGAACGATGTTACAGGCTGGGTGATCTGAGGAGTACAACAGCAGAGCAGAATTTGCCTTAGGGCTGGATAGGAGAGATGCAGCCCTTCGACTCTAAGCACTAGCAAAGCTATTTAGAGTTGTTAGAAATCTTTGTTGGAGATTATCTAGAAAAAGGTCTTAAAAAAACTTCATCTGCTCTCAGTGAATATTTGGAGAGAGAGTAAGAGCTGAATGTTGAAAAGGCCAGGGCTAAAATAAAGGGTGGGTTTGCATGCAAAAGGATCTCTGTAGTTCCTCTTGATTTAAAAAAAGAAAAGCCTGGAGTGTGACTTCCTCCAAATTCAAACAAGAGCTAGGCTGAATTTTCCACCTTTGGGGATCATAAGACTTCAGCCTTCTTGCTGCTGCTGAAGCCATTGTTCCTGATTTTTCAGGTGGAATGTGTTTCCACTTCCAGTTGGGGCTCAGGAGTTGACACTAATTAAACTTGTACAAGTAAGATTTTACTTTAATTGTTTGTTGGGAGAGAAATTTCAGGTTTTTAAGATGGAGGTAGAGACTTCCAGAACTGGGTCACTCTCTCTGCAAACCTTTCTTCCTGGCTTCTTCCATTCTAAGACCTGTTCCTTCTCTTACAGCTGAATGATGCCCACCTTTATCCAGGGGTTGTTTCTCTTTGGCTTTGGTTTGTTGGGTGTGGTGTTTTGTTTAGGCTTTATTTTTTTTTTTTTTTAGAAAGTCTGTCTAGAGACGGGGTGGATGCCCCATCCCTGGGGGTGTTCAAGGCCAGGTTGGATGGGGACCTGGGCAACCTTGTGTAGCTCCAGACCTGGAGGTTGGTGTCCCTGCCTGTGGCAGGGGGTTGGAGCAATGTGATCCTTGGGGTCCCTTCCAACCCAGACCAGTCTATGATTCTGTGAAAGTTGTTGAACACTACCTTAGTTCCTGGAGACATTAACTAAGATTGCAACCTTATTTTAGGAGATACTCTTTTATATAAAATAGTAAGATAAACCTATTGCATTTTCAGTCTACACAAAGGGGGAAAGTAAATAAATAGTAATACTCTTATTTATTGGACATAGAACAGCAGCACAAGCAAAATGAGTTGGCTGAGACTGGTCAAAGTCTATGCCAGAGTGAGATCTCCTGCATTAACTGTGTTGTTGTGGAAGTACCTTGACTGACATGCTGGTTATGAGCAGCTCCGGTGTGGCTTCCTCTCCTGCAAAGGCAAATCCCTCTTTCAGGTTATAGAGCACACGGGTAGGGAAGATGGTTGTTCCTGTCAGAGGCATTTTCCAGATCATTTTTGGTGAACGCTTGTAGTCTGAAATAAAATGATTTTGGAACTAGCAATACTGCCCTGTAGAATTTGAAGATAACAGTCCTCTCCTATCTTATTCTAGCATTTACAGTTGTGGTACATAAATGATAGACTGGTTCAGAGTACCTACCATCAGTTTAGGCTGCTGTGGTACTTGATGAGCAAATAAATATTCAGGTCAGATGCCAAAAAAAAAAAAAGAGCAGGGACAAATAAAGCATTTGTGGGCTAGAACTTGGAAAACTGGGATACCTTTGAATGCCATCCCTTGTAATCCTTTGTCACTCTTCTGAACACGACTAAGGATTTAAATTTGCTATTAAAAAAAAGCAGGGTGTCATTTAGGGTCTGAGGACATAAGGATGGAAGTTGGATGTTCAAACAGGAAAGGTCATATTGTATTTGCATCTGTATGTTTTTAACAGTGTGTGTCTTTGCTCTTTGGGAATGACAATTCCTAGAAAGGATGGAGAGCTTATTCTTTAGTATGATAGCCTGCCTCAGGTAATTGCTCAATGGCACAGTTAAAATAGATATCTTGCAGTAAGAGAGGCTCAGTGTCATTGAAAATGTTCTTTCAATGTGCAGGGATGTACAGCCTAAGGATAATGCAGTTGTATTAAGGAACAATGTAGGGTTAGGCAAAAACAGTGGCATGAATCCTGATGGTTATTTACAGAAAAAAACCTGCTTTTTTTTTCATAGATGAAGTGAAATAGAAGGGACCATAAATTGAGTGCAAATAAAGCTCCTTTTGAAATCCTCTAGTACCACAGTATTGTCAAAGGTGCATTTGTGTAAATGGTTGTTGTGCCTAACTATTCTTAAAGTGAAATTCAGCCTTGTGCAGGAAACCACTTAAAGTCCATGTATTGCTTCAGAGTGCTGAACAGAAGTTTGAAGTGAACTCTGAAGTGGTCCATGTACAGCATTGGATGTGAACTCATTGCACTGGTTTCCTGTACAGGTGTATCTTGCTTAGTGATCGGTGCCTTTTTCAATGTCCCTGTGCTGTGATCTTATGTTGCTGACTGGGTAATTTCACTCCTCAGTAACACGTGTACATTGCAAATGAAAATGTGACCTTTGGCACGAGTAAACCTGCGCATGCTGCTGCTTTTAATCTAGCTGCCACGTAGAACATATCAAAACCTATTGTCTTCCAAGCTAACTAGATAAATCTTCATCTACTTAGGCTACTTCTGCAAGGACTGATGTTGCTAGTATCAGCTACAGCACTGGCAGTCCCTTCAGTAAAGTCAGTGAGGTTATATCGCAGTATAACTCAAACATCTGACCTTTTAAACTCTCCTTTCCTTCAACAGTGACTGAAAGTCGAGGGATCCTGGAGAGCATACAGAGATTTTCTTTACTGCCAACTTACTTGCCCGTGACCTATCACATCCACAATGCAGATGTTTCCTTCTTTCTTAAGGAAGCCAACCAGGATATTATGAGGAATTCTAGCTTGCAGTCCCGAGTGGAATCCTTTCTGATCTACAAATCCAAGAGGCCACCTGTGTTAAACGCCAGCTACGGACCTTTCTCTGTTGAACAAGTAGTGCCCCAGGACTTAATGTTGTCTTCGAATCCATTCGGATCTACGAACAAGTTCTCTTTTAATTGGAAACTTAAGGCCTTCATAATGAGTGACAAAATTTACCCGAGCAAGCCCAAAGTCCAGGTCCTGTTCTACATCGTGGGCAGGGACTGGGATGACTACAGCACCACGGAGCGGCTGCCCTGCCTGCGGGTGTTCGCCTTCCGAGAGACGCGGGAGGTCAGAGGCAGCTGCAGGCTGAAAGGGGATCTGGGGCTGTGTGTGGCGGAGCTGGAGCTTCTGCCAAGCTGGTTTAACCCCCCCACGGTTGTTGCTGGCCGTAAGAAAACAATGGATCAGTCTGAAGGGAGCCCTGTGGAGCTTTACTATGCCATTCAACCAGGAGATGAGAAAGGGGAATGCACCAAGGAGGATGTAAGGAAAAGTAATGGGATCCGAGCGGGGCGCAATGACATTGATGAGTCTGGACCTCCCCTGCAGAGGATTGGAAGTGTTTTCCTTTACCAGACACATGCTGTCCCTTCCTTAAATGAAATGAGATTGGATAATAATATTGCCATCCAGTATGCACCAAAGACTGTCAAGCAAGGTGACATTTTGACTTTCCTTGTATCTGTTGCTAAAAATTCAACAGAAGATCAGTTCACACTGAGGTAAGGCTGTTTCCATGTTTCTTTGCTCCCTTGGTTTTTTGTTTCTTTGCTCTTGGTAAGGGAAGTCACTTTCTCATATATAAATTGCTGCTCCACAGAAACTGTATTGCAGTTGACTGGTTCAACATTTCTCCTATTGTTCAGTCCAATGCCTTATGAATTGTCTGACATGTGATCTCTTTCCATGGAAAAGGGCTTTTCTTGAAGTCATCCTTTGAGGAGTACTTAGAAAAAATGAAATAGTAGAGCTGAGGCCTATCTATGTGCTAATAGGAGATAACATTTAAAGTCTCCTGAGCTGGAGTTTGCAGTGCTCCTAATCTCTCACTGAACTCATGTTAAGATTAGTAAAGCTCAAATCCACAAAGGTATTTATAGGAAGTGAGCGAGAATTAGGTATCTAAGTAGGATTTACGTGCTTAAACATCTCTTCCCAACTTGTTGTAAGCCTGGTTCTATTTTATAGGATGCTTGAGATTCATAAGTATTACTGATATACCCAAACCATTTCTGACAATGAAAAATACCTGAGGCTGGTGGTGGTTGGACGCAAACGCCACGTTGGTTTACTTGGTTGCTTTCTGAGCATTGGGGTGTTGCAGTGAAAAGCTCCTTAATCACCAGTATAATGTGAAGAGGAACAACAAAGACTGTCGGACTGTACTGTGGCAAAAGAAGAGCAGATGTGTGTCCCACACACATGAGACTGTCCAGTTGTCCTTTCTTTCCAGCACTATAAACTAGAGTTGTGTGGCTGACACATGGAAGATGAACATGTGTAGAGGTGACTTCATTCTCTTATCCCTTACCACTCGATGCCAAAGCTCCCAAAGGCTGACAAAACATGCCTCCAAAAGAGGACGTGCATCACAAGAGGGAGCAGTGAACTCCTGTTCTTACAAGTGCCACAGCTGCACCATAGTCAGCAGCTGTGCTGAGCACTAGAGATGCTTGGTGCCTTCACCAAAGGCATCTTCTGCTACTTTGACTTGAGAAAGGAGAGCATATTTTTATCTCTGGCGGTTATAGATCTCAAATTCTGAAAATCTCTGGCTAAAGCCTCCTAGATATTTTTAGGGCTCAGGTATAAAATGGCATAAAGCTGTAGTACAGTACTGTTGGCTTGGATGTATACCTTGTACTGTAGTATGTCACATTTGACTGCACCAACCTAGTAGTCAGGACTCAAACTGGTAATTAATGATTTTTAAAATTTTCTTTAATTTCTTTTTTCATCCCCAGGGAGGTTTGTGTGGGATTTCTGGGGGAAGTGGTTTGCCATAAAGTTAGGCTATTTCTCCTTTACGATGTGTTCTATATAAACTGAATGACCACAAACCTTGGTTTCTGACTTAAGGAGTTATTTCCTCTTCATCTGGTAGACTCCAAACACCAGTAAGCTCTCTACTCTTCCTACCATGTCAGGCTTTCATTTTCTGAGTCAGTCTGACTAAGATTTAAGTTGTTTCCTGAGTGACTTATTTAAAGACAGACAATCACAGTTCCTCACAGTAAATGTTCAGGGACACATCTCTATCTTTCTGTACGCAGATGACTTAAAAGGAATATTACTTCAGACATGCATGGAAAATTCTGTTATATTTGAAAATGGGTTTAAATATCGATATTAAAAATCTTTGCTATTTAAGAGAGAATTAAGGTAAAAATGTTCGTTGTTTTTAGCCTGTGAATGTGTAGGGTCTTAGAAATCTGACTTCAAAGCATCTCTCCATGAGCTGTGATGAGTTAAAAGCAGAGCTAGTTATAACCATGATAATTACATTATATGTAGGTTTATAAAATTTTCAATAATCCTTCTTTGTTTAACTTGGGATGAAAAGTGAACACCTTAACTGCTAAATAAATGCTTCTAAATTTAATTTTCTGGAACAAAGAGGAAACAATGTGTTCTGAATTTTGGCATTGATTTGAAGATCTAAGGTATCGTAAAAGAATAAAACCCCTAAAAATAGGTATCAAATATCAGTTCAAAATGAAACATGTGGCATTTTCTTCTTCAAAAGATTCAGTTTGCTGTTTCCTTTTAAAAACATAAATTCCTGTAAGAGCCTGCTGTTGCTCATGTCGCTTTCATGAGTTTTGATTTCTCTTGACCTGCTTTTTCTAACAGTAACTGGCTTTCAGACTATAATCTGCTGCAATATCAGAGTAGTTATAATATCTGTTCTACCACGCTTCTGAAGCACCACTGCCTGTCTTTGATGTAGTACAGCATGTCTGAGCTTTTGTTTGGTTGTTTTCTTAGTCAGAATTGTTGTATCTGTTCTGTGTTCATCCCTCTGGGGCACGTACATTGCTAATTCAGTTCTTGGTGATTGCTAAATTATATACATCTTCTGCTCTAAGGGGATAAAAAAACAACTACCAGGTGAGAGCAAAAATTGAGATTGATTAAATGTTTTGGGTCAAGTTCTTTTCTATGTTGGGATCTCTTAAAATCCTACTGTCAGATAAGATGCTGATGCCTCATTTGTGGCTCTCCTCGTAGGAGTAAATGTCTCTAAACTTGAAATCCTCTTGGTCTGTACAGTTACAGACCTTGGATCGGGGTAGATAGGAATGAAGTTTGTCATGTAAGGAGGACATCAGAGGTGCTCTTGCAGACACAGATTGGGTACCCTTTAATCCATAAACCTCCAGTGTGATTTTAAGCGAGTCAGTTAATCTATATCCTCTGTCTTTCCCCTTCTCTTACCCAGCAGTGCTGGGACCACTTCCCTGCCGTGTCCTCTGATCCCAAGGGCAGTACTGCTCCTTGGGACAAATGGTGCTATAGTCTTTATTTACTGTAAATATCAATGCAGCCACCATGGGCTGCATCTTTCTAGTCCCTTCTCCCTCTTGCTTCTCTGCTAAAGAAAAGGGTCTCTTCCCCCTCCCCCCTGTAACTCTTTTATGAGAAAATTGTATTAATTTTTATTCTGAAACAGTCCCTTATTTTTAGAAGTTGTACCTTGAGTGGCAGCAAGACTTGGAACTGTATTCATAAAGTGAGGCCAAGGGCTGCTGGCAAAATGCTTTTACCATTGCTTTTGCTCCAGTGGACTGGAAATCATGGCTTGAACAGATGGAAAATATAGGATATACAGGTCAAACAAGAAGGAACAGCCATGCAAAACAACTACAAGTAAAAAGTCGCTTATCACTACTGAGTATTTTTGCTTTAAAACAATTATTTTTAAAACGGTCCCATTTCTAATGGAAAATTGTCTCCACAGAGAACCTTCTAGAAACTGCTAAAGACTAAAATATATATAGGGAAAGGTGCCTTTGCTTTATTCCCCTCATACTGCTGTTCTGTGCAGTAGAAGATTTAGAGTAGCAAATGTGAACCTGATGGACTGTTTTTAATTTGGTGGAAGACTTGGACCATCAGGGCCAAAGTTTAGGTTTTGCTTTTTAATGAAGCAGAGAAATTAAAAATATTTGTCTTGACTCTGGGTGTAAGAGTTAGTGGAAAGGAAGGAGATAAGATGTAAATGATGGATAAATATGGAATACTGCTGTAAGCACCAGGTTGTGAGCGTGGACTGGAGCAGTGAGCCTTAAGAAACTGATTTCTCAGCTTCATCCACAGACTTATGTCCTCTTTGGTCCTGGCCGAGCTGCTTAACCTCTCTGAAGCAATTTTATTACTGCTGATATAAACAATTATTTGAAGATGGCATGCTGTATACAAGCAATGAGCAATTATCTCTTTCCAGTGAGCAGTATTAAATGCCTTTATAAAAGAAGTGATTTAACGTCCTGTGCCTTTATCCTATTATCTTCTCTCCTTTGGAATGCAAATTAATTATTCATTGTATTCTTTGTAAGTAGCCCCATGGGACTGTTGTGTGCAGAGTGTTGTACATCCTAGCCCCAAGGAAGCCACTGTAGAGCCCATGGGGAAGCCTCAAATCCCTGGATGCTGACCAGCCCTGGATCTATAGCCTATGTGATCCCAGAAGCTGTTTTGTCATCTTTTTGCATGCTGATGACCAGAGAAGGCTGAAGACTCTCTGTTCTTCCCATCAAAAGATGTTGAAAGACCCCTGAAGCTTCTGGAAAATACACTGCTCTATTTTGTTTGACTGTTTTTCTCCAAAACTCAAGATATGTATATACTGAAAACAGAAATTGAAAAGAAATCTGTATCTGAAGCATTTTCAGAGAATGGAAAACATATAAAGTATTATTTCATGTCAGTCCTTCAAAATGCTTTCAGTAATTAATGCTTCAAAGCTTCTAGTGTTATGCATTTAAAATGACTGTTTGCTGCAAGCCCAAATTACTGCTGGTTATTAACACTGTGCTGTTACATATGTGACAATTCATGTATGTAGGAATGTCATATTTTTCCAAACTCAGGAACATGAGTTTTGTGAATCTACAGTGTGGATACAGTTCTTTCCTTATTCACATTTGTTGAGCCTGATAAGTGCAACCTTCCTTTTGTTCTAAAGTTGTCAGTATTGGTACTTTGTACTTGCAGCCTTTAAAATTTGTTTTTCTGTTTCTGGAGATGAATCAACAAAGAAATGATAGAGATGGAATTGCCTTAAGGCACTTAATGTCAGCCACAGATATGTTTGAGTGGGGGAAAAAAGTTGTAGCTTTCTTTTTTTACACAGCTATTCAATTTATAATTATACTTAGTGAATCCTGTGTGCTAAATTAGCTACAGTTATTACCCTTGAAGTAAATGAAGTTCTGAATGCAAGTGATGATAATGGATCCTCTGGTTTCCCAGATATGATCTCTCCCTCAAAATACAGAAAAATATAGAAAAATCTAGGATGCCAGAGTTTGCCAGGACTTTGGGAAATGTGCCTTTTTGTTGCATCCTTATCTTTTCATATTGTGATGTGGACTTTGCTAGAAACTGACAGTATGATATCGTGTGCCAGGGTCAGGGCAGCACGGAGCATCCTGGTGTGCAGGGAGCAGTGCAGGATCTGCTGCTGCTCCTAACTAACAAGAAATGCATCCTGGTTTTATGTTGAGCTGCAGTGGAGCTTGTGTTCCTGTTCTTGAATGTCCCTTTCTCTGAGTGGAGAGCTGAATCCTTTGATTGTCTTGGTGGAGTCCAACTCTACTGTGGTTTGGTTTGGGTTTTGTGTTGGTGTTGGTTTCTTTGCCCAATTCACCTGCTTTGCCAGAAGCAGCTGCAGCAGAAGCATGGGACTAATTAGACTTTTCACTGAGCATCCAATAGCTTCACCTCTCCCTCCAGTATATCCTCCAGCATTCCCTGTCTTACTGTAATTCCTACACTTTTATCTTCCTGTAATGGTGTGTTGTGGTGGGAAACTTGTGTTTAAGGGCAGAACTCCCCAGAAAGGTCCAGGAAGAACTGGTTGTAGGTAGCAGGAATTTGGATATGGGCATCTCATAAAGCTGAGCTTTTTAGGCATCATAAGCCCTGTATATTCATGGGATGTCTCTGGAGTTGCTCACACGTTGGCTCAACCCAGGAATGTGACTTCTTTGGTGGCTTGAATGGTGTCTGAGTGGAGACAGTTCACCTACCACTGCTGCACCCGAGGGTGCTCCAGGATTAGGTGTGAGGTGAGCTTCCAGTGGGCTGATGTGACTGCCTGCAGAGTGAAAGCACTCTTACAGTTTTGCTCTCCTACAGCAAGTACATTTATATGCAAAATATACACTTTGCAAGCAGCTTTTTTGTGCCCCTGCCTACCTGGGGCTTTCACTATTTTCTCTTTCCTGGGAACATGCTGTCTCCCCTGCTGACATCAGCTAAATTTGTATTACAGTGTATTGACCTCACTGCAAGCATGGGAGATGATGGTAAGAAGTGAGAACATGTATTGTGCAGTAGAGGATGTGTAGGAGTGCAAAGGGGTGTGGGAATTATGTGTTATGAAGAGAGAACCTTTTCACTGGCACTTTACTGCCAGAAATTGGAATGGTTTTGTATGAAGATCTAAATAGAGAAAATTAGTTAATTGTGCTGTCTGCTTAGCTCTGCTTTTTCCTTTATGTGTGTGACCTAAAGCATTTAAGAGATGCTGCTGGAGTGGAAAAATAAACTCCTAAGAAAGAAAATCCTTTGATTGACAGAAGTGATTCGGAAGCTGGGGGACAAGGTTTGCTATTTCTAGCTCTGTCACAGACTTTTCCTGTGATTTGGAAGTCTAAGACCAATCTAAAAAAGAACTCAGTACTCCAAAGTCACGCTTAAATAGAATGTAGTTGTCTCAGTTCCAGTGAGCAGTCCACCTCAATGCTAACGCTATGGTCCTCAATGCTGTACCTCCTGTCTGCCAAGTGGCATCTACTCAACGTGAGCCTTGAAGTAGGCATCCCTCTCTGATATTTCCTACTGATTTTATCTGTGTAGACATCCTATCAGCAATGAATTGGTATAGTCCTGAATTATTTCATGTTTTATAGGATTCTTCTTTTGGTGTAGATATTTTCTCAATCAACATGAACTATTATGAAGGAGAATAAGCTCTTAAAAGGCATAGATTAGGATTTATTTTCCAGTTAAAGAATCCTTCCTTTGGTTCTCATATTCTTTCATGCTTGTGGTGTTGAGGCCCTAAATGTTTTGTGTAGCTGTTGCTGTTGAGAAGCTATTGGAAAATCTTTTCACTTGGAGCAAATCCAGTTGAGCTTCACTACCAGCAAGAAATGTCCTGATTTTATACCGCTAAGTTGGTCTACACTATCCTAGCCTATATATAGGTTTTTTGTTTTACTGTCAAACCATGTCACCAGATTTCCAGAGAAAGAAGTAAAAAGTATAAAATACCATTATTTTTAGGAAGTGACTGAAGGTTGCTCTGAGAACTTGTAAAACTCATTGAGAAAGGTGAGATTTTGTGTAAGTTGTATCTATGACATTTCTGCATTTGTAAACCCAGCTTGGGGTCAGTCAACTATTGAGAGGGTTTGTGACCAGTCTGTGGTATTTTTGATGTCTTCTAATTGTGGAGATACAGTGCCAGTGTGACATTGTGGTAGTGAATAAGCAATGCTCATCGAAAAATTGGGAAAATTCTTCCTAAAAGGCCCCTAGAGTTTAGGTTACATGAACTTCTCTTATTTGTCGTTTTGTCTAACAAGAGATCAATAATAATTCAGCAAACATGAAAAAGGTTGCATAAATACATAAGGGTAGCAGGTTTGAGATCGTTAACACTCAATTTATACAGCAAGAGAATTTAAACAAGACTGACATTTTATCAGGCTGCTTGTGTGCTCTTCTAGTGCTCAGCTAAATTTTATTCTTATTGCTGAATTAAATTGTATTTTAGTAGTGGAAACAATCAGGCACTAAGTGGTGATCAGGCAGGTTACCAGCCACATAAACTCTGTAATGAGAGAGGCCTTTTTTCTGGGGCTTAGATTATGTGGCTATTCTGTGGTATCCCAACCCTGGATCTGTTACCTCTTCTGCCAGATGGAAATGACACCTAACGTGAATTTTTCACTTCATTGTTCTATAGCTTTGGTTTGTTCTGTCACTTAAAACATCCCCTTCCATGTTCTGGTGTAACTCCTAAAACTTTATCTCCACAACATACATGATGGATCTTCCTCCCCCCCCTTCCTCTTTTAACTGATCTTTTAACTGGCCTACTTTAGCCAATTTAAAACTAAGGAGTGAAGAGGAATTAAAAATCCCTCTGATTCTCTCTAATTACAGCCTCTAAATCTCAGCTGTTTTGCTGCTCAGTGTTGATGTAAAAATGAATGTAATGTTTTTGAGTTCTTTGTCCTTGTAAAGAACAGCATAGGGAATGTAAAATTTCTCCACTGATGGTTATTCCTTCAGTTTTAAATAACACCTCAGACCACCAGGTTGGTTACCTGACTGATGGTTATGATCCTGTCCAGTGGTAATTTAAAAGGCTACTAAACTGGCAGCGCACAGCCTCCTAGCAAGCATCAGCTCCCCAGTTTGTGGTGTTTCTCCTGCTTTGTCACTGGTTTTGGAGCCTTTAGTGTAATGTCCTCACTGAGAAATGGTACCACAGGCAAAAAGAAGGGGTTTTGTCATTATGACTTCAGCAAATCAGGCGATTTCTAAGTGATTATAGCAACTTGTGGAATTCATGTAGCTTTTATTAATGGCTACTGATTTTAGAAGTCATAAAAGAGTGTGTTTAATGTAACTTAGGGAGATCTGATCTGACTTGCCTCCTCTTGCCTATCTCCCTAGCCAAAGTTTGGTGAGGTGCCATTGGTGAAATGCAAGGAATGACCAAAAGACAGGTCCTGGTGCCAAGGAAATCTGAAAGCTTAGAACTGCCTAACCCTTGATAAGGGAAAGAGGATAAAAGATACAGCAGCACGAGCCTCTTACACTGACTAGAGGCAGGGCGACTGCTTAGGAAAGGCAACGCTGCCTGACACTATTTGAGAGTACAGTGAGATTTCAAAAAGCATCTCCCAGGATCCTCAAGGTTTCCAGGCCTCGTAGCTTGGTTTGCCCTTTTTGCAAAGGTGGCCTTTAACAAGGTGAATCACTGCTGATGGTCTCCTGAGCTGACACTTCAGTCAGATTGTATTCAGTGGCATAAACTCCATAAGTGACATGTTGAAGTAAGTGGGAGTTACGTGCTGGCACGGAAGATGATGACAGCCTTGTGTCTTTGTTGTTTTATTGTAATAAATGTTATTTTCTAATGTGAGCCTGTACAGCAATGGCCTTTCTAAAGTAGTGCTGAGGTGAAATCACACCTACATTACTGGCTGGTAAAAGACTCCACACTCAGACTGATTTTTCTCTTTTGTTTTTTTCCCCGCTGTGTTCAGCACGCTGTACAAGTATGAATTAACTTTCATAACCTGTTTATGAGGTAGTCAAGCAAATATAATTTTCCCCATCTTCTAGATGGGGAAATAGCTTTCCTGCATTTCTAAGTGACTTGCTAATGGCCTCGAAATTGTCAGTAGCTGTATCAAGATAAGTACTTAAGAACCATTGACTTCTGGGGCACTCTTACCTCCTGTTGCACTGGCAGATTACATTAAGAAGAAAATAGTTCTTTCTGTTAAAATTATTCCCGTTAGGATCCTATGCCTTGAGAATCAAAGTCACATTGGGCAAGCAGGTGTCAAAAAAACAGAGTCAGATCAAGTAAACCATTACTCACCTGAGTGGTCTTTACAGCTGACTGCTGTTGTTACAGGTTGTTGCATTGTAGTAATACCTAAGAACTACAGTCCTACTCCAAGGTCTACTACCCTGCTGTGAATACATGCAGAACAAAGACTGACTCCTCCGGAAGGAGTTAGCACAGTTGGCTGGAACACCAGTAAATGTGAAGCTGTGTGGTCAGTAAATGGATGTTGTGCTAACAAACACCATGGTGACTGCTGCTGCATACAGATGTACAAGGGGCTGCATGGCCCCTGCTCTGTCCGTGCAGTTACAGACAGGGTAGGTTTATCTTTCTTATCTGCCAAGAGGGGCCTGTTTGTTATTGAGTGATTAGAAGAGGAACAGTAGGCAAAGAAACTTTACAGAAATGAAAGCCTTTGACACTGAAGGTGTATATTTTTTTCTCACTCAGAATAAAGCAGGCAATGAGGCTGGAGCTACATGTGTAGACAACAGAGTTATCCAGTGACCCTTAGTTTCAAGTGGGAAGAGTATAAAATGTGATCAACACTTGGTCCATATTTAGTCCTTGCATCCTTTATCTTAAGCTAGGGCTATTGATAGCAGTGGGGGTTTTGCTGCACCATTCCAATGAGTGTTCCTACCACAAGATATGCATGAGTTTGGACTATCCTCCTGTCCCTTTCATAGTCCTTTTCCAGAGAAATCTGTGTGCTTAGCAATGCACAAAGGCCTCTTGCAAAGACGCCTTGCAGGCACTTTGCAACAGGATGTTTCAGCGTAGTAGCTCAAACATCGGTGGACGGGGTAGGTGGATCCTTTCAGGGCAAGTTAAGTTGGGTCAGTATAAATCACTCTAGGTGCTGCTTTTGCCTTTTTATTGTGCTGAATGTGGAGTGAGTAGCACTCTCAGTGCTTAGAATTCAGTGTGAACTTCAACCCCTAATGAGCACCATTTAATTGATCCAAGTGTACCAACTGTTGCTGGGTGTTTTTCTGACAGAGGGAACAGCAGCACTCTTAGTCATTCGGTCCATCCCAGGATACAGCCTCTAGTTTGGATGCAATAGCACGTTACCTTCACCCCAGAGTTCTGCTTCTGTCGCAGGAGGACAGGAAGAAAACCCACCTGACATTGTGCCCAGTCAACCATCTTGACATAGGTCAGCTGGAACGATAAGGACATGGTGATCTGACCCCCATGTTTCCTAGGGACCCTGTATTTTTCAGTAGGCATGTTCTAGAGGTGTCCACATCATGCAAGTATAAAACCTCCATGATAACAGGAGAAAGACCCAGAATGCTAGCCTGACATGAAGATTGAGGGTATATTTTGTGTTCCATAGCTGTACTGTTTGGGACTGTGCTGCTGGAGTGCTGATCCTGTTGCGTTATGGAGACATTGGGAGATTTAGGTAGGGAAAACTACTTTTTTTTAATATACCTCATTAATTTAGGGAGATTAAAAACATTTAGCAGGAATCAGCTTAAATTGGTTATAGCAGGGAAATTTGGTTTGGGTGGGGGTTTTTTTTGGTTGTGGGGTTTTTTCTTTGGGTTTGTGGGTTTTGATTTTTGGGGTGTTTTTAGCAGTGGGGAGATCTGGGGTACTGCAAGTGAAATTTCTGGAATCAGTGTCTTTGAGTTTTATATTCTCCCTGTAGAACTTCTCAGTTCTCAACGGAGAAAACATTAGAGAGCTCCTTTGTGGTAAGAAATGAAACAATATGAAAGAAGGCTGTCAGGTCTGGGCTAGATAAATGCAAGACAGATGGTAAGTGTGATTGGCACTGACAAGGTGTGAGCCGCCTTGTTTGCAGGTGCTGCTCCTGTCATCCATCACACTTTCACCTAATAGTGGGAGATGTCACTGTGATGTACTTAAATCCCCAACTGACTGATAAAGTGAAGCCAACAGGAAGAAGGGCTTGGGTGAGGGCATGGTACTGGGAGCAGTGTGACTTGAAGGTGTGCTGACACAGATAGAGAAGCATCAGACATTGCGTTTTGAGATAACACACAGAGCAGTTTGCTGTGCACACAGTCTCCCTCATGCTGTTTGATCTGTGCAAGGATTTCTTGTTTTATTAGGGCTAGGGGATTATACATCTCCCACCAATGTCTCCTCTGAGCTTGGGGCCAGGGACAGCCCTCACAGTGGGTCACTGCCCATCTGCCTCCCGTTTCCTTCAGAGTAGAACAGTTTCATGCTGCTGCTGTGGGACAGAGAAACGTGCCTCCAGAGTTCAGAGGCTATCATGATGTTCATGTCTGCTTTGGATGTCCATTTCCAAAGCCAGGCTTGTTCAAAATCCCATGCAGGCTTTCTTCCTAGCCCTAGTGTGTCCCAGCCCAGTTACACAGCAACAAAAGGTTCCAGAAGTCGCTTATCAGGTTTCCAGCTGTCTGTCAGGCACCCCTCTGGCAGGTCTGGTTATGGTGATGAGCATCTCCATCCCAGCTCTTGTATTGTTCTGATTATTCCTGATGAGTTTAGGAGCTGGATGTTGGGTTTTGTGTGCTCTGCCTATATTCTTGTTGGTGCCCAGTTACATCTAATTTCACGTAAAACTGGCTGTTACTCTCATTGTCCCTTAATCTTCATAGCCAAATATGTGGAGCATTCTTGTAAAAAATTTGCTCAATGAGCTTACTTTCTGTTCTTCTACTGTTGTAGTAAAACCTTGAATTCCAAGTGATTTTTTTTTTTATAATTTTCAAAAATGCTTTTTAAAATAAAGTGCATTTAGGAGTAAAAGACACTTCATGGGATAAGTAATGTCTTTGGTTTGAAATTACTGAAACATTTTTGCTTTTCACAATGTTGCAATAAGATTTTTTAAGGGTAACAGTTATTCAGAATGAGCACACATATGAAATGCTTCAGGCAATCTCAAAGCCTGTTTCTGATCTCAGAGAAACGTACCCTTAGTTTCCTGTTTCTAATGACAAAGCTGAGCCCTTTTAGAACTTTAAAGAATTTAAAGAAACAGATCTGATGCAAACTTGTAACACCTATATAAACCAAGAGTAAGTTTGAATAAACTGTCTTGTTGCTTCATGAAATTCTACTTCTTCATGGATATCAACTTTCCAAACAAGATCTTTTCAGGTCTGCAAAAACTATAAAATCCACCCATTTCTTATGGCTGGTTATTAAATGCAGTGTGGGAGTGAATCCTCAGCTTCACTCTGCATGGAACAGTGGCAAAAACCAAAGAAAAGCGAGTGCAATTTGACTCTGGGACTCTGCTGAACAAATCCTCTGCAGCTCTTCCCCTTGGCCGTGTTGGGTATTAGAAGCTGATCTCTTCAGGCATCCTGCATGCTGCACAGAGATACTCTGCCAACATGCTCTTTTTCACCCAAATGGGTATGGGCTTTGGCCTGGCACACTGTCTGCTCCCTGAGCACCCTTTCGTCTGCTGACTCTGAAGTACCCCCAGATCTGAGGGAGCTGGGGACAGTCTTTCCACAGCAAACCTCAGAGATGTTTCACATCTGTCTGCTTGCTCTGCTCCCTGGGGCACTGCTTCCTCTTCCTTCTCCTCATGTTTCCACAGCATCCATCACTTCTCAGACAGTTTTGTCTCCCTTTTCCTTGCTGCTGTGTGGCCAACCATAAGGCAAGCTGTATCACTAGGATGTGTTCCTGTCCTACATTCCTGCCACCGTCACTGCTGGGAAAGATACCTTCATCTGTTCTCCACGATAACTACTTTCAAACCAATGATCTGTATATTTTCTCCCTGAGCTTATTGATAAAGTTTTATTCTTGTTACTATCTATCTGTTGTTCCTTTGTGCTTCCCAGCTTTGTCAAATGTTCTGTCCGAGGCAATTGCCTTTCCTGTCCACAGAGTTGTTTCATTTTCTTTTGTTCCAAGAACACAATTGGTTCCTAGGCCTTCTAGGAAAATTTAATCAGATTATTTTCCTGATGAAAAATTCAATAGCACAAGAAAAATCCAATTTTTGCTTTTAGGAAAAAAAAAAACAAAAACCCCCCAAAAACAGCTGAAAAAGTAGATTCCTCCCTACCTCCCCCCCCCCCCCAGCCCTTTGCTATCACTATTTTGCCGATCAAAAACCTGACATCTTTAACTGAGAGCTGCTATACCCTGGACCTGTCAACAGCTTTTGATTCTATTTTCCCCTGTTCAGCGAAGCCTTACCTCATAATAAAGCTGTTCTTTTTGTAGGACAACCCCTCTAACCTCCTTGCCTTTCTGTTGTCAGGTGGTTGCACTGTGTCTCCGAGGCCTTACCTCATTCTTGTCACTAGTGCAGCCAACCAGCCGCTCTGTGCCGGAGCCTGTGCCGACCCCAGCACTCCTTTCTCCTCCAGCGAGGTCATGTGCCAGCAACAGTTTCTCCCTCCCAGTCCTGCATGGAGCTCATCCTGCCATCCTGTTTACAGTCCTAAGTAGTATTTAATTTTACAGTGTCCTCTCCTAAAATCTCCCATGAACCCAGTCTGCCTCATTAGCAGCATCTCTTGCAGTATAATTGCTTTTCGCCTCTCTCTCCTGTGTATGTTTCAGTGGCATTCCCCAACCTATTGCTCTGCAGTTTGTGTCCCATACCTTTTCTTTTTCTGGCTGCCATATCAACACCCATTTCTCATGGCATGGGAATACCATGAGAATGTGGGGAAGTGGAGCTACAATTATGAAATCAATGTGTATGCTGGCTGAGCTATTGATATTCCTTATGATGGAGCTAAATAATAACAGCCTATGTTAGTTACTCCATTGCACAAAATAATTGGATCAGAAGCAGGTATAATCTGATCCAAATCTGTAACAGTTAATTTAAAATGATGGCACTAAACACTGGCTGCCAACCCAGGAAGTATTGCCTTTAGGATGTTAAGACCTGTACACCCTGAGACAAGATATCTAGCATCACTGCCCAAATGGATAAATCTCTTGAACACCCCATGTAGCATAGACTCATCTGTACCTTTAGGAGCTTCATTACTGAAACACAAGTTTAGTGGTAAGTTTATGGGTTATATACACATGCCCCATCCCTGGAGGTGTTCAAGGCCAGGCTGGGTGGGGCCCTGGGCAACCTTGCGTAGCTCCAGGTCTGGAGGTTGGTGTCCCTGCCTGTGGCAGGGGGTTGGAATTCTGTGATCCTTGGGGTCCCTTCCAACCCAGACCATTCTATAATTTAATAGCATTGAGTACAGAATTATGGTCATTGTAGAATTTGTTTCAGTATTCTGGTAGCAGTGGACCTATTTGGAGCCAGTGTCCAAATCTGGGTATTACTTTGTTTGCATTAGTCATTTTTTGCTAAATGCTCTTTAAGTAAATCCCATTACATTCTTGTGCCCTTCAAAAACCAAGGGGGTGATTCCTTCCATGTTCTAACAAGATCAGTGTGGTGGATTTGGTACCATACAAGCTGTACTGGGCAGAAATCCTCAGCTTGTGTAACTTGTTGTATTTTGATGTGGTGAAGGCAGAAGATCTGGCTCACAAAATATTATGTAGCTACCTCAGTGGTTCTCTGTGAATTGCCTATGTGATTGTGCATTTATCTCTTGTAAGGAGAAAAACCATCTGCATCTGTAGGGAAAGTTTGTTTTCCTACTCTAATTGTGGTTGTGCTATTCCTTTCTCAGTTGTGTCCTGTGAACTTCGGTGCAACATGCTTTGTAAAGGTTTATCAACAAAGAGATAGCTCTTCACAAAGCCTTGGACCTGATACCTGAATGTTCTGAAGCGTTTGGGTGTAGGGATTGTCTTCTTTGAGGAATTGCCTATTTTAAGTATTCATTACTCAAGCTAACAGATTCTGAAAATGGCTTTAAATCATCTCGTGGGTTTTTTCCTTGATTGTTTGCTTTGTTCATTATTTTATTGAAAGTATAGGATTGCTTGCCTCTGGCTCTTGAACTTTTAGAGTTCATGTATGAAGGCTTCTTTCCCCTCTGCAACTGGAAATGCTGATTGACTTTGATTTCAGTTATCGATGTAAAACTAAAGAAAAAGAATAAATTGTATGTTAAAATCCCCTTCCTTAAGCGTGCCTCTGATCTCGCTTTTCCAGAGACAGTAATTGCTTTGCCAGTCTGTAGGTTGAAGCAATCTGTAAAACCTGAAAGAAAAATGTCAGTCGCCACCAGCTGAAGCAATTGTTTGTGGACAAATTCAAACCCAGGAGGGGAAAGTCAATTTTCAGCATTACCAATGTAGTTCAGAGCAATGTTTAGCACGGCCTTCCACTGCTTAAATGGGAGGGGGCGGGAGGTGAGCTATAGGTATGTGCATTGCTAAGAGAGAGAGGAGCTGCAATGAAGAGAATAAACATCAAAGCTGCTGGAAGGAATAAAAAAATGTTGTAAGAGAGTTTCAGCAAAAGCAGCTATTGTATTTGCCTCTTTCATATATCCTGGCTCCTTTTGACTAAAATGCCTTCTTGTGATAATACTCTCTCTCCTCCAGCATCATTTCCACCCTTAACACAGGTGCTGGAGAAGCAGAAAGCAGCCCTTTTTTCCAAGTGTTCAAGCATTCAGATAAGTGCCAGATTCAGCACTACAGGAACAGTTCCCTGAGGGTCAAGGTGAGCTGGAGGGGAGGGAGAAGGAAGGAACAAAACTGGGATGCTCAACCTCCAGGCCAGACAGTCAGGGGATGCCTTACAGGGGATGTTTTTTCCAGTGCCATTGTGGAAAGACTGTAACCAGTGGGATTATCTAGTGCTTTTCAGATTAATTTCAAAGAAGGTCTCTTCACAGGAGTTGTAGATGATGTGCAATACACAATGCTTTGGGAACCCAGCAGTAACTTGCTGTGCCTCAGAGTCACCAGTGGAATTCGAAACTGCTCCCCACACAGACTCATGATGGCCTGAAGTCAGTAGAAAGCAGGTAGCTCGAGAGGAATAATTTAGTTTGGGACAGCATATCACAGCACATGCTGACATAGGGGTTTGTTGTGCACTTATAAATTAATGGAAGCGAAATGGGATGCCCTGTGCAAATATCTCTACACACTCTCTAGTCAGGTTGTATGATTTGGAAATGGCACAGGGAGGAGTCATGGCACACAAAATCTCAGGGTGCAAGAATCTAAGTTACTTGTGCTTTTGAATATTGGCATATTATATGTATTTTTTTAACATCAGCTATTATACAGATACAGGCCTGATACAGAACTGGATGCATGAACAACTTTGTTCACTGAAGCATTCAATATTTTACTCCTTACTGCCTAAGGAGTTTTGTACTCTCTGGGATCTAAACAGATGACACAGTTGATGTAGCTTGTGCTGCTAGAAATGCATCCAGGAAATTGTTGAGCTGAACACAACTCGCTCTGGTGATCTGCAGTCTCTTAGGCTTTTGGGGACACTCAACACTCGTGCACAGTGGGCCAAACTGGGAGCAGGGCTTCCTAGAGACTCGTATATCAACAGAGTAGTTCAGCCTTTGCTGAAACATGGTAAAGAGACCAAACCCTAGGACTTAACACGTCTGTCATGACTGGGTGCTTCCTTTAGAACATGCAGGATCCTGTACACATTGAATTTAGTGTAAGATTTCCAATGTATATTAATAATAACTGAATAGGGGGAATTCCTTCACTGTCTTGTCCTAGCTTCTTGACCCTTTAGATAGAGGGAATATATTAGCTTTCAGTTAAAAATTCTATTACCAGTTACCTTTGGAGAAATGCTTTATGTGTGGCTGTGAAATCTTGTAACCATCAGGTAGATAAACCAATTCAAAATGCCTGAAAAATCTCGTTATTTAGCTGAACAGGTTTAGACTTTCTTAATCATCTAGAACTGGTGATACTTTTCAGCTATGAGGAAAGATAGGAAGAGCTTTGGCTGTTCAGTTCCTTTGGAATATGGACTCCAAATGTCAGTTCAGGAATGTTTTAAAATACAAGTAGCTCACCACAGGCTTGCAAATGAATAAATAAGCTGGCTGCATGGAAAGAATTGAAAGTGGAGAAGGAGGAGGGGAAAAAAGAAGGGCATTCCCCAAGATAAATTAACATCTGTGAAATAAGACACTTGTAAATGTATGCTAATGGCCTAAATGTTTCCATATTCAAATAAGTAATAAGTCCCAAGCTGGCAATATCATCCCCAAACATTCATTTACTAAGCGAAGGTTCCACTGGGATAGCAGAGGCACCATAATGAACTGACGTGGGCAGTAAGACATGATAATGCCTACTTCAGAGGGAATTGCCACTTTCATAATGCAATTTACAACAAGAATTTAGTTGTTAGAAGGGGCTTTTTTTTCCCCCTCTTCATTATGACAGTGTAATTATGACTCTAGTGGCTCAGAATAATTTCAAGAGGAGTGAGTTACCAAAGCTTTTGTACAGAGCCTTCTCAGGCACTTTGAATGTGGGACTAAGTGCTGCTGCTTTGGTAAATAATAATCAAATGGAAGGTTCACATAGGACAGCAGCCTACTGACAGCTGATCTCATCCTCCTTTACTGTGTTCCACTTGTAATGTACTTAATGTGTTCTTTTTTTGTTACTGGGTATTATTGCTTCTCCATTTGATTAAAAAAAAAAACCAACCCACAAAACAGCAAAAAGCAGGATACCTGCTGTATTTCTGCCTAGTTCAACAACATCTGTAACAAGCAGCTGTGATACAGCACTGCCATTTACAGGCACTGATGGGCTGTATAGAACAGCCAGTGCCACAATCCTTATGGAGAACTGGAGTGTAAGAAGGCTGAACAGAGGTTTGTGAGAGAACAAAGCACGGGTTTTCTTGAGACTTCGTGTGGTGCCTATTGCTGTTAGAGTTAACGAAACTGTACTGTGTTATTCCAGCTGTGGTGCTGGCCTCATATGCAGCTGGAACAGAGGATAACAGCCTTACAGGTACCTCCAATAGAAAATGTGTGAGGTGTGTCAGGACTTGCTGTGGTAGAGCCATGTTACTTTGCTATAAACCCTGAGAACTGTGCAAAGAATTTCCTTTTCCAGGGCCTGCAGCTAACAGCAATGCCACCCAATGTTTGTCTGTGTCCAGCTTTGTAGAGCAGCTGACCTTGCACAGCTGTGTAACCTGAAAATCTGTCATCAGTGTGTAGGCTTGGACAGGCACCTGGTGCTTGCTGCTTGTTCTCTACTGGCCATTTAGAACAGACTTGAACTTTCCACAGGTGTTCATCTATAACCAGTGTCTAGAAACCCCTTAGAATTAATTTCAAAACTACATCTAAATGCAGTGAAAGATGCTTCCAGTGGGTTCTCAAAGCTGTAAGCGATTTATTCTGCCATTGTCTAGTAAAAAGTCTTTCATTTTAGCCTTTCAACTTGAATGAGTGCATTTGAATGTGGAAATAATCCTTCTGGATGTTTTGTACCCCCTCTAGTTGCATTCAGGTTTTTGTCTGTGTTTTCAGACCAGCCAGGCGCTGTTATGTACTCAGTGTTAGCAGACTTTGTTTGGAATAACTGCTCCTGAATAGACTCAATGTTTGTTTGTTTGTTTTCCCCTGCAGTTGTCTTAGGAAAAGACTGTAAAACAAGGCATTTGGCATATCTTGTGATAGTCTTGTAAGACAGAAACTTCCTGGGTGCAACAGGCTCTTTTGATTTCTCTTTCTGAGGTGCAGAGAGATTGACTGTATGTGTGTTTCTTAAAGCAGTATTTACAAAGTCTTTTACAATTATGGCGAAGTCTTGACTTCATATTGTAGTAATTCTGGCTTCTTCTAGAAGCTGAAGTGGATTTGCTGGAGTCTGGAAAGAGCTCAGCTGAAACAAAAGCTCTCTGCACTGGTTGAGGCATTTTGTTCAAGCTTGAAATAAACAGCTTAAATGTAATGCATGCCCTTTCGTGCATCATTGGCACTGTCACAGTCTGAGGGTGACTGACATCTTCATGAAGAGGAAGAGGATTTGGTAATTCATTCATATCAGAAGCTTGTTACTGCTGGCATATTTGTTTCCATAGGTGACTGCAGCACCATATGAAAGTCAGGTACCAGTAACTCTGAGACCCTGTCAGACATGTCTCCTGATGGATCTAGATGTCAGCTGAAAAAAAAACCCTGTGTGTGTATAAAGCATATAATTCATTCATAGAGGTGCTGACAGGAAACTTTTAGGCTCTTGATTGTCAAATTAGAAGATGCTTTTTGTGGGACTGGAATGAATACACTGATCAATGTGCTGGGAATGAATAGTATGTGGTCACTGCACGTCTTGTATTGCTGAAAACTAAATAAATGCTACATCAAAAAATTACTGTCAATAATAATGGATTAAAAAGGACTTTTGTCTTTATAAAACTCATTTTATCTTTAGATTTCATAGCCCTTTAGAAAAATCTGACTCGGTTTTGCAATCAGGTGAGCTGAAGCAAGAAAGAAACATGAGGCTAAATTGCCCAGTGTTGCCACCAGACTGTTCCTTTTACGCAGCACTCGGATGCTTTGCAGCCTCCCTGTTTGGTATATTAAACACGGCAGCAGGTTTTGAAGATAGGTCAGACAATACGTGGGGAATAGCTAGGATTTTTTCCTCCTTTTGTGATTTCATGGACTCTTCATTTGCTTTGTTTGTTCTCTAAGGGAACCAATAGGTTTAATATCCAATTTCTCTCATCTGCCATGAGAATGCAAATGTGATGTCAGATGAATATACTTTCAAGAGTATTTAACCTAATGGGCGTGTAAAGCATAGTAATTGCCAGTTGTTTGTCTGCCCTATTATATAATTGTTTTCAGTAACAGGTATGTACCACAGTCTGAGACATCCTAGTGTAGGCCAGTGACAGATTTCAGTGTGGCTTCTCTAGCTCTGACAGTGGAACCAAACAAAGACAGGAGATGTGTTTCACCTTTTTCAGTATCCTGCAAATGCCACTTGGAATATGCTGCTTGGAATACATAACTGTGTTAACCAAAATCTGGTATTTGATGCACCTCTGGTCTGACAATATGTAAACAAGAAAAATAATTCAGAGAAGTTCATTAGTGTCAAACTTGATAACAATGATAAAAGGCAAAAAAAGTTGAGAACAGCCACAAATGGGGTGTGACCAGGTTGTTTTACATTTCATAGTAGATGTGTTCATTAGGAGTGCCACTACAGTGCCACCATTTTTTGACGTTTTGTTTTTCTTCTCTGGGCTGAAATGTTTCAGCAGAGCTCAGATGTGAACCAATAAGATGCTGTTATCAACTGTATGTATTGTTAGAAAGTGAATTTGAACAATAAACTGCTTTCTCCTAGGGCTGTGTTCTCAAAAGCAAGGATAGAGTAATGAGCTGTGCAGAAAGTGGGGCTCAGAGAAGCTCTCCCAGGGAAGATTTCTTCCAAAAGCAGCCCTGTGCCTGGGGGATGCAGGGAGTTTTGGTGTATGTTCAGGGCTGGGCAGAGCTGGTTCCTACCCAGAACTAAACTGGGTTTGTTTCTTTTCCTCCTTGTGCTAGGCATGGGTGGCATGTGTTAGCATCACGCCTGGCCCCACAGCAAGCTGGAAGGAGGAGCTGGAGCTCCTGCACAGCAGCTGGGGCCTGGGGATGCCCACCCACTGGAAAGCATTAGGGTTCCCACTGGACTCTCAGTTCTGGCTGAAACTTGAACACCAGCTTTCACTGTGTGTGAGTGCTGAAAGACCACTGGTGATTTGGACCTGATGATCTCTCGAGGTCCCTTCCAACCCCTAAGATTCTGTGACTGCAGTGCTGTGGAAATGAGCTTTGCATTGGAGAGGTGCCTTGCTGCCACAGCACTGACATTTCACATATTTGCAATGCTGGGCTGTAGCTTCTTTTCCGGTTGGACAAGTTGTGGTTTGGCCTATTCCCCAAGCAGTCCTTGTACTGCAGTGTTTTTCTTTTGCCTGGTCATATAATTTAGCATAATTAGGGCTGTACATGATATTCCAAAGCAGTTTAATGGATAATTTGCTTCAAAGTATTTAGAAATAAATTCCCCTCAAAGACCAGTTTGCATCTTTAGGTGACCAAGTTCTTAATGACAAACCAAGTGGTGCTATAACAGCAATGCTACTACTGAGAAGTCAGGTTTCCTCACCTTGAGCCCACATCCATGTAGGGGTCAGGAAATGAGAGGTTATTTTTGTAGGCGTTTCTGGGGACCACAGTGTTGTACCTGAGGCAGTGTGACATTTGAAGAGGTATGAAATTTCTTCCTAGGCTGGAAAATACAAAAGAAGTGTCACAGACATGACTCTGATTCGAGCCCTGGAAATGAATGAAGGTCCCACGGAGCGTTACACGGGAGGGCAGGTGTGTCAGCCTCCCCAGCAGTGAATGGCTTTGGCAGGCATGTACTGCAAGAGCTGCTGTGGGGAGGGCTGGTGGTTGAGGCTGCATGTCATTGTCTCTTTGCTATGCAGGAGGGTTGGGCACAGGACTCATTTTTGTCAGTGTCTTTTTGCTCTCTAAAAGTTACCTTCACCAGTTGCTGTATGTTGTCTTAGACATCTCATATACTCCAGTAGCGTAATTTTCCTGTTTCAAAGTCATATGTGAATATTTCCACTTATGTGGCACTATTTGATTTTCTCTGCTCTTTGGAAATGAGCTGCATTACAACAAGTACAAACAAAGCAGTCCTGAACAGCAGAGTTGGCTCCGTCTCAGAAATACTGGAGCACAGAGATTTAGGTAGAAATCCCAAATCCCTTTATTTTACTTCACAGATACCAGGAAGTTAATAGCTGCCTAGAGTTTAAAAATATAAAGTTACTTTGGCACCTGACATGCAGCTTTTGCATATGTTCTGAACTTTGCAACCATTTTGATTATTTGGGGGGAAAAATACCCCAATAAGTGACCAGTTTAATTTTATTTTTTTTTGTCAGTAACTTCTGGAACCAACATGAAGTGGCAGGAAGAGTTATAAACCCTAAATGTTTTGAGTTCTGTGCTCCAGGTATTTCTTACCATTGATAAGAGATGTGAATTGTTGAACCAAGTACTGGATCATGGGTTATTTTTTTTGCCTGATATGGAATTTACAGTCAAAGAAAGCCTTTGTGTAGATGATGCACTCAGAACAGAAGAAATAATGCTTTGATGAAGTTGATTTCAGCACAAAGTTCAGCAGGCACAAGCTGTGTGTTCAGAACCACCCGCAGTGATGGAGGTACTGTTCCCACTCCCTGCCAGAAAATACTGCAGCTCCTGGAGCAGTTGCCTGGTAAAAGGAGTGTATCAACCAGGGGGTTATGTGTGTACCTCTCCTGTATGTACCTTTGGTTTGTTGGACAGGAAGGGCTGCCAGCATTAACTGTATCTAACCTCGATGGCACGTGTGCATCACTGAGTGTTTGGGATCTGGCCAGAGCATGCTGTGGTTCCTTCCCCATCACACACCTGGCTTTCCTTCTTTGCAGCAGCAGTCACAGGGGTGAGCGAGCTAACTACATGCCTAGGTCTTGTCCCAGAAGAGATTCAACTGTAGATGGAGCACACAGAAGTTGGAGCTTAAAAGTGCTCCCTGGTCCCGTGGTTTTGCCACAGCTAGTGGTGCCTATTGAAGTGCTGTAGAGCAATCTGCGTTGGAAACGGGTTTCAGATTGCCTTCAGTGTGTCCTTTTGGTTGGGTTAGTCATCTCTATGCAGAGCAGTAGGTGCTGGGAGAGGCATCCTTGCAGTAAAACCGAAGAATGCTTCGGGTTGGAAGGGACCTCAAAGATCATCTAGTTCTACCTGCCTTTTTACCAGAAACTAGGATGTCTGAGTCGATAAATGCAGCTTCCCCATCACGCTCGTTAAAGTTGGGGGCAGTAAAGCTCATGGATTTTTCAACTGAGCAATCTAAAGTTGAATATGGGTTGCAACATATTTAAGTAGCTGCATTCTCTAAGTGATTAGTTCTCCCTAAACCTGTGTAGAAGCACATGATCAGTAACAAGCCCAGTTCCTATTAGAATACTCTCTTATTTATGACTGACCAACATACCCTCGTCTGTCATCACTTCACTCTTACAATCTGTTTTCTAAATAAAATCATAACTTAACAATATGCTTGACAGAATTATGTAGCAGCTTTAGTGTGTTTATTTTTCACCCTGCTGTATAGAACAGTCCACGCAGTTTGAAAGTCTGTTCTTTATTACTGTTGTAAACTCAACTGGGCCATATGTATCCTATGGGTATCCAGGGAACAGCCTTTTAGATTCAGGTTTGTCCAGTGGCAGAGTATGGGAGGCAGCATTCAAAATCCTTAAGGGATGCATTACCTCTCCTTCACAATGATTGTAGTTTAAAGGTTTGAGATCCACAGAAAATTGTTTCATGTACCTTTCAGTATACTGTTTCTTTTTCCCTCTTATTGGCAATGGTTATTTTATAGGATAAACCAGAAGCAAGTTGTTCAGGTGTTGGACTTGTTTATACGCTGACGAAGCCAAAGACAGAGGCTGGGTACAGCGCTCCTATGATACAGTGATTTAATCTTTGAAGAATGTTATCAGCTGATTTGGGAATTAAAACCTGGCCAGCTGCCATACAAACTCAGCAAGCTACCACTAAATCTCTGGTTATTAGGGAAAGGTTGGCTTGAAGTAAGGAAAAAGATATAAACAGTGAAAGAAGCCACTTTATATATATATATTTATGTATATTTTACAATCTCAATAAAATGGACTTCATTTCAGCTACATGCCAGAATTGCTATGTGGTTCTTTGAAGCTGATAACTGAAGTTATTAAGCAAAAAGAGCTGATTGTCTCAAATCTTAATACAGTCTCAGGAAGGGAAAATCGGTGTGGCTCCAAGGGAGAAAATGAGAGCTTGTTCTGTTCCAGTCACACGTGCTTGGCAAATGAACATCATTAGGGTAGAACTGCAGCAGGGCTTGGAAAGGGATGTGGGGTAGGTTTGGCACCTAAAGGCATTTTGTTTAGATTGTGGGTTTGGGGGTTTTGTTGTTCTTTTTAATTAATGCTTTCAGAGTGCTTTCCAATGCCTTAAGTGACTTTGTAGTCTAGATCATGTTGATCACTAATGATGCTGAGATCTCATAGTGTTCAGAAGGTCCTGAAGTTGTCATATGGAAAAGTTGGATCTCAGGGTGGATGGAGACTGTGCAGTTGGGAGTGGCTGTTGTATAGTTGCTTTCTGGTTTTGAATGTTGTCAACAAAGCACCATATTGGGTATAAGCCTGATGATTCTGGTTGCCAGCAATTGTAGGACCCCATTCAGTGAAGAACTTTACACATGTGGTTTACTTTCTGATATATCAGTGTTGTCTCTTCAAAATGGGAAGACAAACTACATATCAGCTATCTTTAGAATCACAAAACCCTTCTACTTACATGACAGAATTAAAATTATTCTTACATAGATGTTATTTATATTCTGATATTAATAAATATTTGGTTTCAAGCAGAAGACAAAACTGGAGTTTCTCTAGTGATAGGGAATTTAAAAATAGGTTTATAATGGGAAAGATTGAGTGAAGTGATAATTCTGGAATAAGAATATGCTTATTCATAATATATGTTAGTGCCATCTCTCCTACATTCCTTTGTGTATAGACAATGTCCCCTGTCTTTTTATCTTATGTAAATTATGTACTACCTGGCACTGTAAAAAGTTGTACTTATTTTTAATAAACAGTAATTAGTAATTACATGGCAAAGCCCTATCTTTAATGGCCTGGTAACAATGCAGGAAGGATTGGGGAATAGCATTAAAGCAGGTTCTTTTCTCTGGAGTGCAAACTGGAGACAGCCTGTGAATATTTTCATGGAATACAAAAGGCTTAAAGGCTTAAAACCACCCTTTAGCTCTGAAGATATGGAACTGCCAGAGATGTTTTCCTGAAAAGGGGACTGCAGAAATGACAAGCATAGATTTGTGTGTTTAGGGGAGGAGATGAGGGTAGAAAAAGGAGGCAAAAGCAAATCAAAGGGCACAATTTTTTATTTAGATGAGTGAATTTTGGGAAGCTTTAGTACCTTAGGAAGGTTAATATAGACATGGTGTCTCTTAGGGTTTAAAAGATGAATGGTGCCTCCTCTTTCTGTGGGAAATTTAGAAGATGAATTATACACATCTGATTTTGAGAAGATTTATTAAACTTGTTCAGAAGTCTTAGTGATGTCCCAAATCTACTGGTGAAAATGTAGTACATTCTGGGAGTAACATGGGTTATTTTGAGATATATTATGGATGCTGCAAGTGTTCCCAACCTTGAATAAATCATTTCACATATTTTTAAGTACCTGCCTAGGAGTCTTGAAATGAGAATCAGACATAATAAATAATTTATTGGGCAAAACAGGAGCAAATATGTATATTGCACCCTTTGATTTCCAAACACATCTTGCTGAGTAATGCCACACCATTTAATACAGCTTTGCAATATATTGCTGTTTCACCAATGTCTTAAAATCAACTCATATGGAATGAGGCTGAGCTATCATCAGATGAAATCAATGGACAGTCTTCTAGCAACAGCATTATCAGTTTCATGAGTAAAAGCCTTTTCCTGCTCTTCTGGTCCTAGACCTTGTTTTGGAAGGGGCTGCTTTCTCATTGCAGGCTAGCAGAGTTTTGAAGCAGCTCCAGCTTGTGTCAACAGCAACAGCCAAAATTTCTGAAGGGATTTCTGAGGAATGCCAGAGAGAAAGAAATATTTGAGAGGTTCTTCGATTATAAGTAAATATATTTTTATTGGGTGAATTCTAAAAGCAAAAGACCAGGAAAGAGAGACAAGAGTGTGGAATGGAGGTGGTGTGGAGAGCTCCTCAGGGATAAAAGGGAGAAGGATGCCTTCAGGTATCTGAGCTGGCACGAGCACACAGACCCAGTAGTTTCCTGTGTTGAGGGAAATGGGATTTGTGTACTCTCTAAAAATCTACAAGGAACACATTACAGAATGTGAGGGTTGTCATAAAGCTTGAATAAACATTCTGGGTGCAGGGCTTCCATCTAACAGTGTTCTTCTGTGATCCTACCCACGAGAAGCTGAATTAGAGACATGTGTTGGCAAATGTGAACATCCATCCTGGCTGTCTCACTCTGGTGTGTGTTTCTGGGAGACAATCAGGATGGGAGTTTGAGGAAAAACAGTGAGTGTGGAGCTTTTTTTTTTATTTCTTTTTGAGGAAAGTAATATTTCTAGCTTTTGAACACCAGACCACTGTAGTCCAACTTGACTGAGCACTCATAGTCCATTAAACGTGTGACAGGAGAGACCTGCCAGTAATTTATCTCTTGACTTCTGGTGCATGGCCTCACCCAAACTTTCTCTGGCACTTGCTTTGCACAGGATGGTACTGATATTCCTCCCCCTCCCAGTCATTCTGTAAACATTACTTTCAAAGAGACAGTACAGAGGTGTTCCTCCCCTTAGAGCCTCGCTGGCACCCAGCTTTGCGTCACTGTGATAGTCACTTACTTGGCATAGCACTGGGAGATGGTGATGGGATCCCAGTTTGTCTATTTCTCTCCTGAAAGTGAGTAATGGTATTGGTATAGAAACACAGGATGCTCAAGGTAGCGGAGCTCACTTTCTCCACTCCTCCAGTTCAAGTTGAGGGGAAACGCTCTGCTATGATGCCAATAAAGCAAGGGCATGAGTGAGGGGTACAGTGGTTCCAGGAGCAAAGCCTCTGTGTGTGCATCAAAAGGAAGGCCACCTAGCCTTTAAACACCTAAGGCTGATGACTTTTCTATCCATTACTGTTGTCATGATGAAACTTCATTTTTGGCCTTCAGAAGTATAATATCCTGGTAGGACTTCTTTCAAAGTGACCTCAGAGAACGTGAAACTGGTAAGAGACAAACAATTCCAATATCTGGCTTGAATTAATTCTCTACCAACTTATACCCAATTTCATTCAAATCAGGCAGTGCAGATGAGAGCTGGCAATTTACATAGACATAGCAATTTGTAGAGGGGGTGCAGCAGAGCTTTTAAAATCCAAAGGAGTGTGTGTCCTCAGTCCCTGAGCATGAGTAAAATCCAGGAAATTCTGAATTCTTAGTTCTTTTCTTGTCTGTCTCTTGTTTGCTCAAGTCCAATTATTCAGAACTAAAAATATATTATTATATCATAGGGCAAATAGGTATGGTTTTCAGCAGTGTTGGGAAATTAATGAACACTTGAAAATGTAAATCTGCCATATTACTGTATTATCATTAGTTTGAGTATCTATTTCAAATAATGCTTTGAAGACCAGGTTTCTTTTTAACTACAAATGGGATGAACATGTATTATTGAAATAATGGGCTAAAATCTTATTTTAAATTGGATTCTGTTTCTTTAAATGGTATTTTGCTATGAATTTCTGTTTTGTCTGATGATTCGGTTAGTCATCTTTACTTTTTACCAGGTAATAGTCTTTTCCTGCATCAACAACATCAGTAGCATTCAGCTTCCATCTTAATTAATCCCTTGTTCAGAGCACATCTCAAGACAGTGTTATGGCACTCACCAGTCAATGCATAACCAAATATGATAATGCCTCTGATACACAGTATCACACTGAGTGACCCAGTTTCCAAATTTCAGTCTAACTTTTCTCTGCTTCAAGGACAAACTTAATGAACATTTGACACCAGATAATTCATTCGAAGTGTATATACCAGAGCTACTGCCTACCTAATACAAGTAGGATTTGTAAGAGCTCTACCTGGTATTTGACTCTCTAGTGCTGTTCATGGCTTTTCTTCCCTTCAGTGTTGGGTATATTTTTTGTTTTGGGATTTTTTCTTTCTGGCCAGGTGGAGTGAAAGTTAATTAGTGTACCCTCCTGCACTGTTGCAGAACATACATATGTATAGTGATAGCTCTGTCAGAGGCTCCTAGAGGGAAGGTTTCAATTTAGCCTTCAGAAGGACCTGTCAGATTAATTTTTTTCTCTTTTTTTTTTTAGTGTGTACCATTTTAGTAAACTTCCTCCAGCAGTCACTCCCTGACTCCCAGGCAGATATTTTTGGAAGAGGAAAATTTCTTTATTTAACAAAACCTCGGGGCTGATTTATTGCCCCTTGTCCCCATGATTCTCTTCCTCCCTTGGAAATACACTACGTGCCTGCTCTGTGCAGGGAATTTTGCTTATGCAAGGTCTTGCATGAGGGACCCACTGTGCTGCTGATGGCTGGTGTTCCAGCTGATACCAACACTTGTTTTTTGACACTTGAGCAAGGAATTTCCAAGGCAAAGATGAGGTGTCAGGGCTCTGTGTAGCCTCTCCACGGGAGGCCACTCAGGCTCCCCATGGATTGGACACAGAGTTGGACAAGTTACCTGTAGAGATTAGTGGGTTTATGCCCTGTTATGACAAGCAGCTCTTGATAATGACTGCAATATTAGCAAATAGTGATTCCTGAAACACAATAGGAGGTTTTTGTCATTGAATGTGGCTACGTTACAAGCTTTGCCATGAATTTTCTACAATCCTAATGGACTGTAATCCTTATGACAGGTTTGTGACGGAGTTTGCTAAAATATTTATCCCTGGCAATTTTTTTTAAATATATTTCTTTCCTGTCACTTGAGTGAAAGCAATACATCAGCAGAAAAATAGAGATTTTTCATCAATCTGTTATCAGCAGTCAGCACTTCAGGCGACAGGAGAGGTAGTTCTTTTAGCTAATATATATTATATTGGGTTTTCCCCATTTCCTGACTGAAAAATACAGTTCCAAGGGAACCTCTGTAGCCAAAGAGAGAGGACCAACGCTCACGTTTTTCTTTCTATACCAGTCTGTACTGCAACCTCTTTATTTCACCTGCCCCACGTTGACCTCCTACAACTCTGCATCGTCACCTTGAAGTCCCCAGTCTCAGGACTCTTTCTACAGGCCCCGCTACAGCACAGTGACAAAGAGTAGATTTGAATACCTAAATCAGTTGTCACTCCCTCCACCCCGACCCTGTGGCATGCAGGGTTTTTTCATGGTTCAGTTGTGCTCTTTGCTTGCAGCACGTGTGTCATATCATCACCAGTTTTCTCCCAGTAGGACCCGTGATGGCAGGGGCCGTTGTTTAATTAGTCTCTCTCAAAAGTGCCTCGAGTGGCGCAGGCAGCTGTTCAAAGGGATACGCAGGAGAGCGTGACGCACGCAGAGCTACCTTTATTGTGGACTTGAAATAGGTCTTCAAAGAGAACTTTCTATATAAAGAATCAGTGTGCAAAGTGGCTCGTGAAGTGCTAATTTCAATGCAGCTGAATGAACTGTGGGCAGAACTCTTCGTTGTTTATCGATTCGTCATTCACCTCACTGCAATTTGGGAACAGAACGGTGATTTTCGGAATGATAGCACTGTGTGTGCACGTCTTGTGCAGGAGGAAGTCCAGCTAGAGCTGAAAAAGATGTTCTTTATCAAACAGATGGCTGCCTTCCCCCTGCCCTAAACTGATTAAGAAACCAAAAAACCCTGAAACAGCCTAAAAGGTGAGAGTGGTATCTGCGACTGGACTTTACACTGTTTGCCTAGAAATACTGTGTTCTAAAAGCCAAATGGGTATGGGTCAGCTCTGTTTTTGCACTAGCAAGCTTCAGAGAACTGTGTTGTACCAGGGATCCCGTGGATGAGGGTACTTTCCTCTCAAATCAGCACGGCTCCCTTGCGCTGTTGTCATCTCTGGGACTTCTATTCCACCCGGGTTTCCCATGCTGAATGGTAGTATTATGCTGTGTTGCAAAATCCTTACTAACAGGAGCCTGGGAATTCCTGAGCCTATAGCTCTCATTTCCTGAGGTTTAAAGAACGAAGGAAAGCCAGTGGCTGATAAAATTATAGTTTATTTTCCTGGGCTCCCTTTCTGTAATATTTCTCTATCCATCATGGTTTCTTCAGCCTCCACGTATTCCATCACTCTTGGCACTTTAGCCCTTTCACCCATGTTGTTGATGTTTTGGTTGCCTGACTAAACAGCTCGTATTTCTTAGCAGATTTTGTCCTACCAGCTGGCAGCCAGGGATACAACCTTTTTTACTTCCAAAACCAACTGCTTAGTGGTCACTTCTGCCTGGAGAAGTTTCAAACGTGGCAAATGATTTGGAGCGTTAACAATTTTTGGCTGATTGCTACTGGGCTTTTGCTGTGGAAATAAAAAATGTCAGTCATTGCTACAGGTAAGGTTTCTGCCTGTCAGCTCCCTACAACTTTTTTAACTCTCTGTTTTCAAAAGAGCAATCTGCTTCCAAAAATTGTGACACATTAAACCTGGTGTCTAAAGCAATAACGCTTTAAATAAACTAAAAGAAAAATGTATGTGCATTATAATGCTCAGCCCCTGTTTTAAGTTCCCATACTCTGTTTTATGATATTTAACTTTGCCCACAGATAGATGGGGGCATTAGGGGGTTCTTGCAGTGGGCTTGTTAGAACACACTGCGATGAGAGGTCTCCAACTCCACATCTTTCTTCTATTAAAATGCACAAATAGAATAAAAGAGGCTGAGGAAACGCCTGAGATCTGAGGCTGAAAGGAGGTGTAATTATTAATTTTTCAGGATTTATGTGTGGAGAGGATTACCAGCTGCCTTTGTGTCCCTGTGAAATACCTCTGTCTTGGAGAGCAATCCACAAGGAGGTTTTCTTGTAATTCCAAGTGATCTCTGCTTCCTCTGCTTGGATCAGCCAAGGCCTTTTCTGTGGCTCTTCCAGCATTAAAGTCACCATGCTCTGATGTGTGCTGGAGTTAACCAGTTCAGCTGGATACAGACAACGTTACTTGTACTCTATGTTAAGGACACAGAATAATTTTGGACCGTGTCAGTGTTGTATTAATTGAACTCCCTTCTGCATCAGCGGCTTCACTGGGCTGTTAGGGTTTGCCTGCAGCACAACTCCTCGCTGTTATTTAGCAATTGTTGCTTTGGTAGCTACTCGTGCAGATGACAGAAAGGTGGTTAAATGTGTCTGTACAGATGTATAGTGTGCAGCCTGGGATTTTATGTATATAACAGCAATTCCTATTCAAGCTGCTTAGTGAATATCTGTTTTATGCCAACAGCAACTCTTTGGAGCGACGCAGGCTTCTTTTCTGAATCTGAACCCTTTATTTATTTCATATTTGCTTTATTATAGACCTGATCCTGTAAACCTTAAGTAATGTCATTAGGACTCAGTGGAATCGCTCCTGTGAGGGAGGGAACACACCTTTATAAAAAGGCTTTCAGAGATTTTCCAGAGAAGATTGTAAATCTGCTGCTTTTCTGTCTGTCTGATGCTGTTCTAGGAACATCTGACACACATGTCATTGAATGAAGGTCAAAGACAGGACATAGGGATCCATGGGCCTTTAAAAAAAATTTGGACAAGTTAATATAACGGTACAGTGTGCTGTAAATTGTCCTGTGTTACCTCCTGGGGGGGTTGCGTATAGGCAGTGGATGAGACAATTCCCGTATAAGAGAACCAAGTATTCCCCATTTCTGTGATGTCCAGAAAATGATTTTATCTGCAGCTGTGAGAAGTTGCTAGGGAACAGTGCTAACTCATTCTCACTGATCGGTCTTCGTTAGCACTTGTCGAGGTAATCTCTCGTTGCTCAGCAATGCTGCTGTTGCTTTTTGCATCAGGATGTGATTTGGAAATACCTCAGAACTGTCCTGCCTATGAACTTGGAAAGAAAGAACCTTTTTTTTTATGATCCCCTCCAAGCACCAGCCTTTCACCAGGAGTGCTGTGAGTTTCAAGGTGTTACCCTGAAGAACTGAAAGGGTAGATGAGTGTCAAGCACTGGGGCTGCAGGAGGTGAGCCCTCACTGAGAGCAGCACTAGGCTTGTGAGCATGTGTCCTCCAGGAGAGGACAGGAACGCTTTTGGAGAGTCTTTTGAGATAAATCTACTACCTGCTGTTGTGGTGCTAATATATTTTAGCCTCAGCCGTGAAGTGTTTGCTTCAGGTGCGCACTCTCCTTCACTGAACATGAAGCAACTAGCAGAGTGAAGGGAGTCTGGGCAGTAGCTGTTGATCTGCTTGATAACTCTCCTTGGTAAGTCAAAATGCTTGTACTTTGGATTGTTAGCATCCAAGTCTTGCGAAAAGGTGATTCCCCAGCTCATACCTCTGGAGTAGTATCTGCATCCCCCAACACTGTGTCTTATTGTAGGACTTCCAAACAAAGGGTTCCTGCACTAGACATTGCTTTTCAGATAAAGCCAGAGAGGTACTCTTACCAACCCAGTTGCTTCCTGGTGTATATGAAGAATATGTAGCTCTGTTCCTATTTCTGCAGCTGTTTGTACTCATCCTGCATGGTCTATCAGCTGCCTTTTTTTCACTGTGCTCTTAATGTTCTCAGCCAATCTATCTGAATCGAGAAGAATTCCTCCACTTTCTGCTTGCCCACTCAGCATAAAAATATATGTACCCATACATAATAACACATGTATAAACATCACTACAGCACTTAAAAATGTGCTATACCCTGTTTTACTCCACCTGCAATGGCTGAGTAATCCTTCATTGCACTCCTCTTGTGGTCTGGATGGATCTCTGGGGGTAGTTTACAGCCAGCTTCACTCATGTGCTTGCTGTGGTATGGCTGCTGTTCCCTACCAGCTTTTTCACCTGTGAAATGGGTAAATGGCACTCTGGTTTTGCTGCACATAGAATCCAGTATAGTGCTTTGGTTTTCCTATTCATTCTTAAATCTAAGTGTAATTTAAAAAATTGTTGGTTGCCCAGGCTGTGTGCTGTTAGCAGCTCTGCTGATATTTAGCCAGGAAAGGGAAGGATGCATTGCATTGTCATCTTTTTGCAAGCAGTTTAGAAAGATGTATTTCAGCCCTGACTTTATGCTTTTGCATTCATTTTAGAAACAGTAGTTGGAAACAGTCCACAGGGCTCCCAACCACTTTAAATCAGCAGGCAGCACTATTTATCTTTGTCTTTCGCTTCTGTAAACAAACACCTTCCTTCACACCCTTGAATACATAAATATTTTGTTTTGTTTAGTATTGTTGCTCATTATTGCCCAATTATCTATTCCTGCAGGAAAAAGTGCCATTGGGCTTGGAGAGGTGACAGTAAATCAGTGTTACTTCATAACATACACCACTGCATATAATGAGTAATTTGGGATTAAAAAAGGATCATGGATTACCTCCTCACCTTGACCTCTATCAATCAACCTTAAGATATTCTCTCCTCTTTGCCCAGATTTTGGCTAAGGTAGAGTTAATTTTCTTTCTGATAGCTGGCATAGTGTTGTGTTTTTGATGTAGTATGAGAGTACTTCTTAATAACACTGATATTTTTAGTTGTTGCTGGGAAGTTGTAGTGTCTAAACCAAGACTTTCCACCTTCCCAGGCCCTTCCAGGTGCAGAAGAAGCTGTGAGAGCACAGCCAGGATGGCTGACCCAGCCTGGCCAAAGGGATATTCCCGGCCATGGACCTCATGCTCTGGATAGAACTGGGGCAGCCAGCTGGAGGTGGGGGAGCACTGCTGGGAAACACACTGGACATCAGAGTGTTGTTTTCCTCCTGCATTTGTTTCGTTATTTGTTACTATTCTCTTCCTTTGCCATCCTATTAAACTGTCTTTATCTCAACGCAGAGTTTTTTCTCGATTCTCCTCCCATTCCTCTTGAGGGAAGAGGGGTGAGTAAGCAGCTGCGGGGTGCTCCATCACCAGCTGGGGGTAGATCATGGCACACTTAAAGCATCTCCGTGCTTGTGTCATAATTCTTATTGAGATATGTCTATGGGCAGGAGTACCAGCTTGTCCCTGCACATGGTAATACCTCCTCAGAACATAGCGAAGTGACACTGCCAGTTCCAATGGTGGTGTCTTATTATTGCATTACCAAGGTTTTGCCTGCTCTTTGTGCCAGCATGCCTTTCTGCAGTGCCACTGCAGGCTACAAGGCTGCTGGTTTCCTTCCACTGCGGATCGGGCCTTCTCAGGGCTTGTTTAGTGATAGCGGTCAGAGCTACAAACTCTCTGTTTGTTTCTGCTTTAAATTGATTAGTATGCGCTCTTTCCTCTGAATTCTCCAGACACTTGTGTATTTTCTACCTTGCAAAAGGTGTTTTTAATAAGGACTTTGAAAGCCGCAGGAAGAAAATCTAAATCTGTGTAATGTGTGCACGTGTGTATGTTGTGTGTGAATATATATATACACCTGCAATTGTGTGCTTGCACATAAACTGTAAGCACAATAGGCAATTTTGTCAAGTCCAAGAGATACAGATTACAGAGAGATCTATTGTATTTAACTCCTGGTATACACAATTCAACTTCTGAAGCCTAAATAGGTCTTGTGCCCTTTCGCTAATTAAATTTTGTTATAAATTCATCTGGGCTGTATTTTTGTAATATCTCCATTTGAATGAGGGTGGTTCGGTGTCTGGGTGGAATGGTTTTTCCTCATGAAATGTTAATTAGATGGAGAACATGTTATGCTTTGGAAAAGCTGCATTGCAAACCCATAGATAAACAGATTGATTTAATTTTAATCTGCTTTCATGGTGATGCATAATGATAACTGGTTTCTGTCTCACAGGGCTGAAAACCACAGACCTTAATAAGAGTTTGTGGGTATATTATACAGCTTTAAATAGCTTATGTTGTGCTAGACTGCTCTCCATAAATTATTCTAGCTCCATCAGTATCTCAGGGACTCCCGATTCTCTTCTGCTGTGGATTTTCAATCAATGAAACTATTAGTGTAATCTGAAGAAACTTTGAGGCATCTTCTCCAAAAAACAACTGACAACATTGGTTTGTACACGAAGTATTCAATGGGGAAAACAAACATAAAAAGCCTTACGGAAGCCAGCTCTGTGCATTAAATCCTGGCATCCAAATCCTACCTTTTATAAGTCATGCCAAAATTGATTATGAAATTAAAAGACAGACATTCAGATGGTTAGTATGAAGTGTTTTACTACATGACCTAATTGCTGTTGCACAGACAAAGCTGTAATTTTGCTCTGAAATGGTTTGTGTAAATGGACCCTTCTCCAATACTGCTCCTTCTATTCAAAGAGTTTTAACTATGAAGACTTAATCCTGATGGGGAAGACACGTATATATATTTTTTTTTAATGGCCTTTATTTCTCCAGGGGTTTGTGATAGATACAAATCCAGAAAGCCTCTGTATCCTTGTTTTTCTTCCAATCACTGCAAATAAGCCATCAGTCTAACAAACACAAGCTTATTTTTTTCAACAGCAGGCACTTTTTTTTTGACTGATGTTCAAAGAGATGAACGTCAAGCTCAAATTCAGTCTTATATTAGCTTCAGCCCTAGAAAGCAGTGAGACTGCAGAGGGGGACAAAAGAAGAGTATGGCCTTAAAGGATATATATCTTTTTAATATATAGTGTATACATATTTAAATACATATATAATATTATTTATATTATTTATTATTATTTATATATATACATCACCCTAATGTACATACAATTAGCAGTGGAAACTGGAAACACAAATTCCAACCAGTCCTCCTCATGCCATTGAGTGGTTAAGTTGATTGGGTCTGTTCTGTAAGAAATGTGTCTGGGCCAGTCTTTAGAAGTCAATAGATAAAAAGGCTTTTGTAAAACGAAGTGACTGTGGCACTTAGACTAGAAGTGTTTCCTCTAGTTCCTTCCTTATTTGCTACAAGACCCTTTATAGTCTCAGAAGTCCAAGCACTAGCGGAAGTGGAAGAAGTGATAGCTTCTGATACCAAGAAGCTCTGATTTATTGAGGACTTCTCAAATGCGTGGAGAGTCTGGCCCAAGCATGGATTTTTAGGGAGACTGGAAAGACAGGGGGGTCTGCTGTTCACTCCATGACCTCTGGTGTTTGCTTTTCCTGGGAAGCTCAGCTGCATGCTGTGCCCTCTTTTAATTTGTTTAGTTCTGGTGTGCTTGCTAACATATCTAATTCTCATTCTAGTGCTATTCATAGCTTACTAACTTTTCTGGTGGTCACAATTCTGTCTTTCCATATGTTGTCTTTAATTTTGGTACTCTAAACTCAAAATGAAGCCTTTGCTGAAGTAAAGGCAGAAAGATTCCTGCTGTTTCCTGTGTTTTAATACAACTGATGTTTGAATACGATTCTTTGAGCACCACGAGCTGTGGGTGCAGCAAATGCAGTGTGAGAAAGAACAGGGTCCCTGCTGGTCCCTGCCAGGCAGCATGTTGGGTCTTTTTCACTTTGTTCTAGATCATCTCTCTGAAACTGTGGAGAGTAATGAAATTAAACAATTGGCAGCAGCCTGAAGGATGATGGTGGGAAGGAACACGTATTCCTTTTTCCATGCTTGAAAACAGAACAGGTCCTGGAATTGCTGTGTAGAATCAAGCCTCTGGGAGAGGATGGATGTTGTTTGAAGGAGGTGAAACATCAGGATGCAAATGTCAGACTGATGTGTTCTGGTATCAAAATGGTCTCATTTATGCAACATGCAGCAACAGAATGACCTCAGATACTGCGGCTAGCATCAGTGGCTCCCTGAAAAATACAGACTTGATGTCTCCACCTCCAGCAGCTGTAATATGTTATTGGATCAAGAGGTGATGTCATTGGAAAGAGCCTGCATAAAGAGAACCCCTGGCATAGTCATCAGCAAAAACGGGCTCTGGGCAATGACAGATACTGGGTATTTACAGGTTAGGACTGTGAATACTTTCAGGGTTTCTTGCAGAGTATTTTTTAGTCTTAGATCAGTGCATTAGACTTTATAGTGAGTGGAAATGGAGCCAATTTCTTTGCCATATGACATGACAGGCTCTGATCAGGTCTGTCTGCACTCCCACTTTCCTTGTCTTTGGTTTCAAATGGACCAGGTGGAGGAAAAGCCTCCCTCACACCTGTTATCACAGCCCAAAGGTGGTGAATATCAGTGAAGGGAAGACTGCCATCCCATACAGCCAAACACTGCTTTGGTCTCTCTGCATTGCTGGGTTAAGATTAGACTCTGGGCAGGAAAAAAACAGTGAAGATAAACAGAAATAGAAACCTCCGCAAGTTATTTCTGAAGTGCTTCTGGGACATATTGAGACAAGGCACTTTGGGAGCCATGTCTGTTAGGTGCCAAGAAGCTCTCAAAAATGTACCCCTCTGCACACAATTTGTCTGCTACCTGTCGCCACTGGTAACAAGAAGATAACCAGTGGTAGCACCTGTGTTAACAGCATCCCTTTTCTTCTCATCCCTTTGATGTTGAAAGCAGCTCACTTTCTCACAAGGAGCATGAAAGGTTCCCACAGATCTTTGCCCTGAGCGCTCACAGTAATAGAAAACCAGATTCAATGTCATGGCTCTAAAACAGTTGTATTTAGAGCTGTTTAGGGGTTACATTCCCTGTTTGTTTGCACTTTGTTTTAGAAGGAGGAGGGCTGTGTGGTATTTGTATGCTACATGTGGGATGGCATCAGGAGTAAAACGTGGAGGTGAGTCCTGCCTGTGGCAGGGTACTGACAGTGTGGTGTGTGCTCCTTGCTTTCCATCCCCTCACGTTTTGGTGATGAATCTGCAGGGTGCTCTCTCTTTCCCTTCCCTGCGGTGCTTCAAACCAGACACTTTGTTGACATTGTACCATGGCACTTAGCAAGCACACTGCTGTAATGCTGTTATTTTTCACCAGCCAACTGTTCCACTTTATACAACACTTAAGTAACAATTTCACAGCCATTACCAGCCTGCAGTAATGACATGGGCTGAAAGCTAAGCGCTAACTGGTTGTAAACTGCAAAAAACTGGGAGATGCTAAAGTAGACACTTTGATAAATGAGAAAGGACATTGCCTGCATTTTAATTGGACCAGTTGAAGCCTCTTTTATCACTAGAGTAAACATAGTGTTTAGTGGGTCATGAGATACAATTGGGAATCACTATCTTTACGCGCTTAGGAAATATATTCCTTCATTTCAGGTGTGATGTATTGATTCTGGGAGTTCCTTCTATGCTTTTTGTTGGTTTTCCTTTTCCTTTTTTTTTTTTTTCTTTCCCTTTTCCCTTTCCTTGATTTGTGCCCTGTCAGCATTGATGGGGTTTCAGGGACTGAGGACTCCCAAGGGCTTTGTTTGCCATGATTGATTTGGTGCAAGGGGTGAGCTACTTAAGAATCTCAGTAACCGATGCGATGCACTGTGAGCAGTGATCCAGAGGTAAATAACAGCTTGTAGAAACACCTATGAAACCGTTCAGTTGGATAGACTCCTTGTTTGAAAAAACCACAACTCAAACCCACCCATGATGGAAATGTTTAATAAGTCTTTTCTTTCCTTCTCTTTTCCAAAGTGGGACCTGGCCCAAAGTGATGGGCACAAAATACTTGACCAGCTTCACATGCTGCTGCCCATCCAGAGTGCTTTAAGCAAATGTACAATTTGAGTATTCAGCCTGGTAACTGTGAGCAAAGCTTTGTCACACGCCTTTCTGTGTATTGCAGTTGAGAAATCTTAGTAGGCTGAACTGTGGCTGAACTGGGAGCCTGTCTCACGAGCGCTCTGGAGAGCAGCTGAAGGGTCGAAGCCCCAGCTTGCCCTGTGACAGCCAGGCAATTCAATAAAACAGATTTGCAAGGAAGTAATTGAGCCCTGACAGCAGTTGTAGTGCTTTCACCTCAGCTATCTTCAGTTTTATCTGTTGATAAATAACATACCATCCGTTATTATTAACCCTGTTTCATCCAGGTCATTGTTTGGTAATTGTAAAGTGCTGCTGCCACTGTAACTTGGGGTGAGTAGGATTCTGCAGTTCCCCACAGCAGCAAACGCAGCATCCAGACCTGCTAGAGGAAAAAAGCATTTCCTGGGATTGTTGTACTGAAGCTTTCATGCTAATTATAGAATTATATTTAACTGATTCTTCAAAGAGTCCCTAACCCCTAATTCTGAAGAAAACAACAATCTTGTTGTTAATTTTGAGTAAAATTAGGGGTTTGGGGTTTTTAATGGATTACTAAATTAGACCTTATGAACAACTCTTCTAGGAAATCCTGATCTGTAGACTGCAATTACCCCAAGGAGTGTATACAAGGATCTGCATTTGTTTTGAAACGTTAGAAATCAGTGCAGGATGGCAGCTTGTTATTGGGTAAAGTGAATGTCAAGGGTAAACAAACTCAGCTTGTCTTCACTGGTATTGTGTTCATTTTTCTGGTTTACCTCATTGCTCTGGCATTTGGAAGAATCCAGACAGAAAATAAGAGGAAGGTAACAGTTATGTGTCTGTGTTTGTACACTAATTTTAATAACTTTAAAATAACATTAAAAGCCAGAAGTGAGAAACCTCCTCAGCCTTCAGTGTGTGACCCTTCACAGCTTCCTCGATTGCAGCATCGCTCTCGCATATGTGCCAGCAGAGCAAGGTAATGCTGTACTCTAAGGCTGCTTTTTTTCTTGATTCCCTACCAGTTTTGTTAGTAAAACACAGAAAAACATAGCTGGTGTATTGTCAGTATCATCTGCTGTGTGTTTGTAAGTAGCAGTTGTAACACAGTAATTACTCTTAACTCTCAGTTATGGAATATGGTTGCTTTTATGTAAGGCTACCGTCTGCTTGGGTTTCCAGGACATGTGCTGTCTGCCTGTCACGTGTTGTTCTCCCATTCTCCCCTTCCCAAAATGTTCTCCAGGACAATTGGGGGGTGTATTTCTCCAGGTTTTCAAATTGTCTCACAACAGTATCAGTGTTCCTGCTCATGACTCCAGGAGGCTCTAAGACACATCAGATACGCTTATTGACACGTGCAGATGTGGGAGCACCAATCAGTTGCTGATCAAATATACTGTGTGCTATACCATGGTTTGTTATACTTGTGCAGGAAACCTGTGGGGCCAACCTTACAGCCCAAGGTCAAGACAAATGTGGCTTTGTGAAGTGACACAACTGCTCCCTTGCACTCTCACAAGCAGTCTTTGGCTGTGAGGGATGCAGCTGCTCCTGCACTAAAGCACAGGGGGTTGGCTCCATCCAGTTGCCTTTTCAAATACATAAGCCCAGCACGGTGGTCCAAATCCCACACTGGCACCTTCTCATCAGCTGTGATCAACTACTGTAGAGACAGTGGCCACATTAAGAGTTAGAAGGGTGGGTATGAGTTTCTTAATCATTGAAAACTTAACTTGGAAAGATCTGAGCCCCCCTCATTTGCCTTTAAAGCAGGAATTGTTTTTCTCTAGTTGATACCCAGCAGTTTTCCTTTCTGATTTGGAACAGAAGGGCAGGGTCAGATGCTGGTCACCAGGAATAGCTAAGGATACATGCTGAAAAATGTTCTGTCCGGATTGCCTGGCCCTTTTCTGTCTCCCTCTGTTTCTCTAAGATGCCAGGAATGCAGTGTAATTTCCACTTCAACCATTGATCTCTTGTCCTGAGGGGTGGTTTTGGTCTAGGAGCCGTTACTGCACCTGCTTAAAATACATTTTGTGTAGAAGAACTTGAGCACAAGTTGGCAGCATTCAAGGATTAATTCTCTTCCAGGTGTGCTAAGGAAATTACAAGTGCTGCCATTGGGTTAGTGGCAGCAGAAATGAGATATAACCCTTTTTCGTCCATGACAGCTGAAGGAATCCTTTGGCTTTTTATCCTGAAAACATCTGTGTGCATGTTGTCCTTCAAAGATTTCACAAGTAATTTCATGTGGAGGCAGAGCTGATAGTGCTTGTTTTACTGATATTAGCATCTCTGCATGGCAGCAGCTGTTTATACAAAAAATCATATACCTTTTTGGTTTTTTGCCCAGAATTGAGAACTTGCCATAACACTGAGAGGATTTTGTGTATGAGATTTTAAGCAAATATAATTAAACTGTCATTTCCTGACAGCTCATATATGAGGCTGTTTGACCACAATGGACTTTTTGTTTTTGTAAACACATTCAGAAACCAAAAGTTATGCAATTGGGAGCTCCTGGTTGAGTTAAACTGGCCAGTGTTATGTAGCTGTGAACTAATTCAATAGCGCCTTAAGATATGTATTTAGATACTTATTTAAAGAAAGGGAAGGAATTAGGGAAAGCAGCACCTGCTAAGAGGAAATAAACCAGATTTATTCATTTAAATAAGTGTATTTTTTCCTCTTTTCCACTGGATTTTCAAAACCAGAAGTACTACACTAACACATGCGAAATAGAAAGAACTTCCCAGCAGGAGCCGGTCCAGTTGTCGTGCCTGTAAGGTTTTTCCATGCAGGTTTTCCTGTTTAACCTCAGGCATAGAAATGGACTTCCAAAGAAACCAATCGGTTTAGGAAAAATAAGAATATTCCAAAGTATTTTTAGAAACAGAGTTGATGGAACAGCTAAACCCAACAGTATTAACAGAAAATGTGGACGCAGAAAGATGATGGAAATTGGAGTAAAGATAAGAAATGTCATCTTTGAGTGATCTGGGGGAGGGGGCGATAAGAAAAGGTAGATTTTGACTGTAACGTGAGACCTAGCAGTGGCTCCTTGCTCCAGATATAAGCCTCAGCAACAACTTGACTTGTTTTGTGACAAAAATGATACTTTCCTCTCCAATACCGTGTCTTCTAGTCAAGAGAGAGCCTGAACGCGTGCGCTGGTACCCACTGTGTGGGTAATGGAAGAGCAGGAGTGAGGAGTGTGCTCCAGAACGTATCCTACTCTGCAATTTAGCTATGACTAAAGCAGTAATTACCATTAGTTGGATACAATTTCTATCTTGATATCATTTCTTCAAAATACAGAATTCTTAATTAATTCTCTCATCTCTTTTCCTTGTAACACTATCGAACTCTAATGAGCGGCAGCATTTTCTGTGGGGCAGTAATGAGAATATAATGAAGAAATAAGTAACAGATCGTGCTGACACTTTTGTTTCTAATTGGTGAAACATTCCCTTGTTTCTCCTAGGGCAAAGGTGAAGAAAGGTGTGAACATTTTCAGTGTAAGAGCCAGCAGCCCGTACTTATGGGACATCAGAGAGAGCATGGATTATACTGGGAAACATGCACCAGCTGTTATTGTTTGCCAGAGGAAATCTGCTGCCTCTGAAAACAGGTAGGTCGTTTCCAGCAGTCTATCTTTAATAACTGACTGTTGTTTTTCCTTCTCAAATCATTTTGCCTTGATTCTAATAACTTTTAGTGCATGATGAAAATGCTTTTGGAAAAGCTGTGGCTGTCTTTTTGTAGTGTATTGCTAATTCTACCCACATGCACTTTGAGCTAAATGTTATTCAATTGTAGTACTCTTAGGAAGTTAAAACTAGCAGGAAATGCTGTTTTCACACAGTATTTAGAAGAACGTGTTTCATACCTGTTGTGGTTTAACCTGCAGGCAGCTAAAGCAACCACACAGCCACTCACTCACTGTTCCCCCCCGCCCCCCCTGCCCAGTGGGATGGGAGAGAGATTCAGGAAAAAGAAAAAAGATAAACTTTTGGGTTGAGATAAAGAGTGTCATCTTCCTTTGCTGTCGTATTAAACGATGATGGTGATGAACATAATAAAAATATAGAAAAGAAATGATGTGCAACACAGTTGCTCACTACCCGTGGACCAGCAACAGCCAGTTAGTTCCCAAGCTGCAGTCTAAACCCCCTGACCAGCTTCCCCCTCAGGTTATCTGCTGAGCATGACATCATATGGTGTGGAATATCCCTTTGGCTAGTTGGAATCAGCTGTTTCTGGCCATGTCCCCTCCCAGGTCCTTGTGCACCCCCAGACCCTCACTGACAGGGGTGGTGTGAGAGGTAGGTGCAAACATTGCCTAGCAACAACCAAAATACCAGTGTGTTATCAACAGCCTTCTCATCCTAAATCCAAAACACAGGGCTGTGCCTGCTACTAGGAAGAAAATTAACTCTATCCCATCTGAAACCAGGACAATATTTCATAATTCAGTTGAGACTAGTTTAATCTCTTCAAATTATTTGCTGCCAGGCATTATAGCAGGGGGTAATTATAGGGCTGATTGCGGTGGGGGTTTGGGGTGGGTTTTGCTTTTTATCTTTTTTCCTTGGGATTTTTTAGGTGGTTTGTTTGAGGAGGTTTTTCATTGTTTTGTTTGCTCTTTATCCAGAGGAAACTAAATCATATTCCTGGTATGGTGAGATTTATATGAATTTTTAACATAGGGAAGGGAATAGATTTTTCAGTGTTCATTCCTATTGTGCAACAGCTTAGTTAGGACACTGACTTGTTTTAAACAGCCTTCATCTGGCAGGCGGATGTTCCCTTTCTAATCATAACTGATTGCTTTAATGAATACATTTTTATATTACTGGCTGCTGTTTGCTTTTTGTTTCTGGAACTGAATGTCAAGTGCATTTTATATGGATCTGACTGCCTGTTCATGTATTGTGTTTGGCATCACTGTTAGAAAAACATTTACTTCTGAAAATTTACAAAATCTTAGAGATTTGGGGGCGTTATTATGGGGTTTAAATTTTTTAAGGAAATACATTCTGAGCCTAATAACTGGGAAGCTTCAGGTCTTTGCAATCTGGGTATAGAGGAAGGGAAGAATTTCCCTTTATAATCATGACATAAATAGCTTTATTTTTATTCTAACTCATATTCCACACAGAATCTCTGCTATTGTATCCTGAATTTTCTCATCTAAACCATGTATTGTCTTGTACCTGTCTGAATTTTATTGGTCAAAGAAGCAATGTGTATATATGCCAAGGTCAGAGCTTCCTACTGTCTAGCACAATCTGTCAGCCAGATTCTTTAAAATCCCAGTTCAAAGCTATTTGAAGACAGCGTGAATATTTTCATTGACTGAAATGGGCATTGGATCAAAATCAAAGATTATTTCAATGGTGAATTTTCCATCACGATTTATCTTTTTTGGGTCCACACAGTGCATTTGCCTGATTTCCTCTTCTTCATGGGTGGATTGAAACTTGGCAACTTATTTTGCCTCACTATCCATCATTCAGTGGCAAGCCTTCAAAATGACTCCTTGTAGACACACACACAAAAAATACAGGAAAATTATGATGTCACCTGCCATGCAGTTGTTGTGGATTCTGTGTATGTTCCCATGCTGAGTATAAGCATTGCATCATGTTTATTAAAAGAAATGTGAGCTCATATACCTATTAGGTTTTACTGGAAAGAAAATCAAGTGAACAAAAGGTGTATATGTAACCCTCACCTAACTTCTGATTTGACTTATTCCATCTGAGTTCCCAGTTGAGATTTGTGTTTGTTGAGAACTTCTTCCTCTCTGTTTGCAAACAGATGTAAAATATTTGCAATATGTTGTTCAGTATGTTGTTTCCCTCATTAAATTTAGTCATGTCTGTTTTGCTATTCATTTGAAGAAATAAGATGAAGCATTATATGGAGAAAGAGGGTTTTTTTTGGGAAACAATTTTATCCTTTTCTAGACATGTTTGATGCTACTAAATATGCACGATAGATATAGGTATTACTGATGTCCTTCCCAAATTTTTTTCCTCCATAGTCAATTTAGAAATTCAACAAACTCTATTTCCATATTGTTTCATTACTCTTAAAAATCACAGATCTGATCACGTGAATGCAGAGGTGGAAACATTAATTAAGGATTCATACTTCTGTGTTACTGATAGTTTTACATGAATCAGGATAAAAACCAACTTACTGTGACAGGTGTGATTTCATGGATGTAGAGGCACTTGTGGAAGTGACAAACTAAACCAGGATGCCTGAGCATTTCTTTATCAAAGTCTGAAATATATCAGTCATTTTGTTTGGAGAGGTTTTGGCACTGAAAGCTTCTCATAACGGGATTAACATATAAATATTATCACAGCCAGCAGGGTGGTTTAGAATGAATATTAACAGCAAATATTGTAAGTCTGTATGAGAATAACTAATTAAGCCCATCTGTCAAATATGATTTGAAGTTCTCAGTGCCTGGCTTATTATGGGCTTGTGACAGTGTTCCAGATTAATGGTGAAGCAATTACAAAGTTCTCCCCAATTCTTCCCATTTCGTTCTCAGGCAGTAATAATTTTGTAACTCTCTAAATCCTGACCCGTGAGATTATTAGATGGGCTTATTACTTGTAGCATCTGTACAGCACTTCTACTCTTCTCTGAGAAGTATCTATCTTCCATCCCTCTATTGTCATGTAGAGAACCAAGAATCCAAATAGAAAATGGTGTGATGGGAATTAACCAGTGGCTCAGAAATGTGACTTGGGACACATGTGGGCACTGATTGATTCAGCGTGATACAGCCTAAGATGTGCCATCCTTTGCACTTTGGAAATTGGATGATCTTTCTTAATTTCTCATGTACTGAGGTGAATAGAATAGAAAGATGAGGGTAAAGGACTATTGCATTTGTGGAGTGTTTTCTTGGGTAAGTGCTGTTTCTCATTTTACCTTAAATTGAGCTTCTCTCTGGTGCTGGTGATGAGTGAGAAGAATAGCCATAAATGGAATATCTGTATTCCTGTCCTGTCTTTCCTCTTGGACTGGAAGCATGCCAAGTAGGATGGATTTTGGAAAATTATTGAGGTGGCTGAAGATGCAGATTTATTGGATTTTCCTGGTCTGAAAAATGTGATTGATAGCACTTTCCTGCATCCATAGCTGATGTGCAGAAATTAAGTAAGACATTCTGATATAATATTAATGGGTGTCATGATCCTCTTAAAAAATATAAAAATAATAAAATATTTTGGTACAAACATTCGTTATTCCATTAGAGAATACATTGCTGTCCTCTGTGCTGCTGGCAGGGATGAGGCCACTGAGCCAAGCAAGGGCAAAATAATTACAGAGAAAGCTTGGCCATCTCTGAGTAGAACCTTGATGTCTGGGTATGGCAGTTTACAGCCTTATCTCCAAATGTATTTGAACTGTACCATGGATAAGCTTGACTCAGCAGTTTCCTTCTCCTATGCCTGTTGTTGGCAATGTTACAAAGATGATGTTTCTTTGGATGCTTTCCTCCTTGCACTTTAGGGTTACTGCTCTATAGCTTTGAAGGAGACGTTGGTTTATGCTGCCTGAGATCAGATTCAGGTCCTGCTATTAGTACAGAAACTTATTTTCCTTTGGAACTAGGAGTGACTGAATCATTCTGTGACAGTGACAGTCAGTGACAATACTTTCTGGGCTATATCCCTTATTTGTTCCTGCATATATAGTTTTTTTCATTATACTCTATTTCAATGCTTATTTTCACTAACTCTTCTATAATACAAGAAATTAACTTGATATTAGATAATAACAGGGGACAGGAAAATGTATGGCAGTACTGCCTTTGATTTTCCTACACAATATTTTCTTTTTATTACATTTCTACCATTATCACTCTACCATGATGCTCATTTGCAAATCTGGTCATTTAACATTTAGCTTTCATGTGGTACCAGCAGTGAGCTAGTGCTTCATTCTCTTACTTGTTGCATCTGCCAGTACATTTGATAGACTCTCAAGAGTGCTATAACCCTAAAATACTTCCAAAGCAGTAAATTTGACATAAATAACAGCCTAATAGCCACAATAATTACATTATGCCTCACACTGGTGTTCATCAAAATGTTTAGTAAAAATAGTTTTGGCTTAGATCACCATTATTTTTTCCCTGCTGTTTGTGTGCTCACATGACTCTATCACCTAGAAGTACATTATTGCTTGGAAAGAAAACTTTCGACTTAGTGGAACTACAGAAAGATCCATGATGCATCAAAAATAATTTCCAGTTTATTTTGTCCCACCATGTCCACATTGTGTATGAATCACATGAGGTCAGTTTGTCACAACAAAGCAATAGCAAGAAAAAGACTGCAGTGATCACATGTGCTTTCAGATGGGATATATTCAAGTGTGGTATTAAAAAAGCTGGATGAGTAGGGTGGGCAAAGGGTTGGCTTAGGCTGAATGCTTGGGTGTTTGTACAGCAACACAAGGGATTATTTGAATAAAAGATTTCTCCTGTTGTTTTTGTAATACTATTTTTATTCTGGTGGGATATCTTCTGTGTGGTTCCAGAATTACATTCTGAGAATGATTCAGCCCTAAAAGAACCTGGGTATTCGCTCAGCATCACTGATGATGATATAATACATTGAGATCTGTATTACTGGGCAGATAGAGTATGTTAATATGATCCTGAAATGCTAGAATTTAATCCAATCTAGATATATGGTTAATGATCAACTGTAGACATATTTATTCTGTGTGGCTTTAGATTTCATACTGTATACCATTTGGCTTTTTCTTTTACCTTGTGTTGTTTGAAACCTCTAATCCTCCAATACTTTATATGTTGTGATGATGCAAAAGTACCAACCAGCTCAGATGTCGTGTTTACATTCCACTGTTTGAAAGCAATTAGTCACAAAGTTCCATTTCTCATTTTGAAACTTAAACCTGCCCTCTGAGGGAGAACCCTTTGAGATGCAGAGGCAAATGAAATCTGTATGAACCAAGCCTCAGTGCATCATTCTTTTACATGCTGACCCACTTGGGTTTTTTTTAAAGAAAACTATTTCATGTATCAAGAAATGCAGAATCTGTCTTGAAATCATCCTACTCAACACTAATGTGCTAGGAAAAAAAAGGTTTATGGTTATTGTCTTGAAGCAAATCAAAAGAAAAGTGATGAAATATTAACCAGCAGCTATTAGATAAAGGCATTATTAGCCAGCTTTTTCACCTGTTTGTTTGAAAGAGACTAATTCATTTAAAAACAAAAAAAGGTTGCAGGAAAACACTTCAAAGGCAAGGAGATAGTCTTCTGGACTCTGTTCCTATATTTCTGACGTTTACATGAAGGAGATACCACAGGGCAATTCCATTGTCATTACAAAGAAGACAATTCCCTTTAATCTCAGCTGAATTTTAGGGTTCTCCTTAGAGAAGGCGGCTATTCCTGTGTTCTTTCATTTGTGAGCATAATGCTACTGGAAACAGGAAAAGTGACAATTAGAATGCAACTGCTGATGCTGGCTTTTGAAGCAGTTAAAGAGAAGTTCCCTCATTTCCTTTTGAAATCATGTGCAGTAATATAGTATTTACCATGTCCTAACAGCTGGTGGTGTTGAGAGCTACATCGTTGCTACGTGCACATCGCCTTAAGGAAAGATCATATGTATCATCTTAAGGGAAGAGGTAAAGGTGAAGTACCTTAACAGGTACTTAACAATTCACAACAGGACTGACTAATGAGGAAAGTAGAGGACACCCTCAATCTGCCTGCACCTCTTCGTGCCACTGCAGTATCCCTCCATCACCTGCAGGACTTTTTATGCTGAATGGGAGAATTCAGGTATCATCACCTCTGTGATGGGCACAAAGATAGTGTTGGGGTTTCATTCTCCTTTGTGGTCAAGTGCAAAGTACAAAATTATAGCAAAAAGTTTTAGGTCAGGGTCAGGATTTACTGCAGTAACTATAGCTGATTGTGTCTTTATATGGTTTTAGCAATACAGAGTGAAGAATGTCCTTTAAACATAACTCCTCATGTTCCCAGAATACATTGATATGTTGACTATTTTCTCCTGGTCTTTACTGCTCCTTCCCTAGCTAAAAGTATCTGAAAAGAGTAGTTGAAGCTTTAGTTACACAGCCATGTCCATCTGGTCCATATCATACCCTTAGCTTCAGGATGGTTCAGTTGGGTCTAAAGGGACCCGGGACAGAGGTTTGGAACAGTCTATCCCACGTGGAAAATAAGTCCAATGAATCATTGCAGGCTGTAGTGATTACAGATTGGTGTCCTAGTTGCCTAACTGGTCACAGGCCAGTGGCTACTCACTGACCATCCACCAAATTCAGTATAGATCCAACTCTTGCATCCACTCCAGGATTTCCATCTCTGTTTATCCAGAAACCCTGGGAAGAAATTCTGTATCCTCTACAATGTCACAGCAGAAGACAACCTGAGAAGGTGTTGCTTAATGGGAGTTGGACCAGTTCCATGCTTTACATATGTTAGCATCAGGATAACCTCTCCCAACTCATTTCAGCTGTGACCCCAGGGTCAGAACTTTCAAGAAAAGGAATTTTGGCTGCAGGAAGCATGCTTGTAAGGAAAGATGAATTTAATTTCCTGTCCTAGCTCATCTAAAAGCAGGGGTGGTTTATCCCCTTTGTATTTTTGGATTAAATTTTATTGATTTTTATTTTACATACAAAAGTAATCATGGACAGCAAGGATCTAATAAATACCACATAGGTGAGTGTGGTGGTTCAGCCACACTCATGATAGCAAAGTTGATTGTATAACAGATACTCAGTATTCCCTAGTTCCTGAGCTTAGCTAGGAATTTGAGAAAAGGTGTGCTGTCTTCATCAACAGTTACTGTGATAGCTCAAGAAGTGGAGGCTTGTTGAATGAACCTGGGAAGTCCTGGGAGAAATTCTGATGATTCCTGTGCTCACATAACTAGAGACTGTACAGTGCTTACATGGGAGAATGCAGAGTGCCATTTTTGGTGTTTCAAGACAGAAAATTGTCTGTGATGTGCTGGTAATTAGGTTTGTTTATAGTATCTTCTGTAAAATGAGGTTCTATAGCACAGTGATCAGCATGACTTTGCTAAAATGCCAGGAGTTGTCCAGAGGGAGCCTTGAAGATACTGTAATTGTTCAGATTAAATGATCTGCCTCTGTAAAATCTGCAAACAATAAATAATGTTAAGTGTTTAATCCCCTTTCATTGAGAGTTCTTGGCATGCAGAACTGGGAAGCAAAATATTTGAGGGAAACAATGTAAGACTAAGTAATATGGTAACAGAAGGCTGTGGCAGAGAGGGCACATCATTCACTGGGGGTTATACTGGGGTTCTTATCTCCTGCCTTGGTGATATCCAGGTGTTTTATGTGTATTTCTGCCACCCCTTTGTAGAGGAGATGCCATCCCTTCTGTATGATGTTGGAGTAGCTAAAGGACATTTCCAACAGTCTGAATAACCTCATGCACATTTAGTATCTTTATTTTTACCCTGGTGTTATCCAGTGTCATAAATATCATTCTAAACCTGAGGAGGAATGACTTCTGTTAAGAACCTTAAGGATTCATCATCATCATCATCATCATCATCAAGCTTGTTCTGTTTTGTGGTACTCGGCACTCTTGTCCTTAAACCTTCAGTAGCCTCAGGGCTCAAAATAACAATTCCAGTGGCACAATAACAGTTTCCTACCTATTATGAAAGAGACAGCAAGTGAGTGATCTCCTCTCTACTAAAAATCTAATGCTAAATGCAAAGGTGTGTCTTGTGAAAGTATCTCCAGTGGATTTTCTTTCCCTTGGAGGAACTCTTGCAAGAAGTAATACTGTAAGAAGGAACTCTTGTAGATGTCAAAGAGCTGGAAAGAGTATGAGCTGAGGCTGGAAATAAGACTGTTGATGTTGGGACATGGGGATTCCCATTTTTAGGAGAAGAAAAGTCATTAGATCTAGCTATTACATTTGAGTCAACATACAGCAACATGCAGACCAGAAGGTTGACTGAAAAGTGAAACACAGTCTAGCATCCATACAAATCATAAAGCTAATCCTAAGTAAATTCTAACTGCAAGCGCAAGGCTGAAGTTCACTGGGCATGTGAATTACTTTATGGCTTCAGCTCTTAACATACAGATTTCTTGATGGCATGAACAAGCTAGGGCTGCAATATTAACTATCTCTGGGTGGTTTGTATGAACTGATGATGAAGATATATCCAGTTCTCTAATTATTTCACCTTGGCCTTTTAACCACCTCTGTGGGGTAAGACGGGGCTGCTGCCTCAGCTTGATAGAGGGCACAGAGAGGACATGGGTTTAACTTTAAGGATAGTTCTGACACTAATAAACCACATAACCTAGTAGGGTTTATGTGCATGCAGTGGAATGGAATGGGGTTACATAGCTAGGATTATGATAAGCTCCATATCAGTTGATATACTGAACAGGGAGCTCAGAGCTAATCACTAAGACAATGTGAAAGCCGGTGGTGCATTGTTTTATAGCTTCACAAGCCTTAATAACTTGCCCTGGGACATGTGGGAAGTGTGACAGAGCAGCAGTTAGATGGAGATCTTCTCACATGTCAGCTAGCCCCTTGAAAGTCAACTTGCACCAAAGGCTGCTTGCTTTTTTGTCTAATCAGGAGATACCTTCCCTCCCAGAAGTTTATGTGAAGCTCTCTGGAACTGGTGGTGTGTCTGAGACCTCTTTTTGAAGAGTTTCTGTTGACTTCCACACGGGTAGAAGAAATTCAGCTTTGTTAGGGTAATAGGATGCCTTGTCTTTGTGGACATCATTGATTCCAGCACACACACACACACTCTCACACTCACACTCTCAGCAATGGGACAAGAAAGTGAGGTGTGAGATTTCCTAGGCAGAGGTGTCTGTGTGAGCACTGGGTATCTGGGGTTACATGAAGGGAGCGTGTAATGTGATTCATTCCTCCCCCTGCATGGTAAGCTGCAACAAGAACTTCTACCAACACGCTCCACCTCTTGCAAATGTTTTCCAGCCAAAGGTGTAAACCATGTATAAAGTTTTAGTATTGTATAGAGGTGTTTTAATGGTCAGCACACTTTCAGTTTGCACCTCTGTTCAAGGCTGAATCTTTCAATCTGAAATCCATCCTCGTTGTGCAACTGTCTGAATTGTGTGGTTTATGTATGGTAGTTGGACTCAAGATTGAGCATAGGAGCACATAGAAAAGGCATTACATGAGAAATTAGATAAAGCTGCATTTTAGAGTGCATAGGAGTGGGGAAGCAGGCTGTATCTTCTGTGGCAAATAAGGAGCCAGGAAGACTGGCTTGTGTCATGATTCCTTGGAAAAGGACAAGGAGTTATTACAGGGTACGTTCTGTTTGTTACTCAGGAACCCCGAGAGCTTTTCCATGCAAGAAGCATACATACAATATCATATCTGGTGTATTTTAAAATCTGAGCAACTGTCAGCCCTGCTGTTTCCACTCTGATAGAAGATCAGCCTGGGCTGGTCATGATGGGAAGTCACAGTCCTCTAGCAGATGAAGCCATCTGATAAAGCGCCTGTCTACCACGTACTCTGCGCTGGTGCTGCCGATGCGAAGATGATGAAGGGATCAGCTGGCTGTGATGTCTCTGTGGCTGAAATTAATTTTCAGGATGGTAGCTGAGGGATTGCCTGCACTTATGCAAATGTGTTAATATTATTCTTAGTTTCAGGGATTACCTGAAGCTAATATTCAAATGTGCAATTAGCTGAATAGATAACTACTATCTCCATCCTTTCTGTAAGTTTTTCTCTGGCATATTGCAAGGAAACATGCCTGCCTTTTCCTCAGGTTGAGCTGAAATACTTGCAGAATACCTTCGATGTTGACAAGATATTATCTCTTTTTAAAGTCTTTATTCATGGGAAGCTTTCCTAAATCCTAGTTTTGTGAACTTCAGCATGAGTGCTGAGGAACAGGATCGCTACTCAATTTAGACTGCTGAAAGTGAGACTGTATTACTTTCATCTGCTATTTCTTACACTGCCTTCCTAAATCGACTATAAAATCAGTCCCAAAGCATCTGTTTCTGATATTTATATAATTCCCATTTTGGCTATGCTTTAATGCACCAGAGTCTCTAAGTCTCCCTAGGTTTCTTTATAGCAGCACTGGCAAATGTAGAGCTGCTCTTATCCCATATTAAAGATGAAGGTTGTCATACCAAGACACCAAGAAATATATGTTGCTGTGGTACCAGAGTACTGCCATGTAGAGATAAATGGGACAACTTGACTGTGACATGGGGCCACATGCTCATTCAGCAAGCCCTGGTCACAGAACGAGCAGCACCTTAGAAAATAGGATGTGTTGTATTTTACATGACATACCACTGTGGGCTGAGAAGAATGTGAAGTGCTGAGTGGAACTTCTTCATTTTCAGTTTGAATCATGCATTTAATCTTATACTAGAAAGAAAATAATTAGCTTGAATAATTTCCAACCCAATTAATCTATTCCTAAGTGGCAAATATTGTACCTGGAAACAGATCGATTATGAAGTGTTTCCTCTGAGATGCATTTTCCTGTTAATTGTTCAAGCAATTAATTTTCCTACAGACACATGCAGATCTTTGTGTAGAGTAGTTAAAGCAGGGAAAGGCATGTAAGAGAACAAAAGTGTATAACAAAATATTAAGATTATCACAGAAATTATAACTACAACATATGTAAAATCTGTTCTGTATGTTGTACATACATTATCCATACATTTGTGAACTTCCAACACAGAAAAGCTTTCAAAAGTTGCAGAAATTGGGACATCTTAGAATTAATCTTTCATGCATATTCATTAAAAACAGTTTTACTTACATGAACACATGGTACTTTTTCCATAGGATTATGGGCAGAGAAGAATTTGGCAGGAGAACTCTGACAAGTCTCTATATGATTTGTTTTTCAAAATACTGTTCCATGTTGCTCCCCCACCCCCAGGAGTGAGGATTTGGAAAAATGTGGGCAAGGGAAAGCAAAGTTCAGGCTTGGATTTTGGATGCAAAATCCAAAGTTTATCCAAATGACATGTCCTGTGCCAATTTTTGAGTCCCCCTTGAAAGCACAAGAAACATCATAATTTTATTTCCAATTTTAAACATACTTTAATATGAACAGACAACACTGTTCTTCAAATTCTACTGCACGTGGATAAATGGCTACAATTTTAACTTGTTTTGCAACAGTCCCTGTGGGTCCCTTCCAACTCAGTATATTCGGTGGCTCCCCAAATTTTAGACACACCCCTGACATGAGAATTTCTATCTGAATGGCTTAATTTTTGGCAAACTCATCAGCTACCGAATGGAGGACAGTGCAACAAAGAATTCTGAATGGCCTTATCAATTCTGTACCTATCAAACCAGCAAATAATGTATCCCCATACTGTCAGTGATGCCTCTCCTGTGATAGAGAGATACTTACCCACTCAGTGCATAGGTACTGTTTATATTGCAGCTGGTTTTCAGTTCTAATAGATTGCATCAGGTTTGATTTTAAGCATGTCCAGTACCAAGCCCGTTGGGGAAGAGAGGGGCTGTGGGTGTGTTCAACGTTTGGTTTATGTACTTTAGTGAGATAAACCCCTGACTTAGTCCTTAAGAGACTCAAAGGGAATTACAATGTCTTGATGAAAAATTACTATTTATTCAAAAATCAAGACTTTGTTCTCATAAACAACATGAAAAAAAATCTTGTTTGCAGCAGCATTAAGCAGCAAATGATGAAGAATTTAGCTGCCTCGAGCATGGGGATAAATGCTGTTTCAGTGATGTAGCCTTCTGATCAAGCCTTTGAGCTGGTGGGAATCAGCACTTGTTTTGTAAAAGCAGTATTTTTGCTCTTTACCTTAGGTTTCTAGGCTTGGCACTCTCATCATGCTTATATAACTCTCTAGTAAAATATCTCCTGTTCAGGGGTTTAAGGGATTAAACTTCTCTGCAAAAGGAAATGCTGCTTTTGCTTCTTGGATAAACTGCAAAGAAAGATTTTACTCTATGACTGTAATCACAACTTGTAAACACATTGAGAAAGTCCTAATAAACTGCTAATGATAATCCAGATGCTTCTGTTAGAAACACAGGAATTGTAGAAGAATTAAGTTGTAAAAGGATGTGCAATTATCAGACAGGTGAAAAGAACTCTTAGGTAAGGGAGTTATTTTCTGGCAAACACAGCCCTGTGTGTATATAGATCTGCTGGCCAGCTGGGGGAAAAGATGATGCTCTCATCCTCCCTTCACTTGAGAGACTGGGTATTTATTATTCCATAAAAAAAACCCAACCAAAATACCTTAATAAAGGGAACTTTTGAAAGAGGAGAATTAAAACTTGTGCTAGGGACAGAGTAAAGCAAGATGTATGTAGATCAGAATCACAAAATGACAGGCTGATTGGAGTTGGAAGGGACCTGGAAAGATGAAGCCTAAGAGAAGCAGCAGTAGGTGTGTTATGACAATCCCTACAATGCAAACACAGGAAGGGCCAAATACCACTGCTTGAATTGCAACCCTACCATTCTTTTAATGTAGCTTTAACAGGTACTATTTGTTACACTATATTGGCAGTTAGACTAGTCTAAAAATTGTGGAAGTAACCTCTGAAATCCTGTACTGATGGATGCTAATGCTGTGCTGCTTGGGCAGGTTGCCCAGTTCAGTATCACTGGGGCTGTGGATGACTTGCCCTTCCCACTCTCCAGGAGTTGCTCTCCTTTCAGCTGAGGTGCCAGCAAGGGGCTTCCTGGGGACTAAGGCAGAGATGTGGCTGTTCACTCACCTCTGAGCAGAGGAAAACTCTGTTTGAGCCTTTGGTTCTGTCTGTATTTAACTTTTCTGCAGAGCTGAGTTGCAGGTGGAGCTTTATTAGGGTAAATGTGTGCTGGATGCCTAGAGAGCATTGCCAGAATGTGAAATTGGACAGTAGATTAGAGGGAAGGAAGGGAATGTTGATTTCCTGATAGCACAGGAGAGAGTTAATGATGGTGTGGGTGAATGTTAGGTCAGAACCACAGCATGCATGCACCTCATGGCCCAGCTGTGAGGCACTTCCAGTGCAAGTAGATGGGCTGTTAAGACCTGCCTGCTGTTTTCCTCTAAAAACAGGACTATTACCAACTACAGTGTGCCCTGCTGTAGGGAAGGTTAACCAGAGCAGTTTTGAACAGTCATTTCCCAAGGAAAAAGCAATCTGAAGATTGTTGTTTAAACATCTGACTGTGAGGCAACATCCCCAAATACCATTTTTAATGGCAGGCTCGAAGTCACTCACATGCTGTGGTTTTAAGAAGCAAAAATCTGTGCTTAAATCCATCAGAAAAGTTGCAGTTTTGGTCTGTGAGGGAGCAGAACTCTCCTGTTCTAAAATTAGAAAGTCAATTTGTCTGTTAAGCCAGGGGAACAAGAAGCTCTACATGCCCTCTGAAATTAGCAATGAAACAAGCTGTATTGAACTCATCTATAGCTCTACACCTTCGGGGCAGTGGCTGGAACCAAGATAGACAGTATTTCTCCAGGCTGTCACAGATATTTTACAAGAGGAAAAGGAGGATGGGGAGGAGAGAGTTCCTTTGGTCTGATCTCTAAATGAAATACCCAGCTGAAGTTTTAAAATCATGCAGGAAGATTAAAGGACATTTCAAACAGTCTGCTATGTCAAGTTTTAATTTATTCTGCTGAATCTCTCTTCCTTAATTGTCACAAAACTAAGACATTAAAGCTAACAGAGCCACGTGCTCTGTTAAAAGGTGCTGTTACTTTGGAGGAAGGTGTTACTGGTGGAAAAGAATGCAGAAGGAGAGCTTTCATGTAGTGTAGATGTAGAAAAAAGAATTAAGACAATAATGCTTTTGATTTTCTTTGGATGGTCCCTGGGAAGAATTTAACATTATTGTAGGTATGCAAAAATCTCTATCTCTTTTGCTATAGTAGAAGCAAGTGTCAGTGCAAAGGGTTGCTCTGAGAGGCATTAAGCAGATGGGAGGCACTGACCATAAGCAGCTTGAATTCCCACAGTCTTCAACAAAACCTGAGGCTAGAGGTGTGAGGATTGGCAAAACTCCAGAAACCTTCAAGGGAAGAAAAAAAAGTGATGGAGGTGCAAAGTGCAGGCAACTTTTGATGCTTTTGTTCCCCCTAGAAAGCCTGGGTAGAAATTTGAAAAGAAATTAGTACACCTGTATATCAAGTCTTAAGAATTACTTCTATGGCTAACAAGTAATTCAAATTAAGTTACGTATATGTACGTGTTATTAGGTGATTGTAATTTCAATGTATTGTAGATTAAATTCACCTTCAATTTGTGCTGTGCTAACCACACTGCAATGAATGTGCATAAAGATGTCAAGTTAATTTTTCAAGCTTTTTTCTCCTAAAATATGAGATTTCTTCTGTAGCTAAATTAGGTGTTAATTTACATACTGTTTCTGCATCCTATGGATATTACTGTCTTTTTTTTGTTTATATGTCAACAATATTCATGCTTTCTATTTTTACCATTATAATATTCCTACTGTTTCAGAAAGATGTCAACAGGCAAATATATATATATATTTAAGTATTCTAGCATGCTGTGCAGGTCCATTGCTAATAATAGGTGGTTTTTTTCAAAGTAAAGAATTTATGCTTATTTATGTCGTGAATACAGCTAGCAGTACTGTATATGTGCTAACTCAAGAATACATTTGTCATTTTTAATGAAGTAAATAAAGAACTATAGCTAGGTAATTTTTTTTCCCCCTGAATTCTGTAGTTTTTCCTTTGGGGAAAAAGGGGGATTTTAGCCTGGTTTTCTGAGGAAATGAGCCTTATGCTGCCATGCAGCCTGTGCACGTGTGTTTGAACTTTCACAGCGGCATAGCAGACTCAAAGATGATTATCTTCTGTGTTTCATGAAAATAGGTAGGCAGTAGAGGAAAAAGACATTAGAGAGTCCCCAGGCAGCTGAATTCTTATCAATAGCCAATTATGGAAAAATCTTCAATAAGAGCATGTGCTTTCTTGGACATGAGAGTCAATCAACCAGGAGACAAAGCTCTATAGGAAACTGGCTTTTGCTTGCTCCAGCCTCATGGAGCTGCTTCTTTTTCATGCTTATGTAATTTCCAGAAATTCTTGCCTCTGTAGCAGGCTTGGCTTCAGTGCATAACAATTGACAGTGTGTTGTAATGTTGAAAGGGCCCTTTGTCAAAAATAAGGTAGGCTGGATTTGGAGTTCAGTCAAGGTTCCACTTTGATGTGTTCTAAAAGGAAGAAGGAGGAATTAGCCTAAAATGCAGCACAAGCCTAACCAAAATGTTAATGGTGTGTAGCTAGAAAACAAAAGCTGGGCTCTTGGGTGGCTTGTAGCCTATGACCAAGAATAATAGTAATTACATATGTGTGTTAATTGAAATGCTTCCAAATCTGGAGGCTTTTTATCACCAGGATCTGTCCTTGAGCCAGGTAAGCTCTGCTGGAATGCAAGTAATCCTCAGGAATCAGCAGTCGTGTTATCTTGCCCCAGCACAGCTGCAAAGGCTGGAGACAAGGAACTGGGTAGATGAACAGTCATTGAAGCAACCACCAGCTGTGGGTGTTCTGGCAAGGATGTGCCCTTGGAGTTGCTAGATGCACAGTAGGTCGGTCCAGAGATCCACCTTGTCATGGCAGACTCGACACAGACACAGCAGACTGGGAAGTTGTGTCTTAGCTGAGACATCAGGCCTGTGCTGCCAAGCAGGGAGATGTTCTGTCCAAGATGAGCACCTGGGAAAAAGCTAAAACCCATGGCTCTGGGAGCTGGATGTGGTTTTGCTGGAATGCGAGGGAGACTCTTCTGTGGCTCTTGTGTCTCTTGTTCATCCCCAGCACGGGTCTGTTCGGAGAGCTGCGTTCTCCACAAGAGCTGGGATATATTCTCCACTATATGAGAACATAAGTGCTATATTCTAATGCTCCCAAGTCCAAGGACTGAATCTACCTGGCTGCTTAACAAGGAGCTACAGCTGCATCCTGATCTGAATAACATCTTCAGTACTCTGTGCAGCTGCCCTTTTTATTCTTTCTTCTTTTTTTTTTCTTCCCATGAATTAGACTTACTTATAAATGCATCCCTCCTTGTAGCACACTCGAAGCTGAGAGCTGCTCAAACATGGTTAAGCACAACCTAAGTGGCCGAGCCAAAGCATGCTGCTTTAAGGCCAGCCACTGGCTTCATCTGAAATGGGCCAAAGCACTTGTGCTGGGATCACTCCAGGGAGCTCTGACTGAAGAGGTTCAGGGCAGCAGAGTTGTATGGGGTAAGGACAAGCAGTAGTAATTACCAGTGCCTGATCCTTGGAGGTAAGGAAATTTCTTACTCACACCTCCAAGCAGGAGATGTGTTGGCTCCTCCCTTGGTCTCATGGGAGGATGCAAAGTGCATCTGACCAGCAGCGTGGCAGCGTGTGATCGGTGTATCTGGAGTTAGAGAAGTCTGGTGGCACGCCTGTCGGGTGTAACAGCAGTGCTTGGCTCTGCTTCACAGCAAGGGAAAGGACTGGATAAGGCAGGGTGAGCCCTTCAGAAGTTAATCCTGTCCAAATCCCCCAGTTCCACCTGAACTGCGATGAATGTGGCAGTGCTCACTTTGAGGAGAACACAAACCCTACCTGGGGCATGGAGGCACACCTTGCTACCACTCTGACTTTAAATCTAATATATAAATTTTCTCAAGAGGAAAGCATAGGGAAAATGGAAGTCAGATCTTCAAGGTTAAAAAGTTTTGTCTAACATTTCACATTATTGCTCAGAAGAATTATTTCTGAAGTTAATAAACCACATGCATTCACTTCATCCAGCTATTTCCCTCCCTAAACAAATTGCTTTTATTGTCAAAACTACAAATTTAAGCGTTGTGATCAATACCATCGTTTTATGATCTGTCAGCAAAAGAACTTGAAGATGCAGCTTTGCTTGATTGTCTAGGAATAAAGATTGATCAGCCCCGTTGCTGGTTCTGTATAGATCCTGGGTTGATTCACATACAGTATACAAAGCAAAGCACTATCGCCTCATCCCTCTTCAAAATCACATAGTCAATAGCTTTTCCTCTGCGCGTTTCTGCGAGCACTTGAAAGTACAACCCCAATTAATATGTTAAGAAGGGCAGAGAGGAGGAACGTGTTTTGGTCGGGGGGTCTTTCCCTGATAGAAAAAATGTGATTTTAATTCCAGACTTTCCTTGGTTCGTTTCACAAGAGGTATCGAGCCAAGACTGTTAGCTTTTACACTTCCAGGTTTTCTTTTATTGTTCTTTAAATGACAGCAAGAAAAAGAAGAAAAGATGATAACAAAAGACTGCAGGCCCGGGGCTGAATCTTGTGAGGCATTTGGGGACAGCACTCAGTGTTATATGCTGTTCCCATTGCATCAATCAGAGGAGACATGTTGTTTTAAGGCAAAGTTAAGTCCTTCCATGTGCTGTCGTCAGAGAGTTTGTGGAACATAATTATTTCCAATGTATTCAGTATTGACTGAGCTGTGTTATTTTCAATGTATGTATTCAGTTGCCAAATATAAGGTTTGCTGTATTTATAACATAGGTAGCTTAACATGCTTGTGCATGATGCAAGTCACACAGTGCTCACAACTTATTTAGAGTTTAAGTTAAGAAATTATGTGCCTCAGCTGCGGATTTGTAAGGGGGTGTGTGTGGTGGTGTATGATAATATTCCTATTCTTGTCTGCCATGTTAAAACTGTGATCTCTTCAAGACATGGATGTCTTATAATGTGATGTTTGAATTTTATGACTGATTGGTTGGTCTTTGTAGGTGCTACTCTCATCTGAAGAATGGCACTGATGATTTGAGGCTGTCTGGTGTGAATGAAGGTGTGTAGGAAGCTAAATAATAATTCCTGAGGAAAACCAGAATGTTTAGGAAAGAAAATGACTGGTCAGATGTGTAGGAGTAGTGCAGTGGATTGTAAAACAAGATTTAGTAGCTAAGGGTAGAGGAAAGGGGTTGGGAGAGGCTTGGAGCTTACTCCTGCCCTGGGGACATGGTGTCATGGTTCAGCTGTTCCTAGGGAAGAGGGTAACACCTTCTTCCTCCTCCGTCTATTACTTTGTGCCCTGACCCTACTGGGAGCTGGTTCAGGGATCTAAACTGCCAGAAACAAGCATTACAGAAGTCCTGTACTAGGTCCCCCACCATGGCTTAGTGAGAATCCCCCATGAGAGCCAGGAGGAGCTGCAGTAAGCAGCGGGGGTACTGAGGATGCAGCGAGTCAATGGACACAGCTTGCCAGCAGCAGCTGCAAGTTAGCAGCATCACACTGTGTGACCTTAGACAAGTGATGATGCCCTCACTCATGGCTTAGTTTTTTCACGTACAAGAGTGGGGACACCACCACTGTCTAGCTGCTCAGACTGCGGTGATAATACTAAGCATTACATGCTTAGTGTATATAAAAGCTTTGGAAACCCCTGGCTGGAAGGCTTATAAAAACCAAATATAATATATAGTGGACATCATTCTGTAGCAGTTCCAACAGTTCTGCACTTAACTATTGGTTTTCACTGAATCTTTTCCTTAGGCACGTTAACTTCACTTTTATGGTCTATCAGGAGGCACCATATTTAGCTCTCCCTGTTCAAGGTTCACTGACCTATAATCCTACTGAAATGGAGTGGAAAGCCCATGAAAATTTCACTGCATTTGCACTCAAGTGGCATATGGCCATGGTGTTAATTAAAAAAAAAAAAAAAAGTAAAGAAAAAAGTGATAGTCCTCTAGTCTCCATGGAGACTAAGCATTCTGGAAGGGGTGGGAGCATAAAATATTCTCAATCTTGGGTTGAAAGGCAAAGATCAAGAGTTGTTCTGGTTAAAATGCTGTGCAGATGTCAATATGACAAGTTGAATCGTAAGGCATTTTGCAGAAATTCTTTGCAAAACAGTTTGGATATGAGATGAAGAGAAAAATTCCTGTACCAGTTCTGATGGGTTACTGGAATAGAGCTTGATGTATATTGTCTGTGCCTTTGTCACATTTCTACTGGAATGTGTAATAACCATCCTGGTTGTAAGGAATTCTTGATTTAGAAGGTCATAAGAATTAAATGAAAGAAGATCCAAGACAAATTGAGACATTCCATGTGATTAAGATATCTGGCTGGCAGAGAAGCCTGTAAAATCAGCTTTCCCAAACACTTGCCTTAGGAAGGAGAGAGTGAAGAAAGAGAAACATGCAAAAAGTATTCCCCAGAATGGAATAGGAGACTTGGTTTTGCTGATAGCTACTAGATTTGGTTCAGTGCTATTTTTCAGCTGTTTGGAGAACATGAAAGCATAGCTGATAAAGTGTTACTGGGGGGAAAAAATCATATTACTGGTTAAGTGAAAAACGGACAGCAGTGAACTTTGTAATTTATTTTTCCTAAGTGAACATAGAAATGATGCATTGGTGACATCCATGTAGCATGTTTTACATTATAATAGCAAAAATGCATGCTAAGGTGGGCTCTGGGATTGAGAAAATCACTAATTTCCCTTTTTTTTCCCCATCTCAATCACATCCTGTAGAACAATTCACACAATGTTTTGAGTCAGAACTGAGACAACATAGTAGTTTGCTCTCCCTCTGAAAAGTAAAGTGGTTCTTCTGTAAGCAGCAGAACTTCAGACAGTTGGTTTGTTATGGGTTTGTGTCCTACTTTGTTTTCATCCTCACGCCCTTCTGCCGTGCTGCTAGCATTACACATTCCCAACATCCTCCTCCTCCCAGAATTCCCAGCCCCTTCCCATGTTACCTCCTTAGAAGCAAAACAAGTGGGAAAGATCTCTTGCTGCATTGACACTGACACTCTCAGGAAGGGGCTGACAGATAAACAGACAGACAATTTGCCTCTAAGATTATTGCCATGTGGAAAACAGGTTACAAAAGAGCAGAACCATCTGGCTGTTCCTCTTGCTTATGATTTCCAAAGTTTATTGAGTCCCTTGTGGCTGATAGTGAGCAATGCTAGTTTATTCTATTACCTGTGTGAATCTGTTGCTATATCTTCTATAAATATAGCCAAAGGTGTCTATGCAGTTAGTAGTCTGAGGTGAAAGAAGAGAAGCAGAGTTCAGAGATGGTTGAGAGATTCGTGCAGAGAAGTCCCCGTTATTGATATGGATGCTGCCTTGCTGACTTCGGAGCCCTCATTTATTGAACAAACAAGGGAGGCAGTTAAGCATAAAGCATGAAGGGTCTTTGGGTCTGATGGTGAATTTGCTTGAACAAGGATTGTGAGACTGAATCTTAGTGCTTTGTGATGGAGTTTTGCCAAAAATAACCATGACAGGATTTGTATATTGAAGCACTTTTAAAAGTATTATTTAAAGAGTAGAAAAAGGTGCTACCCTCTTGCAACTTTTATACCACACCTCAACAGCTACATCATTTTGGGAAGGCTCAGAAGAAAAAACAAATCATAAAGAAAATACAAAACTATGTTCAGTTCAGTATTGCTGTCTGCCTTGAAATTGGTTTCCTCTGTCAATAAACAACTGAACAGATGGAAAAGGTCTGAAACAAAGGGAAAACATTGCTTAACATAAATGGTTAGTGCTTGTTATCAGGAGAGAATGTTTAAGTAAAGGCAATCTTAATTTAGGCAAATCAATGAAAGATTGGCTCGCAACATAATGAAATATGAATTTAAAACAAAACTAGGCTTTGATTAATTTTGTTTTATGAAATGTAGCAAATTTGAGAGAGAGAGGGAACTTTGACATCCGTGCTGGCATTACCAAAAATACAGATGGTCTCCAGAACTGGCTCAGCAGCCAGTGCAGCATTTTTCTTGGTGTGTCCTGTGTGGGAAATCTAATTAATGGACTGGTTTGCCTTGCCTGTTACTTGTGTTCCCTAGAGTCAAACCAACAGAAGATTCCCCGAGTTTCTTCATTTCCTTGGAATAATTTAGCAGCAAGCATTCTTCTCTGTCATGGATCCTTTCTTGTATTTCTTTGACCCTGTAATGGACTGGCATCCAGACATGGCTTAAATTTTAGGGGCCCAGTCTTGTAAGAAATGCTTTGGAACATAATCCCTTATTTCCCACAGGCTAAAAAAGTACACCTACCTTTTTAATACACTCTTATTTGTCAGGGCATTATTTATTGAATCTGTTTATTCTGCCCTAACTCCCTTTAATAGAAACTAGACATGTAATTAATTTAATAACAGCAGCTGGGTCAAAGGGATTCTTTCATGCTGCCTCATGGTTAGTAGAAATTAAGACATTTCATTTTGAAGGCTATTGTGTATGCAGGAATTTTCCATTTCAAAAAGAATAATTAGTGCTATTGTTAAATTAATTGGGTTTATCTTTGGTCAGCTTTATATCCCAGAACGACTGAAGAAACAGAATAGTTAAAATGTTTTCTTTACTCAGTCATCACTACGACTATATTAATGGCTGCTCAGTTTTGGCACACATAAAGTCTTTGGACCAGTGATAGTCCAGTTGCTTTGACTTTTGTGATTAGCCTAATTTGAAAATGGAGACTTCATCTAGGATGCACCTGAAAAAAATGTATGTACATTCAGCTCCTTGTGTGGCTTTCATCACACAGCCAACTGTTACTGAATCACAGAATCACAGACTGGGAGTTGGGAGGAATCTTAAAGATCATCCAATTCCAACCTTCCTGCCATTAGTAGGGACACCCTCCACTAGACCAGGCTGCCCAAAGCCCCATCCAAACTGGCCTTGAACACTTCTTTTGATGCAGTCCGGGACATGGTTGGCTTTCTGGGCTGCAAACACACATTGATGGCTCATGTTGAGCTTCTCATTAACCAATACTCAGAAGTCCTTATCCTCAGGGCTGCTCTCAGTTCATTCTCTGACCAGCCTGTAGTTGTGCTTGGGAGCAGTTCCTTTGTCTTAGGGCTAGCAGAGTTGCATGGCAAGAACTAAACTACTTCTGTGCTTGTTGAATGGAGCTTCAAGCAGTGGAAAACAGCAGTGGTCTTGAACTGGAGGGGTTTGGAACAGTTATCCAGCTGCACTGGAGTTTGGGGGCTCTTTGGGGAAAGATGAGGAAACCATGGAGGTAGGGAGATGCTAGTGCTTTCGTTGCTTTGAACAAAGAGAGTAAAATTTTATAATTGAGATGATTCTTCTCTTACTCCTTCTTTCACCCCCAACACCATCCTGCCCTGCTGCCTGAACAAGTATGTCCCAGTAAGCACAGAGAAGTGTGTAACCCAGTGCTCTGGTGTGTACCAGGGAACTAAGAACCAGCACACCTCAGTTCCATGAGATGCTTTAACTGCTATATCATTGCAGGCAACGGAGGAAAGTCATTACACAAATTAAAACAGCCACACAGTGAATAGGTGGGGGAGAGAATGAGCTGGCATTGCATTGTCAATGTGCAGGGTGTCAGGAGTGACCTCTGGCTTGGCTGTGGACACTGTTTCATTGCTCACACCTGAACAGGAATTTGAAAATGGCTTTGACTGGTCTATTATATCCATATTGATTTTACAGTTTTCCTTACAATTAACAGATAAGGTGCTTTTTCTCCCTCCACTCAGCATGTTATTTATCCTTCCTAGACAAGGGTTATTACGTGCTGTCTCTTTTTCAGGCAAAATCCAATAAATTTTCTGATCTCTGCTGTAAAACGGGGCCAAACAGATAGTGCAGAGGAGTCATCTGTCATGATTCCTTCTTAGTGTCTTGCAGGAAATGAGTAGCTGGGAAGAATATACCAAGGCTGAAAGATGGCATTTCCTTCTTTTAGCTCGACCTCGAGGAACCCAGTCTCAAACAATAAAGTTTATATGGTGAAATTCACAACTTCCTTCTCTCTGCCCCTGCTCTTTTGTTTTGAAGGAATGGAAAGCTGTTTGGGCTTCTGTTCTTGTCACTGAAACATTTTATGCGGCTTTGGGTAGGAAAACATATCACTTCAGTTAGCATTGGCACCAGTTGTTTAGTTGCAGTTCATTAGTATGCACATACTCAGTCTCCTCTTGATTACTCTTCCTACAAGACAAGAGGAGGGGGGAGATCAGTAAGTGTAACTAATATTCATCTTGTAGGCAGTAGATAAAATTATGGTAAAGCTAGAGAAAGAAATGCCCTTCACAGAGCACCGCAGACTGGTTTGGTTAGTCAAGAAGAGACACCTCATGTTCCTCAATGGGAAGTTTTAGAAGTGTGGATTTTTCATAATTACTACACTGCCATTTTCTCATCTTGGCGACCTACAACACATTATATCCCCTCCCTAGCTCCTGATTCACTGAAGTGTATAAGTCTAATCTTAAGTTTCACTGGCATCAGTAGGACTGGAACACTTGCTTGAAATTCAACAGTGATACTTCCTTGAAATATTTCTTTAAAATTGGAGAGGTGGATTTAAGAGCATTGAGTTTTGAGTTAAGTTGGGCACAAATTCAAAAAGGGACAAATAAGAAGTGCAAGTTATGGAATCATGGCTATGAGGACTGGATGTCAAGAGACACTGGTGAGGATCTTTAGCTAAAGTCAGTCATTGGTCATCCACTGCTTAGTAGGATAGCACTAATTGACAGAAAAAGGCTGGATAAAATTCCAGGTAAGTCAGTAGGCTCCCACAGTACACAAGCTTTGGGTCGGACTGCTGCTGAGACTAGTGCTATTAGGCATCCTCAGAGCACCTTAGTAACGTAGGCTCTTATTAGAAACCTATTGTAAGGTGAGGAGTGATTTTGGTTACATCAAATTTGAATTTTGCAAATTAGAAACTGAACAGAGATCTGATTTTCAGAAATGCTCGAATACGCTCGTCTTGGGGAGGGTGGGGGTGAGGAAATACAGAAGTTCAGTCACAGTGTCCTCAGTTATTCTCTTTAACAATCTGGATCAGATGGAATTGAACTCTTTCTCCAGCGTCTCCTCTCCCTGCTGCATAGCAGTGCTGATACAGAACAGAAAATGAGAAGAAAATTCTCTCTCAATTTCTTATCTGGTTCCAGAGTGACCAATAGGAGATAAATCTGTCGAGTCTTAGACCAGACTATTGTGACAGACTTTCTCACTGAGAAATTAATACCTCTGGGATCACAGGAAGAAAGCGGATCTGTCAACTTCAAAGTTGTGAAGTGACAGCTTTCCCAGCTCTTCTCAGAGGTTGCTGCTTGGCAGGTTACCTACAGCTAGTGGGCATAGGAGCTTTAAATGTGTAAACGTGGAAGGGGGGGAAAACTTGTCCAAAATTATTTAAAAACTGAGTAAGAGAAGAGTTTGAATTGGAAAGGTCACCAGCACTGGGTGGAATCTTTAACAGTAGTAGATCTCCACCTCTGGGGAGTGACATATTTTAGAATCAAACTGATAGGTAATGCAGCATTCAACATATTGGGGGGATTTGCAGTATTTTAATAGTATTAAATAGCATTAACACCTTAATGATAAGGTAAGAATTTATTTTATAAAGTTTATGCCAGGCTGGTCTAACAGTCAAGCGAGCTGCTTCAAGTTTGGCAGACCCTACTGACTTCTCTAATAAAGAAATCACCACCACAGCATTTTTCCTGCTTAAAGCAACAAGAGCAAGAACGGGGAAGGAATAAAACCTTTAGAGAGAGAACAAAACTCTTCTCAGCAGCTTTAATTTCCCACATTTAATCACTAGTGCTCTGCTTTTGCCACCACTGGAACATATAAAACAATGATACTGGTAAAATATTCATTACCCGTCATTTACTTGAGTGCCCGGAAATTAGGAGCGTGCAGAGGGTAACTTATGCATAATGTTATAAGACAAGGATGGAGAGTCTGTGGAGAGAGCTGTGCCACGGTCACAATAGAATAATTCTATGGCAAATTTATTCTAGACCTTCTAATTGGCTTATTGACTTAGATTTTCCAGTCTTATTCAGGTTGCAGTTTTCCCACTGGGAGCTTCATAATTTGATTCCTTCATGTGTTACTTCCTCTATAAACCACTGCTCAGTGTATATTGCACAAGCTCTAATCCATGCTGGCTCTACAAAAACCAGTCCCAAACCTCAAAGCTTGCTGCTGAGCTCTGAAGGACCCTGGTATTGATCAGGGTGACTAAGCATGGGAATGGGAAATCAAGATAGGAATACTGGAATTGACTTTCACAATCCAGAGACAAAAGGATACTTTATGTCCAGACCTTCGGGTAAATTAGGCATTGGGGTAATTACGTTAACCCTTATCATATCAGAATTAAAACTAGATTATTAATTACACAGCAACATTTATCCATTTGTAGCACTTCTAATCTGAGGTTTTCTGAGTATTTTATTATTATAAGAAAAGGAAATCACAACTCTTTAGCCATAAAACATGCTTGTTCAGTGTATTTTGGTTTAATACTGTCATGATCTAAAGCCTATAGCTTTGACAGTAAATAGAGTGGATAATACAGCAGAGGACTTCAGCAACTCTCAAGTGGATCAGGAACTGGTATGTCATTATGTGCTGCATCTGAAAGTGCTTCTACTTGAAATTCTGAGCAGGAAAAAAGGTTGATGGCATGCATTTATTTAAGTCTAAATAGCATAAATAAAGCGAAGAGAAAAAAACAGCTAACATACTTTTTCTATTGTAATTCCATCTTCAGTAACCAGTTTTAAGCAGTGAATGTTTTTCAGTCTGATGATACTTAAAGGACCTAAAGTTCCAAATGGGCTCAGTGCCCATTTAATGTAAGAGCTAAACCAAAGTTTTAAAACCTATTCCTACACCTTTCTTTACTCTTACCCATGATGAGATCACCATTGCTGTGTTTATTTGGCTAGTGAGGTCATCTCATTGTGACCTCTTAGATTTTCAGAAGCTGGTTTTAGGTTTTCTCTTAGATTATTCTTCAGATTTTAAACAAATTCTTGGGAATGTGGTGAAGTCACATGGAAACAAAGCACTGCAGAGGACAGGCAGGGTTTGTAAACTGTAGAAGTAGGCATTGTTCCTCCCATCCCTGTGTCTGTCTTCCCTCTATGGACGTAAAGTGACCAAGGAAATGTGGAAAGCAGTGTGTGAATTCTCCAGAAGTCTGTCTCCCACCTGATACTAATTACCTTCCAAGTCAACCCTTGGCTGCTGCTGATGCTGCTGCATATTTATGATCAAAGAGTACTTCAATCATTTCTGGGTAACTTCCTAATAAATTTGTACTGTCCAGCTACTCCATGTAACAGTCAAAGATTGATGTGCCTCAGATGTGGAAGCAGCAGACAGGCAGAACTAACTTTGAAACTCTTACCATTAAAATATATACCTTTTGTCAAATACCTCTGTCAATAAAGCTTAAAGACCTGGCAGACCTTTATTTGAAGTAATCTTTGCACCCACAGGAAGGCCAGTTTTCTGTCCCAGTAACCTCTTGCTTTGGATGAACTTTTGTACGTGTGCTATGGGATGGGTTTTTTTAATGTGCATGGCTTTAGCACCCTGTAACACATCTCCTAGCTGGGAAATAGAGTTGTGTAGAAATGATGCAAAAATCTAATCTAAAAATATATCCAAGTGTCAGACTAAATTAAAATTCATGCTTCATTAAATGGGTACAGTAAAAATAAAAGAGGTCTTGGTAGAAGAAGAGCTGCTGCTTCTGTTTAGCATTTTAGCAGACTGGGACTCTGGAGCCTGAAATCTCTTTTCAAATGCCCGTGGTGCTGAGTTAATGGTATCACACAGCATGGTTAGTTCTTGTAATGCTTCAGCATAATTCCTAGTTTGCCAGAATACCTGATTTTGATTTTACAATGGTTATTATAGCACATCTTCAAACTGGATTGAGGCTTTATACGTTCCCTTTATAAGGTATCATCCATCTTCTTCCTGTGAGTTAAAACACACACCAGATGCTGTAGTGCACCTGTGATTTGCAAACTGTTACTCTTACGTGGTACATGAAGTACAACTCTGGTCAGCTGGCGTGTGTAACATGAACACACACAGCATATGTGGCTTCTGCGACTGGTTAGGCTCAGTGTAAGTGTAATTGCTTGTGTGGTTATGTTTGTGCTGAGTTTTTCTTCCCGTCACATCTAGTGCTCAGCCCTGCTTTAAGCAAGGGTTTCAGAGAAACAGCTTTTCTGTGTGAAATCCTGGAAGCTTTTGGAGGCTGGGAACCTTTGCTGTTGTGGTCCAAACAGGTTTCTGAGCCCCAGAGCAGAAGTGCTGTAGCTGAAAGTTGCACACTGTTGATTTTGTGCTGTTTCAGCAGTGGAGACATCAGGAGAACTGAGTGCCTGTGTGAGCTGAGGGCCAGAGCTGCCTTCGAAGTACAAAATCCAGCAGAGTGCTTTCTGGAGTGGGCAGGCTGGCTTTTGACACAGGAGCATCAATTCTGAGTTCATGTTTTTCCATTTCCTTGACTTCTGACATTTTGCAGATTTTTGCAAAGGAATGCAATAATAGACCAGAATATGCTTAATTATGAGAGTCAAAGATGAACCAGAGGGGAATGCAAAGGTGATGGGAGCATTCTGGCAGTGACATAAGGGACTGTCTACCAGGTAACAGGGGAAGAGATCTCCATCCCTTTCTCTGCTACTTGTTAGCCTTCACAACCAAAGTCCATTAGTGTATTTCCTGACATCCCTAGAACTTTGGATGAAACCAGTAATGTAGTGCAACTGGAAAACAAGCCCTTGCTCAGCACAGGTAATGGAACAGACCTTCGACTTGGTGGTGGCAGCTCTCTGGTTCCCCAGGACAGCTTCGAGCCGTGCTGTGTGCTCATGTGCTCTCCACACATACCTTTCTGTGTCTGACTGTGCTGTATGACCCGTGCTGGCTGTTGTGCTGTGGGGTAGGAGTTCTCTGTGAGGGGAGCTGCAAGGAATAATCCTATGAGGATTCTCTTGGAAGTTTGACTGTAAAATGTGGGAAAAGTAGGGAGAGAGTGTCTGCAGTGGTGAAAGGGTATTTCACCCCTCTGTGCAGACAGATGTCCATGGGGAGCAGGTGCTCTGGAGGCTGGGTAGCTCTCCTGTTTGGGGGAAGCTGCAGTACCTTATTTTATTGCCTTGGTGAACTCCAATATCCATTGTCACCCTGCTTGGTGAAATATTACAACTATCTGAGGCCAGGGCAAGTTTTCCATGGAAAATGATAATGTTGTTCTGGCTTTATTTTAATTAGTATTTTAGTGGAAGTGAGAAATGTGCTGATTTATGTAACTTTTTAAACCAGGGCAGAGCAACAAACTTCAGATTAATTTATTTCTTGACATATATATTGCAGAGATTTTGAATGCTTTTTGCAGCAGTTTGCAATCCTGTTCTACAGAGCAAAACACTCACCTCAGACAGTGGAATTTCATGAAGTCATCACTGGTTTATGCACTTGATAGTTACTTGCTGTTTTTGCAGCCTGATTTGTGAATTTTCACTGTGTGGCATCATACAGGCATGTTCATTTCTATCTGCTGTGCTGAAGTATTTATGCAGATTATTTTAATTATATGTTTTTAACCATGTTATAGAAAAAATGTATTAATTTTAAATAGCTGTAATGATCCCTGAACTTTTCTCTGTATGTGAACATCATTTATGAACAAAGACATAACTTGGCTTTTAGTATCTAATAACAACCAGACATGAATCTCATTTAGTTTAGACCATTTCTAGACCACTGTAGTATTTTTCCTTACAAGTCACACTTCTAATGCGTTCAACAGTCTAAATAGAAAAGCAAAGGGATGTACTTTGTTAAGAGATTGATTTAGAGCGTGAGAAAGCCAGCATACCCCAGGATGAATATATTCCATCTTCCAATATAATTAATAGTAATTCTGTGCTTAGAAGTTAACTCTGAAACTCCAGGCATCTCCACTGAAGCCACTTGAAGAATAACCTCCTGCTCTCCTGCTTTACTGCCAAACTCTCAGGTACATAGTCTTTATTTTAAAAGGCTAAACAGTTGTGCCTGAGCACTATTAATTCCTATGCCTGGTACATGTCAGTGGGATTTAAGTGAGGAGTTTTCCTGTCTGCTTTTGTAAATACCACTAGGCTGTGTCTGGTATCGTAGCAGCTTGAATAACTACGTCGCTGCTAATACATACTTTCCATCCCATCACTCAGATCTTGAGCCTGATAAAGGAGGTATTAATATTTGAAATATATTAAAAATTGTCAGACATGTAGCTTACCATGAATGTAAATACTCATTGTCTTTACTAGAAATGCAAATGCTTATGCTCAGCCATCTGCTTCAGCTGTCTCTCCTGATACTCCTTTAGTGTTTCTTGCTGGGCTTTACTTACTCTTGAGTTTCTGTGGTGATAGAAACAGTTTTGTCATAAATCCTTTAAAAGATAAGGAGCTCAAATGCAATCTTCATTCATTCCAAAGATTGGAACTAGGCAGCAAGTAAAGAAGGGCATGAGAGCATTGTACACATCATCATAGCCAGAGCAGAGTGATGCTAAAGAGCAGCTGACAAGGGTATATGAGAAGTATTCCTTGTTTAAGTGTAACACTGGATTTTAAACAGCCTTGAAATGTGAATGTTGGAGGAGGATCCAGCTTCCCCATCACTGTTGTTCTCATTGCAGTAAGGATTTGGGGGCCCAATCAGGGGCTTGATTGTGAAGGACCCCTACAGAAAATAGAGACTACTCTGGTTTGGTCCTAGATGGTGTAATCATCCCTTGAGATAAAAAGATACTTGAGTTAGTGCTGAGTGAGTTAATGCTGGGGCCAGAAGCAGTGTCGATGTGTCAGTGAGATGCTAATTAGTCTTTCTGTTTTCCCATCATGTATTTGCATTTCTGTTAAAACCACAAGTGTCTGCCACTGGGGCTTTTCTGTTGTGCACAGCCTGCCTGCTCCTTCTTATCAGAATATCAGAGCACCAGGAAAAGTGTCATGGGGTTATCACTGTAACATCTTTGTCAGGTAGAGAAGTAGAAATTGAGAGATGAGGCCCAGAAAGACTCGTGATACGTCCACTGTCTTAGGAAACCTGGGATTTACTGATTTCTTAGCAGAATGATGCAGTGACTTAAAGCAGACCCCAAGACTGCTGATCTACAGATTGCTGATTTAATGCCTCTTTAAAAGACTTCTGCTTTGAATACTGAGCTTCTATAATTAGTGTTTCAGAGATCCATAATTATTGTTCAGTTACTGTCTCCAGTTTTCAAGGACAAAAATTGGTTTTGAAGTGCAAGGCAGTGGCCCACAGTCCAGACAGAACTGAGAGAGATCAAATGAATGATATGATAGATTAATTTGGCCAATTACATTTTGCAATGGTGGACAAGAATGGGATTTTAAAATTACTATAAATGCAGCATTCTAAAAAAATAGGCTTGCCATGCCATTGTTATGGTGATGGAGACAGCAGAGACTAGTCAAAGGAGAATCTTTGGCTATCAGAGAGTTGTATCCTCCACTAGAGCCCTCATCACATGTGCCCGATTTGTCTCATTCTTCCATGGTCCTTAAGGGGCTGCTGTAAATGGGAAAACAGGAGGCACAGTTCCCTCTAGTGTACAGCTGGGGCAGGAGTTAAAGCCTGTAAACTTTTGCAGGCTTCCTACATGTTCGTGGAAATGTGATCGGTTTTCCAAAAGCTGGCTTCAGCACCCTATCCTCCCAGTATGTCAGCTGACAGGACCCTTCTCTGATGATGTCCTATTTCTATGATGAAGGTTTTTTACTGCTCATGAGTATGATTTGTTTTCTAGCCTACCTTCATTGGTCCTTACAAGTTTGGTAGATATTTTTTGGAGCTTCTTTTCTTTCTCCCTTGTTATCAAATTTCTTCCTACCAATACTTGTCCCCAGGCTGCAGTCAAGGTCCTCTCAAGATGACTGGCATGAGTCTGTGAGGAGTCACAGCAGCTCTTAAGAAAGGGCGTATTGATAGTGATCATTTCAGTGGCTGGGCTGAAAGGCAGCCCCAACACTGGTGTTTCTCAGGTGTCCCCCTGACATGTGTTTAGGTACTTCCCAGTCCTAGTCTTCAACACCATCAAAAGCCAGTGTGTCTCCCCTCTTCTGGGATAGTGTCAGGCGTTGCCTTGTTTTGCACATAGAAATACTGAGGTGCAGAAAGTTCACTGGTTGCTGGACCTAATCTTTAATGACCTCTGTGGGCTCAGCCTAGCTAGCATCAGCACAGTCACACTCCTGTGCTTGTTACAACTCCAACATGACATGACAACTCCATAGGCATGTGGTTTTCCAAGTGGAGATAGGTTCAAGCATGGAATTTTAAACTGTTCTGTGCATGAATGCTGTCTTAAGTTGGAACTGTTTACGTGGCTGAAATACCTGCTTAAAATCTTTGCTATCTTGGGGCTTTTCTGCATAGCAAGTGGGAGAGAATTTGGCATCAGGTAGTTTGTTGAAGGTGACCCAGGAGGGTCTATGGCAGGACCTGGAGCAGAGAACCCATTGCTGCTGACTCACATTCCTCTACTTAGACGATTTTCCCCTTCTTATGGAGGCAAAAGCAAACTTGGCACTTCATCACCACAGAGTGCTTATGCTTCCTCTCTGCTGGCACATGAACAAGTCTAAATAGTGAACACTTGACCTCCTTCCAGAGAGTGGTAACTTTTTTTCTACAGCAACAACAACAATTGGCACAGCCTGGTGGGCACTTAGACATCACTTTGCCCTGACAGGTGGTGAAATCTTGCTGGGAAGCAGCAAATTCACCTCTATTTGCTGCTTGCTTTTTTGTCTTTTCCTTTTGGTTCCTGACCTGGACTGATGCTGGATGTCAGCACACGTAGCCCTGCAAAGGATTGCTGCTACCACTGTGTGCTGAGGTACATACAGGTGAAGCAGACTGCTTAGTCCCACGTGGCTTCAAACTGTTCCCACAGTGAAATCACCGTCTTGAAAAAACATTGGTTTTGAAAGCTTAACTGTGCTTATGTAAAGGCTTTGCTTGTGTAAGATGTCACAAAAATCAAGCCTCAGACAGCACTCCCATGCTAAGGAAAGAGTGGTTTCTCATGTAGATTTGGCTTTTGTCCCTGTGTAAAAACAGAGAACACCCCTACCAAGGAAAAACCTCCATGAACAAAACCAAAACCCAGTGTACTTTGTTGAGGGAAATACTATAGATTAAAAATACCTCTGCAGCTTTAAGGCTGACAGCTGGCAACCAGTTAACCTTTTTTTTTGTGGTTCATGAGGAAGAAGGGACCTCAGGTTACAATTATCTGTCTTAATATTCCATATTGTACTAGGTATTAATGTGTAATTGCATTTTGGACACAAAAATGAGAGGGTAATTTACAGGGCTGCGTCATTTACTAATTTCTTGGTTAATGACTGGAGTCTGTGCTGCTCTGACAGAAGGCACACAGGCTGCTGAGCGAGCTGCTCTTCTGCCCGTGGCCTGATTACACATAAACTCTGCAGAAGCCCAGCTAGGAAGGAGGATTCATTGAGGGTTTGTAAAAAGGTTGTGTGTTACCTGCTGCCATCCTGGATCTCTACTGTCCATTTTGGCCTCCTGACAATTGGTTTATAAGTTTCATTCTGCAACTAACTGAGAGCAGCATCTCTTCTGGGGATATTTTCCTCAACAGTTAAGCTCTGAGAATGTTCCCTCTGGGTAGTCTCAGCAGTCTTGTTTGGGAGCATCACATTGCTTCCTTGCAGGGATATAGGAAAGAAAATAGTTGCACAGCAGGGGATGTGCCACATGTGGTGGTGTTATTTCAAAAGAGGCTTGAGGAAGATTGATCTCCAGCTTCACCCCCAAGGTGAAAGTAATTCCTTTTATAAAGTGAGGACAACTCCACAATAGGATTGCTTACAAAAGAATCTGCATTCCTTCTGTGTGTATGGATATGCTGGTGCTGCTTAATTGTGATTCAGAAATGAACTTGTCCTGCTCATACCCTTTCACACAAGATGTTTATTAACTTGCTTCTTACTTTATTGAAGAAACAGAGCAGAAAAAAATCTAAATGCCCCATCTGTTTACAAGCAATCCACTGGCATCCTGGCATACCTACTGTGGGTCTCCCAGGATAGGGTCATGTCTTGAAGGAAGATCAACATGATTAGCAGGAGCTTCTACTCTACTATGGCAAATATCACACTTTTTTTTTTCAGGATATGCCAAAAAGAATCTCAACATGTAAAATGCCATGGGACACCTTAAGTGCCTAAATGTTATATTGCTCTTTGCCTTTACATTCTTCTCTACCGTTACACGCTACCATTAGACTCCCTACCATTCTCTACTATTAGGCTATTTCTAAGATACAGCACTTGGCATTGAATCTGTGGGCTTTTTTCAAGAAATACATGCATAAGTAAATAAAACCCCTCTTCTAATCAGACATGCTTACCTTGATTTCAGTCCCTCTGAAAATTCTTGGAAAACAAAACCCACCCCCCATCTGCTGTGCCCGGAATGATTAAGATTAGAAGCTCAGTGATGTTGAAGGTCCCTGGATGTAATAAGACTGCCTCTCAAATGCGTTGGCAGCTCAGCATAAGGACTTTGTGGAGAGGTTTCTGGTTGCTCTTGGGGCTTGATAGGGCGAGGTGGCAGGATGCACTGCAGGCTTCAGAGGGATTGATTATCTTGAAGGTCTTTGCCAACCTTGATGATGATTCTATGACTTCTTCATCCAACAAGCTAGAACTTCTGTGACCTGTGCTGAGCATCCACTAGTGTGAGGTGGAGCAGTGTAGGTATCTGTGCTGCACTGGGTTTTAGTCCCTCTGAGTACCTGGGGCAGGTCTTGCAAACACCTGCTGCAAACAGGTTACCAAGCAAAGATAATGTCACTTCAACGTGTCATACATGGATGTTTCCTGGCTCATATAATCTCCAGCAACGTTTCATGTTGTGCTAGTAATAAAACATCATGTGTTTTATAAAAATAAGTGTATCTTAAGAGGCTGTGACCTCAACTTAGCATCATTTGTAGTTTGACGTATGAGAGGCCAAGACATCCAGCACGTTACGAGCTTTACACAGGGTGCTGTTTAGCACCGTGCAGTTCAGCGATGTTTCACTAGCTGTTAATAAAACCTGAAGGTTACACATTGTTTTTGTGATGTCAGTGACAATTTACCACCACAAATTACTGAAAGTGATAATGCAGTGGAGTGATTCATCTCCAGTGTGCTCCTGTGTTTGGGGAGGGGAAGCGCAGCTCTCGTGTTGTTTGGCTGCTGGCACAAAATGACTAGCAATTGTCAAAAAGCATTTATTTGTCTCTCTTGACATTTCCTCCTAGCAACATGTAGTATATATATTTCCTATAAATTATAAGGCACTTCCCCCCCCATCCCCTCCAATTCTTTGTGAGGCAACAGCAAAATACTAAGTACAGGGAGAAGCGTACAGAAGCAAGGAGAAGGCGTGTGACCCTCAAGGCCTCCAGCAGAATTCCTTCTGTGAAGCCCACAAGCAATGTCTTAAAGGCATTCAGATTTAACTCTCCTCTGTTCTAACCAGCAGCCCTGAAGGGATTAAAGAACCTCCAAGAGTTTTGCCAATAGCTCTTGAGAAGCTGAGAGCACGCAAAAATCAAGCCTCAAAACTGAAACAAATAACATCTCTTATACCTGAATGGGTTTAAAATTGGTGTAATTTGCAAGAGAAAAATAGAAAAGCAAAGGCAAGAATGTTAATAAATCCCACAGTGTTTCTTCCAGGAAATTATATCACAAAGTGAAGTTGAAGGTGTGTAGATATTCATGTATGTACATATGTAAGTTGGATAACCAGAGGATGAGGCTTTACCTTAAGATCATTGTTTAAAATCAACTCCAGAAATCATTACACTTTGCTTTTTGAGGTGCCAGCAGTATCTTGGATGCCTTTAAAATAATCTGAGCTATGAGGATGCCACAGATTGAAATCTAGACAGAGAACTGAGTAGGGTTTAGTGGGAAAGGAGAGGAGTTTCTGTAGACAAGCTGAGCCACACTGTATCACAGCGTGGCAGAAGAGTCTGAAAAAGACTTTGCTGAGACAGGTTAGGTCAGTAAACATTAGAGCTGTATGATGAGCATGCTTTGTGATTTAGCTACACCAGCCCCTGCAGCAGAACTGACTTGGGGATGGAGTCTGTTTTGTCAAGATAAATATTTGAGGTGGGCATGGGACAAGAAAATTTTAATAAAGGTTGTAGCTGCATCCCAAATATATCCATACACCCTTGCTATCCCTGTCACTAAAAATCAGTGCTGTTCCTCTGCAGTTTTTGCATCATAATTGCAGTCTGGAGGCGAAAGAAACCGCTGGTGTATACTGGTCCTGGCAGGAGCACTTCCATGGCCAGTTCAGGAGCAACTTTGCCTATCTGTAGGGAGAACCTTTAGGTACATCATGTTCGTGGCCAAATCATGTTCATGGCTTCACATCCTGGGCAGCCTCCAGCTACCCTGCCTGCTGTAGTAGAGATGGCAGTGGGTAGAAGACATTGGCATCATCATTGCAGAGGCCTTGGCTTACTTCTTGATTTTGAAAGAGCGCTGATACTTTCTCAAGAGCAAATGGACTCTGAGTAGAGGTTACCTGTGTGGGCATCATATGTTGTGTCTTATAAGCAGTCCAGAATTCAATAATGCTGTCTCCCACAGTCTTTCTACTGTCCAAAATGTTGGTTATACTGTAAGCTCTTTGGTCAGCAAGTGGCACTTCACAGCAGGATTGGGTCTTGTGCCTGTGACGAGTGTGCAAAGGTGCAGTAAGGACACTGCCAGTATGTCCAGTGTGCCTTGAGCAGGGCTGTGGCCCTGCAGAAGTAGGTGATAAACACAAGCTGTACATTTCTAGCTCATGCTCAGGCTCCACCCAGGCTAAGGACTACAGCAGAAAATTATTCTGGGCACCACAGATTTTATTCATCAGCAACCTGTACAATGCAGTGCTTGAGGATGTACCAGCTGTACCCAGGGCAGTGGGAGCCTCAGAGAATAGTGGGTGTGAGCTGCCTGTCCACATGTGCCCTTGAACGTGGGAGGAAGAAATTCACTTTGCAAATGCTTGGTCTAAGCTTACCCCAAGGTGCAATACAACAAGGGTTAAAGACAAAATCATCTTGGAGGACTGAGTACTTACCCTCCAGAATATCATTTGAAATGTAGCCCTGGGTCCGAGATGAAAAACAGTTGCTTAAATCAGTTTCACTCCTCAGACATGAGAACTATGAAAGTTCTTATATATAATTTATCTTTCTTTTTATATGACTTCCTTTTTCATCTCCAGCTTTCAATACCTTGTTCCTTTTGACATCCTAGTCTAGGGCTAACATTTTAACATTCTGAAAGAAGCCAGGGCTATTTTTAGGCTTTTGAACAATGGTTTACTACTTTACATGTTGTAAAAGGAACAAAGTAGAACAGGAGACTCAACAGTCATACTATAGATTTATCTCTGAAGAAGGACCACCCAGCTGGAAGGCTTGGGGGCAGGAACTAACCTCAGGTGGGCAGGGTGATCCCAGCATAAAGCAGTGTGGGGAAAATACGTCCTTAAGTTCACGCTGGAAATTGGAAAGACACAGATAAAAGATGGAAATACTACAATGATTATGGTGACTCTTCTGATGTTTCATTAAAATGTTTTAAAACAGTACCCTGAGCTAAATGTTCAGGTCTCCCAGTGCTGCATTATTTCCTGTTCCTGCATATACATAAGTGGTAGTTGCAGAACATTTGTCTGAATTTCAGCTCTCACTGCACTAAACTCAAAGTGAAGCAAATTGCTCCTTAAAATTGAAAGTGCCAAAGGTTGTGAAATTGCCCTCTGAAGGTCCTGGTGTGCAGCAGCCAGGCAGCTCACGTACTGTATTTTGACATCCTTTTTATGTATTGGTGGTGCTGAATGCAACAGCAGCTGAACTCTGCTGGAGCTGGTGTCTGCTTGGGCTGACATCTTCCACCAAAACTGAGCATTTTCTGCTGCATTATGGACTTCTCACCATCAGCCCGTTTCTTTTTCCTTTTTCTTTCTTCTAATTTTTCACTGTCATAGTATCAAGACATTTCCCAGTATAAAATATGTAGGGATCTCCTGGAAAGAGTCCAGCAGAGGGCTACAAAGATGGTGAAGGGCCTAGAGAATCTCCCCTATGAGGAAAGGCTGAGTGAGCTGGGACTGTTCAGCCTTAGAAGACTGAGAGGGGATCTGATCAATCTTTCTCAACATCTGAAGTGTGGGACACAGGGGACATGGGCAGCCTCTTCTCAGTGTCTGTGGGGACAGGACAAGGGGCAATGGCCTCCAGTTGGAGCACAGGGAGTTCCCCACCAATCTGGGGAAGAACTTCTTCCCAGTGAGGGTGAGGGAGCCCTGGGACAGGCTGCCCAGGGGGTGTGGAGTCTCCTTCTCTGGAGAGATTCCAGCCCCGTCTGGACACGGACCTGTGTGCCCTGTCCTAGGGACCCTGCTTGGGCAGGGGGTTGGACCCCATGGGCTCTGGAGGTCCCTTCTAACCCCTACAATTCTGTGATTCTGTGGATTTATTTAATTAGCATAATTTATGTGTTTAAATCAAGCCTTCCCTAAGTATAACTTGGTGTGCTTTCACCTGGCTTTACTTTTCCCTGAAGCCGTGTGTGCTTTTATGGAGCAGCAGCTAGCAGGAGACAGTTGCTTAAACCACAAAGGCGTTTCCTTGTCTGCTTTCACTAACTTTTCTCCATTATATACTTGTAATGGGGAAGTTTACAAACAGGGTACCCAATATCTTCAGCAGAGGGTGTGAAGGAAATCCAGTTCCCATCTGCCTATCCTGTGCACTGTCACACGTTCTCTCTGTGAAGGAGAATTTAATCCTTTCAGGTAGTGGTGCCACCTCAGCAGGTCAGTCCCTTCCTAATGTACTGTTCACTCAGTGCTGACTGTGGTATTTAGAATTGAGCTGAGTGGATATAGGAGATTTTCCACCCCTTATTTGGAGAAAAGGCACTTGCTCATTTTGTGAACTGTTAGTAGATACACTATCAATTTCCCCTTGAATGGGAGTGTAGATACTGCACAGTTGGAGTATCCTGCATGTTGATCTGTTAAGCTATATATACAACTCATAGCCTGAAGTCTTTGATGCTCATGTATTTATAGAAGTGCTTGCTTAAAGCCTTAGGTTTTAAAGAAAATCTTATTAGTCTGTTGTGATAAGTACTCCTGAGTTGTAGATTTCAGTGGAAATTAAGAGGCTTTGCATCTTGATAGATAAGAGATCCAGCCACAAGCATGGTAGAATCAGCAGAGACTCTGGGCCATCTGAGTTGTAGACATGGAGTGAAACTTGGTTTTCTCTAGGTTTCAGTCCAGATTTGTTATCAACTGTTGCATGTAGGAATGAAGAACAAGGAGGGGTAATGTACTCTACAGAAATTTTTGAAACTAGAGCTTTTTCTGAAACATTTGTGAGGAATTGGAAAAAACCATCACAATGTCAATATATAAACCAAGACATCAGGAGACAGGAGATAACAGCTGAGTACCTTAATACCCAACCTGCAGGATTAATTTCTGCCTTTTTTTTTCCCAAGCTGTATCTAGTCTAATTTCAGTAGATATTAGAGGTAAGTTGTGTAAGATATTGTTGTGTTACCCCAGTCATTGAGGTATTTCTGTCACCTAAGGCTCTAGAATGAAGAGTCCAGCTTTATTCTGCACATTGTTTCCCAGCGCCTGCAGTGAGCCCTGCGGCATTTGGAAGTGCTGTCTGGACTTAATACAAACCCGATGGAGTTTGGGAGCTCCAAGGAGGTTTCTGATGATTTGCTCTTCCACTTGGACAAAAACATTGCTGTGTAATCTTTGAAAAGCCTTCCAGTAAGAAAAGACAGCTGGAAAGGGGAGAAGAGTTAGTTGCGGGGGAAGGGATAATCTTAGGTATGAGTCACTACAGCTTTATTCAGCTGTTGTCAGAGTGGTTCCAAAGAATGTTTATCAATACGGTGATAGGTGCTTCATATATATGAATATAAATATATATATTAAAATATATATGTTAGAATATCTGTGCTGAACTCCAGTGGGACCCTTCCTCAATTCAAGCAGGCAGGCAAACTTGAAGAAATGTATTTCTTTGTTTGAAGTGATGCATGTTTTTTTCAGACTAACAGTTAATTAACATTGAGAGATAAGGTGAGAGAGTGAAGGGAGGAGCTACATGGAATTGTAATGATAGATATTTTATGCTTGCAAATGACCCAGCAATATTGGGTCAGAATATGAAGAACTGGATAGAATCACAGAGCGTGAGACCTGCTTTTCTTTGGGGTGACAGTGAGTTCAAACTTTGTCCTGAATGCCACTGCAGTGTGCTGTGATGGATATGACAATAATCCAGGGAGTCAAGACTATTACAGTGGAAACTACATCCTCATTGAAATTGTTAAATTCCCATTTATTTCAGCCAGGGACTGGGTTTTACCTCTTTCTCCTGCTTCTTCTAGTAATCTGCTCTGGCACCTCTATTCCACTGAATGGATTGCTGTGCAGACTGCCAGGCTAGCAGCAGTCAAGCTGATAGATCAGCACAGCCCCACGCCGAGCTGCTAACTTGTGTCTCCAAAGTAACAGCAAGATGCCAGGCTCTGGAGTGCCTGTGCTGCTTCCAGCCTTGGGGGGAGACAGTCTCCAGTGGCTGGGGCTGTATGTGCTGTACCATGAGCCACTGCAGGCTGTGGAGGTCCCAAAAACCTTGGTGAAGTTGCTGCATGTTGATGTTACCTAGTTCTTGTGATGTGTGAAGTGCCTGTTGCTATGTCGGCACCTCCATAAAATGCTTTATGGAGATGAAAGAGACCAGAGACACCTCAGTGGTATGATTATTATAACAACTATTGTAATGCATTCTCTAAAAAATATTATACAAACTCCTGTGTCAAGGTCTCCAAACATATGTGTAGAATCCCAGCTGCCTGCGTTATGGAGAACTTGTTTCCCCCCCTCCCCTTTCTCTCTCTTCCCCCTTCAGCGTTTGAAATAACAATCACCTCTGCAGAATTCAGGGATAAAGCTGCAGCTGGCCTGTATGAAGATTTCTTTTGCTCCCACAGTGGGGTGTATAATTGACAGTAATGGCTGTAAAATCCAGAGCTCAGGGGCTGTGTTTTTTTTTTCCAACCATCACTCTGGAAAAGACAGAGTTTGATCAATGGCTGAGCATTTCAGGCTGTGTCAATAAACGCAGAATGTTAAAGACCTGCTTTAAGAATCAATCATCTAATTCAGTTTCTAAGCCTAACTGTTGTTTAAAAAGAAATAAGAGTAATAATGAAAACAAATTACCCTTGATTTAAATATTAATCTTATATGGTAATTGTGCCTGAATAAATATTTCAGTCGCAGAGAGTGGATTGTATTGTTACACATTAGAACTGTGCTGTGACTGGACTCAGTGTCCTGTATTTATATTTCCTAAAGAAGAGCTGAAATGCTTTGAAAGCTTTCTTCTGCTCTGGCTGCTCTGTGTGTGTCACTGTGTATTATGGTGTGCCTCTATGAGTGATGTATGCTAACTGAAGGAAGGAAAGGACTCAAATTGGCACAGGCTCCTCGCTGGGGTTGCTTCAGCCAGATGAAAATGATATATATCTTCATAAAGGCAGCAGCATTCACAGCACTGGGGGGTTGGTATTGTCTAGGAATGCGAAGCGCAGCTAAAAATTCTCTCTGTTGTAGTTTGAAGGGGAGCTGGTGTAGCAGATATAGTAAGTTAGTGCTACCAACCGTAATCCAGTTATAAAATGATGTGCCACTGAACTTTTCTGCTTTAAATAGACAGCTTGGATCTCTGGTCATTTAGGAAACTGCATCGTTAGCTACTGATTTTATTTGTCATTGTTTCCTTGCTGCACCTTGTGGAACTCTACTGCATTAGTGAAGACAAGAATTACCACCTAAACAGATCTCAGATTTGAAGAACTTCAAGACATACTGATGGAGAACTTAATATCTTTATTTGAAAGAGTGACAAGAAAGCAATTTTTTTCCTGTGACATATTACACATTTGAATGCAATGGGGTGGAATAAACCAGCTAGGAAAGAACTCAGGTTTTGAAAGCTAACTCTTTTATGGATTACCATGGGCTTTGCAGCTCATGGAGACTATGAAGGTGTGATATAGAAAAACTAGCAGTTTTTCAAGGTATTCTGCTCTGATGGATGCACTGCAAACAAGTCTAATCTATTAATGTAAAAGGATGAGGTTCTGCTTTTGTAACATCTCAGTTACCAAGATTTGTTTGGTTTTGTTTTTTTTTTTAAATCCTAATTTAGCCCTGAACTCTTCTTCCTGGCCTGTCAGGAAGAACTTTCAGACAAATCTCAAAGCCCTGAATCATATTCCCACTATCAGAAAGCTGTGGGGAAGAGTGGTGACGTAACTTGCACAGGGTCACTCACTGGAGTGACAGACCCAGTCATCTTCTGTGTTCTCAGTTCAGTACTTCATGTCAACACTGGTATTTCATGACCGTGGCTGCTCCTGTTGTATTCCTGCTTGGGAAGGGAGCCACTGCCATGGGAGCTACTCAGTTCAGTCCAGTTCTGATACTGAATATCATGTGGGATTTCAGCAACGGTGTAGGAACAGGGAGGTTTCTCTTTCCACCAGGTATGAATTTGGCTGCATTTCATGGGATAGATGAGAAGAGCAAAGGATCAGCATATTTTCAACATACAACTTCCTGAAAATAGGAGCACACTTTAATTTACACTCATCATACTGATGGAGGGGTCACTGTTTTCATACCTATGTGAGAAGTACCTGCTGTGGAACCACAAGCTGCTTCAAGCCTCATAATTTCCCTTTCTTACACAAATGGCTTCCAAGTTGTTCCTATTTCATCTTTTCTCCACTCAATTCAGCTGCCCACTTCTCCCATTTGTGTTATAACTTTGGCATCAATCCTTGATTTTTCCATATTTGAGAATGTTTTGTTCCTTAGCATTGGAAAAGATTTGGATATGAATTTGTTGCTGCTTCTTTTACATCTCCACTAAGTTTGCAGAACATAAACCTTCTTTTGCTAACAGAGTTCTAAATTATTAAATATGGAAATTAGAGATAGAGGCATATTTGGTAGCTTTTTCTTTTGGAGTTGTCAAAGAGAAATATGATTCATTTGTGTTACTGCGTGATTTTACCATGAAAAAGACTTGTTTTCCCTTACTTAACTTGCAGTTACAGCTACTCACTGTGTGTCCTAGGATGCTGAGATATAGAAAATAATCATATTGCCCTTTAAATTTACAGAGAGAGTGGTGAGAGGCTGGAACGGGCTTCCCAGAGAGGAGGTGGGTGCCCTGTCCCTGGAGGTGTTCAAGGCCAGGTTGGATGGGGCCCTGGGCAACCTTGTGTAGCTCCAGGCCTGGAGGTTGGTGGCCCTGCCTGTGACAGGGGGTTGGAGCTCTGTGATCCTTGGGGTTCCTTCCAACCTATACCATTCTCTGATTCTATGTGCTAATGAACATAAGCAACCCATCAGATAGTGAATGAGCTTGGTACTCTATGCTGAGCAGCTTAGTTCTGCGAGGAAGACTCATTTGTCCATGATAACATTATGAGATTTGGTTTACTGCTTTCCTTATATAGTCAGGATGTCTGGGAGCAAAAGTGTAGGTCATGCTCTTAATTACGTGGGAGACTTGTTTCAAGGGTCCTGTATTCCTGCAGGGGTCATTTTCATGCAGCATTGAACAAGGGTCAGGAGTAATTCTCTCCACATATAATTTGGTGAATTTACTGAGTTGAACTGGTGATTTTGCTGATAAATGAGAGCCTAGCTCAGCAGAGTATTTAAATTCATTCCTATTTAGCAGAGTACTTACACATGTGCTTAACTTATGAGATCAAGTCCCAGAAGACTGAAAGAGCTTGCTTCAGTGGTTTTCTGAGCAGGGGTCAACTTCTGAACTGGAACTTTAAAGAAAAACAGGGAGCTATAAAAGTTAGGGTGTATTTCAGCGAGCTGCCAGAAGGCAGAAGCCTGCTTTCTGTGTATTTGCTTCTGAGGAGTGAGTGTGTACGTGGATTCTTAGGGAGTGTGCTGCATCTTTTCACAGAGGGGTTAATCACTTGGTCTCTTCTGCTGGCTGCCTGCTTCTGAAAACCTAGTTTTGTGTGATTGGTGTAATGTTACTGGAGGGAATGACAGACACACAGATATACTGATTGCATAATCCTTTCTTTATTAAGGAACTAGGCAAAACCCCCCAAAACAGCTTGTTAGAGCCATAGCTGCCGCTGCAAAAAGTATTTCTTCCTAAGCATTTTATCCTATCTAATTTTAAACCTTTCCAGTCATTGTGTCTACCATGTCCTTTTGAGATGCTTCCACTCTCCTTTTGCTTTGAATTTGGTCCATATTTCCTGTTGTTTCTAATTATACTCTTCTGCCTACTTGCTCCTTGACGCTTAAATCCTTGAGATATTTGTGGAAAGTTAGCACTTTCTGTTGCTTCTGCCTTTTAAACCTCACCTACTGATTTTTTTCAGAAAATCACCAACCTGCCTTCTGCTCATCTTGATGTTGCTTCAAGTATTGCACATTCAGGCCCTCTGAAAATCCGGCAGATTTTCTAAAACTGGTAGAAGAAATAATTTTGTCCATCTCCTTCCAACTGTTGTGGCTTTTCTTTGTACCTTATCCTAAAGTCAAGCAGCTTGAGTTAAGCAAAAGCAAAACCATGCCTGAAAATCTGTTTATATTCATAGACTGTAATGATAATTTTGGCGGTGCAGTGTTTTAATTCCTCATGTAATTTGGTTGCTTTTATTATTCTGTTGGATTTCTCCACACATGTTCCAAGAATCAAGCTAGTGATGAGGTTCAAAGTATGTTGCCTATCTGAATTTTGCTTGGAGGAGATATTTTAAGTCTGTATTTTTGGTGATACTGTGTTCCAGCTAGTACACCCTTGTGGATTTTCCATTGCAGTGAAAGAAGTGTAATGTGTATATTTGCAATGGTTTCATGTTAGTCTTGCAGAGAAAGAGAGTCTACATTCAATTGAGTCATTAAAGACTCAAAATTGGACTATGAAACAATAGTGCAATAGCAGTAAGAGTATAAAACAAAGAAGGGCTGACAATTCAGGCAAACTGTCTGCCATGAAATGAAGTCCCCTTTGTGTTTTGATACACATTGTTTTCACCTCTGATCTCCTTGTTGTCTTCTTGTGAAGCTCTGCTGTTCATGAGAGGAAACCTGATTCACAAATTTCAATAAGGGTGGCAGATTTTGTAATGCCTCTGAGTAGGCATTGATCTGCACTTACTGCTTTTCTCTGTTACACGGATGATGTATGGACCTGCTGAAACTATTAATGATTACTAGAATTACTGAATTTATAATTATAATAATTAGGGTCTCTCTTTCTTTGCTTCCAGTTCAATAAAATCAATGTGTCTTTTTAAAGGGCTAAATGTACATCTTCCCACTGTCAATTCTAAAGATTGCTAAGCGAGTCCTAAGATCCTTCCAAGTAGGAGCAATGCAATTTGTGCTGCTGCTCAGCTCCAGTGTTGGTGGTTGTTTCTCACAGAATCTTCTTTTAAGATCCAAGATGAATATCCTCAAACTTATCAATCAAAGTAGATTTAAGGCTCAATTCACGTTAGAGAGACGTGTCCCATGTAGTAAGGAAGTTTACGTGATGTCGCATGTCCATCACGTGAGTTGACGGCATGAGAACCTTGCTCCTGTTAGGTGATAATTCTTTGTACCAACGCATTTCCCTAGTATTTCATGAAGCATTTAGCTAATTCATGCCATGTGTGTTTTCCCCTATGCTCCAATTTTCTTGTTATTATTTTTACTGAAGGAGGACTTTTGGAAACAGCAAGCAACTGTAGTTGCATTCTGACAGAGTGTATTGAGATAAGGTAATGAGAACCTACCATTTCTCAGCTTGCCTACTTAGATCAGTGAGTATTTAAAATCCATTCTTTTGTTTTCAGCTATATTGGGGTAGGGGAGGAGTTGTTTGGCTGGGGGTGATTTGAGGACGCAGAAACATGGAAGGAGTAATTTTGAATGAGGGAGCTATTATCAGCTATTACATGTTTCCAGGAGGTCTGCAGAGTTATTTAATGTTTTTCTGTGAGCACTTGTAGGAAGTGGAGCTGTGTTTGACCATACTATCCATTTCAGTGACTGGAGTGTGCTATGGTCCGGTCGGTCTGAGCAGTGGCTCATAGAAGGCTTCAGTTCCAGCCAGGGTGGCTCCTCTGACTGCTTTAACCATTAGACTAATCAGGTTCTGGAAGAGCCTTTCAGAGCAATAGGGATTTCAAATCCCTCAAGTGTTTTTAAAATGGAGCTTGATAAGTTTAGGAAGAGATTATATCATGTGGTGGTTATGGTGGCAGGAAGCTATCCATATGGACCAAGACCTCTTCCTGTCCAGACCAGCACTTAAATGCATCTCTCCCTGTGCTGAGTTATTTTTTCATCTAGAATGTATGATATCAGTTTTCATATGGACAGTTGGTCTTTGTGTTTCCTTTAGCAGCTCCTGGACCATTTGCATAAATAAGATTAGGAATGCTTGATAAGCAATTGGTGATGGTCGGATAGAAAAGGTAGACCTCACCAAAGGATGGTGGCTGAATGTGCTCACATGCATAAACCACTGCAAATTGTTATTGTTATTGGGATAGTTTGCTAGTCTCAGAACATCTTCTATAGGATAATTCTCTACAGCATAATTGCCGTGGTCATAGTTTGCCCCAATTTTTTGCCCTTACTATTTTCTTCATTGTGATTCCTCAGAGAGTATCCAAGGATTGGCAGGACATATGTATCCCCTTATACTTCAGCAATGCTTCTGAGTTCAGGTGCGCCTCAGCCTTGGGCTCAAACTGGTGAAAAGTCAGGTGCATCAACACTGGATGCAATGAGACCTAAAATGATGACACTACTTGACTTAATGGAATAGTTCAGGCTAATAAGAACATGAGTTCTATGAGCTTTTGAACTCATACAATTTTTAATGTCACAATTACATCAAAAACTATTATTTGATGTGACAGGACCTAGGACTGAACTGCAGACCTGTATCATCATCCTGTCTGTGTGATTTCATCATGGCTATCAGATTATCCCAAGGTGTATGGAGGGGAAACATCTGCTCAAACACTAAAACTGTGCCATAGCTGGGGCAGGGCGGGGGTACTGTATTTTGATCATTACAGATGAAGTAATTTAATGAGTGTACATACCTGTTAGCACCAGGCAAAGGCTGAAATATGTCAGTAGAGCAAAACAAATGTACAGACTGCACTGCATGCCCAGTTATCCAGATCTGCATTGCACACTGCCAACTTTAACATGTATAATATATAAAACAGATCAATATTTGCATATGCACTTACAGTCATCCTCAAATGATAGAATTTGGTAGAAGCCACCATGTCTTTCTGTATGTCCATACATGTCCATTCCTACAACAGTACTATTTTACTAATCTTTCAATATTTGTGTTATTGATCAGGTCTTCAGGCCCTTTCCTGTACTATATGTTTTTTCCATAAGGGTCTTGTTTCCCCTTATAGTAGAGCAAATACTAATGAGGTTGATGAAGCAGATGCTGCATTCTAGGCAGCTTGGTTGGTTGTGCTCACAAGTGCTGTGCAGCTGGTAAATGAGATTGTGGAGGTGAACGGATGAAAAGCAGAGGTGACAGTTTTCCATTTAGTGCTGGTGATCAGATCCTGTTTTGCTGTAGGACAGACAGCAAATAGCCTGGCAGAGCATGGTGTTACTTAATTTTCAGGTTTTAGTAAATGCAGTCTCTTGATACCACCTTTCTTAGCATGCCTCCAGATCCATTATTTTCACCGTAAGAATTTGTTTGTGAAAGGAGCTTTCTTGTCCCTACATATTAACACCATGTTTCAATTAAACTTGCACAGAATAGATTGTAAAACCACTTGTGGTGGAAAAGAACAGAAGCCTAAAAAACATGGAGATGACTTCCAGTTACTTGGTCGTGGCCAAGTTGCAGATCTTTAAGAACTGATGGGAGACAAGACTTTGTTCTTCTGGCTGCTGGTGTCCCTTACACATGGGTGTTGATCTATGAAGTACAGGTTGAAGTGCCCAGCTGTCCCAGAATTTCTGTAAGATCACAAAAAAGTCTAAATTATATTCCTCTTTGGAAAAAACATGTGAGAATTTTTAAACCATGCAAACTTAATCCAACACTGGAATTGGCCCTGCTTTGAGAAAGGCGTTTGACCAGATGGCTTGCAGAGGTCCCTTTCAAGCAAGATTAGCCTATAATTCTGTGATTTAAAAATATATTTTAGCCTAAAGGTTTTCAGAAAGCTCTGTGTGTATGTGTGTGGATAGGGGCAATGTATATATTCTCTCTTCACTTTATTTTCCATGGTATTGCTTAAAAATAAGAGAGATTCCGGAAGCAGCTTTTATTTCATATTAAGGAAGCTGGAAAGCATTTCTTTTCTAATTCAAGACTTGGCAGATACTGAACATTTGGGTAAAGAAAACATCTTTTTTTTTTAATGCTGAGGAGAACCTTACACTCTGCAAGATGTTCAAGATCAGCAAAAATACTTGCTGAATAGTTCACAGCAGAGGAAGTTCCTGTACTTGAGGATAGTCATCTCATAGATTGGATATGCCTTGGCAGATCTCACCAAAGCAGCTACTAATTTTGAAATATATCGAGTCATTGAGTCTTCTGAAATATAAGGCTGCTTTTACATGTGATTGCATTTGCTGAACTGGAGTGGACACTAATAAGCAAGGCATAAATAGGTGTGTTACTGATCTCATCGTGGAGCCATGAATGGACCTATGTGCCAAAATACTGGGTCTCCCACTCTGGATTTAGGACTGCAATTAAATTTTAAAAGTGGATAGGGGAGATAAATTTTGGATTCCAAAGTCAAATGACCAAGGTGGGCATCACAGAGAGCAGCTGATCTCAGAAGCATGGATTATAAAGCAGCAAAATGCTGCATCTCAGATGTGAGTGTGTAAATAGTAACTTAGCCTGGTAAGCTGAAAGAACTGGGGCTGTTCAGCCTTGAGAAAATAAGGCTAAGAGAGGATCTTATTGGTGTTTTTAAATATCTCAAGTGTGGGACACAGGGGGACATGGCCAGTCTCTTCTCAGTGTCTGTGGGGACAGGACAAGGGGCGATGGGCTCAAGTTGGAGCACAGGGAGTTCCACACCAATGTGGGGAAGAACTTCCTGCTGAGGGTGAGGGAGCCCTGGGACAGGCTGCCCAGGGGGTGTGGAGTCTCCTCCTTTTGAGATTATGCTTTGGCAGAGGGGTTGGACCTTATTATCTCTTGACGTCCCATCCAGCCCCTACAATTCTGTGACTCTGTGAAAGTATCACTTCTTGGGGAGACTCACTCTAGAAGTACCTTTTAGACCAGTAACTGGGCTAGTTTGGCCACTGAATATTGAGTGAAGTCTCAGAATTGACAAGATGCCTCCTGTGTGGGTGTATATGAGCCAAGGACTTCTCTTGAGCTTGTGTGTGGTCATCACTGGGACAGTGCCCTATTGCCTTCATTAAACTCTGGAACTCGAAGGTTTCTCGCAAAGCACACGTGCAGACAACTTTGTCTATACAGTTGCCTTTTAGGTATAAATAACTACTAAAAGAGACTTATTCTGAATTGAGCTAGTCTAATCCCACATAAATTTCTGTACAACTAAAATTCGTAGTTTATAAGGAGTTTCAGGGGGATAAATATTTGCAGGATGAGGAACAAATGTCTCTGCAGGGTAGTGTGTTGAGCACAGTGCTTGATCTCATGATTTGGTAGGCTGGGATCACTCAATAGCAGCACTGGCACTGTAATTTTTTAGTATGAAAATACTGGCTCTCACTCCTTGCTGATCAGTAGTGTATTTGTGCGACTCCTCCTGTTCCACAAAAGGTCACTTTTATTTTCAGGAGACTGTGATAATGAAGTGATAGTGACAGTGTTAACAGTCTGGGAAATTGTAATGTGAATGAAATATCTAAGGCTTTTTTTAGGAACACTCTAGGGTGGGATTGATCTAAAGGCTTAGGTGTGGGGGTCATGGTCTAAGAGCCAAAGTCCTATAGAGCTGCCAGTCCCCAGGCCGACCAAGGATATAGAATGAACACATCACCTCCCTGTATACCAGAGTGTTACTTAATTCAGGCCTTTATGCTTCAGTTTCCTACCTGTAAAGTGACTATTATGTTAATCTTTGCCCTATATTTCCTTTGGTCAGTTAAGACAACCATCACCCTTTTCTGTAGTTGTCTCGTAGAGCATAGTCAAAGCCTTAAACCAATGCTGTAGAAACTCTACCAATTAATAAGTCATTTGTGGCTGCTTGCCTGTGTTCCTCTTTTGCAGTTTTACCACACTTATATGTAAGTTATGTTCTATTTATTGTTATTTTTATGCTGAGGACAATAAAAAAGCAGCAGGTAGGGAAGGATTGATGTATTTCTGGTGTTTTATTAAGACTTCGTACTGTCAGTAAAACTGTTTTCTTAGCCCTGCAATTCAGTAATGGCACCTGCATGGTAACTGCAGGTTCTCTGCTGCTGCCTCACAATCAGGCTGCTTCAGAAGTACTCAATGTTTACTGACTACTGTGCTGAATAATTTATTGAATGATTATTAGGCTAGATGTAATAAAGTCAATGTTGATTTACCATTCCCTTAGCATAATGTGGTAAATGATCACTGGATTTACTATGTCAAGAGATGCTCAGGATCATGGTTCTGAACTGAAATGCTGGCTTGGTGGAAAATCAAGTTTTAAATTGATATTGAAAGTTCTGCTAATTTTTACCTGCTTTTCAATGGTCTGACTTACTTAGCAAAAGTGCTATCAACACCTGGAAAATTGTATAGTGAAAAATTGATATGAAAATAGCAAAAAAAAGTCAAATAAATAATTCAGCAAATATTTCTCGACCAGCACTGCTGATGTCATGCTCCAGAGAGATGGATCAATTTTTTTAAAAATAACTTTATCACATGATTAGCAGCCTCATTTTTCTGTGGCTTTTTTTCTTGGTAGTTGGTTCACTTCATACACTGATTCCTGAAGAAAAATGATTTTTCAGCCTACCATCACTGAATTTTTAATAGTAAGATGACAATGAATAAAATTAAAGTTTAATGTACTGCTGTATGTATCACTGTATCTTGATATATCAATGCTGAATAATGATCTTTGCTATGATGCAGTGGACTAGATTCTACCAGTACTGTTGGGGTTTTTTTCAGAATACCCTCTCTGACCTTGGGAAGGTCCAAATCTCACTTTCCTGTCTAAAATATTCCTTCATTTTATTATTTGTTTAGACTGGGACCAGGGACTTTATAAGTATAGAGTGTGTATATTCCAGTTCACTGGCAACATATGGTGCAGGTATTGCTACATAAGGATTAGGTTTTTTACAATAGAATTCTAACTTTTGGGGTAAACTTAAGCAAAGGAGGGGTGGAAATCCTGCTAGCCTTGCCAGCTAGATTTATACCTACTGAATGGATTTGGGGGATCAAGTATTGGATATGTTGAGCTCACGTCCTGGAGCCCAGCCAGCTACTCAGCTGCTGGAAAGCAATATCATGCTGTTAACTTGTTATGTTTAATGTCAAATCTTGCAATATTTGAGGGTTTTTTTACCTTAAATCCGAGTTGTAGGAATAAAATAGTTCCCTGAAAGGCTGCAATTTCTATCCTGTATAAAAGCTTTTCCAAAAAAAGCTGGAAAATATTAATTGATTGCACTCTAGTTCAGAAACCAGAAGGAAAAGACAATCAGGCTCATTAAAACAAAGAGTGTCTCTATGACTGTAAGATGATTTTAAGGGCTTTTAGATTATCACTTTTGTACATATGAGGCTAGTAAAAGAACCCCAACCTGGAGACATAAACCTTCCAGAGATGGCACATCAGTAGCAGAATGCTTTGCTCAGCTTTGTCTTCCCATATTGTGTGGAAGAGTTTGAGTTGAGCCCGAAGCAGGCGTGTTGGTGTGCACTGGTTTAGGGTAGGAAGCCAAAAGGCAGCGTGTTTTGATCACTAAAGTTAAAAATAAATCACACAATACCCAGAAAAAATATAAAAAGTGGATGTGAAGTTTACACCCATCATCATCTCTCACATGGGGATTTTGAAATCACCCCCCTGGAAGAAGTCAATCAGCATTTCCAAAGCAATAGCCTATTGTGTGGGGATGAGCACCAAAAAAAGAGCCCAAATAAATTAGCCTACAGTAACTCACGCTGTTCCTTTCTCACTCTGTGCTTTTTATTCCTCAGATGTCAGTATTATGGTCTCCTTGTCAGTGATTCCACATTTTTTACTTACACATCCTATACACGTAATTTCTGGGATGCTATCAAACATGCCAAGCAGAAGTAGTTTATTGCATTGCAAGTACCTGTTTATGCAGAAGAGATGTGATCTCTATCTCTCTGGTAAATATGGAGAGGAATGCAAATGTATCCCCCTGCCACAACAGTTTGACTCTCATGTAAAGGCTTCTTAAAACAAACAAAAAACCCCCACAAATAAAATCATGCACTTTCCTGCAACTGGAGTTATGGGTATTTGTTATGAATTCAGCAAAGACCAGACAGGCAGTCTTTTCTTGGTGAAGCTGAAAGTTTATCAGAACCCTTTCCTGACTACTTTAAATACTGGGGGAAAGATTTACTTAATTGAGAAGGGAGTTTGAACCTGTATTTTCTTTTTTCTTCCCCCCCCCCCTTATTTCTGTATATTATCTGCACTGTCTCTTCTTCCCATTCATCTGGATTTTTAAGGTGTTTCTCACAAAGTAACTACACACTTCAAGCCTCCTTGTTTATTTTTCTATCATTCTCCTTTTATCTACCTTTTACTGTAGATTTTCTACTCTTCAATCTCTCACATCCTTCTGCAACAGGTCATTTTTCTTCTCTCTGTGATGGTTTTGGGTTTTTTTAATTTCTCCTAGTTTCATCTTCCTGTTTTTCCTCACCCAAAATCTATTTAGGAGGAGGAAACTATGTTTCTTGGTGACATCCTTTCTGTAGAAGGAGCATGAGTGTAATGCTTGGGCATTACAGGGGAGCTCTAGGGAGCAAGATTATTAAGCAGAAAGTACAGAAAAGGAAGAATACCAAAGGAAAGGCTGATTCTCTAGTGGTCCTTTGAATTCCCTTTGACCTCCTGACATTTGGTTGGGAAACACATATTCTTTCATGATAATAACAGGAGTAATGGCTTGCAATTCCAAAATGGATGGGCAAAAATATTATGTAAAGCTATTCTTCCTGAAATGGGTCACATGCTGAATAAAATACCTTAGAAAAAGCTTTTTAAAAAGGCTGTATAAGAAATTGCTTCAGAAAGTTGTGGTGCTCCGTTGCAAAATATTTTGTTTTCACTGCTCATTGTTATGCCCTTCCCCCTACATCTCATATTGTTTTATGGTATTTCTTACCACACAAGGAAGAAGTTATATTTAATGCATATTGCCCCTGCTGGCTCTGTGTGGTGGCAGGACAGATGACAGCAAGCCTTAAAACCTTTTTGCAACCCAACTGATAGAGCTGGAAATAGCTAGCCTGGTGTTCTTATCTGGTATGACAACAGAGCATATTATCTTACTTTTACCCAAAGATTTGTACTTATTTTTAAATCACTTTCTGAAATGCCACCTTATTCCATTTTGTGTGTATAAATCATCTTATACACTTTGTGGTGTATAAATCATCTTATCCCTCTTTTTATGGAAAGTCATTTTCAGTTTAATTTTCTCTCTCTGCTGTAGAATGGGGATAACGTTTTTCACAAAGTCCCTCAGGCCCCGTGGGGTCAGCTGTGCTGCTGTGGCCCGTCTCACACGCTACAAAGTTTTCCCAGTTATCCCTGGAAATGTTTCTTCTTTTCCTGAGCACTGCTGTTCCCACCTCTCAGCCCGAGTCTGAGACAGGCTCTCCCAGACTCTTTCAGTACCCTGCAGGAGATGTGCTGGAGACCTGGGTACATGTGGAAGTAGAGAAGAATAAAGATTGCCTTCTTTCTCTCTTCTCCCCAAGGCTCTTTCATTAACATTCCTATGATATATCTTATTTAGCATATTCATAGCTTTAGGCTTCTGGTGTCCGTTATAGCCTTCTAAAGACAGTGATAAAACCTTATACGTTGCATTATGAGAAACATTACATGGCCAGTCATTTTAGTAGGTTCAGAAAGAATCTTGTTTTCTGAGCATTATGTAAAGATAAAGGCGATACCACCACTAGAGAAATTGGGGATGGAGTACTTGAACGGGCTTACACACTGCCAGCATCCAGTGGCTGCTCTTGGGTTTACAGGGGCTCTTCTTGAAAACCATCTCTTGCAGGTTGTACCATCATCCCTGGAGACCCAGAAGAGTGGCTGGTCCTTTCTCTAAAGAAACTTGCCATAATGGCAGGTGGTAGCAACAGGCCATTGGCCACCAGTCTCTTGGATTTAAAAGGACTCTCAGGCCATAGAAAAGCAGAAGGGAGTTTGAGGGGGGGGTGTGTTTGGTTGTTTTTTCTTTTAAATTGCCTCAGCCAGGGATGTGTCAGAAGAAGCAGGTGCAGAACAGATCTGTGGAGGTAGGAAATGCTTGCCTAGAGACAGGACAGAGTTTCCCATTGCTCTTAATTTGTCAGAGCTGCTTGGTCTTTTGTTAGCCAGGAAATAAAAGGCAGATTAAGAAATACCCTGCAAATGTGCCTGTGCTGTCCTGGCTGACAGGAGGGAAGAGCAGTCTGCTCCATTCCAATGAAGTTTCCTCTTTTTTTCCCCTGTCTGCCTTGTCTGCAGATTGGGCTGAGACCCTTTAAAAATGTGTCTACACGGCACAGAGCTCAGCAGGGCTCTGTTCACGGGGAGAGTTTATTGGCATCACAGCGAACTCCATTACAGTTTAACTCTCAACTATAAACAGCCAAACCCCATGTGAAGGATTTGACTTTAAATTAACATCAAGAACCGTTTCGCTTTGGCCACTCTTCAACTCAGCTTGGATTGCTGTGGTGAACCTTCCAGTTTGTCCATTGTAAACTTCCTAATCGTGTAGCCTCCCATATTGTAGCTAACACTGCTGCAGTGCTCTTGGTAGCAATAATGGTTTTAGTGTTAGCAAAGACGAGCTGCCAGCATGCTACAGCGTTATAGTGACCATAAAGCCTGTGCCTACCTTGAGGAGGATTAAGCAGTGCATCATTTCAAGTAGCAGTGCCTGACTCCCCAGTAGAAACATTCCTATTGTACCAAGCCACTTTGACTTCCCCACAAATAGTTGTATGTGAGTGGACCTCAGCAATGAATATTCTTTGCCCAAATATTCTCCATTTATATTTTTAAACTGTATTTTCTGAAGGACGACTTTTTCACTTCTCTGTTGAAAGATTTCAGTTGCTAAATGCTGCTTAGGAAAGCTGTAAATTTGGGACACAGATACACAGGACTTGCACGTATAGCAGGATCATCATAGTAAGTGATGAGTAAAGTAATGAAACAGAAGTTCCTGACCCGCTGCTGACAGCCTGGGTCTGATCATAGGTCATGCAATACTTTCACTTTTTTTTTCTTTTTTTTAATACATCTTTAGCAGCAGTAATGAGATTCTTATTGATCTTTGGGTGCTCTGTAATCCTGTCATTTGAAGGTGTTTAGTATTTCTAAGAGAAGCTGCTTCAACCAGTTTCTATCAAAATTACGTTTGGTAGCAAAGCGTGTGTAGTGGTGGCTACAAGAACTTCATTAAAATACCTGTTTTAAAGGAGTAATGAAAAGAAAATATTAGCATTTTTGGAGGGGTTACTCTACTTGTGCCATAGTAGTTCAAGAATTAAAGGACCATGCTCCACTTCCCCCATTTTTTCCTCCCTTCCTTGTTTTCCTGTATCCTGATCCCTTTTCTCCTAATCCCAAACATACCTGGTAAAGATTCAGCTGATTGCCTCTTTTGGCAGTCATTGATTGCCTCTTTTGGCAATCATTTGGTATGTCCATGGTATTCTGCCCTGCAGAAATCCCTCCCTGCTCTTACCGGACACGTTTCTGGTGACAGCACCGAGCTGGTGACTGGGAGCAGCAGACAGCAATGCAGAAATGAAGGCAGCCACCCTGAATAGAACCATAAACCCCAGGTTCATTATATGAAGATTAAATTAGTTCTTTAAACAGAGCAACTGCGACAGAACATACTGTACAAAGCAGCATCGCTGCCAGGTATTTATAGGCAAAGCATTGCCCGCTCAGGTGACAATCGCCACAGCTGTATAAAGCAGCTTTCTGATCCTGCCCAGGTCAGCATGAAATGAGCCTGCATTCAGTGCCAGTTTAGAAATTGTGCTCTTTTTTTTTCCCCCTCCTGACATGAAGAAATGAGAAACTGAACACAATGTGTTCCATTCTGGAAACGCAGAGGCTCCTTTTAAATTCCATCCAGGGTAGCAAGAGCTCGATGTAGCCATTAAAATCCAAACCTTGAAGGTGATAAGATTAAACTCTTGAAGCAGCAGCTTTGGGTAAAGTATTGGATTTCATCAGCGTGATAAAAATCTCCAAGTATTTTGGGAAGAATCCCAAACTGGGTTTGTTGTCATAACTGGTTTCATAAAAAATAAATGCCTCGGTTTAGCTCTTTTTTTCTGCATCAGCTGGGAAAACCTGCTGCGTTTGGGGCACATTCAGGGGTTCTCTAATCAGTTGCTGAAATGTTTCCACTCTCCAGCGTAACTGGCTTGTGACACCTGAGTGCTGTGCCATTCTTCCTCTCCTTGAGTATTATCCCAGTGAAATCCTGCTCTTCCCTTTCCCCTCCACGCTGACACTGAAGATCTGTTCGTCCTTCAGTGCTGCAGAAGGAAAAGCACTGTCATTCTCAGTGTCCCCTGGATTTCTGCACCGCTACAAAATTCTGCATTCCTCAACAACTTCACAGTAAATTGAGTATTTTCTAGTCTCTATAAATGCCATTGGACTATGGAGCTCACCTTGCCAAGGTACACAATAGAAACTTCACTGCATTGCTTTTTGTACAGTGGCTGGTTTTATAACAAGCTCTGCAGGAACGCCATCGATGAGCCCCTGTCCAATTTCCCCTCTTTATATCTCTGCTTTATGGTATTCACTTACATGAATCATGTAACCTAAGGAAGGACAGCATGTAAAGACAAAGGTACCAGTAACCCCAGTGATGCCAGAGTATCCTGGGAAATCACATCTAGGAACTCTTTTCTAGTGTTTTTTACTCAAGGATCTGGGCAGGATTGGGTAATATTAAATCATCCAGTTTTTTAAAACTCTTCTTTCCCACAACAACCTCAATTTTCTGTAATTCCTGTCTGGGCAAAGGATAAAAGAAGCTTCAGACAGACATTCACAGCAAGGAAGCAGCATAGCCAAAAATTAATTCCAAGTTTTCCAGTTCTCTGCTCCCTGCTGCCCGGGTTCCCAGACCCCATCCTGAGCTGTAACTGCTCTTCCATGCCTCTTTTTAAGAAGCAGAACATGCTTTTCATGCAGTAGTTTCCCATTACAAGGAGTGATACCCTTTAGATTTGCTCATGTGTTGCATTAACGGGGAGGAAGCACCATGTGCTCATTAAAGGGAGAGCCTCTGAGTCAGGATTTTTAGGCTGTAGCTTTAACTTGAGCTTTACCTTGGTTTGATTTTCCCTCCTCCTGTAAAATGGAGCAGTGCTTAGTGATCCTTGTCACAGAGTGTTACTAAACCACTTGAATGTACAGGGAAGACAAGTGCAAATGATTAATTCATTATTAAATCCATCATCCCACCAAATCCTTCCTTTGGAAGAGACTTAATCCAATGTTTTATTAATATAAAAGCAATTATATTGTTTGGCTTATCAGTCAAATGAATGGAACCTTTCTTCTCCTGTCTTCCTTCCAGTGCGGATGGCCCTTCCTCTGAAATCATGCAGATTGATTTTGAAATTGAAGACTTAATTGATTTACCCGGGACCCAGCTCATCACCTGGCAGGTAGAATACCCTGGAGATACAACATCTGACCTAGGAATCTCCAAGATCTACGTAAACCAGAAGGACCTGGTAGGAGTTCTCCCTTTGGCTATGGTAAGAAAGCGTCTGGCATTCTGCAAGTTTTTAATGTTGCTTTACAACTCGGGGGTCTGGCAGATGCAAATGATCTGGGGAAATGGGTGGGGGACAGAAAGATTCAGTGCCTTGAGAAACAGATACTAACTGGGGGTTGCTTCATTCAGCAGTGAAACTACATGAGGGTAAGCCATACCCAGTCACACTCTCTCTGATCAGCACACTGGCTTCTTGGAGGCAGAAGCTGATTTCATGGCATTCCCAGTGTTCAGAAGTCACTGTTATTGGTGCATGAAGTGGTTTACTGGGACACTCAGCATGTTGTATGTGTAACTGGAATCATAAGGGCTCTTACATTTGGTCCAATCTTTAAGGACTCCCTGAATCACAGGGTTTTTTCAGTTTTCTTTTAATTCTGCCTCCACATTCATTTAAGAGTGAGAAAAGAAATGAAAGTCATGGCATGACTTCTGAGCAACCTTTAATGACCCAGGGAACACAAAACACAGTATGTAGCCAACTGTCTGTTCTACATTCCAATGGGTTGCCACCCCATCACAGTGTAAAACAGAGGTCTTGAAAAATACCTGACTCTTTAGCCTTGGTCTCAGCTAAAAAGCCTGTTAGGGACCCAAACGAGTGCAGGCAGAACTTCTGTGCATTTCCTCTCCTCTCCTCTTCACGTTTTTTCAGCGTTAGTACTGAAGTGCACTTGTCTAAGGCTGGCTGTGCCTCATTTGTGTTCTTAGACAATCTGTTAGAAAATATTGACACGTTATTATTTAGTGCTGAAAGGAAACCAAAAATCAATCCCAGAGCATTTAAAAAAATGTAACCTGGATGTTTGCCTGGTGATAGCCAGTTAATTATGCCATTACTGTGTCTGAAGGTGTTCTCTGTACTTCCAGACTCACAGAGCTGCTAATGGCTGTTATTGTTATTTACTGAGTTTACTCAGATGTTGTGATTCTTTACTTCATCAGAAATACTTCTTTTCTTTTGTGACGGCTCATCCTTTCATTACCAAGGTGTATGTCACAGTTGAAGGAGCTCTCCCCATCTGGAATTGTGGCCATCTAACAAACTAGAGTTGTGTTTCTAATCCTTTTACTTTGCATGACTCTTTTCATGGGCTAGTTCCTTCTGTGGAACAGTGGGTTATCTCTGCTGGGTTTTGATAAGAGAAGAGGCTTTCAGGTCTGCAGATGGGACCCTGATGTGCAGTGGCACAAGTTCTGGAGTATTGAGGGTTAAGGCTGTAGTGCTGGTCTGATTTACATAATAGGAGATGTGGGAATTTTTATTTGCTCCATTCCTTAATGGAAAGATAGAAGATTTCTTTCCTGGGGGTTCCAATGGTTGCAGAAAGCACGAGTTCTTCTCATACATGCCCATGGTGGCTTTATTATCAAGTGATATGGTGGCAAAAATGATTTGTAAGAACAAAAATAGATTTTCCTGGCAAATCAAGTCCCTCTACTAATTTCCATTTAAAATAAAAAGGCCTATTTTCCAGAATCACAGAAGTCTATGCACAAAGGTCACATGAAGTCTATAAATGTTTCAGTAGGCAGCATTTTACAAGGCAACAGGTGTTGGGATAAAGGGTAAGAGAGAAAGCAAAGATAAATGGCAGGGGTCCCCTAATTACTGACACACTGGGACCAGTTTTAACCATCTTTGTATTAACTGGAGTGTCAGGGAAGAAACTCTGGGGTAGCACAAATCTCCAAATCTTTGTCATATTTCATTTTGTGCTTAGGAAATGATGATTCAGGTGCAGACCTTTCAAGACGTGTAACTTACATTAATTTGGTACTTCACATTTCCCTGTGACCTTAGCAATGCCAGTTTGCAATTCAAAAAATTTTTAAAAAGATAATAATTTCTGCTCTTCCACTTAAGAAGAGCCACAATGAAAACAAGGTGTTATATTATTTCTTTGTTTCCAGAGGCTGGGGTTAATTTGGGTTAGTTTGGTTGGGCTTCTTAGCAGATCATGTAATTCCATGTTTAGAAGCACCAAACAGAAATGCTGTTGAATACTTCAAGAACAGGTTAATTTTTCAAAAGAACAATTTTACTGTTTTAATATTAAGCAGAACTGTGGGGTTTTTTCAATAGACTAGCAAAATCCATTTCTGCACCATCTCTGTGTTCTGTAGTGGTTTCTGCTGGCTCGTACGGGTTTGTAAATTGCAAAGCAGAAGATTGGCCAATTTAGAGCTTCCTGGGTTTTTTTAGGGGGGGGGGGGTTCCTTTTTGTGTTACAAAATGCTGCAGTGGAAAGACTTAAATATATATATATATATCAGCATCAGGACACACTGGAAATGCCTGCCTTCTGCTGAAGTGATTAGGACACTCAGAGCACTTGCCTTACCTTTCTCTAGTGCATTTTTCTTCCTGTGACACATTAGCAGTCCAGATTTTGAGATGGCTGGAGGATCCTAGACCAATAATGGCAACACAAGTCACAGTAGTACACAAGCTGTAGGAGGTATTTTATGGATGTGCAGGGCACCACAAAGGCTGTCATTTTTGGTATTTAAATATCAACCCACCTTGGTAAGCCGATGGGACCCTGGCTGGCCCTTGTTAACAGGCTGGGAATAGCATGGGAGAAGACATTTAGTTTAAGAACATTGTAAGAGCCTGTGAGCACCTGTTTGGGTATTTGTAGTGAGTGATCCTTTCCCTTAAGCCTGATGAAATACAAAGATGTTTATCCAGGGTTGTAAAAAAATTATTGGCCTCTTACCCTGATTGCTTTGCAGTGGCTCTTATAGCCACATAGCAATCTCTTGCCTTGCTGGCAGAAACATCCACTAAAACCCATGGAAGAGGTGGATATTTGTGTGGTGTCATGTTCTTCACCAGCACAGTTTCTACTTTAATTTCTTGCATGGGCACTATTCAAAATACTCCCAGTTCCCTTCCAGCTTTCTCACTGCAAGGTCTGGGCCTGCACGCAGGGAACTGGTAAGGAAGGGTCTTAAGAGTATGTTGAAAATGGGTGTAGAAACAAAGGGCTTAAGAACATGTAGAGAAAGAGAGAGTGCTTGATTATGGGAGGAGAATTCTGGATGAGGAGTGCCAGAGCATTACTCCATGGTAATTATGGGCAACTTGACACAATGCAAATCACAAGTAAATAGTGAAGAAGCGAAGACCTTCTATGTTGTTCTTTGTTGTCAGCTAAATTACATATTAATTATCATTAAAAGTAATTCTCTTAACATTTACCCATAACAGGGTTGTCTTTGAGACAGAAAACCTAGCACCTCTTAAGACCTTTGAAATACTGTATTAAAAAGTCATAGGGTCCACTTGTTCATTAACTGTCTTGAACATGCTAAATTGCTTTGGCTTTTTGAGATAAGGACTCACAATCTAGTCTGAACAGCCAGTGAGAATAATATGCCCGAATCTTCTAGAAGGTGACATTATTTTCTATTGGCATCCTAAAGAATCATCTTCCAATTCCTGTTTGGCTTCTTTCTGGTGTTTCTTCCCCGTTTTATTTCACTCTCATTTTGTTAGGTGATGAACAGTATGGGTTTAATCACTCAAATTGTGTGTTTGCTGCTATTGATTATTGTTGCTTTTTAAACATTCTGTCAGCTCTTTCATAATTATGGTGCTCACCTTTTGTTGAACCTTAATGATCAGGTGAGAATGAGAGACGGGCAAGTTCTGTAGCCATCTGTGTACATACAAGATAATCCCTCCTGAGAAAGGCAGAGGCCAGAGATGACATGCTGGTAAATGGATAAGTTGAAATCTGTTCTGTAAATAATAAAAGCCATGAATAGTGAAAATACCGGGGCTGGTTCATAACCCAACCAGCTCTTAATCTGGAAATCACCTATTTTACCTGTGTGTATACTCTAAACCTATTCTGTCTGTGCTTTAATTAGCAATCTGATAAGGAATCAGGGCAAAACACCTGTTTCATAAATCTTATAGGGGTGATCTTGGTCCCAGGGTTGATAAATTCCTTATTAGAGTAGCCCTTAGACTAGAAAATATATTGTGTTAACTTTACTTTCTCCTAGAATGGAGAAAAAAAATAGATGTAGGATGCTCAGTGTCCCTTCAGAAATTTCTTGAAAAGGTTACATGTTCCTGACCTTCAATTTTTGATAAATTGTTGTCTGCGCACGTGTTTTAAATTTATAAATCAGCAAACCAATATGTGAGTAAGCCTGGCTCACACACATGCAGCTGCCCTGGTGTTCAAAGCTTTATTAGAAGTATGAGTGTGGACCAGATGTTTCAGGTGGTGGCAGGAGAAGGGAAGCTGATGAAGAAGCCAGGTAGTTGGATGTTGGGCACCCACGAGTATAAAACCTCTGTGAACCTGGGTTGCTTTCTTGAGAGACTCCCCAGCCCTCACAGCTGATGAACTGATCCTAATGCCAGCTGTAGTAGGCTGCCTTGTATGGTCTGTGCAAGAGCAGAAAAGTTTTGCCTTCCACAGCGGGTACTCTTGAGTACTGCGGAGTCGTGGTAACGGTGGCTGAGTAGCCCTGGATTACCTCATCCCAATCATGATATTAATATCTTGGAGTCGATAATAAGTCAGTTTTGTGCCTGCTCAGAGAACCTCAGGCTTGCTGGCAGGAAGGACAGCTTGCCTGGCACTGGGGCTGAGGGAGCAGGTTTGACCTTTCCAGGGGCTGGCGGGACAGGCTCCCTTCAGTCATTATTAGACTCAGCTCCAGTCTGGGGCTTGCTTAGTTCTGTGCCTCTCTTGTCTTATTGCTGAATACATTGGGACAGCCCTTCAGTATGTTTATAATCCAGTCAGCAGCAGCTGAAAAACCAACTGTATTGTTGGAGAGCTGGAATGGACAGGAAGAAAAGATGGGATTTGAAACTTGATTAATGGAACGGTGGTGAGGTGGCAGTCTGCTTGGCAGAGGCAAGAACTCCAAAGACAACCTTCCATCCCTCCCAACCATATTTTAGCAGGCAAAAGTAGGCAGTGAACAGTGAATTACAGACCTGTATCGGCAGCTGAGCTTCCATTATCTCCCTGGTTTTTGGCCCGTTATTTATTATCCTCAAGCAGCACAACACTGGCCTCCAAGACAGTCGAGTGAGGTGTGAGGCAGAGAGATTTAAATCAAAGGTAGGGAAAAAAATCCAGAGCAGAGACTCCTGATTTATGACAGGCTTCAACAGAGTCAGTGACCAAAGTCCAGCTCATTACTTGGCAACAAACAGGTTGCAGTGAAGGCGAAGAATGATTCCCACTCATCTGACCCCAGTGATGTCCCAGCTTGGCGAGCTGTCCCACACAAACACTCGGCTCTTGCACAGGAAAGCTGCTTCCGTGCAGACTGAAGTGACCTATTTTTAAGCTGCAAATGAAGGTGGTTTAAACAAACTTTGGCGAGCTGTTAGGAAAAAACATCACATCATCCTTCATCTCAGGTGATTTACGAGGTTAGTAACCCCCAGGAAAAGGGGCACTGGTGCTGTTGGAGCAAAATAACCTTTTAAACCAGCACAGCCGTTCTTGCAGTGTGTGTGTCACCACAGCTGCTCCTCTATGAAACACAAGTGGAATATTTATTTTACAAGGTCAGGTTAGTAAATGGCTGTAAAAAAGTAAGTGTTCATAGAACCATAGAATGGCATGGGTTGGAAGGGACCCCAAGGGTCACAGAGCTCCAACCCCCTGCCACAGGCAGGGACACCAACCTCCAGGCCTGGAGCTACACAAGGTTGCCCAGGGCCCCATCCAACCTGGCCTTGAACACCCCCAGGGATGGGGCACCCACCCCCTCTCTGGGCAGCCTGTTCCAGCCCCTCACCACTCTCCCTGGAAAGAACTTCCCCCTAATATCTCATCTAAGCCTTCCTTCCTTCAGCTTCACTCCATGCCCCTTGTCCTGCCATTGTCTACCCTTTTAACAAGCAGATTCCCCTCCTGTTTCTCTGCTCCCTTCAGGGACTGGAAGGCTGCAATGAGGTTCCCCCCACAGCCTTCTCTTCTCCAGGCTGGACCAGCCCAGCTCCCTCAGCCTCTCTGCTTAGGGGAGCTGCTCCAGCCCTCAGATCATCTCCGTGGCTCCTCTGGACCCTCTCCAGCTGTTCTACATCTTTCTGGTATTGTGGGCCCCAGCTCTGGACACAGGACTCCAGCTGGGGCCTCAGGAGGGCAGAGCAGAGAGGGACAATCCCCTCGCTGTGTTGCCTTTATGTGTTGAACAGAAATACTTTATAAAACATAGCAGGCAACAAAATTTATATTTAAGATTATATTTGGATGAAAGGATTGTTTTGGTGCATCCTAACACAATTAGTGAAGCAACATTGACTATAAGCCTGTTCTCCCACTGCAGATGAACATACTCTTGTCCTCAGACCCGTTCGAGGCATTTTGGCTTGTGAGAAGTTATATTTATGGCAGTCATATTAAATAAATGGTATCCAAACCCTGAACACCGGTTTAACATTATACCTTCTAGATAATTCATTGTTTCAACTTGCTCCTGATGTTCTTTATAAAAATTTAACTAAAATGTTGACAGGAAATAAACTGTTCTACATACCATCAACATAGGAAGCTGGAAAAATAGACCAAATAAATAAATAAAATCAATTTCAGCAGCAAAGAGGCTATCTGTTATATAGGAAGAGCTTCCATATTAAAATAGTTTCTAGTAATTACAGGAATCAGCTGTCATGGCAGTACCAGTCACTCCTGGAGTTTAAAAATGCTTAGGGAATTCATACCCTTATAAATATATGTATCTGAAACACTGGATTTTTAGCTAGTGCTGTTTCTGTGCTGTTAGAGGCTGGCTATGTAGCTCAGACTTAGCTACCAGAGTGCTCAGTGATGTGCAAACACATACTTAATATCGCCTCACCCTGAAGAACTCAGAAGCCAAACAGAGAAGACTAATGATAAAAACATTAAAACAAATATTGGTACCTTCTTACAGGAGAGGGATGGGGGTGGGCAGTGTGCTGGAGTTGCTCCTGAAGTCAAACAGGCTGCTTTCTCCTCAAACCAAGGTTTCAGCTTTTTCCCCATTATAGAAGAAGGGATGGTGGATCATCCCTGGAGCACAGACCTACTTGTGCAATTGCCATCACCATTGGAGCTTATGGTCTGTATGTAGCTCTAAAGATGGTCCCAGCCTCTTCCTTAGAGGGACCTCTTCTGCTCTGGTGCTTTGCCACTCCTCATGGTGGCAGGGTGCTGCTGTTTTCTGCCAGGAGCTGCTCAGGAGTACAAGGGGAGGGAGATGCTGAGGCAGTGGGATAGGGTACTGGAGGCTTTTACAGCCTTTTTTCTATCTACCATCTTAAATTGATGATTAAGATGCTTTTGGATGAAATTACTGCTTTTCTGTTGGAGACCTGCAATGTGAATATCCATCCATGTGTATGACAGATGAAAAAATGCTCTGTTCTTGGCTGTGACTGGCCTGGGCTCTGCCTGGCAGCCCAGAAGTGCAGGAGCACGTCAGCCAGAATCAGCTGCCCTGCTCAGCTTGAGGAATGAATGCTTCTAAACACTGCCACTTGCAGTCAGCTTTAAGAAAAAGAAAAAGGTGTCTAAATAGTAGTTTAAAGCTTTTACCTTCCTAATTCATAGCTTCTAAATTGCAATTACAATCTTCAGCAGGTTTGCAAATATTTAATTAAAATGTTAGCCATTTCTAAAGAGGGAACTTTTAAATCAAAATTATTAGTGAATCACCAATGACATCTACTCAGGAGAAAGGGTGAAACCTTTGGATCATTGTGGTATTGCAAGCAACCATTTTCTTTTTTGTGAGTCTATCTTATTGCTTCTGAAAATTAGGTAGGTCGAGGTCTTACAATTTAATCTCATAAAACAGACTTTCTGTTCTCCCAGTAGCATCTCATGGCATCTACCAGTTCTGATTTTAATTAATGTCTCTTGAAGATAGATATCCAAGATGACTACAGGAGAGCAGATCATGTCCCTGGCCATTGCTGTCAAAGTGTTCATCCCCTGGAAATGTGAGGGGTTTTTTCTCCATTTCAAATGATACATACATGGTTCAGCTTGTTAGGATGCTTTGTTTGGCTAGTCAGGGATTGTTTTGTACAAAGCATACGTTCATCCTGTGCCTGGATATTATATCCAGATCCTCCTTTCACTCTGTTGTTTCATGTTGAAGATCTCTTACCAGACAGCTGTCAGTCAGTCCTCAGGAGCAGACTGTGCACTGTGTGTCACTGCATTTCATTCCATTTCTTTTTCCAAAATCCTTGCTTTTCTTCTTTAATAGGTCAGACTTCTTTATTGACACTGTCTCCCAAGCTCCCAAACATTAGCAGATTTTCATAGCAGCCTGATTCATCTTGTCCCAGGGTTCTGATTGAGAGCAGTAAAAAAATGGGGGGGGGGAGGGGGTGGGGTGGGGGAAGAGGACATCTGGTAATCTGTCCCTTAACTAATTCTGGAATATTGCTGTATCAGTTCAGAGGAACAGGTCTGGACTGTTCATCTCCCAGCTTTGCCTGGATCCAGAAGCCCCCCTGGACTGGCTCTCTGTGGTTCAGGCAACTTCAACCAGAAGGACTTTGTATTCAGAAGCTCGTTAATCAGTCTTTATGCAATGCATGAGTCATATTAGACCCCATTTCACATTCTAATAATTGTAATGAGCCTGTACAGCTAATAGAAGAAAATGTTTCATCCAGTAAACACATAATAATCTGTTATTCTTCAGAAACTAATTGAATCACAGGTGTGTGAAGCTACAAGGCATTTCCCTGTACATGGATGGCTGTTCCTCATGCTTTTTTAGAGCAGGTGATATTGGCATCTGGCTGTGCCCAAACACTGGACCAGGCAGCTGAGTAGTCCAGTGAGGTGTGGCAGTTCTGATATTCCTCCATGCCTGCGTCCAAGAAGTGAATCTACTCAAGTCCAAGGGGACTAATGTTCATTCTCCAGTTAGAACTGGCTGTTAAAAAGGCTTGGTTTGGGCTTCAACTTACAATTAATATTATCTTAGGCTAATGACTGTCCTTGCTCTGGCATATGCTCTTGTTGTCTAACTGCAAGAGACTGATGGACGGGTGAGTCGCTGGCATTGTTTTTGCATACAGAGGATGCAGTGAGAATGAGACAATGATACAAGCACTTGGCAGTCACAGATGCCTTATCTCCAGAATCCAACAAATGTTGTACTCCTTGGATTCTTCCTTCCAGTATTAATTATGACCCTGGGGATCTTAACGTTTGACATAACAAGCAACAGGTCTTTCCTTTTAAAATTAGACCTATCTTTCACCTGCCTGAGCATGCAATGAAGTAGTACCTGTGTGTGTTCATTACAACATCAATGCAGATGGTTTTGCCTCTTAAATTCCCAAGCAGTGAAAAGCATCAAGCAGTTCTTCCAGTTTAACCCAATTTTTTTTGCTGTCAAAGGTTACTACAGGCTCATGGGAAAAAAAATAAGGATCTTGATGATGCTGTTGTTGTTGAAGACAAGAGGTTAGAAATCGTGGCTGTGTATCTGGAGCTGCAGTTGCTAGCTGACTAATACTGTAATCACCTGGAATAATAGAAAGCAACAGTCACCCAGGTTTTTTTCTGAGTGGGGGAATGAGTAATGAGGGCTTGGACTGGCTGCTGGCAAAGCTGCTGACAGCCACACAATTTGATGTGGAACATTGAAAATTGGGTTCCCTAGAGAAGCAGGAACAAACACAAGGATATTTTTCTTATGAGTTAAAGCCTAAGAAAAATGACTTTGCATAACAGCTGCTGCTCTTTCTTAAGTGCAAGTTACATATGTTTTTCTTGATTAGATGTGTGCAGTTGAACTGGGTTGAAGCAAGTCCAATCCTTCAGCCCTGACAGTCTTTCTCTGTTGCTCTAAAGCTGAGGTGATGCTATAAAATGTAGGACAGGGCAAACGTGGCAGATCTGAATTTAGAGCAAGTTTCACCCAGAACTTGTCCCTGCCTCTATGGACACAGGATTTAGAAGTCTTGGCCCACTTCCACACTACTGTAAAGCCATTGGTATTAAAGAAATTAGGAGTTTGAAACAAATAATTTGGTGGTGAATCAAGTGTTCAGAGAGAATGTCAGAGTTTGCAGGGATTTAAAAACATTCCTTTGAATACATTCATATGATCATTGAAGTGTCATGTGTGTGTGTCCTTTTAATGAGAGAATCTCCCTCAAGAGCAGTTGGAATCACAGAGCAGCTGAGGTTGGAGGGAGCTCCAGGCTTTAGCTAGTCCCGTGCTCTGCTCAGAGAACAGGTAGCTCTGGGCTGTGAACACCTCCAAGATGGAGATCCCACAGTCTCCCTGGGTAAAGTGCTTCAGTAATTATTTTTTCTATGTATCTAAATGGAATTTCTCATGTTCTAACTTGTGTCCTGTTCCTCTCATCCTACTGCCAGACAACCTGGTAACAGTCAGGCTTCATCTTTGCTCTGTCCTCTCTCAGGTAGCTGTAGAAAGCTGTCATGTCCCCCATTTACCTTCTCTTCTTAAGGCTGACCAGACCCAGCTCTTTCCACCTCTCTCTACATCACCAGTTTGGTGGCCCTGTGCTGGTCCCGCTCCAGCACATCAATATCCTTGGCTTGAGCTGCAGCCTCCATCGGCTTCCCACCTCTTAATTGATGTGATTATGAAAAGATTTTTCCCTTTTGGCATAACGAAAGGGATGCTGCCTTAATTGGTTCCCTTCAGATTAGTGATTTGAATAAAACATGGCTGAAAAAGCAGCAGTGAATGTCTCCCTACTGAAGCAGACCCATTGCCACTGTGGTGCTGCTTGAGCAAAACAGGCAGGTATTACTCTTCCCAGCACCTTGAGGTTCTTTTTAGATGTGTTTGGTGATGATTTTTTTTTGAGGTACCATTTGGGGGTTCCCTTTTTTCTCTTTCTTTTTCTTCTTTTTTTCTTTTGGGGATTAAAGCTTTTGAAATTATTTATTTACGAGCCATGAAAATCTCCCCAAAATGGATTTTAACAAGTGTGTAATTGGATAATTTGACAACTGGTAAGCTGAAGCCCCAGAGATCAGGAATTACACTTCACTACAGAATAGTTGTTCTTCATGTAGAATTAATTAGATTTCCTCTAGATTACAAGTAGTAAGAAGAGTAGTCAATTAAGAGAATTATTCTCTGACTTTTCCATCCTTCTTTTAATTGCCAGCCAGGGGTATTAAGAATTCCTTTTTTAATGTGAGATGTCCTCAGAGGCAGGATGCTGGAAAGAGGATGAGGGACAAAGGATTAAACACTGGCCCAGCATTCAGAAGAAATGACCACCAGCTCTGTGTGTGACTTTGGCTCACTTTCTGAGGGACTGATTATCCATTGGGCCTGAAAGCTGCTGGGTTTGTGACAGGCAGACAGCAAAATGAGGACAGGTTCCTCATCAGCTGAGGGTAATGTTTGCCAGTGGTTCTGCTAAATCAAGCAACTCTTACTCCTCTTGTCCCCGCCCAGCTCTCAGCTGGGTTGGTACAAATGCCTGTGCTGCTGCTGCAGAGCTGGGCTGAGAAACTCAGCCTGGCAGAAGTCACCTGGTTTTTGTCATTGTTGGGTCATTCTGAGCCAGTTTGCTTCATCACCTGCCCACACAAAGTGCCCAACAGTGGCACAAGGAAAGGAGTGGCTAAAAAAGTAGGGACAGAAGCCCATAGCTTCTGAAATGATGGCTTGAGGGGGAAAAAAATTGTTGGCAGCCTAAAAGATCTGGAGGGAAGTTTAAACCTGTGTTGTGAACAGCTGAAAAGGGTGGAAAAGCACTCTGCTCTGGCCAGGCCTCTCCAGGAGCAGGGACAGGAGGTGTCACCCACGTGGTAGTTGTGTTAGCTTTGTTTTGTACTGCTCTGAGGTTGAGCAAAATGAATTTGACCGACAGGATTTATGTGCAGAATGCTTCTGAGCCTGGCAGAATGAACACGAGGAGCCCTTTGGTCCTTGTTCTCCTGTCTTTGGCACTGACTGCTGGAGTCCCTTTCTGTGTGGGATGGCAACAGCAAAGCAGGAGCTCAGAGGAGGAAACAGTTTAGGCAGGGAAGGGTAAAGCTGAGCAGATGATTATGGTTCAGATGGATGCCTGTGTCTCGCATGGTACCTCCTGAGCTCTCTCTGGGCAGCCTGTTCCAGCCCCTTACCACTCAGTAAAGAACTTCCCCCTAATATCTAATCTAACCCTTCCCTCCTTTAGCTTTAATTGATTCCCCCTTGTCCTGCCATTGTCTACCCTTTTAAAAAGTTGATTCCCTCCTGTTTGTGTGCTCCCAAATCACCCAGAATGAAGATCCCAGAATTTCATGTTTACCAAGTGCAGTGAAAATAAATTTTTAAGGGGACGTTTGTTTCATTTTTATTGTGACCTTCAAAGGAGGGATTGGGAGGGGGGGAAATGTAAGATAGGAAATGTGTATAGCTGAGATTTCAGAGTACCTACCGTGGTTTTATAATCACTGATGTCATTCCTAATTGTGAGGAGAATACAAAAACCCAACAACATCAAGATGTAAAAAGTGTTCATTTAAAAAAGCTTGACGTTTAAAAAGACTAAATTGTAGGCATATATGAAATGTAAATGTGATAGGGAAAAAAAATCAGGTTCTTTTTCATACCACTTCCTCATAGTTCTATCATAAAATAACAGAATCACTACCCTGGAGTAGGATTCTGCAAAATTACTACCCTGGAGATACAGTAGTTACAGTTCAAAGTGAATTTTTTTCTGCAATGCTAAACTTCTATTTCCTAAACCTGTCAGTTTGAAAGTATTTAAGCCACTCTGTACCTTGCATAAAAAGCAGTCCTGGCAATTTGAAAATAGATTGCAGGACTTTCAAATGTTCAAACCAGCAGTAAAACCCAATAATTGTTGAGATCCATAGAAAAGCAGTGCAGTTTCATAAAGAGCAGTGATGAGCCTTTTCATTGTAATTCATACTAAAAATCCCAAATTCTGCTTGTAACATTTGGGAAGCAAATTTCCTTTGAATTTAAAAATAATTCTGTTTCATTGGAATAAAGGTGTGTTGTTTTCACCTGAGCATTTTCTCTTTGATCTTAAAAAGGTGTCAGAAAGTGGAGTTAAGTTTCCTTGTCATAACCAGGTTCGATCTAATATATGTACATAGCTCTGTGCTGGTTTGGGGATAACAGGAACCACTGAAAAAAGCTTAGACGTGATGGGAAAAACAAAACATCTCAACATTTAGAACAGGGAGGAGAAAAAAAATGAACATATGTAAAAATATGTAAAAGTATACATCTAATTTTGTCAGAAACAAAACCAGAAAAGAACAGAACTGTGTTTCAGCTGGCATCCAAGAAAACCAAAGCTCTCCTGCTTTGGGGACTTGTTGGAGCAGATGCAGTAAAAGCTGCTATCAAATTTTGTAGTTTAGGAGCATGTTTTGTTCTGTGGTCTGTTAAATGATTTATTCATTTCTTATTATTAAAAAAAAATCTAAAAATTAAAAAAAATAAAGGGTTTTTGGAGCAGTTCTTAGCATCCTGCCTGTCCCAGCCCCAGTCTGTTCCCCTGCTTTCCATAGAATGAGTGGAAGGTCTTTAGGAGAAGGAAAAAGTTCATTTCTGTCTAGCTTCATGTCTAATAAACCTTTCTGTATTAAGCCAGGGAGATGTGTGTAAGGAATGAGAAAGCATGATGTAGGTGTTTAGCCAGAACACAGCTCCGCTGTTCTGTGGGTTTTAAGGTGTTTCCTTTCCTTGCTTCTGTTTTCCTTTCCCTTTGTCTTCTCTGCCTTATCAAATAGCATCCTTTCTGGGGCAGAGACTGCTTGAAAGATGTTATTTATGTATAGTGTCCGTAACAGTATGGCTCTGATTTCAACTGTGTGTGCAGGGTGACAATATAACACCAAGAATTATATCTGAGCAAGCTCAAGTAAGGGAGATTGTCTGCCAGCTCGGTTTTTGCAAGGGGGCTTGAAGAAGTAATTTAGGACACTATAATTATGAGACCCGGTGAACAGAACCTGTCACAAGGATTCAGAGCAATTAAACTTACATGAAAAAAAACCCAAAAAGCCAGAATCTGCTGTCCTTCAAAATGGCTTCAGCTTTTTTCTCATTGTCTGACATGGAAACATGAGAATATCCAGTCTGACAATTTCTCTTGTTTTGTTTTTGTAAAACCCATGTGCTGGTTGCCCTTCCTGGTCCAACACAAGGCTGTTCTGTGTTGTCTGCTGGAATCTGAGCTGTGAAAGGAAAACATTACATGACTTAGTCATCAGGCAGGAATTTTACCTTTTTCATTTTTAGGAGGAGGAGGATCTGCCAAGTTAGCCTGTTTTTATGACATTTGTATTTAAAAGTGCAGTAAGATACATAAAGAGAAAGGGTTTCCAGCTGGAAGATGTGATTCTTCTTCCAGGGTAAACTCAGCCAAATTACCAGAGGCAGAGGGAAGCAGTGATTCTGCAGTGCAGGCTGAGATGCCAATTTCTGGCATCCCAACAACTGAGAATGAGCTGGAGCCTCAGAGAAACTGAGGTTTTGTTCATGTTTTGGAATGTAAGTCATAAAGAGCTGGGCTAATCGCTGGAAAGATGGGGAATCCCTGCACAAAATCTGTTCCTTTCACTTCCATACATCCCGGTAATCCAGGTTATCAGAATAGGAGGGAGTCTCAACAGAGATCTTTTAGGAAACCAAGGAGGCAGATTTTCCAGCCTTGTACACATCTCTGATGGATTCTTGTAGTCCAGAAGACTCCAAAGATTAAGGTTAGAGGGTGTGTTTTTCTGTCCTCTTGATAGAATTGCACACAGGGAAATGAAGGAAGGAAGTAATCTGCTGCAAAACTCAGAATCTGGAGGAAGGGAAGAACTGAAATTGTTTTTCTTTCATCTGCCATTTCTCCAGGGCACTGAGGTTTCTATCTAGAGCTCTGTCACCTTTCCCTGTTCTATTGCAACCCGAGTCTGAACAAAACAGAAGCCAACACGCTTCCAGAGACCTTGAGAGCTGACCTGATTTCATCACTGTAGTAAAATTCCCTCTGGGCATCCTGCAACCAGAGAGCCAGGTTTTCTTCTGCTTTTGTATTGCCAGCAACCGCCCCTTTGTATGATTGTTACACTGAGTGGTCTCCCAGGGAAACAGCTGGGCAGATACCACCTCAGCAACATCTGGCTGGCCAGGCAGTGCCCTTGCTCCTTTGTGAGCTGGGTTTGACTCAGTATTGCCAAGCACCAGATCCTCCCACCTTGTACAGCGTGCTGTGATCCTGTGCCTGCTTTCTATTTATATCCTTCCTGAATGTACAGAATTTTCTGGCTACTTTCTGGAGTAGTTTGCTGTGCAGGTGCTTTAAACTTTAGTGAGTTTGTAATAGTTTTGGTTCTCTTTCCAATAAGGACTTTGTTGAACAGATCTTAATGGTAAGAAAACTCCCAGCTGATGTCTGAAAGCAGTTTAGCAAACATGAATGTTCTCAGAAAAGACAACAACTGGCCACACTGTTAGTATCACAATGTCATGTGATGTCTGTAGATATGCAGGGTATTTGTTTATGCCTATGGATGCTTGTAGACTAACAATGTAAAGGCTCTTTGTGCTATTCCCCTGGGGTGAGAAGGCAGCTATGTCATTATAAAGCAGTTTGGCTGTGCAAACACAGTGGTGCTTTCTGCTGGTAGAGCTGTCTTAGGGTCTTCCTGCTACTTTTCATACTGTTGAGCAGTGTAGCTGGCAGAAGGGTGCTGGGCAGGTCTGTACTTCATAATCATTGGGCAGTCTTAGAGAACCCAACAAGGAATTTATCCTTAAAATAATCACACTATTTATATGCAGTCACCCCAGTGCTGTAGCACAGCAAGCTCAAATTGCAAGTAACGTGGATTTAACAGTGGAAAGAAAGCAATATGCTGTCTCTGAGGCACTACCTGAAACTTTTAATTGTCACAGATTTTACATAAAAGCAATTAGGTAATTTTAAAAAAAATGGAAAGGAGAAGCACTGCTAAGGAAGCACATCTTGATAACATTAGGCACAGAGTCAGAAGAAGTTGTAATTTCTCCTCTGACACCAGCTCTCTATTTGCATGTGAATAATTGTGTCGAAATGCAGCAATTTCCATACCCAGCTGACCCTTCTGGGCATCTAGTTCCTCCTCTGTGTAACCAGGATGCTATGGGTGTTCTGCTCCTCCTTTCTGGATCACCATGGGTTTTAGTCAAAAAACATTTGTCCAGCGGTTTGAATTCCTCCAGAAGAAATGTTGCAAATGCTGAAAAGGGGGACGAAGAATTTGGATGCTCGGATGAGCTGAACAGAGGAATTGTTTTAACTTCATACCTATCTTCCCACTGCCCTCTGCTGGGTGCCTTGTCGGTGTCTCACCCCCAATTCCCTCACCCTTCGGTGGTGGTGCTGCAGCTGTGAGCATCTTCTTGGTCGCTTTCTCTTGCCTGTTTTGCAGGCCTCCTGGCAGAGGACAGGGTGCCCAGTCATGCCCTTTCAAAAGTCACCACATATGCACGACAATTTATTTGCATAATTCCATTAGTAATGCTAATTAATGCACGGAAAGGACTCCAGGTGGGAACAAGGAGAGGGAAGGGTGGGAATGGTCCAGGAGCTGAAGTGTGTGCTGTTAACAAACTGACATTTAGAAATAGCAGCTTCTAGGCTCTTATCCCCTCTCTTGTTTTTTTCCTTTTTCTTTATTTTTTTTTCCCCTGAAGTGAATTAATCAAGAGGAGCTTCATGGGCAAGTAGCTCAGAGAAAGCATTTACCTTGCTTCCTGTTTTTAAAAATCTGAAAACTAAGAAACATTGAAGAAATGCTGGCAAGAAGTGCTTAGTGGGACCTAAACTACTATTACATTTCCTTAATAGCTATACAGGGGATGGCAGTTCTGTAGTCTTTGATACATCTCACCAGTTGTAATGCTGATTGCAGTAGCAGTATTTTCATTGTGTCACAGCATGGAGTTCTTGGGTGTGAGAGCCTCACTCTGTGGCCACCTACACAGCTCCCCTGCACAGGAAACGCCTTGGGAGCTCTGGAGGACGTGGCTGTGTAGAAGTGACCAGCCCACTGGGAGAAGAGATGAGAGAACACCAACTGGGCACCTCAGGAAGCTGCTGGTAGCACTGGTCATCCCCCTCCCTCCCAAATCCCCACCCAGGGTGAGGGGTCCTGGAAAGAGTTTCACATTGCTCTCTCCTACTTCAGAGCAAAAAGCCCTTTAGAAATCTGTCCCTGTTTTGTTGGGTGAAGGCAGAAGCAGCCTTATGTGATCTCAGGGTACATCTGGACAGTGGCTCAATGAGGCTGATGCTGCCCAAAACCGTGGAAGATGTTAGACCACCATCTTTGGTTTGGGCTGTAGTGTCATGATTCCCTTCAGGCATTTGACCAAGAACTTCAGATGTCAGCCTGTGGAAAACAAGTGGTTGTCCAGCTGGACCTAATGCCAGCACTTACCTTGCCACTATAACTCTGAAGGCTGTGAAAGAAGAAACCAGTCTGTTAATGGGCCCCAATCGGTTTTACTTAAAGAGAGAAAGAGATCTGTTTGTTGCCCAAGAGCAGCTTTTGTTTTGCTGCTTCTTTTATGTCTGTCTGATTCTCTTTCCACATACCTCTCTGCCTTTTGGTTGAAACTCAGGAGGGAAAGGCAAAGTGAATGTTTCACACCTTGCTTGCATAAACGGTTCATATTGTTGGAAAAATCCCCACCATTGAGCAAGTGTAATTATTTATGTAAGAGGAGATCCACAGGAGCCATACTACTATGTGACTACAATTCTTTATGGCTGCACAAATTACTTGCAGCTGCCCTCCTCTGAGCTGTTCAGGAGGTGTTAGAGGAAAGGATTGATTTTTCAGAATGCACTGGGAAGAAATTAAAACAAGTTTATTAATAAAGGTATCAGTACACCAGCTCTGAGCCACAGGCCTGTCGGCTTGTTCTTCCACCTGAACGTGTCTGTAGGCAGACCACCAGCTTGATTCTCACCCCACTTATACTGGAGTCAGAATTGTTCCCATTTCATAAGTGGTTTTTGTGAATAAAATGATGCTCTACTTCTGCCCTGGATATCAGTGTAGAGGGTAAAAGATCATCAGGTGATCTTCAAAATATATTAAAAGTAAACTTCCATTTGTAAATTGTCTCCACTGAAGAAAGGAATTGGAGCAGACAGACAGTGTTTAGCACTTACCTGAACTCCCTCTCACACCTTTTCAGCGCTGCAAGTGATTTGTTGCCTTTGCAGCCAGCCAGACACAGGGGGGATGTTGCTGCCTGCATGTACAGCTGAAGTGTTTAATAAACAGCCTTCAAGGAACTTGCCAAACCTGGGCAAGGGGCTCACCTTGCTTTGTGTTGCTTTATGTTTTGAATTTCATGGTACTCTTAACTCTGCAGAAGAGTGGAATGGGACTGTCTGTAAGGACCCTGAGAGTAGTAATAATATAGTAGTAATCTTAATGGCCCGGACTGGTGTTACCTCGGGACTGCCCTCACTACCATGGGCACAGGAGCCCTATTTTGGATCAGTCAATCCTCCCTCACAGCTGCTATACACTCAATTTGTCCTTCTTACACTCCTTAATTCTATCAGGTGTTAATGTTCTGCTTTTGGAAGGTGTGTATATGGCTGATTTCCTTGCATAACAATCATTAGTACCCGAGTCTTGCTGGGCAAACAGGTTATACTGCAGGGAAGGCAAGTTCCCTTCATCTTCAGTTGACCCCACTATGGAATGGTTACTTGGCTTCCTCACAACTGCATTGTGAAGCCACATTAAATATTTTGCAAAGCTTCTTTATAGCTCTCAATAAGGAGTGGGTTATTTGAGCTAGGAGATTGTTGTGGGTCCCTTCAACCTGAGATGCTCTATATCTGTGCTGTGTTTAAGGGCTATGTGTTTGTATAGTTGGCTTTTGTGAGACTCAGATTTTCAAGGTAAGAAGCAGGACCAGAAAGAACATGTAGGAATGATGGCATTTAGCATCAAATGTGGAAATTATAAATATATTTGGCTTCCCCCGATTCTGTACATGTTCTTTTCTTTAGTGCTTTGAGAGGATGGCATAGCTTGATTTTTATGACCATGGCTGACTTATCTGCAGTGAGCATCACTGAATCCAATGAAGACTGCTATTAAAGACATCTGAATGAGACATAATGACCACAGCTTTTCCATTGCCTTTATCCGAAAAACTTAGTAAATGGACAAAAATGTGGTTTCTAGTGCTACATAATTGGTAGAGGCTGGATGTGTTAGATGGAAGAAGAAAATGATTTTAAAAGATTGAAGCTGGTTATTTTTCTTCTGGGATTGGTACTTAGGTTGTTGCTTGCTAGTGGCATTCTACGTGAAATCATGAATTGAGCCTCAAAAGTGACTGTATATTTGTTGTGGTTTTATTACTGTTTCTAAGACAGAACTAGGAGAAACAGGAGGAGTTAATATTTGCCTGAATATGTCTACAGAATGCAAAACCTGTAATCCATCCTTGGCTTGAGAAAGGGTTGCTGCTGCCTCACAACTAGAAGAGGAGGGTGATGTGAGAAGGGGAAGGGGACAACCAGGGAAGGGAATGCTGAGGCACGAGACCTAGAGGGTACAGCAGGAGGAGAAGGCAGATAGTCACCTATTAGTTTTATCCAGAGTGTGCTGGGGAGTAGAAAAGGGAATAAAAAGAATATATATGAGTCATATCTTGGTAGGCCTGGCTGTAATTGCTCACCAGAGGCAAAAGTGTTGCTGGTGCATTGTCTGTTAAAACACTTCTACACTATTTGTGTACTGGTAAGGTATTTTAATAGACTCTTCTTCTCACATGAGTTTGACTTCCACTGCTCCTGTTCGTGCCTGCTAAAAGATCTCAACATGTAGATATTGATATTGATCTGTAGAGTGTTTCCTCACATTTTCTTAATGATTTTGGTCTTTGTAGCCGTTTTCAGTTGTAAAACAAATCCTACTTCATGCAGTTTTATAATCAGCTTTAGTTATGTTTTCAGGTACTTGTAGCCAGCACTGGCAAGAGATCTTCTGGGACTGGCATTTTTGTAGATGAGGTTTCTATAACAATGCTTGTGGGATGTCATTAAAGGGTTACAAATACAGTCTGGCTGCAAAGAATTTGATTAGTGGAGCAATGCAGAGTTTAGTGCAGCCAGTCAGAGCTGTTTGGCATATATAAAAGTGAATGCACATAGTGAGGATTCTTGGAGGGCATGAACTGTGACCTGAAAGCATTGTTATTGTTTAAATTCACTTCTTTGTGTCTTTATTTAAAAAAAAAAAAAAAAAAAGCAAAAATGAATGTGGGGAATGTTTCTCTTGAGCATAGCTGGAGAATAGATAGGAGGATTCAGAGCATGTGAAATCCATTTCTGGAGTATATCAATAAATGCACTGTTCATTCTCAGGGTTCTTAAATGGGCCATGCTGAAAGACTGCCCCAACAGATCCCTACATTATATGCAGGCAGAGGAGGTAATTGCACTCTGCAATGCCTGTTTAAGGGCACAGGTACCCATTTCACAAATACTATTGAGCCTATGTAAATGCTGGGTGCAAGGGAAAAAAAACATCACCCTTTGAAAATTTGTCCCTTTAGACCAAATTCTGTCCTTGAATATGCACACAGAGTTCCCATTGACTTCCATGGCCTGTGCATGAAGACATTTGACAGAAGAATTTCATCCTTAGAGTTTCCTTTCTTTTCTGCAGCTTCCTGCTTGGCTCTTACTTTAGGTTTTTATTTTCTCTAGGTTTAGCTAATCAAAACATTCCTGCATTGCAAGGAATTTTCTTGGGAACATTTACTGCTTAGTTTGAAATTATTATTCTTGAAAAATCATTTAAATTATATGCCTGCCCTAATAGAATAAATTGTTTTATTTTATTCACTGTGTAGTCAGCAGATAGCTGATAAAATAGCTTTAGAAGCTGTGCCATGCATAGTTACAACTGAAAGGAACATTGTGTTTTTCAGAACATAGGCATGGAGCATGGATCATCTGCCTAAAATCTCTAGCTATAATCAGGAGTATAATCAGGAGTCCCATATATTAATATGGGCATCAAGCTTTTCTCTCTGCTGACTGCTGCGTCTGTATATTAGATTCCACTCAGCTAATGAGAAGTAGCCTGAAACTTGAGTGAAACCAGACAGCTGGAGCCATGTGGCAGAGGAAGAGATCGATATTGTTTTTTAAGCCGACTCCCACAGGTGTGACTGGATGCTACCCCACCTCCAGCAAGGCTGGAGAGCTCCTTACTTGGTCAGTTTGGTGAACATTTCAATCAGCAACCACTGCCAGGTTCAGTGCCTACCTCAAACCCTCTTTCTTACTGGGTAAGGTGGCCAGATAAGTCAGCTGGCCAGTTCTTCTCTTCTACTAAGGGTATAATGGGGTAGGCAGAGGCCTCTCCTATGATGGATTAGGCTGTGAAGGTATGGTCTTGCATTAATTTTAATCTCCCTGTGTGAGATAAGCTAATCTCATTTTGCAAAGATGACCATTTCGAATCACCAGTCCCTAAGGTGCATCATTTAAACTCATAAAATTAGCAGACCTTTAATAGAAAAAGTATTTTGCCATCATTCCTGCCTCCCCTTTCAGGGTGAGGAGAAGAAGAAAGGAAAGGAGATGTTTCCCATCCCAGTTTCAGCTAATATTTTAATATTTCCATTGAAGGCACATTTTTGCCTCAACTTTTAATCTTTTAACCTCCATTTTTACTGTTTCTCTTCTGGTGTTTTCTTGCTAAAACTCAGCCCTGCTCTAGATTGTAGGCAACAGTGACAATTTCAGGTGACATTGGGAAGTCCTTGGCTTTCTCAGTACCTGTTAGGTAGATTTTGCCTATAGCCTATGAACAGTGGCACGTTGGGAAGTGGTCTGCTCTTTCCCCCTGTGCATAAAGGCAGGTTTGAGTTCTCAACATAGAATCCAACTGTCACTTGGTCTGAAAGCTTAATGCTTAATGCCATTCCATGGCATCTTCCTTCCCACTGAGGTAAACGGCAGCTGTCCTATAGATGTCTGTTGTGTGGTGCTGAGTATTCTGCCTGTTTTCTGCAATATCTTTAACATTGGAATGAATATTTACATGTCTATGCTTTTCATAACATTTATGTTGGAACAGCTTGTAAACTGTACCTTTGATACAAGCCTTTTTCTAATCAGAGTATTAAGAAAGCAGGTTGTTTAAATACATCAATTATGATAAGTCAATCGAAAAACTTCCATGCTGTACAGCAAATGTAGAAATGCCTCATTTCTTTGCTGATGTCAGATTTTTAGGGGATACCAAAACTGTATCGTTAGTGTCATTACAAACTCTCAACTGGGAATAACCAGGGTGTCTCGCTCTCTATGACAGTTTTGGGAAAGCAGCTTGTGGTTGACTATTTAATGAAGCAGAAAGGGGAGTTAGGTTTGCATTATAGGAGAATACTGAACTAAAATGAAATCTCATCCTCAAAAGGAAAAAAATCCAACCCCCTAACTTCCTAGCTCCTCTTCTTCAGATGTCTTCATTTAAATGCAAATAGCGGCGTCATCCACAATGAAATAAAAAAGCCTCCTTTTTCCCTGGGAAACAATAATGAGGGTAAATTTAAGTCATTTCATTTCTGTAATAAGATAATCCTTTTCAATGCTTGTGGTAATATTATGATAAAGGTTGATTTAAAAATTATTATTTTTGGATAGGAGAATGTATTTTTGGCTTTTGTAGAAGGAGGAGTTGTGAATTCACTATAACTCTGCCCAGATACTGTCCCTGGGGTGAGTAAGTTCAAGGATCTGATCTAGATTCTATTGACCCCAGTGGGCAGATACTCCATAATATTATCTGCAACATACCTTTACCCTCCTACACTTTTTCTGGTTGAGGAAAATGCTGGTATTATACTTGTAGGGTTTCACTGTGGCATTTGTACAGAAGCAGATTTCACCAGCCCAAGACTAAGTGCAATTTAGCTAATTTATTGACTTCAGCAACAGGAGAGGAGGTGACAATAAGTCAAGATGACTATGAGGCTCTTGAACAAGTATTGGGGCTTATCACATACTGTCATGCAACATCTCACTGATTCTGACCCAGACTATACTTAGGATGTGTGGATAAATGACAATTAATTTGTCTGATATATTTTCTGACACTAAAACTCTGTATCTTGTGATATAGGTTCTTTGTAACACTGAGTGTACATGTCTGTTTATATGCCTAAGTGCAGTGTTTATATATCTGATAAACTGCTGTAACGTTTAGCTGTTAGCGTGAGCATTTGATAACTTTATCTGTCAGTTCTCCTTGAAACACGTTACTGAAATCTTATTATATCTTTCCAAGCTCAATGCAGCTTCAAAGTACATCTTTCCTGTAAAAATATCCAAATCAAAACATTCTCATTCCCTAGTATCTCGATGGAGTGAAATCCAGGAGAGATGATAATGCAGTGTGGGAAAAAAGTTAGAGCTTGTTGGTAGAGGAATGTGAATTTTATACAACAGTTTAATATTCAGAACTCAAATTCCCTTTGGTTAGTCGTGGAAGGTCACAGCATCACAGACTTGTAAGGGTTAGAAGGGGCCTTGAGAGATCAATAGGTCCATCCCAAAGACAATAGGGTATCAGAGCAAGATCCTTCCATTAGTCCAGCAATCAAAACATACTTTTATTAATGTATTCTTTGTTTAAAGAAAAATAAGATTTAGCTATTGATAGAGATCAGAATACTTGTTGGTATATCTACTGGAAAGGAATGGTCTCCCTACTTATTTCAGGATTGAGCAGACTTCACCCATATGCCCTTGGTAGTTTGTGGGTATTTTTCGTCTCTGAGTAAGGAAATAGCAGCCTTCCAGCCACCTGCAGATCTACAGAGATGAGTGGGAAGATTGGAAAAGAAGATATTAAAAGTGGGAAGATTTTAAAATTGGCAGAGTATTAGTAGTATTAGTTCTCCTAGTCCTATCACGATCAGCTGTGTGTATAGTGTTTACCTGGCTATAGCAAGCCTTTGTTTCCCTTCGAATGCACGTCTAAGGATATTTCACACTTGTGTCAGTAATCCTTGACTGCTTCTTCAGGTAGTTGAGTTCTACATTGTGTTTTGAAGAGCCTCTGAGCACAGCAAGAGGGCAACAACAGGTCCAAGATGGTCATTGCAGTATAACATAGATATATATTACCTGCATTTTGCTTTTCTTTCTATTGCATATTTTTACATTGTTAGACTTTAATTAGCACATTAAATACATAGTTTCCCTTTATGAAGCCAGAAGGGTTTTCTTTGCAGTGAAAATGAGTGGTTCAATTACCCTCCTACTAATGGATAAAACATAATTAACATTGTCTTGAGGCTAATTTTCATTTATGCTGCCATTCTCCGTAAGCTGAACATCATTCTCTGGAAAAAGTCAATGTGTCACTTTTATTAGCCCAGTTTGCACTTTAACACCAAGAAAATTAATTCAGGATACATTAACATACTTAACTTCAAATACAATGAAATGATCTGATGACAGAAGATAACTCTAACGTGTCCTTTATGAAGTCATGCAGTTTGGTTGTGGGTGTCCTTGATAAATGGGCTTGTATTTACGTGTGTGCACTTTATGGAAAGGACAGACCATAAAAAGCATTTATAAGCCAGATGCTGTTCGTAAAGTTGCCAGGGTTTGCATCCTTCCACATGCAAACAGGAGCCAGAAAACTTCTTGTAGGTGGACTTCCTTTCCATCAGCTGGGTTATCCTCAAAGGCTGCAGCAAGTATTTAGGCCTGAAAAATGAGGAGAGGCTGAGTGAGCTGGGGCTGTTCAGCCTGGAGAAAAGAAGACTAAGGGGGGACCTTATAATGTTTCTAAATATCTTTAAGTATGGGATGCAGGGGAAATGGGCAGCTCCTTTTCAGTGTCTGTGGGGACAGGACAAGGGGCAATGGCTGCAAGTTGGACCATAGCATAAGTTCTGCACAAACATGCAGAAGAACTTTTACACAGTGAGGGAGCCCTGGGACAGGCTGCCCAGGGGGTGTGGAGTCTCCTTCTCTGGAGATACTCCAGCCCCATCTGTACACCGACCTGTGCAATAGAGACCCTGCTTTGGCAGGGAAATTGGATCTGATGATCTCTCGAGGTCCCTTCCAACCCCTGTGATTCTCTGATTCTGTGAAAAATATAGACAATATCTGTTCCATCCTCATAGCACAATTGGAGAATCATTTGCAGTAGATTTTGAGGCATATTTTAGTGCTTTAGGACCTCGTGACGAGTAAAAGCACTTCAGGAATACAGGCAGCAGACCTACGCCTTAAATGAGTTTTTCTGCTCTGTATGTTTTTAGATATGTAGTCTGTGCTGACATGCAAGAGACAACTGGGACTCCTCTGCTTTCACACTGGGAGTTTTGCAGTCGGGTGTGTGTTAGGAAACATTTCCCCACATTTAGTTTACGTTTTCCATTGCCCACTGTAATCCTACATCTCCTAGTTATAGTCCTCTCTGGGCCACTAAGTAACTGCTTGTTTCCTCCCTTTAGTTTGAGTCCAACTCTGAGAGACTCAGTCCCTGCTATAGGACATACTAAGTATATGTATTTGCATACTGTGATGCAAATAAGAAATACTGTTCTGTTGAATTATTGATGGGCATCTTACCATAAATGGTATTGGAGTGAGATAATGAACCTCCCTTCATCTGCAATCAGCCCACCCTAAGAACACACTCCCAGACCTCTGAAATCTTCATCTTTTCCAGAACTGTCTCCTTCATGTTTGATTTTGTTTTGGTTCTGATTGCAAAAGTAACAGCCTGACCCTGAAGCATGGATGGGGAAGTCAAGTGTTTTGCTATTGTTTTCCAGTTCTTCTATATCCCCCACGGATAAACCTTTAGCACCTGCAAATCTGAAACAATAATAACCACGGTGATGAAGAGAGACTGCGGTGTGATTATAGTTTTGCTTTGCCCTCTACTGGGAGCACCTTTTTATAGCTGTAACCTCTTTGTGTAGCACTGTAGAAATAAGTGGGATAGGCTGAAGGCATGCCAGGTGTGTAGAGGGAGATAAACTCAAATAGTACTATATTATGGCAGAAAAATCTACTGGCTCTTATAGAAAAACATGTCTGTAGAAGGGAACAGATATTTCCACAATGAAGAGCTCAGCAGTTTTGCCTGTTTCCACCAGAGACTGCAGAAGCAGGAGTGAGGAGTATGAGGCAGGTACCCCAAATGGTTACACTCCCCAGCAACCTGCCTCTGCAGAGATGACTGTCCCAACCACAGGAATTGTTCTAGCCCTATGGAAAATGAGGGGTTTGGGGGTTTGCCATCATTTTGGGTACCCAAGAACAGGGTTTGGCACTAGATGCTGCAGAATATGGATGAAATCAGTTCATTATTCAGAGTGAACTTGCAACGTGCCTTTGGATTTGGCATTTAGGAATAGTTCTGCATACGTCACCTGCCTCCTGGGTGAGAAAGCCAAAAATAATCACTGAGCCATCATGAATGCAAAAATATGTATTACTGATTAACTTTTACTTCTTGACATACTTTCAAGTCCATTTTGCCTTGGATAATTATCCATGGTGAAAAAAGCATGGAATCTCAATGATGAGTCAACTTCAGTTCAGGCCAAGAGATCAGTCTTGGACCATCTGATTGTCTCCTGTAATCAACCCAGGGCCTGATTTCTGTTTGTTTTATGTAACAGTGAGCTGCTGCTGGGTCATCACAGGTTAATCGGTACAACAGTGATTAATAGTTGAATTAAATGTGAAAAGGCCAGAAAGGGTGCATCTAGTGCAGTGTTTTCCTTCAGTTGTCTCTTTGGAGGTGCAGGAGTATGAATGCTTAAGTGGTTCTGTCCTCTCAGTGTGGTCCCTGCCGTGGCTAAGGATAGTTGCTTTGGCATCTTGGCAGTGGTAGGTAGAGCAGTGGGAGTCAGTCAGATTAATCCAGTCTTTTTTTGGTGATGTACACATCAATTTGGAAATCTGTCTTGGTGTAGAGTGGACAGATTTGTGGCAAAGTAATGTTTCAGGGTGTAAACACTCAGCAATTGACCCAGGGAATGGAGAGTTTTTCTGTCTAAAGTATCTAAAGTCTATTGAACTCAATTGAGGAGGAGTGAAAGCCTTTCTGAGGATCCAGTAGCCTGAGTGGTGGGAGTGAGGTCTGGACTGTAATGCAGCAATAAAAAAAAGGATATATATATATTAGAAAAAGGCAAATTAACAAATTAAGACCTAGTTGTTTCATAAAATCAGTGGATTGTGGCATGAGCCTGTCAGTGGCACAGACAGCAAGAGGGAAATGTGTGTATGAAGACAAGATCCTGTTGGGAGTCAGCTTGAATCCATAGGTAAAAGCTGAGGAGAAGGAATAACACCTGGTAATGGACACGAATCTTTCCCAACTGGCATGCAGGTGTCAAATCTTGTGCTCTACGAAAGTATCGCAGTGGAGGAGATGAGATCTCCCTGGCTGGTTTCCCTGTGTGGAAGTAAAACTTTGCTGCGGGTTCAGAAGCAGGGAAACATTGCAGACACATCCAGTTGCATCTCCATCTGGTTCCCAGCTCCAGCCTTGGAAACCGGCACCTGCACCACATGGTGCCTTCCTGGGAGTGGTGGCAGAGTAACCCACAGACTCTCTGCCATCCAAAGGAGTGAGCTGTAAAGTGTCACTTCTTCATTAAATGTTGGCAGAAAGCTCTATAGCCGCTAGGTGTGTGGCATGGAATAAAGCCTTAACACAGCTGCTTTATTTCAGCACGTTTTCAATGGATCTAGCTGTTTAGGCTGAGCATGTGTTTTACTAAATTAGACCTAAATGCATGAAATCTATGAAGGAAAAGAGCAAAAGCTTATAACTCCAGAGATAAGACATGGTTTATACCAAAGCAACAGATTTTCCCTCTTTTCTGAATTTGAATGTAGTTAGAAAAAAAAGAAATATGTTCAAAAAATAAAATCCAATCATTATGACATTAAATATCTGTATGTTGGTAACTAGGTTGTAAGAGGCCTGGCTGATAAAGTTAACATGAAAAGACACTTTTTCTGTAATGCACAGCCTGGTCCTGTGTACAGATTGTGGTAAAAAACAGTTTCAAAAGTCACGTTTGCTGCTCAGGATCTACTCTCAGCAGGAACGCTCAGCCCACCTGCCCATTACTGCACTCATTAAATCAGTGTGCCCAGTCTCAGCGGATTTAAGGGTCTGGCAGCATTTCCATTTAACAACCATCAGATGTGATACATTGGCCTCTTTCTTTGTATTGTACAGAGGTTATCAGTATGCTGTGGATACTATCAGATTTTACAATATCTTTAAGAAACAACAGGATTTAAATGTGATTGAGCACTTTTGCCTGAGATGCTGGATTAGCATTTCAAATACCTTTTTTTGTGCTAACCTCTTGGGTAAGCCCTAATTATTTAAAAGTAAAACTCTTTCAGAAATAGATGACATTGCTAATTGAAATAGTCACAAATGAAAAAATAATGTACATGCTGCAAGTTAACCAAAACAATTTGGCTGTCTGTAGGGACCATTAGAGCAATCAGAGGTGGATTAACTGCTGGGGGGGAGCAGGGTGGAACAGGGAGTCTGTAGCAAGGTACACTAGCTAGGATCCTAACCACAAAATACATATGGACTGCTCAGTTGTTCTGTTATCCAATGTTGTGTATTATCACTGCACATTATGGGCATGCTACCTAATTTCACAATTGTATTCCTAGAAAATTATATTTTCCTGTTTAAAAAAAGAAAAAGCCCATCAGGACAGTAAGAATAAAAGGAATTTAATATCTTTGGACACCAGAATTCTGCTTGGTACTTTCATGAAGCTGAATTATTCTGAAACAGCCCTTCAAGCTGGAGTTTGAAAATTATCTGTTAAGTGGGCAGAGTAGTGTCCCAGACTAGTTTGATGTAAGCTTTGGGGATGCTCTGTTCATCCCACTTTGCGATGGAGTCCATTACTGGTTAGATACCGGTCACCACGGGACACCAATAGTGTCTGAAAGTCTCATCCTCAGTTTCCCTCTCCTTTCATTTTCTCCTGTGAACATACAGATGGCAGTGGGTTTAGGCATCTCATTTAAACTGCAGCTTGAATCCAAAACATAATTTGTCATTCTTGCATTACCTGGGAGCCAGAGCCATGAGGTTATCCATTTGGATACAGCTTGAAGTCTACATTCTCATCAGCTGGAAGGTTTCTTCCCTCTAACTGTGATCTCCTTAATAAAGGTTTTTCTCTTGATTCAAGAGGAAAATGCGACCAGCACTGATGAGGGAAGTCATAATGCTTATTCCATCCCAGGAACACTGGGCTGTAATTAATTATGGTTTATAAGACTGCTGAACAAATGGGGCAGAGTGATCCCTAGTTTGGTTCTGTGCTAAATAAGCTGCTACAGGGATCACAGCTAAAATGACAGCTGATAGATTCAGTGTCTCACAGCAGCTACATCCAGGGAATTGTGTGAGAAGGACAGTACACCCCTTAGCTGGGAATTCCGCCAGCTCTCGCCGCTTGCGATGTATAAAGCAGAGGGGTGACAAAACCTTGGATACAAAGGATCATTCTGGTCAAGCTCTGGTTTATTAATTTCTTTCCCACTATATAGAAATCCTCTTCAGTGCCTTTTTGTCCACTTCTTAACCTGTGCTTTGATTCTGCTGGTGCACTATCTCAAGAGTGAGCCAAAGGCCCTGGGAATAAAAGCAGAGTCAGGATCTTTAGTACCTGGCTCCCTCCAGCTCAAAACACCTTTCCACCAAGTGGCAAGCCAACACTGACATCTCTGTATTTCAGAACTGAAGCTGTATTCTTCACAGTATTTTAGCTATTAGGAACTGTTCAGAGATAAGAGGGGAAAAAAAAGTTATAGGCTGTACTATTGAATTCTATCCATCCTAATGCAGTCTCAGAGCAAATCCCTCCACGTCATGTAAGTAGAGCATTAAAGGAAACAGCACTCAAGATGATGCTGTAAAATGTGCTTTAATACCAAAATCATTTATTATGTTCATGTTGTATCTTTCATAATAGTAATGAATTTGAAAGCAAATGTTTATGCAACATAAACCTAGCTTAAGGCAGACTTTAGAGTTTAGAAAGCTCCAAATGCTGTCCAGAATCTCTCACAGGCACTTAAACTTAAATTATCAGTGTTGGATTTTTTTTCCAGTGAAATCTCTTCTTTTTCCTTCATTTCCTCTGCCTGGGTGACAATCCTTCCCTGAGGTAGATGAGAGATGGATATTTTTATGACTCGAAGCTTTGTTCTTTGACCTCTCTGAAAGCCTTATGTTCTCCCCATAAATCCCAAAGTACCCAGCAGCCTTCAGTCTGATGTGTCTCGGGAAGTCTGAGTGGAGGTTTGGTGGCTTTGCTTTAATAGGCTCTATCTGTTGAAAGCTTTAATAGTGCTCTGTCTGCTCAGCAGTGCCTGCACCGCTACCAGATGGACATTCCCAAGGCCTCAGATGATGGGAGCCTTTTATAATACAGAATGCATTTGGCCAGAAGCAGAAAAATGTATGAGGAGCCTCTTAATGTCACTACAGGGATGTGTCTGTCTCACTTTGGTTTCCCCTTTTTCATGCGTGCTGGAACTATATCTGTTTCTTTGCTTCAGGAGCTCCAGACTGAGCTTTAAAGTTGGAGCCTGTCTTGCTATCCAAAGCCATAATCTGTCATGCCAAAAAAGTATTTTACTGTTGAATTTTGAGAGTAGATTATGGGAGAGGAATTGAATAGCAGAAGACCCTGCACTGGGCATTAGGGACACGTGGGTGCTGGTATCAAGTAGACAGTGAGACAGGATTTAAGCTCTTCATGAAGTTAAAGAGGCAGAATACTGGAGGTTCAGAAAAGAAGACCTTGTTCTCCCTCTACAAGGTAAACTGTCCTTCACTCAGTTGAGCAATCCACTGGTAAATGTGTAGTAGCCTTCTGAGCCTGACCAGTACACGAACCAAGTCTGTGGGTGCTGATGTCAGAGAACAGGGCTGTGGTTTTTAGTGTAGAAGATCTACAGTTTGATAGCAATTCAGTTGGTTATTTTAGTGATGTACACACACTCTCTTCTGCCAGTTTAGGAAATAACTGAAAGCAAATTTTCTGCTGGAGAGGATAAAAGTTTCTGTGCCTAGTTGATCTGTTTCCTGTACTCACAATACTCTGGTCCATATCCTGGCAAGGCAGCCTACCCAGCAAGGCATGACTGGTAGGAGCTTTTCCTGGAAATGCCCTGTCAGCTCAGGACTACAACCTGCAGAGCACTTTGGGTGAGAAAGGAGCTGTATAACTAAAATTTCAAGTGCTGCTTCCAACTCCTGCTTGACTTCCTAGGGCTTCAGCAAGATTCTTCTGATGTTAGAGAGAAGGGAAGACTGAGAAGTTTCCCATGTCAAATATTTGAGCCCTGATGCTGAAAGACTATGTCACCACAAAGCTATATGGACAATTAGCAAACCCTCTGCCTCTCCCATATCAAGTCTTATTCAGCTGAATGGCAATGGATTATATTTTGTATAATGAGGCATGAGCTATCCCAAGTATTTAGCATAATGGAAGAACAATAAATCACCCTGGAGTTGTCAGGTAAATAAACACTGCCTCATTATACCCAGGAGTTTGTGTGAAATCAGGAGGCAGGAATCGTGTTATTGTGTTTCCAATGGTTGGTAATTATTTTAAACCATTGGAGTGAATAGGTTGTAATTCATTTGTACCTTCCTTTTGTCTGCTGTTGAGGAAGACTTGAGCAACAGCCATCCTTGTAAGCACTGCTGTGTGCCTGGCACTGATAAATGTATCAAACTCTAGCATGACTTTATCTAGGAAACAGATTTTGATAGCTAGCAAGGATTTAGGTCATTGGATAATTCAGTGCAAACTGCAAATCTTAATGCTATTGACAAAAGACAGAGCACAAATAGGCAGCACTTTCTATAAATCCCAGACCTGTAAGTAGCTCTCTTTTCACAGATTTATAGTAAATGTCCTTGAAAGCTATCAAAAAAAAATGAACACCCTGGGTTTTGATTGACAGGTTGGCTTTTCAGACTCATTGTATCCATGTTTGCCCTGTAAGGCATGTTGTAAAAGGCCTGCTCCTTAATGGAATGAGAGTCTGTGCAGAATGCAAACTTTACAGGATTCAGATCTAACCTCTTACATTCTGCAAGGAGAACTCCTCGGAAATTAACCTCCGAATTTGGCTTCTGTTTCTTGGGAAATGAATACATTTTCAGGTGCATCAGAGAAAATTGGCCTTTCTTTCTCTCCTCTCCAAAACAGAGGCTCTGAAAGCCCTACTGTACCAGTTCAGAAAGCCCATACTGGGAGTCAGAACATTAAAACTTGACTCTGAACACAGAACACTGAGAAAGCATGCATGAGAGCTGTCACAGGTTTAGCACTCTGAGCAGCATCTGGGATAGAAGCACAGTGAGCCAAGCACATCTGCAGGCAGTCTGCTGCTCCAGAGTCTGTAGGTTTTCTCTAACAGCAGCCATCAAACAAGACCAGCAAAGCATGAAGCAACTTTCTCTTCCTTTCTGCCTCTTCTCCCAACATGACTTTAAAAGCAGTCCATTCAGGCAAACGTGCTGCAGACCTTTCTTTAAAACCTGCTCAAATAATTACATATTTCTTTTTTTTTTTTAAATGCCAAAATGTCAGGACTTTAAAATTATCACCACAGAGAGTAACAGTAACTTTATACTGTCAGGTGATGAATCTGCTCACAGAACCCCTCTCTTAAGTTTCCAGGTAACTTTTAGCAGTAACTTTGTGTTCAATCCCAGCAGTTACACATCTGTGGTATTGTAGGAGTTGCTCTAATATTTTGACAGATGGGGAAATCTGGGGATGCAAGTACCAGTATTAATCATTCTGTCAGATTTTAAATGGATTTGTGTATATTATTTTGCTTATTCTTGTGTAGCAGAAAAGTTACCTGACTTGAGATGTGTGTTCATTTCACAGGAGAAAGTCAGAATAGGATTAGTAGGAGTGCAACATGGACATTGTAATAGCTGCTCTCCCTGTGATCAGAAGCAGAACTCCTCAATATTGAATCACATACTATTGTGATACCAAGATCAAGAGTTGGAAAGAGTCCCATTGGATTCCAGTGTGTTTAGAGAAATTGATAGCATGAGCTTAAATTTTTAAGTTTTTATCATGAGTGGTCTTGCCCTTTTCTTCCTCAAATGTTGTCATTTCTTTTTCTGAGATTCTTTAATTCTTTGTCAGTCATCATTTACTTAAAGCGTGAAGGCAGAGTTCAGGTGTCATCTCTTAGTCAGGTGTAACTATGGTAACAAGGCAAGAATTAAGATTTGTGGTCTTCCAATGCACATTTTGCCTAGGGTTAATAATGACCCCAGTGTTGGCAGCACTTAATATCCCCAAGCAATTACAGAAGGAATTGAAAGAACGTGAAGGAAGAGGAATGATGATATTGATACTGATAATTCTGGATGTCATAGCCCAGCTAGGAAGGAAACAAAGTCTTCCTGCGATACATGGGAAAGGCAGAAGTTCTAATTCCACACTCTGTGCCTTCTTTTTTGAAGATCAAGGGTGGACAGGACACAGCTGGCCCTATTTCCTTGCAAGGCTCCTGTTTCAGCTCCCTTGGACACCTCACCTAGCAAAGGGAAGGGCTGGGCAATCATGAGCCTAGTTTGGAGGTGGAGATGTGTGCTGAGCCGGTGATGAGCTCTTCAGGGGACGTATCAGTTCTCAGGTGACTCTTCCTATCTGCAGGCTGCTCTTCTGAGGGAGCTTAAAGTGATTTAACTGCTCAGTGCCTCCCTGGCCATGTTGGTCTGGAATCTCCATACCATCGTCCTGCCTGGTTGCTCAGTGCTCATCAGACCTGACACAGCCATTTCAGCAAAATCAGCGAAAATTCAGCTGATAAAATACACACTTAACTCTCTGCTGCCTTCACAGCCCTGGCACAGGGGCTGAGAAGCTGGACTGGGGGTGGCTGTGGCAGCCAGCATTCCTGTTCCTCACAGAAGGTCTGTTGTGTTCCTGTTTCACAGGCTAGTAACATAAGACTCTGATCCTGCAAGCTTCTGAGGGAGAAAGTGCTCCCAGGCTTCAGCTCTGCCTGTTCAGAGAATCCCAGACTGGGCTGGGTTGGAAGGGACCCCACAGATCACAGAGCTCCAACCCCCTGCCACAGGCAGGGACACCAACCTCCAGGCCTGGAGCTACACAAGGTTGCCCAGGGCCCCATCCAACCTGGCCTTGAACACCCCCAGGGATGGGGCACCCACCCCCTCTCTGGGCAGCCTCTTCCAGCCCCTCACCACTCTCTCTGTAAAGAACTTACCCCTGACATCTAATCTCATCCTTCCCTCCTTTAGCTTTAATCCATTTCCTCTTTGTCCAGTGTCTGTCCTTTTAAAAAGTTGCTTCCCCTCCTCCATCCTTGGCTCGTGTTTCTCCCTCTCCCAGCAGGGACATCAGATTCATGGCTTCTTGTCTAAATCACTAACCATGAGGTTTTAATCCCTCCATCCTCTGAACTGCCATGGACCCAATGAAATACTCGTCAGTGTGCTGGGGCTGGAGTCATGAACAAGATGCCCCATCTAACCCCTGGCATGGTGCTGCTGTGACTCCAGCTGTCCCTTCTGCACATTGCAGCACGTGGAAATGGTTTGTGTGATTCACTCCACTTGCAGGGAAGCAAAGCTTAGCTCCAGCATTCATCATGGCCAGCTTTCAGAGACACCCCTTTCCAGCATGAACATCACCTCCTGTTTGAACAGCACTCCAGGAGAGGATGCTAAATATACTGCACTTAGATCTGCTACAGAGCTCTGGTAGGATGTTAATGGTATTACTAGACTTTAAATGCTGTGTCCCTCATTTAATTAGAAATAGATTACAACAGTTGATTGTAAATAAGCTTCTTGAACTGATCTTGGCTTTCACCTTGTTCTGGGTAGTAGTTTGGCAATCCACCTTTTGGCTAAAGCTGCTGTGTGTCTACCTTGTAGTCTTTAGCAATCACAGATACATCTTTTCCTGCCTACAGTCTCTGCACACTCCCACTCATAGCCTGGAAAAGACCAGGTGATGATGTGAATATGGATTAAATTGTATTTTAAGTATTACTTCTCTGATTGCAATTTCTGGTCCCTCTGATGAAGTGGTCTGTCTGTTTTGTTTGTGTTATCAATGGGAACGCTTTGAAAATTGTTCTGGTGCTGAGGAGAGCAGGAGGAAAGCAGAGCTGGCTGGTAAGCATTTTGAAAGAATGTTTACAGCCAGAGCATCAAGTTAATTTCCCCAAAGAACAGGCTGAGCTGATCAAAACTAAAAATGATCATTGGTTTTTACACATATTTGAATACAAATAATTCCATTCCAACCAGTCTGTTAAATGCAGCAGCTCATGATTATTTCCATATTTCCTCAAGCACAGCACAATTACTTCCTTAGGCTCCATTTTCTTGTTTTTGTTAACCATGGAATAAGTTGTAACATCCTTTTCTCTGGGATGTAGGCAGGTGCAAAGGGAGCTCAGTGGCTGGGCAGAACCAGGGCACAGTTTGAGATCTGACAGTCCTGATCTTAGCTCATTGAGGTACCGACCAGTGGAGGTAGAGCAGCAGCCCATCATTTCTTGTGTTTTCATTTTTAAAATGTTTTCCTGCAAAGCTTTTGATCCTCCGTTGAATTCCTTGGGGAATCCTAATGGAAAAATAGTTGAAAGCTTCAAAATCTCTAGAAATTCTGCCAGATATTTATGCATTCTCAGAAATTCTTTAGTATTGATGAGAACTGACTGTCACTAGCACCCACAGACTTAGGTTTTTATATGTATTTTTTTTAGATGTGCTTCATCACAAGTAGTTAGTGAATTGTATAACAGTTGCCTAATCCCCTACAAGGTTGGATAATTATGGCTTTGTTAAACATAAGGAATTAAGGACTGTAGTTACACTTCATAACTGTTCTTTCAGATGCTTTCAGAGCATGTGTGGCTGAGGGAGGAGCCAGTGTCTAGGTCACCTCTCCTTCCTTTAGTTACACACTTGATAATTGCTGCCCTAGTCCTTAAAATTGTTCTGAACCCCATCTGTAAGAGAGCTGGTGTCACAAATAGCAAAATAGACTGGAAAATCCCAGCACATCGATTACAAAACTGGGAGTCCATCCTCCCCAAAATCCAAATCTCTACCATTTAATGTAACTCAGGCAGAAGCCCTTCAGTCTAATCCCAGTCCTCTGCAAGGCCTAACAATCAGTATGGAAAACCTTCCTAATTAAGCAGAGCCGAATATAACGAATGCAAAAGAAGAGGAGGTGCCAGTTGGGTGCTTTTGTGCTGCATGGTTGGCATTTCATAGCAGGTCAAATGGGAGAATGTCCAGTGCTCTAAGGCTAAGCTTTGGAAAAATGTTAGGCACTGAAAGAAACACCTAATTTGATTATAGATAGCTTGACTGACATTTTCCATTAAGCCATACACAAATTAATAGGAATTTTTTCTGTCTTTTGGAGTCAAAACAGGTATCTATACATGCTAAAAATAAAATACCCCTTGAAAGACAGCTTTAGGGATACTGGAGCTGGTTAGCTTCTGGCTAGAAAGCTGGCAGCCTGTGTCAGAGCAGCTGTGTTGGGGGGGGATCAGGCCCATCTGGGTTGGAGAGAGTGGCAACTGCCCTCATGTTGAACCCACTCAGGTCATGCTGCAGCAAACAAGGCATCAACTGGCAGATGATTGTTCAATATTCAGTTTGGATCCTTGTTACTGGCCCGTTGTGACTGGGATCACTGCAGGATGCACCTGACTCCCAAGATAAAAGGGAGAGCTCTGGTTCACCCAGTAAGCTACTCTAGAAATAACAGGGAAGGGAGACAGAGGTGCTTTGGTCAGGCTGACTGGAGAGAAGGGCACAAAGTAAAGGACTTAAAGACAGAAAGGGTGTGGGTTTAAAAATGCAAAATGCCATCACAGTGTGTCAGGATGTGATGCTGGCACTTTGCTTTTTACAGATTATAGCTCACCCTGCATCCAAACAGTAGTTCCCAGAGAGTTTGTAAATACTGCCCATGTCCTTTCTCCATAGGCAAATGTAAATCTAATTGCAAGGAAGTTAAAGAACTGGAATTTTCAAAGCCAGGATCAAATCCTGATGGGAATGGTTGAAGTATGACACCTAAACTCACGTCCAGACTGCATGATAAGGAGCCTGATCTCTGAAAATGCTCAGCACACAATTCCCAGACAGCTCACTTATAGTAATTTTAACAGAACAAAGTTACTTCACTGGGTCTGTAAATATGGATTTAGGTGAATAATGGCACACTGGTCTGAAAACACTGTGCTTTGGTTTGTCTGCTGTGTGTGGTGCTGCTACAGGCACAGTCCACAGCCTGGACAAAAACTCCTCTGTTCCCAAAGAGATGTAGTCAGGAGGTTATTGGTGGTTTTTTATCATAAAGCCTCTGCAGGAGAGGTGTCTCTCTGGTCAGAGGGAACAAAACTAAAGTTATCATATGCATATCATTGTATCAGTATCACTCATTATCTCAGTGTAATCATAAAGCATTGCAGAGATAGCTATTCCAGATTTTCATTACTCAGGATTAAGTTCTTGCCCCCAATAAAAATGAAGCTCTGGGCATGTCCTAACTTACGGCATGTTACCAGTTTCAGTGAAGTACCTGAAAATCAGGAGACTAATTACTGAAATCACCAGCCAAATTAGTACCAGGGGAGTCATGTGAGTTAGATGAGGTGGTGTGAGAGCAGTGGTACTAAGGAAATGGGGTTACTGGGCAGGCAGTGGTGTTCAAGATACAGAAAGCAGGACTTTTGTAGGTGATTATGTAGAATAAACAAACCTCATCCAGAGTCTGTTCACAGTGTGTGGAAAAGCAGACTTTAAGGTCTGAGCATCAGAGTTCAATGTGAACAGAATCTCTAAACAGGGAGTTGACAGTGTTAACAAAGGTAATATTAGATTTGAATGAGAAACTTTGTATGGTTAATTAAAAATCAAAGACACAGTTATAATAGAAGTAATTATCCAGGGGTATTAAATCACTTGCAAGTCCAAGCCCAGAAAAGAATTAATCAGGAATAATTTAATATTTGATATTGAGGGCTTATATTTTCCACTAATGCCAAAATCCATTCCATTAACCAATGCAGTTCTTCAAGTCTATCTATAAAAGTCCTGAAAGCAGGACAACAGCTGAACAGCTCTATGAGAAGAAGTTTTAATTCTGCTTTTAAACCACAGTTACAGTACATAGAGAACTCTGCCTGTCTAAAGAATTACACTGGCTAAGGCCAAAGCTTTTTCTGATCCATTTCCCCATGTCCAACAGTGCCTGATAGGAGATACAAGAGCAAAGTAGTCTGCTTTCTAGATTTTTTCTTATATTGATTTATTTAACTGCTCTTTAAATTGCAATGGAGGTCGATCCATGCAAAATTTCTTGTTTTCTGTGGCAATATATAGCATGATTCAGCTACATTATGTAGAAAAACACCATCTTCTGTTTGTCTTGAGCCCTGCCATCTGATAGTTTTCCTCTTCTGTGATGCAAGGCTATGAATCTCCCATCTCTGCTTCCTTTCAACAGACCACTGATCATTCCAGGATCTCTCTTGTAGCCTCTGTCATCTCTTTTGCTTGCATCACTTTTTGTGGCCCTTCTCAGTTGTCCTAGACACAAATAATCAAAGGAGGTTAGAGAGGGAAAACTAAAGGATGATTTGCTTTTAATGAAGAGGGAGTGGAAATGCTGGGGACATCAGGAGGAATTCCTTCTGTAGGAAGCAGAAAGGTATAGGAGAAGCATTGAATGATGGGGAGTTTGGGGTTACCATCTACCAGCTCAGTCTGGTTAGAGCTCAGACAAGATCCCCCTGAAGTCAGTACAAGCCATCACACTGATAGCTGAAAACAGACTTTTGTTGAGCGGAACTGTGGTTTTATCAAGGAAGGGCAGGAGCTGTGTGCAGCCTTTGGCTGCGGGGCCCCTGGCTTCTAGTAAATTTTGACCAAACAGTAAAATGTAAGCAAATAACAGCAAAAGTGAGATTATTGGGCTCCATCAGCAGAGGGGTGGCAGCAGGGACAGGGAGGGGATTGCCCCTCTCTGCTCTGCCCTCCTGAGGACCCAGCTGGAGTCCTGTGTCCAGAGCTGGGGCCCCAATACAAGAAAGATGTGGGGCTGTTGGAGAGGGGTCAGAGGAGCCACAGAGATGATCAGAGGGCTGGAGCAGCTCCCCTATGGAGAGAGGCTGAGGGAGCTGGGCTGGTTCAGCCTGGAGAAGAGAAGGCTGCAGGGAGACCTCATTGCAGCCTTCAGTCCCTGAAGGGAGCAGAGGAACAGGAGGGGAATCAACTTGTTCAAAGGGTAGATAATGACAAGACAAGGGGGATGGAGTGAAGCTGAAGGAGGGAAGGGTTAGATGAGATATTAGGGGGAAGTTCTTTCCAGAGAGAGTGGTGAGGGGCTGGAACAGGCTGCCCAGAGAGGGGGTGGGTGCCCCATCCCTGGGGGTGTTGAAGGCCAGGTTGGATGGGGCCCTGGGCAACCTTGTGTAGATCCAGGGCTGGAGGTTGGTGTCCCTGCCTGTGGCAGGGGGTTGGAGCTCTGTGATCCTTGGGGTCCCTTCCAACCCAGACCAGTCTATGATTCTATGATTATTTCAGTCCCATGTGGCACCTTGAAGAAGAACCAAGCTTTCATTGGTGTCATCTAAAGGTTTTCTTCTTTTTCAACCCAATAAATAAGCTTGTCACAAATCCGCACCGAGGACACTGCAACCGTTTGTCAACTTGGCTCCTGCAGGAGCAAATGTCTGGAGGCATTCTGTATCACTGGAAACAAGGTGATAAATGGTCACACCAGGCTCAGTGTTGGCATCTGGAGGCAGTTATTTATCAGATCAAGTGCTTTATAAACTATTCATAAAAGGCTCCATACCTTCCCCTTCTTCCTAACCATAAACTAAGCTGGGAGCAAGCTAGCTGGGGAAAAAAAATCGTTCCTCAACTATGTCTGTCTTTATTTTCATACTTTGGAAAGAAAATAAAAGGTAAGACCTTGAGATGCTTTTAGTTGCATTTGGATAAGGTTATGAACTGTCATATCACAGATAGATGATCTGTTAGTAGCCAGGTTTACACTCATTAAAATCAGTGAGAATTTTGCTGTTGAAGTCATCAGGTACAGTATGGGTCCCAGTCCTTTCTGGATGCCTGACCTTGGAAACAGTCTCCCATGTAGTCAACTAACACTACAACTGATGACACTTCCTGTCAGCGTGAGCTTTGCAATCTAGAGCTGTTCACAACTTCAGAATCATTACAGAGTGACAAGTTCTCAATATAGCACTTTAATAATACCTTTTTTTTTAACTTAAAATGAGAGGAAGATGAACACAGAAAAGGAAGTTGTTACTGTTGCACTGACATCAGAAGGATTATTGGATACAGATCTCTGTATACACTAGATTAGGAAAATAATTCACATGTCCTGGGTACAAAATACTTAATTTGATGTCAAGTCCAGATTTACTTTCTTGAGGACATGGGACTGACACTAATGTAAGTTCTTTACCAATCGTTCCAGAAGGATTAGACATTAAACAACTGCTGCAGAACATATAGTCTTAAAGGCATTGAATCTCCAGCATGCATGTTCCCCAGGATCTTATTACAAGAATGTTCATGGCTTTTTTCTAATGGCTTTTTGGATTCCCTGCTTTCAGCCTGCCACAACCAGCCTTACAAGTGTCCAAACAGTCTGTTATTAATTTTTTTTCTATTGTAAAGCATTTCTGATCATTCTTCTGTCTAACTGCTTCTTAAGTTTATTGCTTTTCTGTGGTGCTGTTAGGGATTTTATTTCCCAACTGGTATTACTTTTTAACTACTCATGTAAATCTGTATCAGTTCAGATTCATGCAGAAAAAACAATTTGTCACAAATCTGCAAAGGCTAAATGATCAAAGCAGAGCTTGCAGGCTCACTACTTTCTTTCTCTGTCTACTTCATCAGACCTAAAAATATTCTGTCTTCATTCAGATTCTTACACTGCCCTGGACTACACTCTTTATGGATGGCAGGGGAAATAAATGTATGGGTCAGTGTCTTGGCATATGTGAAAGATGAGCAAAGCTGCACCATTTACAGATCTGGCAGGAGTTGTTGTCACAATCTGATCACACAGAAAAAGTTCTGAATCAGTAGTGCCAGTGAAATCCAGACACCAAAATGTCCTAATGGGTACAGAACGTAGAGCTAGAGAGGATTTTGGAAAGAAAATTGTCATTGCCCTGTCATATGGAAAAAACCCCACCAATACAATCCAGATCTCCTTACCCAAAACCAAAGGTGAAGAGATGAAACTTTGGGCTTCTTGGCTGTAGAGATGGCAGTGCTACATGTGGGTAAATGGCACTTGCCTAGTTTTGTTTGTAGAAATACAGTGTTCCTGCCCTTCTCAACACAGGACATAACACAGTGAATGGATCAGTTTACCCATGGGGGAGTGAGGGTACAACCTCTGCAGTCACTACAGGCAAGGACCAGCGTCCTTCTTCAGTCACTGTCATGGATTTTTTCTAAGGACAAACTGTGACCCAAATTCTGCCCTGGGCATCGTGGTGTCCTTCTGAAGGCCATGGTCACATGTCTCAGAGCAGACTTTGGCCCCATTTGCCATATGGGAGCTGGAACATCATCTTTTTTTCTAAATGTCCCTTTTGTTTATTTTAGTGTTTCTATTCAAAGCTCAACTAAAGAGCTAATTACTAACCCAGCAGAGCCCCTGGGCTGCAGGCTTCCCTGCTGCTCTGCCGGTAGTCTGCTGGTGAATGAAGTTTGAGTTCTGAGGCAGGTTTCCAGGGCCCCTGTGATGGTCCCAATTTAGCTCAGGCTGCTTACTGCTTGACATTCCTAAATGGGAATGTGCTACCAAAGCCACAAGGCCAATCTGTAAGGAAACATCAGAATGGGAAACTTAGTCACTTCTCTGCACGGGGAGCAGGAGAACACCAGTTCTCCTGTTCCTTCCAAACCTCTTTCTTTTTAGAAATGTGAAAAACTAGTTCAGTCCTTGCTCTCTGGCTCTGCCATGGGAGCTTGTATTAGCTGCCACATTGGGGAAGCTTTCATCCATGCAAATCTGCTTTTTCTTCTCATTGTCACTACATCATTTTCTCCTTGCCTTCCCACCATGCTTTGTACATCATCCATGTAGCTGTTGGGATTTTCCATGTGCAGCAGGGAAAATGGGATAACAGAGCTCTCAGGATTGCTCCTGGCTTTACCAGTACTTCATGGCAGGGCTGGAGGCATGAACAAACCTCTGTGTGAAGCACTGATGGACAGAGCTCAGCAGATGCATCATCACACATTGCAGGGATAACGAATTTGTTTTCAGGCATGAATTTGTTTGTTGGTAAAACAGTAGAACAATCTAAACTTTGGAAACAAACACTGAATGTCCTTTTGTCCCGTCTGTTTTGTGTATCTCAGAGGGCTCTGATGGTGCATGGTTCCTGCATGGCCTGGGTCTGGAGAAGCCCTTTATGGAAACCTCGTTCCCCAGTAGCATAAAGACATTAATTATACCTCTGTGATAAGCACTTAGAAATCTTTTTCTGAGGAAGTTGATGTAGTTGATATGATCATTGACTCCTTTATGCATTCCTAATGTATGTCTATCAACAGCGGTCAGGGCAGAAACAGGCATCATCCCACATGTGATTATGTGGGAGTGAGAGAAGAGGCAATGGAGTGGGAGAGTAGCAAACCTGAGCAGGGACATCTCTTTGCTAAAACAACAGCTTAAGTTACCAACTGTGCCCAGCATCAAGTGCAAACTTTGCTATATGTACAGCGTTATCCAGAAACTCGTGAAGTGCTGTGTCCTTTAACAAAGTGAAGTGGAGCAGCACTTCCCATATTTTCTTTAGGTAGTATCTACCCTTCTCTGGAGAAACTGTGGTAGTCCCCCCCCTTCCCTGACCCCTTTCTCTGCTCTCTGCCATGACCCCCTCCATCGCCCGACCTCCCCTTCTCAGCCTCAGCTCTCTCAGCTTGGTGTTTGCTGCTGTGACAGTGCAGAAGTGTGGCTGTGGCCAGAGCAGTGTGGCCTGGGGTAGGAGGGAGTCCCTGGGTGGCACAGGACCCTCACCCTGCCTGACCACCCGCAGCAGCAGCCACAGGAGGGGGAGAGGCCAGGGTGTGCAGGCAGGGAAGTGTGCAGATTTCATCGCTGTCTGGCTCTGGAAAGCAGAGAAAGACAGAAAAGAACCTGTCAAATTTCTCTGCTGGGTATTTCTGCATCTCAGGGGCTGCCCTGATCTGCTCTTTGTTGGCCAGGCCCCAAGGATCTGTATAGCAGATGAGGAAGAGGCTCCCTGGCCATGGTCCTTGGTATTCCCTTTGGACCAACAAGTGCACAAGGGCTAGAGCAGCGTGGAGGTGGGAAGGATTCACATGCAGTGTAGGATACAGCCTGGGAACAACAACAGCAAGCTGTAGAAGAAAGAATCAAAAAAACCCAGAACATGTTAAACAAGGCCAGTGATTTGTTTTGGGATTTTTAATGCCTCCCTCCATGAGAGCTGAAGCTGATTCAGTCAGTTTGACCCCAGTCGTTCTGGCTCTGCTACATATCACACCAAATATTTACTCTGCTAAATTGCATTGCTAGAGTCTCATTGGCATCTTTTCTTTGAAGTGATATCCTAGAGCTTTCATTTTGTTCCTGGAAATCCCTACATCACATCCCATAGTCCACCCCTTACAGAGCTCCAAAACCCCCTGCAGGCACCAAACCTCTGCATTACACCTCCTAACTGCAGGCCTGAGAATCAAAAGAGCCTTCATGCTGGCACATCAATCCGGGAGCCGAGATACTGACCCCATCTGTGAAATCCTGATTGGGTTTAGCTAATTCCGCATGACATGTCCCTACCAGTCTCCCCAGTCGCAGCAATTCAGCAGCATCAGACACAGTGTATCTGTGTACCCTAGGCCAGAGCTCCCAGCTCTGCTTTTGTGAAAGGCCTTCCTTTGACAATCAGACATGCCTTTCCCTCCTGCAATGGTGGCTAGGGGTGCTGGCAGCCTGCTTAGGAGAACTGAAGAAGAAATCCTCCCCGCGTCTGTTTGTTTGCTTTTAAGAGCAAACCTTGTTGATTATCAGCTAAAGCAGTCTGCCTAGAGACCAAAATCAAGTACACAGGCACAACTTCATGGAGCTGCAGTGTGGAGCCTCTGAATTAATTAGCAATTTCTCTGAAGAACTGCAGCCCAGGAATTCACAGACTTCATAGCTCTGTGACTTTGATAAACAGACAATGTACACGACAGATCCCTGGGATCACGGTAGCCTGCTTAGCACTGCAAACCACCAACACACTAAAGGAGGACTTGCCAAAAGTAAGCTAGCACGATTCCTGAATGTTAGACAGCAAAGTGTTAAAGGGACTTTGTCATTTTAAACCTTAGACAAATTAAAATTTGCATTTAATCTGTAGCTAGAAGAAAGTGAACTCTTACAGGAGGATGTGACTTCCTAGCTACCAGAGCGTAAAGGAGAACCAGTATGGCTTGGGTAGTTTACTGGTTATGTCACAAACAGTCTAAATAGTTTATTCCCTCTCTAGGTAGTTTTCCTACTCCCAGAGGTCCTTAGCAGAAAATTCAGGCTTAAAATGGCACACTTCTGCCCTGTAAAGTTACCAATAAAACATTAAAACTCTATGTGCCTTTACCCCAGTGGCAGGGGTGTAAAGAACAGCACTCAAAACACAGGCAATGCCCTTTCCTCCCTACTTCATTCTTGCATTTGCTGTGTGCTTGCCGTGCTCCACCCTCAGGAAATCTGGTACCTGTAGGTAGATGGTTCAGCAGCTTGAGCTCAGATCTGAACCGCAGACTGGGTGCTGCACTAACACCAGAAGGAAGATGAGCCCTGTTCTGAGGTGATTCCAGTCTAGATACGTGACACAAAGGTAAGGAGGAGAGACACACCAGGCAAAGGCATTTTTCTCTCTCTTGGGGTGAGGTGATTTATTTCCTGGCTTTTTCATCACTCAGAGATGTGGAATCACGTCCTGCAATAACGGACAGTGCCCACAAGTCAGGCTTGCCTGGTCACAGCAGCACACATGTGGAACATGGGAAATCATGTGTGTGAACAGCATCTTTGTTTCAGATACCACAACACCTGGATTTTGCTTCTCAGATGTTTTTCTTTCCTTCTTGAGCTTTTTACTGAATGTTACAGGCTGTGTAACGAGAGACCTCTCACCGCTGGTCATCTTATTAATGATCCAGCTTTCCCTTTGTAACACCTAGCTGTTATTTTGCTCCTTCTCTCCCTATTTACTACACACAGCACGTCTTACATATTTAACTTTTCTTCTCCCCCTTCCAAACTCAGCAGTGATAGATTCTACCTAGACAGAGATGAAAGTTCATTAGTAAGAATATGAAATAGCTTGAAGGGCTTTGCAGACATTAACTCCCAGATTACATATAATTAGTTGTTTTTCCCGAATGCCCCGTGTGTGACAGTAGGAGGGGCAAACTCCAGGATTATCTCATGTGGCTTTTTTTTTCCTTACAGCACAATCCAGCCATTGGCTGTTCTCTGTTTTTAACTGCAGAGTGGGATTGTTGTGCTTTGCATGTGTACCTGGCTTTGTTTCTCTGCTCATGCAGTTTCACTGCTCATGCTCATTTGCTCGAATCAAATGAGGTTCAATAAAAGCAAGTGGAGAGTCTTGCAACTGGGAAGGAATAACTGCTGGAATCAGTACAGGCTGGAGGATGACCTGCTGGAGAGGAGCTCTGCGGAGAAGGACGTGGGGGTCCTGGTAGATGACAGGTTGTCCATGAGCCAGCAGTGTGCCCTGGGGGCTAAGAGAGCAGATGGGATCCTGGGGGACATCAAGGAGGAGTGTGGGCAGCAGGTCACAGGAGGGGATCCTCCCCCTCTACTCTGCCCTGGTCAGGCCCCACCTGGAGTGTTGTGTCCAGTTCTGGGCTCCCTGGGATAAAAAAGCCAGGGATCTCCTGGAGAGAGTCAAGAGGAGGCTACAGAGGTGATTAAAGGCCTGGAGCATCTCCCCTGTGAGGAAAGGCTGAGTGAGCTGGGGCTGTTCAGTCTAGAGAAAAGAAGACTAAGGGGGGACCTTATTAATGTTTATGAATATCTTAAGTATGGGATGCAGGGGAAATGGGCAGCCCCTTTTCATTGTCTGTGGGGACAGGACAAGGGGCAATGGCTGCAAGTCAGAGCACAGGGAGTTCCACACCAATATGGGGAAGAACTTTTCCCCAGTGAGGGTGAGGGAGCCCTGGGACAGGCTGCCCAGGGGGTGTGGAGTCTCCTTCTCTGGAGATATTCCAGACCTGTCTGGACGCCGCCCTGTGCAATATGAGCTGGGGAGCTGCTCTGGCAGGGGGTTGGACCCAATGATCTCTTGAGGTCCCTTCCAACCCCTGGGATTCTGTGATTCATCCTTGCCAAACCCGCTCACTCAGTGGCACTGATTCTGCCCTGGGTGGAGGAGGAGCAGGAGGCTGAGTCAGCCCCCCCCTCCCAGCATTGCAGCCTAAACTTTTCAAGGAATCTCAGACTGAAAGAAAAAAGGGAATGAAAAATATATTCAGGCATTGATTCAGCCCCCTGTTTCTTTCTTACCAATGGTTTTGCAGTGACATTTTGCTATGAAACAAAATCCATTTTCCCCTCTACGAGCTGTGGGGCAGACATGGAGTCAGCAGGTAGATAGATACCTCCAGAGAAACGTGGTTTCTGGTTATGCTCCTTTTTAACCCTGTCTCAGCACATCTGACTGCAGATATCTTGCCTGTACTGAGCTAAAAGGAAACCAGTTAAGTAGCAGGTGCTTAAATTAAATGTGATTCATTTGCTTTTATATCCCCCTTTCTCTCTCCCATTCCCAGTGACTTCAGACTTCACTCTGCACAAAGGTGCACACATCAAAGCAAACAGCTCATGTTGGAGCTCATGTCTGTCTGTTCACATGTTTGCATTCAGGTTTCACCTTCATTTCTCACACTTCCAGCATTTCAACTTGTACTTACAACCCTTCCATTTATAGTAAAGGCCTCACAAATTGTTTTTTGTTATTTCTGACCCCGTTTTCTGTGTTTCTTTGGACACAGAAGAATTATGGCTGATTTTTCAAGAAAATCTTTTTGGGCATCCTCAAGGCTTGGAAACCAGAGAGCAAATAAAAGAATTGGAATTATATTTTATTTATTACAAGCTTTCAGACCAAGCACTATGGTATTTTAGGAACTGAACTCAGGCTGTTTGCAAGTTCAGAGCTGACCATACCACAACTGAAGAAATCTGCTTTGGAGCATTTTCAGTTCCTCTGCACCACCATGTATCTAGCCCCACCAGCTGCTTCTAAAACTTGTACTTCAGCTGCTATAATCTTATCATTAAAGGTGGATTTAAGCTTTAAGTACCAATGAACAAACCTTTGTGCTTGCAAGGAGAAGCTGGGAGATGACTCTGCATTTAAGGTGCAAGCTCAGCTTTACTCCAGCGTTTAGTACTAATCCAGCATAATCGAGTGTTAGACCGTATGAACTCAGAGCAGCTCCTTTAGAGAGATGCATCTATTTGCTTTATTGCTCAGCTGCTGCGTTCTGACTTTTCAAATCCCTTCTATGTTGTTTTTGTTTCCCATCCTTGCAGTGGCAACACGAGGAAAAAAGCTGAATTTGACCACATCCATGAGGATGTCAAGCAGTTGGACTTTATTGGTTTAGAAGCTTACTAAATTTAAACAGAAGCATTAACATGGCCTTAGGCTCTCTTGACAGTTATAAACTCTTCCTTGGGGGGATTTCTGTAATGCTTTCTAATCAGCTTAAGGAGTTAATTAAACAGCTGTCACTTAGCTTCTTAATTCTGAGACTTGATGCTAAATAAGATTTGAAATTAGTTATGCATGACTGGAGCGTGGGTTCTCTGATATAAATAAGATGGCTCCTGGCTGAGGAGGAGGAAAGTCTAGGCCTTTTTAAAATAAAGAGTGAAGGGATTCAAGGTGGTACCCTGGATTAATGCTCCACAGGCTGATTAATAGAAAAGAATGAGGAAAAAAAGGTGGGAAATGGAGGATATTAGCAAGAGCCAAATGGGAGGGATTTCCCAGCAGCCATTCATTCCCATTTGGTGATGAGCCCTGAACTTCAGAAGATTTCAATGATCATTTTATTCTCTTCCCTATTGCACTCTGTGCATAGGAAACCCAAAAGCCAAGATGCCTATTAAAACCAAAAAGGAACATGCTTGATTTTAGGAGTTAGAAATTTATCCTGCAAAAATATATTCCACTAGTATAATAAAAAAATGTAACTGGAGATCTGCTGTGCTTACAGAACGTGTGTTGTAGGGTTGTAGGGACTTTCAGATACTTTTTTCCTTGTGTTTTGTAGTAGGACGAGTTATTTTTTTCTCCTGAAGGATATGAGCTGCAGATCAGTCCAAGTTATTTTGAGGATACATGTCTGCAGGTCTTTTTTGGAAAACAAGCTGGTGCCTTGCTCGCTGCTGCTCGTGGTGTCACGGGGTTTGTGAGGGCTAACAGGGATTCAGCGTTAAAGTGATGCATTGAATCATGCTCAGGTGCTTTTGGAAGAGAATGCTGACAGTATTAAACTTCCCTTTGTCACATAGATCTGGTGTGGGGCTAAGCATGAGTATTTATTTGTTTTAAATGTATTTATTGTTTTAAAATAAATACATTTATTTATTTATTTAATATATATATATGATACATGATATACATCATGTATTTATTTGTTTTAAAAGTCATTATTAATACAAACAGTGGGAAATATTGTGTATAGGAAGAGAAATAGGGGAAGAAAAGGAAATTCTTTCAGATTTATCAAGATATAGTTAAAGTCCTTTCTTTCACCTCAGGAATTTTAAAGCAAAAGATATCCAAAGGGAAATTAAATTGCAGGGAAGCTACCAATTAAAACTGCAAAAACTAATAGGTATTCACTTCTGCATTTCTACTTAAATAGATGCTTACTGTGTACATCTTCTGAATACGGTTCTGCTGGAGGGCTTAATATGCTCAGTTATTTAATATGAATCTCTTCAGTAGGCAAAGAATGCTCATTCCAGAATCTTCTTTAAAAATACTACTATTTTTTTAAGGTGGTAGCAAGTTCAGAATAAAGATTACCTGGTCTTCCTCTTCAGTTACATGGAGAGGCATGGCTTTTCTCTGGTTATCATTTCATTTTGTTACTAGGGGGTTTGGTGTATGTGAATTATAGAGATATTCTACATAGTTCTTAGAGAAGGTTCAGCACCTTTTTAATAGCTGCTCAGGAAATCAACTTTTAGACATTAAAATATTTGGCTATAGCTCTGCAAGTGCCTAACTACTCCCATCTTGCAATGCCCTGACATTGTATCTCCTGTAATCTATGTTAGTTGTGGATGAAGAACATAATATTTCTTGGGAAGAATCCTTTATCACTTAAGCAGTGAAAAGTAACACTTTAAAATTAGTAACTGTTTAGATTTATAGCTCTCACATGCTGAGACTCTGAACTATAAATCTCTATATAGCTAAAGAAGTATCATGTTTGTTTCCTCAAAATGAAATAACTTTTATGTGCTTTCTCAGGGGAGCATTAAGCCCTTTGTAGCCATTAAACAAATTACAGAAGAAGTATTTTACTCTGCCCCTGCTGTGTAAATTGGTGTAAATGGTCATTATGCCTCTGTTTAAGGGTGAGATGCAAACCAGGGGCCTGAAGTCATCATCCTCCAAGTCCGTACGTGTAGAGGTACTGAAACCTCTGCAAACAGAACATACAGCTCAGCATAGAGAAGCACGGCTTGGGAGCATTGCCAGCTTGCTTCACCCTTCTTCTCCTTTAAAGAACTATTGTGTGGGTTTGTTTTCCTAGGACAGGACAAGGAGTTGCTGGTAGAAAATCACCGTAGGTGTTTGTGGGAACTCCAGGCTTTAATTCTTGTCCTTCATCCCCATCATTTGTTTTGGAGAGAGAGGGGACAAAGATTGTTTTGGAGATTACGGATACGGACTGTGCACAGCTCTGGAAGTGTGCTGCTTCTGAACAACATGGTGTACAACATGGGCACAGACAGCAACTACCAAACTTTGAATCTGGGCTGTTTGGTTTTGGATAGAGACAACAGATGAATTTGCTTCCTTAGGACAGAATCAGGTGTGAATGTGCTCATCTCCTTGCACTGAAGTACTCTTACTGAAGTCATTGCAATTATTCACACAGTTGGGTTAAGTATAGATCTGTCAGTCCTTTAGCTTCTGACAGAAAGCTCTGGACAGGACCTGTGACCATGTTACTGAGCTTTGAAGCTGGTAGAGACTCTGGACATGCAGAAATTCCCTGAGGATTAGATGTGCTATGTACATGCTTTTAGGAGGTAGCTCTGAAGGAAAACAGGGTAGCGACAGTGAAATAAATAGCTGAGGATGAAGTAGCCTGTTTTAACATGTGTTTCCAGAAAGTGGCAGGCAGGAGATGTATTAGGATGCAGACTGTACTCAGGATGTCCAAAGCCAGCACTTGGAAAATTGGGAAACGCTAAAGAAATTCGTGAAGCTTGTGTGAATCTCTCTCAGTTGCTGGCTCTTGCCAGGGGAAATTACATTTGCTTTGGTAAGCAGCCCTCATTAATCACACTGTTTCAAAGACTTCGTTATTAAACTTCCCTTTGCTTTATAAAATAATTGCAAGGGTCACAGTGTAATGTATCAACTGGAGAAAGAGGGTGGTTCAGGCTTGGGGGAGCGGGTCTTTTCAGCTTTGTACTAGGTGCAAGTAGCTGGTACAGCCTCAGACAGTCCCAAGCAGTGAAATGAGGTCTGTGCCCAAATGTTTGCAAAATCAGGACCTGATGCCTGGATTCTGCAGTTCTCCTGGATGCTCAATAGTCCTTGTTCAGGCAAGCTGTCCCCATCTGAAGCTCTGTAGGGTCTATAGGAGAGTGGCAAAAGCATCTAAATAACCTGCATGCAGTAACTTTGCTGCAAAGCCCAGATAAGAAAAGAAAAAAACCTGGAAACTTAATTGCAAAACTGTCTGAGATCCCAGTTGCCTGAATACTGTGTTCTCTACTGAGTAAAAATGTGACCTCAAGACAGAAGGGTCTTGCAGGACATGCAGGTATTCTCACCTTTGGATGAATTATAATTTCAAAATATCTGAAGGGCTTTTGTGCTGAGGGAGGGAGAGGATTTTCTTCCTAAGTTCTCTGTTTTGTGAAATCCTATTTCACCCTCCCCTAAAGTTCATGGTGAGGATGGGGAAACTTTAGCAAAGCAGCTATCAAAAGAACAGGAGTGGGATTTTTCTTTCTTTAAATATTACTTTGACTCTGAATAAAGTGTATCTGTTTCTTTAAGTAATAGGAAAAGGTCTTTTTGATCTTTATCCTTCAGATGAGAGGAATCTCAGCTTCTCCTCTTTAGCCCAAGAGGCAGTAGGGGGAGTCATCATCTTCTTGTAACTTGTATTCGGTCTCCTACTTTGTTGTCTTCCACAAGTGAAATCAGGTCAGTCTCAGAGCTCATAGCATGAGCTATTAAGATAATGGGAAGCTAGCACTTGGGGGCTTTGGAAGCCTTCATTTCACAGGAGCCAGCTGAAATCAAGAGCCTCTTGTTCTATGGGATAGCCCATGATTTGCAGACACGCTGCTGAAAAGCTCAGAGACCTTTCCAGGAATGAGCAGTAGCTGCAATGAGGAGCAGAGTAATTCAGGCACCAATTTCTGCTCTCTGCATATCTTGGCACAAGTCAGTGATATCTGCTGTCCAAAGTTGATGTGACACCCAGGTAACTGGTTGGTCTTGTGTTCTTCATATAATCAGAACTTAGTGCTTTTAAATTAGAAGTGATAAATCAAACAGAAGGATTGCAGTTTGCAGTGACCATCACAACGATGTGACACTGGTCACAGCAGAGCTCTGCTGCTTTAGAGCCCTGGTCCTTTGTAGCATCCTTCCTTTTTGGGAGGGAGTGGTTGGGAGGGAATGAGTTGAATATAGCTGGTACTAATGGAGCAATAGCAACATTGATTAACTAAGTGTGCTTTTTTTTGATCTCTTAGGAAGCAGAGATCCTGAACACTGCTATTCTCACTGGGAAAACAGTGGCTGTCCCTGTCAAAGTGGTCTCTGTGGAAGATGATGGGACTGTGACCGATATTCTCGAATCTGTGGAGTGCAGATCATCAGATGAAGATGTCATTAAGGTAGGATCGTAGTGCTCTGCACAAAGGCAGAGGCCCTGGAAGCACAGTGCTGTTCTAATGTAACAAGTACTTTCACCTTCCTGCTTTATTGCTGGGAGACAAAGGTTTCTTATCACTGCTTTTTGTATATTGGCTCAGTAGAGGAATAAACCAAACAGAAAATCACACATTTTCCATTCTGCATCTCAAATGCTTGGAATTGTCTGTCACTTCCCACTTTTGAGGTATTTTCAGAGTTCATTCCACCTTTACCTTTTACTTTTCAGCTCTATGGGCTGTGCAGGAAAGTTGTCAGCTGATTCTGTAGAGGAGGAAGTAACTCCTCTGAAGTTGTTTTGCCACTTTGGAACGGGGCCTCTATGATTCAGTGTTCACGTGTCATCTTGGTTCTGACCCAGTAGTTACTGCAAACAACATTAGCTTTAAATTTGGAATTTTCTTTGGTGGTAATTGCTACCAGGATGCCTCACAGGAAACATGTTGCCTGCCAACCACAGACTGAGAGATACTGGATAACACATTTGACCAATGGATTTACTCTGTATAACAGCTCTAGAACCTAAACTTCCTTGAAAGATAAATGGCAGGCAATAATATACTGCTACACTTAGTTTTGGCTCACAGTGTGTACTTTGCTAGCCAGTGGGGAGGAGAGAGCTTGCAGGAATGCATTTAAGTGCCTTTTTATTACTGAAATCTTAGGGTGAAGAAAATTGCTGCTACTTGAAGGCTTTCAGCTTGTACCAATATTACTACTAAAAGCTTGTAATATACTCAGTTTGGTTAATAGCTAACAGACATTAATGGTAGTGGAAGGACATGGTCAGTGGTGATGATTGTGGAAGATATGGTGGAAAGTATTCCAGCATGGTGTCAGAAATGTTTGCTTGTCTACAGCAGCACTTATCTTTTCACTAACTTATCTCTGTCTGTCACTTGAGAAGAGGAACTGAGAGACATGGCAACAAATAAAAGTTAAAATTGAATTTTTTTTAGCATAACCAGCGTGTCACCAAATGATTACAAATACTGCAGGCCACCCCTCCAGCTGCTGGAAATCACTGTTATCCCATTAACTTTTGTGAACTGCACCATATTGAGGACTCGGCCTTTGTGCAATTTGCCTTAGCCTAAAGCTGACTGGAATGCTAAGCCTTCTCCTCCTTACATTCATTTTAATTGGGATTCAAAGAGCAGAGGGTAGTGTTTTGCTCCAAAGCAAGGCTCCCTGGGCCCCTGAGCCAAAACAGACTCTTCCTAGTGGACATGACTTGCCTTTATAGGCAAAGATGAGTGGAGGTGCCTGGTTGTTACAGCCATATGGGAAACTGTTGGGAGTGTGGGACTTCCTTATGGCCTTTCTTACCTGGAACAGGTAGTGCCCAGGGAGGGGGGTGAGTCACCATCCCTGGATGTGTGTAAAAAAAGGGTAGATGAGGCACTTATGGATATTCTTTAGTATAGGATAGAAACGGTTGGACTTGATGATCTTAAAGGTCTTTTCCAACCTGGTGATTCTGTGACTTACCTACAAGTTCAGTAAGTTGATGTTTCAGAGGGAGTGACAACTCAGAGTGGGGTAACTGAGGAATAGAGCTGGTTGTAGATTTAAATTATCTTTCTTGAAATATCTCTTAAAAGATTTTATTTGGTCCAAGATTTAAAAATTTGCGATTTTTGCACTAATTTCACTTGGTTTAAATCATCTCTTCATGCTAATTTCTTATATGCAAGATGATCCCAAGCAATTTTGAAGTCCTTTCATTTCCCTTTTAGAATCTGCTCAGGGTTTCTATTTATCTGAATAGCCACCATGCTGATATTTTCTGATTAAATGTGTCTTTCTGGCTGTCTTAATAGAGACTTTTTTTTTTTTCCTTCTATGAAACCCTTTTGAAGCTGGTAAATCTGCCAAATACAGCAAACTGTTGGACTGAATCTAGGTTTCAAAACAGGAAGAAATTATTTGGGGTCCTTGTGTTGTAGAAGTTAATGGTCTAAGTCTAACTCACTCATTAACTACCTTCTGAGTTTTTTCAGAGAACTGGAAAAAAGAATTTCAAAGCAAATACATCATTTGGAAGATACTTTTTTAAATAGATTTGTTATCTGAAGTTTTACTTTAGAATGATTTGACAAGTTCATTGTGTAATGGTTTTGCCTGATATAGATCTGCAGCAGTCTGTAGTACACAACACAACCCAGCAAAGATGTTAAAGTGGTAGTACTGCTTAAGTGTATATATGTTATTAATTTTAAGTGGATGAATATGTTATAAAGGCTGGTGTGCTTAATATTATTCTTATAGATACCATTTCCCAGTGATGCTAATGATAAGCCCTGTGTCAAACCAGGAAATCACTGGTCAGAGATCAAGGCATTCTGGGCTTGTGCAAAGGCCTCAGAGTTCACTCCTCTGCAGTAAGGAGGCAGGTTTCAACAGCATCAAAATGAGTCGCCACCTTCAAGTGAGCTCTTAATTGCAACTGTGACTCTGAGTTTCCAGTTTCCCTGCTCTGTTTCAGACCAAGTCTTATACACAGACATCCTCTCTAATGAAGATAAAGATACATAATTACTGGGCAGCCTTCAGCATGCAACAGTAATTAGAGTTTCTGTTCTTTGGGCATTAGAGTAGTAAATATAAAATGGAAGAAAAAGTCTGCTCTAAATGCCCATTGAAATCTGAAGATTAAGATCACTTTCCTTTGTGGCTTTACCTTTGCTGCTTTTCAATGCACCTGTCAGGCAGCATCTAACAGATCGATTATGTCTTTGTGGCTTAGCTTTTATTCCTATTTTTTTGGTGTTGATTAATGATGAGTTTAAGCTCAATTTCCTTGCAGAATGAGGATACCTCATTCTTCTTTTGGTTTCAGGGCCCACATTTATTATTTGCTTCTTTCACCTGGGACTTCAAAGTACTTTAAAGAGTTGGACCAAATTCTGCACTGACTTGTTTGCAGCTGAAATGCATCTACTTGAATTTGGTCAAATAAGTCAGGACAAAATTTAGTCCATCCAAACAATATTGTTATTGACAAGTGATTCTCTGAAATTATTTGGTCCACCGTGATAGAATAAACACACCAAAAAATGAAGGCATGTTATATGCTGTTTCCCCAAGGAAGAATCTGAGACACAGAAAAGATAAGGTGAGAAATTCAAAGTGATGTAAAGATCTTCTGACCATTTAGATGATAAAGCTTCTGCTGACCTCATGGAAAGGCAAGGTTGGTGAGCAGACTTTTTTTTCTTGAGTTGAGTTGTTAATATGGAAGAAATTCTCAAGGTCTTTTAAATCAAGAATGAGGAGAGGACTGTAAACAACTTTTCATTTTGAAAAGACATTTCCATTTCAAAATGGCTATTTTTTTCAAGGCTCGACAAGCCTAAAAGTCTCCAAAGCTCTGGGTTTTCAATTTGATGAGTTAATTGAAAATCTGCATGTTGGTTGCCCTGAAATGAAAACACCTTTAGATTAATTTTCTTTGATCAGTTAACTAAAAACTCCAATGTATTCCCAGCTATGTCCAGAAGCCACTTGCCAGGAGCCACACAGTGAATGATGCCAACACTGGGAACAGGAGACAGTTTCTCTAGCCCTTTTTTTATATTATGCTGTGTGTTTTGCAGAGGACTCTATTCCAAATTCTCTGTGTTATCCAAAATGATGAGCTTTTCTAACAAAATACTTTTAGCTTATTTCCTTCTAGAGCATCTTGTTCCTTCCTTAGGTCTTGGACAAGGATGCAAAAGGGAGGGAGGGCAGGCAGGGAGTCTTATCAAGTGGTTGTAGCAATACAAAGCCAGACAGCTCCAGCCACAGCTATGTGTTAGGGAGTTACTGCTGATCAGGCAAGAGGTTGGTAGCTGCTTTGGTCTGTTTGCTTGTGACTGGATTAGAAGGGGTAGGAAGGCACTTGGCAATTTGTAAAATATCACTATAATAAATCTTTCAATAACATCTAGTGTGGTTTTACAGGTGGCAAAAAAATCTTCTTTTTAATCAAGTGACAGACTTTACAAAAGCTGAAGTGTCAGAGCATTTAAAATAGCCTGAAGCAGCCAGTGTTTGAAAACATTAAACTTTCAACAGCTGTTTCTCTTCTTCCTTACACTGGTGCACTTCAGGAGAAAGTTGAATTCTTCTAAAGTCAGTGGAGTGACAGAGTAAAAAATCAAAGGGAGAAGACGAGTGAGCCTGGATTTTATGTGCTCCTTAGTTTAGCATTGGCAGTTCCAGTGCTGCAGATTTCCCAACCTTATTGCTAGTGACAGGTCGTTTGATGGCTTTTTACAACACATACTTGTTGATGATGCTGGTTTTCAGCTCCAGCTTTCAACTGGAAAACATTCACAGCTGCAGGTCAAAGGCACAGACACCCGAAGTGGAGGCACTGCAAAGACACACAGACATGTTAAAACAAGAGAGTGTGAAGAATCCCAGCTTCCCTGGGATCTCTTGAGCTTTAGGGAAGCTAAAGGGTGATTTTAGATGCATGTTATGGCATGATTAAGTCTAACAGCTCACTGGGTCAAAAAGGGGAAGACAAGTATTCACCTTTTCCTGGGGCTTGCTTTGGTGAATTGGTAGAAGGAGAAAGACAGAAGGCAGAGAAAGCATCCTGCAGTGGGGGCAAAGCAAAGTGAGAGAAGGGGAAGCATGAGAAAGAGCAAGCCCCTGTTTTAGGAGAAGTCATCTATTAAACTAGCTAACTAGAATGGATAGTATCACATTCAGGTGAGGCTGTTGCATGGGTTTGGTCACTTGGTGTTCAGAGAACCCAAATATAAGGACAAAGCAGATGCAATCAGCAGAGTTTGCCAAATGATGTCAAAGTAAATACTTTCCCATCAGCAAATGGGATTTTGTCTAGATTAAACACTTGCATAGAATATGGTTGTGTAGGGCTGAATTTTATACTGGGAAAATAAATCTCTGCCTTGAGGTCTCAGCAAAGATCAAGTTTGTGCCGTGGTTTTCCACAATATAATGTGCTTTCTCTCACCATCTGAACTGCCTGTTTCCATCCCAGATAATTTTGATCTGTCTTGAAACAAACATTTGATTTGTCAGCAAATAGATGTTTTTATTTTCTGTGATGTCTAAACATTTCATTTTGATAGAAAATGATGAAATCCTCTCCTGTCATTTCAACTCAGTTTCAGTATTCCTGACATCAGAATCCTTCTGAACTTTTCACCCTAGGATGAAGCAAATGTGAAAAAGAAAATACTTTTTCTGATCTGCTTTAGGAGACAGGCCAAACTCAGAAAAATGGGCTATCAAAAATAAAAGTTGTAATAATAACTGTTGAGTTCAGTCCATGTGCTGTTGATGTTGGCTCTAAAGGGAGCAAGAACAGCTTTAATCTCTCTCTGGTATGAAGAGCAGGCATGGCAAAGGTGAGTTCTGAATGTAGAACTGATATAACAGTGCCACATCTCCCAGGAATCATCTGAAACTCACCTAGGGCTGTTGAAGTTACTGGATTTGTCTCTTTCATATTCTGCCAATTCATCATTCTGATATGCATCTTGAGAAGTAACAAGGTTTGTGTGGAGTTGTTTGCCTTTTTGTAATCATCCGTAGTGAAAAATCCCAGTGTGACTGCTGCAGTTGCTACTGACTACAGTTTCTTTATACTTATGAAAAGCTTCTAAGGTACAAAACTTTTCAGTAATGGAAAAATCCAAATAATTCCTGAATTGAGACTTCCTCAGAATTCTACAGAAGACACCCAGAAATCTGTCTCTTCGTGTTTAGTGGGAAAGAACATGTCTCTTGTTGAGCCAGGGATGACAATGGTATTTCTGTTCCTTTATTAGGAAGAATATGTCTATATCCATAAAAAGGATGAAGCAAAATCTAACGAATATCCAAACAGTGCTGCCCAAGGGGATCTGAGTGAGCAGATTTAATCATTTACTGAAGCCAAAAGGGGCCAATGAAAGTCCCTAATGTGTTAAATGATTGCTAAGGAGCAATTCTGTGGCTGTTTAAAACTAACCAACATGGATCTGCCACCACTGTCTCTCTGGCTGAGTGAAAATTAGTAATATTTGGGGTCTTTTTTGGTGGTGAATGAGCTGTCTGCCTGCTCAGGTCTCTGGCTGAGTTCATTTCAGGTGCTCACAATGCCTGAGACAGCACCGGGAAGGAAGTGACATTGAAGTGGGAATCAGTAGCTGGGGGTGAGAGGTGGTCAGGAGTGCTTCTTCCTCTTGTGTGTTCATTTAAATGAGATGTGAAATTATGGCTTTTCTCAGGCATTCCCATGCTGTCACATCATTAGCCTGGTAACACCCATGTAAAAGGCTTACCCTGGAGCTGTGCCTCTGAATCCCACCAGTGAAGATGCTCAGGAACTTATGGGAGGAAGATCTTCTAAGTGCCTCATCTGTTTCTGAGTTTAAGATTTGTAGAGTGAAAGATACCTGTGTAGGAATATCAAAATCACTTTCTCTTTCAATGGGGATTAGGGATTTTACTGGTTTTTAGCTGCTTTCAAAACCCAGATCACTTGTTTACTGAATCCCAGTACTGAGAAGTGCTCCATCATCTCAAGGAGAAGAGATTGGGTAATCTCTAGAAAAAATGTGCTGAGGAGGGAAGGAGCAGACAGGCTGAATACAAAAGGAAATGAGTTGTCTGTGTTATTGCACTGGGCAAAGCCAGAGGTGCATTACTGAAGCACATGATGTTACACTGACATAACAGAAAACTAAATTGGGCTCAGATCATCCAATAGCACCTGTCTCCAAAACAGGAACTTTGCATTAATCATGTTGTGATTCTTTCTTTTAAAAAAATTCCCTTTAACTTGTGTTCTTCATTTCCAGTGACTGTCTGCTGCTTTCTTTTAGATGTGGTATTTATAGCTCTCTGTGCCTTCTCTAAGCCATCCTCCAGATCATGACCCTAAACTCCGTGTTGCTGTGTTACCATGCAGTAAAAAGTTACAACTTGCCATTTAAATTAGTGTCTTCTCAGCCCAATTTAGGATTTTTCTGCACACATCAGATACAGCATTAGCCACTGAATGACTTGGCTTTTGCTTATCATTTGCAGAACTGCCCAGATGTTGTATTAGCTATGGAAGGGATGAGCTTTATTAAAGGAAAAATAGATGTGATGAGGTGTTTTCAGCCAATATAATTTTGCTTAGGTCCCACGACTGTGTCAGTGCTATATTGATTTATAATAGCTGAAGATGAGGCTGGTGGTCTGGAGTTAGCAGAGAAACTGCTGGTCAGCTCTGGAATATCCTGAATATTATCTGTGGGGTACTTGGAAGGCTCCTAGAGTTCTCAGAAGCAATTGGGAGAACAAGGGGTTTATTTAGGACATCTATATGTGATGGTAAAAAAAGCCTCCAGATGTTAGGAAGGCTGAGGAGGCAAAAGGACATAATGAGCCTGGGCTCATAATCATGTCCAGTTCTCTTTTCTTCACTGGCAATGAAGAAAGGTTAGTGGCTAAACCTGGCTTGGGATTTTAGCATTGCAGGTTCTAAGAAGAGCTCAGTCTGCATACAGCATGTGGTACTTGATTTTCATTTCTTTTCCCTCTGCCTTTGTGAAATTGGATAACAGTTGGATAAGCCATTGGATGGGTTTTCAGATGCTGCATGGAAATGTGCTGGTTATAGTGTGGGCTCTGGCATATGCCTTCAGCTGTGACATCAGTGTGCTATTGTGATCTTTGGCATGTCATTTAGTTGATCTGCCCCAGCATAGACACATACAAAAGATGTATAATGGTTCTGAATTACCTTGACAGATAAAAAGCATTAATACTAAATCCTTGGAAAATGCTTTGAGATCTTTACATAAAATGTACTATCTAAGCATCAGCATTATGGTTGTTAATAATATACATAACACTAAGTAGCACAGAGCACAGATTCTTTGGGAAGCACTCCTGTTAAATTTAACTTAATCACAGCACGTAAAAATTACCATAGTGATAAAATATTAATGGCTGAGTAAGGATTTAGAAATATTTCCAGATTCCTTATGTAACAGAGGCTGTGCAGGTGTGCTGACTGAAGACTTCTGCCCTTTTATCCACCGTCTGGACCATTAGGCATGACTTTCTAGGACCTTGGTGAGGCAAGTATGTAACCCTCTGCCTGAAGCTTAAAGGGCAAGGACTTTGTACCTCAAGCTATGGGCTATATGAGTTAACTTAAGCAAGGTAAGCTTCAGACCTTTGTGGCTGATCCACTGAAGTAGGGTACTTTTCAAATAATTTTTCTGTTCTGTTTTAGAGAGATAATCATGCTCACTATTTACCAGGCCAAGGATTAATTAATAAGGAGAGAAGAAATGCAGACACAAATCTAGAGGGTGAACAGTTCCCTTAGTACCGTGGAAAGCAACACTTGAGTTTTGGAGCACAGTCCACAGCACTTCTAAATTCAGAGAGGAACTTTGCAGATCAGTGTCCTGCTACAGCTGTAGTGGTGAAACATCTATCTCCCTGAAGTAGGTTTTCTTGTCTTTTTTCCATTCTATAAATGTGCAAGAAAATGAATTCAAAGACAAACATATGGGAGACGATGTGTCCCCCTTTGGATAGACTTCTCTGTCCAGTGCTTAACTCTGTTAGCTGCTGTTGTCACTAACAGCTAGTGACATGCAGCCCACCCATCGCCTTAACTCAGCCCCATCTCTTGCTCCTCCTGCAGCTCTTCTGTAGGGACTTCCCCAGCTGTTCCAAGCTGTTGCTGCTGCTTTTGCTATTGTTCTGTGCCTGCTGTCTCTTAAATATTCTTCTCTATGTTTCTGCCCTTACTCACCCTTTGGGCCTAGTTTTTAGCCTTTTAGCCATTCCAAGCCTTTTCTGAAAGGTTTGAGACAATAAAACAGCTAGTGGTGCCCTGATGTCTCATAAGCACCATTGGCTGCATGTCCAGATCCTGCAGTTCTTTAAGAGTTTCAGAATTGCTCAACTTCCACTTAGGGAGCTAGGTAAGGTTGGGTAGAGCAAATGTATCCTATGAAAGACTGGTTCATCCTTTTCCAGCTTTTTTTTTTGTGTGGTATAACTAAAAATAAAAATTTAAAAAAAAGGATAAAAATAAAAATAAATTGCTGTCCTTAAGTAGCTCAGAATGAGTATGTTTTGAGGCAGGTTGTTTTTGCAGCTTTTCATTCTGTTGAGTGCAGGGTAGTCCTGGCTTGTGCTCCAAGCTCCTCCCTGGTTTTCCAGGGACTTTATTTAGTTGTTCTCTTTGCAATTACTTAGAAAGTTGCTGTAGTCCTTCTGAAGGATTTCCCAAAGCATAAGGAGGTAAACAAGTAAGGCACACCTGAAAAGTGCTTTGGGATGTCAGAATGCAAGGAGTTATCTGAGTGCAGTTTATCATAAATAATAAGCTCTACTAGTGGCTGTGCTTTACACTTGTGAGAGGATCTGGCCTGTTGCCTTTTCTAATACCATGGGATGGATGTTGTGTGTGTTTGTAGGAGACACTTCGTGCTCTTATTTTCCCCACAGCAGCTACCCCCAGAAATGCTGCACAACTTTCCCCTTTCAGCCTTATTTTGCAGCATCGCTGTGTTTAACTGCTTATTGGATGATAAGCCTGATTTCTGAAACAATTTAGGCATTCAAATCCAATTAATTTAATTGGGAATTAGAAACCTAAGCACCTAAAAAACCTAGCCTTAATGGCTCTTGAATTTTAGTTAAAAATATAACCGTGTATTTAGAGCAGGTGAGTATTATAGAAAGCTGATTTTTTTTCTCCTGACTTATATAATCTCTTCTGTATAATGACTATTTAAAATAACCTGATTATTTGTGAGCAGGTAATTATTTTGCAACTGTAAAGGGGTTTTGTTTGAATAAATTTAGAGCATCTCCTTTAGACTTTGGGATTTGAGTGCCTTCAGCAATTTCTTTCAGCGTTTGTGAGCATGTGAAAAGCTGTTTTAGCTGTTTGAGGTTTTGTGCAGTCCTGGAGCTGATACTGGAATGAAACCTATGAACATGACGTTCCATTACATGCTCCATTTCATTCCACTGCAGCCAGAGAGGGAGAAGTGAAACTTCAGTAATGAACCAAAGTATCGTTTGCCCCGGTGCCTCTGCATCTAAAGGCACAACAGTTGTGTACTGAACATCCTAAGCATTGCCTGTGAGCATTAGATTAATTGCATTTGACTGTCACTAACAGAGAAAATCAGAGCCAGTTTCACATATACACATACAATTTCAGCTAATGATTGGGTTCTCATTTCTGCCACTGAAAATCCAAGGTTAGCCCAGTGCAGTTAATGGGATTGCTCTGCACTTTATTTGATGAGGAGGAGAGAAAATCTATTCCTTATTGGGAATTTTTTGGTGTGTCTAAGCACAGCTCTCACCATCACTCCATGGTTTAGTTTGGCACCAACTTAATACTGAAAGCAAAGATCAGCCAGAGCCAATTTTAGCTGTTTCAGTGCCGTAGCTGTAAGTCAGCCCATGTTTCCTTAAGAGTTCTTCACACGTTTTGATGATGCTGAGCTGAGCTTCAAGCTTGTAACAAATCTTGAAAGCAACTGTTTCCCTAGGGCTGAGAATTTCATCACAAGGATTTCACACAGGCCTGCAGAAGGGATAAGAAACAGCCCCTCTGGCAATACAGTTGTATGTACTATACTAATTTTTGAAGACACCTTGACAAGGAGCTTTCCAAATTCTGCCCTTTGTTCCCAGGTTAAACAATGTGTGTGTCTAATCTCATCTCCTGTTCTCTCTCCTCTAAGTAGATTCAGATGGACTGTATTCGTTGATATTCATTTCTTTGGAGCTCAGACTGCTAGGAAAGCTGTCCATAGGTATGAGTAGCCTTATCCTGCACCTTTTAGCATCCAGATCTGACAGTTATCGTCTGGTCTCCAGCAGGGCTAATTACTGATAAGAGTTTTCTTCATGGGCTGGTTGGTTGGTTTGTTGCTGTTGAAGCTCTGAGAAAAACAAGCTCATAAAATGAGACGTTAAATGTGCTCAACACAGAAAAGCTGTAGAAAAGATAAATCAGGAATTACTTGGGAAAAGGAATCAAGATGATCCCAGAAGCCTGGTCAGGCCCCACCTGGAATATTGTGTCTAGTTCTGGGCTCCCTGGTATAAAAGGGACAGGGATCTCCTGGAGAGAGTCCAGTGCAGGGCTATGAAGATGATTAAAGGAGTGGAGCATCTCCCCTATGGGGATAGGCTGAAAGAACTGGGGCTGTTCAGCCTGGAGAAAAGAAGGTTAAGAGGGGATCTTATTAATGTTTATAGATACCTGAAATGTGGGACACGGGGGAAAATGCCAGCCCGTTCTCAGTGTCTGTGGGGACAGGACAAGGGGCGATGGCCTCAAGTTGGAGCACAGGGAGTTCTGCACCAATATGTGGAAGAACTTTTTCACAGTGAGGGTGTGGGAGCCCTGGGACAGGCTGCCCAGGGGGTGTGGAGTCTCCTTCTCTGGAGAGATTCCAGGCACATCTGGATGCTGACCTGTGTGACCTGTCCTAGGGACCCTGCTTTGGCAGGGGGGTTGGACCTGATAATCTCTGGAGATCCCTTCCAACCCCTACAATGCTGTGATTCTGTGAACAAAGAAATAATCTCTTACTGTGCTGGTAGAGGGTAGATCCACAGTGGATCTCTTGATCTCTTTACCATTCATTAGCAAGAGAGGAGCTGTCTGCTTTACACACTGTGAAGGGTGAAATGATCAGCTGTTTACAAACTTCTAGTTTAGACAATTATGTTTAATCATATGCTTTAGCCAGAGGTTGCTATAATATGTCAGGACGATGTCAATCCTTCAGGGCCATAAGCTGCCCATTGTTTTACAGTGGGTATCCCCAGATGTGGTAATAATTAGCTGTGTCTGATCTGTCATTTACTGTGTTTTTGTTCAGTGACAGGATCCAAAGAAACTTGCTTGTAAGGCTGAGGTTTTCAATGTGATTTAAGGTCGCTGAGGTTGCCCAGTCTAATGGGAATTGAGCACACACTGGAAAATGTAATTCAAGTGCTCAGTTTAAGTGCATGATCAAGGTGAAATCAGAACATGGCAGTAAGCAGGTGATGTCCCCCTACCCAAAAGGAGAAAAACTCTCATCCACCAGCCAGCTGCACTAAGTATAGAAAATTCTGCTGAATCCTTAGACTCTGTGCTCAGCTCTTGTTTTATTTTCCTTTTGCAAATGCTTCAGATGCAAACCCCTCTGTTCAGACCCACCTGGTATCTGCAGTGCACAGGAATTGAGAGGCACATTTATGCCTTCTGGAACCTCGTCCCTTTGCAGACTTGTTTTCTGCTAGCAGGTTTCATGGGTGCTTCAGGGCTGCCCTATGTTTTAATGAGTTTTAATGAGCTAAATCATAATGAGACCATCACTCAGGCAGGCTTTCTGGAGTTTGATATGTTTTCTATCCCTGGGAACATCCTCTACTTGGCTCTTTTGTCAGAAGCTGACACTGCAGTGACCAGTCCAGTTGTCTGCAAGTGGAAAAGCCTCGTGTTTTCTTTCCCCTTTACAGCATGGCAGGAATGCAGGTCAGCCAGAGCAAGGGGAAGCAAGACCAATCTGAGCATTTCTCTGAGGATACTCCTTGCTCTTCAAAGAAGGAAATAAGGAAAAAAACCTGATGAAAATAATCCATTTCTGCCTGCACTGGCATCGTTGTAAAACAGAGGCAAACTACTGAGAGTGGTTTTGTTACAAAGATATAAACCGATATAAAATGAATGTCAGCTTCCTAGGGAATGGGGCACCACCAGGAGCTCCCACTGTCTAATTGTCTGTTCCACTAACACTTATCTAGCCTGCCTGGGGCTCTTTGGTGGTTACATCAAGTCTTTCATTTGTTAGAGCCATATTTTTCCCTCTCACATGAAATGTAGCCTGAACTACAGAAAAGAACAGTTTCTAATTAAACTCCTGCCTACATCCATTCTGCAGCTTCTAAAGTCTTTGGGATGGGGATATAAAAGAATGTAATGATCCCAATATGTAAATATAGATATACAACTTTATTTGGAGGGATGGAGGTTAGAGGGCAGATATCATGAAATCAAACATAACACTTCGTGGTAGAAATTGAGTCAGTGCCTTAGTTATCATAGATTTTCATAAAAATAAAGTAACAATGCACATTTGTGTTTTGGTTCATAAATGTGAAATGACAGCCTATGAGTTAACCACTAAAATGACATTATAGACCCCAAAAAAGAATAATAGAGCAAAATTGGGAAAGCAGAAGAGTGAGTTGTAATGGAATTGGGCATTGGCATAGATATAAATCATGAAAGGGAGATTGATTTAATGAAAAATATGAAAGTCAGAAACTCAAAGGTGTTAAAAAGATCATCTGTTCATCTGGTAAAGAATCCCTGAGGCTAGGCAACTTTTAGCTGAAAGAGACAGATTTGCTTAAAGTAGATGAACTTTAAATTTTGATGAGAAATAAGGTGTTTCTGTAGTAGGAGCAGTCTATTAAAAATTTGTGCAAAAGAGGAAGAAGCTTACATTGATACATTGGAAATTTATCTTTGCTCATGCATTTTTTTTCTGAAGACTTAGAAGTAGATATGGGAGTGAGAAATTGTAATCCCAAGAGCCTAAATAGCAACATTTACGTGCTAGCCAGCTATAAGGGTTTAGAAGAAAGTACTTGGTGAAATGAGTTGGCCAGGCTACTTCTGTGGATGGTGTTTTTGTACATAAGAAGCAGGTAGGACAGACACAGATGCCCATGTGTGTGATGTCTCCAAGTGTCTGCTAATGTGGCAAGGTTTATTTTAGCTTGTGAACGCCTTTCAGGATTGACACATACCCATCTATAAGTGCAAAGAAACTAGAATCTCCCTTGTTTGCACATGTCTGAGGGAAGAAGGCTCAAAGATCCAGATGAAACTGTGCTAAGATCTCCTCTCAAAATCTGAGGGTGATAGAACAACTCTTTTTTAGAACTGCTTTATGCAGGAAAACATGGCAGCCAGCAAGTCTGAAGTGTGGCTTGGTCCCCAGCAGCCCTGTGGGCGTGAATAACTGAGACTTTGTAGCAATCATGGTCCTGTTGTAAATCTCACATTTTTCATTTTCCTTCTCCCTCTGTTGTGTGGACTCCTGAGTTTCAAACAAATAAAGATCAAAGTATTGGGGAACCTCTTCTTAGCTGTTGTATCTCAGGCTGTTGAAATACTTGCACACATACACAAAGATAAAATGAGACTCTCTGGAGAAGAGCCCAGGGAGGAACTATACATATCCTGTAATCAGCTTTTCTCTTCCCATAATGTGATTTTGCATGGTGAGGATCACCTCTGCTTCTGGAAAAAATTACGAATAATCTTAGCAAGTCCCTCATGGCATCTTCCTGAGGCTGGCAAGCCTTATTCACCTGAGGGGAAAATAGGGAGTTTAATAACTCACCTAAAAAATCTCACAGCAAGTAATTCTTGGAGAAGTTCAGAAGGCTTTCTGGAGCCCACTGAATGCCATCCCACACAAAGGAGCATTCCTTCTTCCTCACTCCTGCTCTCTCTGGGAGAGGATGAGTGGCAATCATCAGAGAAGTGCAGCTTTCTTCATAGTAGGTCTTGAAGTTGAGTGCAACTGCATGATGGCACATGTGGGCTTCCAGCAGGAAAAGGGAGGAGAGTGGAAGGACCATACAGTCTGCCACTTCGAAGCCACAGTGAGAAGTGGATGATTAGTGAGCCCAGGGATACCAAATGAGCCTGGTGTCTGCTCTGCTTTAAATAAAGAAGGTAAGTCTGTGAGCAGCTGGACCTGTGGTACCAGGCTGAGCTCAGTACAACTGCAGAAATATTTAGCTCTACTCATCCCACTGATGAGTGTGAAGGGTAAAACCAGACTGAGCTCCTGCCAGCTCGCTGTGCTCAGAGCTTGGAATTAATGCATACATTTTTCCAGGGAACTTTGCATATAGTGGAGCTGTTCCTGTTGTCTGGCCACCAAGAGGAGAGGGTGCAGCTGCCCAGCCGCTCCAGGTGCCAGCAGTGTAGGCCAGGGTATGCATGTGCAGAGGACTTGTGCATTAGCATAAGTGAAGCACTGAAGACTGAGTATGTCTGGCACAGCAGCAACACTAAATATGTGAGTGTTGCTGGGTTTTGGCCATGAGGTCTTTATAAAAGAGCAAGTGTAGCTGCAAAATGCCAGGGAAGATCTGACAGGATGCACTGTCATATCACTTGCCTGCCCTGTAAAGAAGTGAAATACTTGCATATCCATCTACTTCTTGACATAGTAGTTCCTGAAAAGCCTTGCTGTAAAAACTGCTCCACTCATCTTCCTGGGAATTTCTTAAATGTAAGGAAAAAAGTCATCTTAGCACCCTGCTACAGAGTAAGCAAAACATCTCTGCTCTGTCCTGTAGGTGTACCTGAGGGACTCGGACCTCTAACAGTTCCCAAACGAGCACTCGTTGCCAAACTGAAAAGCACCAGCCTTATTAAATATACTTTCTTTGCCAGGTTTTTTCCTCCCCTCTGAGCTGTACCTGCAAAGATAAGTGCTGAAGATTACCTGGCACTGTGGTGGTACTTGTGGAAGCGCTGCTTTTGGGAAAGCAGTCTGCTTCCCCCAGGCTGATGTGTATGGCCTGATTCTCAGCTTAGACACGAGTGAGTCAAGAGAAAGTCATCAATGCCTCAGGTTTGTTGTAAAAATCGATTGGTCTGAGGCTTGTGGCTGTGTATTTGTGTGATTTGCAGCAGAATGAGAGACAGTTCAGAACTAAGGCTTCATCACCTGCCTCATTTAAATAAACAATAACTGATTGTAAAGCTCTGCTAATTCCCCTTTTCACTCTCCTATGTTACTTCTGTTGTTTTCAGGAGGAGATTTTTTTATTTTAGGAGGTTCATTTCTGCCAGCTCATATGTGTGAGTACAGCAGCTCCTCTTTCAGGGAGCAGTGAAGATGTAACATGTCTCTAAGCACTGCAAGAGCAAGTTAAGCTGCTGCTTGACAATTCTGTTACATGATTTTCATAAATGTTGCTTTGGAGGTGGGTCAACTGCTCTTTGAAAGGAGGTGCAAATGTTGAAAAGTCCCCTTCATATGCCTGTGCGTTTAAAGCTTGTAATGAATTAGATACAAGAGTAGTCATGCATCCTTTGCCTGTGGTGTAATCCTGATTTCCAGAGGGGATTTTTCAGCATGAACTAGGAGAATTTAATGTTTACTTCTGATCACTTGAGAACTCGTCATCCACGTCCTTCCAGTGTCCTTGAGAGTCCCAGTACTGTTATTTTGTTGGCTAATTAGACCATCCTTCAATCACAAGACCAAATCCAGATTAAAAGACTTCCTTATGGTTTCATCTGCTTTCCCCTTCATGTCTTTGCTGCCTGCATCCAGAATGCATTCATGGAACTGCTCTCTTCTTCCAGGCTATTCTGGGAGAGAAAAGCTGCCGATGGGCACAGTTCTTCCATTACATGTCCAGAGCTCATCACAGGCCTGAAATAGGAGTTCTCTGGAGGAAATCCAGCTACTGAGCTCACAGACCCATGCCTCCTCATTCCTGATGTCTTCATGTGAAATACAGCTCAACCCAGGCTTCTTGATCAGTTATGCAACTTTGTTATTAACATCATCAATCCTAAACACAAGACATGCCAATACAAGAAGACAGCCTACTTTCAGGTGGAGTTTCCTTCCCATAATCTGGCAGTTCTTTCTTCTTGGTTGTTTGAAGATAGTTCAGGTATCAAAGTTCAGGACTTACCTTGATTTAATAGTAAATAGCTAGATGGTGTAAGTGCTTGTCAGGATGGGAAGAGTGTGAAAGCATTTGGAAGATCTACGCAGCATGACTGCCATCAGAGTCAATGGGGAACAAGCAGCTAAAAATCTTACAAAAAGCTTTAAATTATCCTCCACCTTCAATCCTCCATCTTCACTGAAACCAGCTCCTGAAATGTTTTATTGAATGTGTTCCTCTTGTCAGTTCTTTGAAAGTGAAACAAAGCTCAGAGGAGCTGTAGGCTCGGGTTAGCAGCAAGATCAGCTGCTTTTCACTTGAAGGCCAAATGGCACCTTGACTGCACTGCCATGTAACCCCATTAGTTGCAGTAGGGCTGACAGGTTGAGAGCTGGAGCACAATCTGGCTTTCTCTTTGGTTGTGGTGAGGAAAGACGATGTTTTTCTAATCTTGCACTGCCCCTGAGCTTGTATTAAGAACTGTCTTTTCTTTGCTGACTATTAGCCTCAAGCACATCACAGCCCAAATCCTGTACATCTGGCCTGTTGTATTCTGCATCGTAACAGCCACAGCCACAATATGGGCATTTGCTCTTACCATGTTTATTACAGTCTCCTTTAGTACATTTGTGGGGTGACAGCACCTACATCTCCCACCAGCACCAAGTCTCAATGACCAGGAACTGCAGTTCTCTCTCTGTGACAATCTGAACAGCAACAAATCAGACGTTCATGAATAAAAGAAATGAGCAGAAACCAAACATTGCTTTGAGGTCAAACGGCAGAGATGACGTACAAACTGCGTCATCTCTGCCCTCACCTGGATTTCTATCCATTCCATGGGTATGTTTCTTTAATATGTTTGTGAGATGAAATATTTCCTGCTCTGGCTTTCCTATTTACATTATGTAGCTCTTCTCATGACTTGGTTGATTATTCTCAAACCATAGAGTAATGAGGCTTCATTTCTACCCCAAAACACCATTTGCAAATAGCATTCCCCAGCACTTTGTGACCACAGGGAAGTTAAATAAACATTCCATGCCTTCATTTGCACAATGAGGATATAAAATCTATGGTATATGAATACATATTTACGTGGAAATACACACACATGGAGCCATGTGCACACTTCCATGTCATGAACAGTGAGACTTCACTAGGTTGTCCTTTACAGACTGCTGTTGGGAGGGTTTTTTTTTAATTTTCAAAATGCTGTGACACTATTAGATAATAGGTCTAGTTCAAATATAAAATGTTCATTATCACCATTGCTGTTACTATTTTATTAGACTACACAAGGAAAGAGACACGGAAATGAAAAAGTATTGATCCATAGTAATTTAACTGGTCCTTAATCAGGCCTTTGTGTATGTGTGTAAGGAAAACAGGATGTCTTTGCTTCCATCTTTTTAATGTTTTTTTCCTTGGCTTTTTTATTTAATGAAATGCAATCAATTTTCAGACAATGGCTTGTCTTGCACACCAGAATACTTCGCAAAGTGATGGAAGTTATCACCATTAATGCTCTAAATACAGGTGAGAAGAATATATTTAGCATTTTATCACATCTTATAAGGAAAGAAGCCTGAAATAACATTTACTTTGGGCACTGAAAACTTATATAATTGCATTCTAGCAACATGAGTTATGTTGCTACAAAGGCTTCAGTTCACTCCAGGTCCTCAGAAACTCTGCTGTCTGCTTTTGTCTCCTGCCTGGAAGTTCAGAAGAGCTTTAAGTAGCAACTCTCACATGGGTTTCATTGTTCTCTCTGTTAGTGTGCAAAGTATATTTTCCAGTACAACAGGACATGCTTTTGCTTTTGTGATCAATATTGAATCTGAGGAACAAAGATGAAATGCTTGCTTCCCTTTTTACCCAGGAACCCCACATTTCTTGTAGAGAATGTTCAAGGACTGCAAATAGAAGTTCTACCTTACATATCTGAATATATGGCTTAAAAATCACTGAAATCTTCAAAATGAGCTGAAAGGAACAATATATCCATGTAGAGAAAACATTCTTGACAGTTGTTTGTCTAAACAGACCTTCAAAATTACTGCAGATGGTAATTCTGCCATCTTCCAGTCTTCAGTGATCCCTGGAGCTGGAGAGTTTCTGATCCTCTCTAGTTCAGATCCTTTTCTTCACTGCTGTCACCAAGCTAATCTTTCCCCATCCAGTACTTAATTGGTTTTACCCAAATTTATACTTTGCTCTTACCTTGCTTGAATTGCATCTATTTATTTCAGACAATTTTCTACACTATCGAGATCATTTTGAATGCTAATCCTGTTCTCCAAAGTACTTACAACCCCTCCCAGCTTGGCATCATCTGCAAATTTAATGAAATTAATTAAATGAAAATTAAATGAAAGACTCCCATTGACTTCAAGGGGCATTGGAGTGAACCCAAACTGTCTTACATCCCTAAGAAGTGGTTCGAGTGAAATATACTTATTGCTTTACAGGCCGTTTTTGTAAGGGGAAAAGACAGATGCATGCTGAATAATTCAGGGTCATCGTTGCTGACTGAGAGAGATTTAACTAATTTGTCAAAATAATGACCTTTGTTCACGTTGGGGAGCAAGTGGATTTGGATTATTTCTGTCCCCAGGGAGATGCTGGAGGAGCCTGGGTTTGGCTCAGCCCCACTGCAAGGGCCTTGTTTGGAGATGTTAGCTGAAAGGTGTTACCAACAGTGGTGTTTGCAGGTGGTGGGCAGCATGTTACAATGATGGTTGTATCTTCCATTGAGAGTGAATGAAACAGCACTGCTACTCAGTGGGAATACCAGAATCACTCCTGTTCTGTTCCCAGCTTTGGCCCCACATGTGTGTGTGCGTGAGCACACGTGTACACACACAGGTACACAGGCCTTGACTCACAGTCACAGAATCGTAGGGGTTGGAAGGGACCTCGAGAGCTCATCGGGTCCAACCCCCTGCCAAAGCAGCTCCCTAGGACAGGTCACACAGGTTGGCATCCAGATGGGGCTGGAATCTTTCCAGAGAAGGAGACTCCACACCCCCTGGGCAGCCTGTCCCAGGGCTCCCTCACCGTGAAAAAATTCTTCCATGTGTCTGTGGGGACAGGACAAGGGGCAATGGCTGCGAGCTGGAGCACAGGAAGTTCCACACCAACATGGGGAAGAACTTTTATCCAGTGAGGGTGAGGGAGCCCTGGGCAATATGATCTGGGGAGCTGCTCTGGCAGGGGGTTGGACCCGATGATCTCTCGAGGTCCCTTCCAAACCCTCTGATTCTATGATTCTGTGTTGGTGTGGAACTCCCTGTGCTCCAGCTTGAGACCATCGCCCCGTGTCCTGTCCCCACAGACCATTGAGAAGAGGCTGGCCATGTCCCTCTGTGTCCACAATTGAGATATTTATAAACATTGATCAGATCCCCTCTCAGTCTTCTTTTCTCAAGGCTGAACAGCCCCAGTTCTTTCAGCCATTCCTTGTAAGGGAGATTCTCCAGTCCTTTAATCATCTTCATAGCCCTCTGCTGAACTCTCTCCAGGAGATCCCATTAAAAGGAAACTCCTGAGCACTGGGAGGTTGACATCTTCCTTCAACAAGCACAGAGAGAACATGTGCCCTCTCTTTGGGATGGGGACAGGCAGCCCTGCCCAGAGGGTGGCTGATAACAGGCAACCTGCAGGGAAGTTGGTTTAAAACAAGTGTGTGAGGCACTGCCAGCCTGCTGCAGCTCATGGAAGCGTGGTCAGAGTCTGGCTCCTGTGTGACACAGATTACCCCTGTGAGGGTGCTGAACTCACAGCCATGTGCCATTTTGCAATCCAGCATCAAAATTCATTTGTCTTCAGCTCTCCAAAACCAGGTTTGGAGAAAAAGGTGGTTTGTGTCAGTGGATCAGGTGAGAGGTCGCCTCATTGCTCAGCATCCTAGCCACTGCCCCAGTGAAGAAGGATGTTCTCTCCTGTGCCAATACAAACTTTGTAGTCACTTTTACAGGGAATTTTGTTTGGAAAACATTCTCTGGCATTTCAGCCTGTACATGTTGGCTGATGCCACCTTTCCTCTGGCATGTCTGTATTATGGCTGCTGCTCTGCTTTTGGAGCACAATCCTGCTTATATCTGCTCCTCTGAAAGTAATTTTGGGTTTAAAAACAGCATAGATCTGAGAAATTTGTCATGCTTTGCTGTGGCACTATTTTTCTCCTGTCACTGTGAGGTGTTAGGCAGTTTCCAGAGCCTGGCACTCATGTGTATGTATATTGTATGTAGATTTTTCCTTCTTCTTCTAAGTGATAATGTTGGATATCTGAATACTTGCCAGAGAAATAGAACTAGACTTTGCCTGTGCAAACTCAGTATCAGAAAAAAGACTGAATCTTTAAGACACTTTGAAATCATCCTGTTACCAAGATGGAAATCTCTTTGTCCCTCTAACTTCTAAAGCCTGTGATTGCTAAACATCTCCTCTTCCCTGTGCTGGAGTAACTGAAGTGCAGTGCCCTTGCTCAGGACGGTGTCTAAGTTGCACAAGCAATTTCAGCAGCATTTGCTCATTGTTCTATTAAGTACCAGCTGAGACACGGTGTAACTCAAGGCGTTGCCTGCAGATCTGTGCTTGTAGGATACTGAAGTCTGAGAGCACTGAAGATTTCAAACTCCCCTCCTTTTATCTTGGCATTCTCTTCTTACTGCAGGGTCTTTTTATTCACTTCTCCTGTGTGGCTCTCACCTCATTTAAGTCTGTGGCTGTCTGGGCTCACGCTTGGCTTAGGTCGGATCAGTTCTCAGTGGTGTCCCTAATTAAATTAAATGTATAACCCATTACTCTTTGAAATGAAATTAGAAAGAGCTGGACTTTTCTTATTTGAGGGCAGAAATGCTGGCCCTTTAGGGTAGGATCAAAGCATACCAGAGTCAAAGAAAACTCTGAGGTTTCAATTAAATCCCTGGGCAGAAATATTGCATCCTTAATGCTCCAAACATTAAGATTGATTTAATGAAGTAGAAACTGCTATTGTCTCCACTTAACAGACAGAAAATGGCTCTACTGAAGACTGGATCCATGCACAGCCAATCCAGTATGTTGCTGGACAGCTAGAGATGTGGCATGTCTGTGATATCTGTAGCATGCCATAGCCTCTGGCACAGAGATGCCCAAGCTAGTGAGTCTACCCAATTGTGCACACAAGGGCAGGGGTTACAGAGCTAATTTCTCTGGGCATAGCACCACGCTGACATAACTCCATTGCTTTTAGTGCTCAGCTGGTTAAACCTGATGTAAATCGCTCTAGATCTCCCAGATTTAGGACTGGTGTGTGCATAGACAGCCCAGGTGCACCGTGCACACGTGTGTTTGGGAAGGCTTGGTACAGGAGCCAACATAACCAGGTCTTCCCAGTTCCATGTGCCTGCCTTCACCACTCTCCTGTCTTCCCTCCTTTAGGGCTGTTTTTGTCAAGGACACAGGCCAAACTTTATAATCCATTTGCAAAAGTCAAAGTGTCATTTTTTGAGTCTCCGGTAACCACCTGTCGCTGCAGCACGAGCTGCATAATTAGAACTGACATTCCCTGTCTAGAGATTTCTTGGAAGCTGGAAAAATGAGAATCTTGTCAAAAAAATAGTGATGCTTCCAGTCTGCAATGCAGTGACAGAGATGAAAGATGAGTGATTCCAAGGAGGCAGAGAACGTATCAGCCCAGTGCCTTTTTCTAACCAGTTTAGAAGTCCAAAATGGTCTATAAGGATTTACAGTTCTCTTATAGCCCTACAGAAAATGGATTTTAACATGGCTTCTCTATTTCTTGCTCTTTACTGGACCAAACCACGAGCAAGTTTCATAGCAGCCCTGCTTAAAGCCACAATATGGATGAAAATGACATTTATTTACTTTTATTTTATCTTGCCTCAGTTGATGCAGAAGCTTTTTTTGGATCTTCTTTACATTTGAGGTTTTTAGTAATTTTCCATACAATGATGAACACTCTCTAAAATAGGCTAACAGAGAAAAAGCAAATTGAATTGGAGGCAGGGTTGAATCAGACTGTGTTCTCTGTTCCAAGTAACAGATACAGACCTCAGGCTGTGTGGTGTGAATATCTTGTAGGTGGACAGTGACTTTCAGTGGCCTTTAGCGCTCCCATTTCAGGGCAGAAACCAGTCACCTGGAGAGGCAGGGATTGCTCTTCAGGGGCTGTTTAAAAGATCTGTTTGTAACAACTGTCATCTTGGCTGACACGTTGAGAATTGAGCTAGGGACCTCCTGAGTTAGGAGCTCAGTCTGAAATCGGGGAGCTAAATGATGTAGCTTGCCTAGCCGTGGGATCTGGTGCTGTCTGTGCAGCAGGGCGTGCGGAGGAGCCGCAACGCGCGCCACTCGGCACATCCTGCATCCTTCGCTTCCATCCCACCTACAGCCTCAAAAGCAGCATATATCTGAGAGGCGTTTGAATTTGCTAGTGAAGCAGAGGTCTCCTTTGCACTTGGACAAGGTAGCAAAAATGACCTGGTAAGGGTAGAGGAGGAATGACTGGAAGTGTGTGTCTGGGTAATAAGGGAAAGAAAATAGGAGTTCTTTGGAAAGGCAGGTTTGTTAACATAATTGTAATGTATAAAATGGCTGAACCAAGAAAGAACACTCAACATAGCCAGTGGAAAGACTATACCAGGCAAATATTGCAGAGATTCAGGCAGTCCAATCCCCACAGCTGCCTGGGCATCACTCAAAAAGAAAACAGGTACCCCGGTTAGTGAAGCCACAATGGGGGCAGCGGTGTGTGTGCCAGCAGCAAGAGCGTGGTGCTCCCACAGGCAGTGGGGTCAGGGGAACTCCTGGCTCTGAGACCAGGGTCTGCCCCTGATTTGAATAACAGGGCACTGTAGCAGGAGAGCCCTGGGATGTTGGGATTCATTTCTTGGCTGCGTCACAAACGTTCTGTGCAGCCTTAGGCGTGTGATTTGCTGTTTCTGTGATCCAGCTCTTTGTCTCAAACAGTAAATAAAAGTCTGTTTTCCTGCCTTGGTTAAGATGTTACAAGAGCTTTATGAAGGGAACATCACCAGCTGGTTATCGGGGGTCTCATCTCCCCTGTGACTATAAAGTGTTGCTAAAATACGTTAATGAAACATCTTTAGGAGGAAGAAGTGTTTGGATTTGGTGATTATCAAAGGGGAACGATCTCCACCTTGCAGAAACAGGGCCTCACAGGGGAGTAACCTGTTGCAAAGCATCTTGCAAAGCAAACTGTGAGTTCTTCAGTGGTAGATCCTTGTGCACTCACCCCAAACACGAAGGGGAGTTCAGAAAGGTGTTTGCTTGGGACTAACCAAGGACTTGAGCATGTATGAAAGAGAAGCTTCCACAATTAGGAAAGCTTAGTAAACAGTCAGTGTTATGGTCCAGCTGTGCTGCCAGCACATCTCCAGCTTATGAGACAAGGGTGAGCCTTGGTTTGGGGTGGGATGACAAGCCCACAGCTTGCTGTAGTAAGAAGGGACTTTTGGGGGAGGCTGCACTCTCCCTTGGTGGCACAGGTAAGAAATGCAGGGAAATCTTTTCTTGTAAGGGTAATTTTGAAAAAGCAAAAGGGTCCCTTTTGCTTTTGGAGGGAAAAATCAGTATTTGAGTAAAACATTTCTTTCAGCATTGATTTTCCAGTTACATGTTTGTTCTAGCAGGCAGCTGAGAATAACAGGCATAATTTCAGTGGTCAGTATATGAGGGCATATCCTCATAAAGCACATACCTGGTAAATTCCCCCAAATATAGATTTGTTGCTTAATATAACACAAAGCAGTGTAAAATCAATAAGTATTATGGTAGCCAATAGAAATATTTTTGGTCATTTGTGAATGAAAGAAATACAGTGGAAAAAAATGTGATGCCTTCAGCTGAACTGCATCCTGGATCTCCTGAGGAACAGGAGGGAGCTGGCAGGGATTTTAGTTTCCTGTGGACAAGGGGACTGTAAAGTATCCTGGATATGCTTTGCCCACCTAGCTTTGCTATCATGAAAACTATAGACAAAATCAAAGTTACTGGCTGGAGGTTGATGCTGGTTGTTATTTAGTTTCGTGGTCAGGGTCTGAAATCAGTGTGGTAATGGGCTGCCAGGAGTGTTCCAGCCCCAGCGTGCTGGGACTGACACACTGCTCTGCATCAGCACTGCCCTTTTGTCATCTGGGGATGGCAGCTACCCAGGGATAACAGGAGTTATCTGAAATACTTTGCCTTCCTGTATATGTGCCCAAGTCAGCACTGCATGCAGTTCTGCCCATTTTCCTCTTAGCTCCCCTCAAAGGGAGGGTCTCACACAGGCTATGAGCAGCCCTGAGCTCAGGCTGGTTCAGGCAGTTCATACCCTGATCACCTTTCTCTCCCCAGCAGCGCTTCGCTGTCCGGATCTGATGTATCTAGAAGACTGACCATAGAATCCCAGACTGGTCTGGGTTGGAAGGGACCCCAAGGATAACAGAGCTCCAACCCCCTGCCACAGGCAGGGCCACCAACCTCCAGGCCTCGAGCTACACAAGGTTGCCCAGGGCCCCATCCAACCTGGCCTTGAACACCCCCATGGATGGGGCACCCACCCCCTCTCTGGGCAGCCTGTTCCAGCCCCTCACCACTCTCTCTGTAAAAAACTTCCCCCTAATATCTAATTTAAACCTTCCTTCTTTTAGCTTTAATCGATTCCCCCTTGTCCTGCCATTGTTTACCCTTCTAAAAAGTTGATTCCCCTTTACCATGCCCTTTACAGTTCTGTTTCAGCCTTTAGCCCATCCAATTTGTCACGTTCTCCATTGACTCTGCTTCACTTGGAAGTTGGTATTTATTACTCAGAGAGAAGGAGGCAGCTTGTCTCCTCTCTTCATGGGTGTGAAGCAAAGTTGTTCTATTGTCATTACTCCTCTAGAAGGAGGGGAGAAACGTCATTCACAGTTTGTCAATGAAAAGCTTGGGGTTGTGTTTATCATTCCTGTCCCACTTTGGCTGACTGCAGTGAGCGATACGGGCTCTGTGTGTGTGGTTTGCACCAAGAGAGAAACGGGAAGATGTAACTTAATTAACACAGGCAAGAAAGTGTTGTCACATTCATTACAAACGATTGTGGCTTCTCAAATCTAAAGCACAGGGTGGTGGGTCGAGTCCAGCAGCTCTGTCACACAGTACTTGCCTGTCTCAAGCTCTCCTGCGTGGCAGCGCTGACGTGCCCACGTCCCGCTGATTTAGAGGAGCAGCCACCAAAGCCGGCTCATTCTTTTGCTTATCCTGTGCTGGCAGGATCCCTGCTCGCTGAATATCAAGAGCAGCAGGTGGGCAGGAAGTCGCCACCTTCCTTTTCCAGCTGGAAAGCAGGAATTGCTGCCTCGCCAACAGCAAATGAGGGATGGCCCTAGCAGCAGAGGAGTGGAGAACAGCAGGAGTGAATGAAGCCATTTGATTTCCCATTGCCTGCGTGCCAGGGACACAGTTTCACCCTACACCATGTCTCACACAACTGTATCGTGCCCTTGGTGGAGCTGTGAAAGAGTGAAGGGCTGTCCTCTAACTGCAGAGAGATTTGAAGCACCAGAAAGATGTACTTGTGTAACCCTAGCACCTGAGCTCTTCCTTGTTTCTTGGAGATTAAGCTTTACAAAATCCCTCTAAAACAAGGGGATAGTATCCTCATTTTACAGCTACATCAAAGGGAGATTAAAGCCCAGATTCTTAAAGAGATTTAACCACCAATCTCCCCCTGAGTTCAGTGGGAGTTAACACTTCCATATCCTTGAGAGTATGGCTCTCAGTAAATTACACACAGTCGTTTAGTAAGTGCATTACTGTGTCAGGAACTAATCCCAGACTTTGGGAAATGTTGTTCCATGCCTTTCCTTTCCTTTCTGCAAACGAGAATGGCCCTATTCATGGTGCTAAACATACTCCACGTTTCGTGTGGACTGGATTTTAATTAAGCAGAGGTTTATTCTGATGCCTTTGTTTTGATTTGTGGCCCCAGCTGATCATGGTTTACTGGGGAAGATTTGGCATAAAATATTCTGTCAGAATTTATGGGTCTGTAAAACAGTGTCACGAAATTATGCTAATTGTCCTGGAATTTCATCTCTGGCAGAAAAAGGAAGAAAAGGATGCTAGCAGGTTCCTGTTGTGTCAAGGAAACATCTTGTTTTGACATTTTGAAAATGAAATGTTTTGATTTTTTTTCATTTTAAAATAACTTTTTCCTTGATGTTACAGTATTTTTACATAGTGTTAATCATTTGAAATTGAAATGAAGATGAATTTCATGACCCAAAAATGAAACCAAATGTAGGTGTCTTGAAAGCCCTCCTGGAATGCAGCATCCATCCTCCAGGCAGCTTTCAAGTGGGAAAGAGACCTCTCAGCACCCAGACACATCATCCCCAGGTGGGTCCTGCCTGTCCTGAGCACAGTGGCTCAGTGGGATGAGGAAGAAGCTCTTTGCAGAGCACAGGTAGCCCTTTGGCAGGTACTGAATTATGGGTGTGCAGAGGGGCTTTGTTCTGCTTGTCACGGGCTCTCCTCTTAGTCCATCCTTGCAAAATGTATAGATTCTGTGCATTCACTGCCCAGAGAGGAATTTAACCACTCTTAGTAGCAGAAATGGGTGCAAAAGCAACAATGAAAGGGGAAAAACCCACTGAAACCTTACACACCAAACCTTGACTTAACCCCAAAAGGTGATTCCCGAGGAGAGACTTTTAATGAGGGGAATTTTCAGTTAGCTCCACCAACAGGCTGCAAACATCGTGTCGGATCCATAACGTTCACAAAGGAAGTATTAAACTTGCAGCTAGAATTGGATGCTTGCCCAGAATTGTAAGTCTTTTTAAAATGTGCCATGGCGTATTTCACTCTGGTAGATTTTGCTGAGGGTAATTTATTGATGCTTGCTGCAAAGCTATAGAACAAACCACACCATTTCTTAGATATTAATTGGTATCACAGTTCTCTTAATGCATTCTGTGATGTGCTTCAGGTGGATTAGTGCAGTAAAAACCATTTTTCACTCTTACAGGTCTCTGTTAATATCTTCTTAGTGCTCTGCATCCTCCGGAGCAGTGCTAGGTGTGTGTCCATCATGGCATCATGGAGATGCCTGGCAGGAAACAAGCTCCTAAGACCCTTGGAAACTAAGGAAGATGTTTGGGTAAACAGTCAGATAAAGTTGTGGATCAAAGCAAGTTTTGGTGTTGTGCTACAACAGAAAAACCACTGCAGAAAGGTGTGAGTGCTTTGAAGGCCTGAACCTCTGGTTTTTCTGCATTGGTAGTTCAGATGTGGCACTTGGCACCTCTGCTAAAACAGGCACAGACTCTCTGCAAAGCACAGAGACCCAGTTATAAAGGAATGATGAGGCACGAAGCCTTGTGAAGGCAGCTCGGTGTTCACCAACTTTGAAAGGGTATTTTCAGATTTTGGCAGATGTTTCAGTACTCACAGCCAAAATTTGAAATATATAATATTAAGAAGACCTTATGCAGTGTAGAGTCCCCCAGATGGGGAGAGCTCTCAAGGTGACAGTAGATTTCAAATCAGACTGGAATCCAATCACTATGGTTCAAGCCAAGTCTTTCTTCTTTTCAGCAGCTGTGGAGTAGCCCAGCTCGGGACTTTAACCCTGCTGAATGTGCAAGTCACTGGGAAACTCAGGAACAGGAAGAGCATCCCTAAACTTGATGTGATACCCATTTACTGCTACTGTTCCTTTCTGGGGAAAAAAACCCTCATCTCTCTTCTCCACAACACAGGAGGTGCTTTAATTATTCCTCCAGAGCAGCTGTTCACTTGTTGTTCCTAATTCCAGCAGCATCCAGGGTGGTTAACAGATCTGCTGCTGCCTTCTCATCCGAGGATGGTGATTTCTTACCCTCAGGGCCCTCACAGCATCCTAGACTAGAGCAGGTCCCTTCTTGAGACATATAGTGGGCTTAGGGCTGATCCACCCCCTGTGTCGTTGCTTCATTAGAGTCATTTCTCTCTGCCTTGCATAATTCCAGGCTGGATTCAGTTATCACAGTAACGAATCCCACTCCAGCACCACGGGTTAAGCGCGGGTGATTAAAGGTGACTCCGCCTCCCCGGAGTCATTTATAAGTGACTTATAGAGCTAATAACGGCCTCATCCTTTTGTACCTTGGTACACAGCTTGTGTTCTGGACTCTTTTATAGCTCAAATGAGCTGCTTTTGCTTATTTATTTCCCTCCTCATTCATTTTTAATGGTTATAAGAGACGCCCCCATTCTTCTTCTGACAGCAGTGATTTAGGCAGGACTCATTAACATAACTTACGTTACTAAATATCACCATTTATGCTGGTAGACCAAGGAAAACGTGTGCTCTGCTAAATCAGAAGAGTTCCTGTGAGCTTGCCAAGGTGGCAGGGCTGTGTTTGAAGTGTATATTATAAACGGAGAGTGCCTGTATGGAGGAAGGATCACTTACAGAAGCATGGATCAGGGACAGTGTCCCAGAGTGTTTCTGAAATACAGATTTTCTGTGGAAATATCATACTTTCCTAATTGGCCACCCTTGAAATGTCTAAACCAGAACTGCTCTGGGTACATCTTATTTTCAAAGACTTACTAGCTGTGACTGGGTAAGAGTTCCAACAGAATTACTGTAGCAGAAAAGCAGTTTCCTCTGAGGGTTTTACCGCTATCCCGTGGGAATTTAATAATGATAATGAGGTGGGGAAAGACTGTTACAGCTATTTCTGAGAGTTGACAGTGAGATGCTGGGTACCTCTTCTGGGAGTTATGATGTACATTCCCCTTTCCATCCCACCCATTAGATCTTTGGATTCCATTCAGCCCAATCCTAGGCACACAAATTTGTCTCGACCATAGACAGCTTCTGCAGAAGGGTAATGGGAGAAGCAAGAATTAGGAAAGGGATGGGAATACTTTTGACTAGAGAACTGGAGGCTGGAGGTTGGTGTGGCAGGGATCATATCTGATTTGTTAGGGACCTTCTTGCTTCTTGCCATGTTTCTCCCATGCTGGCTGAAGTCCTGCTTCTACAAGGCTTCAAAGGACTTAGTGTTTTCTTCCACACTGTTTTGCAAACAGTGATATTAAATAAGATAAAGTAATAAAAACTGATTTCCCTGGCTTGTGATCACACCTGAAGAGCATACAGAATACAGAGTGTTTTGAAGGAAAGATAAAAAAGAAGTGCCTTGGATCAGAAATATCCTCCTCCTTTTCTGGTCAGTATTTGTTTGCCAAGGAAATGGTCCTGTGTTATGGTGATGCAACAGCATCCCTTTCACAGTTGCAAGGCTACAAACTGAATTTGGAGCACAGTTTTGAGATACCCAACATACAGAGCTACCGAATGAGTAATTTCTGTGAGGGTTCTGTGGTAGGAAGCAGCAGTGACTTAAGTCTGTTCCCACTCCTGACAATAGGACTGGGGGTTTGAATTAAATGCAGTGCTGAGCACATGTGAAATATTCCACTCTGCACATTTTGAGGCAGTGATGATTGAACTCGACAGCCAGCTTGCCAGAAGCCACGTGTTTGGTATGTACATGGTGCACCTAGAAATCTAATTCCTAATTCTGTGCTGTGCTGGCAATAAGGGACCTCTGACCTCTGCTGCCCTGGCGCAGAGAGATTAGATGTGCGTGTGTGACTCAGAGGAAGCTGTCTTAGCTGTTCATCAGTGTAAGGAAAAGAGGTGGAGCTGCAGGAGCCGAATGAAACCCAAAGCACTTTTATAACGTACTGAGTTCATGCCCATAAAAGCCATTCAAACCCCAGTTCCCTCACAAGATAAAAGTCCCCCCGTATCGAGAGGATTTCTGGAGCATCTTGTGAGCACTAAGTACAGCCTCCCTTAATTAATGGAAGGCAGCTCAGTGTAGTTGTGTGAAAAGCTCCTGTGACACAAAGCCCAGAAAGGCTTTAGCGAGGGAGCACAGCACCAGAAGGGTTTAATGGCATTATAATGTCCTTGAATTACAGTGGCCACAACACAGAGACATGCACTCCAGCAGTACGTGAGCAGTAAAAAAAACCCCACACTCTTTCTCTCTTGAGCTCTTGTCACCTTTAGTGAATATTGGAGTCGCCATCCCTGAGATACCAAACCTCAAAGGTGGGAGGAAAAGAAAAGGAGATACAGGTGGGAGTCCTCAGGTTTTGGAAAGAAAACAAATTGCTTTTCCCCACAGATGGACCATCCTGCTCCAGCCCCTTTGTAGTTCCTATTGCATTTTAGAATGTGTTTCATAGTTTTTCTGAAATCTGTTTTGGGACAAAGCTTTTGCAACCTCCCTACTCCCTTGCTAAGGCTGTTAGTGGATATAGTACAGACCCTCTCTTCCCTTCCCAGACTCACACGTGTATCCGAGGGTATGTGCAGCCACTCCATTCATGCATTTAATAAGCCTGAACCACAGCCATTCCTGCGGTGTGTGGCGAGGCGTGCAAAGCAAGGGCTGTAGCAGGGGAAGGAGGGTTGGTAGTTAGAGGCTGTTTATATGAATTAACACTAAAGAAAAGGAGCTGCTTGACAGACTGAGGGATTGAAATCCATTACAGGTTGAAAAGGAGACGTGCAGGCTCAGAAAAGGCAGTGGCAGGAGAAGCTTTTCTGTGCTGCTCCCATCAACATTAACACAGAGGAGCCGTGGGAGGGGAAACCTGGCCGCTCCTGCTGCCTGTCCAGCCGTGGGGACTGCCCGGAGGCTGCCAGCTGCCGAGCTGCGTTTGGTGGGTCTTTGCTCATGGGCATATTTGTCCTGCTGGGGCTCAGCTGAGTCCCTTCAAACTCATTTCACAAACTATTCCCTCATTTTCAACAAACAGCTTAGAAAATTCAATCTCCAAAGCAATGGGGAAGCTTAATTTTTCTTCTTTCTCGGCATCTTTCTGGTCGTCCTCTTGTGCTGGAAGATGAATGGTTCGGATGTGTCTGCAGTGCCACGGGCACAGCTAATCTGCCTTTCTATTGATGACCTGTTTCTGAATGTCCTGGCCTGATTTATGAAAATGTACTGTACTTTGCACCATGTTTTGACGTTGCTCTGTTAGGACTGCATGCAAGCTGCAGCAGAACAGTGATGCTTATTCATTCAAACAGTGAAGGGCTGGCTGGGAACTGAATGAGCTCATAGTTGTTGCTGTCTTCACTTACAGAAAGGGAAACAGGAGAAAGTGGGTATCCCAAGCCTAATCATTCTTTCCCTGACCATCAGTTTGTTTTATAAATCATAATCTTGAAAGCACAAGGTCATGGTATTTATTTAATCATTCACATAGTAAGGTTTTTTATGGGTGGATTCTTATTTTAACATTCCCTTCTGTAATAACCCCTGCTAAAGTTGGAACTGAGGTCTGCTTGCCTGCCAAATTTTCTTTCACTTGCTCTTGCTTGAGCATTAATGAATTTAAAATCTGAGATTCTGACTCCCATCTCTCTAGCATAATTCAGCAGTTACCTCTATTGCCTGGGAGAGTCTCAACATCGCTCTGGCCTCTGTCTGCTGAACTGCTCTTCACACACAGACCAATAAAAACATCAGCAAAACCCCACCTGTACCATCTTTAAAAGCCTCTGCTCAGATGGGGAAACCTTACCTGGGTAGAAGGATGTTCTCCTGTTGCAAGTGCAGAGCAGAGGACAAGCAGGTGGAGGTGCGAGAGGTCTGGGGAGCAGGGCTCCAGGGGCCTAGTTCAGCCAATTACAGAAGTCTACCTGCTACCTTAAATCACTAGGAAAGGGTTTTAGTCCTAGGTTGATCACCCATGGGGACATTTAATTGCCTAATCTGTTAATTAACTAAGATTCACAAATATGGGGGGTTGCTAGCTGGACGCAAGGTGGTGAGGAAGACACACTGAAAGCTATTCCCTGGCCCTGTGCCCTACTAAAGAAACTCCTTGTATGTGTGGCCCTCCCTGCCTGAGGGAAGGACCTCGGGGCAATCTGCTCCCAGGCAGAATGTTTTCTGTGGGGCCACCTTGTCTTCAGCTTTGATCTGTTGCCTCTCAGGTGGAAGCCAGTGCTTTGAGACTGCCCAGGTTTTTGTCTCGCTGGCGTCCCAGGGAAAAGAGGAGAGGTAGAAAGTGGCAGACAGAGCTTATTAGCACATAGCAGAGTTGTCTGGTTTGAGAGCAGCACTTAAAATACAAAAAGGCAATAGGAATAAGCACAATGCTAGCAAGGAATAGACAATTTCCACTTACAGAACTACAGGGTGGGAGAAGGAACGTGTGTACCAGGCACTGCCTGAAGGTCTTCTGACTCCCCGCCTGTTAGACAGGCTATTAGGTGTTGCAGGTAGGAAGTAGGATGTGGTTCTTACCCTGAAAATATTACACTTAAATTAATGTGCCTTCTGCAAGGGTGCAAGAGTAACATCTGTTCTCTTGCTGCTGCTCAGACATACTGTTCCCAGAAGGGGAATGTGCTTATGCTGCCAGCCTTCCCTGTTTCTGCAGGCCCACATGAAGCTTCTCCAGGAGTTCTGCAGAGTCTTCCAGCTTGGGCCAGTTTGTGACATTAGTGACACAGGCTGGAACCAGGACCTGTGTGTGCTCAGCTGCCAGCCTAGAGGTCCTAGAGCTCCCACGCTTTGAGGCTCCTCTGACAGCTACTCGGTTCTCTTGCTGTGCAGCACAATGAGATTGGGTCTTGACATGACACATTAAGGACTAGTGTAAAACATACTAGAATATATATAAAAAAGTAATTCTGCCTGTAAATAAACTCCTTACATTCCTCCTGAAACCAATGGCAACTGTAAGATTTTTGTCCTTAAACCAGACATTGCTTGCAGGAGAAGCATTGTGAGAAGCACAACCATTTCGATGCGTTACCTCAGCTCAGACAAGCAAGGATGGAAATGGATTTGCTATGGATCTCTCTGCAAGGGGGGGGTTGGTTTTGTTTAAAGATAATAATCTTAGGAATGCAAATTATCCTACAAAAGCTGGTGATATTCAAGTACGACTTAAATTCATTTAGCATTTAAACAGAAAAGTAGAAAATGGCATTAAATTCAGATGAGGATGAGACTGTGCATTCTGGAGTCAAATATTAAATCTACACAATGGAATAGAAGGTCTGGCTGCTAATGGATTGTGAAAAGAGGCCAGGGTTTTAATAGATCATTCCTTCAGATCATCAGCACAGTAAAGTGGTAGTTAATAAATTATTTGACGTGTACATTTACTCATATTTTTTAACTAGCTGTAACGAACAGGCCCTGTCAGCTCACCTAGATCCTTGCAATAGCTGCTAAATTGCTTGCATGAGATTTAGTAACTCTCAGCAATATTGATGTCCAGAGCTGCAGGTAATAAATAAAGTGACATCAGGACTACCTTGAGCAGAACATTGTGTAAGACCTTTGTTGGGTTTGCAGGGGAGATGAAGTTGTTTGGCCCCAGTAAACACCACTGATCAGCTGTGAGTTCTTCCCTGGGATTCATTTTTGGTTGATGTGAACACCCCATGCCCTGTAATGGGACTCATGGAGAGCCATTTTTGGGTTGAATAGAGAGATTTGTCCTCTACTCAGTTCTCCCCACAGGTATCTGATACTCCTCACAAAGTAGAGGAGGAGGATAGGCTCTGACTGAGCTTTGGACACACAAGAAGAATCCTCTCTCAGTGCCATTATACTAGGACTCTCCTAGTGTTGGAGTGGGAATTAAGGACAGAAAGAACCTGTTCTTTCATCTTACATTATACTGGAAATGTTTATAGCAGAAAAAAAGCCTTCCTATTAAAATGATGCCAAATCAGGCTATTAAGGGCACACCAGGCACCTTTCTTGTTATTCCTAGTTGTCCTCTGAACTTGGAGCTAGTTTAAACCTATATCCTTTCTCTCCCTCCCACTCGCTTTCCCAGCAGGTGGTGTACTTTATAATTTGTGAAGAGATTCATTAGTGGTTTTTTTTCCTTTCTCCTTTTTTTCAGGTTTCTGACAGATGTGACTACGTCTTTGTCAATGGGAAGGAAATGAAAGGCAAAGTGAATGTCATAGTTAATTTTACTTACCAGCATCTGAGTGCCCCTTTAGAAATGACAGTCTGGGTTCCTCGTCTCCCGCTGCAGATAGAGGTCTCTGACACAGAACTAAATCAGATCAAGGGGTGGAGAGTCCCCATCATCTCTAATAAGAGGTAGGTTTCATTAGAGGATGTTCATTCCAGGCTGTGCACTTGCCAAAGACCTGTCAGGGACAGTGGATCTGAACATGCTCATTTGGCCTTAATGCAATTCCAGTGTAAATTTGAAGGTCACCAGACATTTATTCAATAGGCTCCTGCATTGGACTTATGAGAGAAATGGAAACTGCAGGTTGCAGAATCCCACATTGGAAATCAATTTCCTTTTATACTGCTGGTGGCTGAGATGAAAAAAGCCAATTGGTCAAGTTATGCAAGATCAGCAGAAGACACCAACAAAGACACTCTGGCAAGGCTGGTCAGTCTCCAGCCTGGTTCACAGGTCATGCCAGTTAATTTATTCATTGTTAACAATCACACTTGGTACATACTTATACTGGTAGGGTCCAGTGGCACTGATCAGTGCCCCACAGTCAGGACACTCATCCACTAGAGCTTTAAAAATACTGTCTGTACCCACAGGTCAGTGGCATTTGGATGACAGCACAGAGGATGATGTAGGCAGGTCTACTCCCACCTGCCTACGAAGACATCATTTATTACCATGGTTCTGTTAGTATCACAGCAAAGAGATGGGGATTTTGGTGAAGATGAGATTTCAGTCCAAATGCTACACAGAATGGGAGTGTGTGTAAGTGCAGACAGGGGGGATTTCCATGGCAACACAAAGATGTTTCTAGTAAGATCCAGGAAGAGAAGTGTGAAGGTCCTGAAAGTAAGGGCTTAGCATGGAAAATAATGAGAGATGTTTGGAGAGGACAATGTGGTAGTGAAGCTAACAGGCCAGCTGGTGATCCTAGCAGCTGTTCTGAAGACATAGGCAGTCTGGAGATCTCAGTTGTGAACCAGGGAAACACAATAAAAGCGGGGGAACCTGACTGATTTCAGAAATATGATGAAAGAAGCAGCTTTAGCAGAGGAGGAAGGGTGCAGAGGTCCCTCATTCCTGCAACTGGGCTGCAGACTTGTGTTGACAATAGCTCTCCTGTTGCAAGCTCTCCTAGCACCAGTTTCAATTAATTTTTGATTCTTTATGTCTTACCAGACCAGCCAGGGACAGCGATGATGAAGAGGAGGATGAACGTAAGGGAAGGGGTTGCGCCCTTCAGTACCAACATGCCATGGTGCGAGTCCTCACGCAGTTTGTAGCTGAAGCCTCAGACCCTGGGGGCCAGCTGAGCTATTTATTGGGTTCTGACTGGCAGATTGACATCACCGACCTGGTGAGTGACTTCATGCAGGTGGAGGAGCCAAGAATTGCTAAGCTACAGGATGGACAGGTTTTGATTGGGCAGGAGCTTGGAATGACAACAATTCAGGTAAGGAAAAGTAATTACTCCTTCCCCTTCATTAACCCACCACCTTGGGAGTGAGGTACTGATTAGGTGTGCAGCAGCTTCTTGCATTAACAACAGAAATTGGAGCCATTGATTTTTGGATGAAGCAGAATTGCAGAAAGGGCTGGAAGACACAGTGGAGATGGTTTTCTCTTCTTATCTTGTGCCCCAAAGTAATAGAGAGTGTGGGTTTAGTGAGCTTAGTCCAACCCGTATACTTGGAGGCTGTTTCTGATTATTTTTGTCTGGGGCATTTTTTGAACCTGGAGCCCCAGTATATGGGCTACCACAAGTCATGTAGCTGGTGAAACAGCTTGGTCTTCTCAAAGCCTACACTGGCAGAGCAAGTGGTAAAGTAAAAATTAACTAGTGCTGGTTGAGGAACTGCCACTGAAATACAATTCCCAAGGGATCAAACCCCTGCACATCTTGCAAGCTCAGGAGTGTGTTACAAAATGTGAATCTTAGGCTGTATTTCTGAACATGCACAAAGCAACAATAATAATAATAATGGGCACTTCAAGAATGGCATTAGAAGACTGATTAGTGACGACTAAGCAATGTTCTCCAGGGGTGCAGATTTAGCTTCAGCAGTCAGCCAGTATGGCCAAGAATAATGCCTACAGATACCACTGTATATGTGACTGTGCTTCAGTGTTCCCACTCTGAAGTAACTCAGCTGAGCCTAAGCATCACTGGCAGCTTTTCACTGCTGTGCAAAGAAACAGTGGCCTAGAAAATGGAGTTCTAGAGGGAAAGGAAATGAGAGGAGTGAAGGGAAAAAGGAAAGGGGAAGGGGAAGAGGGAAGGGAGAGATCAATCCAATTCTACTACAAAATAGCGAACATGTTGGCAAGCACTGGAATGGGAAAAAAAAATCTAGCTCTCCAAACATGCTCATCATCCCAAACTGTCAAACCAGAAAACAACCACCACACCTGTCCATAACACAGGTTGTCAGGGCTGGAGAAATTGGAATTGAGATTTTTTTGACTTGCTGCAAAACCTGTAAAGATTTTCTGAATGACTTCCCAAAGATCTGGGACTTAGAGTGCTCCAACAAAACTTGTGGAAAGAAAAATCCAAGGGAAAAAAGGTTGAGAGCAAGTTATATTAAAGAATAAGCCTTGTTAAAGTGCTTGGAAAATGCTCTGCACCCTATATGGATCATCAAATTCACCTTGCTTGCTAATGAGCCACTTTGGATATCACATATCAGTGCACTGACCTCCAGGCACATTTTTTTTAACCAGAACAAGTTTCCTCTGTCAATGTTGTATACAATAGCATGAGTGGTTCTTGTAGCAGTACATTAGCCTTTCTATAGGGTGGAACTAAATGCCGTTTATTTCATGGGTTTTACATAAACAAACAGATTGCAGTATCTATATGTGCTACGAAAAACATGATCATCAGTAAACCTGCACAGTTAATAGATCTGAGACAGGTGTGGTTAGCATGTCTCAGAGGTGAACATCACAACTGATTACAACTACATTGGTATAAGATGCTATAAGCACCTTATTATTGCAGAAGAGGTTTAAAATGTGACTAGTCATTTTTAATCATATTTTAATAGTGTCTGGCTGCTAAGAATAATTCTGCCTATTAACATAAATATCATTTACCTGTATTGCAGTAGCTCCATGTAGCTATTTTACTTGGTGCTCTGCTAAATGGCTGTTGATAACTTTAATTTTTCTTTCCAGATATTGTCCCCCCTCTCAGATGCTATCCTGGCTGAGAAGACTGTGACGGTTCTGGATGAGAAGGTGACAATAACTGACCTGGGAGTGCAGCTGGTGACTGGATTGTCGCTTTCTCTGCAGCTCAGTCCTGGAAGCAATAAGGCCATCTTTGCTACAGCAGTAGCACAAGAGCTGCTCCAGTCACCAAAGCAGGTACAGTGTGCTGTGTTATGGAAGGACACTGCTCTGATTCACTATACCTGATATTACAAGCTGATGGAATCAAGCAGATTTTTATTAATAATGTGCTAATAAAATTTTTCCTAATGGGCACTTTTGCCTTAAGGCTACAAGGTGCCCTAAGGAAAAAGCCAAGATCTCACAAAAATGGCATTGTGTCTACACAGCCCATCAACAGTCTCTATCTGTGGTGGCTGCATTCCACAAGTAGTACATGCAACTCAATGATGTGTCATAAGTAACAGTAGTTCCCTTACACATACACATACACACACACCCCTTTTTCTGTCTGTCCCATCCATGGGTTACTAGGTCAGAGGAGATATTGTCAACCTGATTGCCAAGTTCAGCCTCCCACCACAGGACAGCAAAACCAACCCTTTTAGGACATCTTTAAATGAGAAAGTGTTTTGCATAGTGCCAAACTCTTCTTCCTTTACTTACTTTCTGTGCACATTTTAGAAGTTGTGGAACATCCCTTTCATTCTGGTTCATTATCAGAATATGAATCAGCATCGTTGAGTCATTTCCTGATTCGTGAGTTCATAAACCAATTTGTTTCTCTGTTATTCTTAGTCCCTGTATGAGGGAATCATCAGTTATCAAGGGCTTTTGGACTTTTCCATGTCCCCATTAGTCCCTGCTTGATATTTGTCCTTGTGTTTCTCTCTGCATTTGAAATTTAAACTTTTTTTCCAACCCAGATCCATCAGTCTGGGACTTACATCAGGGATGCATTGGGCTTTTAACACTTACACATGTTCTGGGCTCTAAAGGTAAATGATCATGGCATGGACGTTTGAAATCTGGCCAATTGTTGAGATGCTTTAATTCATCATGGGGTCTTATCCTTGGGATGCCGGATGAGAAATAATGCAGAGCTGCTGTCTTCACAGGGTGTTACAAATCAGGCTCCCACAGCAGCCCAGGAGTTAAGAAATCAATGCCAGGCAGCTAGAAATAAGACCAGTGAGCTAATCCATTGCTGACATGGGGAGTTAAACAAACTACCTTGAAATCAGCCCAAAAGCTGGGGTGGATGGCATGTTGTCCCAGTGTGCTGCCCAGCACTGACAGTTCAGTTCCCAGAAATGGAGCCTAGAAGGAAACCCTCTCTGGATGCAGGGGCACAGTCAGCACGTCGGATCAGTGTTAAACCAGCGAGGAAGATGTGCAGCTCCCACCCTTCAAGGACTGACTCTGCTTTGAAAGGCATCTGATTCCTTCCATTGCTTAGTACGTGATTTTCAGAGCACAATCCCTCTAAGCAAAGCAAAGCAAAATTATTAACTGATTATGCAGGTTTAAGCAACACAGTGGGAGGATGAGAGTTGATGACACAAATTCTATGCGGCGTTCAAGAAATATCCAAAGATTAATAAACACAAAGCTGGGATTTATGACAGTGTCAGCAAAGTCTTAGGGCTCTGTCCTGAAATAGAGACAGAAGCAAATCTCCTCCTGAAGCACGGGGAGCTTTATGGCTGTAAGGATTTCCGAATCAGGCCAGAGATAATGCACGATACAATCCCAGAAGACTGGAGGCTTATTCTCTCCCTCATCCAAACAGGTGAATCACTATGTGCTAGGAACAATTTGAAAGATAATGATAAATATTTATTCTCTGTATGTATCTTGAGTTAGAATGTAAATACCATCTGTTTGAAAAACTGCTTATTTAAAGAAACAGGATTTTTCAAATCATGCTTTCAGTAAGAACAGTTAATCTTTTGGTTGGGTGTTTGTCTGCCAGGCTCTCCCTCAGAGCTGGATGATCCTAACTCTTACCAGACAAGACCTCACATCATTTTAGATACCAAAAAATCCATCATCGAGCCAGGAGCCTTTCTGGTGTGGCTTTCTCCAGTGTCTAATAAGATGCCAATCTCCCAGCCAAAACGGAGCAAGTTGCCACCAGAAACAGGCTTTAGATCCCAATCTGAATTTGGTTTGTAAATGATTCATGTGTGAATGTCAAGACTATTTCAGGTAGGATAACATTTTTTTGGTAGCCATTTCAGGGTCCTTGAGAACCTGCTTTTCAGAAATGAGTGAGCACTTTCAGTTTTCTGAAATTTAAGAATATTTTAAACTATTTCAAGTTACAAGCCAAAAGTCAAGGGTTTCAAATGGAAGTACAGCCTCAGTACTCAGGCCTGACCCATTGACATTCAGTGAGCCTCCAGGCACTCCGAAATACACAAACTGCATTGCTGTGACACAAGGTTAAACTTCATTATTGCCTCGCTTTTAATTGCTAACAAGGATGAAAATGACCCTGGCTGTTTCCTAAAGAAGCAACTTATTTGTTCCCTTTGCAAACAGATTGGTTCCTCCCTACAACACACTTATTTAATCAGAGATTCAAAAAGGTATTGAGCCAATTGAACCTACTTGCTTTATTAGGAATTTTTTAACATGTGTTGTGTGTAACAAGAGGGGACTTTGTATTTTAAGCAGTTTAGAAATAATGTGAGGTTTTTTCCTTTTAAATATACAACAGTAAATGATCTCAGTCATCAGTAATGCTTTCTGACATGCAATTTATTATGGTGCTGAAGTAGCTTCTGCAGAGCCCAGGGGATGCAGCTCCTTTAAGCACCTTTGGGGAAACAAATCTTATTATCAATGAGTGTTTCAAACTAGTATTTCTCTTTACATCTTGGCAAGGTATTAATTTTATTGCTCTCCCTCTTTTTATTTCTTTTCTGCTTATAAATGGTATATGGATCTTGTGAGGAAGAGGTAATAGACCAGGACAGAACATATTTCCCTCGATGTTTATTCTGAGTGTGCATGTGTTTGGTTTATATATTATAGGAAGCAGCCATCAGCTGCTGGATCCAGTTCAGTGATGGATCTGTCATGCCCCTGGATATTTATGACTCTAAAGACTTCTCCTTGTCAGCTACATCGCTGGATGAGAAGGTGGTCTCCATTCACCATGACCCCAAATTCAAGTGGCCTGTGATTGCTGCTGAGACTGAAGGCCAGGGGACACTGGTGAAGGTGGAGATGGTGATCAGCGAATCATGCCAGAAATCTAAAAGGAAGAGCATCCTAGCTGTTGGAAGTGGTACCATTAAAGTCAAGTTTGGGCAGAGTGATGCCAACCCTAACATCAGTGACAGTAAACACAGGGGTGCTGGTGTCCACCTAGAAAACCATGCCAGCGACCGGCGACAGAAAACCACTTTGCAGGAAAGAGCTGGGCTAGATGGTCAGTACTACAGTTCTTCAATGGGCCAAGAGCAAGGCAAAGGGACCACCACTCAGAGGTCTATTTTAAGTAAAAAAGAAGACAGGGAAAGCCTCCTGGATGATGACAGTCATCTGCAGAACATCCCAATAGACTTCACGAGCTTCCCTGCGCAGGTGGATCTACCCAGAAACAATGGAGACTTGGAGGAGAATGACCTAGTCCAAACCCCCAGGGGACTCAGTGATCTGGAGATAGGAATGTATGCTCTTCTGGGAGTCTTTTGCCTGGCAATTCTGGTCTTCCTTATCAATTGTGTCACTTTTGCTCTGAAGTACAGAAACAAACAAGTTCCCTTTGAAGAGCAAGAAGGCATGAGCCACTCTCATGACTGGGTTGGGCTGAGCAACAGGACAGAACTTCTGGAGAATCACATAAATTTCTCATCCCAACAAGATGAACGTATCACAGCCATTGACAGAGGAGTGGACTATGAAGAGAGCAAGTATCTCCTCGACACGAACGCCGCCAAAAATATTAATGGACAATCTTTCAGGTCTCCTGAGTCCACATTCACTGAAGGGAAAGAACAGAAAAGTGAACCAACTACTTCTCCTACCTCTAAGAGGAAACGGGTTAAATTCACCACCTTTACCACCATCTCCTCTGATGATGGGTGTCCAACTGTCAATTCAATCTTGATGAGTAGTGAGGATGACATTAAATGGGTCTGCCAGGATATGGACCTGGGGGAGTGCAAAGAACTTAAGAACTATATGGAGAGATTACATGAAAATGCATAATGAGACACAAGACTTTTTGGTTTGGTTTGTTCGTTCGTTTGTTTTTCACTCACCTTCTGCCTTTAATTTTGGGTAGTGGGGCAAATTATTGTATTGATAACAAGAATCAGCTGGTGGATAATAACTCAATGGAGCCCCAGAAACCACCCAAAAGCAGCTGGGAGAGCAGAGATCCTGGACAGCTCTTAAAATTCAAGTCTTCTCTGTGTTCAGAGATGGAAGTGAGAGATGTGTGTGGTTTTTTGATGCATGGTAACATGAAAAGAAACCAACCCCAAAAACCTTAACAAAATAATACGGTCTCATTCTCTGAGCTTTCCCAGGAAATCAATAAATATAACAAACTCCAGTGCAGTTTGGATATTACAAAGTTCGCACAGCTCTGCTGTTCAATATTGCAAGCTTTGGTTAAAAGCATAAAATTGGTCTCAAAATAAATAGATTCACAAAGAGAGCATGTCATTCAAGCCACATGCAGAGAATATCCATCCAAGAACATTAATTTAAAGCTGACAAAAAACAACAGTGTGAGCAAAGCAGCTCCCAGACCTGAAAAGTCATGAGTTTCCAAGGAATATAGAAGGGAAAAAAGGAGCAACTGGGCTGTTCACAAACCAGCATGTTTGCCTCCCAAGCACTGAGAATGGATACACATATACAGTTAAAACTGAAACTCTCTTTTTAAGTAGATGCCAAGGTAATAAATTTTGCCAGCCAATTTTCAGTATTTCTTAATTTGTAAAATAGAAGAAGTACTCAGAACATCACTCATACAAAGGAAGGTCTGTTTTGGAAAGTTTGAGAGAATGAGCTATTTTTAAAAGCCCACTTTATTTGCTTGTCTTGTTTCAAATCTGTATCCCCAGCCATTTCCCTGGAGCACTCCCCATCTGGTATCCTGAGGGCACTTATAGCATCAGGCAGCTTTGGAAGCCTGTGGTTTCTTCCTTCCCTTCCATGCTCATTCACTGCTGCACAGCTCCTGCCAAGCACAGACACTGTTGGTACCACCCTGGTACTTGCTTTACATGCTGCCATTTACCAAAGTTGGCCACTCTCTCTTGGGTAAGTGTAACTTGTGCTGAACTCATACACCAACAGCAACTGCCTTTTTCTCTCTGTCCCCTTCCCTGGGAGAGGTCAGGTTGTTCAGTTCCTTCTGCTCATGCTTCTTAAGACCCCTGCTCAGCACGTTTAGAGGACACTTGAAGGTCACAGAGGAGCGCTGCACATCCAACATTGAAACCAGAACAGCTACACTCAGGAGATAACATTTGTTTCTCCCAGAGGTGATGATTATCTTTTGTTTTCCTCTGATAAGGATGTACATATGGTAGGATTTCAGTGATTACCCTTTGAATCCGATGTGCCCTCCAGCCCTAAAACCATGACATTTTTTGTGAGGTCCAAAAGCAGTCTCCAATGACCAGTGGCAAAGTGCCAAAGCACTCACTAAAATCCAGCTTATATTTCAAGTTTTCCTTTATTTTCCAGAGTGAGCCCTTGCCCTCCTTTCACTGTTAAGTCTCTTTCTGTCATTGAATCTAGGTTGCTCAGTTTAATACACACCCGCCCTCCCACAAACACTTAGATTGGATCCCTCTATATTTAGAATGTACTGTAGATTGTAAGAATGTAATATATATATTTATAAACATGCCAACTGTGAATAAAATTTGCATTTTAGTGGCTTCATCTTTTTTTTCCTACTCTGAACGCCTCTCTCCTTTCCCTGTCAGAACGTTTACCCTAAAAGAGACTGGCAGCAATATGGAGACTTGTCCTTTGAGGAAACAGAGAATTAAGGCTCTTGGCACAATCTAGTCACCAAGTTTTACATTGTGAAGGTTGGGGGGGTGTGTGTGGAGAAGATACAACATCAACAACATGTTATGCTACAAATGTATTTGCACCAAGTCACCCTTCCAAGATCTGAAACTATTTGCAAATAAATCCATGTGGATATTTCTAGCCTGATATGTGAGTTTCTGGGGTTGGTGCAGTTGGAAAGATCCACGTTTGGTTAAATGCCATTGAAGACAATTATAAAAAATAAGTTGATATGAACAGGGTAAATGAGCCCAAGACTCTGGAGATCGAGATTTGCACATCTGTTGGTCTTTGTTTTCTTTCAGCACCTGTCAAGAAGCCTCTCCTATGCAAGGTCCTTACTCAGGAAGGTCAAGGACAAAGTGCAGCAGGGAGGACAGCTCAAAGCAGGGCCCAGCCCAGCTCTGGATGAGTGCTCAGGTGAGGGAAGCAGCCTTGGTGCCCTAACAAAGTACTGCAGCCTCCCAGCAGGTTCAGCACTGCTCTGCAGGCACTGCTCTAGCCTGTAGTCTTGCCTCCAATTCTGGAGCTATTTTGGGTGCTTTTTACACATCACTATGTTGTGTCTACAGAGACTCAGCCTTAGTGATGTGGAGGTCAGGGTAAAAGTGGCCAAATCTCAGCTGGCATTGTGTGCAGATCAGATGTGTGCACACATGGGAGGTTGCCTCGCAAAAGCATCACTGCATGGCCAGTCGTTCTCCTTGGGAAGAGCAGGTACAAGCCACGCTGGCAGCAGGCTGTCAGGAGTGCTTTACCCATGAGCTGCTCTGGTAAATCCAGGTTTCTGCCTTAGCTGCCTCGGGGGAACATGAAGAACTAACGGCAAGTTCATCTGGTAGCACAAACTACTGAAATGTTCTCCTAGGACAAAACAGCCGCCAGCTACAGTGCTCAGGATACTGACATTCAGATTTATGCCTCTCTGCTTGCTCAGAGGTCCCTGCTGTCTCTAACAGCTGTAGCTTGCTATTATCCATAGGGCAATACTATAAATAATACCTAGTGTTTAGAGTGCTCGTTGTCTACAGATCTCCAAGTGCTCTGAGCAAGGTGGATTCCTTACTGACATGGAGAACACCAAGGTGAAGTGATTTGCCCAAAGTAATGTAGGAAATCTATGGCAAAACCTGAAAGAGACATCACTCTGCCCCCATCCATCAGTCACTGGGCGGGATCTGGAGCTCTTCTCTCAGGAGAACCCAGAGTGGATTGTGGCCATCTGTATGCAAGCTCTTAATTAACCTCATAATAGCAGAACAAATCAGCTTCCTGGAGAGATTGTTGTATCTGTGTCTCTGCCTGTCTATGTATGGATGGAATCATAAAGTCATAGAGCTGTTGGGGCTGGAGGGGACCTCAAAGATCATCTAGTGTGAAGCCCCCTGCCACAGGCAGGGAAACACCCCTGTGTGTGTGTGGACGGGTGTAGATCCACTTTTCTCAAAGCACAGGATCCAGATTTTAAAGTGAGAGCCTCAGCCCCATGGAACATCCCAGGGGGGAAGCTCTTGTTTCAGGCAATCAGATGAGAATCCTCTTTGGCAAATGAAGGGGGTTAAATTCTGATCCCCCTCATAAAAGCAGTGATGATCTTTAGCTTGACAAAGAGCCCTGCTGATAGCAACCAGTCTCCTGTGTGTGGTATTGCTTACTTTTTTTTTCCAGTTGCCTTCAGATTTTCATGTTTGAGTCTCTTTCATGTAAGTAGTTGGACTGGTAGATTGATACAGGTATGTTAACAAAAGAAAATGTATCTGATGCAGTTTGCTTCTTTTTTAGAGGCTTCATGCACAAATACAATCAGGAGTAGAAACTCAGTTGCCCTATAAATCAGGTAAGCTGGTTCTTTGCTGTCTTCCTTCATTTTAAGGGCTTCCCCTTCAGCACTCCTAAATACACAGTGGTTTAGACCAAGCTGCATTAATAATCTGGTGAATTCAAAGTCTGAGCAATGCAGCTAAATAATTGGTTTGGAACAGGAGCTCTATGGAGGTAAGTGACTTGAAAAAGCAGAATAAGTATTAAATGGATGTGCAGCCTGTACTAAGTAGCTCTAGAAACTACTTTCACACCTCGTTTCCATAATGAATGAGAGGTAAATGAAATGAGCACACTGGAGACACTTTAGTTCAGCTCTGTGTATGTTCAGATTCTCCGAGCCTGCTCTCGTTCCCCTGTGGTCTGTGGGACTGCTGCTTTGTGGAGGATCCTTAGTGAGAGCTAAAGGACTCGTGTACTACAACTTGGAAGAGTATTTCACATGTGTCACTTGAGAGAGTGTTGGTTGGAGTCATGTATGTATTGATCAAGCAAAGTCCAGTAGGCATCACTGGGGGATTAACTCAGGCAAGGAGCTATCATTGCCAAATGTGTTTAGAAAAGCATAAAAAACCCTCTCAGAGATGAATTTATGTTATCCCTGAAAGCCCAGGAATGCTGTCCTATATTTCTGGAGGTTTATTGCAGGCCCATATCCTGCCTGTGTAGTGTTAGAGCACTGCAGCAACACATCTTGTTGTCTATAGGATAATGCCTGCTGTATAAAATCAGTTCTATATTGCTACCTGCCCTCACTATCAGGAGTACAAAGTCTTGTAGATTCAAGTAGGAGAGGCTTGTGTCTTGCAGGAGGGGTTCTTCACTGCCATGTCTGGCCCCAGAAGGAGCTGCCTCCTGGGGACTGCTAGCACACCAGGAAAGCTCTAAAACCAGTTAGGATATCACTTGCAAAGGACTGAGGAGATTGGATTTGTGTCCTGCTACCTGTTCGTTTCTCACTGCTTGATAACTCACAGAAGGGGCTGCTTATGCTCTTCACACCAGGTATGTGGTCAAGCACCTTTCTGGAGGGTGTTTGGTCTCCAGCAGCCACCACCCTCCTCATGCTTAACTAATGCCTCTTTCCTGCAGAATTAGTGAGAGTTACTGTGCTGTTTGGCTTCTTGGTGAATGCTTTAATAGGCGAAGTTCAAAAGGGGGAGCAATAAGGGCCTGAAAAGAGCAGAGCACCTGGAACACTGTGCCCATAATCAGGAGTGTTAAAGGGCCAAGGTGACACGAGTCAAGCCAGTATGCCTGAAACAGCATCATTTTCTACCATTTTGCTGATTTGCTATGAAGACCTCTGTCAACAAATCCTTCATTATGCAGGCTTCCTGCTCCAGCTCTGTGAGGAGCAGCAAATTAAGCAGCCCACGTATGTAATATTAATGGCTGGAGGAGCAGCACTGCTACTCTGTTTGTATGTACTGCCAATGCTCATTAAGAAACTCCTGTCTCACTGTAAAGATGGCTGGTACATTACATACCACGAGTTCCTGCATCTGTCTCCTCAAAACGGCCCCCAGAGCCAGGAAGAAAAAGTTCAGTACTGAACCACATTTGTTTACACCACCTACTAAAACTCACTTCCAGCTTGTTTCAGTGGGTGCAAACAGACCTCCTGTTGCATTTCCCCTTCCACAATTCTCTATCTGAGGGATGCTGTGCTGGCACACTGATGGAGGCTGGGTATTAGCTATTTGGTACCTGACAGGGCTCAAACCAGTATTACCAGCGTGAGAAAGCTGCAGCTTTGAAGTGTGACAGAGACTTTGCTCATTCATGTTCAGACCTTTATTCCTAATAATTAAATTAGAGCTTCCTACAGTCAGTTAACATATTAATGACCTAAAAAACAATCCAAAGAGCTTCACTGTTCAGCCCTGATGATAGAGACTGCAATGACTAAGAGTCCAGTTTTCAACATGTTGCTGGTCTCAGTAAGCACAGATGAACAGAGAAGGACAGGAGTAAGGGGTTTATACTGTCTGTGAGTGCTGCTTAGCACGGCACACACTGGATGTGTCCAGCCACCTCCCACAGAAGCATGGGTCCAGTGGTAGCTACAGATATTCATTGCAGCTTATTCCTTATTGGCTCCTGCCTGTTTGTATCTCAGCCTGCTTATAGACAGGCCAGTACCAGGGGCTGGCCCTGGGAGCCCCAGCTGCATTCCTGCATGGGGATGCTCAGCAGCCAAGCACAGAGCAACGTGCTATCAGTGAGCCATCAAAATCACAAGTTCTGAGCCCTCTTCTTCCACCCCTGTGCTATGCCATGAGGCCCCACTGCAGCACCGACAGGTTTCACCACCCACCTCTGCCTGCACAAGCATTCAAGGTTGTCCAAGCTCTTGGTTATCCCACTGAGCATTAATAGCAAAGTGTGGGCTTAAAAGCAGGCTCCAGGCTGGTCCCAGGAGCTTTAGCTGTTCTGCCAGCACTGATAATCCCTACGCCTCTGCTTTATTGCACCTTCTGGATTGTTTGGTTGGACTGAAGTCCGCAAGACTGTGCCCTGCATGCCCTGCTGCACACCAGGACCATGGTCTTTGGTGGAAGGAGATGGTGCTGCTGCCCTCTGGATGCTTCTGGGATGCTTCTGGCATGTGTCTACATGCTTTGATCCTGGTGGGATTCTCCCACCAGTACAGATGCATCTCACAGCTCCCTGGTTTTTTCCATCAAATACTTTGATTGACTGTAGATCCCCATTCTCCATCCAGTTGTCATCAAGCCAAAACCCCAAATCTCTGTGCTCCTCTCTGCCATCAGTAATTTTTCACCACTTACTTTCACCAGTCCTGCCTCTCAGGCCTGATCAGTAGCTCTGCTCTTAGTGTTTGGATTTCCTTCTGTTCTGCCAGTCAGATACCAAGGTCAAATCAGTCCCTTTTGTAGTTCTTCCTTACAGAAACAGCACCAGGCTGCCATGTCTTAATGCAAAACACCTTGTAATATTGAAAAATGCCCAGTATTGATCAGGTCTAGCTCTGTACCTCGCGCTCAGCACAGCCTAGGCTGTAGCTGTAATACAGCACTCCATAATGTGTCCTCTGCAAGACCAACTCATGCAGCTGAAGGGGCATTTTTTTGGCAGGCTGTGAGCACAAGCTCAGAAAGGGTTTTTTTCCATTGCACAGCCCTCACACAATCACACCAGCCCCTGAAGAGCAATAGGATTTTAATCAGCTCTTGTAATTGTTTTGTCCCCTGGTCTAGTGCAGAGCCACTGTCCCCCACTCCTACAGCACCAGTGGTGAGGGACTGTTGTTGAAGAGGATGTTCCTCCAACCCGGTTTTAGTATGATTTGTGAGGCTACTGGGGATGATTGCTGCAAAGCAGTGGCAGAAGGGGAGGACAGACAGACAAGCTGAGCATCATTACTCAAATCAGGCCTTAAACCAGGGAGAATTTCAAGGTTTTGGAACAAGACCCATGCCAGAGCACAGAAAAACTTGCTCACAGCTAAATTATGCTGCTTTGTAGCTCCTAAAAAAAGTCACCCTCACCTCCTTCAGAGTCACACCCTTACATCTTGAGAGCCTGGTTCAGCTTCTCACACTCCAGCAATGGCCCTGGCTATAAACGGTCTCTCCTCCATTTGGGGTGTAGGCTTGGGAGTTCTGTCAGGGCTGGGGAAAGAGAAAGCAGCAGAGATGGCGAGAAAGGAGCCGAAGGGATGCAGCCAAGCTGCCTCCTGCCTGCCTCTGTGGAGCCTGGGCTGGGGGCTCCCTCCAGCAGATCACAGGTCCTTGGTGAAAAGTTGCTGGTTTAATCAGGAGTTCCCAACCTGCCACCACAGGGGCTGGTGCTTAGATGTGTTTAATGTGTTGGAAGGCACAAATCTCTGAAGGAAATGCCCCGGCTCATTAGTGTTATCTGCTGCTTCAGCTTTGAATGGAAGCAAAGGGTGGGAGATTATCATTTTCTATTAGAAGGCAGCAGGAAGCCTTAAACAATACATATTCATGTATTGCTGTGTGTATATACATATATGTGTGCCTTATGTATATGCAAAGTAGACTCACACTGCCCTCATTTCTAGCCTTAATTCATCATTTGCTTACTACAACTTCCCCATCCCCCACTTTAATATTTTCACTTACCGTACTTTGAGGAGCTGGAAATAGCTTGTCAGATTGAGACAGCTCTTGAGAAGTTTAATTTTCCTAATGCTTGTTGGAAATCCCCTTTCAGAATCTGCAGGAATATTAAGGCTCTTAGCATGAGCTGTGCAGAGAGGGAATTTGCAAGTAAAGCTGTCAGTGAATTGCAGTTGGGTTAGGAGAGCCTTGATGGGCGGCGCTGATGGGTGCAGGATCTGTCTCCCAAGGAGGGAAGGATGCTTGCTGAGCCTGCCGTGGGTGGCAGAGCTGGGAGGGGGCGGGTAGGTGCCAACCACTTGTTTTCTCTCTGTCAGCCCTACAGGGAGCATAGGTAGTCAGACAAAATTAGAGCAGATGTAAGGGTTGTAATGTGCTTCTCTGTGGAGATCAGTGATGGGCAACATGCAATTCGATATGAATTCAGGTGAAGCCGTTTATTGGGTGAAATCACAGATTAGAGACATTTGTCACTGCAAACATGGCAAGCTGAAACACTGCTAATTGGTTACACAGGCTGTACACACCAAGATGATTGGTTACTAATTATACCAGGTTCTGATAAGCATATCTTACAGCTAAACATTGTTGTACCTGTGATGTCTAAAAGTACCTGTGTTGACCATTTATTATGGATGGTTCATGACATGTTCACTTACTCCCAAATCCCTTCCCACAACTCCTGCTTGGTTTAGGGCAGCCTGTACCCCTGTCTTCAAGGCCACTGTGTTTTGAGGATGTGATTACCAAAATCCTCTGAGCATGAGGAACTTTCCTGTCTCACAGGAACGCAAGGATATTGTCAGGGCCTGTGTCTGCTGTGAGGAGAGTCAGGTTGCAGGCAGGCCTGCTGTCTTCCCCCACATTTCTCCACCTGGATTTCTGATGTCACAGTTTCAGGCTGTCATGGGTGGTAGGAACTCAGCGTCCTGCTGCTGTGCTCCTATGACGGTGGCCTCTGCAGAAGGGTGCTGCTGTGTACCTGGCTGTGCCCCTGCACCCGATGGGAGCCGTGGGGAAGCCCTGGCTGTGCCACTGTCTCCAAGTGCAGGGATGGGGCTAAAAGAACCTTGAGCAAAAACTTTATTGACAGACCCACACATTACCTGAGTAATGCCCTTCCCAGAAAGGTAGGGTTAGTGTGAGGGGTTCTTCCTGCAGAGAAAGGGAATAAAAAGGTATTTTGCAAGGAGCTGGAGAGTAGCAAGTGTCCCCCAGCTATTGACAGTGACAGGAAAGCACAGTAATTTGAGATTAGGTAACCAGTCAATGTCTGAATCCTTCTGCTTGGATCTGTGTCCAAATAAAGGTCCCTGTCTGACAACACTAGCCAAGGGGGATCATTTCCCCTGTGTCACTGAGGGGGTATGAATAAGCAGCCACGTTTGCAAAGCAGGGCCCAGGCAAGGCCCCTGCTTCCACGCCAGGCCCCGAGGTCTGTGCCAAGCGCAGCTGTGAGCGCTGGCAGAGCCAGGAGGCCCATAGAGCCCAACACACTGCAGGGCCAGGGCTGGAGATAAGGGCGGTTGTATCTGTCTGCTGCTGGAGCCGGGCCCGGGCCAGGCTGCAGATCGGGGAGCTCTGGTGTCCTGGCTGCAGGACATTTCTTCCATGCTATTGCAAATATTTTTACTAAAAGGCAGATAGTTTGTAAGTGGAAGGGCCAAGCAAGAGAGTGTCTTCCTCCTAGCAGGAGGCCAGCAGCTCTGCTTGCTGCCGGCTGTCATCAAGCTGCTCAGAACACACCACGGGCTCACACAGGAGTTCAAAGATACAGCCATGCCATCAACCCGTTTTCTTCCATCTTAGGCAGAAGCAAAACAGTTAAGTGAGATCAGAAAGGCTGATAATTCCTCCTCCTCCCCTTTTACCACCTACTATTTTCTTCCTGAGTATCTAGACTCAAAGTATTACTGAAATTAAATATAGCCATTCAGGCCGCCCATTGTTCCCTGCTCTGTAATGTGCCAGAGTGGCACCTTTGTATTCATCCATCCATCCCCATCTCCTCAGATGTGCTGCTCACACAATAGTTATTGTTGTCGAAGGGACCTGGAATGAGCTCTTGCATTATTCACTTCATTTATTTCGATACAATATTTGGAGCCACTTCATTAAATTCTCTTACAATGTCCTGTCATTATTTTTTTTGGTCTCCTTGCCAATGCCTGGCTCACACAGATAATATAACAACAGCAATATGGGGTGTGAGGAGGTGGGGGAATAGACTTGGTTTTCATAAATGGGGCTAGCTATGAATTATTTAACTTGACTTAATGGTCTCAGGATTCCCTGCCTCCTTCCCTCCCCCCCAAAAAAAGGGTACAACTACCTTGAAAGACATAATTTATGGGCAGTAAATGCTCAGGACAATTAAGTCTTGAACAAAGAGAAAAACCTACAGGCTTACAGACAGCGTGTGGGTATGCAGAAGACAGCAGGGTATGTGAACACCTATTTACTACCACTGAGAAACGAGCTACAATCTCTTGCCTCTTTCAGTGTTTTCATGGATGCAAGAGATCAGACTCATGAAACAGGGGTTTTGTTTCCCCTTTTTAATCTTCCAAGGAGAGACTGATGTAACAGCTTCTCCACTCTGTGTTTTTCCTTGTCCAAGCTGCCAGGGATGTCAGGGAGCTTTCCTCCCAGGGCTGGGGGCAAAAGCTTTTCAGGGCCAAGTGTTCAGTCCGTGTAAGTGGCAAGAGCGATGGGCAGGAGGCCCCAGGAAGCCCAGCTGTGCTGCACAGAAGTCCATCCTCTCCCTGAATGATGCTGCAGAAAACAGTGTTTGGCAATTGAGCATTAACATGTCAGAACATTGTGGTTCTGGGGACACCCACAGCTGCAGCGTGTGGCAGCTGGGTGGGAATTGGAGTCTAGATTTCCATGGGTGGTTGCCTGAGTAAAAAGTGATAAATGAAACACCAGCAGCAGCAAATAAATATATTGGATCAATGGGGCTGAGGTGGTGCCTTGAGAATCATCTTGGCCAGGATCTTCAGGAGTGAACTGTGTCCCCAGCTTAGGTTCCAGCTCTCCAACCACACATGCTTTTCATTCTACATACATACTTAGTTAAGCTTCTTGGAACAACAGAGCTAGTCCTATGTTTCCCCAACATATGTAAATAGATATTAGGTTTCACCTATTTGTCCTTAGATTTATCTTTGCTGATCATGAGCCAAAATACCCAAGGAAAAATATGTGCTTGTTTGGACTGGAAAACAAATAGCAAACTGGAGGTAACTCTGGATCTCATTGCTTTAGAAACAACTAGCTATAATTTTAGTGCTGGAGAATCCTCTTCCTTGGGCTGTGCCTTAGGCAGTGGAGGGGTCAAACGCTGAATCTCTGTATCAATTAAGCCAGTGGGTCTGGAGCAGGAGCAACAGAGGTGAGGAAACCTTAAGCCAGACTGAAAGGAACTGCTTAATGCAATATACTTCCCGTGCTTCGGGACACCTACTGTACATACAAGACCAAGAGTACTAATTGTGGTGATGGCAGCAGTAGAGACTTGATTTTTTTTAATTACTTTCTGTGATAGCAGCACTAATAAAATCTTGTCATTTCCATATGTATTTTTTTGGCACTGCAGAGAAGCTCCTGGCCACTGCAACACCCAAGAGCTGGGGTGCCTGCTCTCCTCCCAGCCTTTAAATGCAGCCTTTCTGCAGCAGCATAAATTTCCCCCTGTGACAGATGAGAGCTGCTGAGCCAAAGGCAGCCCAAACTCTTTTTCATCCTAATTGCTCTGCGGCCCGTTCCTCCTTCAAAAAGTGCCTTTGCTGAAATATTGCAGTGACCATAAATTTTGTGTGTATTGAGAGAGTAACATGATTATTTGGCTGTTTAGACTATATTTACCCCTAAATGCAGAGCACAGTTGATACCTGAACCATGTGCTTTGATTCATTAATCCCATTTAGTGGAGAGGCTGGGACAGCTTTTTGGTATCAAGTCATTAGCAGCAACTTCCTTTTAAAGGTTACTGTTAATTGCCTTGGTGCTGGGTTTGTGGGAGGGGCTGGGTGGTTCCCTTTTTCCTGAGGTGCTCTGGAAGCTGAGCCTGGCTGTTGGTACCTGTGATTCAGTGTTTGCTGGCAGCTCTGGAGATGGCTCGGGGAGACCAGTGCTGGTAAGTAGAGACCCTTTCTTGTAGGGATGCACAGGGAGGCCTGGGTGATATGTATGGTATAGGAGAGCACCTAAGGGGTTCTCTTCCTCTTTCTTTGGGAGGCTGCTGTTGTGTTTCACATAATTGAGATGTTGCAGCATCTTGTGCTGTGTGTTTGGGGGAATCTGATGTGATCCCAGTTGTTTTACATGTGGTGCCAAGACAGAGCAAGGCAGTAATAATATTTCCATCTGGTTTTCACTCCTTTCTTTAACTGTTGCTATCAGACCTGAGCTCCAGGTTGGTGTGAGGCCCCAAGATGTGAGGGGCAGGCTGGCTTATGGCTATGCAGGCCAGAGGAAGCTTCAGCTCATAAGAGTCTTGGTTTGCTGTTTGGTTGTTTGGGGGGGGGGGTGTAATTATTTTTCTTCCTTATGGAAATGAATATTCAATACAAGACAAAATATTTTTGCTTTGGGAATGTCTTAGGAGAATTTTTCCATAACGTTTCACAGGTTTAGGTTGTTGGGGTGGATTTTTTTTCCTTTTAAATAACTTTAATTAGGTAAACTCAGGCTCAAAAGGCTTCATTTGCAGCTGTTCAAATTAACTTTTTCTGGTGGAAATGATCGAGGTGGGTGATTAAAACTTCTGGTTTATGCTTTTTTTTTTTTTTTGGTAAGTGCATTAATCATCCACATGTTAGTTCACTTCAACTCAGGTTACCATGGAAGGAGTAGGAAAGGGCTAATAATGACCCCAGCCTGTGCAACCAGCATCCAAGGGCAGCCCATTTCTGATGGGCAAGTTGGTATGTTGGTAGATTGACATTTCAGTATTTGAAGAGAAAAAGGAACACTGCACTGGTTGCAGCGTAAACCAGTTCCTGAGTCATTAATAATCTTTGTGTAGAAGTCAGGTAAAGGTCTTAGTGGGAAGCAGAGGTTTATGGGACAAACATCTAATCCTGGTGTCTGAGTTGTAGAAACGCTGGTTCCCATCACATGCAGTAATATTCACAGAGCGCTCTCTTGTGCTGATGGCTTTTTAGCTACTCTAGGGGCAGATGTATTCTTTTATGATTTTTAGCCTGTGCAGTGTGACTGTGTAGTAACTACTCAGCTCCTAAAGCCTCGCGGGCTGTACCATGACTGGCATCCTCTCGCAGCTCAGCCTTGCCGCTGGCTGCCTGGCACCGGCCGCATTGCTGTGCCCACCCACTTCCAAACAGGACCTACAGGTGGCTGAAGGGAGAAAAAGGGATGGAAACAACAATATTGTGGGCATACACCCTTCTTCCTGATAGTTCTTATCACTGGGGGAAACAAGCAAACAAACCAGCCCCCCAGGTAAGCACAGCCTGGATCTGAGGTGAGGAAGGTGTCAGCTCCCTGGCAATGAACCTGTTTGCCTAAATGTTTTGCTTGGGCTGCCCTGCCCTCCCGAGCTGGTGCAGCTGCAGATGCTGTTTTCATCCTCACCAGCTGTGATCGTGCTGACTTGTGCCTGGAGCATCTTTCATCCCCATGCTCCGAGCCGCTGCAGCAGCAAACAGCTGTTCCCACAGCCCCCGACACCCTGCGACGTGCTGCACCCGCCGACAGAGCTGCCTGCTCAGGCAGAGAGGGGAAACCGGGTTTGGGTCTTCTCTGGGCTGGGCTGAGAGCTGGAGAGGGGAGCAGGGGCAAACCCAGCCTCAGGGCAGAGCCCTCCTTGGGGGTGGGCAGATGATGGTGGAGGGAAGCCCCCTGCAGCACCTGTAATAGGTTCCCTGCTAATTTTTCTTTTAATTACAAATGCCTGTTTCAGTTGCAAGGAAGTTTTTGTTTGGGGACTGTTCTCCTGCATTTATTACAGTGAAGTTCAGTGCTTTCAACTGGTCTCTTGCTCAGCAAACACCATTTTGTGAAGTCTTCTTATTTTTGATGGCTACCAAGAAGCCCTTTGCAGACTTAGTCCTTTTTTCCCTCTGGAGGCACAGGCGTCACCACTGCTGTTGGTACCCTCTAACCCCGTGCTGTTGCCCATGGTCAGAGTTAACTGTTAGTACTGTACCCTTTGCATGAGTTTGGTTGTATTCTAGCTGGCATCAGATGTTTTCTAGCAAAGAGTTGAGTTGTTAAAGAGTTAAAAGGCCCCTGTATGCTACTTCTGCTTGGATCTGGTTTCCAAAGCAGGGCTGTGGGTCTCCATCATAGGTGGATGGGGTTTGTGTTCTTAAAATCTGCCAGGGGTCTAAGTCCCCTCTTGGGTTTGGAGCTGCAAGGTTCAGATTAGCAGCCATGCACCAGTGAACTGGAGAGAGAACTTGGTCCCAACGACCTGTCTGGGAGGTGGAGCTTGTGAACACACATGGGGTGAGGAGCTGGCTGACAGCCCAATCTGCTGGTGCTGGAGCTCCAACTGCAGCCCAGGAAGCAGAGGTGAGGTGGGTGTCTGATCCTCAGCTTTGAGTAGCTGCTGAAGCCAGTGCCCTGAGCAGACCAGTCACCTCTGCGTGGCTGTGCTGGAGCTTCAGCCTCTGGCAGGTATTGGGCAGTGAAACCTCTTCAGAAGTGCAGGACTTTGTCTCGCTCTCTGCTCCAGCCACTGCCTCCCAGTCACGCTGGCTCAGGAACCATTGAGGATTCAGAGAAAGGAATGATGAAAAGACTGGATAACATCTCAGAGTCAAGGAGCACAATCCGTGACCAGTATCAAAGGGAGCTTACATGGTGCTTTGATCACAACCCCCAAGCACTTCCGTGGTGAGGATAGATTTGATCAGACTCTTTAATCCAGAGGCAAAGCCATGACCACTGGGGTAGGAAGCTGTAGCTGTACAAATGCAGAACCCAAGCAAGTTTCCTGTCGTTAGGGAACAAGTCACCAGATTTATTGCTCAGGTTTTTAGATGCTTTTCTGGAAGGGGTGTTCTGGATCAGGTGCTACCACTGGTTTGGCCCTATGGAGCCCCTGCTTTGCATAAATTTGAATTAGACAACCACAGTGCTTTCTTTTGGTCTCAAAAAAATAATGTGTTAGGCTCTGGGTAAGGTGATCTGTAGAAAAAAGAGGCAGAAAGTAATGTTCTGAGCTTGTATTCAGCTCTAATTCCTTTGAACAGGACCTGTGCTACAGCCAAGGCACGCTAAGGACTGCTTTTAATCTGATGCAAGTGCATAGACTGCAGGTACATTATTTCTCATTCCACTGAGGTTTAACTGAGAATATGTTTCAAACAACATTTATTGCTCATTGCCCATGAAAAGGCCTGACACAGGGTTCACCAAAGTAGGCTTCCTGCAGACTTCAGTGAGTGCTGAATCCTTCAGTGCTAAACTCTAATTTTAGCTGCACCAGAACACCTCTGAACAGTGCTACCTGTGGTGTCTGCTTTGGGCTTCAGCGTCGCCCTGTTTGAGCAGCTCAGACTTGCTGGTTCCACTTGCCTCCCAGTATTCCCCTGAAGTAGGGGCAGCCATCCCCTGTGTGAACTGGGCCACACCAGGCAGCCCCTGCTGCAGCCCAGAGCTGAACCCCCCTCTCACAAGCTCTCATCCAGAGTCTTAACCCTGGGCCTGTTCCTTGTTTTGGAGAAAATTAAAATAAACAAAAGTGAGTTTTGGGGTTTTTTTTGGGTAGAGCTCTCCAGGCTGGGTGTAGTCACTTTGACATGCCACAAGGATGGGATGTCATCCAGAGAGACCTGGACAAGTTGAAGAAGTGGTCCCTTGTGAACCTCATGAAGTTTAACAAGGACAAGTGCAAGGTCCTGCACCTGGGTCAGGGCAATCCTCATCATCCATGCAGGCTGGGAGAGAGAGAGCAGCCCTGCAGAGAAGGACTTGGGGGTAATGGTGGGTGAGAAGCTTGTCATGAGCTGACAATGCTCGCTCACAGCCCAGAAGGCCAAGCGTATCCTGGGCTGCATCAAAAGGAGTGTGGCCAGCAGGTCAAGGGAGGTAATTCTGCTCCTCTACTCTGTTCTTGGAGTAGAGTACCCCACCTGGAGTGCTGTGTCCAGTTCTGGAGTCCCCAACATAAGAAGGACATAGAACTGTTGGAACAGGTCAGGAGGAGGGTCACGAGGGGCTGGAGCATCTCTCTTATGAAGACAGGCTGAGAGAGTTGGAGTTCTTCAGCCTGGAAAAGGCTCCAGGGAGATCTTACAGTGGCCTTCCAGTACCTGAAGGGGCCTAGAAGGAAGATGGGAAGGGACATGTTGCTAGGGCATAGAGTGATAGGACGAGGTGGAGTGGTTGTAAATTGGGAGGGGTAGGCTTAGGTTGGATATTAGGAAGAAATTCTTCACTATGAGGGTGGTGAGGCCCTGGCACAGGTTTCCCAGGGAGTTGGTGGCTGCCCTCTCCCTGTAAGTGTTCAAGACCAGGTTGGATGGGGCCTGGAGCAGCCTGGGCTGGTGAGAGGTGTCCCTGACCATGGCAGGGGGGTTGGAGCTTGATGATCTTTAAGGTCCCTTCCAACCTGAACCATTCTAGCATCACATTGTCTCACTCAAAGCCTTGCCTCTAGAATATTCCTTTAACCTTAGTGTTGGTGTCTTCAGCTTGGGAGCAGGGGCAGAAACTCAGGCTGCCACCTTCAGCTTTTAATCCAAGCCAAGCAGTGGGATGAAATTGCATGTTTTGAATAATTCTGTTTTCTCAGTAGCTTCCTGAGCCCCAGCCTCAACCTTCCCAGTAGTTCATGGTGGTTACAGCTGAGTTATTTGATTAAAATACTATTTTTTACCAGCTCCTTGTAAGTACAGCAGCAAGCTGATTTATTGGCATTGTTAGTGCTTGTTTGTTTAGTCTTTCAGATGAAATGAACTTCCCATTCATTTAGTGCTAATGCCAAGGGAAGTATTGTAGTCAGAAATAATGGAGCATAATATCCAGCAAAACATGGGTATTTCGTGCTTGTGGTTGCATATACACACTATGGAAATTATTTGGTGGCTTAGGATGTTAATCTGCTTCCTCTGTGAATAGCTCACAGCTTTTCTATCAGCTCAGTTATCTGCTGCTCCACGGAGGAGATCAGGGTACCTGAGGCCAGAGATGAAGCCTTTTGCTCCAGGGAGATGTGTGTGCCAAGCACAGTCACAAAGGAATGGCAACACACTTGTCCCAGCAGCTCTTTCTGCAAACTCTGGGTTTCTCTGAATTTTCTGTTGGCCTGAAAAGTAGAGGGGAAAGACAGAGATGGTTTTGAAGCAGTGTTTAGTGCTGAGCGCCTGGTTTATGGCACAAACCCCTGATTTCAGGGTGTAACCACACAGCCAGGATGCTTCATAAAATCATCAGGAGATGGGAGTTCCACTGAGGTCCTGGCACCTCAGAGCAAAGACACCCAGGAAAGCTGCATGTAGCCTGGTGTCTGCTTTGGATTCTGCACTCCCCAAACCTGAAGGCAGGCTCTTAGTCCTTAGTGTCCTTCCAGAATGCCTGTGCAAGGCTTTGCCTCTTTCATACTGCTTTCATGCTGAGGGTTTTTACAGTTCTTAACCCGATGCTGCCAGCTGATGGGTGCTGTGGGAAATCCAGTGGTCACTTCTTGTTGGTGACACATAAAAACTTAATGTACTTGAACTTTAACGCTGCCACAGCAAAATGCTGCTTTCCTGGTTTCATGTTGTTCAGGCTGCTAAGCAGAGAGGCTCAAACCCTGGAAGGTGTCACAAGGAAAACTGGCCCTGCACAAGGGGAAAGCAGGGAAAGCATCCCCAGCATAGCCCAATTCCTGCATTTAGGGTAATCTACTTTTGTCCCTTCCAAGAGATGAAGCAACAAGGTTGCATTTAAAATCAATTCGAGCCATAACAGCTTGAAGTTAAAGCCCAGAAGGATAATATAACTTATTTTCTCTTATTATTTTCTAAAGCAGAGATGCTACAAAAGTCTCTTCCCACTAGTACAGCCAGATGCCTAAACCTTCCCCCAGAAAACTGTGTGCAGCTACTTGATTTTAATGCCTCCCCAGCACACAGGAGGGTGTACCTGATTTTCCTGTTCTGGCCAGACACCTATTTCAGCTGTAAACTCTTCTGACATTTCTGACAGAGATAATTATAGTGCTCTGGGAGGCTTTTGGCCTTACCAAAAATAGATGGGAACAGGGAGACGTGCATGTACAGGCAAAACTAAGAAGATGCTGGGGAGAACAGCATCTATATTATGTGACAGCTTCTCAAAGAGCATCACAGAAGTGCCTCCTTCATCTCTAGGCTTTCTTGTTTTTTTTTTTTTTTAAATTTCCATCTTCCTGGAACTTCTCCAGTATGGAGACACATTAATGGAAGTCACACACATGTTATTTGTTTGTGTGACAACAGCAGTGGAGAGGGAACATGTTTCACTTTGTATGATGCAGTGTGGCACCTTAGGAAGGGCCCAGTAAATACAAACTGGCCCTTCCTTACACACCCTCAGTGTGCAGAGCTAAGGGTGGGTATGGGATTAGAGACCAAGCTGTCGTGTTGTCTTTGCTTAAAGTAGAAACCTGTTTTGCTGTGATTCAGGAAGTAGAAATGATATATTTAGTACTGGGTGTAAAAGCTTTTAAACACAAACAAAATGAGCAACAAGAAACAAAGTGCTGGTGAGGGGAACAATGCAAGGTGGAGTGTGGCCAAAGCCTGGGGAACACGTCTGTCCCTGACCTGTAGCTGCAGCCACTGGACAGGCACACAGTGTTGCCCTGGTAGGTGCTCCATCCCCTGTATCACACAGCTGCCCAGCTCAGATCAAGAGATGCCCACAGAGGTACCCGTGGCTGGTTGTGCTGCTCTCCCAGGGCTGTGGCACACAGTAACCCCAGGCACACACGTGCAGGATGTTGCATTTGTCCACAGAATTGAAAAGGGCTCAGGGATCGTCCCTGCTGCCAGGGAATCTGTTCCCTGTGGCTCCTCCTCCAGGTGTCTGTCTGCATAAAGATTCTGTCCTGCTGTTTGAACCCCTTGTCACAGAGACTATCCCTAACTTTGGGGTGGGAGTTCTCTTACTCACAGGTGGGTGTTGGAGAGGTCTAACCCTCCAAATAGAGACAAATACCTTCAGGGGGTGGGTAAGCTCACCTGAGGCTGCATTGATGGACTGATGTCTTGATGAATTTTTGATGAGGAAATGGGGACAAACAGTGTTCTGTATTTATGAGCTCATCACATGGAGGTGAGATGAATCTTCTTAACTGTAAAGTCAGTTCATGGCTTTTTGTCTTCATGCAGAAACGACTCTTCAGCAGGGGTATTTCTCTTCCCTGGGTCCAAGATTGCTTCTGCTTCTTTCTTTGCAAGCAGAATAAGCTCATTTCTCTTTGTCCAGCTGAGCTGCTCTGTGTGCCCATCACTGGCACCAATGACCAGCTCAGCCATGTTACCCTCATCTGTCCTTTGCTTCCTAACTTCATATTTAGAAATTTGGTCTCTTCTAAGATAGGTCAGTGCTGTGGGAAACATTCCCATTTTCCCCTGAGCTGCCCATCAACTCTCCAGATGCCAGCTGAACCTCAGCACATCTCTGTTACATGGCTTTTAATCTACTAGTTCAATTAACTGCCTGGGGCTGGGACTGGACACATTAAACAAGACACATAATAGGAGCCATTGATGTGAGTTAATAACTGCTGCTTAAAAGCTACAGACCCAAGGATCAATTCTTCCTGTTTAAAAATGGGATTTAACTTTACAGGTGTTACCAGCATGAGGTAGGAGTTTAGTGACAGGAGAGGCTGAGACTCTGACTGGTCCTTCCACTTAAAGCCTGATTAAGCTGGGATCTTACGGAGTAATTGGCAGTGTGATTGAGCTCTGTTTCAATGGAGGAAAGCGGTTGGTTTCAGTTGTCTCAACCTGATGAGCCTTATGGAGAAACATTTGCATTCAACCTCAACCCAAATCCCACCACTCTGGTTGCAGAATGCTCCCAGTCCAGGACCAGAGTAGTTATTCTAGTCCAGTGCAGGACTTGCTGTGTGATATCTTCCCTCCCACACAATAGTTCAGCCCCCCCCAGCCTGCTCCATTGTCCCCTCATGTGACATTTGTTATAGTGTTACCTTGCACTGGCCAAACTCAGGGAGTGCTGCAGCAATATTAGCAGGCTGGAGCTCCAGCAGTGACCTGCAGCAGCGTGTGCAGCCATCAGTCAGCCCAGCTGACAGAACAAAGAGTCTAAAGGAGCTTCTGTTTTAGGGGAGGAAAACTTGAGTTTTCAGTCTTACCTGCTGGGGAAGGGAACTGCAGCTCTATGAGATGGTCTTCTCCTTACCCTCAAAACAAATGCAAACTCCTTGAGAGGCATCAGTAACAATCCTGCAAAGCTTCCCCTGCTTAGCAGAGGGAGGAGTTCAGGATACACCTCTCCCTTCAGTTCTGCTTTGGCTGACTTCAGCTGTGGATTGCCCTGTATGTCCATGGGCTCCCACCTCTCAGCAGCACCTAGTGCCCTGGCTCCCATGGCAAAGGACATCCCGATACCTGAGCAGAATGAGGTGACTCCATCCTGCTGCAGAGCTGCCTGTGAGCTTGGCTAGTGGCAGGATAAAAGGCCAGAAGGAGCTTCAGGATGGAACGATGTTTTAGCTTCACAGTGATGGCTGGGAGACTCCCCCCTGCAAGCTTAAACCTGTCCTGATGGTTTACTTAAACAAATAGCATGCAGGGACAAATGTTTTAAGAGTGGAGGGGATAGAAAAATAACCTCATTAAGCTACATAAAAGTAACTAAAAAGGATGGAAGATGCATTAGGTAACTAGATGTATAATGCTCCAGGGACACGTTGGAGTGTCCCCAAGGCTACAGCGATAAGCGATGGGATCGGTAAGGAGCAGTAAATCCAAACCTGAAGATGAGCTACAGGCTTTGTGAAAGACTTTAAACCCATTCAGAAGAGAGTCATTACTAAGGTCATACTGAGATCAAAGAGAGAGTGAAATGGTATTAAGAGATGATGATTATTCAGACCATGTCATACTAATGTTCTCCTGTTCCAGAAAGTGGGGACACGACTTCCCAGTGCCCCTTCCTTTGCTATACTTCCATACAGGAAAAAAAATGCAACCTTTTTTGCCTGGCAGGCTGTAAATAGCTACAAATATTACCACTCCTCCTTGGCCAAGACAAACTGTTGGGGTGGGTTGGTTTGTTTGTTTGTTTTGAACTTCATCACAAAGCATGAGCCTTTAATGCCTTTATTCATGTCAGATAGCGCCTTGTAACCGAGCAGCTGCTGGTGCTGTTTGGAGAGCAGAGGTGATGCCACTGTGGTGTCAGTCTGAATGCAGCAGTCGACTTCTAAATGGGGACTGGAAGTGCTAATGCTCTCTGCTGCTGAGAGCATTAATGCTCCACTAGCATGCAGCACCCCAACAGCCTTACCTTGCGCTCCAAGTAACTGGTGTCGTTGCTAGATTACGTCAGGTACATAACTAGGGATTGTAGAGCCAGGAGTATTTATTATTGCTCCTGTAGACCAGGACACCGCTGTGCTAAAAGCCACACAAGTGTCCTGCAGCCTCCTCCCTCCCCAAAAGCACTGAGCCCTGGGGCTAAATGCTATGGGGAGGCACTGCCTCTGGAAAGTAAAGGATTGGGATGACTCAGGTGTGCACCACTGTAGGTGATGTGAGGTGTAACCACTTCTACAAGTTAAGCAGGACTTAATGTATTTTAAAAGTCAATTTTTTAAAAGCAAAAATCTAGAAGAGAAGCTGGAAGGCTGTAAAGAGATGGCAAAGGCTGTGCTTCAAGCATATAAGCTTCTGATATGTTGCTCAGGTTAAAGCTTCCCTAAGTCACTGCACTTTGTTAGAGCCACTAAAGTAACTTCTCAAGGGCAGGAATCAATTCTGAAGCCAAACAGGGGCATTTAGTGCCAGTGCCTGACGTAACCTGATTGAATCAGACAAATGAGTAAGTGACCTCTATCTAGCCAGGTTATAGTTATAGCTGGACTTAGGTCTTAAAAAGCTTTGTGCTGAAGTACACAAGGATGGAAATTGCAGCGTAAGAAGCATACTAAAAATGTCTAGAGAAGGTGTTAGGCCTTGCTTCTGGAACAGGAAGGGTTAAAGGCTGCTGCAGGGGAGTTGTAAATGCTGTGGCAACTGTGATTCCTCAGTAACCAGATGTTCTCCACTGTTCTTATTAAAATGTATTGTTTAGTTTTAAACAAATGTTTTAAATTAGCTTAATGGCAGTGCTCTAGGGGAAATGAGTTTCTAGAATCATTTTTCAGGGACTGGACCAAAAAGAAGAAAAAAATGCTGGCCTATATTTTTGGAAAGGATGAGAGATTTCAAGTGCCCTCAATATTTAATACCTAAAATTAGATGTCATAGGCATGACATGGAATAGTTACTTGATGAAAATATGGTTCATTTAAAGAGGATTAAATTGCACATAAAAATTATCCACCCCCTTTAGAAAATGTAGATTTTTTTTTAAAAAAAATTAGAAATCCTGGTTTTTATCTTACAGGGTTATTTTTATAGTAGAGCCCTTACAAATGCTATTAAGACTTTGGAAGAGCAAGACTTTGCTTTGGCTACATCAGGCTGAATTAAAGGCACCCGTGGCACCCAGGAATACTGGGACATGTGCAAGGAGATGCCAAGCACTTGCAGCTCAGGCTGTAGAGACCTGCTCTTATCTGAGGTTTAAGTTTCCAGCATTAAAGCAACCAGGCTTGGACCAAGCAGCCAGGGGAGGGTAGAAGTGAAATAAATTCTGGAATGATGAAATTATGTTGGACAAGTTAATGAAAAAAAATGCTCAGGTCCCACTGAACGATGGATTTCCACATGGGAGCACCCATCTCCTCTGACAAGCCTTTGACAAAACTGTTTCTTTATTTTCATGTGGAATGGTTCTTGACCAAAAGATTAAAAAGACTAAGGGGAGAAAGGGAGAGAGAGCAGGCTACAAGCCCAACAGACAGGAGAAACCCAGCTTGAAAAGGAAGATGAAGGCAGTTTGGCAGGGAAAGCAAAAGCCATGCACATAAGCAGAGCAAACCAAGGAATTCCTTCCCCACTTCCCATGGCAGCCATCCCCAGGACAGCGCGGCTCTACCATGTCACAGTGACTTGGGAAGACAAATGCCATCACTCTGAATGTGCCCCCTTCCTCTTTCTTCCCACAAAAAGAGGGAGAAGCCCACAAAGCCCTTGCTTCCTACCGAGCTGCTCTGTAAGGGTGAGACCAGATACCTGCTAACAGTCTTCCTGTTAGGGCAGAGGAAGAGGGTGCAGCACCGGCTCCACATGCTGGGGTGACCAGCAGAGCCAAGACTGCAGAGGTGGGAGCTGGTAAATCCTTGCAGGGTTAAGCCAGCTGCAACTTGGCCTGGGAGCAGGGGAAAACAGAAAAAAAGGGAAACTTAACTCCATATCAGTGTTCTTAAGGCATACACTGGTTAAGCCTGTAACAGGAATGTAAAAAACAGCTCTAAAAATCAGGATATGGCTGCTTTAGGGCTAATTAAAATGAAATCCTAATGCAGGAAGCTCTCAGGCCACACACACCACAGGCTCGAGCTGGGTTTTGCCACACACTACCAAATTGTCTCCAATTCTGGAGCAGTCGTGCCAAGAAAGGAAACAGCATAGTAGTGCCCATTGTACAGGTCCACTGCTTTCATTCAGTTCCTGTGGATTCAATGGCAGAATTAATTGCAAAATAAAATGCATGTAATTGGATTAATTAACAGGACATTTCAAGGTCCTGAAACACAGAATTGGCCAGGGGGGTAAATGCACAATGCAGGTTTTTCCTGCAAACAGGGCAAGGACTATTTTTGGAGCTGTGTCTGTATCTCATAGAGGTGTGCTTTGCTTAAAAAGCTGCTAGGATAAGAAATGGGGCTTTGAAGGGGGAAGATAAATACTATAATCAGGGCTGCGGGACAACAAAAGGATTATTCTTAAATATATAATCATTGGAGTGAAGTTGCTTCAAAGATAATTATAAGTAACTAAAATTGCTTGCATGGGGCTAATATTTTCTTTACAAGGACTTACCAGCCTCGTTGAATATTTATAGGCCTGGAACAGAAGACTGGCTGAGATTTAAAACATAAATTCAATAGCAGTTTATGGTGATGAAATTCCCCAGCAGTTGTTGCCCCAACCTCTCAGCCCTGATAGCCAGGCTCCGTGTCGCGGAACACAAGCCATGTGCTAAACGCTATCAGGGCTGAATGCCCTTGATTGATGAACACTGCCTTGTTTGATGACTGTAAAACAGTCCTGAAGGCTGAGCTCACCACTATTTTGGTTGTTTTCCTTTTTTTCCCCCCTCTCTCCTTAATACATATATTGCAGAAAGGTTGTTTGTGCTTCTGGTGTGGTTATCACATGCAAATGAGCATGCTGTTTCCCAGATGCAGATTTCATATTTATAGATTAAATACAGCCTGAAAAATCATATGTTAATTACATTCTGAGGGTGTAGCAGAATTTCTCACTTGAACATGTTTTGTTTTGCTGGAAATAGCACAAATTCCAGATCGATGTATTTAGTTGCTTGAAGGTTAGTAATAAATATAGAAAGCTTTTTCTAAAGTGTGATAATCATTACTATTAGTAATAATTTACCATTAGCTCAATGCTTAGACTTCTATCCCACATTATGCATTTGTTTATTGGGTTTTAATAATCTGTATTTCTCAGAAGACAACTAATTCTACAGGAAGGGGGGGTGGAGGAACAGCTGAGGATCAAAGCCAAACCATCATCACTGGCTGAGAAGATCTGGGAGATGTTTTCAGAGGAACAGACCTCCCTGCAGCTGGCTCAGTGAGATATAAATGGTCTTTTTTCCCCCCTTTTTTGCTATTGCCTCTGGAGGGCCCCTATCACATATGTCATGCTGAGAAATCCAAGTTCTAGGGGTTCCTCACTGGTAACAGAGATGTCCCAAGAAATAAGGCTCCTCCTGAGAAACTGTTCAGCAGTAGATGTTGGCTGGTGGCTTTTAAACTGAGAACTAGTGCAGGTGATGTACTTCCATAGGGAGCATAGCAATTCTTGGATTTCAAGGGGGGCTGGTTATGCCCTTGAGACCTGTGTTACTGGAAGCAATGCTGAGCAGAAGCACATTACCATCAAAGGGGAGGAAATTCTGGAGCAGTCGCTATATGACATAGAAATTACTTCCTTGTTTACTTCCCAACAGTTGCAAAACATCAAAAATAAGGAGAAAAGCTTAAAAATACATGGTGAACTTTGTTATTGCAAAGAAAAGTCGGACATAACAGCCTTTGAAATCAACAGAAAGCATCTCACTGGGGCAGGATCAAGCTATAAAAAAGTAAATACAAGTTTCCAAATAACAAGTAGTTAAAAATTTGACCTTTTTTTCCCTATAAATCTAAATACTTTGATGACCAATTATGGATTCAAAGATATCTCCATAATCACTTGGCTGGCAGCAATGATTAGTATGGACTTCAAGTACAGATAAGTCTCCCTTTAACAGCCTGCTGCAGCATATTGCAATACATCCCAAAAGCCACTAACAGGAACCAACAGTACCAAAATACACAGTAAATTGAAAACACCTCTCCCCTCCCGCCCTTCATGCCTTTCTACAGCTCTCATAAATCTTTTAGTAAACAAGTAAATCACAAAGGTACCAAAGAAACTGGCAAACTAAGAGGTAGTTTATGTAACAGAGCATCTCTGTCTGCAAACACGTCTTGCTGCTGGCGGGCAGCACCATGTAGGGCTGTCAAGTGTTGTGCCAACCTCCCTGCCCTAATCCCAGAACCCAAGAGAAAATGCAGGCATTAGACTGCTTGGAAATGGCATCTCCTCTGAAAACATTCAGGTACTTAGAGGGCAGTACAAAACATGCCCCAGCTCCTCATTTTCCTCAGCTGTCAACACTGTTTGCTTTTTGGCGCCCTGATCATTATGCAGTCAATAGATATGATAATCATTCTTTCAGTCTTAGGAAAGCTTTCATCTTAACAGTTTTATACTCTAACTAACCATGTGTGTGTGTCACAGGTACTTGCATACATTCAGGGCCCGGTTGGATGGGACCCTGGGCAACCTTGTGTAGCTCCAGGGCTGGAGGTTGGTGGCCCTGCCTGTGGCAGGGAAGTTGGAGCTCTGTGACCCTTGGGGTCCCTTCCAACCCAGCCCATTCTATGATTCAGACTGGTATAACTGGAAAGAAAACTGCTACTGCACTTTGGTTAGGATGCAACACAGTCAGAACACTGGATATAAGCTCTATGTGGTGAAATCATCCTCCCTTTGAGGCCTTTCAACAACACAAACATTGTGTCTGCTCAAGGAGTATCTCTCTCCTGTGCGACGGTACCAAACGATGCTGGTCTGTGACAAATCAGTACACCAGAGACAGTGTGCTGAATTAGAGAAATCTGAGAGTTTGAAAGCAGGCACCTCCTGTGATGTTGGTATGTTTGGATAGAGTAACAATACATGTCTTACTCGCTCTTCTAAAAAGAAACCAAGAGAAACCCAAATCTAATTATTAAAGTCCTCTGCACAGGCTGCTGGGTATCAACTGACGTCTTGCAAGTCAGTGGAGGCTGAGGACAAGATTCTGATAGGCTTTTCTTTCAGCTTCCCATGAATGATGTTTCTTCACATAGTCTTTGGCCTTTGTTACAATTTCTCTTTCCATAATGGGGTCATTCATCAAACTCTGGGACAACACAACAAACTCCTAAAGAAGATAAAGAAAACAGTAAATTAAAAGTTCCTTGAAGTTCTAATGATACTGGAATAGCCTGTACCTGGATCTTGATTTTGGTAAAGCACTTCAACTGTGAGCCAGTATATAGAAAAGTTCAAAGTCATTTTTCAAGGTCAACTACCATAGTTTATCTATAAACAATAATCAATTATTATTTTTATATAGTATTTTATGCAACACACCAACTAAGACATTTAAAATTCAAGACAATCCCAAGAGCCTTAAGGCAAATATAAATGACAAATGTAATGATGCCAAAATAGTTTGCCTACCCAAGGGTTAGAAAACCAGGCTGGTTTTAAATTTGATAGTTCCTCTGGTCTCCTGTATGGAGAACAATTGGCATCAGATGCTTGATCACAGCTCAGCTATTGTGACATCTTCAGTTAATTTTACGGTAAGACAAAAAAAACTTACTACAAATACATAGTCACAGTATAAAGATAAGGCCAGGAGTGCAGCAACAAGCTCATCTGGAGCAGTTGCATCTGGGCAGTTAGCTGAAGAAGCTCTGCAAAAAAGTCATGTGTGAATTTCCATTAACTTTACTGGGGAAAATACTAGACCTCTCAGATGACAACTATTCCTTTGCCTGCTCCTCTACCACTCTAATTTACTTCTAGGGAAGAGAAATTGTGAACTTCAAACATGTGAAAAGAGATTTGATGTCTGAACTAATCTATTCTGAGCAGCTGGTCTAATTTTCTATCAAGAGACAACTTCCAAAACTTCAGCTTGATTACAAATGTGCTCAGATCTTTGCAAAACAGTTCAGCACAGGAAAGCATATAGCTATTGTGTCGATGGAAAATTAGGATAATGCTTTACTGCACAATTGGTAGCCAAGATCAGTGCACAGGGACATGAGAGAAAAAAGGATGGGGGGAAGGAGATCTATCATTCACATGATCTGTCAGCTGTGAAAGGAAATATCACAAGTAAGACCAGAGTTCAAATCAACACTAGGTGAACTAGCAATCTCTACTGGAAAACCTAAGGGCCCAGTGTATATAAATACATATGCAGATAGAACATCTTTGGGCACCACAGAGCCAATGCTGCTGTTGTACTGCAATGGCTATGCATAATACATAATCTAACGTGACCCCTGGGACACCCTGATACCTGAAATCACACTGAACATGTTCTAATCACTGCTTTGACGCTCACTGACAAGACAAACTATCAATATATGCATCACTGCCAGGAAATTTACATAGTCAGAGATGCAGATCAGTTCTACTGGAAAGGTTTGTAACTGGGTAACAGGATAAGGTGATTGTCATACATGCATGTTGACAATAACCTCTTATTTTACATAAAATCTGCTTGCAATCTTCGCTCTGGCCAGAGAGCAGTGAAAGAGCAGCCTCTGGAATAGCCATGAGGGCCACATGCTCTGTATCCCACCTGCTTTCCGTCTGCAACTACCTGGTTATTCAGGGATGAGCTAATTTAGCTGGTGTGTTCAGTTCTGTACTTGGAAGCCGTGTGGTCCAAGGGGTGTTTTCTGACTGCTTGTGAGCCTGTCCCTAAAGAAGGTAAGTGAGGCTGGTCTAGAGAGTCCCCCAAGGCTCTGTCTGTCAGACACAGCCAGTGACTCCAACTCCAGAGACACGTTCTTTTCCTTCCTCCATATCTGCCAAGAATACAGAAGAGGGAAGGTGGGGAAAGGCTTACATGACTTATGCTGGCTTCATCCAATTGCCTGTATAATCACAGTAATAAATACTGTTCACACTGAACTACATTCCAACTTTAATTTTATGCTCCTGTGGAGGATTTTATTTAAAGTCATGTTTAAAAATAATTTATGTAAATTACCTAAGAACAGCAGCAGCAATGTAACATTTCTTGACAGGTACTCCTATTAGCATTCTTTTAAAATGTGGATATAGAGGACAAAAACTTGGAAACATGTAAATGATAGAAGAAATGAGATCCTTATTCACAGTTACAATACTTAATGCTGGGGATCACTTCAGGAAAATGCCAAACTGAGTCCAAAGCATAAGAGTTGAGAAACTGCAGGAGAGAGGAAAAGCAAATGGAAAAATACGAGGAGACAGAGAATAAGGGCTTCTCAGCTTTATCCCTACTTCTTCTTCTAATCAAATGTGACCTCCTGCAAGTCACTTGCAATCTGACTGGAAGCCAATGGGAAGATTCACTATGACTTATCTGGGTTTTGCCTCATACCCTTTCAGCAGCTGGCTTAGCTTGTTTTCAGTTTGGGATGCTCAGCTTTAGATAGCAATAACTTCATTTTTCAGGTGTCTCCCTTAACTGCAATTGACTTACATTTCAGCTGTATTTTGTTGCTCAGTCTGAAGCACGGGCTCCCACTTGCAGGATGCAGCCATCCAGAACTTGGAGCACCCTCAGAAAATCAAGTGTTTAACTTTTCTAGAAGCCCAGGATACACAAACTACTTACAGTGTGGTAACATGTCCCTTTTATCAGCTCTTATGCTGTAAGTATTTGTGCAAGTGATATTTGCAGAAGCATTTACGCCCTCATGTTTTGTTGTTGATGTGATGTAAGCTTTGCTTTTGGGGAAAGAGGGGCAAAAGTCACAAATTAATTACTTTTCAATTATCAAACATAAAGGGTATGCACTTCAGCAGCCAAAACGAGGGAGGGGACATGCATGCTAACTTAATACTTGAGGACCACAAATATTTCTAATAAGGCTTTTATACACAGACAGAAATGGCTGTGATTGCTATACATGTGACAGGAAAACACAATGTAAAAGTGGAACCTCAGTAGTTAGCCACAACCCAGAAAAAATGGGAGAAAATAACCTTATGTATATCCAGAGCTGATATTACATGTGCCCTTTTTATGGTAGTGCTTCAAACACAGGCAATCTTCAACAGCAACATCCCTAAGACATTTTTTTTCTCCTGGTAAATTGACCAATCATGTTTAAAGAAAATGTCAGCTTCTCTATAATAGTACCTAAAAGAAATTCTGTGTGGTATTTTGCAGACACCCAGCAGCACAGGTATCTGGGAGAGAGAGCTGGAAAATGAGTACAGTGGGTAAAATGAGTGAATATTCCTTCAATCATCATGAGAACTACCTTGGTGCTGCAGCTCACACATCATGAAAATAAGATGCATGGTTAATCTATTATTTATATAATGAAAGTAAGTTCTGCAATTAAACCATTTCGTATCAGCTCCAGCAGATGAAAGAACATGATTCTTAAACAGCAGAGACCCACCCCAAGGAAGGCAAACGCCAGATGTGAATTCAGAGTAAGGACAGATCTACCTGGTGGCAGGCAAAAGTTAGCAGGGACATCTGTGTGCTGCACAGGGCAAGGGGCCAGCACTGCTAGGGCAGCATAGCAGTGACTGCTGGGACTGCCTACCTTTGCAAATTAGTCTGTTTAGTTTGAACGTTCAAAGGCATAAAAACTTTGGCTGGATGCTGGCCTGAAGCCTGGGTGGGAATGGCACGGACCCACGTAACCTGCAGTGCATTGCTGCCCGTGCTCAGCTGAGCTGTGTTTCCCTCTTACCACTCCAAAAGGTGCTCTGCTAACATTAGTCTGTCCAGGTCCTGCTCTCACTCAACCCCTGTTTACACTTGGCCCCTCTCTAACTGGCTTATGAAGTTTATTTGCATACTCCTGTTTGTTTAGCTCCTCTGTCAGCTTTCACAGATGCTGAACACATGCTTTTGAAGCTGAGGATGCTGAATGACACTCTGTGTTTTCCCTTTTAGCATGGTTTTGTGTTATCTATTGCCCCAAAGCTGCTAGCTAGTCATTTCTCTCACATTTTTTTATTTCAGGTCCCATTAACTCAGTGTCACATATTCCATAAACTTGCAAATTCAAGTAGTGGCAGGATCAAACCACAATGTAAACGTACTGAGCACAGATGATGTAGTGTCAAGGACAAAACACTTTTACTTTAACTGTTTCCACATGGGAATTGCCCTTGGTGACTGGCAAGGCTTTCATCATTTCCAGTCACTCTGCCTATGCCAAATAGTTAATGTTGACTACAATTACCCACCAAATTTCCTGGAAGCCACAAAAGCTAACTTTCAGCAAGAATTAAAGAAGAAAACCAACAGCATTCACAATTTAAAACCATTCTCATTGTGTTGGGGTAAATTTGTATCCCTCTAATTTAGCTTTCAAAAGATAAGACACAATCACTCATATCTAATCTGACTGTATTGTAAAGCTTTCCCTCCCTAGAGCAATCACAACTTGAAAACAAGCAATGTTTTCTACTCTTGACCTATGTTACAGTCTGTCTCATCACAACCAGACAGGCTCCACTAAACTTAGCAATGAAAATTCCTTTGACATTTTCTAACTGTGGTGGTCCACATTCTTCAATCCCCTCCCAAGCACCTGAACACTGGACTAAAGTCTCTGTACAACTAAAAGCATTTCCCCTGACTAACCTGATGCAATTGAGGTTACAGCTGAAAATAGTTTAGCAGACAAGACATCAAAGTAACCAGTGTATGAGAACACAGTTACATTTCTTATTAGAATTTATGTTTTCTGATCCCTATTGTCAGACTGAGCCTGACAAGGACAAGGGACAGTGGTTTTAAACTGGAAAAGAGGAGATTTAGGTTGGATTAGGAAAACGTTCTTCAATGTGAGGGTGGTGGATCACTGGAACCTGGTGCCCAGAGAGGTTGGTGGATGCCCCATCCCTGGAGATACTCAAGGTCAGGCTTGATGGGGCTCTGAGTGACCTGAAGATGTCCCTGCTCACAGCAGGGGGGTGGACTAGATGGCCTTTAAAGGCCCCTTCCAACCCAATGCAATCTATGATTCTGTGATTCTAAGGCGGTGTTCAAAGTGCCATGGGCAGCCTGTTTCCTTCTTCCAACAATAAAGATATGAGGCACACCTTGAAATTGTAAGTGTTCTAACTTAACCCCATTGCTTTGCTCTAATGTAACTCTCAACCTCTGACAGACTGAGTGGTGTAAGAACTGTACTTGATAGGGTTTGGAGAGATAAGGAACAAGAGTAAATGGTTACGTTATCTTTAAAACCATGAGAGATGGTGATTGGCATTCTGAACTCATCCCTGCAAGAAGAAAGGTTTTCAACAACTCTGCAGTGGGATTAGGGCATTATCCTGTAAATAAATATTTTCCTGACCCTTTTTCAGACTTTGATAATTTCTACATTATTTGACACCAAGGGAAGTATTGAAGGGCTGTTAGTAACTGAGATACAGTTGCTGTTTCACAGGGAAGGCAGGGGTAGTGCTTTCCCTCCTCAAATAGGGCAACTGTTCAAACACTGGTGATTCCAGTACAAATACTACCTAGGAGTATGGTAGCTCATATGGTCAGGCAAGGTACCATCTTCCCTTGAAAGAGATTCTGTGGACTTCTGTGACAGAATAACTACAAAAAGAGGCAAAATGAGAAGCTGTAGAATAGGGGAGGTTCTGATCATTGGCACAGCACGTAGCAGAGGAAGGAGCTCAGACAGGAGGGGTTGATATGAAGAAAGAGTATCTCATTCTAGACATATTTACAGCCTGTGAGTCTAATTCTGACAGAAAAGAAAGTCCTCAGCCATTTGTACAGAGTCACTGATGCCACTGGGACAACTTCTGTGCTTAAAATTACACTTTCCTCCAAGTGAGGAAATAAACAGCTTATTTTTAATTGGCCTTCAATTCCAAATAAACACTTGGAATGTAGGATGCTTGGAGATCACAGAGAGACTTCTTACAAGGATGTATGATGAAGCTAATTGGGGCTGGTATGAATAATGTATTTGAGTATCAAGCCAAATGTAACCGGTGTGTTGGGGGAAACAACAGAATGTATCAGAATTAATATCAGGAGAGGCTTCAGTCTGTGTGTTCTACATGATCATATATCCTTGAAGTTTTGAAGAAGCATATCGAAACCAATGGGCTTCTTTTCAGGAAATACATGTACAAATAACTCTGTAAATAGCTTTAGAACTTAGCCTCCACCAGCCTGAAAGGACCCCATTGCCAAAGGATGCTGCAAGAAGAGGGAATACTTCCAAAACACAGTACACTTCAGAAACTAACAAAGGAATTTTTTTTGTAGAAAAAGTGGATACATTAAATATTACAGAAAAAAAAAACAATTTAAAAAGAGGTCAAAACCAAACCATGGGCTGCAAGTAGTTTTATATTAAAAAAACCCTCCAAAAATAACCAAGAGAATTCACGTACTTGAACCACAACTCACCAGGAGGCATTAATCACACACACACTCCACAAAGTAAATAAATATGATCTATTTTCTACTTTGCAGTGTTATCCAATGGTCGCTTTTAGTCTCTTTTTAATCCTGAGTTGGACAAAAACACAGAGGGAATCTGTGTCTGGAAGTCACCTTCCATGGCATACATATGTAAGACCAAAGCCATAATGCAGGAAAATACACTGAAATTAACATTTCCAGCACTTAAATATAGGTAGTGTTGCCTCTTTCCCCACTCTTACTTATCTTCACAGACACACCATTCTAAAACTTTTCCTAATTTTAGTCATTAATTATTTTCTGAGTGAGTAATATCTTGGACCTAATAATGCTTTATATTACCAGTTACAGCTAGAAATTACAGATAGTGTATTATCTAAAGCTTCAGGCTCACAGTTCTCTTTTGGTGAGCTAACACTTGTCTGAGTTTGTATTTCAGTTAATAACTAAAGGGAAATATGACAGACACATAGCATCTCTTCCAGGGTTTGCTTATGGAACCTTCAAAACTAAAGTGCAACAGGTCCCTGAGAAAGAAGCCCCGTTCTGCTGCCAGGCACTAAAGCAGCACAGGCCAGACAAACATTCAGCAAGGCTGACACCTAGTAAAAGTTTAGTGAACTGCAAAGTGAATGTCAGACAGCAGAGCTTCAAGGAAAGGCAGCCTAACAGCCAGGTTTTTAGGAGAATCTGAGAAAAACTTTTCTGAGTGGAAAAGCTAAATTCAATCAGACACAAGCATGCAATGGAAAATGAAAATGAAATCCTTGGGAAGGGAAAGGTCTAAGGATTTGTTGGTTTCTTACCTGGGGATTTGAAAATAGCAGTCCTGTTTCCTTATGCTTTATTATTGCTGCATTCCCAGGGATGTTCCTTGCTAGCACTGGAACATCTAAATCCATTGCCTGGAGGAATATAGGAAAAGGAAATGAGAGTTTATTAGGATTCAGGGATTTTGAGGTGTTAATGATGTCAATTTAAAAACCAAAAGCAGAAACAACAAACCAAACGTCTTTCCCACCTCTACAGATTTTTAGTTGAGAACCACCATGTGATCTCCTACATGGACCTTCTGTGAAATATTTTGTTTACATTTCTGTTAGTCTTGTAACTTCTACTGTCAGAAGCAATCAATCCAGAAAGTCATGGATTGCTGCTTCATCCTTTACTCTTTTCCACCTTAAAGTATGCAGTTTGTTTCCCACTGGAACCTCCTGACATGCAGGCTTGAAGAGGGTAAGTTTAGCTCAAAGGTTGTAACTGTTAACTCCAGCTGTTCCTGGCCACAGGTCAGAAGATTAGCTGAGAACACAAAAAGCCAGTTCTCCCCAACAAAGTATCTGTCCTCTTGTTCCATTAAAACACACTTTTCACAGATTTTTTTCTGTAACATGTGCAGAACTGGAGAGCTGTGGGCAGTTCAGTGACAGTGGAGGGGACCACAGAAGTCACTTGGCTCTTGTTCATCACCTTCTGACTCCTCTGAGTCATGTAGGACTCTGGAAGGAGTTCTTCTCTTGACAGCATCTGTTACTACAGCCTGTCTTGGACCTTGAGCAATCAGGGACTGCAGGGAGGTATGCAGTGATGTGGCTTCTGACTGAACTATACCAAGGAGGGGAGAGAAAAGGTTATGCTTTCAGTATGCATCAAGCTTTCAGAACATGTTATCTACAAAGCTATTGGAATGGACTCCTCAGAGACCAAGGAATACAGCTGAAGGAGGAGGCTGTAATTCCACATAAATTATGGGCTAGTTGCTTTCTGTATTTATTCATTTATTTGCATGTATATGTATGTGTGCATATAGGTATATAGATGAAAAAAACTGAAAGGGTCTCAACATAGTAGCATTTCAGGTTGTCTGCAGAATCAGGAGCAGAGTACAGCATCCCTTCAAAATGAGTAAGTCATTTCCAAAAGATCTGGAAACTTTTAAAAGCTTAGATTTTAAAGTAACTACTGTGCAAACCCTGTCCACTTAACTGTGGCTCATGCATATCCTCATCTGAAACTTTAATTACTATTGATGTCTTTGGAAGTCTTGAGATGCACTGACTGTAAAACCAGCAAAACTCACATTGTACAATTATCAGTGTTAAGAGAAAGAAATTCACTCCCCCCAAATCTTCAATCTGTTGCACAGAATCACAGCCTGGTTTGGGTTGGAAGGAAGCTTCAAAGCTCATCCAGCCCAACCTCCCTGCACTAAGCAGGGACATTTCTGGATCAGGTTGTTCAGGGTCCCACCCAACCTGACTCTGAATGTTTCCAAGGATGTGGCATCTTACCACCTCCCTGGGAAACCTGTTCCAGCACCTCACCACCCTCTTTGTAACGAATTCCTTTCTAATATGTCATTTAAATCTACCCCCTTTTACTTTAAAGTCATTACCTATACGTAATTATTATTATATGTAGTTCTATAACTACAAGCCCCTGTAAGTGGTCCCTCTCCAGGTTTCTTGTAGGCCCCTTTAGGTACTGGAAAGCTGCTATAAGGTTCCTCCCAGAGCCTTCTCTTCTCCAGGCTGAACAAGCCCAGCTCCCTCAGCCTGTCTTCATAGGAGAGGTGCTCCAGCCCTCTAATCATCTTTGTGGAAGACATCCAAATCACATTGATTCCCTGTCACTTCAGAGTGAAAGCATTTTTAATTACTGTCATTACACTCCTGGATGGGAAGAAATTATGTTTCAGTCTACAAAGAAAACAAACCTCCAAGGGAAAAAACATCCTTTTTTATAGTTTGGACAAAACTGAAGACAAAAATACTCTGGCTGAATAAGTACAGAACCAATTATCCTAGGAACAGTGAGGGACTGCTGTGACTTAGCAACATGTCTTAATAACTCAAAATATCCAAGAGAAACACTGTTTAAATCACCACTGCATATGAATTTACTCTGGACAGAGAAATTTTACAGTGTGTCTTGCACAAGCATCTGCTTTGTAGCAGTTAACACTAAAAATAATAGTAATCCTTAATGAAATAGCTTGTTCTACACTTTGTATCAGAAACTATTGTGTCAGCTGAGTTAATTCAGACATAGATTAATGGGGTGAACATAAACCAGAATAAATAAATGGGGGAATATAGAAACTACAGCCCAGATTTCTGAATTTATCAAAGTGCCTAAAGCTTTTTTAGAAAACATTTTTAAAAATAATTTTCATGGTAGGAAATAGAGTTTTTGGTCATCTACAGATTAGGTTCTTATTTGCTCTGACTTCACTGTCAAACAGAACAAATTTGTTTTCCAAAGGTAGGTTTAAAAAAACAAACATATGGTGACAGTATCTACTTACCAAAGTTCATAGAACTTCCAAGTCCCCCCAGGAATGAGAGATCCTGGTGCCCCACTCTGCTTGACGGGTTGTGAAGCTGCAGGTCAGGGCAGGTGCTTTTGGCTCTGATTACCCAACTATAGACTTAACATGGGGTTCCCAAGAAGCACCATAATTGTGAAGAGAGACTGAATTTCCGATTTAGCTCTTTTTTGGCCCTATTGACAGGCTTAAACACCCTTGTGTTCAGTCTGTGAGCTGCTGATCTCAAACATGTTCAATGAACAGTGAATTAAGATATTTTACCTGAACTTCTGAACTGAAAATCAAGAGCTTGATAGTGGCAGTGAAGTGTGTCAGCTTTCACTGTCACCTGCCTAAGGCCCTCTCCTCATCTCTATTTCTCTGTTCAAAAACCAAAACTGTAAGAGCATTCCAGGGCTGGCTCGTTGCAAACAAGCACTTGGCCAGTGAAGGAAAAAAAGCACCATTTAAAACAAAAAAAAAAAAAAAGGGAAAGAATGAAGGACAGTGACACACAAACCACAGCACAACCACCTCAGGCCTGACAGCTGGAAGTGCCACTATCTCCACAGTCACCTGCAAGACAGAGAGGAGTTCAGATCCCAGCGTGGCAGAAGTGGTGAAGAGGGGACACTGTATCATTGATTGTTCATCACTGAGTATGTGTACAAGTGCCCTGTTGAGTTAGACTGTACCTAGTGGCGTGGGGGCACAGGCTGGCACAGCAGTGCTGTTCTGCACATACTGGGCTGTAGCACACAAGAGATGCTCATTCACTTCCATTTCTGAATGCTCCATAGTTGGTGACTCACTGAAGTTGATCACTAAGTTTATATTTCATTTTCCATGATTTCCAGACTCCAAAGGGAAGGTACATTTGTTCCATCTCATGGAGTTGGAGGGCAGTAACTGCTACATAAGAAAACTTTCTGTTCCCAAAACACATAGGTACCAATGAATTATAGCTACTGAAAGGCAGAACAGATGGCCAAATACCTAAGATGAGGGGCTGGCTTTATACCAGCTAGCCTTAAACAAATGGATTGAGCTGTAAATAATTACTGCATGAAGTGGCTTAGAATTTAATTTCGATACTTAGTCTATTTTTAAGCAGTAAAAAGAATCATCTGCATTGTTGAAAATATGTATAATTTACTAACCAAAGTCCCACAAATAATAGCATAAAATAACATTTCAGTCCATTGGCCATCTGTTTTGTTACATTATTCTGCCTGCAAATGCATTTTAATGCCTTTTCAGAAGGATGCAGGGTGTAAATTTCAGCTTTGGAAGCATGTTACACAACAAGCATTGCTAACCAGCACTACAGACCTTGTAGAGTAAATGCAGGGTTTATTTACTGTCTTCTGGGTTGTCTCTCATTTTCTTCCTCCTAGCCTATGTATATCCTGTTGGCCCCTCTTCAGTTTTACTGGTTAACAACATCCCTTCATTTTAATTGTGATGGTTTCACTGTTTGCTATGGCTTATATGCCAAACTGCTACCCCTGTATTTCATGTATTGTCTAAGACTGGATTTAGCATTACAGCAGAATAGAATCTGGCCACCTTCCTTTTCTTATGATAACTTCTTTATGTCCCCAGTGACTTTTACACCAGTTGGGATACTCGAGAGCACCAAAAAAGGACTCTGAGGTTGTGAAGTCCAAAACATTTTCCTACAAACTATATAGAGAACATACACAATTGTTCAGTATTGTGCCAGCTTCTCCATCACGTGCCCAGGACCATGCAAAACTCCTGAGCTTTCTGAGGAAAAGAAGTATTTTAAATGCTTTCTATCATGCTTGTTTTCCCTTCTTCAAATGCCAAAGAAAAAATAGATCAGTTACAGCAAAATCTCTGGGATATCAGTACTGGATGATAAAGTAATTAGCTATGGTTTCTAGTTCTTTCATACCTCAAGGCAGGTTGAAAGAGATATGATTATATATTTATCTTATTTATCTATTATATATTTATCTCATACTAAAATACTGTTTATAGATTCATGACCTTGTTAAATTTTGAACTTTCAAGAGAAAGAAACTTGCATTTCTGAATTCAAGCAAGATGTTATCTCCAGCCTAGGACCAAAACAATTTCATACAGAGTTTTCTGCCTTATTAATTTAACAAGAACTTAACAGATGGCCCTTCCTACTGCTGGCCATCTCAAACAGGGACTTGACTTTATTAGACTGACACTTCCTCTGAGAGATATATTTTTACAGGAGGATATTTTATAAGGATGCCATCAAATCCCACTGTACAACTGTCTAGTAAACAGACATACAATACCAAAACCCTTAAAACTTTAGATGAAGAATTCAAACAGGTCTGAGGTACTAAAAAGAGCAAGCTTGAGGTAGTTTCTCAAGAGATAACTAAAGACTTTCTTCTTGCAGAAAATCCTGACTCTGCTGGGCCAGAGCTGTTGTCTCATAAAGCCTGTGCCATGTCTATTAGACTTTCCCTCCTATAATGCAAGATTTCAGGTTGTACCCAAAATCGGTACTGACCTCCCATGCTCAGGCTTCTGAAGGTGTGCCAGCTCTTTTAATCACTGTGAGGTGACTTCCATGAGAAACTCCAAGTTAAGAATTGTCAGTTCAGAGATTAGGCTGCCCTTCTTTCACTATTCAACCACAAGGCTAATACAGGGCTGAGGCTGGTGAAAAGCAGCAGGTTACACCTATGGGTTTATTTTTCCCCTTGTGAAGAGAGTCTCCCCGCAGGAGATCATCATTTCCAAAGAAGAATCTCTCACCTTGTTACAGTTCTCTCTAATAATTCTTACATAACTGTATAGAGTAGGAGCAGCGACATAATACCTCCCACAAAAGGTGAATAGCTATCAGCTACCACATCACTAACCAACAGCACCATGCTGCTGAGCAGAACGTGGGACTGCAAGAGCAGAGCTCTCAGGATGCTGAGCACAGGGGAGTGCACACCAGCGTGGTCACTGATGGAGCAATTCAAGAGGCAGCACCACAGGAGAAGTGTCTTACTTGAGAAAATGTGGGAGATATTTCAGCTAGCAACTCACATCCTCATGTTTTGATATAAAATGAAACGGGTGGTGGTAAAACAAGAACAGTGACAGCTTAAAAACTTGTATGTGTTTTCTCATACTCACAATTTCTGGTAGAAAAGCAAGGTGGAGAGTGAGGGTTCCAGAAGGAAATATTCCACTTGGGAATATCTCAAGATGCATTTTATTTTCAATATGTGATTATGGATGGACACAGACCAAACCTATCAGGCTTAAAATTATTCCACCAATGTAATAACAGAAGAAAGGGGAACCAGGATCTTTTTCTCTCCTGAAGAAGAAAATGTTACCATGGGCAATGAAATAGCTGACAGCCTACCACAGGTCTAGTCTCTAGAAAAGAGAATTTCATTTTTCTCCTGTGGTCATTTGCCAGTGTATTTGAGCTTGTTTAGCTGTCAAACTCAGATTAAGACTTAAAAGTGAAGTTGATTCACTTTGTTTTTAGTACAAGTAGTGTCTTCAGTAGAATTAAATGTATCATAAGATTGGCCTAGGACATGATATGAGCAGCTACATGTAACACAAAAATAGCAGTACTAGATAATCTAGTATATATGTATAAAAATACATGTATATATGTAGAAATAAATTCAACATGAACAATTAAATTTAATGCTCCCTTATGATTCATCCTAATGTAGACTTTCTTCTGATGTAAGAACAACATCGAGCAAGTGCATATAAAGACATCCTGCACAGAAAGCTCTTTTGCCAGAATAGCCTTGTAATTCTGAGAGAAAGAAGAGAAACAGAACAGGAAGTATTTACTATTCTGTTCACGTAGTTGTTTTCAGTGAGAAAAACAGTTGTTGGAGGAGGGAGATTTGTTGGTGGTCTTTTTTTTTTTTTTAATTTTTTTGACAGGTCTGGGTATGAATTGGAAATAAATTACTCAAGTAATGTGTAGCTGAAACTTTAAGGGGCAGTTTTCCACCAGAGGTAGAATTTGACTATTTAACAGCCCTGGGATGGTAATTGAATAGTTCAGCCTCACAGAGATGAGCTCAAATGAAAACTTTCCTTAATGATTTAGTATTATTTGTCCGATTCAAAGCTTGTCAGGACTGCAACTTGAAAAGAGGAGAGCAATAATCAATAACCCCTGCAGCAGGCCCAGCATTACCTCTGAAGTAAACTGCCATTATCTTTTTGCTTCAAGTTACCAGATATTTGTTATGGCACTGAACTGAAGATTGCTCCCTCTCCTGATGAAAGCTGAGGAGAGCTCCTGTGAACTGCTCAAATCTGATGGGAAAATCTAGGGGGAAATTATACCAACTGTCCCATCAGTCCTGAGTTTGCATAACAATTTGCATGAGGCCAAGCACACTTGCACTTCTGCTACAGATGCTGTGTCTCTCAACAGCCTTTCTGGTTCCCTTCTTTCCCCCACCCTCTCTAACTCACTGGGAAAGAAAGCAGATTGATTTTCGGTCAAGTGTAATGTGAATGGTCCTGAAGGGAACGTGTAACTGCTGAGGAGGAGGTGATAGTTACTTCACTTTTACTTCTCTGAAGCCCTGATTCAGCCACTGTGTACTGTGTTGGTACACTCCATTTCACCTTAACTACTGAACAGAGGGAATTTGTCCAGCCTGTCACCCTGCTAAGGTTCTAAACATCACGGTCTGTAGCAATTGTTTCTTATTGAGCATTGGTGCTGGGAAACAGCATCTGCTCCCACCTCTGAGCACTGGCATTTTACAAAGGAAATACACATTTGCTCTCTTACCACCACCTAACTTTTATAACTCTTGCAGTGCTCACTTAGTTCTTATTTATGAAGGACTTTTAGATGCATGCTGGAAATGCAACGTGTGACCACTCATTAGAAACAGGAGATTCATCAATACAAATCCTGGCACAGTTTCTGTGATCATCTGAGATCATCATGAACCAACATCCAGCAGCTACCAGGAAAAAAAAGGACTAGAATCTGCCCAAAGAACTTCCATTTTAAGTATTTTTTTCCTTGAAAACATTGGATGCTAAGCAGTGCCCTACTCTGACAGGTATGAAATAAACCTGGTTATTAATTTTCAATAGTGATGGCAGAAAAATTAACTGAGCATGTCATTCACTCATTAATCATTTCAGACTTAAATAACCAAATACAGGTCTTAGATTGCTTTTTGAAAGGATGTAAAAATAAATGAAGGTCTATTTCAGCAACATTATAAGGAAGTGGATGTTGAATCAAGAATAGTGACAACCCCAGTAAATCAGAATGATTCTTCTATCTCAGGTCTGTATTGTTAATTTAACAGGATTGATAAAAATACATTCTGTCCTTCAAAAAATAAATAGACAAAGCATAAAAAACTGTCAACTCACAGGAAGAAAACCTTAATTACTACACTTGCAAAAAGTAATATTTTAGCTTTGTCTTCACTAGCTTTGAAACATGGACATAAAATGTTGACACACATTTCCAGTGATAAAATGTGATTTTAGATTCTCCGTAACCTCACTGAAAAAGCCTTTCTAGTAAGATGTAATTACCTCCAGAATTGCAGCAGACATCCCCTCTGAAATGGAGCTGTTCACTACAGCAAAGCACCTTTTCATAGCAGCATGAAGATCGTCCTGTGGTATCTCCTGTAATAAATGTACTCCAGGTGCCCTAGAAATAAAATGCACACAAAGAGGTCACCTCCTAAGAACCTGCTCTACCAATTCTTCCAGTGATGGAAGGTGGTCAGAGCAATTCGGGCATGTTCCATCACACTGGTTCCAAAGAATGCTTATCAATATGGTGATAGGAGCTTTAGATATATGAATATATAAAAATCAGGTTCTGATGTTAACAATCACTTGCCCACAGGCAAGCTGCTTTACCATAGGTTTGTTAGCATTCTGTGCAGTTATAAGCTCCATAGAGTATACACTGCTGTTGTTCTGGAGTTTTATAGTTGATCACTTAAGACCACACTCTGTTAACCACAATTGGTCTCCTTAAATGAAGGAGCTGAGTTCAGTAGATAGGAGTGCAATTTCCCCTTAAAGATCTGGTGTACCAGACAGGGGATGCATGCAGAGATTTATGGCAAAGGGAAATGGAGCAAGATCATCATAATGGTCAACTGTGGGAGATGCTGACTTTTCAGGTACTGGCTTCTGGGGACACAATGTGGTTCTGAAAGGTCTATTCTGCTTCCTCTTTTATTATAAGCACCCTTCTCTGCTGAATGGTTACATTTGTACTGTCTTCAGCCTCCTCAAATTAATCAAGATCAATCGAATCAGGGTGAAGGGTGTAAAGAGAGGTGTTCAGTCTCTGATGAGTGAATGAGAGCTGTAAGACTGGTGACGGATTTGTAAAGCCGGCATCTCCTTTGCTTCATGAGCTGCTTCTGCCTCTTTAACGTGAGATCACTAAGCCAGACAGAAACACAAGTGCATTTGACATTAAGACCAGCTCCCTGACAACTGGACTTTGTTAAATATTGCTTTTCTGATTCTGCAGTAGCATCCAGCTTCTTCAGAGATAAAGAACTGTGTCAACTGGAGTATAAAGGCCTGATCACAGGAGCCATGTTTCCTATAATAACCTGATAGGGAACAGAAACTTTCTCTCAAAAAATGGAATTGGAAAACACATTTTTAATGCAGATTTTGTTATGACATACTGTCAGTGCAGAGATAGTATGGTTGTTTACCCTAGAAAATTTCTTTTCAGACAAAAACCCCTAAAACCCCGTGTAGTCTAACAAGCACCTATAGCCTTTGATCTCGAAGCACAGACATTATGGACAGAAAGAAGCTATACAGTTGTCCATCTAGATCCTGTCCATCTACTCATTTACCCACCAACAGCATGCATGCAAGATATTGCAGAAGCCAGGATGAAAGAATGAAAAGACCCAAAAGAATAACACATATAAATTATAGCTAATTCTAAATCAGGTGTGATCAGATCAGCTGTAACGAAACATGAAGAGATCTACTGGGTATTCTAAAATGTAAAACATGTGAAGCACCTCATCTGAGAATGTTACATGCCAAATCATCAGAACACATTTGCTAGAGAGTTCTGCATTTATGTTCATTTGTAGATACAAAAGAGCATTTATACACATGATCTAAAAAACCCTTATTCAGTCAACTGCTTTCGTTTGGATGAAGCACATAAAAGACTTCTTACCTTTTAATCTTTTCTTTAACTTCCCTTGTAAAATGTGGATCAACCTAGAAAGGAATAGACACACAGGTACATGGAACTACTTTAGTAGATGTTTGAAACACCCAGAAAATGAAAATACATTTTAGTGTATTATTAACTTGAACATCTGAATGCATGAATGTGCTGAGCTTCAAAATCACAGCAGAGATCTGACTCTTGGTAGTGACATCTGACTCTTCAGCCAAACGTTCTGGTGAGTGACTGACACTTGGAATTCCCAGCCAGGGGGGTGAGTGCCCAGGAGAGCAGAGCGTGGATTCAGCACTCTAAACCTGTAAGTGACTCCTCTAATGCAGAGTAGCTCTGGGCTGCTGTCAGAAGGGGAGGTTCCATGTCTTCTCCCCTGACATCCCTCTGGCTGCAGGTTCTAATTAGAGCTAGATCTATTTAACCTGAATGACTGCTTTCAGATGACTCTGCTGTGGCTAACGTGATGCAAATGCCCGATCTGACAGCTCACTGTCTAAGTGAGGAGCAGCACACTGACATGCCAAGCGACTGTCTGTCCCCTTGTGTATGGAGTAACCAGTGTGAGGAAGGAAAGGAGCTTTTCAGGCTTTAGTTAACGAGGGCAGCAATCTGCATGGACACAGAGACAGTCAGGTAGATGTTATGGACTGACAGAAACATTTGTCTGAAAACCAGTAAACACCCCATTCTAAAATACAGTCTAACATGAAGAGATGCCAGTGTTACTAAAACGTTACCTAAGCTGGGCAATCGACCCCCAGATGATTTACAAAGCTTCACTATGTCTGCTATTTTCATTTAACATAATGAAACAAACTGAACTTGGAGATCCTTAACTAGACATGAAGAACAGAACTAGGCTTTTTATTAATACTACATTCATTTGTGATAGCTGTCACAGCACGCAGCAGTTGTGAGTACTGGGAACAACATGGCTTGGTTTTGTAATGCACATTAATATTTTGTTTTAACACATGTTAGTATTTTGTTTTGGGGTTTTTTCACATAATGGAACAGAACACTCACAAAGCATTTTAGAAAACTCTTTTCAAAAAAAGTGAGAATGTATTTTCTAACACTGATTGCCAACTTTGAACACAAGATGAATTATTTCATGAAAACAAGGCTTCATAAATTAAAAGATTCAAGTGAATCACACTAAGGAATGAATTCCTACTGAATACAAGAAGTAAAAGGCTTGCATAGCTGCTTAAGAAAGTATTTTTGGTAACAGCAGTGGAGAAAATGATGTGCCCTTTCCTGAAGCAATACCTGATCCTGGGCATACAGCATGACACAGATCCACACACTAAACCAGCATGTCTCGTCCCAGGATCCTTGGATATTCCATACTGAACTTCACAATGACTATTTCTATATAAACACCTTTTCAGCTTTTTCCCCAAAGTACTATTTCGATGCTGAGTTCCTCTCACAAGGAACTATACTCTGTTTCCATTAAAATCAATGGAGTGCTTGCAAGTGATTCAATGAGAAGTGGGATATGGTCTTTTGCTCTTCTACCTTTAGAAGGATGAGAAAAAAATACAGCCTGTGACTCATAAATTTGTAAGATATTAATTTCTATCCCATCTACTTCTGTGGAAGCCAAGAAATTGCCATCTGCCTTACAAACAGAACAATCCTTTGAGCTGTATTCCCCCATTGGTAGATATTCCAAGAAACCTGGGCTGAATATGAGAGTTCAGTTAAAATATTACTTTCAGGCTGGGTGTTGCAATGACTTAGAGAAGTGATCCCCCTGAGCTGCATTTAGAAACTTGAGGGGGCACAGTTATCTAACCACAGGCTCAATATAACAGAAATTAGATACAACATAAGCTGTTCAGTAAGTTGGAAATGCATTTAAATGATGTGAGCGGTTCCAAAGCCAACTGACTATGGCAGGATGCCTAGGAACTCAGCACCATCTCAGAAAAAGCTTTTGAAAAGAAAAGTAAGTTACTTCTACCCAAAATATCTCCATGATCCAGTTCTTCCACAGGCAGAGAGTTTGTTGCCACATCCATCCATCCATCCATCCATCCATCCATCCATCCATCCATCCATCCATCCATCCATCCATCCATCCATCCATCCATCCATGTTACCTGTCATGTATCAGGCAAATGTGCTCATCAGTTACCTATCATCTTTTGTTAAAAAATCATCCATCCAAAGGAAGAGCCTTCAGAGACCTGCACAGTTCATCAATTTAGCAGAGATCAGAGGACAGCAGCTTGCATCATATGAATAGGTTCTATCAGAACAGATCAGATGACACATGGAAAGGGGAGTAGGCACTGAGCAAGAAACCACACCTAGTATGACCAGATCTGCTATTTAGGAAGTTCTACTTTGCTGACAGACAAAGAAACATCTGAGATGTGTTTGACAGTGCAGAAAGTCACACATCAAACACTGCACAACGATGAAGGTGCCCGTTAAACACGGTGCCTACCATGATCAGAATCTAGGAAATCTTCTATAAACACACTATATTAAATTGCTGTCATATAAAAAATTAACTCAGACAGAAGCAATGGTCCAGAAAAATCTTCATTATAAAGCTAGGACTATTGTGGGCCTTTAGACTTTGTAGAGAAAACCAGGTCTTAGTAGATTTACAGTTCTGTCACAACGTCACCCAGGGTACTAAGGAGTGAACAGCTCGATCTGCAAGCACATGCAGGAAGAACTTGCTCAGTTGCTCAGGTTTGTGAGGTTCTGACAGCATCACTGTGGAAAGAATCAGCTTCATTCACAGCAGCAGGTGACCCCAGATTACAATTTTTATCTGATTGACTGTTGAACAGGCTCAGCAGGACCAAGCTTCCCCTATGACTGGAACTACAACTGCCTCCTGCAATGCACCACGATCTGCCGGCAGCAACGCCCCAGAAATAGAAGCTCCTCCTGAACAGACTAAACTCCCCCATTCTACATTATCTTTTTCATATCCTAATTGCTTAAGGAAACACAATTTCTTCTGGCTTCACTTGTAGCTCTACTACTGTGATATGGGACAATTAATGTCTCATAAAAAATATAGTTTTAATTGAGCTGAAACAATTTGGCAATTAGGATGTAAATTCACAACATCTCAAGTCTAAAAGAAAAATATGTAACCTTTTAAAGAAATATTGGAACAGCTCATTTCAACAGTTCTAACAAAAGTTTAATTTTCTGGGAGTTTTTCTTTCAGGACACACAAAGAAAAGGTTAGAAGAGAGGCAGGGGGTTGGAGCTCTGTGATCCTTGGGGTGCCTTCCAACTCAGACCATTCTATGATTCTATGATTCTAAGAGCTGTCAGTGTAATGGTAGCTGCAGCTCCTCCCTTTAAAAGGAAATATTTCAGTGAGTGGGACACTTATTCAGGATGTCACTGGCAGAATTAGAGAATTCAAATTTTATATTCTTAATTAATTTCATCTTAATATGCTTTTTAAAAATGATTCCAAATAAACATGACTTGTTTCACAGTCAGTGGCACCGATTTTCTTGAGATTTTTGTGGTTTGAGAAGTAACATGAATAAGTAAAGCCAAGCACCAGCAGAACTGAGATTTATTTTCATCCTTTAGCAATATTGTAGTACTATGGGAGAAATATGTTTTCAAACGTTGTAAGGAGGTTCAGTCCTTGCTCTCACCTCTGCACTGCCACAGGGTTATTTATGGTAACTTACTGGAAAGATGTTAGCTTATGAAAAAGTGAAGCAAATTTAAAAAGACGCCTAAAACGTTTCAAATCCTCACTGGAGGCAGCAAGTGCATCTTTTGATTCTAAAGCACAGCTTCATTACACCTACTCTAGATTTGCCTTCCACACCAGTTCACTTCCAAATCATTTTGTGCATTGGTGTGGAAACAAAAAAAATGCAGATAAAATAAAAATGCAAAAAACAAGTTTTAAAAATGAAGTTCCATGTCCCCAAATTTAGTAAGAACAAAACTGAATGAGAAAATAGGGACGTGGTTCTTATTTGCTCCATTCCCATTTTATTTCTTTTCTTATAAAACAGACTGCCTGCAAGTTTTCAGGCTCATGTGAAGATGAATCACAGATGAAACTTACAGCAGGACACGAGCACATTACCCAGATGAAACACTGAAGCTTTTAGTACCCTTTTAGCATCAGCAAGAGTTTGTTTCATGTGACACAGCTGCCTACTCATACCTTTACCACTGGTTAGATTAAGGCTACAGGCTGCCTTTTCAAGGCTTGTGCTGCTGTGGTTATACATCCAGCAGAACTAATTTCTTTCTTCTAAGTCCTGCAATTAGTTGTGTTAGTTTAGCATAAAGGATGTTCCCTTGGTACAGGCCGCATGCTAGAAGCGGAAGCAGCAGGACAGCGTCCCTGAGGCTCCAGCTGGGCTGTGGGAATGAACCTCATTTTGCACAGAATTAGGAGAAACACTTTGGTGTCTCAGAGGCATCTTTTTCCCTCTCCCTTACCAATCTATAGTGCAGTTGCTGCTACTGAGGATCTGGCCCGCAGTGAATACTGTGCTAGCAAATATTTAGGTAGGGTATGGGTTAGCCTGAGACTTGGGAAATACTCATCTTTCTCTCATGGTTCTGAAAATAACCATGTGATTTGTAGGTTTGCACTTTTTCAGCACTGCACTTAACACAAAATTGATTACATGTTCAAAGAGGATTCTTTTCTAAAGGTCTTGGTTTCTGCAGGTGAAACCAGAGAGATCTCAAAGGGAAGAAATTGGAATCAATGATGGATACTCAAACACCAAATTTTAACAGACCATTAGAAAAGAAAGTACTGGAAGAAAATTGAAGCAAGCCTTCACTTGCTTTTAAACATTCAGAACGGACTCAGCCTTGGCTCAAGTGGCACATACCTCTCTCTTCAGAGGTGTTCAGTCTTGTTCCTTCCTCAAAAATCATGCTGCTTGATTTGAAAACAATGAGTGGAGTTGGGAGGGTTTTTCTGTTTTATTTTCATGCTTCATAAGCCCACATCTTCAAATCATTCCCCACAACGAGATTATTTCACAATAACAACTGTGATAGTTCTGATTTTCGAAGCTGCTGCCTCCTGAAAAGCCAACCACTGCTGAGAAACTCCTGAGAACATTCTGAAACGGCAGCCCAACCTTAGGTGAGAGTCAGCAACCCCAGAAGAGCTGCCACTGAACTCACTGATCCTGTTGTGTAAGAGACAATCAGAAGATGGAACTTCCAAATTTGTTGAACAGGATCTTTATGACTTAGGGGCAAAAAAGGAAATCTCACCTTAGTATTGGCCAGCACTTTTAACACAATACATACAGCTCCCCTGGAAGGAATGGTACCAACTCAAAGCTCCATCTGAGATGTGGGTTTGTAAGGATAACTCAGTTTCTGATTGTATTTATTTATTCAACCCCACCTCTCAGATATCTGTCTCCCAGGCTTTAGTGCACTCAGATTCTAAATGTGTGACAGAGTTCACCCATTTTACTTGTCAGCTCAAGCTCAGTCCTTGCTGTCTGGTGTCAGACACAAACCTAACATCATTTTGCACCTGCTGACAACTGTTAATTGTGTACAAATTGAGACTACCAGAAATGGCATCAAAATCTAAATGGAATGGAACAAAGACGCGATGCCCCATGTGAACAAAGGATGTAAGAACAGGGATAATGAGCAGCTGATATCACCTTCACAGCATTAAAAAAACCTCATTAACAATACCTGCTAAAAACATTATTCCAGATGGATACTGTTGCCTTTCAAAATATTTGATAAGTTCATTTATAAATTATTCATGTTGAAATAAGCATTTTTACTATTTTATGTCAAGATGTCACTTTTTTTAGTACTTTTTGATTCCCTAAAAAAAAACTTTGTACTATCCCACAGGCATAAAAATAGAAGCTAATGTTAACCCAAATATTTTGATCATTTTTATCTTCAGAAGTTGCTTTTGTAGTCTGTTTTGTTCTAAGAGACCATAATAGATAAATAGCATTATAAAGTCATGTACTGGAGCTAGCTGTAACATAACAATAATCTAACTGCAAATGGTCTTTATAAAACCAGCCCAAGTCTTCTAAATAAATAAAAATTATCCATGTATGTAAAACAGATCTATAGGTGTTGTAAAGTAGTTTAGTGCCACTGGTGTAACAGTTTGCATTAATACATAACTGACTAGAGTTGGGCTAGTGCAGTGCTTATCCTCTTAGAAAAGCCCTCTTAGCTGCTTTCCCCTTTGCAGTGCAAAGGGAGGCACATGCTGAGCCAGGAGCCCTTTCAGCTGATAGAGAACTCTGAACTTTGGAAGTCCAAGCACTGGAATCACTTCCACAGTTTAGACCTGTTGGGAACAGCCTTTACAACTGCCTAGGATTGTACCTTCTTATCTCTGTAACAGAAGTTCTCTGACTCAGGTTCAGCCTGGAAAGAATTATTGTGATATTCAGATGCCAGTAAATGGAGTATTTAGGAATAAATATGCAAATGAAATTAGAATTACAACAGCAACCTACCGCAGGTCCAATTATGCCCAGATGGACACTGGGATCCTTCCTGTGCCAATCTAAAACAGAAGAGGAACCAAAATTATGAATGTTTAATTTAATTTAATTCTTTCTCTGAAATCAATGTAAATAGATGCATGAATAAAGAATAGGCAAATATTGTATTACTACTTAAAAGACTGAATGTGTACCAGATTTCATGCTCAGCCCTCACATTACTCCTCAGGATTCAAATGATTAGCATGTCTGAAAGTCAGTGTTTAGCATTTTGGCTTCGTGCAATCTCTTACAATTCAAGGATAATTTAACTAAGCTCAGACAATAATTCTGCATCATCTCAAGAGAACAATGCTCTATATAATGCAGTCACTCTGGCCACTATGACAAAATCATTTGAAGTTTTTCCTGTGTAAAGGAACATGTGGAAGCAACAGCAACCATTACAATTAACACAAAGAAATCTGCTGCTCTTTCAACCCCAGAACAGAACAAAGCCAGTTACTTGACTTTACAAACCTGCATTTGTTATTAAGCATTCTGAAGGCAGGAGAGGTTATAAAAGTAACCTGGATAGCAGAGGCTAAATTTCCAACTTGGAATACCTCAGCCTTTACAGACACAGACAGAATCTAGCAAAACATCCACCTATGTGACTAAGAGAAATCTTCAGCCTACTTTGGTGCAGAGCCATAGTGATGGGTGATAAAATTTGTTTGTAACTTCAATGATATTAATTAACACACACGCAGATCAGTGTAACAGCCACAGGACAGTAAGATTAAAAAGTTATTTTGAAGTAGGTGAACTCTTCTTTTGTCTTCCATTAACACTGTATGAAACAGAAAAATAGTTTACCCAGCAAGTAAAATCACCATATACTGCTTTGATTTTGATGCTCTGTTATTCAAGCAGGCTGGAAAAGATGCAGCAAAGAAATAATGTATTGAACAGATCAGTGGTTGCATGAGCAGTTCTTTTTTTTAAATGTAAATATATCATGAAGCTTTCTGCAATGAATAAAACAGCCTATGCCAAACTCACAAACATTCAAAGAATCCAGGGACAAAGCAAGGGTATTCAAATAGCAGCACCTACCTGAAAATGCTTCTACTAAATACAGAGGGTCTTTGACTCTTCGAAGTCCACATATCAAAAGAAACATATGTAAACTGCCATTATCTGTAGGGATGCCTGGAACAAAGAATGGAAAAAGTCTGAATGCAGATAAAAAGCTGAACAATCCAAACTGTTTCATGAACGAGCACATGAAGTGGCAAAAGCAATAATAGGGATTCTGAAAAATTCCTATTATTGTTCCCCTTTTTTTTATTCACACATCAATCCTCAAAACAACTGAGTGGAGAACTTTACCATGCATATCACTTTACAGGAGCTTATTTCCAGAGGCAGTGGATATGCAGGACTTGGAGAGATGTCCTCTGGCCAGTATTCCTGAACACAGGAACCCAGCTTTGACTGACAAGGCAACTATACAAACCTGTGTGTTTCTCAATTTTTCAATCCCTAAGAAGAAAAAAATTGCATCCATAGAACAACACCTGTTTTGAAGATATTGTGAGGTTTAGTTAAACAAAGGCTGTAGGGATTTGAGATCTTGATCTGACACTTTTTGTTATAAATCCACAAAATACCAGCCCTGCTACAGCATAATTAACTAGAAGTTCAATTATTGCAAAGCATTTGTTTTAAGCTTACTGCTAAGAAACACAAATGTAAAATAATTTGGGGATAAATCTCAACATGGGAGTTTTTAACATTCAAAATCTCTCTTGCAAATACACAGCAACAACCCTTAAAAAATAATTTCAAGTCTGTATTAGGAAACGAAGCTCTGATGTATGATAATGCAGTTGCCATTGACTCTGTGATAGCACAATTAATTCAGAACATAATTCTGGAGAAGGGTCACTATGTGATGAATTCGGGTAAAATGTTTTTATGATAAAACAACATAATTCAAAATTGCTGAATGAACATGCATAACAACAACATAATTTAATAAACACTAGAGAGGTTGAAACATTCTTATTTGATTTACTGAATGAATCAGTTTGCTGTCCTTCAGTTCTATTTATTGAGGTCATGGCAAGGATGGATGACATGCATTATCTAGCACTTGGCAGTTGAAGAAGGATCGAATGCCCACCCATGGTCTGCTCTCCCCTCAAGCCCAGGACCAGCATCAAGATGAGCTCAGCTTCAAACCTCAGTTCCATGGTGGGTGAGAAGGAATGGAGTGGCCATTCACAACATGCTCAAGCGCTACTGCTTTTAAAATTAAAATCCAGTTCAGGGCCTTTTAAATGCTCCCTGTCACAAGGTTCATTATTGAGCTGTTTCATTTCACTTAAACAGCTTGAGTTGTCAAGAGTGACTGCAGCAGACATGGTAAGTAATATTTTACTGGTTATTGGACCAAGAAATAATTTGTAATTTATGATACACAAACATTTGGATTGGAAAAGCCATTCTTCTGGTGCAATGGGCCATTAATAGTGTTTGTTTTTAAGACATGCAGCAGTGATTTCAATTCATGACAAACTCACACAAAACAAATTACTAGAAAGTGTCAGCAAAAAAAAAATCAGATTGAATTTTAACTATCCATATGGCACAATTCCTCATTTAAAATTACAAACTCCCACCTATTGATGTTCAGCTCTGTTCAGGCTGTTTTGGAATATACTTAAAGTTAGTGCTGAAACCTCAGACTGGAGTGAGAAACCAGGTCTTCCTGTTCTCACAAACAGACTACAGAATTACTGCACCCCTGATGTGATTAGTACACTAATCAACATTGCTAACTATGCTTCAAAAAACTGCTGCTTCTTAATCTCTTAACACAGTCTTTTAATTTTATTAGATAAGGCTTGGAAGTGCTGTGACAAGAAGCCCTCCCAGCCAGACTCTGTGCAGTCCTGGCTGCCATCGTGCTCCTTGCTCAAAAACTTTAACCCAAAAGACAAAAGGAAACAGGCCCTATGGAGAGCAATTGTACTTTGAAACTGGGATTTTTGCCATTCAGTTCCTGTGGCATTTAAAGGTACTTTTCCAAGAACCTTATCAATAACAGTCTAATTATTTCGCTAGTGAAATTACCTAAAATTATAATTATTAATGAAAATAGCCCACTTATTTGACCTTTATTATTTTGAAAAGACATTCACAAGCTTAAACTCTGCCTTCAGACTATCCTCTTAACGCAGCTTTACAAAGCTCTACTTGTCTATCCTGAATTTTTATGCACTTTACTCTGAAATAAGAGATAGTTGGTACGTTGGGCTACAGACCGCGTCCTACTTGACATTTCTAAACCTGCCATGGAAGGGCTAGTCAAAAAAGGATTTGGCTCTGCCATTCAATTTTGTGAAGCAGGAGTTGTAGATGTATTTTATTGTACGCTGTAAATCTTAGTCATCTCCTAATTCATTTTTACAGGCAGACTTTCCTCACTCGATGCACTCAGAAGCATAGAAGGGCATTCCTGAGAAGATTGCATTACCAGCACATCACTGCCGCTGCTCAGCGCTGGGAGTTTACTCATTCCCTGTCTACTTAAGCTCAAACTTCAGCAGCACTTGTGGATTTTGTTAGCTTTCTGCTTATTCACTGAAAAATGGGTAAATTCACAGAGCTAGATGATGTCTGCATCAGTTTTTCCCCACCTGTTGCTTTCTCAAGCCTTGCTAGCATCCCTGCTGTGGCAAAAAAAATACTCCAAAAAGGTAGCCAATCATTTTAGCATGCTTTGTCCTCATAAGAATGCTGGAAAAGGGAAGATATTAAGAGAATAACTGCAATAGCTGCCTTTACCAGCTAGAACTGTCAGCTGGGTAAAGGCTGGTATTTGAAAGAAGACATTTTTTCTTTTTCTTTCAGCTTAAACAAGAGTTTCAGTAGGTGGATTTCTGCTATCATTCTGCCTTCCCCAGATAGGCTCCTCACTCTGTAATAAGATACTACTGCCTTGTGTGATTCAGTCCTGAAATGGAAATACGTCAGTATGGCACAATCAACTGATGTGCTCTTCTGATACACTGACTGTGCCACTGTCTTGTTTGAATGATGTGTAAACACCCAAACAACTAAAAAATGCTCATGCCTGTCTCGCCCCATTTCTGTTAGTGTTACAAGAGCAAAGATTTGAAACTGAACACTGTGCTTCATTATCTCCTAGCTCATGCATCTTGCTGTTTGCAAAGGAAATCCAAAATTAAAAGCAGACTGACTGTTCTCCAGCCATTATTCAGAATCACTATATAGAAAATGCAAGCCTTGCCACTGTAATCAGTGTCTCCTCCAGTGTCAAACATAATTGTTTAATGTTGGTAAGAGATGCTCCTTTAAACATGTGCTGTCAGTGTTTGTCTGTGGCTGTAGTCTGATTTGTTATGTTGGCTTTATCTATAAAAACCAGCTGCACATTGGCCACAGCTTAGCAGGTCACCTGCTTAGCAAGATGTGAGAGGTGAAAACAAGAACAGTGATTGACAGGATTATAAAAACTCATTCTTCTCATCAGCTTGACTGTATGCTGCCCTGATCTGCCACCCAGGACTACGGGGATGGTAACAAATGAACTGCAGGTGAGTTGAAATCAGACAGGCACAGACTGACATTGAACTCCCACAGTCAGGCAGCTCCTCCTCCATGATGGAGCAGAGATGGTGTGCTGCTCCAAATTGAAACACAGCAATGTAGCACTGGCACTTCAGATTTCAGAGTGGAATTGCACGATCAAAAGCGTATCCAACTGCTGTGCCAGTGTATTTGTGGATGGTATTGGAACCTGGCACAAGGTATATTGGCTAACAGATGAAGTGTGGTTAATACTCAATATTCACATGCTCCTGCTGGTTGTGATTCTGAGTCATGGAGTGGCTTAGAGACAGTTACTCAACTCTAGATTTATCCAGCTAGACTGACCCATTCTTGCTTGCCATGAAGCAATGGCACTGGGGTTAGCTTTTGGTAAACTGTATTGAGGTCTTCAGTTGCAGAACAGAAATAGAGAATGGAGTGTTTGAAAAGTGGAAAGCATTTTCATAATGCAACACTGGAAGTAAGCAGGTTATTATTTAAGATTTCATTGGTTCCTAGTTTGTTCCTTATCTGAAACTGTCTGTCACATCAACTATTTTATGACATATTATGAGAAGTTTATACTGTGCCCTTCATAAAAATCTGTGCTTAGGTGACAGGATGGCAAAACATGAACACAGACAGCCAACACAAAAGCTTGTGTTTCATTTCTGAAGCATTAGTAAGGGCATTGTTTTTCTGAGAAAGGAAAGTGAGTAGAAGTGTTATCTCAACAGATTTTGAAAGAGCAGATTCATTTAACTCTAATCCTATGAGGTACTATCAGGCAAAAAAAAATGTAGTAATCACAGATGTACAGTAAAAAGTAAGTATAATACAGCAAATCTTTAATCTTACTGAAAAGCTACATGCCTCTAAGTGAACGAGTAATACCAAGAATTAGTTTGCTGAGAGGTAAAGAAGCAGTTTGAGAACATCTTAAGTGAGAAATTTTCTCACCACTTTCTCAAACAGAGATAATAAAAATATTTCCTTATTTAAAACTCTTTACTATGCTCTTTGTAGCACTCTTTGCAGTGTTTTTGAACTCTCTAGAGAAAAGTATAAAAAAGGACAATGTGATTTTTCATTCCAGGTTATTGTTTTGGACCTGAACCAAAAACCTCCCAAAGCCAAAGTTCTTAAAATGTGTTAATTCCTTTACAGCTTAAAATCCAATTTGTACTAGAGGGTAAGTGTATTTCATCAAGTATATCATTGGAGTTATAGGTTATAATTTAGGATAAAAAGACTGCCCAGTAATATAAGAAACCAGTCTGCAGTCAAAACATTTCTCATTAATATTAGGTCAAGGATGAGCAAAGATTTTAAGACTAATTCTCTAACTCCTGATTTTCAGCTCACTGATGTGTTCTATGGACCCTTAGAGAACAATACCAAGTCCATGTTATTTGGGCTTAGTCATCCATCTTTGGTGTTGTTCAGAAACAAGATGGTGAAGGTGAATAACCTTGCTCAGTTTCCTCTCTGTTCCCTTTGAACCACAGCAGGTCTTTTCCCTCTCTTGAGAATTGTTCATCCATCTGAAAGTATTAACTCAACTCCTAAAAAAGGAAATCCATAGGTTTATTGCTGAGATTCCAGTGTCTCTGACTCTAAAGTTTATTTAATTGAAGTCACTGATGACGTATAACTTGGACAATTATTAGCCCAATTAGATCTTATTTCAGCAACATACTTAACTACCTGCAGATCTCAAAGATTTATTGAACTTTTATGAAGTTGAGCTTTTATTTTACAAAGCTTTTTGTTCCTTAGAAATTACAGGAAAGTGGAGTTAATAACTATGGCAGCATTCATCCTGCTCTTCACATTCAATAGGGAATAACTGCTGGAGCTGCTGATACGTATGTGAAGACAATAGCAGTTAAATGAACCTGTTAGCTTCCAGGGGCAGGCTACTAATCCAGAAAAGTTACACTGCAAAATTCTCTGGCAATCCTTTTTTACCATTTCTCATTACTTCTAACAGATCAGACAACAAAGAAGGCTTTATGCTTTCAGATCTGTTGGGGAAGACAGTTTACTGCTGCTATCATATCATTATTTCCATGGTCAGCTATGTATCTGTACAAACTTTTACTATTTAATTTTTCTTCTGTGGATCTTTTCTTCCAGCATAGCTTTAGGAAAATATAATGACTCTGTAAAACCCTGTCTGTAGCATGACAGGTTATGTAAACTTCACAAGCTCTGAAAATAGATGTGCTATGAAGCAGAAATTATCTGAGAGTAGAAAAATCAAACTACTGACGTTTATTGCATATTTGATTTGATAGTGCAATAAGCATCTGATCCTATGATTCTCTGCCACCTTCCAGGAAACCAGTTTTTAATCTTATCTGCTAGGTGGAAAAGCTCTTTCTCAGTTCATTAGCCTGTGGTAGTTATCTATGTCTTCTAATCACGTGTTTTCTAAGTGTTTATTAGGGTTTGCATCTCACAAGCTTCAGCCACATTCCACTAAAAACAAAAGGAGTCTTTCAACAGGGCATGTTGACATCAAGCCTGCCTGTGATCTTAAGTAGCTATGCTCCATCCTTGAGCTAAGCTGTTAGAGAAGATCAGTCTCAGTTTTCACATTTACCTAGACTGTCTTGTCACTTCCTGTCAATCAATTTTCAGCAAAAGCCTGAACTTTCATTGTCTCTCTCAAGTCTAAAGGCAGCCATCTAAAACTCCTAACACAATTGATGATGCTGTATATAGATTCCTGTATTACAAGGCAACAGAAAGACACTGGTGACCTCCAGACTGACACAGGCTGTAGTACTTCCCTAAATAGTCTGAGTTACTAAATATACTGAAGAGATTGTATTCTTGTTCAAATCTGCACTTGGTTGAGCTCTTTGGTTTGGCGACTGTTGTTTACAGTCTCTCAGCCACATGAGACAGGCGCTGTGAAGCTGACTGCAAACCAGAATGTAAATTAACTTTAAAAGCTCTTTTTTTATAGATAAATGTTTTAACAGCCAGCCACTGAAAATACTGCAGCTAGGAGCTAGCACACTAACACCACACAAGCATCACCTCTGCAACGCTCGAGTCTGCGACTGAGGCTATGAAAATAATACTAACACTGTGATTTTTGTACTGAGACTGTATTACACCCATCATAACAATCAATAAAAACCTTTCCCAGCATTGCTTCAGTTTGTATTAGATGGTTGCTACTTATATTAACAACCCAGACTATCAAATGAAATGTGCAAAGAACTGGGATTCCTTAGCTTTCGGTTTAGTAGCATCCACATTCAGGGGCTGGGGGGAAATGTCCCTCAATCAGATGTATTCAATGTGTTCTGCCACTCAAATCTACCATTAAATTATTTTTAAAGTCATTACACTGATTTGAAGAGACTTATTTACGTACTGCTGTTGTATTTAACATGTCAGATGTTCAGGTTTTACTATGAGTTTAAAAAAAATCAGTACAAAGAATATTCATAAGAAGTCTGTGCTGTTCAAAAAAGTCTTGGAATATTCTGAAGAGCCTACTTCATTTTAACAGCTGATCACCAAGGATGTTTAACACTGATGCCTCAAATGTATTGTAATTTTCAGTACAGGGCATGTGCTATTTCTTTACATTCAGTCCTGGGAATCCTGAAGTTGACAATGTTCCAGGATACCTCATAAGATACAGGAAGAGTTATCTGGAGAGGTATTTCCCCAAAATGTCATTCCATGCCTTTAGAGGTGGTATGGAACTTCATGAAAAAAGTCTTTTTTTAAAAAAAGGATCATAAATGCCATGAGGTGAATGAGATTGGACAGCTTTATCTGCATAAAACCTAGGGATCTTTTCAAGTGCACTTCATTGTACAAGCCTACACTATCAAAATCACATTATTCTGAGCAAAACTGCCTTCTATTTTTGATAGTTTTCTACTGATTGCTCCAAGTTTAGTAGAATTCTAAACCCTCTGAAACTGCAAATCCCTGGAAAAGCAATTCAGTAAGAACTCCTAATTAGTCTGTGGTAAGAGCAAAGGTATAGCCAAAAAAAAAAAATGCCTCCCTGTGCAATATTAAAAGAAGCAGAAATTCTGAGCTGCCACAAGAGATGGAAATAGAGACAAGACTGATAAGGGAAATGAGATGAAACAGTCATTAAAAACAATACTGAATAATCTTATGCCAGGTTTCAAGTTATTATTTAACAGGCACAGATGTTAAAGCTGCATTTCAGTTTGCTTTTCCTGTACATTATGAATTATTTTGTGCTTTTGCATTAGTACACATTAGGCAAAGAACTGTCTCTAATATATTAGATGAAATGTGTTCTATGGGGAGCTTCCCCCTTCTCAATCTGCTGATTGCTCTTTTAATCATAAAATGGTCAGACATGAGATCCAATCAACACTAAGGCTCTGCTAGCAAGTGACAAATCATTTCACTTCAGAACATGATTAATCTTAGTAGTGCTGTGCTTGTGTTCTATGATTTACTGAGAAAAAAATAACCTCACAATGCTCAATTTAAAATTGGACACAGGTTTTGAATAATGGCACACATTTCCTGATGTGATAAAGCAATTGACTAGTGGGGATTCATTTGTAACAGGGGGAGCAGCTGTACTGTCAGACATCAGATTGATGAATATAATATTGAAATATTTTACCACAGTAAAATGCCTGCAAATTCTTCTTTTGGGGAAAGGCTGATCTAGGCAGGATCAGCTGACTCTGAATTAGGTCATCTACCTTACATGACATTGCACTGGGGAAGAGAGAGACAGGTTCTAGATCAAGACCAAATAATATCACCCTGTATTTCCCTTCCTCACCACTTCTTCACCCTACCTGCTCTTCAGCAAAAATCCTCCACAGTTTCCATCAGGGAGCTGCAAAGCACAGCATGCTCAGGTATTGCTGCTTCTCTCTAACAGCTTCTGAGGGACCCACATGGCAGGACCATTTTATCTTTATTCTGCACACACCAGAAACCTGAAGGTATTCAGGGTAGTTTACTAACCAGACTAATCCCATCAATATTCTGCCTGAATCAAATATTAAATGTTTTTAAATTTATCATACCCTTAATTCTATTAATAACTTAACCTTCACAGTCTAATAAACCCAGAATAAACCCAGTACAGAAGAAAAAAAAAAAAAAAGAGTTTTACCTGCATTTTGTAGAAATCTATACCAGTCAAATGTTTCACTGGGTGTAGTCTTAATTCCTGTGTTGGAAAAAAGACAAAAAAACACATCAGATTGGTCCCTGGATGACTGAACTGTGGTTCTTTAAATGCTGCCCCAAGAAAACAACATTTCCACCAAGCACATCGAATTCCATATGCAGCTCTTCCCATCTCAAGCTTTTTTCTTCCCAACTATGCCGACTTGTCTTTCTGTAGCCATCAGACAAAGTCAAATGAAAATTCTGCACAATTGCACAGTGTGTGAACTTCTTTAGCAAACCCAGGAATTAAGCCTTAATTACAGCAGGCTAAATATTATTATTCCAAACAGATCAGGGTCACTTGAGACCCCTAACATTAGGCAAAGTAAGCAAACTAAATTTACATAAAATTAAATATTAATCTACACTGAATATTTACTTGTTTTGCCTTAAAGATTATTTTAATAATTAAATTATTTTATTTATTTATTTATCTCTTAGTTAACTATTACCTCACAAGGGTAAATAGACCTCACAATGAATTTTTTTAAAACAGCAGTTTTTAAAATAACTTCATTTTCTTTGAAGGTGCAATATACAAAATAGAATGAGTTTTGGAATCTGTAGACAGATTAGATGGATAAAAACAGGAGCTATATCTTCAGAAACTGCATCTTAATTTGAGTGTTCCCTAGACTACTTAAGTAATATACTTTAAATTCAATTACTTCTTGGGATACTTCTATTCTGGGAGCATAAAGCATTTAAAGGAATTTAGAGTTTCAGAGAATAATCATCCAGCATCAAAACTTCCATAGGCTTTGGAGAACGCTCAGTGTTACCTGCAGATGTTACCTTGCAGATTCTAACTGCAAGGCATTGATTGGGGAAAACTCTTTTTAAGAGCACCAAAGGAGTTGAAAACTCAGGCTAAGAGACTGAAATACCACCTCAATTAACATCACTGGCAAAAAGCTCCACTTCAGTGGAGCCAGGACTTCAAAACCCCACACCCATTTCAGCAAAATATTTCTGGGTCAAAGAAAGCAGTTCTATAGACATACAGTTACTAAAGACATGACTCAAATACATTGAATGCTGTAGTCAATATTTTAAAACTCTCACCTTGAGTTTGGACATGTATTTTCTTCCTAGCATCTGGCTATAAAGAGAAGAAAAGTAACTTTCAAAATTCACTATCAGGATCTGTTCAATCTTCCAAAAAACTCAACCAGTATAATGAAGTGCACATCAGCATGATTTTCTTGTGACTATTAAAAAGATGCATTTAAATAACACCAAAAGCCAATAGTCAGCAGTTTAAATTACATTTACTCTGAACATTTACAGTATCAATTAATCAATTTTTCAATTAGCACAATTAACAAGTTTTATCCCTGTAACCTTTCTGTGAATCAGCAGCAGTTCTAATTATATTAGATCTTCCAATCCAACAATGGAGATGGTCTTACAAGCTGGAGACCAACTTCAGAGTTTAAATTTGCTGGACAACTGAGATATCTGAAATTCAGTGCTAAGAAATAGATGCAGCAAAACAGAAGGTGAAAAAAGGGGCAGAGGGCAGCTGAAGCCTGGCCTTGTCTCCATAGCTGACATAGCACCAGTTCTGCTCAGACTCTGGTGGGTGAAGATAGGCTTTTAGTTCCCTAAACCAACTATGTGTTAAAAATAAGCTTAAGTTAAGCATCTGGTTTCATGCTTATGGTGAGTAAATATAATCCTGCCAGGGCTTGGATCATCAAGAACCAAACAGCAGGAATAGTGTGTAACACGGTGTAAAGATGTATTCATTCTTTACAGATCAATTTCCTGTTATGTTCTTTAATTTAAATGGGCTTGAGGAGAATGGAAAAATGAAATTGAATGCTCATAAAACTGGCTTAGGTAATTCTTATACACCAGTTTTACACTTCTGAAATAAAACACTGACCATAAGCACAGGATCTTTTATAGCATTTCAAACTCCCTAGGAATACAGATCATTGCAAATGCTGTGTACTTCAGAATTAAAGACTATTTATCCTATGTAATAGAAAAGAACTTGCTGGTAGATACAGCCCTCGAGCACAGTCCAATTGCATACATGTTGATAATATAAATTCTTAATCAACTATCTACCTAATAAAGCACACATTAGAGGAATAATGCAGCTCACATTAGGGTGAATTAATAGGTAAAAAGTGTTAATATTCTATGACCTAGGTATGGAAAGATGTATTCATATTCTTCCCTGGTTGAAGAAATCAAACCCCAGCATTTGAGGGTCAGCAGGTGATGTTTCAGTTTAGGACTTGACAGACTTGCCTCCAATTCCCTGCCTACCAGAGACCTTCTCCAAAATAGTGAGTCTCACAAGCCTGGAGCACAAAGGTGTTTAGGTAAAAATCAACCAGTCAAGGTTAAGTACTTAAAAACATTTGATGTTCTGATGCCAAAAGGATTTAAAAGTTCAAGTTTGAGTCTCCTTACTCTGTTACTTTTGTCTTCTTGCAGACCTATGACAGAAGCTGTGCCCTCTCTTATTTAGCTATCACAAAGCTCATTGTAGTATCTATTAAAAGCAAGTTACATTTGCAATATAAATATAAGCTCCTGTATCTGCTCATGTATCCTTTTAACTCAATTTTTTTTTTTTAAATCAATGAATGCCAAAACAAAATACTTGAATTTTGTGTTTTTTCTTTGCTACAAGCTCCACCTCTAAATGATACTTTTTTAGACATGGGTGTAGCACATATTGATACTAATTAGAACTGAAGAGACACCAAGCAGTTAGTGTCTACCTCTTGTTAACACTTTAGCTGATGTTTACAAGATAAGGTGAGTGGAGAAGAAGAGGGTGATCCTGCCTTGGTTCTTCTATCCCAGTACATTGCCCCTTACTATCCACCAAATAGTTCTCCACTGGCAGTCTGCTACCAACTCAGCCACATAAGGGTGAAAATGTTCACCCAGTCTATTTTCAAACATGAGCATCAGACACTAAAAATAATTGCACTGAATGTCTGAGGTAGACTTGCAGCACAGCAACTGCAATGGCACCTCCTGAATGAAAAGACAGAACCAACCACTATTACTGCTGATTCTTTGCTACCCAAATAACCTCCTTAAAATACACTGCCAAATGTATTTAACCACTATACTACTGGATGAAAATAATATTATTCTGTATTTTTCCTTGTATTAGTCAGCACAGTGTGTTTCAGTTTATTTTCAGGAGGAGAGATGAGTTGTAAGAAAGTTAAGTACTATTTCTGTGCTACATATCTCTCAAAACCTGGTCAACAGGACCGTATATCAAATAATTCTGGGCTTAGCACAACTTCAATTTTAGCTCTGCAGTTCACCTTAAGAAGTTCATTCTATTTCCGGTGTTGACAAAACAAGTATTTTTGAATTATTCTCCCAAATGCTTTATTGTAAGCAAAGCTGTTTAGTGGAATTTTGGCAATGTAAAGTTTATTAAATGATGGAAAAAGAAACAATGTATGCACATGGCATCAGGAGCCAGTTGATAACAGCAGCAATGATTAGTTTTAAATGTTACAGAGAAGCACTTCTTAAACTGCTGTATACTCTTCCCAAATACTAAACAGCTTTTAAATGCCAGATCTATTTGACCTGTCAAAGTGCATAAGTATGAAATGCTTTCTCTGAGAGGAAAAACAGGAATAGAGAATATGAAGATTATTGCAATTCTCTAGCATTATTTAGAAAACATTTTAAGGGAATGCAGAGTTGATAATACTATAAGCATCACCATCATCATGTAAACGTACCCATTCTGCTGCTGCCAGTTCCTTCATTTTCATTGTGAAAGCCACTACAAACCTGGTTAAATGGACAAAGAATAGTTGGGATCATCTGCTTAAAGTGTTTAAACATAAAACCAGAAAAGTACTTCAGAAAAAAAATCTGTATAAGAACAAAGAACAAGGCTTATAAAAATTCTCATAAAGACAGAAGGTAGGTTTTCTATTTGTTTTACCCAAAAATACTGGTGAAACAAATGGTATCTCTTCAGGCTTTACAACTAGAGCTCTTGGGAAGTTAGAGGATTTCTTCAAGTAAGAGAAATCCCAAATAACGGGAACATCCCCCAGTTTATCTAGGTTAGCATACACAGCTGCAGCAGTGAGGATTTCCTGGTTGTATACAAGCACAAGTTGCAAGAGCCTCCTACACAACCAGGAGCTGAGGTAGGGAGCGATCTTAAGCCCAACTCATTTCATACTATTGGTACTTGACAATACCCAGTCTCACTATCTGCAACTCACTGCAACGGAGTTTAATTCAAATAGGCAGATGGATTTTTTTAAAACTTTTCCCCAATTAAATAGATTAAAAAGGAAGAACAATGATCCAGTGACTGGTCTTCAACTGTGCAATCTCACAGACTTGGGAGCCTTAGCTCGGTAGCTCTTAATGTCAGGTGTCTGCAGTGGAGATGAAATTTGCAGTGCTGAGTTGGACACTTCCTATTCCTTTACAGGGAAAAATGGGGTGCCCAGAAATGAGACTGAACACAGTCATCATGTCAGGCAACGAGGCCATTACACCAGCCAGACATAATACTGATAGAAGAGCATTTTGACTGCTCTCTGGTTAAGACACTTCTTTGTTATGAGAAGGGCATTTAAAGCAAACAAAAGTGTACTTGAATAACTTAATGGTTAGGGTTTTCATCTGGGAGGGAGAAGAGAATTCTATTCCCAAGCTTACTTCCACTTTATGGCTGTTTATAACGGCTCATCTGGACTTGTACTTAGGTGCCTTTGGGAGATGTATATAGTACACTATCATAACACTAGAGTTATTTCAGAGACCATTTAAAAGCAACATTCATCTGACCAGTTCTCATTTTTGGGCATCTCATTACAGAGAGACATCAGCCACACAAGGCTGCTTTCTAAACATACTATATCAGTTATTCTTCCTGGGAGGTTGGTGTAATACCAAGAAGTCATGAGAGATATTTTTATAGAGTTAGGAGTTAAAGAATCCCTTTTCAGAAGACATCTTAAGAACATGCTGGGCTTTACTGTAGCTTTTAAGTAGTGATGAAATATAAACACATGCTTTCACTGTTCTTAAATGTTACTTCAGTGTTACCTAGATGCACAGATGGGACCACTTCTGAAGAACTATCAGTCAGAATCACAAAAATCACAGAAGGGTAGGGGTTGGAAGGGACCTCTGGAGATCATGAAAATGTTTGAACACCTTCCTCATATGAGACACGATGTGTCTGCTCAGCAAAATTCCTTTTTTAAGGTGCTCTTACAGATGTTGAATATAAAACTGAAGTTATTTCATATTACACTTTTCATTCAATGTTTCTTTTTCATAGAATTAATGCAATGTTTCTGTCATGAGCCCTATGACATCTCACTGGTTAGAGGTGAATCAAATTGCTAAGTCACAACCAGAACAGTGCTTTTCCATTGGAGATGTTATGTCATAATTTGAGGACATGAAATCATAATCATTCATTAGAATCACATAAATGCTGAAATACAGCTCCTACATCCATTTGTTGAAACCAACCTTATCCTCATACATTTGTTTTGTAGTATCTGCTTCATGGTACTACAGAGAATTTCCTGTATACAGCTTGACAGCTTTAAGGTTATTAAAGCCTTTGCAAATGCCTGTTTTGTCAAGTTGCACATGCTCCCCTACCAGTTTTTGCAATTATACTTTCAATACATCACATTAACAAGCAGAAAAAAAACTGTTGCTCCTAAGTCTAAAAAATATTGTCCAACACAAAAAACCACCCTAGAGAAGTCCAACCACCATTTAGAGGAATTTGATTAACAGTGAAACACTCATTATAAAGCCAGACAGTGTTCAATACTTAGTTTTATGGAACGTGGTGGTATATTGTACTGGACAAGCAATCTACAATTCATGGTACTTTCTACTTAGAACCCTGCAATCAATAAAGAAAAAAAATAATCAATGTTTCTTTTAATAACTATGCAATGAATAATACTAGTGGTAATACTAGAGAAGAGATCCATTCAGAATAACCTCTAGAAAACTGAATTACTTTTCCTGCAGCAGAGAAAATATTATGAACTGCATAAAGATGAAACATCATAGAACGTCCAAGCTACTAAACTATACTTCAAGTTCCTAACTTAATTATCATTAAAAAAATTTCATTGAAGCACAGCCTTTGCATGAGCAGTGTGAGCTGTATTTGTGACAAGTCACATTTTAAACACAGAACTGCATCAAATGGACACACCCAGGGGTTCTGGTTTTATATACTTTTTATTTTGTGCAGCGCTTAAATTTAACTGACACATGAGATATATTTCTTTCTCTTCCTCCAGACCTGTTTAAATAATAACTGCTGGTTATTTGATAACAAAAGTAAGTGAGTATATAAATTCTGTCTTGAATGAGGCCTTAAGTTACTTTTCAACTACTAGTCACTAAGACATGCCCTAATGATTTTTCAATGAGTGTGATTAAGTGTTGTCTTTAAAATCTGTTTATCTACCACATTTTATAGTGTACCATAGACAGAACAGTATATCTTCACCAGTGTTAAGTTAGCTAATAATAGCTGAAACGTACAGTGGTATTAGCAAAGACAAAACTAAGAGGTATAAGCCTGCTGCAGATGCTGCCTGTATTTCCTCACTGCTAACCTGGACCAAAATGCATACTGCCATAGCTGAACCACTGTAGTTATCTGGTTCAGCTAGAAGGCTGTGATGAACAGAGATAATATCCTGAGCAAGCTCTGCTCAACAAGATATTTAAGCTCTTCTAAAGTATGCCAGCAGTCCCACTGGATTTGATTCGATGCTCTAGATGCTTCCATTTTATCGCACCTGCTGTGCTCAGGAAGCACTTACACAGAGCTAGATTCTGGAGTGATGACTCAACTGCTCAAGTCACCACTCACATTATAGCTCCATGAGGCTGAGTGCCACGCTGTAGCAGCTTACTGCCACCTAAAAGACATCCTTCTTGAATCCTTCCACAAGCTGGCTTTTCTTATTAAAGGGTAGAAAACTAACCTGGGGGGGGAAGCCAATTTTACACCATTTAGTGAGTTAAAACCTGCTTAGAAAGCAGTCCAACCCTGGCACAAGGAATGGTGGGTCACACAGCCACAAGTAAGAGAAAGGAGGAGAGGAAGAATGGGAGCAGTAGAGCCTGCTGCTCTGGCTGCACATGAGGTGACCACCTTAGCCTCTGTCTTGGTAAGACTTAGGGTAGCTGTTAAATTCATTTCATTCATTGGAAGATTTACATCCACAAAATGTTTCTGGCTTTAGCCCTTTTCTCTGATTTCTGATAAATTCTTTAACTACATTTGATGTCACTGGAACTTTTCTGGACTTTAAAACATCCTGGAAACACTCCTTTACCAATTCACCTAAAACCTGAAACTATTTAATTAAAGACTGTTTTTCAGTCTTTGCTTCTCTGTTCATGTATCTAGAGAAAGGATCACACTAGCAGGAAAAAAAAGAACAAAAGCTCTTTACATTTGAGTCACCTGCTTTCCAGTCAAGAACTCTGTCAGCAAGTTAAATGTCAGGCCTCCAAGACAGGTTTGACTCTGGGATGCAACAGGACAAATGCCAGCATTTATAGTTGTCACTTCACCTAAGTCAAACTGTTGAGCACTTTGCTCTGCTTGTACAGGTAGCACTTCATGCATGAAATGTGTTAGTTAATACAAAATAGTTCATATGTCTGAACACATGAAACATAAACCAGTTTACTAAGAAACAGGTTTTAAAAGAAACAACTTGAAGAACATTTAGCACTTCTGGCACAGCACCTTGGCAAACGGGGTACAACCTTGTTTAGGCTGATAATATTTCTACAGTATATAGTACCCCACCACTAACAAAGATTTGCTATTTAAAGCACCAGACCTCCACTACTAACTCATCATTAACTGCCTCCACTACTACAGATTCACTATGTAAATACTACATAGGTATGGCCAGGATAGTTGCATACAAACGAGAAGTGTGTGGGTATTGTTGGAGATATTTAGATGTGTGTTTGGGTACCTAAACCTCTGCAAATAAAAAGAATCTAAAATAATTTTGATAAGAAAATAAAACTTGATTGCATAAAACTGTATCCATTACAAACACATCAAAATACACCACAGATAAGTTGCTAAAGTCTACAGTTACACCAACCATTACAGACTGTCTTCACAGTGTCTACCACAGGCTAGTCTACAAAGCAATATGCTGCCAAATCCCAGGTTAAGTATCCTTGCTATTCTTCTTCTCATTTCTCTTACCCACCTTAGGATTTTATATCCTCATCACACTCATAGCTCTATTCTTCTAGAAAACAGTTACAATTCAGCAGACAAAGCCCAGGATTAGTTAGCAAGGGCAAAGATTTCATTAGCTTTTAATGGGATTTGAGTCTTTCTCAAAATTGACAGCCCAAGAGACCAAGTTCAGCACTACCTCTGCCAGCTCTCACATAGACAAATAGGATGAAACAATTGTAACAGAGGAAATATAAAATTAATAGAATGCATAGAGATATTATTTTATGAAGAAATGGTCTACTTTCATCACTGAATTATAAGGTAGTATGTAGAGATCATAAGGATTTCAAGTAGTCTCTCCTTTGTCTGCTGGCCTAAGCATCTCCCAGTGACTCCAAGCATTTATGGAACAGTTTCTTAAGAGTCCTGCCATTAAAAAAAGTGCCATTTTCTGTCATAAACCTTCCACACATGCTTTTACCTGGCTTCTCCTAGTACTGCTCCCATTACCCGACGTTTCTCTTCACATTTGATATCTTCATTGACATCTGTCCCACCAAAGATAATTCCAAAAGGAATTCTGCTACCTGCAAAGCAATGACTATGATGAGAAGTTGACCAACGTTTCAAGGTAATCACTGTACTACAGGATTATCAGTATAAGCAAAAGCCTTTGAAAAAGAAACCTGGAGAAACTTGAATTTCTATGGCTCTGGCACTGAAAAAAACCTGTAATAACGAAGCACTTTCACAGCATGTCACACTGTTGTGTAGCTATGAGATTTTCTTTGCCTTTTACATGCTTAGTAAAACAATAAGCTGGTTTCTACACTTGGCAGCCCACCAAACAGCATATATATTTTAAGTGTTATTCACATTTTAATAAGATGCAGTATTGCAAAGATTTGTCCCAGGTATCTAGCCAGAGACACTCATTCCCTGCCCCCTCGAGCATTCCAATTTTGTAATTTGGGTGACCATCCTGCAATCTGGTTACTGCCTTTTTAATTGTGGGGTTTTTTTTAAAATATTGACTTCTGAAGCCAATTTCAGTGCTATTAAAAATATAGATGGAGCCACACCAGCAAATTAAGTAAGGCATTATGTATGAACCTGCAACAAACCCAATGTTTCACCTCAAAAGATGGATCTGTGTCTATAGACAGCTGCTCCAAGACCTTCTGTGATTACCCAAGTTACAGAAGTTCTTTTAGGATGTCTAAGAGCAGAAGAAGGCATGTTGGCTGAGGAAGGCATGTTGGCTGTGGGACAAACTGCAGAACACCTTATCAACATTCAAATTTTACAGTATCAACAAAAGCATACGTATCCTAGTGGTGATGCTCTCTGGCAGAAGCCTGGTTTTGACACACAGCATCAGAATAAATTCATATCTGTGTAAGGGCAAAGCTGCCAAAACACAGCAGGGTGGCACTTCTGTACTAACAGCAGCTGGGACTTACATGGATGGACAAGGCCAAAGACTACTTAGATGAAAATAAAAAAGCCAATAGTAGTGTCAGAGTCCTTTCTAATAGTGTTTCTTTCCTTGGAGCAAGGTTATTTTTAGTAACTGACAAGTTACCAGTTATGTTCTCTCCTTAAACTAATCAAGATAGCAGACAATAATGTTTACTGTTGATTGCTTCAGCACTGAAAACAATTAAGAGGTCAGTTTTACACAACATTAAACTAACAAATAACAGACTCATAGTAGCTAATTACTACATGCTTAACATAGTTTAAAATTCAAAATGGGACTGCAGCTTGCAAAAGAAACAGTCTCCAGTAGGACAGCCTACAAAACCTCTCATCATGGTGATACATTTTGAGGATTTTTTATTACAATCATCTAGGTTGGAAAAGATGTCCAAGATCATCCAGTCCAACCATCCCCCTACCACCTACATTACTACCTAAACCATGTCTCTAAGTACCCCATCCAATCTTCCCTTCAACAGCCCGAGGGATGGCGACTCCACCACTTTCCTGGGCCCAACCACTCTTTCTGAGAATAAATTTATCCTCATTTCTAACCAGCACCTCCCCTGGCCCAACCTGCAGCCATTCCCTCTCATCCTATCACTACTTATCTACAAGAAGAGGCTGACCTCCCCCAGCTCACCACAACCTCCTGAAGAGAACTAATGTGCACTACCAAAGCACCCCAGCACTGATTTTCAAGAGACTGACTTTCTGCAATACAATATAAAATACACACTGCCTTTCTAATAAACAAAAAAGTAAATAATAATGTTGCCATCTATTAGATGTGTTTAGCATACACCCTCAATCACATAAACAAAGTTTCCAGGATGAGGCACAAAAGACTGGTAACATGGTAGTAATGGTATGACTGTAATCACTACACTTCTTTAAGGTATATCTTAATATAGGGTATGGAGAGATTAAATGTTACAAGCATCATGAGTGTCCTCTGCATCACTTTTTTCTCTTCAAGACATTTACAATAACTTTCACAGTTTGAACAGGATCATCCCAGCAATCACACTGCTCACTGCCTTGCTTTTCACAGATTTCTGTTTTATTTGTCTTTCAGTTATTGCAGATACTTTTTGGAACAGTGTAACTCTGACTTACTTAAATTACTCAGCTTTTTGTAAATCATTTAAGCATCAGGCTCTGTAGGTCACTTGGGATTTTAAAAAGCTAATAGCAATAGGATTTGGGCAATGCTATCCAAGTCAAAATTGCAATAAAATTTTACAGTAAACGTTTAAAATTCAACCTTATTTTTTTGTTCTTTATGAAAAAAAAAGGCAAAACAGAAAAGACAGTTCTAAATCGTTCCATAAGCATTCTCCAAAGCAATTCTAGGGCTTGTCACTAAATCAAGCAACTCTACATTCCAGGAAGAGAAGTCGTATATATATGTTAGCAGAAATCATCTTACAGAATTATTTTTTCATATTTATTGTAGGATCCCTACTGAAATCAGAGCTCCACTGTAACAAAAGATACCCAGGCATGCTTGACACAATAATTCAGGCTTTCTGAAAACCCACCTGCACAAATTGTGGGGGTACTTCTGAAGCCTGAAAACCAGCACAACACAACTCATGAGAGATCGGATGAAAGTATCAAATTATGTACCTTTGTCCAAGTGAATAGACTTGTAGGATATCAGTGTGATCTCCAAACTGGAAACACACTTGCAATTTCAGTAGGTGACAGTGTCTGTAATTTTGGAAGCCAGTGCTTCTACTGTATCATTAATGGCAGGCTAAAATTTTGTTCTACATGGCTAGATACAATAGAAAATTTTATTATTTGTGTGATAACATCCTGTCTCCCACAGTTTAGCTGGCACGAACGACAGCTCAAAGTTATTTCACGTCCAAAAAAACCCTGACTCATTTTTGAGCAGAAAAATCAAATTAGCCTCTCTGCTTTCTTGTGTTTGACCTCAGCTATACTTAGCCAAGCCATTGTCCTCTGAAAGAACACATTTGCTGAAAGGATCTTAATGTTAATATAATGCTCTTATCTTAATGTAGTTAAAGTACTTAATTATGAAATGCACTGTGTGCTCTGAAAGGACATTTATTTAGTTCTCTCCTCTCTGGATCAGATCTCCCACAGAGAAAGATTTTTCAGCATTTCTGAACATTTGTTGAAAGTGGATAAACAGAATAACTACACTGCATGTGGGTTTATACATTTACAGCCATTTATAACTGTTTGTATTAATTTTCTTCTCTTTCAGTACCTTTTTAAGAGGCGTTTTTATTGAAAAATAAAAGAGCATTACCTTGCAGAAGTCTGCCTCCTTTATAAAGATGAATTGCCAGGGCTGCATCAAACTTGTCTGTGGAGATTAGAGTTGCTATTTCAGTTGGACTTTGATACATGAAAGCATCTTTAAGAACACAGGTATGACCTGCAGCATGTAGATGATTCCTTCATTATCAGAACAGGAGAAAAAAAGGAAAAAAAAAAGATACTATTAATTTTGTAGGCAAACCATTATATTAAATAAGCTTAATCAAACTGTTTTGCTTAATAATTTTATGCTCCAACATTCACCCTTATGCCTACTTCATTCATGCAACCATAGAGCTATTTACAAGGAAAAAGCATTTGTTAACCTTCACTACTGGGAAGCCACAGGCACATTTCCAATAACCTGTGTTCATTTTAAGGGCTGACCCCACAATGTATCAGCATCACCTATGGAAATCAGCAGAAGTGAAGTATCACCAGTATCTTTCCTGATTGAGCCTCAGCTTAATTACGCTGAAAAGACACCTTTTGAACTGAGCATTAGATGTTGGTCTTAAAGATTCTCAGATCCTTCTTCTGGAGAAAGGCCATCAGGAAAACAAAACACAAATAGATGCTTAAATGCTATTAAAAATACAGAATATGCAAAAAAAAGAATAATATTTAACTAAAACTGGAGAGTTGAGATTGTATTCCCTTGCTGTTCAAATGTGGGGTTAATGGACTCTTGCCTTAGTTTACCCATTCACAGAACAGGCACAGGATAATTGGAGTACAAGGAAAAAACTACATAAAAGTAATTACACAAATACTTAGTCTTTTTTTTAAAATCTCAATTGCTAAGACAAAAAAAATCCACAATCCCCCCTCACTCTAGTGTCAGCTCACCCATTTATCTTTTTATACAGTCATTCCTCATATTAAAACACTGATTAAAAGACTCCCAAAGTCCAGGAACTGATTGATTACAGGAAGCTTTACTACAGGCATTTATGTGAGCTTTGTTTTAGCCTTTTCTTTTATACTCCAGGCTCATAATTCCTCCCACGGAGAGCAGGATCAGCTACCAATGTTTCCCATGACTTCAGCCAAATGCATACAGGAGAAAGTCCATGTCTTGACAGAAATTAGCATACCATATCTGCTGATGTGTAGTGTTTACCTTTTCAATTCTATAAAAAGACCACAGGAATGTTTTCTGCTTATTGCATACTGTTCCAGCTGATTTATTTCTCAGAGTGTATTAATTGTTCTGGCATTAAAATCCTGCTAGCTCAATAACTTCTTGGATAATGCCAGCTCTTTCCTTTCCTCATCATTTCATATCCTCCCAAGGAATGTAATTTTCTGTCCTGCAGAAGTTAGTCATTACTGCAGAAATTGGTGCTAAAAATGTTGTAAAATGTCTTGAGGCCTTGGAAGGAATGTATTAGCACTATATCAGAGAGAGCTCCATTGGCACAACATATGGCGCTGTATTTCTTCTAAAAAAGAAACTCATTTTACTTTTAACTTCTTTTGAAACAAGACCAATAAATTCTAATAAGCTCTAATAAATAATAACAATACAGCCAGATTGTAAGCTCCTTATTTACACCGTTGAGCAATTATTTACATCAGTTGTCCCATGAACTTGCACCAAGTACCTGCTTGCCTTCTGAAAGACACTCTCAATTTCTATCTAAATAATGATGCCCAATTCTCACAGCTGTGGAAAAAATCTCTGGGGCAAATACTTGGGATGCTTGTGCACGCATTCCCTCATTTCACAGGTGCTCATTAAATAGTCTAAAAGAATTTTTTCCCCATCAGTATCCCAATTACCGTAAATCACTATAATGCACAAGCAATATGCTTGCATATTACAATTAATTTGAAAATAAGTCTCTCAGGATATCAGGAATCAAGAAACAACTAGGAATTTCAAGCTAGAGCAACTTTTTCTTTTTCTTTGTAAATATACTAGGAAGGAATACAGTTCCTTTACTCCACAGTCTCCAAACCTCACAGCTGAATGACAGCTGTTGCTGCAGTAAATAGAGGGGGACTCCCTCAAGTGTTCCACAGGCTCATAAAATGTGGATTACCTCTATTACTTCATTTTTTTTCCCTACACATAATGACTCAGGAGCATGTAAAAAATTAGCATAGAGCTTAAGAAGGAAAAATTGTCAAATTATTCCCCGAATAATTTGAATTCCCAGATGTAAAGAGGCCTTAATCGCATAAACATACCGCTGAGTTCAATATGATTAGTCACAGGCTTCAGATTATGCATATATGGAAATGTATGTGCGTAGAAGTAGAGTTATGGGGTAGTATTTAAGCACTGCAATTTACAGTGTTATTTTCATATTTTCTAAATTACTTTCCATCTTTAAAGGCAAAGAGAAGCAGACTATGATTTTCACACATATGCTGTTATCAAGGAACATGATAAGGGGGTGCTGCAAAGCAACTGCAGGAGATTTTTCTCTGAAGGCTGATCTGTCTATGAAGTCACAGATGTCCCTGAATCAAGCCAAGAAAGAAGAGATACATTACCCATATCTTTTCTCCTCCTGGCAACTGTGTATTCACATTATTCTGCCATTTCATAAACAAACAAACAAACAAATACTTTCTGAATGAAAAATAAAAATGAACACATCTCCTGTTGTCTGTGACTCTGAGACAACACTGAAAAATGCACAATCTCAAGGGTACATTTTCTCTCTATCACAGTTTTCTGTCATAGATAAACTTCCAAGTGTCTTAACTACCAGTGATTGTTGCTTGGATCCAGAACTTGCCTTGCTCTGCTGTATCTTTCTACCAGAACTGTCATGGAAGCCAACGCTACAAAACTTGGGAAGAATATTTCTCAAGTGGAGCTCAGCTGTCACATTCCAGACTTGGGGGGTTTTACTAGGAAGTAACCAAACAGGGAAAGCCTCAGGTGTTGAGTGAGTTTGAAAGATCGTTTCCTAGAGTACATTATTTAAGTCACTACTTATACCGTGATATTTATACTCAGATGAGTATTGGACAAAATATTTTCCCCCCTCACTATTTTAGTACTCATGGAATTCATCTTTTTTGTTCTATTTTTTACAGCCCTTGGAAATCATGAAGCTTACAAGACACTTTAAAATGTCTGATCTGGACCTACACTGCATGCAGAGGGATGCTGCTAAAAGATACAACCCTTTTCTGACACATTTTCACTTCATTAAAGTTTTCTAAAGAAACTAAAGCAACTATGAAATACCATGTGATATTTTATAATGTTCCACTTTTTTATTTACTACATTATTGATCACTACTTCTCACTTATCCTGGCTCACAGTGTTCCCTCCTTCACCCTGAATCAGCAGTTCACAGGTCTTCATACACAGAAACAGTGTTACAGTTCCAAACAAAGCATGGCTGAAGGTAAAATACAAGCCCTTCTAAGGTGCTGTAATTTTCAAACTTGCTTTATTTTCCACTGTTCCTCTGAAAAACATGCATGTTAGGATTTTCCACTGATATTTCAATTTCAATGGAATTACTTGCAGACAAAGAATGTTTGATTTCTAAAAGGTACCTGGTAGGTAGACACACAGACACTTTTTAAACAGCACCAAATAGGCTTCAACCAAAACTATTAATTATGTCTTTCCCTAGGCTCTCTATTCCATAAAGCTATGCATCAACTATTGTTAAATCTGCACAGCACAACTCAAAGCTTATTATGGGAGCAGCATCACTGCCGCTGCCTTCTCTGGAACTTGTCCAGAGCTCAATACTTGCAATTCCCACTCAATACTTGCAATTCCCACTGAAGTTGATGGAATTACAAGTGTTGAAACCCTGCTTCATCTTTCCTGTTTTCTTTTCAAAATTAATTTTTTCATACTTGTTAAAGCATTCGTTTAATTTCTCTCCCAAACTTCTTTAAACATCACAAACAGTTGCATTAGCTTGAATGAAGTATAAATAAAACCCACTGTAAGAACAGAAATCCAAAATGTGAGCAAAAACAGGGAGAGAATCCTTCTGTCCCTATGTTCTGAAGTCAGTCACTGTCCTTTGGAAGGGCAAATTTAACTCTGCAGAGTCTAATCCTGCCTTATAAATAGGTCTGGCCACACAAAACATTTTGGGATGCCGCATACATCAGATGCAGGCCATGTAAACAACTGCACCTCCATTCCAAAGGTGGAAGGTGAACGGCTGCCTTGCAGCTGTCCTGCTCTGGGAATGGCCAGGCAAACAGCAGCAGGAATCTACCAGCACCTGTACAAACCCACACAGGTCGGTCACAAACCTCTCCAAGACAAGAAGAGGATCTGGTGCACGAGTGCTCTTCTGTGTGATTCTGATGGCAGCAGGTAGGGCAAAGCTAAACAGAAGAGAAGTCGGGGCTCAGACTGACTCCCATAAATGTCTGAGCTGAAAAATAATTGTAAAGAGGGGTGATAAACATTATTGAATTGGTAGATTTAATTCTCTTGCAGTTGATTGCTTAGGGATTTACAGAATGGCTATTTCAACTGCCCCATTTCAAATGAGGACTGAAACAATATCCTCCTTTCCGAAAAAATACTTACATATTGACAAAATACTTCACCTAAATCTTTCTAATTAACCAATTAACTCGATATTGCTATTCCTCCTTACTAGCAAGAAATAACAGATGAATGGAACGTTTCAAGGGGCAGAGAAGATTAATTTGTTTTCTTTCCTAACACCCTCTTTGATTTCATTTCTAAGGCTGAAGGATGGCAGCCTAGCCAAAGACTTTTGCTTAGTGTTTTATTCTCTACTCATTGTTCATATTTTTTTAAGGTGATTAAAGATCACCAACACGAATAAAGCCCACAGCATGTTCATTATATCACTGGTTTAACAAGCTGATTTCTAGCCAAATTACATTCTTGTATCCTTGTCACCAGTTACTTTAAACTCAGGAAATGAGTATCTTATTTAGCAAAGGATGAGGCAGTTATAGGAACAGCTGTAATATCATAAATATAGCATACCCGGTGATGTTAAGCCATAAAATTAACCTATGCTGGCAAGTGGCCAAGCTTGAGACAACTTCATCATTTCATTTATCCTTAGCCAAGAGTTACCATGGTTCAGTATATATATGTAAAAAAAAAACAACTGAGCAAACAATAAGTAAGCATAAACACATATACAACTGAAGCCAAATATTAATTGGTATATGTATTTTCTATGTATTAACACATATGTTACAAAGGTTACCACAGGCATTTAACCTCAGCTATGGCAGACCAGTGCAAAAAGTGACATGCCCAAGGCTGTGGCCACACACATAAATTTTTATTATTATTTTTTTAATTGGCATATTCTTAAGAAAACCAGTACTAGGTGGAAGTAGCTGCACAGGATGGTTTTAGTGATAGCTGTCACTTGACTAGCCTTTTAGTTAGGAAGATGGATTTCATTTCTAGTTAATACTCTTTACTTCTTTTTCCTGATCAGGCTTTCTCCCCACTCCCCCATACAGGCTCATTTATACTATTACTATAAAGAACATTAATGGCAGATAGGAAGATAGCAACTAAACATGGCATAAGTTACTGACCCTCAAACGATATTTCTGTTAGAATCCTTTATCCACCTTTATTGTGAATGCAAATTAAACTGACCTTTCCCTCATTATTTTCTTCCTGGTTGAAGGTCTATGTGCATGAGAAAGCAGCATCCGCCTGTAAAGGTATGCCTGTAAAGCAACAGGATGCTAAAGCAAGCTGGTGTACTCTGCACAGATGACTGCAGATGAGCTCACATAGCTGCAAATGATTGCATTAACATGGTAATATGTTAAACCGTCTGTCAGCTGAGCCACTGCACCTCACCAAGTCTATGCCCTCTTTCATAGTAAGACATCAGCCTGAGCTGGAGGAGGCTAACCAAAACCACTGCTTACTGTGACCCATAAACCATTCTGTCTCAATGTATGCTCATGTGAGCATAATCAATCCCTACTTAGTTAAAAGACAATCTGAAATAATATGTGGACATTTGTTTGTCTGGCTTATTCAGGCTTAGTTTAACCAAATATAACACAAACCCTGCTTTCCACTAGATTACCTCTGAATGGCTCCATAATCTAAATGTTTGTCTGACTTTCCTCATGGAAGATTAATGGAAGATGAATGGAAGCGAGTATTTAATTTGTGAAGGTAGAACAAATAATCTTATGGAGAAAGCATGAGCACAGACCTCCCCAAGAATAACCAGTTTTGCATTATCCAATGAGAGAAAAGGATCACAAGACGAAAAGAAATGCAAAATACCACAGAAACCAATATACATGAGCTCTGTGCTGCCATGTACAGGTTTAAACAAAAGTGTATTATAAACATAAGACTTTATCCATTTGTTTCAACATCTTATTATGTAATTATTCTTTTAAAACACAGAAAACTTCAGCTTTCTCTGGTCTTTGCGATCCATTTCCTTTACATCTTCAATGCCTGGGTGACTGACATGAGGCAGCAGGTATGTTCTGCCACTATCTTATACAATACAGTACCCTACACAGATCTAAAGCTGAACTTGGTACAGCACAACCTGTGTGAAAACTTACAGAGTGTCAGATGGTTATTTCTATGCTTAATATTACACAAGTGTGATGCGATGCAGATCAAGGTTGGGGAAAACCTGTAGTAGCAGAGGGGTATCTAAAGAAAAACAGCTAAACTGGAGGTGACTTTGACAGGTAACAAGCGAGTCTGTTTCAGGTCTCAAGAGGACAAAAACATTCAGAAACCGTCTCATTGTTACCGTAACTCTTCTGGGGGGTTGGTTTTGTTTTCAAACAAAGCCCACATGCACAGCAAAGCCCTCAGAAATGCCAGCAGACACATCCTTTCCCCACAGCCTAAATAAACCTGAATGGGAGCTTAAAGAATATCAAGTAAATACTTATGCAGTTGTGTTAGTCGGAGCAATTTCCCAGCGCTTCAGACTCACGCCCGTAACGCCCAGGCGAGCTGAACCCCCGCAGCCAGGGCACTAACCCGCGGCGCCCCGGCTGCACTGGGATGGCTTCTACACAGACCCTTATCTCAGAGCTCCCAGCACCGGCCGCTCTTCGCACCGGCTTCCAGTCGCATTCTGGGTGTTTCTCAAAGCGGGCAACCCTCAGGAAGCCTGCTGCACCACTAGCACCGGTTGTGCAAGGGCTCTGTGGGGCAGGCGGTGAGGGACCTCCGCTCTTGGCTTGTAAACCCGGGTCACCCTGCAAGTGCGAACTGCTCCCGTGCCAGCGAACCGCCCTGAGCACAAGGTCCCTCGGGGGGGTGGGGGGGTGTGGTTGGTCGGAGCCCCTCGGCTCCCGCTCTCCCTCACTCACCAGCAGTACGGGTAAAGGGGAGCCGGCTCCCCAGACAGAACCACAGCAAGGGCCGCTCCCCGGCGCGGCCCCGCAAGCCGGCAGGCCCCGGCTGCCCGCAAGCCGGCAGGCCCCCGGCCCCCCTGGCGCCGGCAGAGCGGGCCTGCCTCGCCGCTCGGCCGTGTCCCCTCACACACCCCCGGCGCCAGCCATCCACGCGGCTGAGGCGGGGCAGACGCCGCCTCCGTGCGCCGGCGAGAGCACCGAATGGCGACGGCCCCCGCTGCCCTACCCCGGCACCGGCCCCCATCGCCGAGCCCCGGAGGCAGCCCCGCAGAACCCCCGCTGCTCGCCGGGGAGAGATTCGGCGGTCTCGGCGTGTAGGGAGCGGAGGCTCGCCCCGCCCCGCCTCCTTGCCGGCTCGCCCACGAGAGGCGACCGCGGGCAGGAGCGGCGGCGAGGATGCTATCGGGCAGGCAGCGGGGATGCTGTCTCCCTTCGCAAGGCGGGGCGGGGGGCACACTTACTGTATCCTGGCCGCGGTGGTCGCGTTGCCGGTCTGCGCTCGGAGGCACGCCAGCAAGAGCAGCCTCATAGCGGCCCCTCCTGTCCGCCCGGCAGCCGCTTCACTGAGGAGCAGCGCCGCGGCCGCCGCCTCCTTCACCTGCCGGCGGCCCGGACGCGGCCCCGCAGCCTCCCGGAAGCAGCGCGGCGGAGCGGGTGTTCCACCTGCCGCAGCCCGGTCAGCGGGGCGGGAAGGCCGCACTGCTCCGGGCCCCCGCGAAGCCCAGCGCTCGGTGGCTTCTGGGGTACAAGGGCACGTCGGGCTCTTGCTGGGCGTCCCTGGTCAGAGGGCACCTGACCGCAGAGCCGAGCTCCGGGTCGCCTGCCAGCGGGGTTAGGTCCCTGCCCACCTCCGAGCAATCGTGGCCAGGGAGAAGCCTTGAAAGAAACCGACCTCCCAGGAGGAACACCAGGGGAAGGGCGGCACCAGCCACCCGCTCCCAAGGCAGTTCCTCAGCTACACCAGCGGCCACATCTCTCTCAGGATGGAGGCGGTTCACATTCAGCACAGAAATGCAAAGAAAACTACTTGTGGATCAGATACCAGAAGAGCCAGAGGAACACAACAGGCCAAAAAACAAGGTGACAGGACAGTCAAAAGCCCACACTGCCAGGAAGGCCACTGGATGAAGCAGAGCCAAAGATGCATAAGGTCCTCTGGTGAGGAACCACAGCAACAAACCAAATCCAGAGTTACAACCAAGCAGGGAGAAGAAAAACAAAGAGATCACACCTGAGACCAAGAAAGCCATCCCAAACCATCACGCTGTTCTTCAGGATAACCCACAATTACCACCAGAAACACAGCAGCTGAGAGCAATGGGTGAGGCAGAAGGCACTCAGGCCAGTTTGGGGAGGTTGATAGGGGCCAGGTGGTTGATTGGAGATATCCAAGGCCTTGAACATGATTCAGCATTTTGTAAAAACATTGTGGGTGCTGGTTTCATCATACAACAGCATAGAGGACGTTTGTGGCCATGAGATAGATGAGGAGGGCTTGAAGTAACAGAAAACTCAGGTTTTTTTGTTTCCATCCTTACAACCTGGTCTGTTTCCTGATGTTACTCACCACAGGGCCACACAGATGCCTGTTTCCCCAAGGCTGTAGAAGACAGGCAAAGGTGGTCTGCAAACTGCAGTGCCTGTTTACTGTGGCTTAAACTACTCTTCAAGTTTCAATGCCAGGTAGGGAAAGAAAAATACACCTTATACAGAGAAGAGCTCTTACATTTAATAATTTTAAAAATAGTAGTTCTTCAAATAATTTGTATGGATCTCTGAGGATGACAGCTATTCAGTAATTGAGGGTTTAGAAGTGACAGAGAGATACACTGGAGTGTATTCTGGCAAACCATAAGCATTTTGGTATGCTGGCTTGCACTTTGCTAATGGGTCTTCATGCTTTGGCACCAGCCACCTCTGTTAGTCACTACTACCCAACTGTCAGCCTTGCAGACTTGTGTGACACGAAGAGCATGAAGCTCACACAGCTGCCTTTCAGTCTCTTGATATATGGCTACTCTACATGCTTTCCCAACACACCCTCCTTCCAGTTCCAACATTTCCCCCACACAGCACAGCTCATCCAGCTGCAGCGCACAAGGAAAAGTCGCAACACATGTGCCAACTGAGAAACACACCTCACCCTGCTGCTGCCACCCTGTACCTGAAACAGACTATATAACCCAAACTGGGAATGTTCCCTAGCTGCACAGCCCAAAGCAGGGTATGGGATGATTTGGGTTAAAGGGAAGCTGTGCTCTTGGCACCTGCATGAGATACCAACTTAGAAACAGCTTGGCCATCAGAACTTGCCATGGCTGCTAGATCTAAACCCAGACAATAGCTATCCAGCACGTTTAGTGCAGAACACAAAAAAGACAGAAATGCAAACATCAAAGTAAGACAAGGCCTGCTTCAGGAGAGAAACGAGGCAGCTTAACCAGTCACCTGGGAAATAAAGAGGAAATAAAGAAAACATTCAAAGAGGTCTTAACATTTATTACTATTTATGGTTACTCTGGGGTTTTATGCTTATAGGCCTTGACTGACAAAATTAAAAATCTGCAGCGTTAAGTATTATATCTTTGAAAATATGTATGTACAGGCACTAACATATCACTCTATGGAAATAGCTGCACTCATTGCAAACAAAGAAAAGGGTCATGAATGTATTTTAATGAAGTCTTATATATACTGTAACTAAGTGTTCCTTCTGGGGGAAAATTAAAACCACCTTCCTGGATCTGCTAGACTTCCAGAGAAAACATTCAGGTTTTAAGAGTGGTTTTTGAATTTTAGTGAGATTACCCCTCAATACCTGAAGATTTGAATAACATTTTTTATAATGTACATTTTACATGCTATTCAGCATTGCGAGTTATTCGTAACAGGTAATGAAGGGGAGTTTTTAAGGACCTAGAATGTCCTATCTGCACATACTACAATACACAGCAATGCAAAGTGTGCTCAATTACTTCATAGTCTCTGGCAAATACTTCTGGTCCCCTTAGAAGTACTCACAATTGATATGATACACTATATTAAGCTGGCAAAGCCGAAATGTAATTTTTAAAAACTGCAGAATTAGTCACGTTACAGTAGTTCAGAGATCTCTGTGCTGCCAGTCACATTGTCCTCGTCATCTTTTGATGTGAAAGCTAACTAGTTAAGAGAGCAAATATTTAACATGCCATAAAATGACTCATTATTTACAAAAGCCCATTATTAAATAGATGTATTTACTTTTACAAGCATTGCTTGGTCAATTACCAACGCTGCTCTGAAATTTTTAAGTCATACCTAAATGCTGGGTGTAACTACATGATGCCAATTAATTAATCTTTTTGATTGAGAACACACAAGCAGGACCTTCCCCGCTTTGCTCTGGCCAAAGTTAGGGCTTTAAGATCAGCTGTGGAAGAGGATTACATACAGTCATGGCCTTTAGCTCAGCACACGCGATGGTGGAACCAAAGAATGTCTTAAGGCTCCAATCTTGCAACGAAAGAACATCTTAAGGCTTCAACCTTGCCACCACTAATGCTCATTTTCTCATTTTAATTGTGCTTGTTGCCCCATTTGAATCACTCTCCGCTCTGCACACAGACTTCAGGCCGGTTATTACTGCGGGTGACCCCCAGGCCAGACCCCAGGTCAGGCACCGGGCGCACCTCACACCCAGCCAGTGCAGCTCCCAGCGCTCAAGGCCCAACTGCTGCATTTCCCAGAGCAGCACGATGCTGACAGAGGACTTCACAACCCAAATTCGCGCCTTCCTGCCCAGCAGCCGCGTTACCAGGACCATCCTCGCTTCTGCTTACCCAGCTGCGAAGCGAAGCGGGGAGACGAGATGCATTTAACCTGCTGACTACTCGATAAGCACAACGAGGGCTCGCAGGGAACCGGCGCTGAAGCGATAAAGCCACGCGGCAGCTAACGCCCCAGGCGCCATCCCCTGCCCGCCTGCCACACCACGAGCCATCGCCTCAAGCTGCGCCGCTACGGCCCCTTTACCCCGCCCGGCGCCCTGATGAAAGCGGCGCGGGAAACCCTGCGGGGAGAGAGCTGCCGCCTCCCTGCCCCGGCGAAGCTCCGCAGACACGGCCACCCCCGACGCGACACCCCTCGGCCCAGCCCAGGCACTGAGGAGACGCCCACAAGCCACTCAACCCAGCCCACGGCGCTCCCCTCACGGCCCGCACCCCTGAGCGGCAAAGCCCCGCCCCGCCTCACAGCTTCCGGGACTCCATGTCCCACCCCCCGGCAGCCCCGCCTTATCCAGGATCAGCCACGGCTCCCTGCAGCTCACGTGACGGCGCTGGCGGGCGGAGCGACGGCGCGCTCGGCCAATAGCGCCGCTCCGTCCTGCGCGGGGGCGGGCCGAGCTAGGTTTAGTCGCGCGGCCGTGGGCCGAGTTTCCTCTGGGCGGGCCGGGAAGCGCGGCGGGTCGCGGCTGGGGTCGGGTCTCTGCCATGGAGGAGGCCGAGCCGAGCGAGCGCAGCCCCTTGCTGAGCAGCGGGGAGCGCGGGCGGGCGGCGAGCAGCGCTTTCCACGGGCGGCGCCTGGCTTGCGCCGCTGTGCTGCTGGCTGAGCTGCTGGAGCGAGTGGCCTTCTACGGCATCACCTCCAACCTGGTGCTCTTCCTCAACGGGCCTCCCTACGGCTGGGAGGGTGCCCAGGCCAGCCAGGCCCTGCTGCTCTTCATGGGCATCACCTACCTGGTGTCGCCCTTTGGCGGCTGGTTGGCCGATGCCCTCCTGGGCAAGTTTGGCACCATCCTGCTCAGCATGGCGCTCTACCTGCTGGGCATGCTGGCTTTCCCTGTCATTGCCGCTCCGCACACCCGCCAGGGCCTCTGTGGGGACATCCCCTTGTTCCCCGTAGAGAACTGCTCCTCTCCAGCAGGCAACGCCACCATGGCGCCTTGCTCCCAGGTGGGAGCCACCCGCTACTGTGCCACCGCCACCTTCGTGGGACTGGTCCTCGTGGGGCTGGGCGTCGGGTCGGTCAAGGCCAACATCACCCCTTTTGGGGCAGACCAGGTCAAGTATTATTTGGCAGCTGCTGAACTGTTTGTGGGGGCCAGTCTGGATGAGGGGATGGCTGTCAGTCGTGCAGAGGGGTTCGCCTTGGTGGGATGGAAGGTGTGCCTACCGATTCACATCTCTGTCGGTGTTAAGTCTCAGAGGGAATCAGGTCATCTTGCTTTGCTCCCTGTGCAATACCAGCTGCTAAATGGTACCCTGCTAGATAGAATTTTGGTGTCTGATGTCTAATCTCTTTCGACCCTTGGTTTCATGGTAGCCCTGCTTGTGTGGTACCTGGTTTGTCTAGACCATCACCAACTTGAGGAGTTGGCTTGAACATTTAATGGCCGTTAAGTAGATTTTTAATTATGCTCCATTGTGGAGTTTGTACCCTGTTAGTTTCACTCGTCAGGAAAATCTGCCATGTAAATTTGAGCTGTGACAAGGACAGCATGGGCCTCCTATGGCAGTGGTTAGAGGGCTTTTGTCATCCTGCATGAAGTGAAGAATGGAGAGCAGACAGCTTTTTATGCATTATTCTCTGTGTACTTGCACTGTGCCCTTGAGTGATGTTTTTGTGCAGGCTAATGTTGCACCAGATCGTGGGTGGGAAGGTGCTCTCAATGTGATACACATAATACCTGGGCCATTATGGTAAGAGATGTCCTGTCAGATGATCTTATGTGGATACACTTCAGCGATACCATTCATTGGGTCATCGCTGAAGAACCAAGTGGCTCTAGAATGCAGTGGTTTGTGAATTTTACAAATGTTATGCTAAGTTAGTTTGCTGGTTGTGGATACCAAATTGGAGTATAACTTCTGCTTTACAAATGGAACATTCCAGATGCTCAGTTACCATGCAACTTTTTAAACCAAACCATCCTTGATGACAAAGCAGGGAAAATACCTCTGATGCAGTTGCCTGTCTGTCTACTGGCCCACTGAGGTTCTGCTTAGAGCATGTGTCAGAAATGCCCTGAAATTCTTTGTGGGAGGTAGCATCTACCACAAGACCTTTGCCAACGGTACCTCTGTTCTCTGTTGTGCAGTTTACATTTGTCATTCTCTGGTGTTTCATTTGTTATAAATTCTGGAGTTGTGGGTGAAAGGCAGTATATAAATGTAAACATTATTACAGCCTCAGATTGCGTGTCCCTCATGTGTTGGTTCCGTTTAAGCCAGCATAAGCCCATCAAGTGAAATAGCTGTAATGCGACTTTATCTTGTAAGGTGTTTTTCAAAACTGACAGCTTATCCCCAGAACACTTTATGAACATTAAATATAAGAGATAAATAATGGCAGGAACGGAGCAAAAGACAAACTATTGCCAGTGGAATTGTAGCTGTTGTAGCCTGATTTTTTTTTTAAAGGCTTTTCCCCTGGGATTTCAAGGAAAACAGTTTTTGGCCAGGTTTGCAGATAATTCACAGTGATTTATGTAGGGTGAAGCAAAAGAAATACATCTTTCTGGTTCATAATAATCAGCAGAGCTCTGCTGAGGACTGAATTTTTCCCCCTCTCAGTTTTTCTGGCTTATCTATTGTTAAATATATTACAGCATACCACTTACCTTGCTGTGCAGTTCTGGGCCCTCTTGGGTGCTGTCTCCCTGCACAGGAATGTAGCAGCCTGCTGGGTAGATGGGTGTGTATTGCTGAGAATAAAGTCTGTCTCCCAGAGTCACATTCTTGATGGGCCAAAATACGGTGCAAACATGTTTTGGCTGGATGTCTGCTGATAAGGTTTGTCCTCTTTCTCTTAAATACAAACAAAGGAAAACATTAATTTTATACCCTGTACTTTAGCTGACATGAATCACTTTTCAGATTGATCTCTTAAAAATAGCCATGTAAATTTTTCCAGTTTCATGGATGATCTATACTTTGGGTGGAGTATACAAATAGAATAAGGACTTTTGTACTTAGAAGAAAAGAATCACTTTGTGGAAGCTAAATTCCAGTATGTGTTTTTCTTTGAAGTAGAAAAGGTGGAGTTTCTTAATTTCTTTTAAATGAGTGCTTGTAGGTGTGCTGCTGCATGTGACTGAGGAGACTTAACTTCTGCCAGTAAGCTTAGCAGAAAAACAGTTACTGCAAGCTAGGTATAAACCAGCTTTACTTAACCATGTTCATAAATAAGAGCCATTTTTCTAGAACTTCTAGAACTAGACCCATCATAGAGCTCTCAATCTGAGCTGATAGTGCTCAGAATAGTGTTTCTAATCATGTGATATAACCTGGCACTTTCCAGTTCCCCTTTTAAGTGTGAGTGTTTTGCAGTCACTTCCTTTTCTGTGCAGCAGTGTGTGGCTTCTGTAGTTAGGAAACAATATGACTCTCCCTCCTTATTGTGAAAGCTGGCTAAGCTTCAGCATCGAAGCCAAAATTAGTAGTAGACTACTGATCTAGTATCAGCTATAATAATTTTTCTAATTATAGATGACTCTGTTTTGGGGTTATGGTGGTTGAGATGCTGGTTTAAACCCATAGTATTTCTTTCTGAATTGCCATTATAGTTATTAAATCTGTTCATCTCTAACCTGCCAAAAACATACCTTTGCTAAAAGCACTGCTGTTACAGTGGCATCACCAGAGGCAGGTTGTTACTGGAAATTTCCCGGTGTAAAGGTAGATGCCTGTAGACTAATTTTCAACTTTATCCATCTATTTATTTGTGCTGTATTTATTTTATATTTTTCCAGCCTCTGGGGAGGAATGAGGGGCCTTGCATAAAGAATCCAGGGTCACTAACTGCAACTTACTTTCTTCTTGTATTTGAGCTTCTTTAGGGACTGGATGTCAAAGGTGCTGCAGATGACAGTTTGAGAACTGAAGCTCTGGCATTCACAAGGGCAGCACTAACTCGTTTCTGTTTCCAACAGAAGCAGAATAGATACAGTGCCAGTGAGAGGAAGCAGACTGCAAGAATGGATTAGCCAAATTTTCATATCAAAATTCGGAATTGTGTAGCAACTGACTAGTACTGAACAGCTCTGTAACTGAGCTCTCTAGATGCACTTGAAGAATAAGTAGTGTCTGTAGTGATGGAATAGAAGGTCAGTAAAAGAGTAGATTTGGCTGTGGAAAACTGTTGTCATCTCTTTCTTTTGTAGGCTGGGGACAAGGGCCACCCTCTGCATTTTCATCCTGGCTCTGGTGTGTCACTGCTCACAGAGTTGGCTGGGATAAGTTTGGGAGTTCTTGTTTCATTTGTTGCTTGTGACTGTTGGTTGATCTCAGCAACAAATGAAAACTGCAAATGTCAGTAACTTAAATAATCTGGTTTTTTCTTTCATGTGAGTCAAACAGCAAGTCACAGCTTCGGGTCTGCCACGAGGTTATGGCATACTGGAACTCTGAAATGTTGGGGTTTAGGAAATACTTGAGATCATTAGCAGATGATGTGAGAAATTAGATCTCGCAGTGGAATGGTAGGCACCAGATGGTCACTAGCTGTGGCAAAGACAAGAAATGCTGTGGATAACTGTTTCTTTGAAAGTGACGTGGCTGGGAAATTCCTTTGTGACACAGCAAAGTGTCTAAGAACAGCAACTACAGAGAAGCAGTGATGCTTATGTAGATTCCTGGCTCTTCACTTGGAAATCTGGAGAAACCAATACAACTTTGATATTGTGCTGTGTAATATTTTTGCTTTCAAGCTGCACAAACTGCTTTGATTAATGCTTGGATGATCTCCTAAGAAGGATGTTGGTGTTGAAAAATGCAGGGGAGGGAAGGATAATTCAGCAAGTTCTCTTTCCTCTAAGGAGGAGGTCTCAGTGATAGCCCTAAGGACAGCTGTGCTCTGGAAGCTGCTATCAGTCAGAGTTACAACACCTGATGAAAGGTCATTAAAACTGAAGATCTAGTTCCTTTTTTCTTTCTTTATTTTAGTTGCATTTAAAATTTTGTGCTGATTGTAAGATGTTCACTCTATATCCTGAATGAGTTCAGGGTATGGCAGTGCAGAGTTACACAGCAGAGGTATCCTCTGCTCAGAGTAGCTGTAAATAACTGAACGATTACACAATGGCTGGAACATGGTGTTCCAGGCCACGAGGATTCTTTATCATTAAAACTGTGGTCAGAATTACATCTCCTCTGACCATAAACAGTCTGATACAAGTATTTTGGATTAGAAACTCATTTTGAGAACTGTTCCTTTACTATTTCAATCCAATGCTAGTAGGTCCTAGTTCTAAAACTCAGACTGTCACTGTGCAGCTCTTGCTGCATTTGGATTAACTATATTTAAAGGAGAGTTATGAGAGATTTCAAGAAAAACACCTTTTGGGCTGTAGAAAAATCAAGTGTTAGGTTACATTTCCTTTTGCAAAAGCTACACTGGATGTCTTGAAAGTAGCAGTATTATTTTATTTCCTCTTTAGAGGCCCACCTGAGTGCAAGCAGCAGTGACATGGCCAATGACCAACAAAACAGCTGTGGCCACAATGCTTAGAGTTGCTCCTTTCCTTCATTTCTTTGCTGCTGGGGGCTTTTGTAGCATATTTTGGTGGTTGTTTCTTTGTTTTTGTGGCTGGTGTGGGGTCTTCTTGTGGGCTTCTTTTTTAATTAAAATTTACCCTATATTTTAAGAGAGTAAAATACAGGCCAGTTGGGATGCTCCTTGTATGGTACGGTAGGTCATTCTGTATTTTCATTTCACAGCTCAGGTAATAGCCATTAGGGGGGAAACTTTAAGTAGTCCCTTGTAAATGGAATATAACTAATACTTTGGGCAGCCAGTGCGATGAAAGGAACAAGAATTACCTTTCAACTCAACTGTGTTTTGGTAAAGACATCTTCATAGTTCTTCCACTTTGAAGAGAGATTCCACCAGCTAGTTTGGTGTGGTTTTTATCAAGTTATTAATGTTTGCAATAAAATGCCATAGTGGCATTTCAGATGTAGCTGCAGTGTCATTTTTAGTGCATATAAACACAGCTTGAGAAGGAAGCAGCAACTGGATTCTTTTAATTTTAAGTCTGGGGTGTGCCTGTCCCTTGAGCATCATGTTCCTTTTTGGGCACTCTGTTTCAAAAAGGATACTGGAGATGAGGAAGGAAATTTCAGGGAAGGGACACAGACATGGTCAGTAGTTTCCATTCAAGGAATCATGAAACAGTCTACAACTTCCTATCTCTGGAAAGGCAGCTAGAAGAAGATGTGACAATGTTTGTGGAAACAGTGGTTGGTGGAGAGAGGAAGAAGTAGACCAGGGATGGGATAAAGCTCTTCTGTGGTTTCCTGGAACTAGGTAAAATGAGTGAGTATAATACAGGGCAAGTTTGTAACAGCCAAACAGAGGTTGTTCTTCCCACTTTGTATTTAGCACAGGAACTCTTTGCCACAGGGTAATTATGGGTTCAAAAAGCTGACCTGGGTTCAGAGGCAGGCTGGACAAGTTCATGAGCTGTGATTATTAAGTACATAGAAGCCATCCGTGGTTCCAGAAGTTTCTCAGGAGCTAATGGCTGGAGGCTGGGATACTCAACAGACGCATCACGCTGTGCTTGCCCTGCTCTTACCCTTATCAGTTTGCTTTCATCTTCCATCTTTGCACAGAGCAAGGTTATTTATAAAAGGGAGGATGGGAAGTCATCTTCCTTGCAGAAAGAGAACCAAGACTTTATGATGAAGGAATCTTCATAACCTAGATTGCTATTTCTTGGTATAGGTTGGAGCACTGTGTTTACAATGGAATTGTTTGCCATTGGGGTTTCAGAGGAATTCCTACCTGAGTGCCTAACAGTGCTGTTAACTCTGCATAGGAGTAAATGCCTTAATATTTCTTTTGTTAGATGTGGTTAAATAATACAGATGGGTTTGTGCACCACTGAGAAACTGGGAGCTGTGAGTGAGAACTGACAATGTTAAAAGCTAAAGGCAGATCTTTCGAAGATCCGGCAAATGAGGAAGGGAAACTTACAATTAGAAATCAAAAACACTGACTCAGCAAGACTGGTGCATGGACCTGGCTTGTAGTCACTGTTAATGGTCTTTAAGTCATAAAATACTGACAACTATGGTGTTATGAATTCTTCTTCAGACTAGTTGATCTTTTTAATGCATTTAAAATTTTAACTTGCATAATTTCTCTTACATTGCATCTTATGAGTGATGCTGGGTTCCTGTGACTTAATTACAAAACATGGGGTGACTTATAGTAGGCAATACAGAATAAAGAGTGATGGTGAAAACTATGCAGGATAATTCTATAAACAAGGGTTGTTGTTACTTTCACTGGAGAGATACTGAGACCTTCAAAGAGAAAGAACAGCTCTGTGAACAGTGCTGACAATAGATAAGTGTTCACTGGGGTAAATGCCTCAGGCAACCCAAGTTTGTTTGGGTTTTAAAGGTCAAAATGGTAAGGCTTCAGTTTATGTTCTGATGAGAAGCATTAGGACTGTGCTAAAATTTAAATTCGTGCTTTAATTACCAGGAAGTCATTTGATGCTTAGAAATGGAATATGGCTAACTGTTATGTGTGTGTAGTCAGAAGAAGCAATTGTTACAATACTGTAAATTCATGAATTTTTAGGTAGTTTAACTTTTTTTAACTGAAAAAAATATGAATAGTTATTTCAATGTCTGTGGACTATGGTATGTCAACCTGAGTGAGCTTTGTCTAGAGAAACGACTAAAAAAGAGACAGTGTAGCAGCAACAATAAAAGCCTTTATGGGGAAGCTTTGTAGTTTAGCATTGTATGGCTGTTTTTATCCCTAAGCTGAACTTCTAGAAGGTCACTGATATAATGGGATAGCTCAGCAAGTTGTCATTTCATCAAATACCATGCCAAGCCCAAAACGAATCAGTTCAGTATGACTCTAAATTAAACCTCAACTCTTCAGTACATTGAACTTGATTGAATTCTAATAAACAGGCTTCATTTTCTTCAGAAATTGAACAACTTGTTTTTAATATTTTCCAGGTGAAGGATCGGGGTCCAGAAGCCACCAGAAGATTTTTTAATTGGTTTTATTGGAGCATTAATTTGGGAGCTATTCTCTCTCTGGGAGGCATTGCATACATTCAACAGAACGTGAGCTTTGTCATTGGATACAGTATCCCAACTGTTTGCATTGGGATTTCCTTCATGGTTTTCTTGTGTGGTCAGAGTTTCTTCATCACAAAGCCTCCTGACGGTAGTGCCTTCACAGACATGTTTAAAATCCTTGCCTATTCTTGTTGCTCAAGAAAGAGACACATGGAACATTCAACCCACAGGTTTGTAATGTGCTCTTTTGGATAGTCTGGATTCAGTGAATCAGCCCAAGAGTTGCAACTAGATAACTCAAAACTGTCTGTCAGTAAGTCGCACTAGAGAATACACTAGAATATGCAGGTTTGGTTTGAGAACTAGAATTGGGAAATAGGAGTCTAGGAGATATATTTGGGGAATTCTGGGATGAGAGGCACATTTTGAGATCCCTGGATCTTCAGGCTGCAAGATCATGCCTGCTGTTTCCAGTGCAATGCTGTATCTTGCCAGTTCAGAATTTCTGAAAGTCTACTGTAACCAAAGTATGCTGCTTTTAAGCATTAGTTAACCTTCTTCTCAGCTTAGATGTGTTTATGGGATGTCTCCTGTTTCGAAAAACACTGTCATCTGCATTTAATGTTTAAGTGGCTTGATAGGCAGCCAAAATGTGCATTTGCTTCTTGCTTTCCAAATGGTTGCTCCACTCATAAGTGGTGCTCATGCAGTACTGGTGGCTGAGTTTAGTCACTGCTGATAAGAGATGCTGGATGCCTCCTCTGCAGTGGGCTTTCATGTGTTCAGGTTGTAAAATCAATTCAGAGAATTAGAATAACCTGTATTTTGTGACACTGTTAAGTTCAGCATGTTGCAGTGCCAGTTCATGTGTAGAGGGGAGGATGGGAGGTGAGGAAACCTTTGTAATGGAAGTTTCCAGCTTGTGCTTTCACTTGCTGCTTATCCATTCTGGCTTCCTTGTTTTGCTATAAATTACGGGGGTACCTTATTTTGTAAATCTGTCACAAGATTGTCAGTTGTGTCAGTTTTAGTTGTTGTTTAACTACATGTTTCCAATTCTTTTCAAAAGCGAAGGCCAGGGTGTGCTTCAGCAACCTCGCAAGCAAAGCCTGTTTGAGATGGCCAAGCTGTCTCATGGGGGCCCATTCAGAGAAGACAAAGTAGAAGATGTGAAAGCTCTTGTCAAGATTATCCCTGTCTTTTTGGCTTTAATACCTTACTGGACAGTGTATTTTCAAGTGAGTAGTTTCAAATGGATATATATTTATTTTATATTTAAAAAAACCCCATAAATTCTAATTTCAGGGCCATAACTTCCTCTCTTCCCAGTTACATTTGAGAGACTCTCAGGTCACTTGCATTAAGTTGCAGTTCTGGGCCTGTGTTATAAATCCGACTCCTGAAAATTACCCCCCAGAGCAGTTCCCTGGAGAAAACCCACAAAAGCTTTTGGGGGAAACTGTTTACTTAGAGTTCAGTAACTGTGAATCTAAAGAAGGTGAATATTGAACATGATTTGACAGTTTGAATTATTAACCATGTATTCCTGAATGTTAATTACTTGCCTTTCACACACCTGGCATTGCATCTCAGGAATTATTTTAATACTGTTATGTTAACAAAAATAATGGTAGCTTCTGAACTTTTTTACTTGCTAGATAAAATTATTGTAGGAAGCTGTGTTACCTTACCAAGATGCCAAAGTATCTAATTTCACATTTTCCTTGGGGCTCTTTCACAAATATGAAGCTTACCCTGAAGTTGAGGTGTGAAAAATGGCTACTAAGAATACTTTCAAATAATATTTTGACTTAATAAAAAAGAAAGTAAAATCATTAAAATCATAGTTAAAACTAACAGTCGTACAATTTAACACATTGCACTCTATTTCATCTTACAGTTGATTCAGATAGGTCAGGATAAGTGTTCTAGATTTCATTTTCATTAACTTCCTTCTGGGTCTTGTGTCTCAGTGAGGTGAATTAGGATAGCAGATACAGTTTGGGGGAAAAACGTGCAGAAATTGTTTTTAAACTAACATGAATGATTCTTTGTGCTTTCAGGAAGAATAAGACTTAAAGTCATGCAATGTTATAATAATAATTCTCTTTGCTTTGCTATATTGGCACTTTACCTGTGTATAGTCTGTGTCAGATATCAGAAATGTAGGAATGTCTTGGTCTCTGTACTCCTTGTCCAAGTCATCTCAACTCTTCTTTCCAAATGCTAGATGCAGACAACGTATGTACTGCAAAGTCTCCATCTGAAAATCCCTGAAATATCAAATGACACCAACTCTATTCATACGGTAAGCAGGGCAAAACAAGGGAAAACTCTCTGTTCTTCAGGGGAAATGCAAAATAAGGAAGTATTGTACAGAAACTCCACAGACATTGGGCATTTAGAAGCATGACATGTAATACAGAGGTTTAGGCATACGTACAGGCATACGGAGTTCACACTCTGTTTGGAATGTGTTCAGATAACTTTCACTGCTTTAATTAAGAGTGTCTTTATCCTTCAGTGGACAAAGTGTGATCTTTTCAAAAAGTTACTTAACTGAACCATTCCTGTTTGCAAATTGGGACTCTGAGATACACTTGTAACTACATTCTGCTTAATCAATATTCACTGTACCTTGCATCAGTTTAGCATATTGAAGGAAGATATTCAGTCAATATTTTCCAGGAAAGGCTGGCATGGTGTAATTGCAGAAGCAGGACTGAGAATAAAAACAAAAAGTATGAATATAAATTATTAACAGGCTTAGTAAATGTTCTTTTGAAATTAACGTTCTTCTGTTTTATCTAAAATTTGTATCAATAAGCCTGAATGGCTTTGGTCTCTTTGCAGATCAAAACCAAAAATGCTTGTACTTAATTTTTCTGTGAACTTGCTTGAAATCTGAGCTGCTCTCAATCACAGCTGAGGGCTTAAGGGCAGTTAGTGATGCTGGCTAAGGAAGACTTCTGAACCAACCAAAAATACACTTACTTTTACATAGTTATAAAAATCTAAAGAACAAGTAGTCAGAGACTTCTTTAGTTAAATGCATGACAGCAGCAAAAGGATTAAAATCAAATTTCCACAACCAAGTTCTCAGTTTGTGGGGTTTTTTGGTTGGTTTTGTTTTGATGAAGGGGTTTCTTTTTTGCCTAGCTTTTAGGCATGGAAAGCCATTGCCACTTTCATTCCAATGTTCAGTTTTGTGGTGTTTGAGTTGCAAGTTCATTTAATAATAAGATACTTTCTTATGTAAAAATTGTAATAAGTCTGAGGTTTCTGGTTTAGTTGCATCACTTTTAATTGCAGTGGATTTTTTGGGGGTGGTTTGTGGTTGGGTTTTAGCATATACATAATTCTGCTTCATCCAGCTTAGTACATTTACATTTTGATATGTAATCCACTTTGCTCTTTTCACTGAGCTTTTCACATTTCTTTATTGCTCAGGTATGAGGGGAGATATTTTTTTTTTTTCCTGCTATTAGGAACCACATGACTGTCTTAGAACATTGTCAGTGTTGGGCTAGAGACATGGATTACTAACAAAAAATTATTGTCTAGAAATGAACATGGAGCTTTCCTCACAGCCCTTTTTGAGGTGAAATTGTTTTCAAGTTGTGAATAGAAAAAAATAGGGGAAAAAGGCTTCCAAGTGGGGTTTTTTTGCTGAATAGTCTTTAAAATACCACTCAGGCCACATAGCCACTTTTCTCTAACTTAAAACCACAAAGATCGAGTAATGTTTTAGTTTGGGTTGAAGTCTTTCTGTACCAGCTTGGTTGGTTTGCTCAGAAGAGATGCTAAATATTATTAAGCTCCATAGAAATTGTCTCATTCATACAGACAGGAATCTTATTGTCAATTCCTGAATCTTGCAAATTAGAAAGGATGCCTGTGTTACACCATGCTCTTTGTTCGTTTGACAAGCCTAATTTAATTGGAATTGAATTTTGTATTAGACTAGTAAAACTGTTTTTCCTCTTCTGTGGCATATTTCTGCAAGTTCTAACCCTAATAATAGAAGAGCTGCAGAACCTGGCTATTAAATACTTTACATAACTGTAATAGAAAATAGTTTAATTCTGCCAGATGACAGCACTGGAAGCAAAATAGTAGGGGTGGTTTAATTGCATTAAATCTCTTCCTGACTTGTGTGCCATTACTACTGACTTTGAATGCTTTTAAAAGTGTATCTTGGGATGTATTCATTTAAATAATGTGTACAATTTTGTTTACTAGCTTTGAGTTGCATAATCAATCATTTCTCAGACAGGTGTTCTATGAGTAAAAAAAATCTTAATTCTAGAAAAGCTCCCAAAGTGTTTTTTTTCCTTAAATGTATTTCAGGATGTGTGCAGAAAAACTCAGATGTTGCCATAATGCTAATGATTATCTCATCTTTCAAAAGGAATGAATATAGTTTTGCTTAGTTTGGTTTTAACAAAAAATTACTTCAGATTAAGGATGTACAACATGACCTCTTTGAAATGTAGAAATCTTATAAAAAGTCCTTTGCAAAACATCTCTGCTGTGTTCTACATTTTGTTTTCTTAGAGCACTCTCTTAAACCTGCCCAGTAATTTTCTATTCCTCATTTTCCCTGAACTATGTGCAGTAACATTTGCTTTTGTGAAAAGAAACTTTCTGCTCTGAGCACTTGATCTTAGTTCCCAGTGGAAAGTTCCTACACCCCTGCCTTCCCTCTCATTCCCCCCCCCCCTTCAGAAGAAAAACAAGAAAGCCAAACAAACCCAACACCTACCTCAGTACAGCTGGAGATGCAACTTGAAAGTGAGAACATACAATCCTGTTGGAGTTACTATGGTGAGGAATCATTTGTGCTTCCAAGCTAACAGAATTACAAACTGCCAAATTAATTGAAAGCCTGAATAGCTGAGTTTTTCTCAGCTCTTACATACTCTTATTTTTCTTTTCACAGTGTCTGTCAGTGTACTTTGGTTTATTTTAGCTCTCAGGCTTCCATCAAAAATGTTTCCTTTGTAAAATAGTAAAAAATCAACCCTTAAGTCTGAAATTGCTAACTTAAGCCCTCTGTCCTTTCAGTTTCCAGCAGCCTGGTTGACTATGTTTGATGCTGTGCTTATTCTGATCCTAATCCCCTTAAAAGATAAATTGGTGGACCCCATCCTAAAGAGGCATGGCTTGCTCCCATCCTCACTGAAGAGAATTGCAGTTGGAATGTTCTTTGTAATGTGTTCTGCATTTGCTGCAGGTAAGGAAACAACTTGGAAATCAACTGACACAGTTATTATTCACAACATTTTTAAAATCCCTTTGTGAAATCTTAATTCAGGATTGTTCAGAAGTCTTTTCCATGGAATAGTTAGAATGCAGCTGCAGGGAGGCATTTCCCACAATGAAAGAGATTTTATCCCAAAGCTTCACTGAACTGACCATTTGTGGTTAACATTGAGCTGTTTGTCCTGCCTGGAATAGCCTTCAAGTATCTCTTAAAATCAACTTAGTAGTGAAGGTTTTCACATACAGTGTTACTTCCTTGTATGCTTGGTAGAAGAGAACTGTTTGCTTTCTTACCATGTTTTCTCAACAAATGCCTTCGTTTCATGATCAGTGTTTGGGTTGCCTGAACATTGTGTCCAAGTGTTTGGGTATGAGGCTGTTAGTTCTCCTAAAATACATGGTCCATGTTGCCTGATTTACTAACAATTTCTCTTGAAGTGGAATATTTATCCTGAAAAATAAATGAGTTCTGAAATAAGTATGTTCCTTCATACAGCCTGACTTCCAAGTATTAAAAATGTGAGTTTTTGCCTAAAATCCTTTCCCTTTATAAATAATAAAGCCAGTTTATGGCTGAACAAGAGGGGATTTTTTCTCCCCGGCCTTAATGTTCCCTAATGTTTGGGAATTACTTTAGTGTAAAATAGCTTAGCTATAGCAGAGAAGGAAAAAGATGGCAAGTCTCTTTGTACCATAAATTAGCTGCTTTTGAGGTGATTTAAAGTTGTTAAGCGCTGCTGATCTGGAACTGAAGGTCTCTGAGCAATGCTTCACAGAACCTATAGCCGTCACCTACTATCACTGTAAGGAACATATTGATAAAGCATTATAGCATTAAATAAATTAATTTCAGCACTTGTAGTGCCCTATATTTTAGGGAGAGGGACACTTTATATGGCTATTAAGATTTCTTTCAGTGAGAGAGATAATTACCTTATTAGGCCAAGGTCACTTTGTATGTGCACAAGTAAAGTTCTTAAAGCAAAGTCACTTAAACTGGGAATGTTTCTCTTATTCCATGTTACTTAGGACACTGCTAGCAGCAAAAGAAGATGATGTAAAACAGTTAAATGTCACCTCTTTAAATAGAACCTGCTGGCTCACATAGAAGGGAATTGAAAAACAGCAATATCTGTCTTTATTAGTACTGGGAGAAAAAGCAAATCAGGCTGTAATAGCTGAGTTGGGGAACGGTTTCATACAGCAGAATTCTTTCAAATGCTTTTTTTTTTCTCTTCCTTGTTCACCTACAAACGTAAGACATGATTTTGTAGGTTTGATCCTCCCCTAACTCTTCCACAGTAGAAACTGAGAAGGTGAATTCTTTGGGTGGTTATCTACAATCTGGTTGGAAAGTTTAACCTTGTGGAATAACTCCGCATCCCTCCTTAATAACGTGAATTTAAGAGCTTCAGTTGTGACACACTTTGGGCACAGGAAACTATTTCTAGGAGGGTGGGTGGAAAGCTGCTGTTGGTTTATAAGTTTCATTAAAATTTTATTTTCTCATTTAATGATACTTATAGAAGCCATGTTTAAATATTCTTAAAATACAACATTACTTCCAACCATTTCTGCCTTAGAGAGAGATACTGATTAAAATCTTAAAACTTACTAACATGTTAATGTCTTAACTTGCAATCTTGGAAGTATCTTAATGATTTGTTTGTGCCATATTTCCATTTTAATTTATTTAACTGGCATTAGTTGTGGACAGTACTTAGGCTGCCTATTAGATTGTTTAGATTGTTTTAAATATCTTCTAAACTGGGTGAGAATACAACTGATTAGATTTAATGAACATCTGCTGTGTTTTATGCATTTTATAGTAAATCCTGAGCAGCAGTATTTAAGGTTATTCAACTGGAAAATCTACTTCATTTTATAGAGTTTAAACAATTATAGCAAGAACTTCAGATTCTTTTAACTGGTAAAACTAAGATTAAACTTGAAGCTTGTCTAAGTCCAAGAAGGAATCAATAGATTCTATATTCTGAAGGACTCAGCTTTGAAAGTGAATTTATAGCAAAGTTTGATATATTGCAGTTATGCTTTTATGTGGCTAAATGCCTCCTAAATCTGTTTGTGTTGCAAAGAGTATTAAACACATTAAGGATCACTAGATGTTTTGAGGTGAAATAATTGTGCTGAATATATATGAATGAAATAGTGTCTGAGCTCTTAGCTGATTGTGTTGCTTTGTTTACATTTCAATTAAGTTCCACTTTTAAAATGTGTCAGCTATATTAAAACCAAAATGTCAAGACATTTAGGTTTATTTTAATTACATCAGCTTTTCATAATTTAGAGCACACTGAGGTGGCTGAAGAGCTCAAGGTACTTAAGATGGATAAATGGTCACCTAAAAAGAAGTGAGGAGGGTAGAGAAAATGTGGTGGCCTGGCACTAAGAGGAGCTAAGCTGAGAACAGTTTTTCTCTCAAAACCAGATATTATTAAGGAAAAGACTTTTAAAAAAACCAAACAAACACATTTGGGGGCCTCAAGGTAATGCTTAGACAAATTTGAAATATTCTAACCTCTTTTCCCTCTAGAACTTTGGTGTCTCAGAAGATTAGACTGTAGAGCTGTGGTGAGATTTCATACTTGAATAGGTTCTGAGCTGCTATGAATGAGTAAACAGGGGTTACTCAAATGCAGCTTCCCATCATTTTCAAAGTGCTTTTTAAGTAAGTCACTTGTTAACATGTGCTCCCTCAGTCTGGCTTGCAGAGCTCTGGCTCTAACTCCCTACAATGGTGAAATACAACCTGATTTCTTTATGCTGGACTATGTATAGGGACTACAGGGAGCTTTCCTCCTGCTTTCTTCCCAGCTTGGGTCTCCTGCTGTGACCAGGACAGTAACAAACTGCATGTCGTGATACCAGGTGGTTTTGGTGAACACCAAACACTTCCCTTGGGTCACTGTCACTTAGCAGAGAGATGGTGATCTGCTTGGGCCCCTCAAGGCTTCTGCATCACAGGTTTGGAAGGAAACTGGAGAACAGATATCACATTGTGCATTAGAAATGGCTGGTGCTTGTTTATATGAAAAGCACTATTAATAGTCAACATCATTTTAAACATCTACATCATTCTTTGGCTGCCTCTAGGAAAGAAGCTAGACATGAGGAAGCAGATGTAATCACTTGTACATGGTATAATATCCATGAAGCTCTGTGGATGTCATCTAAACCTTGTACAATTTTTTTAGTAACAGGAGAGCTATTTTATGCCCCAAGATTAGGTCAGATCTTGACTTAATAAGTAGAAAGAGACCAAAACTGACAGGAACTAAATCGGTGGCCATGTGTGTGTAATGTGTTAGGAAGTAGTGTCATTGACTCAGCCTTGCTCCTCTGAATTGGTCATGAATAAATCCACCTTATTTTCAAAGATATTGAGAGTTCTTTTATAGAGGTCCCTTCTGGGTGAAGAGAGGAGTTTTATTAACTATTAGCTATTCTATGCATTTTATGTAACAGTGAGGCAAGTCTTTTAATCTGGGCACCTTCAACAAAGACCCTACAGCACTATTTGATATTCACTTTCTACTCTAAACTGTTGTGTTGAGCAAGCTAAAAACTGTCATATTTTACACTGTGGTGTCTATTTTTCATTCTACTTGAAGTGCTTTCTATGCAGTGTCTTGCTTGTAAATCAAGCTCCAGTATGTTTTTGGATCTCTTGGGATTGCAAGTGTCATATAAATGTCATGATGATATTCATGGAGGGTCTTACTAGTTCTACAGGACCAGTAGCCATTTCCATAAGCAAAATGGTTTGTAATTTGTTGGTACTGAGGTGGCAGTAGTAGTTGGCCAAAAGGAGATTGTCTTTAAACAGAAATCACCATACTTTGTACAAGAAAGCCCTCAGCTAATCCAACTGGAAAAGGGTTAAAGTATTTGTATCATTATTGCTGCTGAACCATAGAATGGTCTGGGTTGGAAGGGACCCCAAGGAGCACAGAGTTCCAACCCCCTGCCACAGGCAGGGCCACCAACCTCCAGGCCTGGAGCTACACAAGGTTGCCCAGGGTCCCATCCAACCTGGCCTTGAACACCCCCAGGGATGGGGCACCCACCCCCTCTCTGGGCAGCCTGTTCCAGCCCCTCACCACTCTCTCTGGAAAGAACTTCCCCCTAATAGCTCATCTAAGCCTTCCTTCAGCTTTAATCCATCCTCCTTGTCCTGCCATTATCTACCCTTTTAAGAAGTTGATTCCCCTGAATAAAAATGTAGTCACTAATTCTATGCCAGAACAACCATGTCTTGAAATAACAATAACAGAAGCAGTCTGAAATGCATTATGTTAGGAAATACATGTTCCCATTTTATCATTTGTAATTGCACTGCAGGGCTGAATCCTAATTTAATATGAAGAAACAATGTTTGCATCTCAGGTCAATCTTATTTCTCCCGTCTCCATGCAGGAATTCTGGAAAGCAACAGACTGAAAATTGTAAAGGTTAAAACAATTAATCAGACAATTGGAAATGTTACATACCATGCTGCAGATCTGCCAATATGGTGGCAGATTCCTCAATATGTGCTGATTGGATTCAGTGAGATATTTGCAAGTATAGCAGGTAAGTGTGTGCTTTAAATCTGCTTTCATATATATCACAAATGATGGATTCTTAGAAAAGAAGTATCTAATATTCTCAAATTATTATAAACTCAAGTGTTCCCAAATATTATATAACTTAATGTAAGTGGAAAAGCACAAAACCATCTTTCCCATTTGAAAACTTGCTGTATGTTTTCAAGACTGAATTTCAAGCAGAGCAACATTTAAATATTTGCATGTCATTCAGTGTGCAAACCCTAATGGAAAACAATAAACTCTTTCAACATTGTGTTTTAAAGCAGTATTGTTTCCTTTGAATTTTCCTCTGTGTGAATTGATGTTTTGGGGTGTTTTGGCTTGAAACTGAGATCACAGGATAGAAAGTCAAATAGTCAGTGGAAACACTTTTCTGAGGGGAAAAAGGAAACAATATTTAGATAGATTTATCTCTAGTTTAAATTCATGTTGCTTGGGTTTTACATCTCTGAAATAACAAAAGTGATAATCTGAAGTAATTTTAAAAATATTAATAATGAAGTCCCTAGTTTTATGCAGTTTTAGCTGCTTTATTTATAGATCAGCTTTCCTGTAGTTGTGCTAGTCCTTCAGTGGGATACTAGATCAACTGAAACATTGCTCAGATCTTGCCTTTCTTGAACAAATGCAAGAGACAAATTTCTTAATACTGTTCTGTGTGATGCAGTGGACAACTGTGGGATCATATTGATTTTTTTAAGCTGAAAGTGAAGTGGGAGGAGAGGGTTAAGAGGACTATAAAATCTTATTTTCTGGTCTGCTTCATATACATGCAGGGCTCATTAGCAAAAGGAAAGCACAGGCAATTTATCTGTTGTCATTGCAGTATGCCTAACACTGGTTTACTGTGATTAAACAAGTGAAATGCTATTGTGAATCTCTTGGCACAGTGTTTACATATCTAGAGCTTGGAAACAATGCTTAGTTACCAGTGAGAGAAACCTTTCATGATTATAGAAGTAGCTATTCTGATACTACTTAAATAGAATTGCAGAGCCAGCTGATGTAATACATTGGAACTCCTCCAGTGCCTGATTTAAAAATAATTTAGTATTTGCTTTACTGGAGTTACTTATTAATGTGTTGAAATACTGTTTTGGAATACTGAACTTTGAAGATCATCCATTCCAACTGGCATTACATTCCACTCTTTCTTCACTTCCTTACACAGGATTCCCTGGTTTCATTTCCCCTCTAGGAAGTTACTTCCATTCCTCCCACTGGGCAAGCACAGGGCGTTAGAAGGAGATTCTCTAACTCAGTGAGATCTCATTGGTGGTAACCCCATCTATCACATGGCCCATTTGGGTTCCTGGTGGCAGGTGTTCTACTGCCATTGGTTTTTTAGGAAATAAAACAAGGTGGTTGGATTGGTTGCAAATAGAAGAGAATGTGGGGTGTTTTTGCTTGGTTGTTTTTTTTTTTCTTCTCTGTCTGCTTGTTTGCTCTGAGCTTTTCCTCTAGCTGTCTGGCCTGGGATTCCATGTGACTGGAAGAATTAGAGATATCCATTGCTCTGCCTTAGTTATTTGATATGCTGGAGGAAATCATTTTAGATATGGCTTTGTCTTGTGCATTCAGATGCACCAGTTGTGTACTCTCTCCTTCCTAGTGGACTGTAGGCTAATGTCTTGTGCCAGGTTCTGTTGGGAATGTCCCATCTGATACAGTAATGTGGAATCCTCCAGCAGGTAGCTCTGTACAGGCACATAGCATATACCTGGAAACCAGCACCTGGTACTCTTAGGACAGTAAACACAAGAACTGCCTACTGGATTGTACCAGGTGAATCCCCTGTGATTTACAGGCAAGTCCTTGAATTAATTTACTTCAATAAACAACTAGGAAGAAGTTGTTTATTATCTTTCATAATTTGTTCACAAGTTGTTCATTATCTTTGAAGCACACTAAGGGCCAAGCTGCTGAACACTTTGTATTCTCACTGGAAAGTATGTTTAGTGGTGCTGTCAGTATGTATCACCTGCTAGAGGACAGATCTGCACAGTCATTGCTGCCCTGTCTTCCAGTACAATTCCTTGGGTGTGAACAGTACCCAGCACAAATCCTAATGCATAAAAATCTGAAGGCTTGCTTAATTTAGATACTTATTAACACTAAGGCTGTATTTAGCATTTTTATCAAAAGACTAAAATGAGTTAGTGAGTTACAACCAATTAAATCTGAACTCAGAGAAACAGATGAGTTATCAGAAATGCAAGTATTTATGCAAAAACAAATAGATTTCTTCACCTTTACCCATTATTCTTCCTGACAGGCATTGTTAGTAGTTTATAGGTGTTGGACAGAATAAAATAAGAAACCTATGGGCAGGTTGTGGAAAGGTCAAGGACTTGGTGCATTCTGTTTGTTAAACTCCAAACCAAGGGTGGTTTTTTTTTTCAGTTGCTTTAGAGAACTTCTTGAGAAGTCAAATCTTTAAGGCTTACACTATTCTTACATGAATACTCTGCTGTTCTGAATTTACTGGGTCTGTACCAACAGCTTTATAACTTCAAAAACTGTTGGTCAACACTAGGTAAAATGCAAATGCTTCCCTTTCTTTCTTTGAACCAGAAATTCTATGCAGATTTTAATTGCTTTGTGTATTACACTTTTTTTCCCTGCCTTCTGATTGTTGTCTAAACTGAATTCTTACTATCTCTAAGAGGGCCTCTCAAGACTGAATAGAGTATACATTACAAGTTTGATATTAAAAGTTGATTAAGGCATCTACTGTGCAATCAAATTCAGCTTTAAAATACACAAAGTGTTAATAGTGACTTGGAAATGTTTATTGTGAACAAAAAGGGACTAAATACCAGAGAAGCAGAAACATACCCTTGTTTGTTTACTGCAAAACTAAGCATATTCCTATTAAGCCACATTAGTTACACTTGAGGTACCTTTAAAAAGATGACACACATTGCATTAATGTTTTGTATTATTCTGTCAATCCTGTTAAAGCACCCTTATTTAACTGGGAATCTTAATCTCACATGACAACACCAACTAGAGGGTTTAATTTCAAAACTGCTTGTTTGAGGTAGCATGAAATCGTTATCAATGGCTGCCAGCAGGCAGAAATAGCTCTGAAGGCAAAGAAAAGATCTTCTATTCTTTATGCCAGATTAAATATTGGGGTGGCTGGAAACATTATTCAAGTTTAGAAACGTGCCTTATTTTGTTGCAGGAAGTGCACAGTGCTACATCCTTTTTGTTTTGAGGCTTTAGGGTCTTTTTCCAGCAGTACCAATCACATACAGTCTATTTGTAAAGTGAACAAGAGAAGAGATGGGACAGATCCTCTCACGTGATACACTTGAGTTGAGCTTGTACAGAGTATCCAAAAGCCTGGTGACCAAAATGTGACTCATGTTCTGGAAAGTTGTGGCAGCAATGATAACTTGACAAGAGGCTACACAACAAGCTACTGTATCCTGGGAGTAATCTGCTTGTTTGGGTTTTTTTCCTGTAAGTGAAAATGGCCAAATACCCCTTAAAAATCTGAATTATTATATTAGTGGCAAAGCCTAGAAAAAACCCTGAGTTTTAATTCTCAAAATAAATACAATTTTGCTGCTTCCTCCCTCCCTTGTTTGCAGGTGTCTCTCAGTCTCTGCAGCAATTCTTGCATTACAGTTTGAATTTACAGGAACCCACACAGCTGAGCTGCACAAAGAATGTTTCAGTTCCCTTCTAGAGTCATGGACAGGTTGCTGTGGGCCATTCTACCCAGTTGTGCAAAGGAGAAGACAAGCAGCATATTGGTTAGCAGAGATTTCTTGGGTGGCAGTGCAGAATGCTGTTAGATCAGTGAACAATACAGTTCTCTTTATAAGAGCAATGTTCCTCCCTCACACCAGGCAAATTGATCTATTTGGCTTGAAGTGTTAAGCCTTTTCTTGCAAAAAAATGCCAGTGCATTTCTATTAAACTCTGTCTGGAGTAGCAGAAGTCAAATGCCAGTAATGGTGTAAGTAAAGCATACCTTTATTATTCAGGACACAGGGATTTTTGCCATTTTCAGGCACAATGCTCTTTTTGCCAAGAAAAATGTTAGATGAGGTAGCATTAATTTTCAGTGTGAAGCAGATTGTTTTAAAACAAGCATTTCACCTGTCAGAGAAAAAGCTCTGCAAAGAATGTACTTGACTGTCTCTTGTGAATAATCCCATTTGAGTTTTGACAGGAGTATTATTCTAAAAAGGAGAGTTAATCATGGGCATTAGTCTTTGCAAGGCAGAACCTAACCCAGTGTGTTCTGTTGGTACTCAAGTGGAGTAGCACAGATTGTTCAAATTGATGACACTGGTATGGCTCTGCTTCAGGTTTATTGCTTGAAATTTGAGTAAGGATAGTTTAAAGTTGAAGTCCTATTTCAATAAGTCTTAAAAAGAATAGCAAGCAAGGAGCTCAGAATTCCAGGTGAAAAAGTAAATTAAAACTAATTACTGCCTTTCCAGCTACAATTAATGTCTCTGCAAATTTTGAGATACAGACACTGAGTCTGTGAGACAAATGTTCATGGTCAGTGTAAGAGTGACCTTCAGTTCCTGAGTGCTTTGTTCTCAGCAGTGAGTGCTGGGTGCTGTGTAAATAGGGCACAAGGGGTTGGGCAATGGAGAAACAAGTCAAATGGGAAAGGTGGAACTTGCCAGGCTAGGCTCAGGTTTAAGGGATTTCCTGGAGGATAATTTTTGAACAGAAAAATGAATATCCTGCCTCAAAAGATTTCTTGATTTTTACCTGTGTAATACTAAGAGCCATGTGTGTGTTTCAAATGTTGTCCATTTAATGGGTTGATGTATTGATGACCTTTATCAGGTTTCATAAAGCAATTAGAGTGAACTGGGAACTGATTCACTACCCCAATTACCTGTCTCTTGCAATCCAAGACTAGGAACTTCTGTAACACTAATCTAGAACAAACTATTAGTGTTTTTTAGATCTTCCAATAGCATTTTCTTGTTTTGTTTTACACAGGTCTAGAATTTGCATATTCAGCTGCTCCCAAATCTATGCAGAGTGCTATTATGGGGCTGTTTTTCTTCTTCTCGGGGATTGGATCGTTTGTTGGCTCTGGATTGTTGGCACTGGTGTCTATTAAAGAAATTGGCTGGATGAGTAATCACACAGATTTTGGTAAGTTATTTTCAGTGTATTCATAAAGTAGCAGGCTTCCTTCAGAAGCAGTTAAGCACCAAGCATATGGAACTGTTGAGTCTTAGCACAGCTTTGTATTAAAAATATGAATTTTTCTACTGTTTTGTGAAGGGGAAAGTTTCATTTTGCATGTAAGTGTGGAGTAACGTGACTACGCAAAGCAGTGCATTATCCTCATGACAGCATGGGAAACGTGCATGTAGTATTTTGCCTCTAAGTCCTGTCAAGTATCTGCTTGGCTGTTACTGCATTTCATCACTAAAAATAAGGTAGAAGTTTTTGTATTTTAGTAAAAAGAATAAAAAATTATGTGTGGAAGAAGATGATGTTTGGTATAAAGCACTGAAATTACTTCCTGTGGTTATGGGGAGTAAAATGTACCTATCTCCCCCTCAGTGATTATTCAACTTCATATTTTCAAGAGATTTCTTCAAGATTACCATGAGTTAATTCTGCATTTCTGTCTGCTAGCTAGCTATACTCTTAAAGCCCAATGCATCATCTGCTTTGTATTGCCAGTTAAAGCTAAAAATAATCATTGCACCAGTAGGTGGCACCTTGAGAATTTCAGAAAATCATACCATCATCAATGGGCTAATTAGTTCCAACAGAAGGAGCGTGAAAAGCTCTTCAAATGTCTGCTAGACCTACTGGGTATGTCTGGCTTAAAAGTGCAGCCTAAAGGGCAAATTGGTTATGAGAGAATTGGCCATTCCAGCTTTATTTGCATGGTACCAGAAAGCAATGTTGTCTGGAACACTACCTGTGCCACAAGTGGCTGTCTTGGCTTTGTAAGTCGACCTTTAAAAAGCAGCAAAAGGTGACCAGTAGCCTTCAGTTTATTTATGAAAGTGCCTCACCAAATGCAGTAATCACATGGAGCCTTTTTCCCAATCCATTTCAAAATTAGAAGAGCATCTTTTTCTGCAGTTCTGTACAGAGATGATGCAGTTGATAAGGACTCCATCTGAAGATGATAATTGCATACTAATTAATACACGTGATATTTTATAGTGCTCTTATTAGCCTCTTGCCTCTGTTTTCTAAAGGAGCTTAAGAGAAGACAGTGCCTAAAACTCTCTGTAAAATATTTAGGTTGTACTAAATATATCCAGAGTTGGCTAGAACTAGAAGATGTTACCATTCATGACTCGTTGGTCATCTGTCTTAAATAAGCTGCTCAGCTCAGGGGATTGTCCTTTGGACAGCTGTCAGAACTGGATGCTTTTACCTTTCTTAGTCCAAAGATTGGATAGACGATTGAGCCTTCTCAGCAGCTATGCCTCATGCTCAAGGTTCAAGTGCTCAGTGAGTGATTTTGATTTGTAGCATCCATTGTTCATATCACTGCCTGTTTATCACTCAATTTCCAGTTAGTATAATGTTATTGGAAATTATGAAATTCCCATCTAACATTTACTTAGGTCTTTCAGGACATCCTGACTTACAAATGACTCAAGGATGAGTCTTTATGAATGAATGAACGACTTCTGAGTTTATAATTAGATGCTATATGGTAACTATAAGCATGTGCACTAGGTCTGTGCTGTTTATGCTAACTCATGGTATTGTTTGAAGTGACAGACTGCCTCCAAAACTGCATGAGAAAGTTCACTCCTCTGCTGGCACTTCAGTGTTGGTTGCTGCCATTGAAATTACTGTTGCTTCTCTGACAAAACCTGAGATTTCATGAGTTTAATATCCCAGCTCATAAAGGATAATTACTACTCTTTAAACACGTCTGCTCTTGAAATGGAGATTCACATGTATATTGTATTTTAAATGTCAAGGAAAGACCCTGTTTAATTTTATTGCATTTTATTATAAGTTCATTTAATTGAATCTTAAGTTTCAGTAATTAAAGTAATTTAATCTGAACATTTATAGGCATGCTGCATGAGCAGCTTGTTAGGATCGATGTATACTTCACTATTTTTACTCTCTCTAACCTTTTTGATAATCATAATGGTCCAATTGGCTGTGGCTCATGTGGCACGTTGGAAATGAGCCACAATATATTGTTCTTGGAAGTACAGCAATAGTTAGTGCACATTTCTTAATAGAGGAGTAATGCTTTAGCAGTGAGCTTTCTTAATTTAACATTATTTAATGTGATACAAATCACTAGTTTATAGCAACTTTGAGGGAGTGTCAAAGGTGAATGAAACCAAGAAGCAGCCGTGTGTGGCTTCATGAATTGTGAACTTTGTTCCAAAAGAAGGCTGAGAGAAAATCTCCGTAATTGCGTGCTTTCTATCTCCAGAGTTGCCAAACCTTTTCCTTAATAGGATTAATTTTTAAATGATTTTTATTTTATTTTTGACTTAGCTGAGAAGGGGGATACAGGGCTCCAGGTGCAGGAAGACTGTGTAGCCTTATTTACATGGGATTTACTTTCTTCACCACGTGAAAATACACATTGAGGTTTTTAGCTGCTTTATCTGAAGTGTACAAAGCATTGTGATGCTGCAGCAGGAGAAACCAGCCTTAGCAGAGGCAGAAGAAAAGGAATATTAACATGAGCCAGCAGTGTTCTCTGGCAGCTTGCAAGGCCAATGGGATCCTGGGCTCCATCAGCAGAGGGGTGGCAGCAGGGACAGGGAGGGGATTGTCCCTCTCTGCTCTGCCCTCCTGAGGCCCCAGCTGGAGTCCTGTGTCCAGAGCTGGGGTCCCAATACAAGAAAGATGTGGGACTGTTGGAGAGGGGTCAGAGGAGCCATGGAGATGCTCAGAGGGCTGCAGTGGGATAAGCTTCCCACAGCTTTTGGTAACAAATCATTCAGTAAAAGCCCATTGGCTGCTTCAGGGCTGTTACCTGGTGTAAGGCATTGTAGCATGAAGGAAAGCAACCCTCATACTGTGCACATCTGCCTCACAAGTTCTGTCTTTTGCTCTGCATAAATAAAAGTAAACCCATGCTGGCACATGGAAATGTGATTTGGGTTGGGTTTTGCCCATGTTCTGCAGAAAAGTCTTCACTAGTTAAGCTTGAAGTGATTAGCATTTTTGTTTGTATCATCTCTAGTAATCTTATTTTCTCCCCAATTCTTTCCAGGTAATATTAATGGCTGCCAATTAAACTATTACTTTTTTTTGCTGGCTGCTATCCAAGGAGCAACCCTCTTGCTTTTCCTTATTGTTTCTGTGAAATACGATCATCAGAAGTCGAAGATTAATGAAGTGGCTGCCAATGGGAGGATCTGATATCTGTTGGAGAGCAGACTTAACGACAGCAGCACACAGGGAAGTGGCAGTGCATCCTGAGTCTGAGAGATGTTTTCTCCAGTAAGACTCTTGTTAGACTTGCATGTTACAAGTGTTCTGGCCCCTGCCCCTCCTGTGTCACGTAGGTAAGTGCCTTATGTTGGCAGGGCTCATTTCTTGCACTACGTCCCAGCAGAGGACAAACACAAGTCTTGGAAGCGTATTAACTCCAGGCATTCAAGTGGCTCTTTGTTACTCGTGTGGTGTTTACTGAACTTGTGAAAGTTGGGACATTTATACTTGGAAATTGAGTATAAGGAGTCACATGGATTCTTCCTGACTGAAAAACTCTTGGCTTAGTAGAGAACAGTGGATCTTGAGGAGCACCCAACAGTCTCAAACCTACACTGGTGAGGACACAGGAGAGAAAATGTTTTACAGAAACCTCAAGTAGTGGTTACAAGAAGAAATTTTCAGTCCTGAGTCATTTTTGGTGGAGAAGCAGGGACAGAAGAAAGTGCTGATTAGCTCAGATTAAAAAGAAATGGAGTTTTTTAATTGACCTTTTGCTGGCAGTGTCTCAAGGATTTCAGTCCAGGCTTGCAGTCAAGAGAATCCAGCCCTGGAGACTGGATTGTGTGTCACAGTAGCTTGTGGTAGAGCTGCTGTAAACTACAGCGCACAATGAACCTTACTGGGACTGGAATGGTTTTACTTCAGGAACATTTTCAGTTTTGAATCTCCATTAGGTCCATATGGAACCATCCTTTGACAAAGTACCGTTCAGTCTAACACTGTTGCTTCCCTAAGGAATACTCAAAATACCTGCAAAGAAAACAGAGATGGATTTCTCAGCCATTGAAGGCAAAGGAACAAGTTAGAAGCCTTCCAGCCAGTTCCTTCAGCCTCATGTCTTACTCCTGGCTAACATGCTCCAAGGTTTGCATCGTTCAGCAACACATTCCTAGAGCAGAGCAAATGGGTTTATGTTCAGTCGCTTGAGTTTTATTGATTTTAATCTAATCTTAAACTTGTGTGCACTGGTATGGAAGATGTAAAGAATTATCCAGAAAGAAGTAAAACAAAACCTCAAGTTTTTATTAATGTGTTGAATTTTTATAGTTTCCTTTGTCTGCATTTACGTTGTCAAAATGTTCTTCTTTTGTACGTGGACATCTTTTTAATGAGTTTACAAAATAAAATGAACTTCCATGCTGTGACTTTTGACCCTTTGTTTCTAGGTGAATAAAACTATACTACAAATATTTTGTTATTTAGCCTTCATTTCCTCAATATACAGTGGAATGCTATTAGGTTTCTGCACATGCACTGGCATCCTATAAATTTTGTCAGATAACATTGCAGTATGCAAGCTGGCCTGTCTTTACCCAGGTAAATCAGTGTAGATGCTTCAGCTGTTGCATTACTTGGTATGATTTAAAATAGGAGTAACTAAAGAAAAGAAGTAAGCAACAGCTCCTGTGAGGAAAAACTGATTTCTAAAAAACTTTTATTTAACTTTGTTTTGTAAGCTCCATGTACTGTGTGTTTGGAATATCCCATTTATAAGCAGCTAAAAAAGCCTAAAGATGGTGTAAGCTGCATAAGGAACACCTGGGGACCAAGTAACTTCTTGCACACATTGAGTCGTGCGCTTCTGATTCCTCACAGAATGTATCTGTATTGTTTTGTGTTTAATTCATTTCCAAAGCATATATATGTAATCACAGGAGAGAACTGGTCTGTGCCTGCTAAGTAGTATTCTACTAGATTGATGAAGATTTTGCTTTTAGAAGTGTTCCTTCTTCTGAAGGACTGGGATTATTCGCAGAATCTCCAAGAGGAGTGTTGTTTCTGCTGTGTTGTTTCAGCTTTGGTGTCTCTGTACTTATCCCTTTTCCACTAAGTGAACTTAATTAATTGCACTTTTTTTTCCCCCCCAAGATCTCAAACATTTCAGCAAGTCCCTAATTTCCCTTCTGCTGTGGGTTTGCTGATCATAGTTACAGCTGAGTTTAGTAAAGACTAGAGAGTGATCTGCAGAGTACCAAATAAACCAGGTGTCCAGCAGTACATCTGCCAGGTAAGCTTTAGGGAAACTATTATGTAAGGAAAAAAGAGAATCAATAAATTCTAGGTTAGCCTACGTGATATTCAGGCAAATGGCTTGTACCCTGTTACAAGCATGCAGGAAATGTCTGCATGTTTCTGTAGGGCTGTGGTGGTTCTAACACTGGAGATGAGACTGAATGCAATCAGTTGTATAATTTAATTTGTATTTGGAATGACTTGGCTGAGCTCCAGGCACAAGTAATTATGACCATTTATGAAGATTAATCTGACACTGCTCATCAAAGGGCTAAGGCTTTGCTGTGACTCAGAGGCTTAGCTGATTCTTCCTCCCTGTCTTATCTTTCACAGTGTGTCCACTCCAGTCATGGAAGTAAGACTAATCAATTAACTTTGGGGCTGAGCACTGCACCTCATTAATGAAATACCTTGATGTGTACAGTTTGAATTTAGTTACATTCACTTAGATTGTTCCAGTGCAATAGAAGGGTCTGACAGGAGTCACCCCACTGGACATTTCTAAGCCTCTGACTTTCCAGGTGTCTTAAAAAGCACAGCATTGAGAAGTAAGTACTCATTCAACACAAGAGCAGGTATCTTAAAGTGCATTACTTTTACTCATAAAGAATTATGAAAAGATCCATCATGCACCTTATAATACCTATCAAGCTGTAATCTAATCACATGTGAAGAATGCCTGCCTGGGACTCTGTGTTTCATTTGAGATTGTAAGCTGAGTGTGTTGCTCATAGAATTGTGGACCTTTCAGAAGTACAGCAAGACCTGTTTGCTGTGCCTCTGTGTCTACACCCTATACTGAATATCCCCCCTCAGAAAAGGAGCCTGCTTTTCATTTATCATGCTATATAAACCTCCAGAGAGTTTAATTCCAGGAGTTGAGGCATCTGTCAGTATTTCCCTTAAAAGTCTGTACTCTGACTTGGTTTTGTTGTGTTTGGGTGGGTTTGTTTTTTTTAACAGGAGTTGCTCAGGGCTGACACTTGTCAGAAAACGTTTCAGCTTAACAATAAACCTGTATTAAAAGATTCATGGAGTTCTTAACGGGGGGGTTTTGTGTGTTTGAAATTGCTTTTTGAAAAATGTTATCTTAGTGATTTTGTTTATATGCAGGGTAAGTTATGTTACTGCAGAGAAGCCCTCTGGGGAAACAGATTACAATGCTTTCTGTTTGAACAGTCAGTAGTTTGAGATGCAAATTCATTTCTGAGGAACCAGAGAATTTGTAGACCAACACTTAATGCTGCTGGTAGAATAATGCATAGACCTGAGAACATGGTACCTGCTGACCCCAAAGCAAGGCTGTAACTGCAGTGAAAGAATGGAGAACTAAGGTCAGAAGCTATTAAACGATAAGTATGTAAATAGACACTGTGCTCCAGGTAGCACCAAGTTCAGAATAGCAATGAGCAGTGCTTTCAGTCAGCATTGCCTAGTGACAGTTAATATAATCTGCCTGGTGGCTGTTTTTTCATGTCATGTACACAGTGTGTTTAATAGTCCTCTCCATCTTGGAATTAATTTTTCCATTATGGTACTCACAGCATAGATTCTGTTCTGAAAGTCAGTGGAAACAATAGTTCTCAAAACCTAGTTACACAGCAATTGGATCCACTTACAGTGGGTTTCAAATGAGCCTTGCTCCATGACTAGTAATCTCCAACCTCCAGTCCATTGGTCTTAAAAGACCATAAAGGAGGATGAAAAACCTGACCCTTTTAGAAGCAGGGAATTGGGAATTAATTGCAATCCATCCCACTAACTTCAGTCTGCCAGGGGCTGTAGTAATGCCTGAAAAAGGAGGCAAAACAACCAAGCACATTGAGGGGTGATGGGAACAGAAAGAATCAGGAGGGTCAGGTGGCTACTTAATACCCTGAAGGATGGACACTTACTGTTCCCTCCATTCCTTGAGTCTTTCTATATGCCCTTACGTGTAGATTTTATTATCTATCTTAAACATCCTTCCTTTATCAGAACAGTCTCCTACAGTGAGTAAGTTCAAAATACACATGCAACATGAAGGGATATCCTTTGAGGGAAGGAATGTCTGTGTAACAGCACATTCCCAGCATCCAGCCAGTGGTCTTTAGATCTAGTTCCCAGGAGCTGCAGGCACACTGAGACGTACCCCAATACTGTATTCCTGTTCTGCTGCACAACTACTGTACAGTACACTGCTGATAAGACTTCTGATCCCCCTTACTAGGAAGTTTTAGTAAAGAGATTTAGTGATATAACAGAGTCCATAAATCACTCCTGACAGGGAATAGAGCACTTTAATGAACAGGGAAAAACAAGGTAAATATTGCTTAGGCTTTTGAAGATGGAGCTTCAGCCAGATAACGTGCTTGCTGAAAGCTGTGGAATACACTTGACTATCTGCACATCGAATGCTGCACATCACAATCTCTTCCTATCCATCCCATCACCTTCTCAAGAGTAGTTTTCTCTTGACTCTGAACTTTCAGGAGACCTGAATGTCTTGAATTGTTCTGGCTGATGTAGCTATGGAAACTGGTTAACACTGTGCATCAATGCAAAATGACTACATATTAAGCATATTTAAGCAATAATATTGACTGATTGTAATGACAAATAGCTTCAGTGTCAAGGCAAGATGCTACAAACTACTAACCTGCAAACTGAACAGCTGTGAAGAGCAGCGTTCTGCTCAGAGTTAGGAAATAGAGGGTTGAGGGAGAAGATGCTAAGGATGAGTGTATAGCTCCACATCATGGGCAGGTTGCTGTGCAGATGCTGCAATAATCAAATTGTGAGGAATGCTGCCACTAATTAATTTTGCAGGAACGTAGAAAGTGATCCAGAGTTAAAGCATTTCTAATGTTGTCTGAGAAACTAATATTCTGCACAGGAAGGCCTGGATTAAGTTCTTAGAAGGAAATAAGTAAGAGGACATGTTGGCAGACTTTGAAGCGAGTTTTTATCCGATTCATAGCCAGGCAGAGGATAACACAACTGCTCTAATTCCAGAGCCAAGGAACATAAGCAAGATCCTAAGGACAGAAGTGCAACTTTATATTTAAAGTCTTGTTCTTCCCTTTGAAAGAAATCCCAAGCATTTGATAAGCCCTGTCCCCTCACATCCTGACACAGCCACCCCTGGGGAGAAGAGCAGCAGTCAGCTCACAAAGGGAAAGCAGTCGAAGGATGCGCGATGCAGATGTACAGATGCACAGCCTCATGTGGTGTTACAACAGACACGGTCCTTCTCTTACTAGCTGTGCCCATACATTTGGGGAAGGTGCTTTTTCTCCTGCCACAGTAGAAAATTGAATGCAGAGCACTGGCTTGGCTGGCTGAGTCGGTCTGTGTTAACTCCTCAGACTGATACTGGTTCCCTATGGATTATCAGTCTTACCACTTTTAGCAGGGTAATTTCTATCACAAGACCATTCCTTGTACACAGAGAGCTTAGAGGCATCTGAGTCACCTCTGGCAGCTCTGGTCACCAGCTCAGCCCCTGCTAACTGCATCTAATTTTAATCACCAGTGGTGAAGCAACCCCACAGAACACAAACCTCTCCCTGTAGCACAAGTATCCCTTCACTGTACCAGGCTGGGAGCCCTCCCAGAGCTCCTGGCCAGAGCTCAACACACAGGTAATAACTAACTCATTTAAATGCCCCAATTCACTCTTGTGTCTGACCTTAAAGGGTCAGTGTAGCAAGTCAGCATACACAAGTGATGACACCATAAAATAAGCAAACCTATGAATTTTAAAGTATTTTTGCAGTGTAGAGAAGCCAAACAGATTCTGAAAGTCTAGAGAAGCACTTAAGTCCTGTTGCAACAGACTTGGATCTTGGCAGTTTCACCTTTACAGTTTTCTCCCTGTTTACTATCCTGTAGTAGCCTACACTTCAGTTGTGTAGCAGTTTCATACCATGTACAGTTACTGAGTCCAGGAGCAGTGGAGGATGGTAGGTAAAGCCTGTCAGTGATGCTGATCCTGTTTTTCAAATACAATTAAAACAATTTCCACAATCCTCCTAATTTCTAAATTATAACTCATCAAATTTGATGGTCTCTAATGTTCTGAAATTGTTCTACATGATACAAAACTGTCCAAATTCAAGTACTTATAAAAGGATAAAGTGCTGCAATAATTTAAGATAGCAGTAGGCTTTGCAAAGCCCTCTCATATTGCTGGAACACTTCAAACTGGAATGTGGTCAAATAGCCTTTTGAAGTAAAAGCAGAAGACATCAAAACACACCACACAGAGCGAGAAAAGCACTTGGAGTGTCTTGAAAAAATAATAATTTCAGCTCATTTCCAGCTTGCATCTTTTTGAAGCAAAAGCCTGTATGTTGATACAGCTAAAGCCAGAGATTTGTCCCTTCCAGATGTGTTCCAGAGTTCGGGTCCTGATCCTGCAAACAAGCCTGTGCTTCAGTTTTATAGTAGGGGGTACTTGTGACCCCAAAGCCCAGCATGTTTTGTGACTTCCTGGTGGCTGCTACCCAGATCTGTTCTTTAAACAAGCCATGGAAAGATGATATTAGCGGGGGTTCACATTCACAGGCACCATCACCTGACCAGCTCAGTGAACCCAGCTGAGCAGGAGGAACCAAACAATGTCTGCTACCTCCTGCTACAGGGAAAGAAACCACAACATAACCTGCAGAAGTTACTTTGCCCTAATTCCTACAAATGTCCAGACCCAAGGCAGTGGCTGGCTACCAGGAGAAATCTGTCTGCTCTCAGGTATCACCAAAATCCACGGTCTTACCTAGGTACGTCCCTGCGTGCAGCGTGCCTGCCTACGCCTGCACAAGAAGCTTCACATGATTTCTCACCAGCTAATACACACTGAACCCAGCAGCCTGATTTTCATGTGTCCTGATAAAGATGGCTGATTTGGGGCTCAAATTAATTTTGTTTCGTTTTGCACATATGAGTAAGCCAGGAGCTGCCTCTAATTAAAATTGTGCTGCTGCATCACTCAGTCCTCCAGACTGTGCAGGGGAAAAGACACCACGATAACATCCTCCTTCAATTTCCTCTTTAATTTTTGGTACAATAGATGTATTTTCTTTTGCCTTCTGAAGAAGAGACTAATGCATCCCTGAAGTTAATAAAATGATATGGGGTCATTTTTATTGAAAGAAAGTTAAACATCTGCTGCTTCTATTGCAGTATATGAAACAATATTTTATTATTCTCACTTCCCTGACCCAATTCGTGTCCCTGCCAGGCAGAGAACCCTATTGTCTGCTTTTCATATATACATAGCAATTTAAAATGTGCCTGGGAAATGAAATTGAGAGCTGCAGACCAGCTGCAGATACAAGCAGTCAAGGACAGGTGGGATTAGTGGTCCCTAGCTGTCCTGTGTGTGCCCCCCTAGCTTGTGAGCCTGCTCCCCATTCTGTGGGAATTGCTTAAGGGACATCATGCCTTGCAAAAGGAGAGGAGTCCTTATGGTGAAAGCAGCACTGGGGAGGGGGAGTGCAGCCCCAGCCACTGCAAAGGGCAGCAGCTCTTTGAATGGAGCCAGAGCTGGCAATCCATCACACTGAGCAGTGTTGTGTATACAGCGGGGATACCGTGTAAGTTCGCTTGGAGCTTATTCCACTCCACTCACAGAGATCAGCTCACCAAGAAACGGACATGTGTGTGATGCAAGTCAAGCAAGAGACAGCATCTGGCCACAGAATGGCATCTGGGTACCAGTTCACAGCAAGGCAGAGTCCTGAGACAGGACTGGCCTGCGCCTCTGCCAGAATGACGTGGGCTCCCAAGAGATCCACAGTGCCAGGGATGTAAAATAAGCCCAAATCAGCACAGAGCCAGACCTGCCCTAAGTCATTTACACAATTCAGGTTTACACAGTAGATGACAGATTCTTCACTTAAAGGGGTTGTTGCAGATGAGGAAGATTGGTTGGGGTGGGGTTTCAGTTTTGGCTTTTTTTTCCTTTGTTTAAACGTGGGAAATGGGGCAGTGTTGGAGAAATATGGTGATTTGCTTTCCCTGAAGCTCTGTTAAAACTACAACAGTTTGGTAATGCTTTGTATCTACTGAGGAGAAGCACAGGAGGAGGAGAAAGGAAGATGAGCATCACCCGTTTCTTTACTCACTATCACAAGGCCTTTGTTCAGACCAACTTTTTCCCCCCCTTCTACTGTTACTCTTGCTGTCACCATGGAAATATGCTGTAGCTATGGAAATTAGTGACTTTGTGCCATTAGTGTGGACTGTGGAAGTCACTCTGCAGCCCATGGAGAGGTTTGTGTGTCAAGGCATGAAGACCCAAGCTGTGCAGAGCCTGGCAGAGGGACCCTCACTCTGCAGCATCACGTGGAGGCCACCACTGCACCTTGAGAGAGCAGGAGGGATTGGAAGACCTCAATTTGATACCTGACATTACTTTATCAAGGTCAAATAACAAGTCTGCAGCAATTATCTGTGCCTCAACTCCCCCCATTTGTATAATGAGCGTAATGATTCTGATTTATCTGTCAGAGGCATTTTGAGGCTCTTCAATTCATTACTGTGTTAATGCACCTTGAGAGTCTTTGTTTTAAGGTTTTAAATTAAGAATTAGAATAGAATCAAAGTCAGACTCAAGACTTCTTCACGTAAACTGTAATCACAGGCTTAAGTAATTATTGTGTTTCTTGTCCAAGTGTGGCAAAATAAAAGACAAATAAATAATTAGCACAGCCACATGTGACACTCTTCCAGCAATTACAGCTTTTTCCTACCCCTGTTGGGAACTAAAACCTGTCTGTGGACCACAGCACCACACTAATGACCGAAACCCCTTCTATACTCTCTTCTCATCCAAATCTAGAGTAGAGAAGTCTCTGTGCTCACCAGTCCACAGCTTACAACTGCACATTGCACCACACGTTAGGGATGCTCAGCACCATCAGCTGTGTTTCAGATGCGTCTCAGCCACAAGAAAGTCAACCTTCTGCTGCAGAGAGGCAAGCCTGAGTATCTAGGTACCACAGTACTGTGCAGTTTAGGAGATTAGAGAGATAAGGCAACAGTAGAGGGAGAGATAAGGCCACAGTATGGCAACACAAATGACTCTTTAGGATTTCCACACCAAAGCCAGAGCACACATGACTTTGTGCCAGGGAATCCAGTCCAACACCCTCCACATAGCCCATGCATAGGCCAGATTTGAGAGAGAGCACCCTCCCATGAAGGAATGCAAGTCAAAGTCTGGCCTGGTGTTATCTCCTCCTGACACTCAGTACACATCCCCCCTGTGAACTGCACGCCCACATTACCTTCCTGGTGCCACAGCAGTACCTGCCATGGGATGATCTGTGTTTGTCCTTCCCAAACATGAAGCCTAAAGCCACTGATGCACTCTGAAGCCAGCCAGCAGCAAGAGACTGTGGCTGCCCTCCTGCTCACATTCAGTACTCACCCCCAGCACCTTAACTGCCTTTTGAGCCTGCGCTATCCGGCTCCAAGCACCTGGGTGGGTTGGGTAAGCCCACCTTACCCTGCTGGCAGCCATGGCAGGGTCTGCTGGCACAGACAGGGTTTGGTCTGTATTTTGGATGCTTCAGGCTCTCTAGTAAAACCAGCTATAGGGCATCTTCTGGTTTTGTTTGCTTGTGGACTTCCTTTGAGCTCCAATCCTGCATGTGATGAGCCCCACTTGCAGTTTGCCAGAATGAATCAACTGCAATGAGAAGTGCAGCACCCTCAGGGGCCTCCTGAATTGCCCCATGAGTAGTTCCATCTTTCTCTCCTTGCCCTATTGCAGTGGTAAGGAGGGGACCCAGCTTTCCCTGAACGGTCACACTTAAATTGCAGACTCCCACACTGCCCTACCTACTCCATTCACTGTTCCCCAGGCCTACACACAGCTTTCCACATGGCTGCACCAGTCAAGGAGCAAAGGCAGCTCCTTTTCCCAGGAGGAATCTTTCCAGATTTCATGAAATTCAAGAAAAAAGAATGAGTACAAGTCACTGCTATCAGTTCCCTATCTGTATATTAGGAAGCATTTGAAGGAAGTACATTCTCCCTCCCAGTAGTTTCCACCTAAACCCTTCACTAACACTGTAGTGAAATTTTCCAGCTGGGAAATCAAACTTCATTTTCCCCCAGGGCAGCTCAGGTGATAACTGCTTAGCCACCAGCAAATTTTATTACACTGAGAGCTATTCTCCTTTTGTTTTCCATCAAACTGATTTTCCAGCTCTACTCTTTATCAGTCCATGTGTTTGGTTCTCTAGCTCTTGCTTGTCAGCTACGCCACGATGTGCTTCATGCGAAGGGGCAGGGACCGTGAAGCAAAGCTGAGTGGTGCTGTCACCTGAAGGGACAGAGACAAGGCAAAAGCTAACAGAACCAGGACATGGAAACTCATGTGTTGAAATATTAAAACTCATCTGGGCTTTGGGAGAGCTTTCAGAGTTTATGGTCATCCAGAGGCAATGATGCATTAAATTGGAAAGCTATTTTATTGAATAATATTGGAAAGGTTGTTTGCAAATACTGAAGGTTGGGGACTATTAAAGCTCCACTGGTGGCTCAAGTACAGGTCAGGCAATTGGTTAACTCCCAGGGTCCTGGGATTTTTAACTGATCTGGTGCATACAAGCAAAGAGAGAGATGAAAATGCTTCCCCAGCTCAAACAAAGCCCAGACTTCACCTCTGCATAGCCCACCTGCACCATTCATAGCCCTGACACTGCAGTCACAGATTCTGTAAGAGGTGAAACAAAGATGGGGATACTCCTGTAAATCTGAGGGTCAGGACTGAGGGATCCTACTTTGCACCCAAAAGAAACCTGTGTGGGCACATTCCTGTCTGTCAGTTATCCCCCAGGGAGCAGGCAGAGACCTTCTGAAGGCCTAAACTGCTCTGGTTTGAGAAGAAATTCATTTAGACATTCAAAAGGGTCAGCCTATGCTCCTGCTAACATGAGGTCAGATCCTGCCTGAATTTCATCCTACCTATTGCTGCTTTCTCTGCAGGTCCAAAGCTCAAGAGCAAAAGGGTGGATATGAGCTAGGGATAACCTAAGCTGGCCAGGAAAACCATGTATTAGCAGAGTCCCACCATCTCCCAGCAGGAAACAGGGCTTGGCTGGGCAGTTTGGCCCCAACACCAGCTTCAAGACCAAGAGTGGGAAGGAAGGGTCATGCTGTGCTTCACCTTGTACAGGCACAAACCCTAAGCAGCCACTTATCATCCAGGCAGCCATGTCAGACAGCACATACCATACCTACATCTCATGTGAAGAAGCCAAGGGGGGGTAAATAATTTGCCCACATCCTCTAGAAAGCCTGGAGGAAGATGGGCAATTCAAGTCAGCTCTCCCAGACCTCTGCTAAGTGCTCTCTGCCCTTCCTTCTTCCCCAACATTCCCAATCCTATGCCTAGGGACTCCTTAACTCTGAATACACCTCTCAGGGCTGAAGGAAGGGCAGGTTCCTCACAGCACTGCTGGCTGCTCAGCCATCTATTTACTGGTTTATTATCTCTGAGGATCTGAAAGCCTCCCAGAGCTGTGATTTGTCAGGACACTTCATTTTCATAGTGACTGTCTTAACAAAGGTAAAAAGTCTCACCAGGGAGCATCCCTGAATGCAGAGGACAAACAGCAGGCTTGCTCTGCCTGCTCTGTGTATAAGCATCACTCAGGCTGCTGGTTGTTTCTTGGTGCTGTCCAAACATTGACTGTGCTCAAGTGCCACTAAAATAACAGCCAGGGCTTGTACAATCACTTCAGGCTGTGGAAGCTCACTGAGAGAATAAATATTTTGCTGGAGTGCTGCATTAAGAAAAAAGCCACCACGAAAAAAACCCAACCAACACTCTGAGCTGTCCCACAGTCAGTTTAAGAGTGGGACTGGAAGACATGAAGCATGTGCTGGCCTACAAACAATCCTCAGTAGGATGGCAGAAAGGAGGGAAATGAGCAAGGAACACTGTAGTTTGGCATCTCAGTGTAGACCTAAGTGTGAGCAGCTGGTTCCCTGGCAGGAGCAGCAGGATGAGGCCAGGGCAGAAGAGGCCCCAGAAGGGCAGGGTGCTGTGCAGCCTGGGCTCATGTGCAGTCCTGGAAAGAGTCCGGAATAGAGGGAGCACAAGGGAAGAGGAGAGGAAGCGCCAGATACCCTCTCAGGGGGCTGCAGTCCCTTGCACATTCTCTTTCCAGCAATTCCTAGCCAGCCTCCCTTGTAAGGAGAATTTCTGAGGTCAGAGCAAACCCAAAGGGCTGCAGGTTCCCAGAAACAAGTAACTTCTGATGCTGTGGACAGGACTAGGGCCACCAAGACCATCCAAACAACTTTTTCCCTTGTACTGGAGCAAATCTGATACACAACATCCCAGGCTGTTGGCATCTTTCAGAATGTTTTTAAGTAAAAGATGAGGTTTGGAAGAAAAGCTTTAAAGCAAAGCATGAAATTCTGGTGCTCCTGAAGCTCTCTAAGGCTGGAGTTCTTCCTGCTGACGTAACGAGCAGTAGAAGAGGTGAAATGACATGGATAATGAAGAACAGGAAGATAAATAATAAGGAACAGGAAAGTGAATGAGGAAATAACTCTTCCATTGTTAGAACAGTGCTAGTGGTAGCTTTATAGCAACTTATCATTTCTATTTAAAGCCTGGTTTGGGGGCTATAATCTCTCAGCTGTTTTCTGTACCATCTGGCTGAAATTTAGCATAAAATTTGTTATCTCAAAGGTAAATGAATCCTTTTTCCTTCATCAAAATTGCACTATTTGGGGAAGGAAACCAAGATATACAGAGCCATATCCAGGAATGGTTTGATCAGCTAAGGGCATTCTTCCTTTAAGAATAGCTTGTTGGGATAATCTGGCCATGGGAATGATGTCTAATTCTTCCTCAGTGTTTTTCAGCATTGTCTGCATATGCTCTGGAAGTCCCACATGTGAAGCCTCAAAGCTCAATGTGCTGAAACAACCCCCCAGAAAACATGGTCATCATCCTGTTTCCCCTAAGCCATTTGCCAGGGCTAGAAGAACAAGCCATGGGCAAGCCCAGGTCTGGCCACTGCAGGAAAACAGCACAGCCAAGGTTTGGGAAAGCAGTGGGCCACGGGGACCTCTGTCACTGGAAAGCAGTGGGCCACGGGGACCTCTGTCACTGGAAAGCAGTGGGCCACGGGGACCTCTGTGCAAACCCAACACCTCAAAGCTGCTGAAGCCCTGTGCAGCCTGGCATTGCCTGTTTCACTCATCCCTGCCGTGCAGCCTCAGCTTTGCCTCAGGTTTACTCTGTCTCCCTGGTCCTGTCACTTCACTCTCTGCATAGATTTTTGGCAAAGCACCTAGAGGGAGAGCTCTGCTCCACTGCTGCCACGTGCTGCTGTACTTACTTACCAAGAGCAGATGACACACTCAAACATCACTTCTTGCTCCATTTCCAGGCCACAACACTGGGAGATCTTGCGTGCCCCAGAGAGGGCAAAGGCTGGTTATGAGCAGCCCTGGGACATGACTCTGGGAAGCCAGTAGCTTCTCATATGCTCATTCCCCATCTGTTAGCCTGAATATGGGCTTCTTCCAGCCCTGGCCAGCTCCCAGGGACAGGAGTTACCACCTCCCCATTCCCCCCACCAGGCACATTAACTCCTGTTCAACAAGCTGGGGATGCTACAGCTCTGTTTCCACATTTCACAGTGGATGTTTCTTTCTCCCTTAAACCCCAGACAGCTACTTCTAATTCATTTTACATAAGGCTGATTATTTCCATGCTCTGTGCTGCTTTGCCCCGCTATCATCTCCGGCCATTCTTTTGAGTTTAAGGTGTAGAGCTTTATCTGCTGAAAGAAGTCTCTATTTTCTAGTCTGGACTCCGATTGTGTAGCAAATAATACAGCTCAGTGGAGAAAGGTTGCTGGAATAATTTGTATCTTTTATACAAACTGATAATAAAAATTTAGCTCCTTGATGTATTTTTCTCCCTTAAACTGTAGTTACGTTTCTTTGAATAGATAAATGCAAGATAAATTCAATTACAGCATAATTTCTCCCAGGATGAATAACCTTTAAATCAGCTCTGATCTCAAAACACATTATGAGATAACATACTGTCCATTACATTGTTGAAATTGGGGCTATGGCAGTGCCTAGAGTTGTCAGTATGAATATCAAATTATTTATGTTCCTCTTTGCATCCTTGAATACCAAATAAGCTCAGGAACACTGACAGCAAGAAGCCCTATTTAAACACTGATTTTTAGCAGAGGCAAGAGGTGCTTGCTTGACAGCTCTTGAAATTGCAGTGCACTATTAATCATGGAGATGTGCAGCAGCACTATGAGTTCCCACTCTGCTGTCACCTTGCTGAGAGTTTCCCCTCCTCTTGGGGAGCAGTTCAGAAATGAAAGCTCAGTTAAGTCTTCCACTTGGCTGACTGCACTGCTGCTGCTCAGAGCTGGTGCTGAAATAAAAGGGGAGCCACCGTCTCCTTTGGAGTGGGTGCTCTGGGTTTGAGCTGTTAATCAGGAGCAGACCTGAGGTGGATGCCTTTCCTCATCACCCCAGTCACAAGATTTATGAGTTCTTTACCTCCTCTTCCATTTTACAAGCCTGAATATTTTAGCACAGCTATTGTCTGCTTTTGGGGGATGCTTTTGTCAGCACAGCCTTCAGTCCAACAGCAACATGCCTTAATGCCTCCCTCTCCAAGGTTAGTGGTGTCACACGCCAGGGTTTGAGTACTTGAGGAGAGCAGCAATGACTGTCCCCACTGTGCTCTATGCCATAAAATCTCCTTCCTGCAAGTCAAGTTAACCTTGTAATAAACTTAAAGGTTGAGATGGTTCAGCTTGCTGAGACCAAACAATCCAATGTGATTTTAAGTGCAGACTTAGGAGAGGGAAGGGATTTCTTTCTTTTTAAGCAAGAGTGTAAAGTCTAGTTTCACTTGGGAAACAAATGGAGAAGGGTCTTCCTCAAGCTAGGAATCTGCCTGGTCACATTGTACAAAGAAACCTCTGCACAGGCAGTTTGAGATCTCTCTTCTGAAAAGCCACTGTTCAACAGGTCCAGTTAAAAAAGTAAATAAAATCTAAAGACATTTGAACTAGAACCTGAGGATAAAAACCTGTATCAGAACGACAGGTGTGCTTGGGATTGGTCTCAGTTTAAAGAAGAGGAAGTTTCATAGTTTATTTCACATCAGAAAAGGCAAATGGAGCAATGAAGCTAAGTGGACTTGTTTTAGTGGGATGGAAAGGGTGGAGGATGAAGTAATTTTTGATTCATCCCAGATAAAATCCCCTTGGCCAGCCACCTAACTGTGCAGTTTGTCCATGGACAGAAACAGGAAATTGAGTTACTACTACAGACCTCCCAACAAGCTGTAGGGCATGCAAGAGTGTTAGAAAGCAGCTTTTTTGCTCTCTAGCAGTAGTTTTCTTCCTTAATTTTTAAGGCCATCAGCACGTCAAGCAGAAAATGCAGTCAGCTGCAGAGAGCTGTAATTACCAAGACAGTTTACAAGAAGCTTTGATGGCAACAAGCCTCTTGTGCAGGAACAAGTTTACCACTGAAACGATTTTGAGCCTCAAAGTCTCCAACTCAAGTGCCTGGAAGGCTTGTTACTACCTAATGAAGAGATGGGAGCAGAGCAAAAGGTGCTGTGCGAGCTGCTTGAGGCAAATAAGCGTGAAAGAGAAGCCTTGAGGAAGGAGCACAGCTCACCAGCTTCTCCAAACCTCATGGGAGCTTGAAGCACTGGCAGGGAGATGAGCACCCAGGTCTGTGCTTCCCAAGGCTGGCTGTCTGGGCAGTGAGTAGACAGCTGACCATGAGAGCTCCCTTGAGTTCAACAGAGGCCAAGAGATGCTCTGAGCTTGTCAGCATCAGAGCTCAGTGAAACCTGCTGTGCACTATGCCAGGCATGGAGAGGAGAAAACCCCTCTCTGCTGGGCAAAGCAAGGGGTGCTGTTGTGAGGGGGAATGGAGAAGGGAAGGGGTCTGCTGAGAGAAAGCGGTGCTTTGTTCAGTGCCCAGACAACGTGTGAAGTGGCTGGTTAACAGGAGTGCCTGGAAGCTTATTCCTGGGTTTGCTGTCATTTTCATTTTCACTGTAGGGGTGAACATGGGGTGTTCTTGGATAAGAAGCTGCTGCTTTCTCCAAAGCAGGAGCTGAACTGACAGGAAAATAAAGCTCCTGTTGGTCACAAACCAGCAAAGGGCCCACGTTTATCTCTGGGATTTAGATGCCCCATTTGACAAGCCTACACTAAGCGACTCTGCAAATCACCTTACGTTTCTCTGCCTTTGTTTTCCTCCAGCCAAGGCAAGTCACTTTGTAAAAACAACAGCTGTTAGTCACAACATTCCAGCCCCACAGAGTGAGCATAACTTATAAAATAAGACTTCTGGGTGTGATTTACCAAAGAAGGAAAACCATTTAAATTTACTTGACATAACCAACAATAATCATTCTCCCCTTCTGAACGTTATTAATATCTGTGCATTGCTGGTGATGATGTATGAAGGAGACTGGAGATGATGCTTGGAAGCTGGGAAATGAGGCTGGCCCCGCAGGGCTGAGTAAGTATCTGTGTCAGAGGAGCACACACGGACAACAGAAGGTGTCATTTTTATGGTGCAGTGAAGCCCCTGTGACAGAAAGCAGAATTATTGTGGCAGTAATCTTTCTGAAGGCACTCTCAAAGCAGGGAGGAGAAGGGAGAGGTCTCTGATTAGATGGAGTTGTTCAGCAGCCAAACCTGGGAGTATTTCACAGAGAAAATACTGAACGTGCAGGTGGCACCCACTGAATGCAGTCAGTTTGTTCTCAGTCAGCCATAGGAACCCAAACACAGGGAGAGGAGGCATTGCTCCAGGCACATGGAGACAGCAAAGGGACCAGGCATTCACCTTCCCCTGCAGCAGCTCTAGACTATTTGCTGCCAAGGAAAATAATTTTGTATCTTGGCCTCAGTTTCCCTTCATTTTAGAGAGGGTGGTCAGCTTTTTCTGCTACTTAAAGAACTTTGTTGGTGTTTTAAGCACCCAGTATGAGTGTTTCTGGTTAGCAGAAATAGAAACTCTAACAGGCTACAACCCCAGAGATGCAAAAGTCCACAGCAAAGGCAAAGCCTGGTCTCAGGTATCACATCTGCTGTCCCTTTGCTTTGCCAGAGCATCAACAAGGCTGGGGAAAGGCAGGAGGGAATCAGCAGAGGGTCACCTCAGCCAAGTGAAACTCTCCAGACCTGGGTGGCACTGAGCCAAAGCAGCCCCATGTGGCTCTGTCCTGTTTGCACAGGGTCCCATGGGGGCACAGGCTGTGTTCAGACCCAGACCGATGTGTGGCAGGTATCTCTCCCCTGTCACCTCCCTGGTTGAGATGTGTGGCTTTGGCAGCTCCATTTGCAGCTCAAGAGCACAGCAGCTCCCCCCAGGCAAAAATGAAGGTTTCTTAGCAGAGGAATGTGTTCTACCTGTCTAATTATAAGGCTTTTGTGTGTCTGGCTGGCTGTTATACATACACGCTTTGGTATAAAGCATGAGACCAAACTGAAGTAGGGCCAGAGCTGGCAGAGCCACACCTCTGACTGCCCTCCATGGTACTTGTTTTCCTCTGAGAAGGTCAATCCTGTGATTAGGACTTCACAGGGAGGTCCAGATTCCTCCTGAAACCACAGAAAAGTGACTTCCACTAAGGTCTGACAACTTGTTAAAGACCTTTAAATCCTGCAGAGGAGGAAAACATGATCAAAACCCCCCTTTCTACACCTCCTTGCTTTGTTTTATTATTAGAAGCAGCAGGGGAGCTGGCTGCTTCCCCTCAAGCTTTCTTAATTCTGCAACAACCTCTCTGGGAGCAGCTCTCCTCCCCAGCACGGCCCTAACCACTCACCAGCATCCTTCCCACGGAGGCTGCTCCTGGCTACAGCAGCTGCACTGGGCTGGAACAGCTCGAGCAGGAGCTGCCCAAGGACTCTACAAGCACATCCCCTGCCTGAACCATCCCTAAAGTGTAAACAAAAATAACAATAATAATAAAGTAACATGGAGCAATAAACCCAGCATCCAGCCTGAAGCTGTCACATGCTGCATGGAAACTCTCCAGAAAGTCACTCTGTCCTTTTAACCACTTCCTACACAGTAAAGGATTTCAAAGGTTTCTTACAAACCACAACTTTCCCAAACAGCTAGTCTGTTAGTCAGAGTTTTGGTTTGATCTGGACATTTTTCATTCACAAGGATTTTAAGCACAAGCCAGGCCAGATTCAAGGAGGCACCTACTGAGGAAACTTCATCAAGGAGCATTATACCTTTATACAAACTATTGCTTTACTTCTATTACTTAATGCACTACAAGTGATTTAAGAAAGACAGCATGGAACTTCCAGCACAGAAATTAATCTCCTTTATGATAGCAGATTGCTCCATGACTCTTTTCAGAAAGCACTTCCACAACAATTAAGCTAATACCTACATGATCCACAACACACCCTCTATTTTATCCATAAAGTTGATTCTCCTTTAACTGCCAATACTTCCCCTTTCCTTTTGTAACTATTTATAACATAAAATGAAACAAATCCCAGTGTAGTACTTGGATGTACACACAGAGTTGAGGCAACAAACTGGAACAAAGCTTTCAGCAGCAGATTTACCTTGGAGATTTGAGGCTCTAAGTATTTGACTTTTCCCTTTCTACCCTGGTTACTAAACATAACAGAATCATTCTCCAAAAGCAGCCCTCTACACCCTCAGTGTTCTGCTCCCATGTTTTCCAAAGTCTCTAGCTTTTATGAGCAAGGAAAGAAGGGAGCCCCATGATGCTGCTGAGCTTTCAGGTTCCCTTTCATATTCTGAGAAGCAAAGACAGTAGCAAACTTCAGTGTGTACCATACCTGATGCTAAAAATCAGTGCCCAGTTAAAGGAGTGATAGCACAGACCCATAGGAGTCCTACACAAGACTCAGGGGACACTGCAGGTTTACCAAAATGCCACGTTAGCAGCATGAGATGGGTTTGTAGTCGTAACAAGGCTCCAGTTGGAAAGAAAAGGTTTCTCCTATTTCCTAGTAAAGTCTGGAAGTGGTGGGTGATTTAGAACTCTAATTTCTGCTTGCTAGAGTGATCAAAACCACATTCTAATAATACTTCATCTACAACAGTAAGGACAGAGCAAGGTATCTGAGTAATTTCTGGGAAAATTATGGAATTTTTTAATATTTCTAAAAAGCATCTTGTAATTTTTCCTGTGGGGGCCCTGGATCACTTTAAATTGTGATGTCACCTCTTACACGATGCATGGTTTTCTCCTGGAGCTAACAGACCCTGTCCCATGTGCTCCACAGATGCAGTCAGCACATGTCACCCTTTCAGCTCAGTCGAGCTAAGTGTGCGTGTACCAGGGTGCCAGGAGAAGTAGATGGGTTTTATTTACACTGCTGCAAGCCTTCTGCTCACAGCAGAGAGGCAGAGCCACAACCCTGTGGGAAAGTAACTACAGGCAGCGTCCAGGGCAGAGGGATACAGCGGAGACCAACACAGTGACAAGGGCCATTGAATGGAGCCTGGTGAGAGCAGGAGGAAGGAACCAGACAGATGTGTCAGTGCCGAGGTCCCAGCCTTCATGTTCCATTATCTACTGGCACTGAATAGTTCTGCCTACAGTGAGGCCCTTTGCAGCCCCCCAAGAGTTGCTCTGGACAAGACCAAATGCAGACGTGAGCAGATAATGACCTTCAGACCAAACATCACAAGGACTGCCACCAAGGCTCAGCTCAAAGGCAGGGTTCATGGGGGATCTGTCAGAGAGGCTGCACTCAGCATTGATGCTGGTGGGACTTCTACCCAAGTGGTATTCAGGTTCTGAAGGTTTTGGTCAACATCTATGTACAGAAACCGAATCCCAGAAGTTTTTAATGGAAGAAACACAATAAAAATCTAAAAATATTCAGAGCAAAGTCAGAAATGAAAAGGAGAAAAGATACCCTAGCAGCTGGGGCAGAGATCAGATGATGGACATACTCAAAGGGGAAATGCAATCAAGGAGTATCAGGAGTGGCAATCAAAAGTCAGAAGACTGATCACAATTCAGTCTTTCTGAAAAGGTCATGGTATTTCTTTTACAGTTGGGTTTGGGTTTTTTCCTAGTTCTAAATTGCCTCTTTTTTTTTTTTTTTTCAGATCTTCCCTTATCTTTCTCTGTAACACAGCATCTCATTTTGCTTTTTCCAGGGTTTTTTTTGTATGGACCACGAAGGCTTGAATACTGCCAGAGCACCCAACAGCAAAAGCCCACCCAGATACCTGGATTCTATGTAGGGAAATCACTGCACACAGTTCAGAAGACAGTCATGTATGCTCTTAAGAACAAATAAATCAATCCATAGATCAGGCCAAATGGATGTTTAAGAAGTACTAAGTGGCTGTGAACCTGCAGGGAAGTCATGGGTCATGAGCAACACAGTTCAAGCTTCATTGTAATGACAGAGCAGAGCTCTCTGCCTTCCATCACTTTTGCCCTTCTACCAAGCAGAAAACTGGTAGAAGCTCATGCTCTTCTCTAGCCTAAAGCTAGAGTCCTTGATATAGTCCTTGATAACCCAGGGGTGTGTTTTTACCACTACTTCAGTTTGTACGTTGTATTTCAATCTGCTCAAAATTGAGCAGAAAGAGCTAACAGGGAAAGGAATTGTTTCTCACTTACTCCTCCAGCACACAAGCATCCAGATGTATTTTAAGTCAGGATTAGGTTCACAGAGCCCGAGGAAAGCTGCTTCTTCAGAAGCACAGAAGAGCTCCCTGCACCCAAACCTTCCTCAAGGGTGACAGAACTATCCCAGATCCACCCAAAACCACAGTAAAAGGTCTCAACACAAGCCACTCCAATAAGGGGCCACAGGACAGCTTGATGAGTGTGCAATCCATTAAGAGTTAAGTGCATAAGCATGAAGAGAAGCCCGAGGTGCACAATCTACATGTCGGCTGCCATCCTGATGCAGTGGCCTGGAGAGCAGTCTGGGATTCCTAGGGACTCAGCCACATCGGGATCTGAGTGCTCTCACAAGACTGGGGAGACATTTCAGTCTGCTGGGGCTCTTCAGCATCTTAGCATGCCTGAGAGGGCAAAGGAGGGATTTGTGTTGAGGCATGTGTTTATATGTATGTGTCCAGGCTGCTTATAAGGAAAACAGGATCATTTACACATCCTAAGAAGAAAACAGTAGCAGCATGAGAAGTGAATCCTAGTCCAAGGCTGTTCCCACCCACTAGCACAGAAGACCACCTTACCCTTGGTGTAAACTAGACCAGAAATCCAGACTCTGGCAGCATATAGCTAGATCAAGCAGAGATTTAAAATAAAATAAATTGAAATTCATAGACCCACATCCATTTGCAATACACCAAATTTGGATGGATTACTCCTCTTGGGATTCTTCAGTGGGTGTGCTTGGATCTGGAGAGGATTTCCAGAATCTTAATTGAAAACTTACTGCCTTTTCTGGTTTAAGCCAACCTCCTTTGTCCTTCAGAGGTCCCAGCCTCACCAGCTACTCGTTTAAATGAGCCACTTGACCTGTCTTTACTCTATAATCAAGAGCGGCGCATGGGAATCAGAACAAACCAAGGCTGCTCACCAGCCTCTGGTAATTTCATTTAGCTCAGTAGTGGGATAAAAGGAAAGCCGTGGAATCAGGATGAGTGATGCTAAGTCTGAGGCCACTGGTTGTCATTTTGTTTTCTTAAATTCAGCCTCAGAAGAATGGTTTCCAGATAGGAAAATTAAAGCATTTCAACATCATAGCAATGGGATTATTTCCCCAAATGCTGAAAGGAGAAGAGAAGGAAAAGAAAAAAGAAACATAAAAGAATTGTTAATATTTGGGCTTCAGAACAGTGGAAGAATCCGCTGTTAAATGATTAGGGAGAAAAGCACAAATTTGGCAGTTTCTGGGTTGTAAATAGTGCTGTGATCACCCATGGGGGCAAAGATAAGCTCTGGATAGACTTCACAGTCCTGATTGCCCTGATCTGAAAAGATTAACTTATTTCCCTTAATTTCAACTCTGCTTGAAGCTAAAGGGGAAAAAAAGAAACATTTTCTTGTACTTGCAAACCAAAGTCATTCTCTTCCATTGCTCACAAACTTTAAGTACTTTAGCTTCAGGAAAGTCTGTGTGAACAGACTCTAATGCAAGGAAGGAAAGGAATAACACCACCTGGTGAGGTGGGGGTGCTGAGGGAGGGGAGGGTCATCTGCGTTAGAACTTTTTATTGCTTAGTCTGCAAAATGCCAGCTGAAAGGATCAGTTATTCGTGGAGCATTCCCTAGGAAAACATTTGGTATGGAAGTTGGTACTGCATCTTCCGGAGGGGAATTGATGCTCTGCTGTGGAGCGGGGTGTGTGTCCCTCACTTTGTGATCTCTATTGCCATGGAAAAACACCCACTGATACTGGCATTCCCTAGCTGCCTGTATCAAACATTCCTGTTTGCCAAAAAAAAAAAACCCAAAACACTACTTTCCGGGATCACAGACCCCTTTTAGGCATAAGGCTGCAGCTGCTTACAAAACCTCAGGCTGTACTATCATACAGAACTCCATCAGCTCTAGGTCTGCATGTGTGTAAACTGTTACCCAATAGCTCAGGAGCAGGCAGGATTCTAAACCACGTAGCATGCCATACTTTGAGTGCCATCTTCTGGCAGACAGTGCTGCATGTCTGCATTTGTGTACAGAGCAGTCTTACAGTGCTGATGACGTCTTGAGGCTGGTTAAGCAGCTAATCACCTCTTGCAACCTTTGGCCAAGATCTCTGCCTAGATGAGCATCCTGTAGTTTCCCTTTACTGTATCCAGTTAGCACTTAGGAGAAATTCCTTCTTGGCTGTTTAGGAATATACCAGTTCCTGGTCTTCCCCACTAACACCCTGGTTTTATTTAACCTCAAAAATCTCACAGCTATCTTTTTCTTATAAAAGAGGCATTAGAATTTTTCTTCATAAACATCATAATGATGAAACCTCTGGCTGGAAGCCCGGGACAGACAGTGCCTAGTCCTAAAGGGCACTGCACGATGCCAAATGAGTCCAGCTCTTCCAGCCTGAATCTTTTCTGCCAGGTAATTGCTAATATTTCTGCTAGATGGAGCGCTCAAAGAGATAAGCTAAAGGCTCAAGATTTTCTGGAGCTGAATTTTACTGACTCAGAACTGGCATGATTTTAACTTTTTCTACATCCTTCAATCCAGGAACACAGAGTTCCATTTTAAACTAAAGGATTTAGGCACTTGGAAGTGAAAGAGTTCACATCTAAAATAGTCCTTGCTCTTCTGTACTGTTCAGCACCATTCCTGATGCACCCAAATTGTGACTAACAGCCCAAGGCTGACAAGAGGCATTAACAGGGGATCTGCAAAATGCCTTCAAATGGCATTTTTAACCACCAATATCTGAGGGAGGTTCAGGAATTTCTAATTCCTGCAGATTACCAATACTGTGTGGAACTGAACTAATTAAACTTGTCTAATTAAGCTGTGGACTCCAATGGGAGATTGCTAGCAAGCTTATTTACAGGTCTTTTTAGGTTCAAAATTGCATGAAGCCTCTTTCAACCATCCATCTTTGCTTCAGTGTACAAAGGCAGCTGCTTGTGTGTGCCTCTGCCTGACTGATTCTCCCTGGGGCCATTCCTGCATCACCTGGAGGTAAATTCAGCTTGTAAATTCAACTTTCCAACAAAGGCTCTGTTTTACATTTTGTTATTATTTTGGTTGTTTTGCTTTGACCTTCCTACTGAAGTGCCACAGATTTGCTTCTGAATCTTGTGTTCTCTATGCCAGCTCAGTGCAATGAAATTCCCTGGTCCATACAGACACGAAGTGGACACATTTGCAGGCAGAACTTGGAGGGAATTTATTCTAAAGAACAAGGCAGCTTGTTCTAATAACTCCAAAACACAAGTCATGACATTACCTGCATTAGTTTCCTAATTTAAGGCAGGAAATAACTGTTGTTAGAGAGATGCTTGATCAGAGAAGAGACAAATGGGCTAATTAGGTTAATACTTTTTCTTAAAATGACTTCTCAGCATATGGAGATTTTTATGTCCATTACCTCAGCTAGGAGGCTGACATCAAGCTTCCTGGCTGGCCTCCCCCTCTCTGCCCTCATGCTGCTATCAGAGTGTTTCTGAAGGAACATATGCTTACTGCTAACTGAGCAGGTTTTGTGAAGTAAAAGGGTCATTTATTACTGCTGTCGCTGTGCCACGGAAGGAGCACGCTGGCAATGCAGGATACTGCTTCAAACAGATGCTGGCTAGAAGCAGGGGAGGTGGGAAATCACCACCTCATCTCTCCCCAAACTTCTCTAAGCCTTGCCATGACACCTCAAGACACTTCAGAGCGCAATGGTCTCTGGCTCTCCTCCCTTCCCCATTTACACACCTTTCTGCAAAGAATGGTCCTGTAGCAGAGACTCACATCCACATGAGTAATAGTAGGACCCTAGAAGGGGACATGAGGCTGTGAGATCCTCCCTTTTCCAACCACCAAGAAGTCTAAAGAGAAGTTGATTTGCCAGTGACTCAGTCACTGTCTCCAGACCAAGTCTGCTGGAAGGTTTGGTGGGAGGGAAGGTCAAAGAGCAGGGCTCTTTTCGGGCTCTCAGGACCCAAAGAGGCCACGCATTTGCTGTAGATGGTGATAATTCCATGCAAGGTATGCACACAGATCCATGTTCTGCATTTGTCTGCAGTGAGGCACGTTCCTGGGAAGGGTTTAATGTCCCATCTGCACGTACTTCCCACGTGCTCATACCCTTCCTCAGCTGAAGGACTGTACTGGCCAAAGCACTGGTTTATATCATCAACTGAAAGGCCTTGGCTTCTCCATATGTTTTTCCAATGAGACCAACACAGAGCAATTCCTCTTAGCATCAACCCTATCATCGAATTTGATTACCTGCTGGTTTAATTTGATGAATTGTTAATTTGAATGCGCTGATTTATGGATTCAGTTTTAATAGCAGTCTTTGATAGCTGCTTTATTCCATTCTGGTGGTTTAGTGAAATCGTGCTGGATCAGTTTAGCAATATGCCTGCTTCATTTTATATTTATTTGCTCATCTTTTTAATAAAACCTGTAAGTACACAGGACTGGTTATTGTATCAAATCATAACCTGGCTCATAAATCTAAAGCTATGGGCAATTTAAACTAGGCTATTGAAAATCCTGAACTCAAATAAAACACAACAGAAGCTGGGAAGTCATACAAGCCTACCACCGTCCTTCTGTCTTTCCATATATACTTCATCCTTCCTGCCCCTCCCCAGCAGTTTATGGAGCTGGGAACATGATTTGGTACAGGTCCACATGAGATACATCAACCTCCTCAGGGAGCAGGTGGATGCAAGAATGTTTATATAGCATGCAGCTGGCCATGTCCTACACCTGGAACTCCATGTCATTCCCCCAGCCACAGGTCCCAGGGACTGCAGTAGCAGGAAGAGCTTACTATGGCAATCCTTGGGTCACTGAAAGAGTGTGGGACATCCCCACACCTGCTGCTGAGCAGAATGGCATGGAGCAGCTGCAGGGGACATCTGCATCTTTAGTTTTGCACTTCCAGCTACCTCAATTTAACTACACCAGGTTTTTAGCACAGCTTGTTCCCTTTGTACATAGACAGGGGAAAGACTGGAAGGAAATAAAAGGCAAGTCCCTGTGTCTTCAGCCTTTTCTAAACAAGACAACTGTGTTTTTCTCTGCTCCTTTTACAAGCAGCAGCTGAATAAATATGAGCCCTAGTATAGCGATTACTTCATGGACAGATGATGATACTGGAAGGATTGCCAGGAAGGAACCTGAAACACAGAGGGCTCTCCAAAAAAACTTGTATTCCAAGAGGTCTCTCCTCAGACCTGCACAACCATGAAGCTCTGTGTAACTTTATGGGAAATGCTACACTTTGTAGCCATTCATTACTAGGACAAACCACAGTGCTCCCTCACAATCACGTTACCACAGGTGATAATCCACTGCAGCCATTTCTACAGACAGGCACACCCACAATTCTTATTTCCATTTTTGATTTATTTCTACTTGAGATGAGCTGGATCTCTCATTAGCATGTATCTAGGAATCCTCCCTTTAGCCACAAGTGTTGCACCAACACTGTGCCATGTCACAAGAGTCCCTGGGCTGTTGTTCAGGGCAGGAACCGGGGCAGCCTTGTGGGGACCTGAAGTCAGTGCAGAGACATCAGGTTCCCTCATCTCCTCAGAGCCACTTGCAACCCACATAACAATGAACCCTCTTGCTCACATGTACCAACTATGGGTACCTGGGCCCCACTGATACAACCTGAGGCAAAGTACAGGTCTACAAATAACACTGCAGAGTTCTGTCAACCACAGGTAAAGCAGTGGAGAACACAACTCCCAGGATAGGGGGAGACATCTGAATTGGTGACAGTTGTTTCTTCCCAGTTGAGAACAAATCCCTTTTTGCTCCATATTTAGGGGAAACCTCCCTTTTAGTCTGCTTGGTGGGTTTCCAAAGAGCCCTGAAGTTAATCAGGCCTGCTCATTTCCCTCTTACCCCACCAGAATCCTGAACTTCCTTTTTGTAATAGTAGGCTTTAAAATAATTAGACACAATGCCCTAGAAAGCAGAGAAGATATTCCTGTGTGCTCGAGTGCTTTAAGAGTGTAAAACTCACCCCATGCTGATGGATGTGGTACGATGAACCTAGAGGCATGATGGAAAAAGTAAATGGCAGATCCCAAAATGCAGGGGTGGAGTGGAAGAATGGGAAATGGTGACTTGATTTGCCAAAGTGTTTCTGTTAAAGAATACTAATCTTTTCAGACAATCCATGAAAAGGCCCTGTAGCAATATCATATTAAATTAATAGAGTCTCGTCATTATGGTAACCTCAGCTCAGTTTTATAAGATGTATGGTGTCATCAAAACCAAAGAAGAGTCCCCAGATAATTCTGCTCCTATAGCGATTGCTACTGAATGGCACTGAAGTGACAATTGTTAGCTACACAGCATTCTGGGTGCCTCTGTCTCTAATGGGGCATTCTGCCTGTAGTGCAGATGTCCAGCTGGAGCTTCATAAGCTGTGCCATGCAGTCTGGGAACCATAATCCTCCCCACCATCAGAAAACACACAATTATGAGCTACCACATAGAGCCTGATTACCAGTTAAGTGGACAGCCAGCTATGTGGACAGGCTCTGGTACCTGCTGCACTACTCCCACTCCATGTCGTGGCACCCAAGCCATGTAGCTATCATATGCCTCAGGGGGTGGGAAAGGGGTTTTTGCCTAGATCTTAGCCCCAAACCAGGAAAATTATCACTCCAAACCAGCTAAGGCAGTGACAGGCACAGAAGTTATATGTAAGTTACAGAAAACAAACTAAGCAGTCCTAGACTTCATACAACTAAGCCTTTATCTTCTCATTCATGGGACTTCACTCTCATTCTTCAGTTCAACATAAATTGTCCACGTCCCTTTCCACCTCCCCTCTCCTCACAGACCACAGGAAATCTGAATAACGGGAGCATGTGCCGGTGGTTTTCATTAGTAACACTGAAAGGTAAATCAGCAATCTCAGTGGGCTAGATGGCAGATTAAATACCCAACAGTAAAAAAACCAAGCAGTGAATGAGCAGAGTTTGATATAGCTACTGCAGAACAGATATCTCTTGGCCAGGCACCTCTTCCACTAAGCCACATGTGAGACAAGCAAAGCTACCAAAACCCTTCTGTAAGATTTCCTGCCTCTGCCACATTTGTAGCCAGACAGAAGTGTCCAGATAATTATCATACTGCAATCTGCTCCTGAAGGATTCCAACCTGAATTGTGACTTCCAGGAATTCAGTCACTACCCACATTATTTGAATTCAGGGGACCAAATTTGACCCTTACATCCAAAGCTCAAAAGAGCCAAGTAGCTGCCCCAGGACCAGAGCACAGAGGTACTTGAGCATTCCCTGCATCTACCAGCCAAAACCAGACATAAAGCAGACTGTCTCCCTGAAAAACCTTCAGATACAGGCTTGAGAGGAAAACAGAGGAGAAAAAACAAAACTTACTATCTCTATACATCCTACTGCACCTCCAGAGAGACACACGATTAGCTGCCATGTATGCAAAGCAACCCCTCCAACAACCACAGGGATGATTAGTACAGGGCACCGTTACAGCTTGATGAGGCTCAGCTGAGCATCAGACATACTGTCTCCAAGCTGCTCATGGCTGCCTTTGATACCATTGCTTCACATAAAGAGCTTTAGTCCCTCCCTAGCATAAGCATAAAAAGAATGGGTCTGAGTTTGGCCAAAATAAATAATCAAGGAGAGTTGTTTAGTGTTTTGCATCATTATCTCTGTCTGCTGCTGCATCTTTGCTGACAGCTTATTTTCAAGCACTGAAATCCAGTTTTGGAGTCTTTCAAGACAGAGCAACACTGGTACTGCTATGGCTGTTTGGTCTTGGAGCTTGGCAGGAAGAAGGAATATATGTGCGAGCCCTGTGGAGGGGGGAGTCACTGTCCTATTTCCAGCCCAGCAAGCTGGCTGCAGCACCATGAACTACCTGCATTCAGGCTTTCCAAAAGCAAGAGCCTTTTTCAGGTCATCTCTCAAATTTTATCAACATCAAAGTATTTCCAGAAGCTGAGGGCAAGCCAGCATTCTCACTGGTTGAAGGAACAAGGCCTTTCTAGCAGTTAAGCCACATCAAAAGGATTCAGGACCCAGCATCTGATCCAGGATGTACAGTGTTGACTTTGCAGGTGCTTCCACACACATATACCAGGCAAACTGCACCTTACTCTCTTAGCAGCGGCCTCCTCCTTGCCACAGGAAAGGCGCCATCAACAGAACCTCACCAGTTCCCAAACCTGGGACATAAAAGCAAACAATACAATTTCTCCCTCCCACCCAGCAGAATCCAGTAATAAAAAACTCAAAACAAAGCAGAACTCACCTTTCACCATGATCTGTCCTGTGCCAGCAGCCAGCAACCTCCCACCGAGACAGCTTTGCTTCTTCTGGCCCCCTCACCCACTCACCCCTCCCACCCCACAGCTGCATCTCCTTACACAGCACCGCCCCACCAGCACCATGGCTTTCACAGTGCTTGACCTTCATCTGCAACGACCCAAAATTCAGCAATCCCCCACAAGCTGGGCTCCTCGTTACCAGCCACACCAGGTGATCTCACTAATGGCGCCCTCTAGCAGACAAGCCCAGCCCTCACACAGGCCTAGCCCAGCTCCGGCGCCTCACGAAGGGAACAGGCCTCGTTTGAGGAAACAGGCCGCCCTCGGCCTGCTCCCCCTTTATCCTTTACCAACAATTGGAAGTCACTGAGCTTCTCAGATGAAAGGTTCTCCTCTAAGTACAAATTATTATTAATGAATTTCCATCTTGGCTCCCTGACAGAAAAATGTACCTTGCAGCGTGTTATCTTTGCAGCCATGCACCCCTGGCACTCACAGATTCCCTCATCTGGCACGTAAGGCACGGAGCCAAGAGCGATGTTCAGAGCAGCCTCTGCGCCCGATCCCTGTGCCTTTGTAACTGCAGCACAGCAAAGCTTAAGAAATGTAAATCCTGGCATTTGACCCAATGTGAGTTTCTCAAATAAATGATATTTCACAGCCCAGTGGTTTCCTCCCTGCTGAGATGATCATTTATGGTGGCTCACTCAGAATTGGGCTTTGACGGAATTTTTGGTCAGCAGAAGATAAATTGAAAAATTTCAGTATCTGCCTCTGTCTCTGAAGCTTCAGAAAAATTAAATGCGAAGGCAGGGCTGAGTTTTTCCCTTTTTTTAATTCCCTCTGTTGTCTCTTCAAATACAGCCTGTCTTCCTTGCAAAGCCTGTGTGATTTTGAAGACATGCTCCTGTTCAGCCATGAGTTGCAGGAGTCAAAATCAACGGCCTCTTCTAAGCTTCCTCTGGGTTTAAGGCCTACAAAGAGCAGAGAGAAGCAGAGCACCAATATTTCCAGGAAAGCAAGCAAGCCCCTCTGCAGATCCACCAGCCCAGACCAAGGCAGTAAGTAACCACAGCAGCTGGAGACCCTCTCTCTGTTTTGTCCAACATCCTGAGGAGCCAGGCTGGCCCGGGGTTAGTAAAGGAAATGTCAGGACACATTAAGCAGTTCCTGCTGCTGAGGAAGAAAGCAGGCTGTGCCAGCAGAGGCAGGCATTGCTGCATCCCACCCTAGTCTCCAGAGCACTCCTGGTAGCCTTATCCTATGGCTTCTACTTTCACCGCAGGGGCAAACAACCACCTCATCCTGGGGAGCACACAAATTCAGTTCTATCGTGTGGCAAAGCAGCTTTAAAACTCTTCCTAAGCAAGCAGGGACTTCTGATATACATTAAATTAAAAGTCCAGGCTCCTGGCTGCTGTCAAGTAACATGGCTCTACCAGATGGCTTCAGTGGAGACACACAGGTTTGCAGCAGGTGTGGATCTCAACAGAAATGCTGTGGTTGAAGCAGGACCTTGGGGACTGGAGAGGCTTCTGGATTCCTCCCCCACCTGTGCTAAACACATCATGCTCTGCCTGAAAATATTTTCCATGTTTCAACTACTATCACATACAGAACCTGGAGCAGTGGTTCTTCTCCTTCACTATAGTACGATGTCAGAGTGGGATAGGTAGTACGTCAGGGCTCTTCCTCTTACAGCTTTAAAAACCCACTGTGCTGCCAAGGTGGAGGTTAGCTGAAGTCCGTTAGCTGATAACTCAGGAACTAAAAGACATCAATAACAGGCATGTGTTAGTAAAAATACCAGCAGATAGAACAATTTTATCAGCTACAGGGGGGTTATGTTGACACTTAGTTTGCTTTGAGAGTGTGGCTGCACCGACTGTCTGAGTCCTGCAGCACTTAAACTGCTGCTTAAGACTCTCCCTTTGGCTATACATGTGCTCATGTCAGCAGTTGTATGTGGTTATCAGCGTTTGCAAAGTGGTTATTATGGTACAGACAAGATAAAGAGTCAGAACTGTAACAAATGCCCATGGTACCTGCAGTGTGTATAAAATGCCACATGGACTTGTGAATGGCAGGTGTCCAACCCAGTGTTACAGCTGCAGCCAGTGGACCTGAGGTGTGCAAGCCTCTGAAACCACCCACTTTGGAGAGACTCTACAGAGACTATTTTGTCTAGTTTAAATATAATGACAAAATACTATTGCTGAGAACTGACACATGACTAATTGTCAGTGAATTCTTCCTCCCAAGGAGGCCTCACAAGGAAAATCACTGTATACATCACGGTATATTAATTTTTCCAAACGGCAGTTACTTCATACAAATTACCTAAGTCTGAATCTACAGACAACAGAGAGCTATACATGCAGTCAATAAACAAAAAGCAACAAATGGTGATTATTTCAGTGAATACTGAAACAATGACTAAGCTATAATTTTCCTATTCATAACAGAAGAGCTCTGCTCCTCTTTGGGAACATTGAATCTAATCTGAGTTGCATTAATACTGTGTCTTTCAACAAAAATTTGCATCACTGTTTTTGAAGAGGAATTGCAAAATATTTTCTCATGGGAAACTTTGATTCCCTCCCCCTCCTTTTAATTTCAATGAAGACACGCTTTTCTTTCTTGAAAAAAGCACTTCAGCTTCTGGAGAGGAGGTGAATGAGGAATAATGTTTTCATTTACTGTGGAATACTTTTCCTGGCTAATGCAGTGAGATAGCAAGACCAAGAAAACATGCATGTGCCACCAAGAAAATACAGAGCAAGATGAATCCTCCTCACTAGGTTTTCTTTCAGTAGCCAGATGTTTATGTTAGGTGGAGATATTCCTTTCTAATCCTATAAAGCCTCACCTGCCAAAAGCAAAGTCAGGGTGCAAGGACTAGAAACAGTGTTTTAGTAATTATCCTTTTTCTCTCCAGCCAGTGTTGTACCAGTATGCCAGAGAGCACTGGGATACTGGGCATGCCATCCTTCATGTGCCGTAACAGGGGCTGTTCAGCACAGTAACAGTCTTCTTAAAAATACACTTTGAACAATCATATTCTCTGCCACCATGGTGCATTATGTTTGCTCCATACTATCTTTCCTGCACCTCTGCTGCTGTATTTTGCAGCTCTGTGCTGTAAATGTCTTTTTCACCTGAGAGACACCTGCATTTTCCCAGGAAGATGTACTGATCCCCAAGGTGTGGCTGATGCATCACTGTGCTTAGCTTGTAAAGTAGCTTGGGGTCCTTTGGGATACAGGGTGCTTTGTATATGTCAGTTGTGATTCAGTGAAACTTGCTTCCATCTGAACCTACTGTATCAATCAGAGAAGCAACGTAATTAATTATGACTGGGCTGCATGAAAGTTGCACACATCAGAAGCAAGAGTCTGGGAGTTGCTCGTGCTGATGGTAGGCATGAAGATGAACAAGATGAATAGTGACACTGCCATGAACTGTGCCTGACTGCTGTCTTCTCCTGCCATCCATCACCATCACCACATGTTGGGTGGGAAGGCGAAGCGGTTCATGAAAGAAGGGTCAGAGCAGTGAAAAACCTTCGTACATCTCTATCCTCCTCCTCTCTCCAGAAAGCAGCTTAAACTCTTGTTTCAGCTGTTAGGCAACGGATGCAGTACTTCCCCACAGAAGGAGACCCCTCCCCTCAGAAAAGAGGTTAATTTGTCAAGCCATGTAAAGCATTTTAATTACAATTTGTGTAACATGTATAAATAAATATTACATTCTTTCAGTCTACAATGCATACTAGGCATATCTTGTTAAAACGTCCATCTATGTTACTGGGTGGCAGGATTGATTTTGTCCAAGTAAAAAAAACCCAAACTACTGAGTTTAGTAATAAAAAAGAAACCAACCCAAACAACAAAACACAAAACATGGTAAAGACAGGACAACGCAAGTGCTTCTGGCTAACAGTCAGGACATAATACTTCTTTCCAAAAGGCTGGATATACCATCTTCCTTTCAGTTACAGAAGGGTTTGGATGACAGTGGTTTTCCTCATTGTATAGACTTTGATCTGTGTCCTCCATAGGTGTAAACTGGCACTGAGACAACACAGTTCTGCCAGCTTACTCAACACACCTACGACTCTGGTTTGTATTTGCTTCAGATTTATTACTGGGTTTGTATTTGTTTATTCAAAATATCAGCTTTATAATCTAGTCTTAAATTTTCAGTCTCAGCTGGTCCAATGGCAAAAAAAAAAAAAAATAAAATCTATAAAATAGCTCCAGATATTTGTTGATGTTGATCTTGCTTCAGCAATATTTCCCTCCCTTCCAACCGTCTGTCCAGAGGCCAGCTCTCCTAGTACAAGGAAATAAAAGTTTGGGGACAATTGGTGTCTTTCTGTCCATTCTTCTTCTAGCTTTCAGAGCCTGATGAGAGTTGGTGACATGAGAATAAACAGAAAATTACAGAACAAAATTATGAACTCATGGACTTGGCAAAAATCCAAAATCCGGGCTGTACATATTTGGCCTGTTGATGGTCTCAGCGGGGCACTCCCCTCGGTTGTGACTTCTAAAAGCTAACGTAAAACAGCACCTTCTTCCCTTGGTGAAACATGGGAACTTTGGTTGTGGAAGTTTAAAATAAACAACTAAACAATCTAAACCTGAAAGTAAAATGAATACTTCTTCCATACAGAACATTTTTCTAGCTAGGGTGAAACAACGGAGGCTTAGGCTTTCAGAAGACACCACATGGAAATTATTAGCAATACTTATCCCCTGAATTCTTTAAATAACAGGAGATTATTTATAGCTAACTTAGAAACAAAACAATCTTGGTCCACTATGAACTCAGTGAATTGAAGATTTTCCTGTTTTCAAGATATTGAAATGAAAAATACAAGAGGGAAAATGACTCTGTTTCAACTTACAAGACAAAAAGAAAAGTAAAAATAAAACCACCAGGTAATTTCTTCCTCCTTCACGTGTAATGCCAGAGACACATCTTCACTTCAAATGAAGGAATAAAAAGAAACAGCCTGAGTAACAATCTAAAAAGTCTCCTTGTGGGTCATATGTCCATAACCGTGATGTTTTAGTAGAAATGCAGTCAAGTTATTGTTTGTCTCTTGCTTATTGTTTTCATGCTCCTATATTCTCTCTTTTTTCTCTTTACAAATATTTTTGGTACTTTGAAACATTACTATTATTGTTTGTATGACCCATAAAACAAATTTTCACAACCTCATCTTGCCCAGTTCATCATACTGGTCATACTATTTCCTTGTTCCCTTCTGCTATTTATATTCCACTTCCTAAATCCACGAGTAGCAGAATAACCACTGGAAAAACAAACCAAAGTGAAACCCAAAAACAAACCATGGACAGTTTGGCAAATTTCTTTCCCTGATTATAAAAACTGCCTCATCATTTCTCCTGGTGATTCCTTCCCCTCCCCTTCCTCTCTCCCAATATAGAGTGTAGAACTGAAGGCATCAAGGTGTGGTTAAACCCAAAAAATACCAGCGAGGAGCTACACTTTATCTTTGAACTTTTCCATGTAGTTTCGTATCTCTTTGGAGTCCCCCAGGTCCATATCCTGGCACACCCACTTAATGTCATCGTCATTGCTACTTAGGATTGAGTTGACAGTAGGACAACCGTCGTCGGGTGGGATGGTAGTGAATGTTGTAAATTTTACCCGCTTCCGTTTGGATGTTGGTGAATGTAAAGGGTCAGATTTCTGTTCCTTGCCGAGCTTGCCCCCTGAGTCAGCACACCTGTGAACTTGGCTCTGAATGTTCTTCTGAGCACTGCCGTTGAGGAGCTGGTTGCTCTCCTCGCAACCCGAGCCTCGGTCGATAATTGTTGTGTGCTCATCCTGCTGAGGTGATGGATCTGCTGTGTTTTCCAGCAGTTCTGCTTCATTTCCCAGCCAGACCCAGTCATGGGAATGGGTCATGGTGGTCTGTCCTTCCACCAGAACCTGCTTGTGACGGTACTTCAGTGCAAATGTTGCACAGTTTATTAGGAAGACTAGAATTGCCAGGCAGAAGACTCCTAGCAGAGCATACATCCCGATCTCCAAATCGCTAAGGCCCCTAGGTGTCTGCACCAGGTCATTTTCCTCCATGCCCGCGTTGCCTTTTGGGAGGTCTACTTGAGCAGGGAAGTTGGTGAAGTCTATAGGGATGTTCTGCAGCTGGCTGTCATCCGAGAGTTTGCCACCATCCAGCCTGTTGTTTTTAAGAACTTTGTTCTTTATTACGGACTTTGCTGTGGTGCTGACTTTCCTGATGGCACCTTCCTCTCGCTCTGCCGAAGAGCTACCATAGTACCTTCCATCCTGGCCATACCGTTCCTGATCTGAGACTTTGTGCCGCCGATCACTAGCGTGGTTTTCAATCTCATCAGCATCATAATCTCCACCTGTATCAGAATCTGCATCATTCTGGCCAAACTTCACTTTGATGTTACCGTTCCCCACAGCCAGGACACTTTTCCTCTTGGACTTCTGGCAGGCTTCAGAAATCATCATGTCCACCTTGATTAGTGTGCCCTGACCTTCACCTTCTGCTACCACAACGGGCCATTTTAGGGCAGCGTTCTGGTGGATCGACACAACAGCTTCGTCTAACGATACAGCAGACAGGGAGAAGTCCTTAGAGTCATAAATGTCCAGCGGAGTAACAGAGCTGTCACTGAACTGAATCCAGGTGCTTACTACAGCTTCCTGAAAGGAGAGGGAGATGGTTAAAGACAGGGCCTTAAATAAACCAGCACAACCCATTGCAGCTCATCAATCTCTCAGCTCTGAACGGCAGCTGGAGGAAATGGAAGACAATGGCTCTGCACAGCATTTAAAGCAAACCAAGCTTCAACTGATGGGGCAGAAAATTGGTCACATTTTTCACTAAAGGTTCCAGTGTTATCCTTCCTGCAAATGTTTTGCAAAAGAACATATGAAATAATTGATGTGAGATGTCCTAATACCAAAGTACCCATTAACAAGCTACAATTTACATGATTTATAAAGAAAGTCATTCCTGTCATACAAAGGCTGAAAGAGACAAACCAGAAAAATTACTAGAGGCACTTGACAGAACACTTATTTTCCTCATGTTCCCCATGCAAGGATGTCACAGGGAGCTGTCAAATTAAGCAAGGCATAAATATCTTAGCAGGAATAAGGAGCTACCACAATATCTTGGAAATGGCTGGAGCACAAGATTCACCTGAAAGAAAAAGACTCATGGAACAATTGCCATTTTTCTGGAGAAAGGTTTGTTTGAAGCAAAACACACTTAATCCTTGAGATAATTAAAAAGTCCACTGTATTTCTGTATCAAGGAGAGGAGCATGGGGATACTGGTATGATCTCTATGATAAAAATACAAATGGCCTGGATTTAATTGGACTGTCTTTGTTCTCTGCAGGTAGCACTGTTGGAAAGTCATCATTAGAAGCAAACACAAAGCTAGAGGTCAGCTCTTTGCCATTTGAAATCCCATCCAGATGATACAGATATTTACTTCTCCACGTCTCAGTAGCTTTCTTTGCAGGAGATTTCGTTATTTTTTCATTTGCTCTGTGTCTTGCCTGTTTAGGCAGGAGTACAACTTCACACAAAACTCCAGTTCTTTTCTTCCCAGATTCAAACCTCAGATGGCCCTAACAACTTTACACTTGGGTACATCAGAACAACTGTGCTGAAAATCACCACTGGGGGAAAGCCATTGCCACCCTGTTAACGTCCAGTCATAACCCAAATTTACAACCTAATACAGTTTTCAATTGGCCACAATTTGTTACGCTCTGGTTAGAAACAGAGGGAATTGGTACCCTTCTAGTTGGATTTAAAACTTTTCAATGAAAACAGCAAGGGGCATTTAGCTGTGCAGAAGGTTGGACTACACTGAATATTTGATTTCCAAAATGCTATCAGCAAGTTCTTGAGGGACTGAAAGGAAAAATAAGTTGTAGCTCAACTGGAAAGGAGGCAAAGTTTTGGGGGATTCAAATGCACTTCAAACAGCTGAAACAGAGCCAGCGTAGCTCACAAGCTGGGAAGGGTGAGCTGTATAAGGAAATTAAACCAGCTGATCTTTCATTAGAGAAACTACACTGAAATGGCTGAACAGACAGGAACATAAACCTGCAGGGCACAGCTTAAATTTATATCATAGATATCTACGGCAGAGAAAACACAGTCATGGGAACATAAAGAATCCTTTTCATTATTTTTTTTCAGTAGATATATGTAGAGAGAAAAAGATGCATCCTCACTGGCAATTCAACACCCTCTTGCCTCCCTAAGACACAAGGACAGCATCACAAACCACTGGGGTGGTGTGGAAGATACCTTTACTTTTCATCAACCTATGGAAGGCAGAAACACCAGCATCATTTCAAGCAGCTATCACAACAGGCTTGACATTGTCTGCCAGAGGTGTTGTCTTTTGGACAGCAGAATGAGGAAATAAGGGCAGAATTTTGTACAGCTACGGTTGGAAATTATGAGACCTGTGCCTCCTCCCAGTTCTGCTGAGGAATTCCATAGTTCCACATCTCTACAAAGGATTTACATTACTAAATCCTACGTGCATTCCTTAATAGCCAAACACAGCATACCTGGTGTTACAGAGCCAAAGATCTGATTATGCCCTTCCTATGAAAGTAGATTTTATTGGTGGTAGGACAGCACCTTTGAGGGACCTGGGGTCTCCATCCAGACACTGGGAGAGGAACAATTATGAGGAGACACACATCCTTCTTTCCTGTCTTCTTCAAAGCTATTTTGACTCCTTTCTGCTTTAACAGCCCTCAGAAACCTTTCTGATTAAGAGGTAGCCAGCATGGAAAAATTCAGCCCGAGTGGCTAGAATTTGACGAAGTTGTAAGCAACTTCAAAACAACTTTTATTCTTTCCACTATTTCTCCACTATTCTGCATTCCTGGTTTTATGAAGCAAAGCTAGAGAAAAATGAAATGGCAGGCAGATGAAAGTTGCAGGCACATATTTGATTTACTACAGGTAACAGAGGTGTGCAATAGCTTAGGCATTATTCTCAACCAGCATTGATGTTTTTTTTATTTCCAAGAGATCCTTTTTTTTTATAGGAAGAAGGAATTTTTTTCACAATACAATATTGTCATGCTTATACTATGGACAGTATTAATTAAAAGGGAAGGAAAACAAATGAGAAAAAAGGGATAGAATCTCAAATCCTGCCAAAGTATCAGCCCAAATATTCTAATCAGCAAGAGTTCATCTCCTCTCATTCACATCATTAAAGGAAAGCTGAAGGCAGGGGAAGGAAGTGAATTTCCCAAATCATTATAAATTCTGAAAAGCTAAAAAGAAAAAAGAAGTGATTTAGTACCATGTCCTTCAAAGAGCTGTTTCTGCAAATCCTATGTACTGCATCGATAAATCCCCTCCAAATCTCTGACAAGGTCCTCCAATTACTACCAGCAGATGAAGATGGATTGGAGCCTTCATACCTGCAAAGTTGCTGCCCCTAGTTTGATGCCCTCAACACTGAGGTGACAAATGCTTGTGTTCATTAATTATCAAGCATAAACAAATAGCTTGAGGGATTATCTGGCTCTCCAGTCTTTCTTTCCTGCACCTTCCATCTCTCTTGCACATATGCAGGTGTGCACACACACACACACACACACACACTCAGTTGCACTCCCAGAACAAATGAACCACAGCTACACATCAGTGCCAGTCTCTCCCACAGAACAGGATGATTCATTCTGTGACTGTGATGATGTGAAGTGAGTCAGATAATGTAAATTAGATCATGTTAATGACAGTAAAATCCAGTCCAGAGGAGATGAAGAAGCTGCCTCCCACAACCCCTGTTGATTATCAAATACCATGCTTTCCCTAAGCACATGAAAAACTTTCTTTATCAAGACACATTTTGTCTACCTTTTCCCTTGTGCCTTTGCTGTTCTCCCCCATCCCAGGTATAATTTTACACCAGATCAGCAAGTTGGCCAGTTCTTGATCTGCTGCAGTTCTGCCACCTTTTCTGGCCTTGAATCACATTGCTGCTTATCAGTCTTAAGGTGCCCCCTGATAAATATTCCTGCATAAACTTGTATTTTTTGCTTTTTTTTTAGCAGTTTTATCTCCTTTGTTATGTTTCAATGGGTAAAACAAAGGGGAATTTACTAGGGTACAGAAGTAACATGACACTAATGGAAACCAACAGTCCCTGAGGAACTGTGTGTTGCCTGTCCTGGAATACTTCAAATCCTGCTGTATGACTCACCACAAACACTATTGTTTGCTGGCCATGTCTGTTCCACCTAGATAAAACAAGGAGGCTCACGCTCCAAGAGGCAACCTGAATGCAAGAAGCAGAGCTGGTTTGGAAGCTCAGCAGAAAGCCCATCATGCAGACATCTGATGAGTCCCACTGTGCTGGGACTCACATGAGTTGCCTGTGAAAATCTGGGAGCCACAGTGGTTATTATTATTTTGCCCTCTAAAGCACCACCCGGCGTTTGAAAGGCTGCATATCTTAGGATATTCCACTGAGCCCATCTGTAGCATCACAGCCCGTGATTACAAAGTGTCCTTCAGTACCTCTTCAAAAGAGCTGGGGTCAGCTTGATACCAGGGCAGGCTATCTTGTGTTTTTCAAGCAGAAAACAGGGGAGTAAAATGTGTAGGACTGCTTGTATTTTAGAGAATTTTGCTGCTTAGAAACACCAATGTGAAGACTGATCAGTATAGTTGATTTTAGTTCATGCTCAGAATAAAGAGCCCTTTTAATGGTCTCTATTCACTAAAGCACAAATAAACATATTTGTGGATAAACCCTTCATGTCTGGGGTCAGCTGCAATAGCCCTGGAGTGAAGCAGGACACCAAAGGAAAGGAACATGTGGCTGGAAGGCATCGCAGAACACAAATACATCCCTCCCTCAAGTAGAGGCAAGGGAATACTGTTCTCAGCAGCTCCTATTAGACCAGCTCTGATTGTTCTATCTGGGGACTTGAATGCTGAAATGGGTTTCCCTAGCAATTTTATCACATGAAATATCAAAGTATTACATGTGCATTTATTTTAAGCCTGTAGCTTGTGTTGTAAAAATTGGGCTTGATTGTTATGATGTGTAAATGAAAGGCAACCAAGACTCAGATCTTAATTCAAACCATGCATTTCCCTACTGTGTATTTCTTTCTCTCCTTTTGTCCAATCTGCTAATGTGACATTCCTTTCCAGTGGGAATTTGCTTGTATTTTGCATGGGAAGAATTCAGATTCTTATCTAACAATGCTGCCTTTCTCCCTTTCCCATGCTGCTTAATTCCTTTGTCATACTTGTGAGCCACTAGGTTGCTCTGTCAGCGTAAAGAAGATATAAATACAGTTTAAGTCTAATTTATATTGCCAGAATGGGGTAATTAATCCATACCATAAAAATACTCCCAATGTCTGTTAGTTAACTGTAGGATGTGAGTGAATTCCCATAACTAGTGTACATGAGGCACATGAGTTAAAACAGGACAGTATTGTGTGAATCCAAAGGGAAGGGACATGCAGGCAACTCTAGCTTGTGGCTCTGATTTAGGTGGAGCTGAGAATCCTCACCTTCTGTCAGAGTGACACTCACTGAGGTTATGGATGATCTCATAGTGTTGGGTCTTGTCACTGGCTCAAGAGGAGCTACACATGTGAAAGAGAATAACTTGGCCTTTAGAAAATGCCCTTTTTTCCCCTAAGAAAATGTCTGCACTGAGAGATATTAACACACACAGCTGTTTATCCAAGGCTTTCTTTTTTCTTTTATTTTATCCACTCTCCCATTTCAGTTCATTAGACCACATGCAATACCCTACAGTGATGAGAAGCTGTGATATAACTGTGAGTTTCCCCGTAGAGCCAGATGAAATTTAAGAGCCCTTGAAGCTCACTCAGATCAGAAACACTGTAGGTTTTCTTTTATTTACATTTTGGAAAGGCTTTTAAGATAGCAGTGTTGATTTTAACAACCACCAGCAAGCCAAATGGAACAGCTTTCCTACCTGAGCAGATGGCCACTAAAAATAGACCGCTCTCAGCTACAGTTTCCAAATTTTCAGAAGATACTTCAACTTAGATATTTAAAAGTTGGTCAGCTTGCATTTAGTTTTAGGCATCTAAATTATCGATCTACTTTTCAGTGCCAATGAGCTCCCCGTTGATTTAAAAATAAAAAGGGAAGCAAGAGCTCAGCATCCCTCAAGGTCACCTCAGGAAATAAGTTGCCCAACTACAGATAAAGATATACAACTTAAGGCATCCAAGATTAACAAATAAATTTAAAAAAATACTGTTTCCTCTTTAGACTGCTCAGTATTTAGAGAAATTGCTGGTGTTTCATGACTTGGTGGTTTTGGCTGCTTTGCATTACTTACACAGACATGGTGCAGTCATTATAATTAAGGAACTAATCTAGTCATTATATTCCTTGAAGGAAAGTAACAGCAAAACTACTAAATTCTTTCCTACAATACTGAATGATCTGTAATGGCACAATGTGTATAACACTTTATGCTATACAGATGTACTGTTTAATCTGCTAGGGACAATATTGTGCCTGCCAGAGTACCAGTTACCCAAGGACATTTGCTAATCTAGGTTGAAACTTGGCAATTGAAGGTGCTAAAGTAGAGCCAAGGAAAACATTTGACTAAGAACACATTGGCTTTTTTTTTTCTCCATACAGCAATGCTGAGACATACAAAATCATTCCTGAGAAAAAGAAAACCTTCAACTATCTTAACTGTTACTTTGTTTTTCAGTTGCACCAGTAAGGTTTCCCTGGGCCTTTTTCTAAACTTTTTTTTTCAGAGGATAAGACACTTAAGTCATCAAGTCCTTGCAACAGTCAAGTATATGCTTAGTTCTGGAATGTCCCCTTGGAAAAAACCCTCTTTCAAAAGGGTTTGACTTTCAGAAAACACTCAGCACTTCCCTTCTGAAATTCCACCTCAGTAAGGGTCTCAGCTGATATGTTCCAAATTATGAGTTACTTCTTGAAAAATTTAGCCACAAACTTTCCTACATTTGCATTTACTTCTTCTGAGGGCAAGCAACTTAACTATCTTCCCTTCAAACTCTAAATGAAAAGATGCCTGTGACTCTGCAGGAGTCAGTGTATTTTGAAGTCTGAACCCTACTCCTGTCTTATTTTTTTGGTGATGCAGATGCAAAGCTGAGAAGTTGGCTATATCTGTTCCACCTTTCCAGATTCACAAGCCCTTTGATCAGCAAAGCCATGATTCTTACAATGAAGCCGCAGGACAAAAGGTGCTCTGTCCTACCTAACTGAATTGTGTTTGGCATGTTGTAGCTTCTGCTTTTACAGTCTTTGAAGACAATAGTCAGACATGGTTTCTAAGCCCTGGAGAAGGGTATAAATGGGTAAATTATGTAAGATTTGTATGTTTACAGGATGCAGTAAATGGAACAGATGGGCAGCATGTCCTTCTACTTTAGACATTTTCCTGTCACTAAGTTATAAAACAATCTAAATAATTTTTATGTTCCAGAAAATTAGGTAGCAATAATCATGAAAATGGGCCATAAAACTTGACTTGAGATCTCTCCCTGTCTATGTGAGATTAAATACTACTCCTGTGAGAGGAGTAGCTGTGGACAAAGTTAATTGCATGGTCCCTCGTCCCACTCTTCAAATCGACTGACTGAAAGAGCAATGAATATACAGCTTGTCCCACTGTGACTGGCCCTTGTTTTTAATCTGTTCCAAAGCCACTGTTTGCCTTGATCTGGTGATGTTCTCCAATCTTCTTTTCCATACGGGGTGTGATCTGAAACATGGTGCTTGAAAGACTTCCTTTACAGAGATGGGAATTTATGGGCTTAAATGAAGTAGGATCAGCACATGAACTGAATGAACCCCCCAAAATACATCTCAAAAATTAAAAGGAAAGAGGAGCCTGGAAGTCTGCCATGATTCCAAGAGGGAAAAGAAATGTATTTGGCTATCTTCTGCCTCTATTTGTTAGCTCTTCAAAATGTGAAACTGTTGTGACACACAGAGGTCTGTGCGTTCTGGCATGGCAAACAAGGGCATGCTCACATAGCAGATGAGGATCACTGTCCAAAGACTGCCTGTGTGACAAAAATAACAGTTGCATCTTTTAAAGAAAGGGTATTAAAAATGTAAATTGGTTAAACTTCAGTGCCATCAGGAGTTTTACCACAGATTAAATCCATATTTGAAGGGAAGAAATGAGAAGATAATTCCAGAGTACATCTAGAGGGAAGCAATTGACATGGATGTGTACTACACCTGTACTTTAAAGTCTAAATTTGGTGTGAATTATCTGTACTTCACGTTGATGAAACATTGCCCCATCCCCAAATTCAGCAACAATAAATATGGGATGTACACTACCTGCTTAGGAGTATGAAGCAGCTCTTGGGCAACAGTGGTAGCCACAATAGCCTGACTACTTGCTGCGCTTGGCTGAAGAAAGAGTGAAAGCCCAGCCACCAGCTGGACTCCAAGGTCTGTTATGGTCACTTTGTCATCAAGCACAGTCACTGTCTTCTCTGCCAGGATGGAATCAGAGAGAGGAGACAAAACCTGTGGAGAAACACAAAAGAATCAACTTAGGAAAAGGCCTTAAATAACCTTTCTTAAGGTCATCATCTCATCTTGCCTCCAAAGCTTTGTGCATAGAAATGAAGTGGCAGAGCACGCTGAAAAGGCAGTCTGATTTCATTAGCAGGGTCAGAAAAGCAGTCAGTACAGAGGTCATGGTTGAGAACATTGCATCCAGTACTGAGCAATATACTATCTCAGTTGTGTTATTTGCATCATTTCACTAGAAGTGCTAATTTAAAACTTTCTTTCCCTGTTATTCTGTGTCCCAGCATGGATAAGCCCATCAAATTTACCTCCCAACCATTTTCAGAGGGTGGTTAGCAAACTCTAGGATTTGTCTTTTACTTCTTTGCTTGGAAATTCTCATTTCTCTGTCTTTTCTGTTTCTGATGGGACATCAAAGCATTAGGATATCCTTCCCTCTAATGAAATCAGGAGCTGCACTGCTATCTTTAGGGAGCTAAGGATAGCTAGTTCATGCATATAATGTCTTCTCCACCTTCCCCGTCACATATCTACAGCCTAGAATTCACTCTATGTGCATTGGCTTTAGTAAGGATTCAGTTGGGGTAGAACATAGTGGCCACTTGTGCCTTTCAGGGTTATTAAGCACTTTGTGTTTTGTTTGTTGTGTATCCTGTCGTGTTGTGTGTCTAAAAGTGCTACCTCTCCTAAACATCTCTGAAGGCTTCCAGCTCCTGGCCATACTGCATGCCTTGGGGCACATCTAGCTTGGATCACTGTCGTTGGGTTAATGCTGTGTGTGACTCTGGAAGGTCACAGGAGAGTAACAGCTAACTATGCTCTTTTGAGACAGCAGCACACTGTACTGGATTTACACCCACACACAGGTTCTCTATGGGAATGCCAGAATGTGGCCAGACTACAGTACCTGCATCGTTGTCATTCCTACTTCCCGTCCGATCAAAATCCTGCCTTCCTGGAGCTTGGCAATGTGAGGATCCTCCAGCTTCATAAAGTCCATCACCAGGTCTGTAATGTCAAACTGCCAATCTGAGCCCAGCAGGTAGTTCAGCTGACCCCAAGGGCTAGAATCCTCAGCTACAAATTGTGTGAGGACTCGCACCATGGCATGCTGGTACTGCAGAGTGCATCCTCTTCCTTTCCGCTCATCTTCATCCTCATCATCACTGTCTCTGGTGGGTCTTTTTTCATAAGAAAATGAAGCATATAAGAAATGTTTTCAAGACCAATAGTGAAAACTAACATTGCAGTGTTAATGGAGAGTACCCCCTTAAATAACAGCCCTCCCTTCTGCTTTCTTTGGACCGTTGCTGATTCCAGCTGCCTGGCATGATGAAGGACCATACAAATGGACCATACCACTTCTTCATTTCAGCTGCTACGTTGAAATAACAACTCTCTAAGTGCACCAGAGCACTGCACTGCACTCTGTTGCACAGGACAGGCACACACACAGGAGCAAAACACCCACAAATTTTAAAATCTTTATTATATCTGCAGCTATCTGGTGTGAAGCTGGGATTCCAGTATTGGTGTTCCTCAGGGAAGGATGCTGCAGTTTGGGTGCAGGTGCTGCAGCTGTTCTTGCTGAGACTTAAAATCGACTCCATCCATTTTACACAAACACACATGAAATGTAACAAGTCAGACCCACCTTTTGTTGGAAACAACTGGGACTCGCCAGCCTTTTATTTGGCTGAGTTCTGTGTCCGAAATGTCGATCTGAAGAGGCAGGCGTGGAACCCAGACTGTGATTTGCAGAGGAGCACTCAGATACTGATAGGTGAAGTTCACAAGCGCGTTCACCTTGCCTTTCATTTCTTTGCCATTGACAAAAACATAGTCACATCTGTCAGAAACCTAAAAGGGTGGGGGAAGAGAAAGAAGAAAAGGTGATCACTGTGACAAAACAAGCTCAAAGTGTAACCCTGGCATCTCAAAGGCACAAACAAACAAAACGCTCCCTTCTCTTCATGCATGTTAATGCCAGCCTTTTACAATGGGAGCAGCTGAACACAAACATTCCTCATTGGCTCAGGAGGCATAATTATGCTGGAGATGCCTAAAGACTGGATACTGTTTATGAGGCTGGTGGTTGATTTTCTGTTTGTTATGCAGTGAGCCACTAGCCCATCGCAGCGCTGTGGAATTTATAATGAGCAAGGGTCCTTCACAGCTTGGTCAAGAGGAACCCAACAAACAAAACCAGGTCTCAACAGAGGCAAGCAGGAAATCAAAGGTCAGCCCTGATGAGTGCCTTCATCAGGGAGTGACACTGCTTACAGTCATCAAGACAAAGCTGGCTCTGGAGTGGATTTCATCTACTGAAGAGTAACAGCAGTCTACTCATTTCCTCTGCAATAAACATTATCTGTTTATAAATGTTTACATTTTGATTAAAGCTGTAAAGTATTTCTAAACACTGCAGTACATCTATCATTAACATGTAACTGCTGTCCTGAAATATAAGCAAGCATTATCATCGTCATGTAAGAGTTATATCAGTAATCGCTTCTTTAATCAATGTTGTAATTTACAGACCATTGAGTTTTCTCATTTATTACGTTACTGAGTAGTAGTGATAAAATCACTCCTGAATATATAAATCATTAAGAGGGATGCAGATAGTATGAAGTGACTCCATGTGATAAAGTCATTGTCATATCTATTCCTAAAGGTGTCATAAATGTCTGGGGAAATCCTGCAGCACATTAATCATACATTAAGTGGTGAGCAATGGGAGCTGTTACATTACTAAATGAGCTGGTATGTCTGCAGAAATTAACAGTAAACCCAGCAGATCTCTTCAACTCCTGCTTTTGCTCCCATCCCATCAGAATTCTATTTCATCTCCCATAATGAGTGTCATTAGTGGTGGCAATGCGTCTCTCCACCTGGACATATATTGATATTATCATCTGCCCCCTTTTATCCCACTCCCATTCCCAATATCATTTTATTCAACTGAAGATTATCAGCTGGAAATGCTTATGTCCCCAGGCTAATCAAACAGATGGGGGTCCCTTGTGACCACAGATACAGGAGCTCAACTGTTCCCATTTCAACATACACATCCCATTTGAATCCTCAGTCCTGTTCTAGTACAATAGCTGATGGCAAGATTAGGAAAGGAAACTTCAGAGAACATAATACAAACATTTCTAGGACTCATCCCTTAAGAGGCTAGTGCTGTCACTGTTTAGACTTCTCCCTCAGACCACCTGAGACAGGTTTAAAAGTCTGAAGGTGACAGAAAGTTCCTCATTTTACCCCTATGAATAGCATGCCCTATCCCTATTGTATTAACTCCAGTGCAGTACAGAAGGGGGGTTAGTCCACACTAGGCTGTTTCAGATCTAATCTAAAAGTGATGCACAATATAAACTATAATCCCATGCAGTAATGTGAACTCATTGCTACAAGGGCTGCTCTTCTTTCTATGGTGCCATCACATCAACTTCACCCTGGGAGAGGAAACATCATGAAAGTGTTTCTCATGGAAACAACTACTGCACAGGCAAGCAAGGGCTACATGTCAGGTGTTGCAGTCTTGACACAGAGGCATTTCTGCCTGGAGCTGTACACAGCCACTAGCAGTACTGGGGGCACTCAGCTCCTTGCTTGAGCTGCTGATGTCTCATGCAAGCCTGTTGTCTTGCTGCTGTTTCAGCTGTGTGAAAGCAGAAGTGGCCAGTGGGTGACTCTCCTCTCTCGATGTTTGGCAGTGTTACTGCTGCTCTCCCTGAAGCTGCCCATATCTCTCCACCAGAGATTGAGACCTTGAGAAGTATCTTAGACCAGATACCTAATCCTTAGCTTGCTGAAGTTAAAAGGAATTCACATCTAAATAACAGACCAGGTATGAATGCTACCTACAGCACAACATCCTCAGTGAAGTTCAGGGTACAAGGAAGTCCTAACTGGTACAGACCTTAATTTCTTCCTCTATAACCTCAGGAAAGTCAAGTAAAGTCTTTCTATCCATTTTTCCACACTGGTGTAACCCAGGGAGCCTTGGTCAGGAAAAGTCAGAGAACCACACTGCACCTCGAGCACAGAACAACTGCTAGAGCCAAATGGGAAGCAGTGAGTGTGCCTGGGGAAGAAGACCCCATGTCTGGAACACTTGACAAAGCAGCTTCAGATGCCACCTATAGTTCTTTAGCCCTATCTTCCTTTGATCAGAAGCTTTTGGGAGGCTTGTCAATAAGATTGAACTTAATTCTGCTTGGAGCAGTAGCCATTGCCACCCTGAAACTGGTTCAATCCCATTCATTTCCATGGAGTTCGTCCCAAAGACAAACCAATGAACTTTCTGAGTCAGTCGCACAAGTTGCTTATTTATGCACAGACCAATCTACATCCACATTCTGACAAAAGATTTATGGTAACTTACTCTGTTTCAGCCTGACCAGGTCTGGTCTAGATGTATGACTTAACATTATCTAAAGCCTAATGTTGTCAGCAACAGAACAAATGCAACTGTCAGAGAAAAAACCCACAATAACAATAGTAGCAAAACTGCAATTCCTAAATGGTTCTGGGCTGAGATCCAATCTCCATCTGTATTTGTAAAGCTGTTATATTCCTTCATGTGTATGTGAGAAACGAATGGCCAAACAAATATCTAAGCATCCTAAGGAGGTGGCTGCTGTAGCCACCGCACAGCCTTTAGAATCGCTACAGGGTAGTATTTATTACTGGACATGCATCAGCAACAGTGGCAGGTCTTTATGAGTCGCATTGAGAAAGGCATTACTCTTTTCACCAAGTACAAGCCTTGCTAATGTCCTTACACATGCTCTTTCTTGTGTTCCTGAATTTCTGATAAAAGAGGTAGCACACAGGGAGTACAGGAGGAGCAAAGCTTAGGTTGTACTGTAATACTGTATGCATTCTAACTATTGTGTTTTCAGGTATCCGTTTGAAGCAACACTGATTGCTTCTGACAAAAGACAACAGTCTTCCCAAATAGTGCAATCCAGGGGAAGAAAAGGAGAAAGCATATCAGCATCTAATTCACAATGTGTGTGTGCTCTCCACGTGCACAGGATTAAGGACACTGCTTTTCACCAACCATCAATTAAAGCTATTCCATAGGCTACGACTTCTGTAAGCAACACAGCAGGCAAGCAGAATGAGAGCAAGTGCGTTGGCTTCCCTTGCCTTTATCTCATACATTGTCACTTAAAAACAGAAATAAAAAGGATTTCTCAGTGTTGGAGAACAAATCCATAGGTACTGATTTTACTACAATTCACATCAGCAGCAAGCCACACGTTAAGGTCTGATTCGCTGAGCAGATGCACCTCGCAAAGAAAGGGCAGGGGGTTTGTGGTGCAACCACAGAGCCCCTTATTTCAGATTAACTAGGATGGAAATCACATCACAGTCATCTTGGGTTTGGAGTTATTCAACGCAGACTTGACAAAGCTCCTTTGATCTGTTCTCATATGGGGTTAAAAGAGATGGAAACACAGGATTGGTAGTGACATCCTAAACTGCCATTGCATGGAATGATGGAGGAAGGATAGCAGGGAGATTAAAAAGAGTAATATATTAAACTGGATCATACTAGAACTCAAATTCTTTTTAAATAAAAAGGTATATTTGTTTAGGCATTTTTCACAGATAGAAGTATCTCTCTGTTTTCCTCCAAGGTTTTGCAATGCTCCTGGAGGTCTCTGAGCAGTACAATGACCGGCTCTCATCTGTGAGTCCTACCTACAGAAGTCTAAGGCCGTTTCTGATAGAAGCTGGAGACTCTGTGAACAGTGGTCTGTCTCTCATCTCCTGTAGTATTTATGCTTTTACTATGAAAACCTCTTCCCTCTGAAAGTGCTTTTTATCTTTGGCATCACAAGAACTGAGAGATGATGAAGGGAAAGCCTGCTTAGCCACCACCTTTAAGTGATTGTTTTTTTTCTGTTCTGCGTAGCAGACCAGCAAGAAGTTTTGCATTTTAAAGAGCTTTCTGATGCTATTTCAGCACTTTCTTTCATTATTAAGCTGCGTTCAGCTACTTTCCCCCTTTGTTTTCCTATTTTTCTAACATCTCTTTCCAGATTAAAACCAAAACAAAGAAGCCTCACAGCAAAAGACAGGGCTAAGCACAATTCCCTGGAGGTTTTGTCGTCTTCTTTTTTCTGGCCTTATATTTTTGTGCCCCTTCATAACAATGGCCACTGCCTTTCCCAAAGACCTGGATAGCTTCCCTCTACAACAAATCACATTTTATTGAGCTGACAGAGAAAACTACCTTCTGGAAATCAAGAGGGAGTCACTCCTGAATCACTGGCTATGGCACTGTGTGACTTTGTGATCTGGGGAGTGAAAGGACCTCTCCGCCTTGTAATGAATTTAGTGTCAGCGAATATGAAGGACGTTCTCAGTACTGTTAGCAGGCAAATGCAGAACCTCTGGGTCTTCTTTTGCTTACTCCTTTCATATTAAGGTCTTAATCCCACCATGGCCTCTGTATTGCAAAATTATGAGGAGGGAGCATGAGGTGCTTGAGGTCACCACAAAGGAGATGTGGGACTCCACAGCTATAAAGGGGCTGTAGGAACGTCGGTTTCGCTGGGTTAAACCCTGCTACAGGCTCCAGAGAAATCTTCATTCAATTACTGGGTGAGGCAGATAGTTTACCAGAGACAAATTTCATGTCAAATACAAGCTAAGAATGTCTTTCCAAAGATGGTGAAGTCAAAATGCTGTCTGTTCTGTCTCCTATCTGCTGTACACAGGAGTGGAAAGAGGGACAGTTATAAGACCTAAAAATAAACGAGCAATACTGACTCTGTGAGTCTAGCCTAGTCCAAGCTTGTTCATTCTCCTAGTGGTTTTTCACCTCTGGAGATACCAGTCCAGGCTCTGAAAGACACTTCTAAAGGACAGAAAGAGAAGGTTTTAATATGGCAATCCTGCCAAGCTTATGAACACGGAATATTTTTCAGTCATCAGTCTATTTTTTAGGTAGAAGCCTGTGTGCTTTGCCCTTAATTAAATACCATGAGGTTTAAAAAGTCTCGGAACTTTAAGACTGAACAGAAATGAAGAGATGTGAAAATAGCAGATGTCCTGCTAGTATTCATCAGATTCAGAATCTTGTATTTTGGTGTGTAAACCCATTTGCCCATTTCTGTTCTACTAATGAAAATGTTGCTAAAATATTCAAAGGTTACATAAATGTTTAAATATTTATGAAAGCACTTCTATGAGCAAAACGATGTCTCCAGTATCTCTTACAAGAATCTCAATTACAATGAATAAAGTGTACAGGATAATTAGTAAAGAATAGTGATGTTTAGACTTCTCAAATATATGACACTTCTCAGTGTTGTCGCTTTTACATGCTAGAAGGGCAATTGAAGCTCATGGAGGTTTAGCTTTGTGAACAGAGTAATTCATTCCATTAAGGAATACAGAGCTCCAGAATCATAGAATCACCTGGGTTGGAAGAAAGACCCTTTAGATCATCAAGTCCAACCACAGACTAACCCTGACTAGTTCACCTCTAGATCATATCCTTTTAAGCACTTCATCCACACGCCTTTTAAATACCCCCAGGGATGGTGACTCCAGCACCTCCCCGGGCAGCCTGTTCCAATGCCTGACAACCCTTTCAGTACAGAAATTCTTCCTGATATCAAACCTAAATCTCCCCTGGTGCAATTTTATCTACTGAGTATACTGACACTTACATGATATATAGAAAATATTAGTGAAAATTATCCCACAAGCTTTTTGGACAATCCTTCAGATTATTGCAAATTCATGCTCTTGCTATAATTTTTTAAATAAGATTTTAAAAAAACATCCTCTGTAGAAAGGGAATTGTCCTCTATTAAATTCTAGATTCCAATTAAACACTATGGTTTTATACACAAAGGAAATCCTATGCTACAGGAACATTAGGTGATGGCACCTGCTCCATAAGGAGGATTTCAATGCCAGGCTGCATGATCCCAAATAATCAATAACCTAGTGCTGGCAAATGGAAGCTGTCTCAAAGCCCACACTATTCATTTAATGTTAAACTGTTTAAGTCTGGTAAGAATTAAAGCTTGAGACCTGAGCTCTTCCTTGATCCCTGAGATGATATTTACAGCTTTGTGACATGGTTAGAGCAGCCTTTAAAATGGAAGCATCCATTACAGGAGTTGCTAATTGCTAGAGTGACTTGACTTGCCAGAGCCACCCTTCGTTTGCACTGGCTGCAGCTGGAACTGTGCTCAGTGACATGGAAAGTGAAGCCAAAAGCTCCCCTCACAGAGGGAACATACAGGTAAATACAGTCATGCAGACTCAACACTGGTAAGACTGTCATCTCAATAAATGAAAGGCTTGATTTCTCAGACCATGCGCAAGAATAACCCAGAATTGTTTCTTTAACCAGTTGAGGAATAATTAATCCCATTCAGGAGTAATTACAGTTGTGATGAGGGCACAGGGCAGGTAATACACTTTAATAATTGATTTAAGCCTCATTCTCTCTGGCTTAGAACACCGTGGCTGGCGCATCGGTGTTGCTCTGTGCTTGTAAACAGCTGCCACGTCCCAAAGATGGTTTCAATCCCTGTGACCAGTTCTCAGGCAAAGCCACCTGCATTAATATCATCAGGATCAAGCGCTGAAGAAGAGGAGAAGTCTGTAAAATCAGGGCCATATTTTAGCAGCAATTTGGACTCTCTCTGCTGAGAAGGGTCTGCATGTTCAGTATCAGCAGCCAGATTAGCAAAACTAAGCAGAACCCCCCAAAGCTAGAGAGCATTTCTTAGGGAAAGGGCTGTACATTATCTAATCTCATTACAAAGATTTTGCTGGCAGCTTTGCAGAGCAGAAGCAGTACATTTAACTAGCTGAATATCATTCACTACGACAGAACTGAGAGAGTAAAAGGGGCACAAAATGCCAGCTGAGACTGGAGGGCATCTATTTGCTCCCAAATGACCAGCTTTTGAAGCTGAACTGTAGCTGTGCTGAGCCACAGGAGCTCTCTGCAGCTAGCACTATCACGTAAAACAAAATCTGTCTTGTTTTGTGCACTCTCAAGTCAACTAATTTCTGAAAATGGGACTGAACAGAGAGTTTGGCTCCCACTCAGCAGGGATATGCCAGACTGTATATGCAGCATGGCCCCAAATACCTTGCATGGCAAAGCAGGATCACAGGGTGAACACGGGGCTTTTAATTCCACCTACTAGAGCTGCACATTTGAGAAAATCACAATGTTGTCATGTTCTAACTTAATGTGTATCTACACATTACACGATGTGTAAATTCCACCCATTGTCACAAAAGGAAAGGAGAAGCAAACCTTCATTTCTTCTGACTATATTACTCAAAAAGGTCTGAGGAGTTTTCAGGAGAAAACTGCTTATCTTCCCATCCTATCTACAGCTGTCACTAGCCTAATGTTATTCCTGTCATTTACTTTCCTGGTCTTGATCTTGCAGCTTTGAAGTTGATTTTGAAACACTTTCTGTGGAACTGGAGGCACTGTTATTGCCACTCTGCTTTGGTTTTTCATTTGGGATGCACAGGTTCTCCACACCGACATCACTAACGTGAGCAGCGAGCTGGGTGAAAGCATGAGATGACAAGGCATGAGCTGCCCTCATGTTATGCAATTGCAAGGTATTTACAACTTTTATTGCTGAATTTAAGTATCTCAGACTGTATCAATTTTGGTTTCAATTTCCAGAGGCTGGCTGCTCGGGGAGTGGTGGTATACATTAAGGATATAACATCTTTGTTGAAGGCTCCATGTGTTGCTGGCCTATATGTCATATATGCATCTGACAGAAGTATGTGGTAAAGCTCCTGTTTCTAAAGCTTCTCTGCTGTTTTTCCACTCCAGTGATGTATATTGAACCCAGTTAATCACATGAAAAGTACAGAGGAGGGCAGGAGGGCAAGGAGGTGGACTTTCTGTTTGCAATTCTGTTCAGAATATAACAGGACAGGTAAGATTTACCAGAAGAAAAGCCTACAAAGTCATAGGGCTTCAGAACAGCAAAACAATGGAATTTCCATGGTGTGACTTTCTTTCCTGTTTTTAAAGCATTTCAGTTTCACAGGAATCACAGGAACACATAGTATCAGATGAGACATGAGAGAAACAGGCTGCTGGATTTGGCCACAGGAAGAGACACAGCTTCTGCTTTTGAGGGCTTTCGAGGCCGCACTAGGCCATGGTGAGCAGGAACTCTATTTGCAGTTCATCAACTGCTGAGCATAAACTTGAGAAATGGCATTTGTGTGGCCCTTGGGGGGATCTGCAGTGTGCAGCAGGCGTGGGAGTTATCCCACCCTGGATCTGGGCCTGCTGGTGGTCCCTACAGCCCTGTGCAGAGACACCAGCTCAGCACCCAAACCCAGCAGAGCTGTGTAGGCTCTTAGCACGGTGTCACACAGACCGAGCCTTCAGCTCCAAATTCTGCATGTAACCAAGGGCAGACTTGCAAGCCTGAGAATCCGACTTTTCTAGATTCTTTCCAGAAATTTATACAACTACTTTATTTTTTAGAATGAGAGTACTGCCATGATTTTGCCTGTGTACCTGAAGGAGGCAACAACCCTCCATGAGTAGCTGCCTGCATATTGGAGTGGAGGAGGACAGGCAGTAGCTGCTGTTGTTGAGATTGACCCCTCCATGCTTTCGCTGAATCTCACAGGACTGCCAGAAAACCACAAAAGAGAGCATGACACTGAAGTGACTGCACAGAATATGCCCTGTCTATTATTAGACCACACTGGACTCCTGGAAACCCCGTCCAGCATGACTTTTCATTTCTCCCTTTCTTTTTATAGGGTTGAGTTAGGAATGAGACTTGTTTTAATCAGAAGTTTATCCACCTACTCACTATACAGCATGCTCAGCTCCACAACAGCTTCACCTAGCTAACAGACACCAAATAGAGCTTTATTTGACCTAAGTAAAAAATGAGCGATAAATCAATTGCATTATATTCACTGTAGGAGCTTTTTATTGGAAGTTAGTGTTCTTGGCTCAAAATAGCTGGTAGAAAACAAGCAGCTCTTGCTAGTCAGACCCTTGTTTTGATTTTCTCCTATAACCTACACTAAAAACATAATGTGAAGCCCTAAATCCTCTGAGTGGTGAAGGCTCTGGGATAAAGCCCCATATGAAGAATGTATGTGTATGCTGAGGTGCAGAAATGCAATGCAAGCCTGGATGCTTGCCCTGCAGGAGTTGAAAGGTATAAGGGAAAATGTAACATGCCTGTGACGTGCCAGGGTTTCTAATGGGACAAAATCTTCTAAAACCCTGCCTCCCATTGAAAACAGCATCTGCATTGCACTTCATCACAACCCACCACCTCCCCTACAAAGAGAGGCTGAGGGAGCTGGGCTTGTTCAGCCTGCAGAAGAGAAGGCTGTGGGGGACCTCATTGCAGCCTTCCAGTCCCTGAAGGGAGCAGAGAAACAGGAGGAGAATCAACTTTTTAAAAGAGTAGATAATGGCAGGATAAGGGGGATGGAATGAAGCTGAGGGGAGGAAAGTTTAAACTGGATGTTAGGGGGAAGTTCCTTACAGAGAGAGTGGCGAGGTGCTGGAGAGGGGGTGGATGCCCCATCCCTGGGGCTGTTCAAGGCCAGGTTGGATGGGGCCCTGGGCACCCTTGTGTAGCTCCAGGCCTGAAGGTTGGTGGCCCTGCCTGTGGCAGGGAGGTTGGAGCTCTGTGATCCTTGGGGTCCCTTCCAACCCAGACCAGTCTGTGATTTTATGATTATCCGCCTCCAGATGCTGCTGGTAAGAAAGCATGTGGAAGAAAACCTTAGATGCTATGGGAAGCTTTGTTTAAGGCAGACTTAGCTTTCTGCTGACAGATACTTAAGAGATTCCTCATTTTTGCATTTTGGCAGTACCTGTAATAATGTTTCACTGAACCAAGGACAATTATCTCCAAGCTGTGTTTAGGGCCAGAAGCACTGATTCTGGTTCTGCAATGCTCATCATGTAAAACTTCTGTTTCAATAGGAAAAGGACCAGATCTTTAATTACCCCTGTGGAGAGCCACACACTAGATATTTTAGGTCCTTCCTTAACAATGTCAAGCATTTCCATATCCTTGCACCAGGTAAGGACAGTCACTCCCTGATTCCCATTCATCTTCATACAGGTTTTGACAGACCAATGTATTCTCACACTTTCCTTAATTTAACACTTCACACCCTTCCATCACACCAATGTTTCTGTCATTACCTGTCCCCATCTGACCGCTCCCTGGGTGCCTGTTTTACTCTCTCCTGGTTGCATGTCTGAAAAGCTCCAATGGAGCTCCAATGCTGAGCCCTTGCATTAAGTGGACAAGGTAGCAGAAGCCAGTGTTCCTGCAGGACATTATCCCCAGTCAGCCCATCAGCTGTGGGGAGAAGCTGACCCCTGTTCAGGTCAATATATGTACAGTGCAGGGGCCTCTGCTCTCACTAATGGCACATCAGCCTCACTTACCATGGATAATCACACTTTTCTAGGGAGTACTAATGCAAATAAAGGGAAAGATTATTTCCTTTGCTGGCAGAAGCCTGCTTTTGAATTACAAAGTCAGGCATCCAGCCTTCATACTCAGCAAGTGATCATGTTGTGCCAATACATGGCCACTGATACAAGACAAAGTATCTGCCTATTTAGTACCTAAATAATATGATGAAAAGGCATCCACAGATACAGAATCTTACATGGAAATAGCCATGGTACGATGACAAAACATTACAGCCTGAGGGACTGTCCCCATACAATTAAATTTCAGGGTTGAGCTTTCCTGATGACTTTAATGAGTGCAGAACTGAGGCTTAAGAGTTCAATCCTTAATAGCTGCCTGTAGCTCAGCCACACAGCTTGGAACTGCCTTCAATCTACTGGCAGGACAATGCACAACTCAACTTCCAATGAAAATGCCTATGGATGCAGCTAATGAGTTGTTGCTCTGCCCATCAAAGGGACAACAGAGCTTCTGTATCTAGTTTTAAAACACATCTTAAGTTTTGTGAAGACTGGAAAGTAAGGAAGAACAGAGACATTTCCTTGTTGTTAAATAACTGAAGAGGATGAGGGATAGCTATTTGTGTAAGATTGGGTATGTTAAGACAATAGCAAAGTATCACCTAAGTAATGAAGTGCTGATAATGTTTCCTTAGTAAATAGGGACTTGTGATACAGTTCTAGATACTCAATTTTAAAAATAAATTACTATAATTAGTACACAAATACTTATTTATCTCATAAGAAAAAGTCCATCTGTCAGCCTTTGTATAAGTAAACTGAGACTTTCCTACATCATGTGTCACACAGCATCCAGACTGACCTTTAATCTGAATAGATTCACAAATGATCAGCAGACATTTCATCATGAGTGTGCATCTATTTAGTAAGAATTAATTCCATTTCATGAACTGTTTCCACCACGAATGGGAAAATGCCTGAATCATTTAGGAATCCTAAGTGACTTATTTTATATGAGTATGTTCCCTGATGTAAGCAGTATTCACAGCAAAGCTACTCATGTATGGGAATGATTCCTGGGCCTTTAAACAAGATCTGTAACCTCGACAGGTGTCTGTAAGTCCTATCACTATTGCTTTGAAAGTGTAGATACCAGCAGTAGTACCAGTCTTCCAGCCATTAAGCTAGAGTTCAACCACAGGCCCCCTCTGCCCCCCAGGCAGATTTTCAGCCCCCAGCAGTTCAGTGTTGCTTTGATCTGGGATTTTGTTTCAAGTTCCTGTCATAAGAGAGGGACAGCTGTGACTCTGTCCTGGATTTTAGCTTCTAACAGAAATTCCTAACATTCTTGCAGTGCCCTTTACCTGCAGTTAATGGCTCCCTCGGGCCATCAGTCCCAGTGAAACCAAGAGCCCTCTGTTCATTAACAGCTACCAAGGGACATCTCACAGGACATCCCTACACACTAAGATCTGTGTTTCTGTGTCCAGGGATGCCCACTGACACTGCATTTGTTGATTATTATTATCTGAATCCATGTTTTGATCTGAATCCATCTCAAAGCTGATAATGCCATTTAAAAATGAAAAGAAACTAGTAAATAAGGTCTTTAGCTTATGGCTGTTGCTCAAGGCTAATACACTGATACTAGTATTCAGCTTTTAATTTACCAATTATAAATAACAACAATAGGATAAGAATATAATACCATGTATACAGCATCCCCTTGTGTAACTGGGATAAAAATTAGTCCAAGGATGAAATACAAACCCTCAGTGTTTACAGCAGCTTCTGAAACACATGTAGCACTGAAGCATTGCTGAACTCAGGTTATTTTCATGGCAAAAACATACAAAGTTTGTAAGCACTGTAAAGAGGTATCAATCTGGAGATGTCACGAGGTATTGTAAGTCTCCTGAAACTCTGCTGATCTTCACAGCACAAAACTACATCTGTTCTAGCAACCAAGTGACCCAGGAATCAGGAGCAGTATTTGCTCTTGAGCAAAAAGCACCAGCAAAAGCAGCCACGTTCTGCTTGAATTTCCAGGAGACGAAAAGGAGCCTACACATGCCTCTGCAATTCCTATTAATAGATCCAGATATATGTATCCTATTGGTAAATTCCAGCTTAGCAAAAGGAAAATTTGCCCATTGCTTGAATTTTAGAGCCATAATAAATTTTCTGTCCACTTTTAAAAGGTTGGACCATTGTGTGAAGGTCTAGAGCATTTGAAGACTTTTAAAGTTCATGAAATCAACTGTAAATTTGGAAGTAAAGAGTCCAAACTATGAGACAATAAAAAAGCAAAAGGAGTAGTCAGCAGATTAAGACAGGACACGCACTGTGCACTGAGCTGCCCAGAGACCACACTTCTCACTGGGGAAGCTTTTTACCTGTTACCTGCAGATATGTCTGAGGTTTAGATTTCCCTGGGCTCTGTGACTGAGAATAAGGTAATTGCAGCCAAACTGGGGGCACTGTAAAAATTAACATATAAAATCTTCTATCTGCTGGCCATTCAAATTTAGAAACATTACCTTTAGGCTCTTTACATGAACCATAAGATTGGACACTTACTTATTTGATGACTAAATAATACAAGCCAAGTGCTAATAGGAACCAATCACCTTCAAATTCTGGACCAACTCTATATGTTTGCTTGATTCTATAGTTAGCAGAAATTCCACAGAATCAAAATTGAACAAAAATAATCTGTGTGAACCTCTAAATGATATTATGTCTATTAAATAGCTCTCATCAAGAGATCCTCTTTTTTCTTATTTTGTGGTTGAAATTCTTCTATGGGCTTTCACATCTGTAAATATATTTTGATTCTGCTGTGACAGGGATGCTTGGGAACATGAACTGGTCTGTCATGTCTGTCAGACATGCCCATGTTCTTCTTCAACATACCATGAGCTCTTCCCAACAGATAGAATTTATGATGACTGAACCTTTCTTTTTAAACAGCAAAGTTAGTCCAGGCAAGGTACCCAAACCAGTATTTTACAGAGGAAAACAATATATTCAGAGAATTTAACATAAAAGCTTGATGGGTAATTTCAAAATGAATGAAGGATGAAAGGTCTTTGTGCTCCATGTGAAGCTTTCTGAGTGCTTTTCCAAATCAAAACCGATATGAACACGTCAGTTTGACTTGAACCCAAAGTTGATTTCCCCATGGAAAGAAACATCCTGGAAATTGCAACATTCTAGATGAAAAAAAAACCCCACCAGAAATAAAGAGAGAAACCCTTTTCCCTTTATGATTAGATGATCAACCCTTTTTGTTCAAAGTATTTCACTGAACTCTTTTTTAACTAGCTGTATGTTGCAGAGCAGTTAGCACTCATGTCACAGATGCATTCCTCTTGAGACTCTGCATATATATTTCTAAATACACAGAAGATAGTTCCTCTATTCATCTGAGCAATTTCAAAACATTTCTGAAGAGAAAGGAATTACACCTGAAGAATTCCTCTAGTCGATTCCAATAAACACTGTGTGTTAGCCTCCAGTCATTTGTTTCACTTCAACTTCACAGTGGTTAGATAGGGAGGCTTCTAGAAGCCACTTAAAAACATTCTGATAGTGCAAACAGGCTCCATTTTAAGGAACCCTTTTAGTGGAGATAAATTATTTCTGTAGAAAATAAGAGAAGAGCACAGCAGGGTCCCAAGTGCTAATCAAAGGCCATAGTGCTTCAGGAAAGCATTCTTTCCAAACAAATTATTGGAGAGCTGCAGTAGTTCAGGCTGTACTGCAATTACTGCAAGAACACTGGGGGTTTTTTGGGTAAGATTTGGGAATTTCATTTCTTTTTGAGTCATATGCTTCCAAAAGTATAAAAAAAATGTGCAGGGGGATTTTTATTTGGGAAATCATTGTACTGTTATTTTCTGGGCATCATCTGGTGCTGTATAACAAATGCCCATCACTCATTCTTTTTTTTTTTCCCTTTCCCTTGGTCTTCCTCTGAGTGGAAGAACTGGAAACGCTGGTCATCTTCACTGCTGGAATGATGAAATCTCCATGGGGTGAAATTATTTGGTGACATTTTATAAACTGCTTAAACAAGATGGCTAATCTGGATAATCATAGTAGTCCTTTTCTGAATTTATTTTAAAAATTTTCAAAACTATCTTGTATTTTTTCTTACTCAGGTATGTATTTTCCAATAAGGTTACAATCAGGATGATCCCTGAATTAAATTCTAGCAATTACTTTGATTTGTAGTTAGGTGAATACCTTAGGAAAAAGGTTAGCAGGAATACTTTGAGATTAAAAACTCTGTAAAACATCTGAAATATGGGAGCACTTCAGGCTCCAGCAAACTTGGAGATTGGTTTGGCTCTGAAGGATCCACTGAAAGCAAAAAGCTTCCTGTAAAAGTCTTTTATAATGGCTTCATTAGTTCAAAGTGTGACTATTTTTCCTACCTGCTTGTTACTGGTATAATAAATGCTTCTACATAAATTCTACAATAGTGCAGCAAACTGGTGGATCTTGCAAGTTCACAGGACATTTATTGCTTTCTATGAACCTGCAGGCTGAACTGACTGTAATACCTAAAGCTGTGGCATTACTATAATCATACTATAGATCCAAGAGAGCTGATAACATATCATTTGTGAAGAGTTTCTGTTCTATATGATGCAAAAAAGCTTACTGTGGCATGTGATGTAAAGCTTACTGTGCTGTGTGATGTAAAAACCACGTGATTTAGTAAAATCTCTTATCAAAAGAGCTTGTAAACCAAGGGCAAATTCACCCTTCCTTAAAGATCGTGCACCATGAACGTCCTGTGTGGAAAGTGCAACAGGATCCATGCAGAGCACAGGCTTTGTTCTGACCCCCTGCACAACTCAATTTCCTTTCACTACATACTCATAGTGGAAATAGCTGCCTGTCCTTAAGACAATACTACTCCTCTGGTGTTTGTTACTATGCAATATTAAGCTGCTGGTGGTAAATTGATGGGCAGGTCATGGAAATGCTTTCTAGTCACTTCTGTGCAGAACCAAGTTGTCAATTCAAAACAGGTCTCAGCAGAATATGAAGACAACCAGGATGCCTTTGCACTGCAGTTGCTGGGGAACACTCATCCAATGCGCTCCACTGATGCAGCTGTGGAGGTGATAATCACAGCTGGAAAGGTAATAAGAACACCTGTAGAGGCAGTGCTAAGAGCAGAGCTGGTTTTGCAGTGAATGAACTCGGTGTACAGAGGACATGAGGCAACATCACTGAGACATTTTAGAATTAGGACACAAATAAAAATTAAACAGTGAAATTCTACTGAAACTGTGTGGTAGCTGCAGTGTAGCACTCAACTCTCTCTTTTCTTAAAAATCCCTCCCCTTGTGATTTTGAAACAGCAGCATAACTACTTTGCAGGAGCTGGTTTAGTGGTTGTTCCCAGACTATTATCCTTTTGTGTATAAAAAAAAAGACATGACATTTCAGAAGCCAACACATGGGGTGAACTTACTTTAATGACGTTTTCATCCGAGGATTTGCACTCCACTGATTCAGAGATGTCTGTCACAGCACTGTTCTCCTCAATGGAGACCACTTTGATGGGCACTGCGACCGTTTTTCCTGTGAGAATTGCAGTGTTCAGAATCTCCGTGTCCTGTACACAAAACAAAGCACAGGGCTGTTCAGAGAGAGCTAACGGGAAGCATCAGCTCTTCAACTGCACTACACTCAAGGAGGATGCACTGGTTCTCAGTGGCTAATGAGCTAATCTCATTTTATATGTGCAACTTGGTAAAATGTAGTGAAACCCCAGTTATCTTTTACCTGCTAAATAACCAGTCAGCTGCATCTCACACTGCTGAATAGTGAGCAGAGCCACTGCAGCTAAATTCAGTCCAGGCAGGCACACACACATCCCAGGTAGCTTCTGTTTTTTTAAGTAGGAGGCTTTTCCCAATATTTACCTTCCAAAACATGAGTCCAGTTTTTACTAACCTGGATTTGATTGGCAATGTTTGGGACAGGATGCAAAAGCCTTTAAAGTAAAAATATTGCTGTCTGAGTCTAAGCCCATTGCAAAGACAGGACCTCTCTGTGAACTTTGTATCTGGAACTGTTTCAAGATTATTTAATTTCCTTTGATATGGCCAATGGAGCAATGTAAGGAATCCAGAAGGAGTTAGTGATGCTGTTAACTGCAGGGAAAATAACAAGGAAATCTGAAGTTTGAACTTGGGTCATGGCATATGAAAGCCTTTCAATGCACAATGGACTAAACTAACTCTTTTAACTCTTGAACCTCAAATATTAAGAAAAAAGGAAGAGGGAAGCCCAGCAGACAAGACCACAAGCACTCTGACCTGCATGAGGATCCTGTGCTCCTGATCCCTCACATATCATCAGGACAAAACCAGCTGCTTAGTCTGCCCTGGCATTACCCAGGGTGATGGCAAGACTGCCAGTAGCATCATGATAAATCATGTTTGCTGCACCGCCAGCCACTGCTGCAGCTAAGCTCTGAGCACCACAGCACCAGGAGAAGACTACAGGACAGGATTAAACCCAGTAATGGAGCCAGGGTTGACAAAAATGGGATTCAATAAAGTTAAATGGAAGTTGTTTCTTTTCTGTAGGAACAACTAATCCTATAAACACAGGACAGAAAAGCTGTCCCAGAAAAGCATTTGGGGACTACAGTAGATCACAACCTGAATGTAAGTCAGTAACTAACTGTATGAGCTGTGGTGAAAAAACAGAACCAGCCAGCCCAAAGGACTCTCTCACAGTAAGGTGTATCAATAGGAGTATCACCTGTAAGATGTGAGGTATTCCCACCTCACCCAGCAATAGCAAGGCCTCAGCTGAAGGGCTATGTCTGGTCTCCAGAGCTACACTGCAAAGAAAGGCTTGAAGTGAAAAGAAATGAAAAAAAAAAAACAAGGAGAAGAAATAAAAGACTAGCAAATGAGAACTGAAAGAATTGGGATTGTTTAGCCTAGAGGAGATTATGGTGAAAGATTATTACTGTTTCCATATACATGAAAGTCTTCAAAAAATGAGTAAGAATAAACTATTTCCATGTTCATGGACAGAGCCCAAAGTAATGGGTTCAAGCTGCAACAAGGAAGATTTGTCTGACATAAAGGCCATCTTTATTATAAAATTAATGATAAAGAATTCTTCAGGGGCAGAAGAAAATGCACAGTCTAGCCTGAGAGACCTTTGAAGAACAAGTTATAGAGTATTCAGAAAGAACACAGCTCCTTTGAGTCAGGTAGAAAAGGAAAGGGAGCAGATGAGCTCTTGTGGTTTCCCTGCCCTGCTGTGTGTCTTAGTGGTCTCTGTTTTTTCAAACCCAAATGATAACACCATCATCTATTTATCTTGCATTTAAAATAACCCTATTCTGTTTCATCCATCCCAAAAAATAAGATCCTTCCTCACTGTAAAAACAGGCAAATGTGGCTGATATTCCTGCTTTCTACACCACATAGTGCAGAACTGATGTACCAATTGCTAAGTAATAATCTGTCACTCCTGCTTCTCTCCTTCCAATAGGTCATCATCCATGTAACTGAATTCTAAGTGGCTTTGATATAAAGCCATTATTATAAAGGTTAAAAAACCTTTTCAAATTTCCCAAGACCTTTCTAGAGAGAAGAGAAAATTTGGCTACTGGCACATTATTAGCCATTAGAAACCTCAATCTTCTGCCCTTTTCTAATGGCTTCATTAAAGGAAGTAGTGTGCATCTGAAAGAATTTATTTTGTTAATTACTTCAGAGATGCATCTGCCCCAAATATTGTAAAAGTCATCGCTTGTCATGATAAAGGGCTACTGAAATTTTACATCCCTTCTCTGTGTCCCAATATGAACTTCAGGAATTTCAAATTCATATGTGTACAAAGGAGATGAAAACATATTATAGATGTTATCTAATGGCTTTGTAGCTAGTACTGCTACAATCAGTAGCCATCCTCAGGATTAGGAAACAATTGGTGGCTACCTAGCTATGGCTTTGAGCAGAGATGGAAGCCTTCGTATTTCGTCTCCACTGAAAGCAGTCATAATTCATTGGTACCATACAGATTAAATAATAATGAAGTATAAGCAATTAATATATTGCAAGCTATGTTAAAAGCTGTCACTTCTCTTAGTCTGTAAGTGCTTTATGCTATTCAACTGTGGTATTTAAAAAAAAAAACCCAAACCAAAACCCCAAAGAACCAAGTCTTGGTTCTATAGTATTTCTGTTTCAAACTAAAAGAGAAAAATGTGTGTCCCATGTCCCCATGCATTGAATAGCCTTATGGCACAACTTCTGCCTCCTCTGCATTCCCTTTATATTGCTGCAATAAAGCCAAAGGCTTTAATGTAACAGAGAATTGACCCATTGTCTGCACCCATACGCAAGCTGTTAGGCAGAAAACTCTAAATAATGTATGAAAGAATCCATAGTCCAAGACTCATCAAAAGCTGAACTGAAACTCATAAAATTAAAAGGAGCTTTAATACAACTCTGTCTGCCCTGCATTGCTGAGCACTCTGAGCGTGCACCACAGATAAGGGGGCTCTACCTCAGCACCCAAACCTGCTCCCCTTGCATTCTGCCACCTCCTGTAATTTCCTTGACGATCCACTGATCAGCAGGAATAGTAGTTGAGTCTTTTAGGCTATATCAAACATTAGGAAAAAAATTGTTCTTACATCAGAACAGAAATACAATCCCTGGTATAGGTGGTGATTTTTATGCTTTATTTTTCAATGTACTATTCTGTTTGCAAGCTAATTTGGGAGTATGCAAATAAGATTACTAGGAAACCTTTACAGACACTAAGAACTCATTTTAAAAGTAGGTGCTTTTCAAAAAAAAAAATCACAGTATCTTGGCCATATCCACATTCTTAAATTTTTTAAATCCCCCAAAGAACTAATCTACTTTCTGTGAAGGCATCAACTGAAGTTTTAAAAGAAAATTTATTTTGTGAAAGTATCTGCTACCAATGTTTGGACTTGTTCCTATTAAATTCAAAAGTGGGGAAATGAAGGGAAAGTAAATTGAAAAAACAGAAAGAGGAGTTATAAATAAACATCAATATCTATGTTGGAAAGAAGCTTCTGTAAGTGTATTACAAACTAAAAAAGCAAGGTTGTCATTTCCATAGTCAAAGTGGAAAACACAGATAGCACTGTCATCATCATGGTGGAATTTTCCCCACCCCTGCCCAAACCTATAAATTTGATCTGAGTCTGAAGCCATCACTGGTGGAGAAACACCAGAGTGTTCATAGAACAAACAGTCTGGTACCCAAACAATGCATTTTACCAACAGGCTCCAGAAGTGGGGTAGTGTTTCAAGAGCCAAATCCTCCCTCCCCAAAAGAGGAACCACTCCTTTCTTACATGATCCCCCCAAAATTACTGTGCATAGCACTGCTGAGAAACTAGGCAGATTTTGTAGGTTCATGAGGACTGAGAACCATAATTCCCATTGACACAGAAGGGAGATTTGAGCTCTGAACTTCTTTGGACTCCTCAAACCATCTGTGCAGCACAGTGATCAAATCCCAACAGCTGACTGGTACTGCAGGGAGAGTTGGTTTCCTGGTTAGGATGGTTCTTTTCTTTTTTTCTCATTCCTCTAACAGCTAGAGGAAGACCCCAGCAGCTAGACATAAGGCCCTATCTAATCAAAGGAGATTTTCAAAAGTAAACCACTGAATTGTGTGCATAAGAAAAGTTCCAGCTTCCATTTGTGAGTCTGGCTCTCATAAATGGAAGAGAGTAAATGCCTTTACTCAACACAGCATTTTCATTATCCACCAACAATACATCTACTCTTCCCCAGCCCAGGCAGTATCTTGTGTACAGGTCACTACATTTGCATGCTCAAAACCCCAACCTTTTCCAAAGGGCCTGAACCATCACACTCCACATCAAGGACACAGAATTCTACCACCTCTACACAAACCTTCAGCATCTTTCAGAACTGAAGCCCTAAGATCATAACCTGATACTTACAACAAAGAAAAGCTTCTCTGCTGGCATATGCATGCAGCAACTCTGGCATGAATTCTTCATCGCACAAACAACTTCTACTCCTCATCCTCCTTCCCCAGATGAAGAAAGTAAGAGGGCTGGGTGGCTTTCACACTTATTTATAGCTAAGCACTTGATAAGTTGTGACATGAGTGCAAGTAGTTAGGGCAAGGGAGGACCAAGGGGTATTCCCATTAATTTCCCTGCATTCTTGATTTAAAAAAGAAAGGAAAAAAGAAGATTTAGTTAAGAGCTGGTGAGTTATGTCAGCCTGGAGCTTTGGAACTCCTCTGCGTGTGCCTTTATTGAGTTACCACAGTTACAAATCTTGATAGTAGATTCGAGTAGATCAGGAAAAGAATTAATTGGCATTTCAAAGAGACCTGGTGAGATCCGAGTCAGGCAGGGAGTCAGACACTACATTATATCTGCATTCAGTAAGACCATTCTATAGAATTTGATGCAAGTATCACCACTCTACAGGAAGTCTCTGAGCTTTCCTGCTTGGAGCTGATGTTACAACTCGGAGTAAACTTTCGTTCATGGCTAATGTATGCCAGCCAGAGATGAGAAGTGTGAGCTCACATGTGGTCATCTGAAGTTAGGTAACACTGTGGTTGACTCTGCAGGATTCTCACATTTTATTCCCTCCTGGTTTCAGTCAGGGAACTTCCCCTGATGTCAGTGGGAGCTCAGTGCAAAGAGCAAGAATACAGAGTACGAGCCTTAGTTGCTTGAATTTAGCTGAAGAGCAAACCTTATGTTCATCCAACCTCTCAATTGTAAGAAGGCAAGCATTCAGCTGTGACTAATTTAGGAACTAATTCAACATTAAATTGCAGCAGAATGAGGAAGCAAAGTGACAGCTGTTTAATTAAACTCTAAATCCGATTAGATGGTGTTATCAAGAGAAATCCATGGGAGCCTGAGGTCATGAGAATGGTCCTGTTTACAGGCTGAAAATTCTGTAAGTAGAACCTCATAGAATGATGTTAATCATAGCTTAGCATTAAGGTTTCTCCCTCACACACACACACTACCTCATGAGTGACAAACCTACGCTGTAGACCTGAAGGAGTGACACAGAAAAGCCAGTAATATTTTCATTTATAAGGAAAGGTTCTCCAAAAAGTGTGTGGAAAAGAGGCAGATGGGCACTGTCTACATCAAAATCAAACCAGCATTTGTCTTGTGGAAAAAGGGCAGAAGCAGCAAGCCCTTGCACACTGGTGACAGCACTTAACTTGGTGGAGACAATGCCTACACAGGACAGCTTCAGGAGCTGTACTGTGCTTCCAACAATTGTTCAGCCCATCACCCTTGATGAACAGTGACACCTTGGCAACGCATTTACAGGAGAAGAGGATGGAGATGTGGGAGAATGAAAGTAAACTCCTCATACGCCAGTTGCAAACACCATAAATAGTCTCCTGATGAGCACTAAGTTATGCATCACAAGTTTCCAGGGCATCCTAGTTAAAGTGATGCACAGAGCTGTCCTGCACTGCAGACAGTTGTTAGGCTGATTTGTGAGTCTGGTAACATGATGGTTGTAGATTTGAGTTATTAATACTACTAAGATTACAGCTGATTAACAAAATAACATTGTTAGGCAGCAGACTCTGTTTATCTGCATAATCCCATGATTAAAAGTAAATTATACATCGTTCTTTCTGCCAACTGGATCCTCTGACACTCCATGTTCACAGACAGCATATACAAGAAGGGAAGGCAGCTGACATTCTGTTTTTAAATTCTTAGCACATTCTTCAGAAGAACAGAAGTGTTTCCACAGACCAAGGAGTTTGCCTCATGATTAAGAAGCTCTCTGAGGCAAATTCACTCCATGGCAGGCAGTTGGGAAGGGCAAATTTTGGTGGTTGGACTTTAATTTGCTCTCTTCTTTCACTTGATTCTAATGCTGTTGGCCCATCACATGTAAATTCTGCTCTGCTTCACTTTTACTTTGAACTTTTACTTTGTGAGTGATATCACCTAGCAAAAGGAATGAGGTAATGCAGTTAAGCAGTAGAATCAAAAGGGGGCAACCTGCCTACTTGATAGCAGCTTCAACATTCAAAGATGGATGCAGATGGAATCCAGGTTATTCCATGACTCTAAGGTCCATCGTGCCAAGGAAAATATAAACTAATGAACAAACTAACAGTGGTGAAAAATTAGGCCATTCAAAATCGACATAAGAAAGGGATTTATTCAGTAGAAGTTGCCATATCTGCAGTCTGAGGATAGTAGAACAAAGGATCTCAAAGTTTCTTTTGGATGCTAATTCTTTTTGACACATGACAACACTGTGAGGTATCTTCTCTTTATTAAATCTTTGTTAAATGGCCAACAATGTACAGGGCACAAAAATTAAGGACAATACCTGCCCTGAAGAACAAATAATGCAGAAGTCAAACACAGATAAAGCATCACCCTTGGAAAGACCCAAAGGTGGACACTGGCATTGTTCTGTCCCTAGCATGCACAACGTTTCTTTGAAGAGCTTGACCAACATGATGTCTGTGGGTCTCCAGGAGTCTTAAAGGTAAATGGAGGAAATATTGAAACAGGAATGTAGGAAGGGATTCAGACCCATACTTCCTGCCTCCCAGAAGAGCAGGTTTGATTATCATCAGTACAGAGGTAAAGCCCACCAGTGCACAGGCTAGGCTGGGACCCCTCACACATATATCCTGGGGCTGGACCACTTTAAGGAAAAGAGTGGCAGATTCCTGGGGCCAGGAGAGAAAGCATACGGCACTCAGCTGGGATGGGAAAGTCTTGGGCCCCAGTACAATCTTCCCAGCAGTTTTTGTGAACCATGTAATTTATGACAAAGATCTAAATGTCTTTTCAAACCAGGAACTCAGCGTTCGGCAAATGCAATGCTGGTTCAATCAATGATCTTGTTGCTGTTTACAGTCTCCACATTGAGATAAATCTTAATTACTGGCCCCCTACATCAGCAACAGACCGTTCTGTTGTCTTCCCTGCTTGTACAGTTTGCAAATACCCTGCTACAGGAATTTCTGAACCCTGATAAATGACAGTCTGCAGGCAGAAAAGGAGACTATAGAATATATTAACCGATAGGGATGCAGAAAAATGTCTTTGGATTCTTGGATGACTAATCCCCACTTTCCTTGCAGTGAATCCACCCTGTCAGCATTTGAACGTGCAGAAGGGAACGTAGCCAGTGATTACTTTGCTTTAGCAGATGCAGGCTGTGTTGCTAAATGGAATTCTATCATCACTCCAAAGCAAGCATCTCTTTGAAAAAGTAAAAAGAGACTGGAGCAAATGAACAAAACTAACCATGCCTTTAATTGCTTTGTTCTGGACACAGTTAGTGATGGAACTAACTGTACCTGACTTAAGATCAGGTACAGGTGTCTGGATTCTACCCAGATTATGACAACCAGATCTCACTTCTTACTGCTTGTAATTTTGAATAAGAAAGTAAAATCTTATCAACATAAACTGTTCCCATGAGCAATGTCCATAAACAGTATTCTGGCAAGCAGAAAAACATGCAATAAACACAGCCTGTTTTATGATAAGGATGAACCCTCCAAAACGGACAGGGAGAAACATTTGCTTCAAGCTGTGGCTAATGAATGCCCTTTCTTCAGAGCTTATGGAAACAGCAATTATCCTAGAGACAAGGTAGCTTCCTGTGATCTGTTAGAGGCACAGCCAGTCTTTATCTCTTCATTGCCAATGTGTTTGAAACTAGATGGAATGAAGAAACTAATTATTCAGAAGGTCCAGAAAGGTAGAACACTTCCAAATGTCCTGTCACTTCTCCCACTTGTGAACAACTGAGAATGAAATTCAGATTTTTTAACAAATTCATTTTAGAAGTAAATATTTACTTTATTGTATTTTTTAGACTGTTTATCACACACAGTTCACAATGCCAATTCAAAACTTGATTTTGGAGCTGTAATAGTTTGCCACAGGCACTAAGGCTAACCAAGAAATCTTATTTCCTCTCCCTTATGGAAGCAGAATCCAAGTGCTTCCATTAATATTTCTACTGGTAAGTTCCACTGCCTGAATATTGAGGCTACATGTATTTATTATTTGTATAAAAGTAACCCCACTCTGGCTCCACATGATAGCTGGGCGTCAATGTGCTGAGCAGTGAGTATAATAACAGCCTGTTTCTACAACAAGAGGAAAAGAAAAGAGCAACCAGATCAACTGATTCTCAGCATATCTCGATGAATAACTGATTCTTGTTTTCTGAACAGATCTAAGAATGAGAAAAATCATTCCCACACCATCTGACACAGTTTGGGTTTGGTTTTCTTGCTGAATAAAATACTTCACAAATACCAATGTGTCCTAGTTTTCTTTCCATTTGCTTTTCCAATAATGTTTTGGGAAATATCTGCCCCAATGCTGTATCAAAATGACAACAAAACCCCATAATTATTTATAAATTTTGGATCCCCCAAATACTACTTTCACTAGATGGATCTTGATTTGATCACTTACGTTCCCTTTCAATTTTTCTATAAAAAAATCTTTGTATTGTTTTATCTTAAAACCTGTCTTTCCTTAACATGAAGCAAGGTGGAATGTGGAATGTATGGCCCTTTATCCCCAGAAAGCATGGATTCAGTTAAAGCAGTGATTATTTGGCTCCTTGGAGCTGCATCCTTGGAGGAGCTTAGAAGATCCAGATAGTTAAATTGTGAGGGACCAAGTTGCCTAAATCACCAAGTGTATTGGAGAGGTGTTCCCTCCAGCAGCAATGATCAGCAACCCTTCTGCAAGGAAAGAGGTGTTGAGCAGATTCCCCCAGGACATCAGACAACCAAGTACAGTCTCCAAAACTCCTTCCTCCCACCCATCACAAGAGCTGTGAGGGTGCCTGAACCAGGCAGAGTGAGATGCTTAGCTCACAAGTGACAATGTATTACACTTGCATTCAACAGTTTTTTTTTTAATGAATGATGTTCTCAAGGAATAACTTCAAACCTTCCCTCCCACCCTAAATTACTCTGACAAGATGATCTCATTAGATAATCAAGGCCCCTAGGTGAAGAAAAATGCAAATTAATAAGGACATGAAATAAAATCAGCTGAACATTTTCATGCTTGACGGTGTCTTCCTTTACCATCTTCAAAGCTGTAAATGTGCATAGTTTGTCTTTCTAAAGTGTCTATCATAATCAATGTGTATCAACAGTGACTGAGCCTCTGGCTGGGGGCCTCTCTCTTTTTTTAGCAGTTGTGACACTAAATTCAATTAGATGGAGCTCACTAAAAAGACAAATCTTATGTTAAAGCTGTCTGTATTTCCTGTTGACTAGGAAAGGTATGTCAGGATCCAGTGGTCAATAGAGATTTTCAAAGAAAGATGGTGTTTCCTGTAACATGAAGGAAGAGCCTGTAACTGAAAATGAATGCAAAGGAGACAATTCTGGAACCACTGAAAATGTAGAGCAAGTTTTAAGGACAACTGCATGAGATGGGAAGCAAAAGCCCACATTTCATCTTTCTACAGCCACTTAAAATATAGAATAAGGACATAAAGGTGACTGCAGGAGATGGGAAGCAGAAGCCCACACTTTATTTCTCTGTGCATAGAGAGAAGAGAAACAAAAAACCCTGATTTTTAAAAAGATGTGGATGTGTAAGATGGGAAACTACCCGCTCCTCCTTGTGAAATTTCATTCTTTACCTTCTGTATTTTGCTAAATTGACTTAGAAAGTGAAAGCACTTACATAGGAAACACATTATCTAGAGAGAAAAAATTGTAGTTAGGGCTTGAAATGTGAGTGATTACCTGAGATATTCCAACTCCAGCATCATTACAGGTTATTTTCAGCATAAAAAACGCAAACAGATGAAAAGCTGTGAAGTGATGGGTTAAAAGCCCTTATTCTGAGACTGACATACTTGAGAAGCTTCGCTGTTGTTTCAGAGCATTGCTACTTACAGATATAAGTATACTTACAGATACTTATGAATACACTTATACCTGATGAATACAAGCAATAAACTGTCCTCTGTTCTCTTGAAAACTTATGTTTTTATGTGTTTATGCAGTGCATAAATTATACATATTTCATCTAGAGTAGACATTTGAAAACATCTACAATACGTACTCATACATATCATTTTTTATCTAACAAGGCCTCTTAGAAGACTAGCCCCGTGCTTGGAAAACAGAGTGGAGAGAAATGTATTCTAAGCATTAGTTCAGTGTCTGTAGCTACTTACAACATTCCCAGGAAAGGATAAATATTTGTTACGGATTCCAGAAGTTATGCCAATAAAATGGCCTCAGAAACTGAAACACATCCTATCCTTTCTAATCACAAAAATAGCTTTTCATTTACTCAAACATCTAAGGAATAATTGTCTGAGAAAGCCCTCAGCTATGATGAACACCTCTCGTGTTTTCTCCATTGCTGAATGGTCCTATTAAGTTTATCACAGATGGGACTGGGAATATTGGTAAAGCCTGAATGGGAGAGAAAGGCAATAGCCACCTGGTGATCTTATAATGGAACAGTTCATGGACGCTTAAGCAGCCGTGGATGGAGCTATATAATATCTTCTTGCAGAAATAATTTCATGGCTTACAGTTCTCTTTTGTTGCAAAAAGCCTAATATGTGAAATTTGTCAATTTAAGGGCATTTTCTAGGCTCAAGATCTGTCAGTCATTTCCTTTCCTTTTTTTACGAGCCTGAGGAAGTTATTTGGAAATGGACCCCCAGTTAAATGGAGTTTACTCCACCATTAAGCAGAACCAGAACAGCTCTGCTGATGTCTCCGGCCTGTGACGACCGTGGGAATATAGCTGGTAGTAAAAAGGCAATTTTCATTAGCAATTTGAAATTCTTCCCATGTTCATTTCAATTAAACCTGCGGCCCTGTTCTACAGTTGGCTATATATCTAGAATAATACTGCTGTGGTAGCTGTAACCAATAGACAGTTGCAGATTGGAAGTATACAGGCATATTAGGACACACGCATGGATGCACACGCAATTACACACCACATGTATCTGTGTAATCTATGTGCACACAGACACATGCACAACTGTAATGGAAACAAGATTCTGAGGCATTCTGCATTAACAGACTGTATTATTAACTTGATTATAGGCAGATAGAGGCAGGACTTTTACTTTTCTGTGTAACACATTTCTATCTCAGATATTTTGTACTGTAAATATTTTGCAAACATAATTTTTAAAACCTGACCCCACTGTAATCAACATTTTGCCAGTGGCTGTAGTAAAGCCAAGCTCCATTCTATCAAGTCTTACGGAATAAACCCTAGAGAGTCCTCCCTAATGTGCTTTCCTTTAGCTGGAGCCAAGCACTTCCATAATTCCCCACTGACTTCCACCTGACAGACTGGGGTCCTACTCCTCAGACAAAACTGATTGATTGCTATCCTTGGCTGTTGTGCTAATAAGATATGACAGGTACAAGTGGTTTCCCACCACTGAGTGACGACCTGGATCACAGTTATATCCCTCAACACGCTGCAGATGTTTGCTGTGGTTGATCTGAAACCAGCAGCATCACTGAGGCGGGTGGAGCCCACATCTATAACAGCAGCACTGAGTCACGCTGGGCAGCACAGATGGAAATCTTAATGTGGGTTCTGAATGATGGGGGTCAAGAACAGCTTCAAAAAACTTCCAGTGGGGGTCTGCTGCTTACACATACTTTTGTTCACTTTCTGTTTGCTTCAGTTTGTGGTGCTGTACTGTTCAGCAATAGCAGGGAAAGCTGTCAAGGTACCATAGTTTGATAAATTAAACTACAGACTGAAGATATTCATGTAGTTACAGCCAAAAAAACCCCAGATGGCAGTTCTGGGGACATGCTTCATAACAGATCCGATTCACCATTTGCAGCTCTGGGAAAGCACTGAAGTGCCTAAGAACAGGGTGGCATTTACATGCACTTAGGTATCATGCCTGGCCTCCAGATGCTCTTCCAGAAGAGTATGGGTCTCCTGTAGGTCCTGTGGCAAATCTGGGCTCAGACTCTGTGGCATCTTTAATGGTATTAGACACCTATGTGTAGGTACCTGGATGCCCTCCTTTCTTCTCCTTGAAGTAACTTGTGGAAGTTTCCAACCTGCCTTCTCTGTCCTTCAGCTCCCCATTTACAGAGCAGCTACTCTCCTTACTCCATTTCTTGAAAGTGGAAGTAAAAACCCTTTTAGAGTTAATGGTACCTACTATAACCCACTCCTGGAATTCCAGCTGGAGCCCCCAGATTCTGCTGATACAAATCAAGTCCTACGCAGTGTTACAAGCATCGCTGATGATGAATAAACTGTTCAGTTTGGATAACTGAGGTAAAATCTTATCTAGCCTGATTGTTTCAAGGGAGTGACATGGTATTGATCAGAGTGTGAGGTGGTGTGCACTCTATAGCTGAGGTGAAGCAACTTAAATATTTTATGGACTTTAAGGATCAAGTCCCAAGGACAATTTCTTGTTTTAACTAAGTGGGGTACTGCATGATACATAGATGATTTTTATAGCCACTGTAGAGGGTTGTGAACTTGTTTTATTTGTGGAAATTAGTATGTCATTGATTATTAATGAGTTACTTTCTCGGTCTAATAGGCAGTATCCATCTTCTACAAGTTTCTTAAGGTCCTCAATTTTTGGATGTGGAGAGCACATCAACACTTGGCTCAAGTTTGTGGATGTCAGTACTCTTTCAATAAGCAAAATACATAACAAAGAAATGACAAAGCTTCTCATGAAACTGCTTTGAAAAAGTAGCAATAAAAATGCAGAAAATACTCGCTATTTCCTATCCTTGCCCCTAGATTATTTTCCCTTTTCAAATAGTTTATTGATTTCACTGACTTCATAGCAGGTCCACATAAGTGAAGCACACAAAGGGCAGGAACAAGATGATTGCATTAATGAGAGCAGATACTGTACAGACATCAGAAACTTAGTACAGTTTAAAAGATGAGGGCAAGTGACACAGGAAAATCAAATTATTGACCAGACACATGTCTAACAAACTGGTCGATCTTATAATATATAGGAACTAAAACCAGCATATATGTAGAAGGAGGCAAAGTGAATACATAATGTATAATCACAGATTCAATTACTTCCTCCTTACTCAAGCAAAAACGTGGTTTACCCTCAGGGGTTGCTGCAAGAGAAGCATCCTTGAAATAGGTTGCTATGGCCATTGTATATGCCAGTGATATGAAGGACAAAGGGATTAAATCCATTTGTTTAAAGCAGTATTTTATTTGTTAGCATAACCTGGAGCAACCACAGTGACTATTATCTTTATTTGAGCATCTTGCAGCAACTTACAGCACTGAAAGAGGCTTGAAAAAAGATTTGTGTGCTTGAAAGCTTGTCTGTTTTTCCTAACTGTTGGATGGCCTAATAAAAGACATTACCTCTAGCCACAGACCTCGCTCCACTTACAGTTTTACTCTCAGGACTAGAACAACATTGCCAGTACTGAGTAGTGGAGACTGGAATTCATGTTTAAGCTGGGGATTTTCCTTTATAAAGAATCAACAGTACAGAATGATCCTGCAAGGCAAGTTCTTACATCATAACATCAGAATATTGACTGCTGTGGCCTTTTTAAAGGTGAGTAAATGGCTGCAGACCCCAGTGCTGCCAAAGAGCTGGAAGAGGCAGAACTAACTCCTCACATACGACTCCCAGTCCATCAGACAATTCCTATTTTTGTCTATCAGTCTCCAGTGCTTAATGAGTAGCCCATAATCTGAATGAGGTAAGAGCAGTGAGGAGGAATTACTGAGTCTCGAATGACTTATTTATTACCACCCCAAGCTCGCTCCTGAAGCTTCCAGGCATTCTTAAAACATATGCCGCAGGATAGCCCGTGCCAGCTGGCAGCTCCACTGTCAGTGACTGCTTTTCAATGCTTCCAATTGACATCTTGTCCCAGATCCAGAATCTAAAACATAGTCTTCTCTGCTGGCTCAATCGAAGTTTCAAGCCATATAAAAGCTTCTTGGTATTGGCACACAGGCACGTAGTACCCCATACAAAATGATTCCAAAGTACACCCAGGTCTTAGACTGATCGCTTTGGTTTCTGCTGCTGACATAATATATGCAGCAGGAGGCCTTCTACCTTCTGTTAGCTCTCCAAAATGAGTGTTCAAGATCACAAAGAGGTTATAGCAAGCCTTCTGGATTTCACTCAGTTATGCACTGTTTCAGAACACGATAGGAAGTGAATTCACCTTTACATCACACAAGGTGATTTTGTCCACATGCTCCTTTCCCCACCTACATCCTGGTAAAATCAGGTTCATGCCAATGAAAATAAAAGTGTTATGCCAAGGTATCAAATTCCACACTAAAGAAGAAAAGACAAAAAAAAAAAGAGATGAAGTAGTTCTCCCTGGAATGATATACTGAGTAAAACTCAATAATGAACCTGAAGGTTTGAAGTGTCAGTAGTTTGGGGGTAGAAGGTATAGATAAATGGGTGATGCTGCAGAACCATTCTATGCATAAGCACATTAGGTGGTGCAGTAACACACCGGTGTGTTTCTCAATCCTGAATTTACAGGCTAATATTTTCCCTCTGTCATTTGCTCAAACTCCCCCATCAACTTGAATTTTTCACTTTTTTTATTTTTTACACTTATTTAGTTGAATCCAAATGCTCATTTCACAACCTCTGCAAGACACAGAGCTCTGGTCCCACGGGGCCTTGTAGAGGAGAGTACGACGCAGTCACTAATCCTCATCGTGACAGTCAGCATTCAATAATCAACTCCTGTAATTAATAAAACGGTGCTGGTGCTATTTTTCACTAATAGAGGATTTCCAAAAGCAAATTGCACCAATAAATTACATCATTACAGCCTGTATTACTGTTCTGTGAGGTAACAAATCTTGCAGAAAGACAATCAGCTTTGCTAGAGAAAAAAAATCCAGAGGACAAATGCGATGACTGGGGCCTGATTAAAATTAATGCCAGGGTTACTTTTGTTTTCATTTGCTTGCTGAAATTCCCTCTCCCACCAGTGGGCTGATGCTCACGCTACGGTGTTAGTGCTTTAAATATTAGGCATGATTTGTTTCTGAGGGGAAAAATGATCTTGCTATGCCCACTGTCTGCCTATGCTGATTCCCAGTGCCAGGCCTTGCAGTTTAACTGTGGTCTGAAGCACACACCACTGCAACGGGGCCACTGCCCCAGCGCTGAGCTTTTGGGCCATTAATTCATCTAGTGCATCAGTCTGGAGAGCTTGGGTGTTGCATACAGCCCCTTGAGCTCAGCAAAGTAGGCTTTGTTAAGTAGCCCAAGCTTTGGTGCAGGCTTGGTACCCATTTGATACTGTGATTATGAATAGATCAAATCCCATCACTGCTGCTCCCCATGTCTTCATAGCAGCTGCTGCTCAGATAGACAAAGAGAAAGAGCCAGAAGCTTGGACATTTGCTTTCTCCCCAGGACTGTTCTGAGCCCTGCCTTAGGTTTTAGTGTTTTATCTCCTCAAGCAGAAATACTGAGTTTGAAGTACAGGTTCCTAATGAATTCCATGACAAACATCCTCAGTGCTGAGAGTCTGACTGAATAATGAACTGCAAACTGCAGGCAGGGTAAGGCAAACACGCATCTAATAGCAAACCGAAGGTGAAAGGTTGCTGGGCTTTTTAATGCTTGGGGTAGCTCATTATAACACTGAGGCTTATAAAAGTCCGGGTGATTTTTTTTTTCCTCATGCTTCCTCATTATCTTCCATTATAGTACAGCATGTCCTTGTTGTCTAGATGTTCTCACAGTCCAAGCTGGAGCACCTCAGGACCTCATTAATTAGAGTCCAGCCTAAACAATTCGTAATTCAGCTAGGTGAGTATTTCACCTGATTGCAAAGAATGAGGTATTCCCCAGAAATACCAAAAATCTCTTTACAGAACAGAATCATCATCAGAAGTTGGCAATTAAGAGAAACGGTTCATTTTTCAGAGTGGGTCACAGCTAACTCTTAATGCTCAAGCTGGCTGAGCAACTGCTGTGTTTGCAAACATACTTGGCCTGCTCTGGCTGACACTGTTCAGCCTGGCAGCTCTTTTAAGTGACAGCATGAGAAGGTGGAGACCGTTTACTCTCCAGGGTTTGTTGTCTGAATAAGATGGGGCAGTGCCTGGACTTGTTTTTATCAGTTAAGTCAAGACAACAGATTGCTAGCTAAAGCTAATGACAGGACACCAGTTCAGATGAAAACTGGTATGTTAACTCCCCCAGGAGAGGACATAATATTGCAGTCGAGACTGCTGAGTTGAATTTTCCTGCCAGCACCTCATGAACAAACTCATGCAATGTTTGTGTCTCTCCCTTTCCATGTCTTTCACACCCTCAGCCTCAGCAGTGCAGTGCTGCAGGAGATTCAAGATCAGGCAAAATATTTGCCTCCTATCGTGGGCCACAGTTGAACTGTGGTTGAAGTCTGAAGTGCTTAATGCATGCTAAGTCTTACAAAATAGCAACTTCTCTGCCTTTAAATTCAAGTTCTGTTTCAGCTGCAAACTCCTACAGAATATCAGGCTCTGAAATTGGTCTCCTGCTCCTACTGAGAAGTGCTGCTCTGCCCTCCTCCATCTGATCTGGCAGTGAAGGCAGCGGCGGAGGGCACAGAGGGTGAATAAAGTCTTCAGCAGCTACAGCGTCCAAGTACACAGCCCTGGAATGTCCTTCTCCAGCACGATCATCCGGATCCAGAGCTCACTTTCTGCTGGCTCATTATGATGTCTCTGCATGCTGTCTGCTCATATGTGTGTGGCAGCTGTGAAATTGCCTTTGTGGTTATGTTAAACAATCAGAATTTTAATCAGCTGTCATTTCAAATATAAACTGTTATTTAAGATGTCTTCTTTTGATGGAGGGCTATCACAAATCCGAGCCAATCCTTAAAGCAGTCCCAAACTCCTAGCCAGTAAATGACAAGAACAAAAGGAACTCCAGACTTCATATGTTGCACAGTGCCATGAACCGGTACCGTTAGCTGCAGCACAACGTGGGTATGACAATGGCAGGACAAGGGGGAATGGATTAAAGCTAAAGGAAAGAAGGTTTGAATTAGATATTAGGGGGAAGCTCTTTACAGAGAGAGTGGTGAGGGGCTGGAACAGGCTGCCCAGAGAGGGGGTGGATGCCCTCTGCATGCTGTCACTGGAAGTGTTCAAGACCAGGTTGGATGGGGCCCTGGGCAACCTTGTGTAGATCCAGGCTTGGAGGTTGGTGGCCCTGCCTGTTTCAGGGGGCTGGAACTCTATGATCCTTGGGGTTCCTTCCAACCCAGACCAGTCTATGATTCTATGACTCAGGCTAACTCACCATACCGAGGATCAACCACAGAAGCCCTCGGGTACCTCCACGCAGCCCTGCACTGTGCCATGCAGTCAGAAGAAACAGCCCACCACAGCACTTATGAACATGCACCAGTGATCAGCACTGAGCACAGACTGGCTGGGGGATCTCGAATCCCTCTGCCCACTATGGTAGGACCAAAGCCCTGATGTCAGCCACGCTGTCACACCTATATTTTCAGTAGCTTGGATTGTAGACTGAGATTTTTCTAAGCATTCTGACTTGCCTGCCATTTCTCTGTGCAGTATTTACTGCTGGGAGAAACACCTCTCCAAGGGGAGCATTTGTGTAATACCAAGCATCCGACAATTGAGTCCCTGGCTGTCTCACCACACATTCTTCTTGTTCTGCAATTTTTTGCTTGGTTCTCAGGATTTCTCTCCTGTCACAGCTGAGACGCCTCATATTAATATCTCTCTACTATAGGGAGGAAAATTAGCAAAGAAAACCAGAAGTGCTCTGTATGGCAGACATCTTTAAAAATCTGGAAGCCACCTGACCTCATCTCTCCTCAGCATTTAAAAATCTCAAAGTAATCCATTCAATAGCATTGTCAGATATGAGGGATGCTGGAAGAGGAAATTATACATACTGTTGTGCTGCATAGAGAATGACATACTACTCGATCCAATGGAAAAATTAATTCCAGCCAGCAGAGATAGCCTTATTGATTCACTCTCATTTCCTGCAAAAGGTAGGACTGAATGTGATTGTGGTAAAGAAAAGGAAAACAGAAGCTAGAGGCAAAAGTGCAGGGGTTGGAGAAATAATGAGTGGGACTTAAAAAGACGCTGTTAAATTGAGCCAGTTTGAATTCTTTATGTTGCCTTCATCTTCTGACCGATTTAAGATCAATGAACAACAGTTCATCCTTTTTTTCCCCTTTGTTTCCTGATGGTCAGACAACAAAAAAGCCAATTCTTAACAGATAAGATTAATTGATAGGCATTGCTAGTGCACTACGTGACAAGGACAATTTATGCTTATGCAGGTTTCTGAGTTCATCTGGTATAAATACAGAGCAATGACACCAACTTTAGTGAAATTATATCCAATAAATCTAAAGGAAGGAACGTTATCCTCATTTCAACAATTGCTACCTGCCACAATCGAAATTGTAGGCATAGAAGTGACCTCAGTTAGTGCTTCTCCCTTAAGATCACAAGATTGTAACTCTGGTATCCTATGCAGAGCGCTCAATCCTGTAACTAAACTCTAAAACCTTTGACTTCATCATATTATTTAGGGCTTCACAGTTCATTTAAGTTGTCCCAGTCAGTAATAGGATAGTTTAACCTCAAATAAATTTCCTTCAACTCACAGTGTTAATTTGATGTGATTCATAATTAAATTATCTGAGACAATACCTGTCAGCTGAAAAGTTTGATATGTAGATCTGTAGATTCATTTGTTTCTGATAATTAAATCAGGAAATGGATGTGTTGATATAGCCTCAGATTTTATCTTCCAGAAAGCTCCGTGGTGCCTGTTTCCCCCCCACCTCATTCAAGACTCAAAGAACAGCAGGAGTGAGAATTCTGCCCCTCTGTGAACTGGAAAGAGCTTGAACGTTACAGTGAGAAATCACAGACTGTGCAGGGACAGAAAGTCCAGTTACTGAGGTCTATATTTTAAACTGGTATTACAGGGACTTCATTACAATGAACTACCTTAAAAATTGTTTACCTTAGGGAACAGCATACATAAATGTGTAGGAAACCCAACATTGCTTTGGGAGCTAAATTTTTCATCACCTGTGTTTTAATGGAAATGGGTTAACAAGCTTACATAAAAATGCCAGGAAATGGTTTTGGCTGAGTCACAGCTCTGCATCTTAGATCTTCATTGTTCAGCAGCAGACCCATCAATACACTGAGTTTGGAACACAAAGGAAGGTACACACAAACCAAGCATTTCCAAATGAAACAACTTACTACTGAGCAAAAAGTTTGGGTGGAACTGTACTGCCTAATGAGAAGCCAAGGAGAGTCTCAGCTATGTGTTATTGCTGGGTTTGCCAGGGTACTCCACAGAAAAAACCCTGAACTTGGATTAACCAGCCATTCACAGGATGCTCTGACACAAGAAGATGCAGTTTAGGTCAGCAGAAAGGCAGGGCATGTAGAGACAGATTGTATCTTTTACTGGACCAGTAGATGCAGCTGGGGAAAAGTTCTGGGCACGTGAGATGTGAAAGAGCAACCACCTTTACAAAATGGCTAAGCTGTTTCAACTTTGATTTTCTTGTAAGCAGTTAGTAAAGGATTATAGAAACAGAGGGATGAAGCCTGAAAGACCCACTGAAAGTTCAGTATTAGTGTGATTTTAAAGAGGAAATATGCATGGATGAGCAAGGTGCATGGCTTCCCCATGCTGACCTATGTCTTTTGGAGTAAATTCAGACTAAAATTCTCAGAACAAGCTCCTGACACTGGGTTAGTGCTTCAGAACTGTAACTAACAGTTACAGATAAACTAATTCAGAGGGGGTTTATCCTGCCCTTGAAGGATGTCTACTTCAGCTCATATACAGGGACCCAGATGGTCTTACATCAATATGAAACCATCAGTTCCCCATCTTGTTACAATGAAGGAGCTCTTCTTTAATATTAACAAACCATATTGGCATCAAACAATACACTTGTCTATCTTGTTCTATCCCAAAGCAAACTGATTAACATTAAGAATATATATTATCCATTTAAAGCCTGAAAAGAAATCTCTGGTTCAATTTCTTCAAACAGGGTCTCAGGTAGAGCACAAGCACACCGAGCTCTTCAGTGGGATTCGGGTGCACATGTTACAAACGTGAACAGCTCTGGGTTTGGGTTTTAATCCAGTCAAGTGGCAAAGCCCATGAAGTTGGCTGTGGTTGCTCCTGACAGGATAGAAATGGGAGGAAAATGTGGAAAGTTAAGTTAAGCAACCTTGTACACCTTAATTGGCAAGTTCTGAGGTTACTTGTGATTAATTGAGGAGATTTTCAAAAGCAGCTTAGCAGATAATTAATTAAGCTCCTATGAAAGCACTTTTCTAATTGATCCTGCAACAAGTAACATGAAATAAAAAATGCCAGACCAGGACACAACTCAGACAGTAGGTTTTCTGGAAGATTAAATGTTTGGAGTAGAACTTTCCTGCCTGCAGACAGTGGGATATATTTTCTGTTTTGCCTTAGGAAATATTTTTATTTTCTTATTTAACTCTTCCACTTGATGAATTTTACAATCCCCAGTTTCTGTAGATGCAGCATATTGCAGCTGTTGTGATTTAAGTGAGTCAAGAGATATGAAGGAGGGATTGTGTGCCTGAAAGAGCATCTATCTTTCTCCATCTATATCAGATGGTCTAATAAATGACATTTCCTCTTTACAAATCTCACCTCAGTTAATTATTGCTATCCAGTGATGAAAATACATAAATTAAACCTTATACTTTGTGTAAGACATATAGAATCTCATACAGCCTTCATGAAAGATCTAATGTGTGGACAGTTGCACCAAGTGCCATACTCAAGAGTTGGATAGTCAGAATACATATTGACTAGGATCCATTTTTGATGTGTCATTCCCATAGTACTTAACTAAAATTCTGGTATGGGAGAGTTAGAAAGGAACAGAACCAACTGGAATTAGAATTAAATTTTTCTAACTTTTGTCTCTCATTTTTCTCTCTAAATATCTTGAAGGGTGAAATGTCCTCCAAAATTACTCAGATTGATTAACTTCTGAGCTCAGGAAAAAAAGATACTTAGCTCTGTCCTCCTTTTGGCTGAAAGAGAGTTAAGGATGTTCCTAGCAGCAGGCACAGCGCTGTGTTTTGGATTTAGGATGAGAAGGCTGTTGATAACACACTGGTATTTTGGTTGTTGCTAGGCAATGTTTGCAGCAGGTCAAAGACTTTGCAGCTTCTCACACCACCCTGCCAAGGAGCTGGGGATGCACAAGGAGCTGGGAGGGGACATGGCCAAGACAGCTGATCCCAAATTACCTAAGGGATATTCCATACCATATGATGTCATGCTCAGCAGTTAACTTGGGGGAAGTTGGCTGGGTGTATGACTATGACTTAGGAACTAGCTGGGGGTGAATAATTGTGCTGTGCTTTTGTGTATTCTTTTATCATTATTATTATTGCAGTTGCTGTTGTTATCTTCCTTTCCTGTCCTATTAAACAATCTTCATCTCAACCCATGAGTTTGACATTTTTTTCCCCAAATCTCTCCCCATCCCACTGTGGAGAGGAGGGCAGTGAGTGAATGGCTGTGTGCTTGTTTTAGCTGCCAGCAGGTTAAACCACAACAACTTCACATTTACATCTCATTCTTTTCTGGGAAAAAGTTATTACACTTCTTCTCAGCCCAGTAGTTTTGGTATCTCTTGCTCCTTTTATTTCACTGTAGTGCTCACTGTAGCAGCATCACCGTGCTGTTGTTTCTTACTTGTACACACTATTTAGTGCAGTACCTGGGCACACTGAATATGGATTCTACTAACGCCCTCTCTTTTGCCTGTATGATGAATTTCCATTCAGTTTTCAGCAGCTGTATCCTACCACTTGCTCCACTGATCCACATCCTATAAAGCTCTTCTAAAATTCCAGGTTCAGTTCTTCCTGACAATGCCAATTCTTTAATCTCTTTCATTCCAAGAGAGTGTAGCAACAATCACACTAACCTTTTGAAGACCCACTTGTTTTTCATCCTCCTACTTCCGTGCAATGTAATCATGCGTAGGGCAATAGAAGATACATGGTCTTTCTTGCTTCATCAGTTTGGAATGGCTCACATGAGGCATGCTTTACTCTGAGTCAGAAACAACTTTTCTGTTGTACTAAACCATGGGAAAGGTTGCTGGCTTTCATCCTCAAAAGACTGACTAGGATGCCCATCAGACCAATGGCAGAGAGTCAATCTGCTCCTACACCCTTATCTGGTCCAGTATCTTTGGGTGGCTCTTTCTTTCCCTTTTTGGGCCACCATTAAAAATTATGAATGACAATTTGACATTTGATGTTAGCAGTTTTCTGTAGGAACACTCCATGCTTAAATCACCAAAATCTATTTTACCCTCTGGAGGATGATGAAACACACTATCTGATACATGCTGAGATTTAATTTCTGCACACAATAACACACAGTTGCTTTACAGTGTTGAGATAAAAAGTGTGGCCTGACTTCTCAGTAGAAACAGTATCATCCCCTCTCTTTTCAGTGTGACTCTTGTTTCTGACCAGGAGAACTGCCAGGTAATCAGCTCAGCTAGAGATTAATGCCTAAATGAAGAAAGCGCCCTGGCTGGATATGCAGTGTTAGCTAACAGAAAACTCTGAAAATTCCCTTTATCTCCTCACATCCTGCTAGCAGAACCAATTTTGCACTGGTATCCCATCTGACTGGATTCTGCTAACATAATATACTTTGGCTCCAGCCAAGTGTTATCACAAGGTACAGAAAGGAGATAAACAAACACAAGAAAGCTTTGCAAAGAGAGAGGTTTAATGATTTCATTGTTTGAACCCTTTGCACAGCCCAGAGTGCCTAATGTCTCATCTGTTGGGAGTAAAGGATCTCACCTTCCATGATTTATACACTGCTAAATTCATTCATTTACATCTCCAGTTCTGAAAGGAGCCCTTGGAAGTGGATGAACTTTGATGTAGAATAGATACTAGTCTGCAAACAGACCTTGAACTTTCTATGCCAGTGCAAGGGCATTAGACCTTGATATGAGATGTTAAAAATCCGGTGATTTCCTCAGATATGGAATATAGAGAAGAAACTAATGAATTCTTTCCAAAAAATGAACTCCAAGATGTTGAGTCTGCCAGTAGGTAGATGCCTGTCATTTGGTACTAGAAGCTTCGGAAGGCATCTATCTCAAGATAAAACCTGACCAAAATAGCCTTCCTTAAGCACTTCAGAGGACAGAAACTCAATGTGTATTCCCCATTCAACTCCACAGGTAATGACAACAATTACTGCCCTCTCAGATCTGGAATGTAACACGGGCTTTCTGCTGACTTAACAGGCTTTGGATTAGGAAATTGCTGGGTACAACCTCATTTGATATGAGCAGCAGTTTTAGTCTTCAAAGGACAAGAAGATCTCTAAGACTAGGACTTAAAGGAAATAATGCTCATCTAATTACCTGCTGCAAACCACTGAATGCTGTTCAAAGAAAAGACTGCCAGATTTTCACCACCTAGATTACAGAATCACAAAATCACAAGGTTGGAAAAGATCTTTAAGATCATCAAGTCCAACTGTTCCCATCCTACACACAGGAGAGACAAAATTCCCAAGTCTGACTGATATGTCTAACTCTTCTTCCAAGTCCTGAGCTCTAACTGACTAACAGTAGCATGTGCAGTTCTTCTATCTATTTGCCACTTGATCCTGTTCTAGATAGCTGCTGGCAGGTTTCTGCTTCACCTGTGAGCGTGGAAAATGTCCTCAATATGTATACAAACCCCACATTAAATGACATGGCTGCCTAAAAACAGTGCAGTTGGGACTCTGGAAACTCTAGTGAAATGTCTTCTTTGCTTGACTTGGAGCAGGAATTTGATCCTGGGTTGTTCACTCACAGAAGGGGGCTGTAACTGCTAAGTCTCAGGGCTCCCACTGTCCCAGCCTTGCTTTGTAGAAATAACTGCACATTCCCTGGGCCAGAGGGGTTGAAACACCATTTCCACTAATCCCATTTGTGAGCCTTGTAAAGACAGACAACAGGTATGACTTCATGGGGAGGTAGGTAGCCTGCAACTGATTCTACAACCCTGAGCAGAGCAAGCAGATAGTAATCCAAGACATTTTCCAAATGAAAGTCTGTATTTTGTTTCTTAAAGTATATATTATTGAGGCTGGTTTTATTTTCTGTTTCTTCCTTGAAACCACAGGTTCTTACACTACTGGAGAACCAGCCACAGAAATCAGCGTTTCTCAGACCACATACAGACTGGCTGCAGTAACATGCTGAAAGAGTTTCTTACCATTGCCAGTGGAACAATTCCAACAAGATCCTTCTGGCAGATGAAGATTTCAGACAAGGTGATGTCTGTTGTCCCCTTCCGAGGGTATTCCACCTGCCAGGTGATGGGCTGCGTTCCAGACAGGCTGCTGAAACTGGCTATTTCAAAGTTCATCTGCACGACCTCATTGAATAAACTGTTACTTCTGAAAAGAGGAAAAGAGGGAAAGGGAAGAGCTATTACTTTTGATGAAGAAGGCAAATGAAGTGAATCATATTAGCTGCTGGAAAATGCAGCTATTTATATGCAGATATAACACGAGGCCTTTTCCAATCTGCAACTTTTTCAGAGCATGCAAACTGGAATTATTCTAAATGGGTCAGCTGCCCTTACAACAAACACTGTGAAGAGGGATAAAATCCAGCATGCTGTACCTGCTGAAAGCAAAATATAGTTACTCCATTACATGGTTTTTTATGATTTTGCAAGTATGATTCAACACTACTGCAGGATGGACCTGATCCTGATCAACCAAAGTCAAGTCCAGTGCAGCTCATGAAGGCTGAAAAGCCCAGATTCCCTGTATATGCCCACCATCAAACCCACATAAATCCTGAGCAATGAAACTGAAATTCATATATAAAAACTATTTAAAAATTTAACATGATTAAATGGCAAAATTACAAGATTAGTCTGTGTTTAGAGGTACTCTCTGGAAATTAAATTCCATAGATCCAAGTCCAAATAGAAGGAACAAACCTATGGCAGACAAGTCAGGAAGCCTGAGATAATTCAAATAACAAATATGAAAAGACATGTTGAAATTCTTTCTCTCACATTAGATTTCTTAAACTACATCAGAAATAAAAATAACATATGAAAGAAATTTGCCAGGCTATCTGCTAGTTTAATAAAACAAAAAGGGGGGTGTGTGTACCAGTTATTTACATCAGAAAATATACATTAACTTTCTGGAACTTTCTAAACATCTTTCCAAAGCGTAGAAAATCTGATATTTCACAGAATATTACCTCAACCCAGCCCCAGACTGTAATCATTTCAAAATGAAGAGAAAGACAGGCATCTTCCTAGCTTCAGTAACCCAGTCCCTGCTTCATCACACCTTTGGATGCATTCATCACACAACAGCTTCAATTTATCCTCTCTTTTTTTTGTGTGTGTGTGTACAAGGTCCGTGTCTGAGAAAATCCATCAAGACCTGATCAGGTACAAAGCACTTATATTCTCAAGTGCTAGACTTTCTTTTTACCTCTTCAATAGAAATCACCATTTTTTTCTTACTTTAGGCATATTCTTTACTTTGCATGATTACTTTGAAAGCAAATGCATTCCCCTGATAATTATTATTTTGATTACGGGTTTTCATTTGGATGGCTTACTCTGAAAAGTCTTAATACTGCCTAATGCTTTGAATTTATTTCCTTGCTGGTTTCTTGCTGTGTCAAAAGAGAGATATTGGAACACTTTTGCAATAGTGGTGTACTTCCTCCGTGCATTTACAGAGTGATTTTGGTGTAGTAATATGAGAGATGGATGGGTTTAGGAATTCATAACTCTAGACCAGCCTATTCCCATTTGAAAATTTCCTACTAAATAAATCTTACAGCTTGTAAATACAAGGCAACTGCAATAACTGGAGTTTACACAGTTCTGGGACATCCCAAAATGAATACATACTGGATTGAACTTTATAATTTCTTTGAAAGCATGAGTGTATGCAAAGATACCTGAATCACCTGAGCTACAGCGCTCATTTAGCTGTTAAAGGCACCATTATGCCTCAGATTAATGACACTTGAGATGCCATTAGTTTCACCATTTCTAGATCTGATGCTTAGTAACTGACAGAGAAAAGTTTTTACATGTGATTGACTATCCCAGTGCTTCCACTGATGTTAAATAGAGAATAAATTCTTGCACACATCAAAGCTGCTCTAGGAGATAATTTGTGTCAGGAAAGTTTTCCTGATCAATAAGGCTACATTTCTCTAAACAGCCTCTGAGCAGATGTGAAATGTGTAGCTTTAAAACAAAAGCCCCACAATTATACTGGCAGGATTAAAGAGCTCAAGGTGGGACAGAGCTCATTTCCAGCCAGCCCACTGATTCCTGAGAGCTGATCACCTCCTTCTGGCTCTTAGGTCTTGATCAACAACTTCTACTTTTCCCTGGTCCTTCAGACAATTTCTAAGAGCTGCCTAAAGTTCTGCTCATGAGTTGTTTACCTGCAGCACGTGCTCAAGCCTGGCTTTGACCCACCCAGGGAAATACCCAGAACAAAATCTTTGGGCATCCTGTTTCTATGTGCATTTCATGGCACATGTAACTGCTGTGTACCTGCATTAGCTGGCCACATCTAGGTATCAACACCCTTCTGATGATGTCCTGTGATTGAAAATGGGCAGTATGAGGTGACCACATCTTTTCTACATGATTCCTGGGATCACCTGCAGCATGAGCCTTAGTTTAGGCTGGCTACATTAGCATGCACACATTTGGGAAGTTCTCCAGGGATCATGTTGCAGGGATCACTAGGCAGGTCTCACTGTGTGTATAGTCTTCTTAAGTTACTGTCTCATTATTCCTATTCCATATTTCATACATGTATATAGATCCTCTTGTTTACATGTGAAGGGATTCTTCTTTTATTCCACCCTAATATATAGAGGGCTCTTGTACATCTTTTGGATGTTTTATTTAAAGTCCATGATGCTCAATCACTTTGATTATCACAATCAAAGAAAATATCAATGTTTTTTCATCCATTATGCAGACAAGTACACCACATTGTCTTCACTGCAGCCTTGGGCAACAGCTAAGAAGCACTAAACTCCACCAGTAACAAATCTTGATATAAACCTACTGTCTTCCTCAACATGGAATTATCAGAAACACTCTTCCACCACCTGCCACTGTGTGATCTTCTAAGACTAAAATGAGGGACTTACTGGTCCTGCACTATTTATATACCAGTGTTGCAGTGGGGCTTGAGGGTTATACATGCCTAAATTTCTTCTCTGTTCCACTGTAGACATAACTGTCTTGATTTTGCATGAGGACTGAAAGAAAGTCTAGGTGACACACACAAGGTCATATGGTAAAGAACAGAGCCTTGCTCTTCCAAGTCTTGTTAACCACTGGGCCATCACTCTGGTACCAATGGAAATGTGAAACAGCACTTGATTACCATAGTCTTACATGATCTCCACTGTGTGCATCTTAAATTTCAACATCATTCTGTACAAAAGGCATATTTTTGGTAATTGATGAGCTATCCCATGAAAGAAATCACTGCTATCACCACTTACAACACTGCCTCAAAAACACCTGCTTAATTTGTATTTCCAGCTCTCTCTGAGCGCTTGGTACCACTCACAGATATTTAACCTTCATCTTCTTGACCTATGATATTTTTTCTTGTTCCATGACAAAGAAAGGCTGCTTCTTCCCTGGGTATCAAGCTCTAGTGGTGGAGAGATATAAAAATGGTACCCAAATTCTCTGGAATTCTGTAAAAAATTGCTAAAATACTTTTCCTCTAAAATATGTGAGCAAAAAAATGTCCAAAAATATGCATGGTATAGAATAAAGGTTTTATTGACACTTCCTTGGGATGACCTGCAGAATTATTTCAATAATTTGCATTTGTGAGCAATGAGCTCATCTCCCTCCATAGTGATAAAGCCTTTCTACAATGTCACACTATCACCAGTTTCCTCCTTCTCTTTTCATACAGGAAAAACAGAGAGATGATCAACAGCTGGGAAAGCATCCACTTGAAAAGAAATATGCCTTCAGAGATGTGTAATGGCTGAGAAAAAAACTTCTCATGAAGCACATTTAATGTTCAGACCTTGTTCACTGACTGAAACAGCAATTCCTTAATATCTAACATTTAGAACTGCTCAGCAGCCGGAACAGCAAGTAATTATAAAACTTTTCTAAAGTACACAGCACGTAGTGATTACAAATGAAGCTTCTGGAAGGCAAGGATTCTGTGGAATTTCTCTGGGGTGGATATATGAGTGTAATTTGATTGGATTGAGAGTTCCCCATGGCCAGTTCACTCCTTAGATTTATTTTAATTTATAAAGATGCTAATTATTCAGGGCTAGACTGGACCATGCACTTGCACAAGGGAGTAAGAACTCCCTTTGATCTGCTAAATAGCCACTCTGAGCACAGGGATGTAAGTGAAGAGCACTGAACCCAGAGTTACTCCTTTGCCGGAGCAGATGGGCAATGATTAGGTGCTACTTATTGGTTCCAGCAGCTGAGCTAGCAAGTTAGTGATGGGGTTAGTAATTTACTACTGCCATAGGCTAGCAGTAAATTTCCTACCCCAGGAGAATGAGGAGGAACTGTGCTTCAGAGCTGTGTGAATGCTTCTGAGAAGAACAGTTTCAGAAAAAGAAGGTGGAACAGGAATATTCTGTTAATGGAAAGATAATAAAAAATGCATAAAAGGCAAAACAGAAGCGACACAGGGAGAAGTCACCGTGGGTTTCAGCAGCTCCAGCCAGCTACATGAACAGAACACACACTTCTGATATCAGTTAGTGTTTGTTTAGCCAGGGTTCTTGATTTTAGAACAGTTTTGAATATGATATTAAGTGTTCTTTTGGAACTGTTTATTGATCTTTCAAAGCTTCAGTGCCCTGAGAAACATTTACCCTTGGAAGGAGATTTTTCTTATACAGATACCCAGGACTGGCTCCATCAAAAGCTGTGCTTAACCCTCTCTTCAACACAGGGGATTTAAAACATGGTATCATGTATCCCCACAGGTAAGCCCATGGATAGACTCACAATGTGGGTAAGACCACAGATACTAAAATGCAAAACAATTTCTGTTTCTCTGCAGAAAGAGGTGGAGTGATGTTAAACATGCCAATGCTGAAATGCCTTGCACTGGCCATACGTGGCCAGGGCTCAGAGCAGCTCAGAACCACAGGCCCAGGGCTGCAAAGGATTTCACAGGATGCAGTGGGGGAAGGAAGGCAGATAATTACCAAGAAAAGTAGTGCAGAGACCTCAGCTGATGTAGAACCATAAAAAAAAGGGAAATCTTTGTTGAATGCTTGTCTACATGTGTGGACCAGGAGTCTCTGATGAGAGATTTCAAAGTGTTGGGTTATTGCTCTGAGTAATAGAGCAGTTTCAACTCTTGAATGAGCGAATCTTAGGACTGCTACAGGCTAAATCAATAATTTTGATTTATTACAGTTGTTCTCAAAAGAGAAATTTTAAAAAGCCTAGATTAAAACCATTTTTTAGCCATCCTTTATTCCAACAGATTTTTACTGAAAGTGCCTAGGGATCCCAGAATACTTCGACCTGCTGAAAATTTAGCAACTCTTTCCCTCTCTAATGCTATCCAGTTTGACAGTGACATCTTAATGCAAGATCAGCACTTACTAAATGACATAAAAAATGGAAAAGAGTACAAACCCCATTATCCCTCAGTTACACTGCACATCTTAAGTCTTTACTAAAATTAATGTGTCAAAGTATGTTACTACCATGTACAGAGACAAACTCTCATCAAAAGCCAATGATCAAAGTGGACCCCAGCACAATCTGTACTTCAGCCAGATATACAGCAATGCTTCTTCCCATCTTGGAAAGGATGGGGTGCAGGACGTATGTTCCTCTATTCCCGATATTTTCAATTTCTTGCTCCTTCTGCACCCTTCCCTTAGTATGTCTGATATCTGGGCCACCTTCAGTGGATTCTCTCTACAAACAGCAATTTAAGAAAAATGAATAAACCACAGAGATTAGAACGTGATCTGGAAGTGTCATTGAGGACAGCTTTAAAGATGATGAAGTTATGTGGGCAGCTCTTCACACATCAATTCGATTACTCATTGCTAACAAAGGATGGGTCATTAGCAGCCCAGGTTGCTTTGAATCAGACACCTATGAGCTAAACACTATAACAACCACCACTGGGATCTCAACCCATCCATTTCCCTTCTGAAAGACTTGATCAAATGAAGTACAAATGCTTAGTCTAAGTTTCTTTCAGCAGGTCCTTAATAAGAGCTGTTACAAAGGTAATCCCTTTGGAAAACATGGAAAGGATGTGGTTACTAAAGCAGAATGCCAACTACTAGAGACAAAATGCAGTTTAAATTTCTTATTTTGCAATATTAGCCTAGCTTTCATCTTTAAAGTGTAAAAACCAGCAGAGGAGAAAGAAAAGGATGATCTAGTTTGGCAATTAACAGATAGGGAGGAAATCATTTCATGGAAAGCTACCACATTAAAAGTACTATGAAGGTCTTTGAAGGAAAATATCTGAAGTATAACCTAGCAAACTCTTGAGCAACATTGCATAATATACATGTATATCTTCAAAAGGATGATAAAATGCTGTACTCTCTTTCTTCATACAGTCCAGATGAGAGTTAGATTAGTTAATAAGGTTTCTTAGCTTTCTTGTCATAAACTGTGATATAAAACATAGCTTTTTTTGATTAAGGTATTGGACTGAGACAGGAAATCTCATTTCACTTCCCAGCTCTTCCACAGCATCCTTTAATGACCTCAGGCAAGACATGAAGATACAGCTCCTTACAGCTAAAATAAAATCAATAGGAATTAGACATCATGGAGCTTAAAAAAACCTCTGGTGTCTGTCTGCTACCTCCAGCACCTGAATATGGTACCTTTATCATGTCGGTCATGAGCACCAGGATCTCAGCTGGGTTCAACCACACTCCACATAGGAAAGAGACCACTCGTGATTCTGAAAGCACCCACTTGTGAGGGAAATTCTTAGCTGATGAACTATGTGCTGTCTGGGTGGCGTAAAGTAGAGGGAGCCTGGGGTGTGATCTTTCTGTGCCTTTATTTCCCAGCTGAACAATGGGAATAACATTTTTTTCCCTACTATTCTCCAAAAAAGAAGATAAAAGCAAAAAGCATGCAATGCCTATCTGACTTCTCTGTACAGTCCTTGCCCACAGATGCTAATCTCAGTCAGTGATGTAAAGTGCTATGCTAGAACAAACAGCAAAAGTCATGTTGCTAATTAGAGCACAGCAAACCAGAACTGCTTCCCTCTTGGACAGGCAGAAAGCTGAATGAGATGGACATTAAAGGAGGGAGACCTGACTGGGGATCACAGTAACTCACCAATTTCTTCCTTCTATACTGAGCATTTTTTTTTAGAGTCACTAATCACCAATAAATGCTGCAGTCGAGCTAGCAGGCTCATTAGTCTTCTCTGATACTACATCACATCCAGGCACAAGGCAGATTGACTTTTCCCTTTTCCCAAAGGAAGCAGGCATGTGACCCTACACCTCACACTGGTGCCATCCCCTAAAGGCTCTGTGCAAATCCCAATACTGAGCTATCATCATCTCCCACCTTTATTTCATTTTTCATTCAGTTTGTGCAAGATATTACTCTGCTAATGTCTTCATTATAATTTCAGATAACAAAACACATAGGCAGATTGGTCAAGAAATAAGCTTTCACAGTGATTCATCATCTCTTCCTGCCTCTGAGAAGGACATTTTCTACTTAGTATTCATTCAGTGTTGGAATCTCTCCAGAATCACTGTAAGCAAGCAGTATTTTCCTCTTTTGGAGACAGCAAATGTTTAAGCACTGAAAATCTTCCAAGGGCCATCACTGGAAAGGAGACCCTGAGCAGAGAGATTTGCTCCAAACCCAGTGCTTTCAAATGAAGAAAAGAAGTCAGAACCATTCTGATCATCAGCATTAGATTGTGTGGCTCTTTCAGCCTTCTGGAAGCAGCAAGATGAGATCAAAGACACAAAAGCATGTTTAATCATTCACTGTTAATTGCTGACTTTAATGGCTTGGGAGCAGCAAGTGAAAAATTTTCAGAGTCACTAAAAAGCAACCTATGTAACAGATTTTCTGATTACAAATATCTTCCATGTGTATTTTATTCCATTTATAAATCAGCAGTACCCCTGGAACTGATATAGAACAAGGTACTCAATTTACTAAATCCATATATGAGTTGGATGGATTCAACCTCCTCTTTCAGTCCCCACTTGTGTCTGTCATTCATAGCAATCCCTACTTGCAGAAACAAGACATAAATAAATCAAGGTACCCACAATTAGCAATGAGATTTGGAAAATAGGAATAAAATGGCACAGAAGACCAGCTGATTTCAATAATAACTGGTTACTAATACTGGACTGCACTAGACACTTCTGGTCCTGTTACACCCTTAAATGACACACTGATCAAAGGAAGGAATGCAGCCCAACTGCTGATTGCTGTGCATAACATCCCTCCAGGTATTGCTCATGGAGATGTAGGTGTATTGAGCATTTGCACCTGTTTTAAAACAAACTGAAGATGAAACTGCATTATGAATCAGGAGGCAAGACAAATTACATTTAGATGTAGCTGCATATGTAAATCAGATGTGGGATAAGCACATCTCATTTACAAGTCGGGTGTCTTCAGATTCAAGTTCCTATAGTTCTCACTGTGGTGGTTTTTTGGTTGCTTTGCTTTGGTTTGTTCTGTTTTTTGTTGTTGGGGCCTTTGGTTTGTTTTTTTTTTTTTAATTGCTCTGCTAGTGTATCTGCTCTTGGGCTATGTTTGAATCTCCAGAAATATTTGTGTATAAAGATGTCCACTCCTTTCCAACAGGATACCTGTGCTTGCCTACTGGAAAAACATATAGAAAGCTAACCATTCCCCAGGCACATAAAGTTGATAAAACATCTGCATATTATAGATGAAATGCATAATTAAATGTTGAATATTATGGTGAAACAATGAAGAAAATAACCCAAAGGTGAACTAAAGTAGATTTTCAAATTTGCTGGCCATGAGCAAAGTTCCTGGGGAGATGAAAAGTCTTGACTTGTGGGTAACAGCCCCCAGCCTGTCTTCCATTTGGGTGCAGTGGCAGCTTTTCAAGTTCAAGTGCACAAAGAAGGTAAAGGGACTTTTTCAGGTCAGAAGCAATGATCAGTAACTGGTTGGTGGCAGCTATCTGAAGAGGCCTCCAATTTAGGTGAAGAGCTTTTCTAGGTGTCTGTGAAGCTGCCTGAACAGAGAGTAAAAAGATCTTGAAATGAGCTGTGTCCTTTGAGAAATAAGCTCAGTAGCTGCAATTTCATCACAGAGCAAACCCAGTTTGTGTGGAGTCCATCGCACTGGAAGCTGCAGGGAATTGAATAATACTGTGTACAATCTAGAGCCAGAGAATATCAGCCTGGGGAAGGTGGAGAAGTAGTTTTATTTCTAGAAAGTCAATATATTTTTGCAAACTTCACTAAAGAGCAGTCTGTAGCAGGAATATATTCTCTTTTTGCTATCTCAGGTCATATCTCCTGTCTCAGATCATATCATTCCCCTTATTAGTATTCGTAGAATATATGATATGCTCTTTTAATGCTACTTTTATTTTGTAATATTGTATGCTGCTCTTTACAATGTTAAAGTAGAATACAACTAGGGGACAGCAGAAGCCCAAACTAGCCTAAGGAGATGATAGTCTTAAGTGTAAGAGTAGGATAAGTACTGAGATCAGCTGAAACTCTGTGCAAACAGGAATGACACAGGTGAAAACTGAGAAGAGATCAGCGTCACATACAGTGGTCTAGTTAAGATCTACTCATTATTATATTGAGGGCACAAAGATGATTAGAGGGCTGGAGCACCTCCCCTATGAAGAGAGGCTGAGGGAGCTGGGCTTGTTCACCCCAAAGAAGAGAGGGCTGCGGGGGGACCTCATTGCAGCCTTCCAGGCCCTGAAAGGAGCAGAGAAACAGGAGGGGAATCAGCTTGTTAAAGGGCAGAGACTGGCAGGACAAGGGGGATGGATTAAAGCTGAAGGAGGGAAGGTTTAAATTAGTTATTAAGGGGAAGTTCTTTGCAGTGAGAGTGGTGAGGGGCTGGAAAGGACTGCCCAGAGAGGTGGTGGGTGCCCCATCCCTGGGGGTGTTCAAAGGTTGGATGGGGTCTTTGGTTGGAAGTCTATGATCCTTGGGGTGCCTTCCAATCCAGACCAGCCTGTGATTCTATGATTATTTTCTGGTATACTTACACTGTAAGACTGGTCCACTCTGAATACTTCTGTCGAAAAATTATCATCACAATGCTGAGTAAAAATACTTTGTTGTTTCCCAATCTCAGCAAACTGTAACTATTCAGTATGATCTGGCAAGGTCAGACTTGCAAAGGAACATATTACCATCTCCTGGCATAGCTTTGCTGCAGTGCATTTAGAGTTTAGAGTATAAAACTGTGATAAGCACTGTAAAGCCAAGGCTGTGCATGGAGAAGTGTGAAGGACAAGAGGGTGGCGCAAGTTTTGAAATCATCGCTCACATTAAGCCTTCCATCCCTCAGCTGCCTATTTTTGGCATCATCAGGCTGGCATTTACATGGTGACTAGTAAAAAAAAGAGCAGTTTAGATATCCAGGAAGAACACATATTTAATGCCCCTCAATGGACATTATGCACTTTATTGAATCTGTCCTCAAAAGATGTGAAAGAAAGAAAACCCAACCCAGAGCCAGAGCAGTGCAGGATGAGGTGCATGCTGACGCTCACCAGTGAACCCCAGTGAGGTGAGGAAAAGAGTCAGGCAGTACATCTGACACTGAGTAACAGCCAAACACCCCTCCTCCTTCCTTCTGCAAGTTTAAACCACAAACATATGATGGAGACAGCTAATACTAGTGAATATCCTGGGGAAATTAAACAAAAATGTGACCAGCTTCTTCAGTCTGCTGTTATAAACCAGTTCTTATTCAAATTTACAATAATCATGGACCCCAGGGCTTTCAGCATCTTTAGTTCTGGAAATCTGATGGACAAACCTTTATTCTACAGTTCATAAAGCAAAACTTTACCACACTGCTTTCCTAACACCATCCACAGCTCTTGCTCAATTTATATTTATAAAGAAGCTTATTAAAAGTGGGACCAACATAAATATTGGAGGTAGATCCATTACATTTCATGATACAGTTCTTTGGTGGCTAACTCCAGCAGTTCACTTCTGCTCAAGGATAATAAAAAGAAAAATGTCCCCATGACATTCAATGGCAGAAATGTCACTGCTGAAGTGCCTATGATGTGCAATTAACATTTTTTAAGGAGTCATTTAAAAGTATACTGTCAAGGCTGATAGATTTGAAATTACACCAACTATTTTGGCATAATTCAGCATCTCCCTAGCAAGTTCACCCTTTCATTCCTGAATATTTGTATTTTTCCTTCTCCTTATTCCCAATGTATTGATGGTACTCATGTATTTATCACTGACTACTCCCCCACTGCAACATCAGAACTGCAATCACTTGAGTTTCTATCAAAAAAAGGTTTCAATTTTTAAATGTTCTGCTTTTCTCAAAGAAACTTCAACTTTCACACCCCAAGAAATATCTTGGTTTGAAGGAAAAAAGTTGTGGGACAAAGGTAGTTTGGTGTTAGGGTGGAGTTAAAACAAATAATTCTCTATTACTAATGAAGACATGAGCAGGAGGATGGAGACTTCAGGTCTAGACTCAGCATGTTTGTGTGGAGAGAAGTGCTGGAGCTTTGTTTCTTGGCAGTCCCATCTGGCAACTCCACTTAATAGAATGAAGAAGCAGGAAAATCCAGAAGGTATTTGATATAGTAGCAAAACTATCTGTAAGCAAAAGGTTCATCAAAGTTTCCAGGAGACGCCAGCTACTTTTTAAAGATTTCTTTGGATGACAACTGAATGTTTGTATTTGCAACTAAAATGTTTCTTCTAAGAGCTGATAGCAGACATCAGTTTTCAGGCAGAGTGCAGACGTTCCTGTCTGACTGTCAGGCACATGAAGAGCAATGTGTCCTCAATATTTCAAGAAGACAAATGAAGGAGACACGATCCTAATGTTAAATGGCCTGTGAGAAAAGCAAGTGCCTACTCGACTGACAAAACACTTGGAGATAAACTCCAAGAGCAACTTTGAACTGATGATTCGAACATCTCTGGTTCTGTCCAAACCTGGTATTTTTTTTCCCTACAGCTCAATTAGAAAACAGAAATGTCTGATTTGTTAAGTCTCATTTTCAAATTCACAAGATCAGGTGCTGATTCAAAGCAAGAAAACACAATGGATTTGGATGAGGCTTTTGAGAGATGGCATGCTTTATAGAGGTGACTTTGCATCGCTAGAAAAAATTTCCATCTTAACTTGACCTCCAGGAAGAGTGTAGGAATGCTAAGGGCAACCACAGGCTGCATGATATCAGAATACTCTTCAAAGAGCTGTGAAGTTTTATTGCAGAAAGCAATAAACAAGAGTCTAGCACAGAATCTCTCTATGCACCATAGAGTTACACATTTGTCTCACAGCCCAAAGCAAAGATTTCAAAATATGCTGTGATTTTCTTTTCCCAAGCAATCATTACTGCCTTTTTATATCCTTCTTTCTATGCCTTTCTGCACTAGGTGAATGAAAATAGGTTTCTGTGCAATTATACAAATAACATTTAAGGGACACTGTCAAAAAGAAGGGGAAAAGTATTACTAAAGAACAAGCCTTCCCTTTGTTATTGAAATCCTCAACAGTATTAGTTACCAGTCCTGCTCTTTGCTGACTTTCCACGCTTTGCTGGATCAGACAGTTGGAATCAGACTGATGAAAGTCCAGCTTTCCAAGTCTCTGAGGAAATGCAAAGCCAATAGCAAAGGCTTGTCTGCACACGTAGCATGCACATGCAACATTGCAGCAGTGCAATGCTCAGTGAGATGAGTAAGAACACGAAGAAGCAGGAGCAATGCTCACGAGGAACACACAAGTTTAAGTGTGTCACACTGTGGCAACACTATTTCTTATCATAATCTGTCATCAGCAGGCTGATGGGAACACAGGTCTGAAAGAGCCATTTGGAATGCAAGGGAAGAAGTAGTGGGAATTAATGATTTGGAGTCAGGTGAGGTGTAATTCACCACTGTCTGAATTTGTCCTACACCAATCCATGGAACAGCCAGACTGCAGATGAGGAGAAGGGCTGCTGACTCACTCCTGAATCACTAACAGGCTTCCTTCTGCTGCTTCAATCTGACCAGTTGATAACTAAGTCCAATTAGTTTACTTTAAAAAGTAAAATTAAAGGTTATCTTCTCTCAGCAAAAATGGAACAGGAAAAGAGTAGAAAATCAGTCCTACAGGGAAATCCTTGTAAAAGTGTACATGAGCAGATTCACAGTGCTCTCCTCCTGAAGAAGCTTGCAGGAGGCGATGAGGTTTGATGAGATTTGCAGGGCTGAGTGCCACATGCTCAGTTTTGTTGATGGTTTCTAAGGGTGAAGCTTCTCTTCAAAGAACTGCCCAGGTCCCACTCAGCAATTCACACCACAGTCAGAAATGGTGGAGCTTCACACAGAATGTTTCCCTTATTTTATAAAGCAGGTTTAATTTGGATCAGTAGTAACCCCTTCCTAATGATCTTTCTACTAGATCTCTGGATCTCAAATCCTGCCTATTTGTCTATCAGCCACCTCTTAGCCCAACTTGTCCCCCCTATATTGCTGCCTCAAGTTCTTTTGCAGAAAGCAAAAGCTTGATGCCTGCAGAGACTTTAAAAATTACAGCTGTCACTCAAAATTCCTCCCTTAAACCCAGGTCAGAGGCCCTGTCCTTGGGGGTGCAAACAGCCATGGCAGGTGGATTGCTGAAGTACCCTTGCTCAGTTCAGCCCCTGTAGATATCTCCACACTCAGTTCTTCTGGGGTAACTCTGCATTTATGCCTTTGTCTGTACTTAGAGAAATCTCCTCACACTTGTTAATTGTGTGAGAACACCAGCAGAACTGACCCCACAGATGAGACCCAACTCTTAAGGAGAACTGTTAGGGGTCCATCAGCCCATCTGACCTGTCAGGGGGAAAATGCACTCATAGCCTTATGCAGACTGTCCTGGATTCTTAGTTAATGAAACAAGTTTGTGGGAGCAATATGAAAACGAAAGAAAAAAGGGTTAAAAAGGGGGAAGGATGACAGCCAATTTGACTGGGTGGTCCTGGAAATTAACACTACAAATATAAAGGAGTTTGCCCCTTTCTGTCTCTTCCCAGCTACAGATCCTTAATCCAGTTTGTTTTTCCTGGGGTAGCAATCTGTCAGATGCATCCCCTTCAGAACAAGATTATAAAAGGAGTGAATCATGGATACATTATTATCCCCCTCAGCATGAGGCACTTTCTCTTTAAATACAGAAACTGTAGTGTGCAGGAAATGATCCATCTTTTAAAATTTGTGTCAACATCCCTCCAAACTCTTGAAGCTGCACAGTGAATACTGCTAACCATCCTCCTGTGTCTGAAAAAATCACTGTGATGACAACAGTGAAATATGTTACATGCAACACTTTGGACCTGACCTTACTTTCAATCAAGTAAATCGTTGTTCTGCTTTTGATTTTGATGGGAGTGGGGCCACTGTTCCATTGTCACCTCTTCTGTCCCTCAGGCCTCTCTCCAGCAGCACTGTCAGCTTAGGGAAGCCAGGGCAATTTCAAAGTATTTTCTGATGCCCAAGGCAAACCAAGGGATGACCTTTTCCACCAGCAGAGAGCTGCTTATGGGCTGCTATTGAATATTCCACCAACTGTAATGCTCTGCTCCCAGACATGACCTGGCTGCACTGAGTATGAGATGGGTTTTCCTGATTTTTTTGTCCCTCTCCTCCTCATAGATCAGTATGAATCAGAGTCACAGTCTGATTCTCTTCTGTTCTGCACCTTTGCTACTATCTCCACCTGGGACAAGACCTGTGCTTTAGCATCACTTTGCAGCAGATTCAACAACAGGCTGCAAAAGATTGGACAACAAGCAGTAACCCTTTCTTTACCTGGGGATTATTTCAACAGACAGAGTTCAGCAATGCATGTGGCTGGGTGATTGTCCATGCCTGGTCATGGCAAGTATATTTGCAAGTATATTTTGGGTCACAACATAAGAACATAGTTATTGCTGAAGTGACCTGAAATACCTGGATCAATGTGGTGTCTCAAATATCCCAACAGAAACACAGGCACTGATTGTTCAATGGGTTTCATATGGAAACCCCTGACCAAAACCTTTCATTTCCAGAGATTTTAAATTCTGAGTATTGCAGAGAGAAAATCAACCTGACATTGAGAGCTGAATTTCCAGCTAGTTCAACTCTGCCACTCCAGTGTGGAAGCAGCACTAAGCCAACATGGTACATACAGAACAGTCAACCATGGGTTATAAATCACTCCAAATATCCCACTGTTGCTGACTGCAGAATGTATAGTTTGTACCAGGAAGAGTATTCTGGATGGGATGGTCTTCAGAGTCTGTTATACACTCTCAACATGCTCCTATCTACATGACATTCAGCCTAAAAGAAGATTTGAAAATGGAAAAAATATTTTCTTACTAATTTTCATCAGCATTGCCAACTCTCCCAGTACTCACATTTCATAGGAAGTTAGCTTTTATTTTTGCAGAGAGGATGTCTCTGCTATCCAGTTCTTTCTATAAAGAGAATTGGCCTTTATGACTAATTTAAAGGGTTTCCCAAAGCAGATGGAGTGTTTTGAATATAGAAAAAGGGATTTACAGGAATAAGGAGCTCCAAATATTCAAGTACAAAGGCACAATTGTGTCTAAGGCCATACTGGGAAGTGAGAGGTGCTCTAGGCTATCAGTTTGTCTCTTCATCCTTAGCAGATATCATGTAGTGTAAACTGACATTAGTTCCTGACATGGGTGGATTTTGCTTTGATTCCTCTTGCTGATGACCTGGTTCACAGAATGAAAAGATCTTTGTGAAAAAGGACAGAAAAAGGGAAGAGAAAAAACAGACACTATCTTAGCTGGCTGTATTAAATTATTGCACACTACTTCCATGTTCTACCTATGCCAGCACATTGAAGAAAAGGCTTCTGGAATTATTGATGTAATGTCCTGGCAAGCACACAAACATCCGTGACGAGCTAAAGATCTGAGAACATCAAACTCAGGAATAAAATGCTGTATGTATGTGTGTACACATACATAGCTATACACAGAGGGAAGTAATAGAGGCACAGGAAAACACGCTGGCCAGGCTGAATTTGTCAAGCTTAAATTACACCTACCTCCCTTCCCTCTCCTCAGTTCTCAAACTACACATTACATGTACGTTATCCTTAGCTAGCCAAGATCTACTGTCAGCCTCCTATGATATTAACCACACAACCCGAGCCCTTTCCACACAGGGGAACATTGCCAAAGGGGATTCAGATCAGATCTTCTATTTACAGATAAATTCTCCTTGCTCTCTTGCTGCCCCTTTCTCTCTCCCTACTTCAAAGCCCTGGTAGCTGGCCCTGGGTTAAGCAGCAGGCAGCTCCGTTAGCTGTGTGCTCTTGGCTTACGGAAGTACCACGTGGTCTAGTGTTAAGAGTCTGTGTCAAACAAAGCCCTTTCTGGGGTCATGGACTAACTGTATGATCTCACACCAGTCATTTGTCTTGCCTGTCTTTCCATTAAGCCTGTCAAGAGAATTGGCTCAATAGAAGAAAAACAGGAGCTCCTTAAAAATGTATCGGCACATCTGAGTTGAACTTTTTTGGATGAAGAAGCTGTAAAAAATGACTCTGCAGTGAACTTTGAAATACCAATCTGTTAAAGAGGCAGTGATTTCCCTTCCTGAACAATGCTTTTCATCGTGTGAAACCTTGCTAAAAGAAAATTGGGTGTATTCAGAAACATTTCCAGAAGTATTTATATGAAGGACTGGGTGATGAGAAATGTTTCAAAAATGATTAAGGCTGCCTAAATATCAATTTTCCAGCAAGCCTAAGTTACAATTTAAATCCTAGCAATGTATTTATCAATATTTTCACTCCTAGCTGCATTTCCTGACATTTATACCAAAACAAAATTCTGTAAAAGGTCATAACAGCACTCAGGTGTTATTAAGTGTATGATCTAACAAACAAAACAAACGACCTTTATTCACATGTGCCTGATTGTTCCATGAACTCACAATAGATCCTGACCATCCTGACCACTTTCTCAGACTCAAAGAAATATCCATCTTGGGTGAAATCATCCATATGCAGAGAGTCAGCAGAAGTTTTAAACACCTCTAATATACTTCAAAGCAGGACTGAATTATGGCTCAAGGTCTTTGCAACTGTTCTCCTTCCATTCTTTCTTTTTCCAGTACTTCACCAAATGCTGGCACACCATTGTGCTAAGAGGTATATTCCATAGTAGAAGATGGTTTCACATACCAGGAGACACTGTGGCCCACACAGACCAAGTGATCCAAAAAAATAGTGAAAGGATGTTTATTGGTTTCATTATAAATGGAAAAATGAGGCGTAGAGAATTGTTTCAGATGACACCAAATATCTGCAGCAGCTAGAAACTGGACCTAGCCCCCATTTCAGTGACTGTCCTAGAAGGGCCACCCTTTCCTTCCATACTCCTGAGCAGCAATCAGAGAGGTAGCACAGAAAATCAGTGGGTGATACGTGAACTGAAGCTCTATCTTCTAAATGACTCTTTGGTGGTGTTGCCCCAGGCCTATCCTTGCAATTCCTTTTCCAGGAGAACATTTCATTTCCCTCTTCCCACATTGCATCTCAGACTTCTGGGGAATTTCATAATACAACACCAAAAGCTCCCAATAGCAGCCAGAATTGCTTTTACTGCTGTTTAATGCAGTATTGAATTTAAATGGCTAATGTATATACCTCTCTCACACATGAACACTAACTGCTGCATAGCAAAACTTGAATTTATCAAATTAAAATGTACTGTAGCACGAATTTATTGTATCATTGCTCATAATGTTTTTATGCTTTTGATTTTTTTTGGTCTTTTTATGGTTTTGGCAGTAGATGGAAAGCAATCAAGGTTCTGTTTGAAGCAGCCTTGTAAGCAATTCTCATTTAACAGAAGACAATGAAAAATTAATCTAAAATGAGTGTAACTAAGTTTTCATAAAAACAACAAAACCACTCAGACATTATCATCTTCAACAGCTGTTTACTATCTTCATTTAGAAAATTACCTGTCAAATTTTACTGTTTCCTCCAGGAAAAAAAAAAGCCAAACCCAAGTGCCTGAGTTAATAAAATGTTCCATGGGTAGCAGGGATATTGAGGATCCCTTTCTTGCAATCATAATACTTAGCAGGGATGATTGAGGTGGAGTAATGTTCAACACTCCTTCTCCTGCAGGTTTCAATTCCACACTTTTAACTACAGAAAAAACATTCAAACATGGCTGATTGGTGAAAGGCTGGGTATTTTCTTCTCTCTCCTACTCTATGGAACATCTGTCTCTGCCTTTCAATGGGCAAAGCAACATTTGCCACTCCTGGAAAGTTGTTTACCACAAAAGATTCACAACTTTCTCCACATCAAATGAAAACAATTGAAAGAACTACAAAAAGGGATAATAGCAGAACAGAACAGTTTTCTGGTGGAAAAGCTTTATCATCTGGAGATGCATCTCCCAGCATCAGTTTGTCTCAGTGATGAATTTGGTTCAAAGAATTTGTTTAGCTGGAGAACACATGCAGTTGGTTTATACTACGTAATGTGCACAACAGGAAGGATGCCAAACAAACATCAGAAGGAAAACGAAGGGTTCAGGGAACGTGTGGCCTGGCAGTATGATTCCCTGGCACAGAAGTCAGCAGGGAATGGGCCAACCTTCTGGTAATTGCAGAAGGGGTTGCTTACCCAGCAACAACAAAGTCAGCAGCTTAGTATCTCAGGAACGAGAGGAAGAGAGAATTAAGAAGACAAACAAAAACTGGCTGAATTAATTGTCTCTCTCATGCATTTTCCCAGGCTGCACGCTCTCACAGGCTGTCTGGAGTGCTGTTGTTCTGCCTGACTCTGGCTTTAGGAGATGGGAAGGAGTTAATTATTGAAGGGCAGCTACAGTGAGTGGGATGTACAGCTCCTATTGACTTCCTTAATGGTGGTAAAATGTGCAAATCCTGTGGACTGTAGTTGAATTTAAATTACAATGATTACAAAATATAAAGCCTAAAAAAGAGGATTTATACATGAGTAGACTTACCCGAGACAGACTCCCTCAAGACCTACATTTTGTTTACATGCAAAGTAGACTATGCCTCCTGAATGACTTTAAATCCTGATGACAATTATTTATATATCTATCCACTCTCCTAACACAGTTCTGAACCATAATTCCTGCTGCTAAATGCCCTGGGGAATATCTACCAGTTATAGGTTCATTCCTATTTTCTGGCCACTGTCCAGCAAACCACTTTCAATGTGTAAACAGACCAGTGGGTCTACTCATATGATGCATAAGACCATAACAACACATTACTTAAGTAAATACATAATATCAACAACAATAGCAATACCATTCTCTTACTGCTTTTGGACAGGATTTTTTATGCCCAGCTCTTGGGAGTAAAGTACTGTTAGCCTAATTTATGATCTGCAACCTGGGGAGTAGAAAAAAATGAAGTGACTTGCCCAAGGTGATACAGGAGTCCAGTGTAGGAATAGGAACGTGGACAGTAAGTACATGGCTAAATTGAGTACCCAAGAGCTCTGCCTACTGTGTTACTGAGGATTTGAGTACTCTGATAGAAAGGAAATCGGTAAGGTTATACAGCAGGAATCAAATCCTTTAAAAATTATATGCATCTATTCGCAGGTTAACCAGTTCAGTTCCACCTTACCCAGAAAGTACAATGAATGTTTAATTCATGATAAAGCTTAGAAATCACAAAATGAAGGCTTTTATGTACTCCTGATCCAGCTGCAGGAACAAAGCTGAACACTTTCAATTGTTCTAACTTTCTTAATAACAGTCAATATACAGTTAGTTATAATGGATGGGGGAAAAAAAAGAAGTACTATTTTAGACAAAAATGAGTAGCTAAAGAGCTCTTAAAGTGGAAACATCCCTTGAGGAAGAGAAATGGTGACACACCTAACCAAGGCCTTACAGCCTCCTACAAATGAGTTCCATCCACAGTCAGATCTATATGAAATTTACATTTGCTACAAATCAAACCCATCAAAGGGCTTGTGCATACATATGGTCAGGCTGGCTGGGGTGGGAAATGTTAACAGGAAAAACTGCTACAGTCTGTATGCAGTACAATGCACAAGAGGTAGGCTCAGGCTATCATTCTGCCTGGCTTCCACTGGCAGGTTGCTCTAATAAACCTTGGCAATTTGTATCCACGTCATCCCCACCCAGGAGCACGAGAGTGCTTGGCTGCAATTTGCCAATTGAATGGCATCAAACAGAACCGTTTCCATCAAGCATTACAGGTATGAAAAATAAAATATAGTGCTCAAAATTACATGGGCTTGCAAATTTTATTGTCCTTCTGGCCAAGGAATACCACAGGGGAGGACCAGTAAGAAGCTGCTGCTATCCATTAGGTCTTTGATCAAACTCTTTGCAGTCTCCAAACTCTCCAAACAGGCACTTTTCAGCAGCATCAAATTCATTGTTGAATTGAAAAGGAAGGAAGGGGACATAATCCTGGGAAGTTATGGAGACTGTACCATATAAAATTAGGTGTTGAAACATTATGAAGATGGGCTAGGGCACTGAGAGCTCTAGCTATGAGCCTTCCCTGCTGTTAAGTGTCCTGGAGATGGCTGTTCAAGCTGCACTGTGTGCTGTTTCCCTAGACTAGTCATTCCCTTCAAGGCACAAAATTAAAGCAGTGATGGATGGAGTACTCTGCTGTTTATTTGGCCCAGTTTATAATGTGGCAGTGAGGAAGTGTTGAACTCCAGTTAAAACAAAGGAGGAGCAATAAAAAGTTTCTATGAACATCGGTGCTGAGCTTAAAGAAAGAGTTTATTATTGCTCAGTCACACAGCAGAGAATGAAAGATGAGAATGAGGACTGTCACCTGCTTATACCAGAAAGAAACAAGAACAAACATGACTATTGATTTCACGTTAACGTTGCTATTTTCAGCTGTCTGCCTGCTTGCAGTTCCTCCTGCCTCAGACAGTGTGGACACCAGCCAGGGCTCTCTGGGCAATCAGCACGGGAGTGATCCACTGCTCCCAGTGTGTGTTCAGCACAGCCCTGCTCTCCCCTGCAGCTGTGTGGCAGCTCTGGAGCAGGTCACTGCATCTCCTCTCATTCTCCATCTGAATGGCACAGTTATTTCCTTGCATTTCCCCTGCTTTGACCCATATGGCTCCCTGACTCTCCTACATCTCATGGATGTTGCTTCTACTTCTCCCAAGCTAGACTTCTAAACCACCTGCTCTTTTATTTCCTCATTTCCTCATCCTCAAGTCTTCTGTCTTTCCTGTTGTCAAGCTCAAAATAGTGCTCTTTTTTAAGAGTTCTTCCCAAATAATTCTTGTCATCTGCCCCATTGCAGAGCAGTGCTCAAAAGCTGCCATACTCTCTCTATGCTGGACTGTAGCCATTGCTGCCCTTCCTGTGCACATTCAGTTTGAACCAGTAACAGAAATAGCTTTCCCAGTGCACCAAATACCCGTGGTTTCAGTCTCATCTGTCCCCTCCATGTACCGTCTCAGAATTTACAGACCTATTTGCAGTAGGATGCTCCTATTATATAAGCCACCATTTTACATCTCTACTTTTCTACACAATTTTAAGAAATAGTTTTTGTTTTCAGGTGCTGTTGTCAAGTGTCCGGTTGGGATGGCAGGTGAAATTTTTGGAAGTACCGTAGTTCCACTTCCAAAAGTGATAAGGTATCTCTGGGGTTTTCAAAAGCACAAGTTCCTTTCAAACTCCAGTTGCTTTCAACACATCTGCTTTCTCCCAGGCAGTGGGAACTCAAGGCCCCAGAGCTTCTGAAAATTCCAATAGGTGTCAAACTGTTGAAATAACTTCTTCTTTTTTTTTTTTTTTAGTTTAGGTACTACAAACTATAGTCATCAAACTATTTATGCACTGCTTCACTTGGCACCACAAAGCCTAAGTGAAACAGATGGCCAACTCAGGTTTCCAAAAGTGACTCAGATACTCAGGAGCCCAACTCACAGAGGAAGTCAATACCAGTTAATCTTCTAAATGTCAAATGGCACTTTTGAAAATAGTACATTCCATTACCAAGAAGGAGCTGAAACTCTGTGCTTTTTAAATGTTTGCTTTGTACCAAGCAATACCCCAGGCTCCACCTGTCTGCCTTTCCGTGTTCAAAGGGCAGGTGAATACTTGAGTGATGTGGTCCTTACAAGCAGGTCACCAGCAAATTAGCCAGCTCTGTAGAACTACAGATTTTTTTTCTTGTAAAAGGCATTTTTTAGGCAAAAAAGCTTAAGGCTTGGTGAGGGGGGAGAGCTGAAGAATGTATCTACTTTGAATTAGCAGCATGGCCTTCCCTTGCTTGCCTAGCTTTAGTACTAAAGTGCAGAGACTGCAACCACCCCACATAAGAGCAAAATTCTAATCTTAAGCAACATTTGAGAGAAATTTAAACTGATTGAAGGAGGGCTGTGTTAGACAAGCCTGGATGGTCTTAATGACACTGAGTCATTAAGAGATGAGCACTGCTGAGGCTCCTTCTGGATCACCTCTGATGTATAACCCAGCTTGTCTACAGCACAGCACTCCTGGAGCAGAGAGAGCTTCCTGGTCATCATTATACATGACTCAGAAGAGGCTGTGGAATGAATAAATGTTTGGATGCTATCCCCCAATGCAGGACCCAGGAGAGAGTGTGCTGGGTTTAAAGTAAATGTTCTAGATACAAGATATTAACCATTTCCCCCTTGTGGCACTGCAGACCTGAGACTGGCACAGGCCAAAGCTCTGCTTGTGATGGAGAGTCCCCATGTATCAGCCGTTAGATGATCTAGAGGTCACCTGAGCAACTTCCAGTACATTTCTGCTGCAAACAGGTAATTAATCAAATCAATGTCCTCCCCAGAAATTGACTGAATCTAGAGGGCGGACTGAGTTGAGTGCACTTGGTATTTTTAACCTGGAATGTCAAGCAGAGGAATAATGGCTGTTACCTCCAGCATATATCTTAGAAAAGGGAGAAGCTGGGGAGGTTATTTCTACCCACACCAGTAAGCCTAAGAGTAGAAAAGACAGATGAATGTGGAAACTGGTTTCCAGAAAAGACTAGAGGGATGCCAGTCCTACAAAGACTTTGGAGGTCAACTGGACACACTTTTAAGAAACTCTGGAAAAGCTTGGAAGTTGCAGGTTCTCAGGTTCACAGTTCATTTCATTTTCAATGGAAACAGATTTGGGTTTGGATATCTCCTTGTGCCAATGTTAAAGTACTGTCACTGATGGCAATATGGGAACTCTGTTTTCACAGCCTTGTGGGTAGGAGTGCACAGAAGGAAGCCAACACCTTAAACAGCACACACTAAAGTACAAAGTTATATATTTAAAGTATGTATCTCTAATAACTCACATCTCTACTCTTTACTTAGAACTGTGCTGTTGTCAGTGCAAGCAGAGGACCTTACGGTGTTAGCCCCAAGGAGAAATGTGACTTCCCTTAGAAAAAGAAACTTTATAGCTTTGGATTCCCATCCAAGAGTAGTAATTTCAACACTTTCTTTTAAAATTTAAATTACATCTAGTTAGGAAAGAAAGAATGATTTGGGCATATTTTTTTCCTGCATCTAATAATCCCTTCCGTTCACTTAAACTCTCTTTTTACCTACAGAAGATTATTGTCATTAAGCTACTCGGTGTGCCAATAATTGAGAGGTTTTGGCTATAGGAGTCAGAAGCATTAAGATTTAAGTAAGAGTTATAGATATGAGACATGGAAGACAAAAGTTGAAATGTTCATATAATTTACATTTGATTTTAATTAGAGATAGAAAACTTTTAAAAGCTCAGGAGAGATTTGGTCTGGAGAAGCACCTCAGCCTCTAACCTATTCACAGAGTACTACTTCTCCTCCCTTCAGTCCTGCCAAGCCGTCCTGGTTCCAGCTGTGACAGTTATTTTGTCATGCTGGTAGCTGGCACAGTGCTGTGCTTTGGGTTTTGTGTGAGAATGATCTTGATATAATCTTCTGCCAGGTGCAGAAGAAGCTGGGAGAGCACAGCCAGGATGGCTGACCCAGTCTGGCCAGAGGGATATTCCCAGCCATGAGCCTCATGCTCCAGATACAACTGGGGCAGCCAGCTGGAGGTGGGAGCACTGCTGGGAAACACACTGGGCATTGGCTTGTTGGGCTTTTTTCTTCCATTGAAATTTTTTGGGCTTGGAGGTAGGAGTTTTAATGTAATTTTTTATTATTGCTGTTACTCTCTTCCTTTGTTATCCTAAATACCTGTCTTCATCTCAGCCCACAGGTTGGTTATTGTTTTTCATCCTCTGCACCACTCCCTTGGGGGGCAGGAGTGAGTGGGTGGGTGTGTGGTGCTCCACTGCTGACTGGGGTAAAACCACAGCACAAGCCCGACCACTTTGTGACCCAGCTAATTAACCCCTCTGAATCTTTTTATCTTCAACCCCCCACTGCTGAGACAAGGTACACAGGGTCTGGTGACTCAGTGCACAGTTCAGAGCTAATCTGTGGAGCTGCTATAACGAACCACGGAAAAGCCTCGGGATACAACGACCCGAGCTCTGAGCTCTTGGTGTTCAGTGCACGATCAGCACAGCAAGTAATGCAGCCAAACTGCAAGCACTTCACCTGTGAGCTCCACAGTGAATGTTCCAGAGCTTTCTGCTCCTTGCTCTTGATCCCTCACAGTCATTCGTACCCATCCCCTCTCACCTAGGTGTTTCCACACATGAGAATTTTGGCTGCTACACTCTGATACACATACCCAATGAGAAGGTGGCAGCACAAAGGTGTCTGCAAGGAGCACAGTTCTGCTTTGTAGGTGTGAAATAAGGGAGCTACGTTGTTGGGAAGAGGGAGGTGGCCCCTAATGACAGAAACTATCATTAGCTGGTAGGTCTTGAACTTCAGGGGCAAGAACCTCAGCACATCCATGCCCAGAAAAATCCCATTTCTCTCCCTGCTTAAGATGAAAAACTGGCAGCAACTCTAAAAGCAAATGGTTTACATGCTTTTCTGAACCTGACTTCAGGGGTATCTGGCACAGTTCTAATGAGCATACTAAAGAGGGTAATAGTATTAACAATTACTGAACAATTATATGCATTGTATGTGCAAACAGCAGCATTTCTGAATCTGGTACGGTACATGGAGTGAGACTTTCATGTCAAGAATTTGCATAGAAAGGAATCCTCAAAAGCTCTACAACATCTTGGAACAAAAGGTCTCTGTGTACACTCTGACATTACTCAGGAAACAGCAAATGATCAGATTCAATCTGCTCGTGAGGAAAATGGCATGCAGCAATTAACTCTTCAGAAACTAAATCCCCCCCATGAGAGGATTTATTATAAGAAAATATTATATATATGTTAAAATAAAAAATACATTGCATTTAATATAAACATAGGAAAATAACAGAAAATATGAGAAACAAAAAGATGAAAAAGTATTGTTAAATACATCTCATGCAGGGCTGAGCTACTCAGCAGTCATTAATGTTACAGAGGGATGAAGTCTCCACCAACCTAAGTAATCTGGACAGTAAGTCATCCACCACATTTCCACAAAGACATGGATTCATGGATTAATGGTCTTGCTTTCTGGTAAAAATCACTCATCCTTGTGTATCTGTGAATGATTTTACAGAACACAGGAACAGCTCTAATACAGCCTGACAAATACTTCAGCCAGCAGTTTACTCCAAACAAGCTATGGCTTTTCTCTCGAGAGTGTCACTGAAACCAAGTCCTCTCTCTCCATCGAAGGTACATGGGGAACTCAAAACTGGAACCACAGGCAATGATATATATTGATGAATACAAATGGCAAGAGCTGTATGTGCTCTCTTAGAAGAAGGACTGCCTGGGTTCAGATGATCTCAAGAAGAAAGGAATAAACTACTAGAGCTCCCCAGCTGGGGAATGATCTCCCCATAGCAGCTGCTGTCAGGGCCTGCTTGGTGCACACTGAGGGTAGAAACAGATGCCCTATTTTACCTTGACCCACACCTAAGTTTGCCTAACTGTAGAACAGAGGAATACCCTTTCTAACAACCTAGGAAATAACTTGAGAACTTGGCAAAGGAACAAATACATCACTGGTATGATGACAAGGTGACATTATAAGCCTTGCAAATACAAATAAAAATATATATATCCACACCAACACATGTTATAAATCCTAATATGAAAAGCATGTTGCTATATTACCCACAGGAAGGGAAACCACCATGAACTCTTCCCCCTTCCAGGATCCATACTTCCAAACCTTGATTAATACTGTGAAAGAAGCCAACAGTTAATACAAATCCCAGTGGCTGGGAAAGGGGGAACCACTGCACAGAAAAGAATACAAGTCCCATAAAAGACAGAGAGAAATCTCTGCTGGGTTTTTCTGACAGGATACAAGGAGACACTGAGATCCAAATGAAGAACTGGAAATCATAAAGCAGATTCTGTAGTAGATGCTGTTAATATACCAGGAATCAATAACAAACTTCTTACCAAACAATTATTAAGGAGGGTAAAAACAGTGTATGATGAAGTGGTAAAGGTTCTTTAAAAAAGAAAACAGAACAAAGAGACATTCAGCAGGTCTAAGAAGGGGTCTCTAAAAGGATTTGGATGGGAAAACCTGAAGAAAACAAGAGAGTTGCTGACAGGATACTTTTTTTCATCTCCTGTCCTTTATGCAGCAATCAACTTGTCTCAGTGGCATGTATAGTTAGTAGTTTTACACTTAAACATATTCAGGATGCACAAGCTGTTCTTCATTAAGAACAGGACTCAATGCTAATGGGCAGCCTTCTCCAAACTTCACTGAATGGGGAATCAGGCTCCAAATTAAAAACCTAGCTATTTCTTTCTACCTTTTAGTTAGGTATTACCTGCTACTAAAAAAGCCTGAGTTCTTCTACTGCCAGTTACAGACACATTTCCAAAGCCAGTGGTGGAGGTGTAGCACCCAGAGCAAAGACAGTGACATCAGTATTCCTCTGGAGTGGATACTGGCAAAGAGTTCACACTTTTCAAACACTTATAAAGTCAGAGGCTATTTATGCACAACATGGTCAGCAATGTCTGTATAAAACACTGTCCTTGAATGTCCTGGGTTCTGCTCTAAAAGGAAGTCTGCTCTGTGACTCTGGCTGTCTGCTGAGATTTTTTTTTTTTCAATCAACCCACATGGTGAATTTATATGTGATCCAGAGTGAACCACAACAAATCTCTACTGATTTGCATCACTGAAGGATGTGGCAATTATAAGATGTATGATGACTACGTGTCTCATCTCACCTCAGCAACTCTACCAGCCCCAAGAATACTGAAAAGAGCAGGATAGGCTGCCTGTCAAAATAATTCATACAGATCTGATTAACAGAACATGGCAAGAATCCCCTTCTCTGATGGTTCTGGGACTAATGTTAGCAAAAGCTGAGTTTCTAGCCAATTCTTGGTTATCAAGCCCCTACACTTACCATGACATTTCTAGGTTAAGTTTTCTAAGTAAGAGTAGTGTTGGGAATGGCTTGTATTTACTATGCATTTAAATAGTGTTCATCTGTAATGCATAGGAGTTTACTAGCTCCTTGTGAGGAAATCACAGCAGTTATAACCAAGCTGTGGAACTATGAAAGTGTAGGTGGCCAAACAGATAAGCAGCAAGGTGCTTATCCTTCCCTGGATGTGTTTATAAAAAAGGATAGATGAGGTACTTAGGGATATGGTTCAGCACAGGGTGGGAATGGTTGGTCTTGATGATCTTAAAGGTCTTTTCCAACCTTGTGATTCTGTGATCTGTGAAGGAATGAGATCTATGTTTAAATATTCCTTTCCAGACATTCTTATTAAGTTTATAAACATTTCTCAATATAAAAATTGACAAATACCATCTCCAAGTGGAGAGCCTCATCCTCCTATTACACTTTTTCAGAGATGACAAAAATGCCATAAGAAATTATAATCAAATACAATTAAAACCTCTAAACCTAGCTGCACAATTGCTAACCTGACCAGAGATACTACATTCCTGTAGTGATTGTCAGTACTTGCTGAGCTCCAATTTGGTTGAAATCTGGTAGTTATAAAGGAGTATTTCATGAAGATCCTATACATCAGACATTTCTTTTACTTAGTATATTCCAATGAACATTGCCACATAGAAGCTGTAAATTATTTTGGCTAAAAGAACAGATATAAACATGGAAATTCTCCTTAGTGGGTCTATCAGTAATGCTTTGGTTGACAGGGCACCTTGCTTTCAAGCCATCCCATAGCACTGGTAAATAAGCCAGTCTCAAAAATAGTCAGAATAGGAATGAATTCAATGGTTGAGGTCATTTAAGTGCTCTGCCAGAGTCATTATTGAATTTCTACTAGTGTGATTACAAAGAGTGCATGCTCAGTCCATTAATTTGCAGCATGGAAACAAAAAATCAATGGGGTGCTACTTAAAACTCCTTTCCTGATAATTACCATCATGTATGAGGGTATACACATGGAAGAGGAGCGTGTAAACTGCTGTTCACAGCCTTGAACCAGAAAGAGATTATCTGGCAGTTGGACTAGATGATTGGCACTCCAACTGGCATTACTCTCTCCTATTCTATTCTAATTTTCTGAGCTGTGGTCAGAGAGAAGGAAGGAGAAAAGAGTAAAATATTTTAGTCTAAACTTGGGGTGAAGTTCAAACTGCAAAGGAAATTTTGCCATTTGCTTCAGTGAAGGGAAGGGTTTTTCCCTGGAAATGTAAATGGAACTGGAATTCCTGGCAAGCAATCAGGAATTCAGCATCAATCTATCAAAAAACCCTCCCTGCAATAAGCATATCAGTTTTCTTCAATAAACTTATGTCCCCATGAAATTACTAGCACGTTGGTAAAGTAATAAGCTCTTCCTCAATGACACAGGGACGTTTTAGCTGATCTGCGCTGATTTATACTGGTAGTTGACACTCCTCATTTTGACCCTTCAAAGTAACAAGGACACATCACAGCTTTTTCCAGGAAAAAATACTGAATTTCCTTGCTTAAGGAAAAAAATGCATTCCAAAAACATTGCCAACTTTTGGATAATACTGGTAATCTGGTTTAATATTTCATTCTTAATTTTGAAAGTCTTACCAAAAAAATGTGCTTATAAATCTTAATTATCCAATATCATCTTCTGAAAGAAACAGAATCCCAAGGGTCTTATTTAGCTGGGATGTGATGGACCATAACCTATTTTTTTTGAGAACTCACAGACAGCTACTGCAGATGAAAAGAACAGCCTACCTCTACCTTGTTCAATTGCCAGGAAACATACAGCATCCTCCAAACACTTCCTATGTCCCTGCCGACCCACCAATTGATGTAACAAAAGCCAACTCAAACCAGGTGATTCCCACAAGCACTTGACACAGCAAGACAAATTCTACACTGATTTACACTTAAGGGACTGTGGCTGCAGAGCTCCAAAAAAAGAAAAGGTTGCCTTTGAAAATGTCAGTATTTGCTGATATTCACCATGAGGTTATGGTGAAGAAAAACAAGATCTTCCTTATTCCCAGAATGTGAAATACCAGAGGTCTCCCTGCAGCCTGAACTGTAGATAAATTATGACTTGCAAACGATGACTTATAGAAGGCAATAGAGGAACTATTCTTTGTTGTGTGAGACACTAATGTTTGGAGATCTGCAGTGATCTCTGATGCAAATTAGCTTTTTAGCCTATAGGACTTGCTTTGTCTATAACAGACAAAGATTTTTCCTTTCCAAGCTTGTAAAAGCATCTCTTATCTCTACATCCTACATAAAATGTACAGGGGGAATGGAATGGAATGCCTCAGAGCTGGCTGTGAGAAGTCCCTGGTTTCCCTGGGTTGTTTTATGTCCAGCTGGAAATACATGAACTGTTGTGTTTGCTAACAGCTCACATATGCTGTGAAGTGTTTGCAGTACAATAACCATGCTGCTTCGTTCAGTGCAAGCCCTGCTAACGTGGCTATCAGCACTCACACAACCAGCCAGTCTATCAGCCCACAAAAGTTTCAAACACGTTTCACACCAGGAAATGGATCTGTCCAACTATTTTCAGGCAAAGACACAGCATTGCACTTCTCTGGACTCTCTCCAGCACCTTGATGTCCTTCTTATGGTGAGGAGCCCAGAACTGGACCCAGCACTCGAGATGCAGCCTCACCAATGCTGAGTGCAGGGGCACAATCACCTCCCCAGACCTACTGGCCACACTATTTTCGATACAAGCCAGGAGAAGAGAGACAGCAGATGGGTAGAGGCAGACGAGTCCGTGGAAATAGTGATAAAAAATGTGAGAGCTGCAGGATGGGAGCTGTATTTGCTAGCAGCCCAGCCACTGCAAACATTCTCTAAGAAGGTAACTGAAGAAGAGGAAGTTTTTCTAAACCTGAGACACCCAGACTGATGCACAAACACCTGTCAGATCAGGTTTGCAAATGGTTCAACCTCATGCTGGTTTGGCAGTCAAACCAATATATTTATAATCACAGAACTGGATACTGAAAATGAGTTCAAACAAACATCTCATGATCGTGTTAAGGCTTGATCCTGGTTTAAATTACAAAAGTGAGAATCAGTAGATTAATTTCATTCAACTCAGTGGAGCTAAACCGATGTAAAACTGGTGCTAATGAGACAACAGTTAGGTCTGCCAAGTGTTTATGAAAGACTCTACATCCTCTATAAACCTTGTATCAATCATATAAGTGATTTGAAGTGATAATTTTAATGTGCTTGTAAAATTATTTTCTCATTACAACCATCTCCAACAGGAGGATGTGCAGGGGATGTAATGGCAGAGGCTAATGAAACGCAGTTCAACTAATCTTGAATTTTAAAAAGAGAGGGAAAAAACAGCAGTGTGTAAAAACCACCCAGGTTCTGGCTTTCTATTGTCTAGGCCTAGTGAGAGGTACAACAACAAAAGGCAGATGATGTGATCTCTGGATGAAGAAGGCAGCAGGAGTGGTGTTTAACCATCCCTCACTGCAGGTATACAAATAACATCACTGATTCAATTACATATGCAGGTCAACTGGGAATAGAACTTAACGATCAGAACCAAAGCGACAGCCAGGAGTGGTGATGTGAGGGGGAGCAATGGGAGGGAGAGCTCTGCTACAAGCAGGGAGTAGGAGCCAACAGCACAAGGAACACACTATAAAATCCTCTGAGTCAACATTTACCATGAGCTTCTGGCTTTCTTACCAACCTTGCTTAACTTGTGAGTCTTACAACAGAGACCATATAATGAATTTCCACCTGTCTCACAGAGCAGCCACCATTATTACAGAATGAAAGAAAGAAAGAGAGAAGAGTTTTTTATCTGTGCTTAAAATAGCCAATAAGTCATCAAATTAAAGTAACTTTGAGAGGAAAAGTCAATCTCAGTAAGCCAGTGCACAAACAGTTGACCTAATATATTGTGTTTTGTCTAAGGAAGTGTAAAGTTCTCAGATAAATGATGATCCTTTACCTCTGTCAGCTGGGTAGCTGCTACTGATCTGACAGAGGCATGAGACTGGAAAAATATTTAAAATCATGTCATTCTCTTTTTTGAGATTGCAGCTTGTTTTCCAGAGGTGTCTTCTGGCCAGTTTTAAGCATCTTGAATAGAGAGGATTTTTGTTACTACAAAGTTCCCCAAGTAGCAATGGTACAGAGGGCTTATGTGTTTAAGAACCATCCATACTCCAATTTGCTCTGCCAAATACTAACAAAGATCTTACTCACTTTATTCTAGAAAGGTTTGGCTTTTGTTGCTTTTTTCCTAAATTTTCTTCATTCTTTATTGCCTGACTGATTTATTTCCTCTGCTGTGAAAGTTCCAGAGGAAAGCAGAGTTGCTTGGCAGCATGATGTGGTATTGCTGAACTCAGCTGTTTATGGCTTTCAGCAGATGTTTCTGCTTCAAAGACAGTGTGAGAAAAAATACATGTGCACAAATTCCTCCCCCAATTCTGCATCTTTTGTCTCTTATCTTCCACTGCCTCCAAATCACAAGGAAGGCTGCACTACAATAGCTGCTAAAACATCCATGCCACGCCAACTGTCACAAATAAATGAGAGCTGACCTCACCCCAAATTACAACTCGTGATGTCAAGTGCAAAGAGAAAAAATTAACAGAAGCATCAGTCTATGAATGTGCTGCATCAGAAGGAGATTTTCATGGATAAGTTTGCTATGAATTAGAGCTTATTGAATCGGAAAGCAAAAGGGATGCTGTGAGCAAGAGGCAAGAGCAGAGCAGCTTTCCACAGAGGATGCAAGAGGGACAGCCAGCCTTTCCTACTGCATATTCTGGGGGCTCTGCAAAACATGTGCTCAGACATAAGTAAAGGGCTGCAAAGTAGATCACACATTTTCTAGTCACTCTCTGGGAAATTATTACTTTGACAGATAGCAAAAAATAATCTCACCCTGGACATCAGGAATTACAGTTATTATTGAGCCCGTCTATCAATTTAGCAGGGATATAAAGCTGTTGTCCCATTATTCCATGATTGCACATCCTATTCAATGTAATATGGGGGGAAGGGTGTTCTGGTCTATTTACATGAAAATGAAATAAAACAATATACCCAACCTGACTGGGAAGCAGGGCAGGCACTGATGGCACACAAGACAGCTTTTTCAGCAAGGCTGCATTATTGCATGCTCTGGCTAAGCCTCCAGCATTTGGTTTTGATAAGCATGTAAAAAGCTTTTCCAAACTATACAGATTTGCTGAGCAAACAAATCTGATGCTCTATTTGGGCAAGAAATATGTGAAGAATGACCTTTCTCTTGGTGCTTCAGCCGTTCAGCTTCCCAACAGACCCAGGAACTCCGAAGTAGACACAAAATATAAAACATTAATTTATTGGAACTGGACTGGAACTTCTGTAGAGATCACAGATAGATCTCATTTAATGAATTTTGTTATCTCTATTAATTAATTTCTTTTCTTGGAGGAAAAACTCATGGGAATGCCATATTCCTTGGCTAATACTATGTTATCTGTAAAGACTAACGTATTTGTTGAATGGTCAGGACCAAATCTAACACTGGTTCTGTTGAAATCCAACATAAAAATTAATTTTGAGAGTGTCTAACAACAGGCTTTCAAAAACCTTATCTTACATTATAATATCTTGCTCTGAATTTCAAACAGAAGAATGTTGCAACGTACCTGATAAGAAAGAAAATACTTTCTATTTAGTATCTTCCACAACACGTGTGCAGACCCTGTTGGTTTTCTGACTCAGCCTTTTATCTGTCAGCAAGCAGGTATTTAGGCTGATCACAAGTTAAACACAAATTTCTATTGAAACAATTGACTGATAACAGTGTTGTTATTTATTTGGATTGTGGTAGAGCCAACACTAGTTACAGATCACGGTCTCACAGTGGTAGGTGCTAGATGAAAACCAGGCAGACGTATGGTGTTGTCATGACAATCGCTATAGTTATCTCAGATTTGATCCTTCTGAACCTGCATTACAGCAAGTATTGAAAAGAAAGGGTCCTTCAGGCTCAGTGAGAGTCCTTGTCCATGAGGGCCCCCACGGAATTCGCTTTTCCTTAATGCAAGTGAGGGCTGCCCATTAAGTCGAAACCACTCAGGACTCAGAAGGTTCAACAAGTCTCCCTGCTCCCACAAGTACCCGCTAAGACAGGAGGGTGTAAGAAGCAAATCTTGCCTCTCAAGACAGTTTGTGCAGACACTTGCTAAGACACTGCAGCAGAGAGAGACAGAGAGAAACAGAGCATCCGCCTCCTTTCTGCAGGCAGCCTGCTCCTGAAAGAGACATGAGAGACATTCTTCATCCTTCCTCCCTCCCCAGCTCGGGGCTTTGATAAACACTCCTGACATTCAAAGCAGCAAAAGAGGAGCCATATGAAAAGCTCCTTTGGGAAGCAACCTTCTAACCCTGGTCTTCTGTGCCCTAGAAAAGATATTGTTATGAGGCACAGCTGGCTGATCCTCCACCATATGTGCAGATGTCCAGTGTGTCTTTGGCACCTACACTGTACATTGGAGACATCTGTGCCCTGATCTGACCTGAAGCAAGCATCCTAACATAAAAAGAGATCTTAAAATGCAAAGACAGGAGGCAGAGATAAATTATTTGGGAAATCAAGTGAGAAAGAGTAGAAGAAAAGGATCTTTAAAGCAGCAGGTAAAGGCTTAGCTATATCATCCCTGATTCAGTTATTGACAGCTACATGTGTACATTCCCATGTGTCATTTTAAGCAGACAGATGCACATCACAAGAATGACTCACCATGGAAGCTCTGAGGGTTGCACTGGTAATTTGCCAGCAGTCTGAAAGACTGCACCTAATTTGCACCAAAACATGCACGATGCTCAAAGCAAAATACTCAGGAGGACATCATGCTTGTTCATATGTGTCATTCTCAGAAATGAAAGGGAAGTTTTACTGTTTCGGGGTTTAACGGTTAAATAAATCCACTGCTGATGTCTGTATCCCAGAGTATCTACAGTTTGTTCAAATCAGTTCCTGCAGACACAGATGTGACCTCCTGAAGACAGATACAACTTCCCAAGCATCTCTTACTCCAGCATTGGCATGTGCCACCTCAGCTTTGACCCTGCCTCAATTACCAGTCAGAAGGATAAACAACTGCAATGAAAAAATCCTGACCCACAAACACCAAACGTTGGAGTCCTTGCGAAAAGCGTGTCCTCTGCTTGGACTGCAAGGTTTACAGGCACCTCTGTCACTCTGCTGAGCTCTGCAAACCACTCTGACCCAAAACTGTGCCAGGGAAAGATGACCCAGATTCTAAAAGAGTTAATAACAGCTCATAATGTGTGACTCTTCTCTGTGTCCACACATTGGGCACAGAATGACTGTCTTCAGCTATAGCCAGACACACACACCATAAGGCTCACAGTTTTTCAAGTCTGAGACATGTTGTACACACACATTCTACTTTTATTTTTGAATCACAAGAGAATTCACTTCACTGACATCCCTTGGCAGCATATGGTGCTGCCAGACATAGGAGGGACCTGCACAGAATTGTAACGGCTTTGTTTCTTTCCCCCGTGCCCCGATGATGTGAAACACAACCTGGTAACATCATTAGCTGTTTCCATGTGAATGCAATGATACCAAGTGTTAAAAAAGAAAAAAAAAAATAGAAAAGTGTGTGCATGTGGTGAGGGGAAATAAGTGATTGTGACACAGTCTGAAACATAAACATAACATCTGGAAGCACTCTTCCCGAGTCTGCCTCTTTATCTGACAGATGGCTGGAGAGCTGTAAGCCCACGGGCCTCTCAAAAGGTTCAAGGCCAAGAGGATAAAGTGCTACATCACAGCAGTTTTCCATTATGTCAGTTTTTCTAAATGTCTCCACGTTCCCCCACACTCAGTTTCTCTGCACGGCTGACAGAAATCAAAAGCACCGGGTGACTCCGTTCCTCTGCAAACCAAGTACAACAGCCACCAGCAGAAACATCAGCCCAAGAACAGACCGAAGGCAGCTTCTTCCAACCCACTTCCAGGCTTGAAGGAGGAAGAGGAGGCCTAGATTAGCTCCAGTCACCGCCGCTCAGTTCCTGACACCAAAGTTATAGGATGCTCTGGCTTTGGAAGAGAAGCCAGCTTTAGAAACCCCCCTAACTCTCCTTGTTCCTAATCTCAGTCTTTCTCATCCTCACAGCTGAGAGCGTAACAGCTGGTAGTTATGCTATTTAAAAAATAATAATAATTAAAAAAAAGACAATAGCAATTACTTTGGTTAAAAATAACCCTCACCCTGTGTTGGAACAGATCTTATACCCCGTGGTGGCAATCCACAATAAACCTCACAGCAAATACAAGCCCTTTCACTAAAGCTGTTCTCAGGGTAGATGTGGTACATCATAAATGAACTACAGAAGCCTTAGGCTGGAACTAGAGGCAAGACTAAGATACGGAAATGGTTATAATAGTAACCAAATATATCTCTTCATCTACCCTGAGGACACACTTCAAACTTGCCAGCTTCCCTCCAGAAATGGAAACAACAAGGGAAAACAAGTGACCAAGCTGTCGTCTAAGACTTCTTTTCACTAATCAACACTGTTGTTATCCTCATCAATAGCTACTTGAATCTCAACACAAATTGCATTATGAGGCACACAAACATTGCTGATTTCAAGCTGTTTTCAGTTACTTGCTATAGTGGCAAAGTGTTTCCGAATAAATCCAAGTGAAGAAGCTCTGGCTCTTGGCTTTAGCAGCACAAAATCAAAGAGGAAAAACTATGAAAAACAGTAAAAATGCGTGACCCACTTAGGTTCTCAAAATGTAATGGTAAACAATTACTGATGTGACACATCTAAAATATGTCCCTTTTCATTATTTATAGAATGTGAAAGGTATATTAGCTGCCAAGTGGTGCTGCATTCAGATATAAAGTGCTCGTTTCAAAGTGCTTACAGTGTAATTATATCCGTACAATAACCATAGGAGAAATAAGTGAGAAAATAAAAGCAACATGGCAATGAAAATGAGCAGTTTTATTGAGTGTGGGAATTTGTTTCCAGGGCTCTGAAGAGGAAAGGGTGCAATGGGGCACCTGGGAGACTCCTGAGTAAATGACAGCACATGGAGAAAGGCCATGGAGAAATTTCCTGTTCATGTGTGTCACAACCCAACATATCACTCTTCCTGCCACAACCAGAATGAATCCTGGCTACCAAAAAATACTCTGTGGTAGGCAGCACTCCAATGCATTGAGAATCTGTTATGAACTTAAGTAATGTAATTTACTTTACAACCAGCTGAGGACATGTGACAATACAAGGGGACAGCCAAATTATTCCGCTGGTTGCAATACAGAAGAATAAAGAACAACTGTAGAAGACCCTTTATCCCTTCATTCTTTTCTCCTGATAGCTGAGTCTCTCAGCTATGCTAGAAATACTAGGTCATGCAAAGAAACATAACACTATCATCTTCTTGACAAGCTGTGTGAACTTTCATAAAGCATTCCAGAACTACAAGCTTATTTACTTGCTTTTCAGAAGCTCTTTGGAAAAGAGAGTGGAAAACATCTCTCTCTGCTTAAATCAACCAACATGAGTTGGATGAATTTGCTGCAAGAGAAGATTAGCCTGGGTTGAAGCTGGAATTCCAGGACAGTACCTCCCATCTACGCTGACCTAGCTGCAGAACTACACGTCACCCAAATGAACCGCACTGCTAAACCTGTCTGAAAAAGCTGGTGACAGCATGGAAAGATCCCATTAGGGACTTTCAACTCCCAACCAAATTAAATTAGCTTAATAGAGTATTTGTGCTGTGTGCAGAGGGCTCCAACTGACACTCAGAAGCTCAGTAACTGGAATGCCCACTACATGGCTGTAGATCCCACTGGGATCTCGGTACACGCACGCCCGGGTTTCTCTATACAGGTCTTCCTTGTACAGGAACATTTCATTCCAACCCAGGGTCGTCATGCTTGCAGAAGACAGTGACTATTTACACAGGAAAATGAACGAGGCATTAATTAAAACATTGGTTTTTATTTGTATAATTAGTGCTAAAAATATTGTTACGGGTTAATTAGACTTTATGCAAATGGGATTGAAAAGATTTAGTTTGGGGTTTGATAACGTGACTGTTATAGTTCCACAGCTGGAAATACACTCCCAGTTACATGCTGTTCTAAAGTCATGTCTTCCCTTTCAAACGGTTTTGTTTTAACTCCTGGCAGGCTCAAATGATACATATTTTTCCTTTCCCTTTACCATCCCCTGCAAACTCTCTGTTGAAAACCTCACTAACTGCAATGATATCAAGTGTAAATACATTGAATCCGTGAGCTGCTCATGACAAGAGAAATTTCCACACTTCACAGACGTCTAATATTTCCCAGGCACTCTGACAGGGCCCAGAATACAAATGTTAGAATCTGCTCAGGTTTTCTGTGCCTGAAGATAGTACAAATCAACTGCATGGGAAAGCAATAACCAACCCAGCATCCAGTGAAGATTTTATGATACTTTTCAATGAGCTCAGGTTTGAGGCAAATAATAAGCACAGGGCTAGGGAAGCATTGCTCAGATCTGTACAATGAAAATGTTCCACGTGGGCTAATGTACAGCAGGGTGGTGAGAATTCGTTAAGACCCAGCAAGAGCAAACTAATTTCCCCTGAAAGCAGCAATACAAGACTTTGCTATGTGTTGCAGAAGACAATCATACTGTAAAAGCACTGCTTTTATGTCTGTGGAACGTATTAAACAGGAAAGCAGGCACTGGCAGGCCAGGTCATACCAGTGCTCCCTGGAGAGCACTGCTCTGCTGTTGACAGTTACCAGTGTCCAGCTTAGCACAGGGACCTCCAGGTCTGTAAGAACTGTCTGAAAAGGGGATTTTTCTCTATTACATACAAGACACTAAATATTGAAAGGTTTGTATGATGCCATACCAGTGCTTTAACGGTACAGTGATTTGCTGTGGAAGAATTCATTGCTTGCTCCATGAACCAATCACACAGACTGGGATATGTTAAGGACAAAACTACCAAGCCAAAAAAATCATGTTCAGAAAAACCTTTAAAATTAAGGATATTGTCATACAGATGCCAAAATAACACTCCCTCCCCTCCCCCCACCTTCCTGTGTAGGGCTATACTTTAATTTTTTTAATTTAAACTGATGAATTTTATTACCTTGAAATTGAGATGCCCTGTTGTAGATCAGCAGATGATACCATAGTTAACATAAGTGTCTCAAGATTTCCGGGCTACAGGTTTAATAGGTGTGAGTAGTGGCAATAGAAGCCCTAAGTCTTTCAACCGATGAATCGTATCATGGATATAAATGAGTTTAATGTGCTGAGAATAAGAGGTTTCATACCTGTTCCTTGAACTTGGTGCTATCTTCTGACAAACAACCGTTGTGGTCGAATGCTTTCCACCATTCCCCACCTCTTGTTTCACATCCCACTGCCGGGGGTCACTTGTCTTTGCACTGAGAATGTTTACACCTTTCTTCACCTTTGCCCTGTTGGAAACAGCAATTGTAAAAAGTTTACAAGAGGGTCATTCAGGACTGTGATCTTCCAAATGTAGCTCAGGCATGGAAATCTCTCTATCAGCGTGAAGCTAAGTGTTAGATGCTTCTGATCGATCAGTAAATGAGATCCAATCATTTACTGATAGATCATAAATGCAGATCTAAGACAACCTATCATTGTTTTTTTGGACAGAACCAGCTAACTGTGTGCTTTTATCTGCTCTGCTAACAGCAGGATGGAGTTATGATTAAGAGTGAACCTGTAGGAAAACCTGCACTCAAGGTTCTTTTCTCTAGTCTGGCAACAGTTTCTATCAAAGAGAAATTTTTCCCAGCACTGAAGACTCAAGAAGGTTCTGTTCATCTATCAGGACACACTTGTGCTCCATCGTTGCACAGAGGAATAAGTCATTGGAGTTTTTTTTAAATAACCCATTTTTATTCCATATGATATTCTTCTAGATATCAGCGGAGAGTTTGTTGCTCTTCTGCCTGACAATTCCCTCTTTGTGACAGATATCCAAGGGAATTTCTGTTTGGAACCTCTAGCCTGGAGAGAACACAGCTGTTGGTTAAGATGAGAATTTGTAACTCAGAGATGTTCCTACAGAATACAAATTTCTGCCATTATTAGATGTTATGTCCTTGTGGAAAAGTTGACTGTATTTATCTAATCATGTTAATAACATCAGCAATAACTGTATGGAGGGTTAATTAAAGAGAGCAGTTGCTTAATTATGAAGCATTTGTATAAAGAACTCCATGTAAAGATGCTATTTGGGTGCGGAACGTTTAACTGTTGATCTTCAGTTCTATTACAAAGCATCTGCAGTGAGAATCAGAAACACTTAGACAGCCTTGGTCTTCAAAAAACACTGAGGGACAAACTTCCTGAGGCCACTGAGCTCCCACAAGACCATGAGTATATGGGGAGCAGAATGCCAGCTAGAAGGACATGCCTCTGAGTACCTTGGCCTCAGCATTTGATGATGGCAAAGGGCTGCTTAACTTGATACCATCAGCCTATGTTCATCATGACCTCCCCTCTGCAGGAACTGGCTTTCACCAAAGCATGGTGAAAAACTGTTTTCCTAAAATACCTATGAAACCCAAAATGTTAATCATTGAGCAGAAATCATTGTCTAACAAGATGGTGATATCTTCTTGACATATATGAGGACTTGGCACCAAAGTTCCTTGGAAAAACTGGTCTTTTTGCATCTTTTAACACTTGATAAAAGTAGTCATGAGCGACTGAGAGAACTTGCCATCTTGTTGCTGTTTTTCAACAGTGAGAGAAATCACAATTAATTTAAGCTATTGAAAAAGAAAACAGGTTTTTCTCTCAGTATAAAGGCATAAGTATTGAATTCATTTGTATCATGGAACACCATGGAGCTTCACAGATGACTGTCTTGGTCTAGTAAAACTAGCACAAACCTGATGCATCCCTAATGCTTTCCATTGAATTACTCAGAAATGAAAACAGAGAAAGTAAAGGGAGAATCAAATCTGTTTCTGAAGGTTCATTAAAGCTTTAAGTCTCATTAAGTTTTCCAGCGTATTGGAGTTCAAATAAATGAACAATAAATAAACATTTCGTTAATAAGAATACACCACCATCAATCCTGAAATCTATATAAATCCATCAGTAGGGTTTTGGTAGAATGTATTTTAGGAGATGTTTGGGTGTATTTTAGGACACTCGTATTTAGCAACTGGAGAGAAACAGAATCTGATCGCTCAGCTGTCCCTTGAGATGGGCTCTGAAATGGCATAACCTCAGCCAAAATGAGGTTCCTCATGTTTGGATTTTCAAGAGAACTACAATTTTGTCAGCAGCTGCAAATTGCTCTTTCTACCATGTAGCATGACATAGTCAATACCTGGGCTCCTGTTAATTAGGACAGACGTTTTGTACGGCCAAGGTTAGTGGTAAAATACACTGCCAGAGGACGAAGGACCATGGCTACAATGCCATTTTGTTAATTAACTACATTATGGGGCATTAAGTTGAGTGGTTTTCACATATGCCATTATATAAAGCCCATTACAAAAAAATTCCATCCCAGGGTAAAGTAGGTTATGTTTAGTAAGAAAAATCAATGTTGTGATTGCACTTAGCACTGGAATTAGGGTACGAACACCCAGAAGATTGAACTTCCTAAATAAATATGCAGAAGCACAATTTGCAACTCTCCCTCTAAAAAGGGCATTGAGTTTTATATAACAAGGTCAATGGATGAATCAGAATTAAATCAGACAGTACTGAGCCCCATACATTTTTTAAATGCAGTCCGGAGCATATGCTACAAATGTTTTCACTTAAATCTTTATTTACTTAGTTTTTGAGGACAAGCAAGGAAAAGTCTATTTAATTCCTTACCAAAGATTCGTTGACCTTGTATGCTTGTGATTAAATATTAATTTTTTAAATCAATAGTGCCAACTTTGTACATGAAAATTTGTTAGTTATACTACCTCAATAAACCCTGAGATCAAGGACCTGGAGACCAAATTGCTTGACAGTCTTCTGTATTTACCCACCTAATCTATGCTGTATATATACATTCACCTTGTTTACTTAAGGGAGTCAGGTTCCCTGACAATAAATGGAGATGACAAATGGCTGAAGAACTCCAGTTTCCTTGGTGCATGGTTCCCCATCCAATGGGAAATCTCTACCCTTTGCCATGTCTGCTTATTGCAACCTGTCCTAGGGAACCTCCTTTGGCAGGGGGGTTGGACTCAAAGATCTCTGGAGGTCCCTTCCAACCTCTACGATTCTGTGAATCTGTGAATCTTATTCCTGAGTAGCTGACTGTCCTCACACAGAAGCTTTTCTTCACAGCTCTACAACCTGCAGTATCCACTAGCCATAACTTGTCACCTTGGACTTCCACACAAAATAGAGTCAAAATCTTCCTCTCCAATGTTATTCTACACAATTACTGTGGGCGTCACTAAATTTCCTCTGTCACTTCAGCTACATGCTCTGCACAGTAGTAGTAACTAAAGCAAGGCCCCAAACCCCCCAAATCACCCTTTTCTGTGATCTAAACACAGGCCCTGCTAAGCAAGCCACCTACATATGCAGGAAACCTAGGGGCAGCAGCTCATTTAGTTGAGTTTGGTTGTCTACGCACCAAAAGTTAAGCCCAGTTTTTGATCTTCTGACAAAAGCAGACCTTGCCATGGAAAGATTAAAGACAGACCATCATTAAGAGCAGTGCAGAATACTAGAGGTCAGCTTCAATCCCACACTGGCTTGAAGACTCCATCTGAATGGGGTTTTGAAGCTTTATGAACACATGGTAGCCAGAACAGTGAAAGACTTTTTTTTTTTTTACTTGAACTTCTAAGGTTATTAATTCACAGCACAGGAAATCTCTGCCTTCGCTTTGTCTCAAACTAACTGTCTCTCTTGAAATCTCTCAAATAGAGAAAGAAACTATTTTGCTGGCATGCAGAAAAAGCAATATCTCAAAGACAGTGCAGAAAAAGCCTCCAGCAGCTCACCTAGCCATCATTGCTTAATTTTTGTCAAGACCAAGTAAAAATATTTACTCCCACAATCTCACAGCGAGTGCATTTGTGTACATGTGCGATTTCCAAGCAAATATTTCATTTCCAAATTGAAGCTTTTAGCTGTCTGCAAAGGTTTCCATTTAGTGCCTTATCTTCCTAACATGTCAAACTTGGAAATTATGATTCTAATTAATACATTCGGATCAACTATGGATGAAAATCTCACTGTTCCATTTCAGTGTCGTCAAACTGCAGGAAATCTCAGTAGTATTTAGACATAATACTAAACAGCTGATAGAGACAGTAACTGAAAGACAATTGAACCAGCAGCAGCCAGAGCTGAAGATGAGATTTAGGACTTCAAGAGCTCAAATTGTATTTTCCTATTTAAATTTCAATTTTAGTCTTGCTTAACTGTTATGGCCATGGAAGGGTTCTGCCACCTGCAGCAGTGCTGTGGAGAGGGCAGACTGCTGAGTACTGCCCAGTGTTCTTCACAAGCTGTATGATTTTGTTGACATATACTAATCCTAGAGAGCATCACCTCTCTCATTGCAGAGAAAGTCATTCTCAAAGCACAGATCCAAGGGAGGGCTGCACTGCCTGGGTGTGCTGTGATACAGATAAGTAATCCACCAGCAAAAAAAAGAATCTGAAGCTACAGGCAGGCTACCACCACATGAAGCTGCTTAGGATCCCCTGGCTGTACAGGTCCCTGATTCCCTGGTGGCTGGTACTAACTCACTGGCAAGCTAAGTTGGTAGCATTAATCAGTGAATGATTGAACTTCCTGGATGGCTCAGTGCAAGATCAGAAAGCAGCAATGTCAGAGCCAGAGAAGTGCAGAAGCATGAAACAAGGGGTATAAGGGGACCAGGGCAATACCCTCAGCAGCTGCAGGCGCTTCTTATGTGGGGTTAGCAGTACTCCAATAGAAAGTTTCACTGCAGCTTGGGTAGACAAGGCTGCACTGAAGAATAAGCCACTACATCAATACTAAATTCCTAAAATCATTGAGCTCCGTAATATCTGGAGTAGTTTTCCAGATACTAAGCCTTCTGGTTCCTGTTAGGCTGTTTGTTTTCGGAGGGTTATACTTAGCTCTGCATCTTCTGTGCTCCTCAGAAATGCCATGCTATTCTAGGCACTTTGATCTGAGCACAGTCTGGTTTTAGATCAGTGACCACTGCTTTGTACAGCCTGTCTCTTCAGCTCACATCTGTTGTCCAAGCTGCTATGCTGGAAGACTTTACTTTAGGAAGTATTTGAAACATAAATATTAGAGAGAGAGAGATGCAGGCTCAGTTTAACTGGGAGGATCAGCTCCTCTGTAAGGTGGTGCCTGGGTCAGAGGAGCCGAGTGTCAGCATGTGGTACCTCACTTGCTGGGCAAGGAAGAGGATGCCGGTGCTAAATCCTCTGCATTTCCAAACATAAATCCCATCTGTTTTTATTTGTCAAGTTGGTGTTTCAACTTAACAAATAGTGACCCCTTTTGGCCAGTCTTCTCGGGAGCCTCAATGTTCCTTGCAACTCTGCCAACCCTCCCTCAGTTGCCCAGACTAGTACAAGCCCTGGACATTGCTGACTGTAAAGATCAGATTGTAAGGAGATCTCGTTGTAAGGAATTATTTTACTGTATCTCCCTAAACCCGGGGAGCTTCTCCTGGTGGCCTGTTTCTGGGCTGCACTTTACAGTAAGTCTAACCTGCCTGAGTTCTGCCAAAAAATGTTCAGCTTCTTCCTGCCATGATTTAAGTTCACTCCTTTCCTTCTTTGTTCCCAGAGTAAATCAGGAGATTAAAGCCAGCTGCAGGAACTCATGAAACCCAGGCAGGAGACTAACCACAGCAATTAAGCAAGATTTGTTTTATTAAGTAAATCTTTTTCCCTTTCATCTTCCTTTGTAAAATGAGTTGCTAGATCTCACCGGAGCTCTGAATGGACAGGACAAACATCTGCCTGGCAAAACAACCTTCATTAAAAGCCTCCTTGCTGGCCTTACTTGGGAAGCCAAAAGAAGAACACAAGAATATGACCTGGTTAGCTGTGCCGACCTTTCAAATACCCTCCTTTAATTTGCAAAATACACAGACAGGCTGAGCGTGATTAAGCAGCTACAGCTCTGTTTTGGGAATAAGGAGGTTGGGTATCAGCTCCAGGCTTCCTGGATGACTCCACACAAGTTGCAGGAGCCCTGTTTGCCTCTACCCTGCTCTAGAAAGCAGGTTTCCACCACTGCTTTACATGTCCACCTCTTTGCTACAGAGGTTTTCATTTACAAGCTACACACACCAGTAAGCAGCAGAAGAGAGCCCCATCCCAACTGTGGAATTTGGGTCCTAGATTTATTAGGTTATAAATTACTACTAATAGTATTTCAGCTTTGGTTCCCATCAAGAAGGCTAGTCCAAAGGGCCATCAGTGCAAGAATTTTGTTGTCTTTGATCTCTAGATTTACAACACAGGCTGATAATTAGTAAAAGTGAAGATCCTGCTCCTCAGAGCATCCTTTCTCCTTCAGACATTTCCTTTCTCATGCAGTATCAAGAAAAAGGGCTTCAGGATACAGCTTTTGTAAAAAAGGGTAAAAACCCTGTAAAGTGTCAAAACAGATAATCTCTAAGTATTTAGTCCTTGCTCCCCACTCCTTTCCCTTCTCCTTTCATTTCTTAGAATGCTGTCTATTTGAAACAAGTTAAACACAAAAGATTGAAATATTGTACTTTGAAAACTCAGTAATCAAATCCTTAAGCATCTCAAAACCAGAATGCTTAAGCTGCTTGACTATAGGTGTGATTCTGAGAGCAGCTGAGGCAGATTTCAGTATTTCTGAAACCTCCTCTGTCACCTTTCCCAAAACTGCATATTTTAGTAACTTCACTGTCCATCAAAATTATATAAATTCCTTCCATTGCCACTGAGGAATCCTGAGATTCAAAATTGCTCAGGGCCTGCTCTTTTGTAGTGTTTCTTACATAACCCTAGGAAAATCAGCTGTCTCTTATTTCAATGGGAATAGGTGCTTCATATCCCTTAGGAAGCTTTGAAGAGCTCAGCTGCAAGGCACGAGGTGGATGCTGTCAGCTGTATTTAGGATATTTTTTACCCCCTAAAGAAATCCAATGTGCTTTAGGATGTTCCAGGGATGGAATTCTTTGCTTTCAGCTGATTTCTGTAGTTAACTCTTTGTTAGCATCTCCAGTTCTCTCGAGGTGCCAGCTATCCCACTACTCATTTTAACAGGAAAAAGAGATGTTTTCTGTGAAGCTGGAATACCACTACTTCATCCACTGAGGAAGTCATTTAACCTCCTAATATATCTCATGGCAAAACTGCTTTCTCCAGCACTGAATGCTAACAGCAGTAGTTAAGGGATTACAGGAAAGGCAGGAGGAAAATAAATAAATAAAGGAATGGAAACAGTACATAAAAGCAGCAGAGAACTACACAGCCCGGAGAATCTAGGTTTGTCTTCTAAGCTGAGAGGAAACCCAATCTGAATTTACAACCTGCTAACATTCTGCCTCCAGCAAAGATAAACACTGTAAACTCCTGATGTTCACAGAAGCTGTCGTGGAGTTGCTACTGTATTTAACTCCAGCTCATCTTGCTTTCAGAGAAACAATCACATTTCAGCCCAGATAACCTTAAGTGACATGGGAACAGTCTGAGTTTGCAGCTTTCCTGTGACTTACCCCTTCCATTTTCTTAAAGAGCAAATGAGTAGAAAGGCTCTTTTATCATTTGAAACTCAAAACAACCAATGGGTCCAAGTCCAAGATCCATCTCATGGCCTCTGCAAGGAACTGAACGAAGTTGATGCATAATCACATCTAAGTAAAGTCCCTGAAAAGTCTTTGTTACGGGATCAGTATCCGAGTGAACGCTCATTTATAAATCCCTCATGTGAGGAAACACTGGACACCAAGCTGCCTGCTCTGCTGTCTGACAAGTGAGTTGGCGTAAGGGTCTGTCTCACACCAACACATACTTGCAGAGAGGAAGAAGAGAGAGACAGAGACGGGTCTGGAGTAAACAAAAAACGTACCAGGGTGAATCCAGAGTGCAGACTCAGCTGTACATGCTACATCCAAGCTCATTGCCTCCACGGATCCATTTTATATGACCAGAGATGTTTTTTAGATAAGCAAATGCTTTGAGGTCACATTACCTACTACATGCAGTTTCCATTATTAAAAGAAAAATCTCTAAGCTGTGTATTTGTGCCATTCCTCCAGCTGGCAGAGCAGCACCAGTGCTGAGGAAAATACTTACTATTTGCAGTGGTTATTAGGATTATTACTTAGACCCCAAGTGACTTTCTCAAGTAATCTTCCCGTGCACTCCCTTTCTGTTCTTAATCCCACCCGCACTCCCCCTTCAGCAGCTGTCATGAATACAACTTTGCCATCAACCATGCAGCTACAGGGGTTGCACTTCCTTTTCCCTTGGAGAAATACAATATAAGCTGCTAGAAAGAATCACAGAATCACAGACTGATCTGGGTTAGAACGGAACCCAAGGATCACAGAGCTCCAACCCCCCTGCCACAGGCAGGGCCACCAACCTCCAGGCCTGGATCTACACAAGGTTGCCCAGGGCCCCATCCAACCTGGCCTTGAACACCCCCAGGGATGGGGCACCCACCCCCTCTCTGGGCAGCCTGTTCCAGCCCCTCACCACTCTCTCTGGAAAGAACTTCCCCCCAATCTCTCCTCTCACCCTTCCCTCCTTCAGCTTCAATCCATCCCCCTTGTCCTGCCATTATCTACCCTTTTAAAAAGTTGATTCCCCACCTATTTCTCTGCTCCCTTCAGGGACTGGAAGGTTGCAGAGAAAGGGGCAGGTGTCCTTAAAGAAGAGACAGTCAAATAATTGTTTCAAATATTATGTACTCTGGTAACTATTTGTACAAATGATGAAAGAAAAGACTGATTATCAGGCAGTTCATCCTCAAGGTGCAGCACTGTCTCCTTTGTATTTGAATTAGTCTAACTTAAGTTGACTCAAAGATGGAGCATTTTACCATCACCCTGGAGAGAACTCCTGCCAGAGAGCAGGGAGGTTGCTGACTCTGCGGGTGCTATGACAATAGGCACTTCTATCCATTCAGTCCTGCCTCCTTACCCTCTCCCTCTGAAGCACTGAACAGCACTGACCAGGGGCAACAGTGAGTGCCAAAACTGCAATCAATAAAGTAGAAAGATGGCTAAGCAAGATAATTGTAGAATAAAACAAGAATTATGGCAACTTGGTTCCTTACATCTCTCATACCATGACACCAAGATTTGGTAACGGTTCTTGTTTTGCTCCTCACAGTTGCATTTAAGGGACATCACCACTGCTGCTGTTCTAGATGTTGTTTCAGAACAAGCACACCTTGTGTTGCAGTGTGTGTGTAGGAGTGTGATAGAAATGCTACAAAAATGGTCTTGGGGGATACAGCAGACAGAACTGCTAGCTTTTGTGTTTGAATTGAGTCCTAATCTAGTAAATGCTGGCAGCAATCTGTACCACAGCTTCCAAATTGGGTTCTTTCATGCTTTAAGTTTACCCAGCAATAGCACAAATCCTTGTGCCCTGAGGCAGATGGCAGTACTTTGTGTATTTAGGTACAGATCTGAAGCCCCTGAGACTGCAGTAAGTCAGCAAAAATACTCCTGCTGACCTCAAGGGCCTTGGATCAGATGCAAAAAGCACACATGGGTTTCCACGGGGTCACCACCTGGCCTGCCAGAGCCACTGGGCACTGTCAGCAGGCAGAGCATGTGATGGAAGCTCATGTGGCTCAGGAGCGAGAAAGCAACACTAATAAATTACGGATGGGATGTGGCTCAGGGAGTTCAAGTGATGTAGAAAACTGCTCTCATCCTCCTGCAGCTTTCTCTGTAATTTAAACCAATATTTCTCTTTTTTTTTCCAGAAGTGACTGTGTAGAGAGACAGCTAATAATTTTCTAATCATTAAGAAATACATCAAAATCCAGTGGGTTTTACCTTGTGTGTACATGGATACGCTTGTCCACAGATGCACACATAGAGTATTTCATACACAATTTTTTCTTGTTTCTCTCCACTTCATTTTCCCCTATCTGTCCCTCCACATTTACTTCCTCTCATCCTTGTAAACACCTGCATCTCCTCTTGTAACACTCTTTTTTTGCTTCTCTCACATGTATTTTCGCCACCTTCTTTCATTTCTAAATTTCACTAAACCAGCCAAGTCACCACTGAGTTACAGCCCATTTAGGTCATAAATACATCCAACAACTATTGTTGGACATGCCCAAGGCCAACAGTTCCTTTGGGCTATTGTCATGAGCCATTTCAGCATGATCTTTTAAGGGTTCGTTGGTTTGGGATTATTTTTTTGGAGGCTTAACCTGCACTCAAGGACAATTGGAGACTCTTGAAGCCACAATGAACAGAGTGAAGTCTTGAGAGGTCAACAAAGTACTGAGGTCCTTACACATACTGCAGGAATCAATGGGAAGATTCTGGGATGCATCAAAAGAAAACCAGCTGTAGGTGAAAGCCAGGGGCAACAGCTTGTTCCTGGATGCAGATATTAAGGTCATGATAGACTTAAACCAAGAAAATACCCACAAGATAAAACAGGTCAATACATTTGTAACTCTCATTGTGCTTATTCCTTCTCTTTGTGAGGATTACAGATCAGCATAAGTCATGTTCCCTTTATCATCTCCTGAGAAATCTTTTTTTTCCCCTTGATGACTCTCCCCAAAAGTCATTTCAATTCATCCAACTGCAGCCAGCTACTAACTGCAGGGTTGAAAATCATTTTGTTTCAGCTTGATGCAGCAGAAAAGCACTAGACCTAAATAGCACATGACAGGGAAGAACACAGGCACCTGATTTAGGGTTGCACTGGCTTCAGCAGCAACAAAGGATTCGCCTTCTGAAAATGCTGAAGCAGCTACTCCTAACACTGCCTGTATCAGACTAACAACATTCAGAATGAGATGTTGGGTAAACAAGCACATGGGTGGATTGGTGAAGACACAAGGGCATCCCCTGCAAACTGATTTGAAGTGATACTAAAGAACCTTGATCGTGCCCTCTTCGGATCTCCAATATCCAATCTGATTTCTGTTTATAGCTAAAGCCATCTCTACAGAAGAGTCTTAGGCTGCAGAGATAAGGCTGGAAATGCTATGAGGATATTATAATAGTTCAAATAATTCTAATATACAGCATTATATATCCCTCCCACTCCCTTCTAATTTGTGGGCATCTGGTTCCCAAATTTCAGATGCTCAGAACTGGTAAAGTGATTTCACATTCTTTTTTGGAGCAGTGCGGGCTTGTGGTGATCCTCTGCTGCATTTCCATGCTATTCCACAGAGAACTTCTAGAAATAGGTGAGAAAAACTTGATGTACAGGCTGCTTCTTGTCATGGTAACCACCAGGCTGTCATTGTGAGGGATGCTTTAGTACTGGCCCCTATCTACCAGAAAGCTGATGAGATTGCTCAGCAGCTGCAGAAGGTAGTGCTACTGGGCTTGGACAGTACATATGCCAGTCTATTTAATGCCTTAGCAAACCTCTACCCATCTCCTAAGCCATTCGTTTCCTTATTTGAAAGGCCTTAGATAAAATCACTAAGAGTTATGGGATATACAACAACCAAGGATATAGAGAAATGACAAGTACAAAGAGAGGAATATGAATAATATACAGAAGAGACCATTATTCTATGTACTGAGGGAAAGTGTTTCTGCTCCTTACAAAAGGAAGGATTTATCTTCCCCTGATCAGAGGTGACAAAGCTAGAATGTTAATGCTAGAAAAACACAGGGAGGGCAGGAAGAAGGCTGCCAGCAATTTCACTTTGATTTCATCAGCCTATCATGCAATTATACATTTATTTTTTTGTGAGTAGCAGACACTTTCACACTTGGAGTATCCCAGGGGAGAGACAAATTACTAAGCCACAAAGATCTTTCTACCAAGTTCTACACATATTTCAGTCAAGTAAGACATGAATGCTCTTGATCTCCTGTCCTTAAGGTCCGACACAGCTCGTGTTACTGACTTTACAGGGGACAAGATTGGTCATGAGGTATTAAGTCTTCTCTCAGTGCCCAACGTTTCATGCAGACATAGTTCAAGACCAGCGCTGATTCTACCTCACTGTGGATGATAACAGAGTCAGGTCTTCAGTACCTAAACTCCCTTAAAAATCCAGTACCTTCTTTCTATCTATCACTAGGTCTTCTACTTCCCTACTCCACTCCATGTGTCCCTGAGAACTTGCAGCTGGGGATACTTATTAGCTCCCAGCAACATCTACCACATCAGAAAACATCATACAGAAGCAATTGTAATACTTCTACATCAAAGCTAGCTCATATGCACCCACAATATGCCCTGCTTTAATGCTCACAGTGCTGATTTGAATGTAAATGTAACCATGTCAGCATAAACACCCTCCCAGCAAACACAGAGGTGATAAGGCACCAAAAACAAGACTAGAGATTGGACCATATCATTATTATAAGCAGAAATCACAGACTCAAGAGGAATGTTAGAATCCCTGCTGTTGTACTATGCATTATTAGTTTGTTCATACCCCAAAAAGCTTTGATAAAGGGAAAAGGAAAGGAAACTTTCACACCATAAACTGCTGGAATAGCCCTGATTTTGTTTTACCTAGTTGCACATGGAGCTGAAAATTTATCACAACCCCACAGACCTGTTGTTTCGGTCACTGGCAGGCAAAGTGGGTGCTAATTTTCAGCCCAGAGAACACCAGGCTGAATAAATATTAACAGTACAGTTGCATTACAGGAGCAAAGCTACTGTGCAGATAGTACACAGAAAATGTGCCAGCCTTGCAATAAACCAGTATTGCTATGTTGTAATACCAAAGCATCCACAGTAGAATGCTGGTCCACAAGATCATTTGTGGCTTTACTTTATGCTGGGAGGCTACCTTCCACCTTTTAATGGCATTTTAAGGCCACCCTTTCAGCACAGAAACAGTCTCTCTCATCTTCTTTTGCTACTTCAAACATTTAATATTGTTAGAGAAAAGTAATAAAGTACCTGGAAAATCTCTCAAAATTAATGCTGAATTCCATATTGAAGTCAGGTATGGCAGCTTAAGATGCCCTCCCTAGCACCATGTAGGCGTATCTGAGATAGAAGAGTGGACGACAGGATTGGCTTCTTCATCAGCCAGCTGAAATACAGCATGCTTTTAGTTGTCATCTAATTTTGTCTTTCACTACCAACCTCCTCCCTCAATCCAATTTTACTAATTTTTATGAACCTTTGCCCTCCTAATCCTATTATATTGATGATTTTAAAAAAGATTCTGCTGGAACGGATTCAGCAAACAAACACTACCCCTGCCACTTGCTTCCTCTCCTCCTTCCCCCCACAAAGCGATGACTTTCCACATCGACCCCTGAAAACTCCTCAGCAGTTTGGAAAGAGTTTCTTTGGAAAGAGGTTCTTATTTTTGCCTCTTTCTGCAGCCCTTCTAGCTGGAATTTCCCAGCCTCTGTAAGGGTGGCGTTTGGAAGACCAATGACCTATTTTTTATTTTTTATTTATACCTCTGCTATTCTCCAAGCTTAAGGCCTCAGGATGAATGTGTCTTCCCAGTGCATGCTGGATCCTCTATTGGCTAATGACATTTGTCTAAAGCTTCTGGTAAAAACAAGGCTTGTGAGCTGAGCTGCAGTAATACCAAGGGTAATGCGAGGTTCACAAAGGCAATAAATCCATCAAGCAAATGGTAGTGGGGAGATTTACTTTTTAGTGATAAGGTAGAGAGTGGAGAACTGGGAGGTTATGAAATCAGTACTGGATGGGAGAGGGGTTTAAAAGAACAAAATTGCTGAATTTATAACATTTGTATTAAAACTTTCATAAATGAATGAGGGAAGAAAAGCAGGGAAATAGTATTTTTATTCTCCTGGCTGAATATTCATAGTGTATTTTAATTATTAGGATTTGCCCTCTGTATACATGTTAAATGAGGATTCACAGCAGCCATAAATAACGTGAACCTTACAAAACTATGAAGTCATCTTATAAAGGCAGAACAAAGCCTGTGAGCTGGTCTGTGCCTTTATTGTGATTTCCATATGAGAATGAAAAGGCTGCCTTCACAGACAAGGCCGAGGCCTACGGGCACACAGCCTGAAAAATAACACCACCTTTTCATCTGTAATCTAAACAAATTTAATGTAGAAGCTATTGATTGAAAATGAACTTAGAACCTCACATTTCTATTTTTTCCAGGCTAGGACTGCACTTTAAGTCGCAGGCTTTATTAATGGAATAAGTGCGTTTGTCTCTTGCAGGCCTGAAAAATAAAGCACCGAAAAGTAACATATGGAATTTGCCTTGGGCAAGGGATTTTCTTCTGGTATTGCTGTTTTTCTACTAAAATTGAAATCATGGCATGAGTGCACATGTTCCTGTAAAGTGTTTCACAAGGGGTGACCTAAAATACAGGCACCCAAAAAAATCACAGATGTGTTTTATAATATTGCTAACCTGAACTGTTTAAATACAATGATCTAGGATCCCAAAATTCATGACATGTAGAGAGGGTTTTTTAATTTCCTTCCAAGTTCTCAATTTTTGAGTCTGTCCTTTCAAGTCAAATTCTTGGGAAATTTCTCTGACTTTCCTCTGTAAATAGAAGGGCTCAAAACTTCATCTTATAATGGGAAATTGCACTTGTTCTGTCACCCCACAGTTGCAGTAGGGGATGCTCCTATAAAAATAATCACCAGGATTGAAATTCTGCAGGAAATTGTGACAGTTAGCAACATACTAAAAAGCAATGGATCTTGTCTTCAGGCGAATTAAATAACTGTGAGGGGGTGTCACAATAGTTTCTTGGTTATTATCACATGTCTTAGAGAGCCTGTATTGATTTAAACCTTCCCATTAGTACATCTTAGGCCTCTGAACCTCTGCTCTAAGATTCAAAGATACAGAGCTATCAGTATCTCTTCTGCTGTAGGCACTTCTCTGCCTTAATTTCCCCATGTTCCTTGTAGGTAGAATTTCACTACCTGACCTCAGAGCTTCCTTGCAGTCTTTCAGTCAGTATTAGTAAAGAGCTTTAGGGCAGATGAATGATAAGCACTGTAAGTACACGGACTACAAAGAGCCTCAGGGACTGAGATTACCTTTACTTCTGAATATCTTTGATGCAAAATCCTGAACAAGCAACACAGCTGCCTCAGTAAAAATCTATCATCTCCTATTCTTATCCCAGTACCTTGCAAGGTCTGAAACTGAACACCCTGGAAAATCCAGTGTAAAGATCATGCCATCCAGGACAGCCATCTTAAAAATGGCGGCGCAATGGCTCTGCCCAAGCAAACAGTTTCACTCCCACTGAGTCTCTTTTGATTTCAAACTCACAGTATGAACAGCTGCGAAGGAAAGTGCTTTCTGGTTTCTTGTTTCACACTTTCAGAGTGGCTGATTGAAAATCTAGGTACAGAGAGAACTAGGAGTCTCTGAAATGCTGCAGACCAGGAGTGTTTTACAACAAGCAGTCTGATAGAACATCAAGCCACTTAGAACTGCAGTACACATCACCATTCTAGCTCTTCAATTTCACACAGTGATCCACAAACCCTACAGATACTGCCTCTGTATTTTTCCCCACAAAAAAATTAAAAGGAAACCAAATGGATAACTTTCCAGCTTCAGTTTTCACTGGGAATCAGCTATCATACGAAACAAACTTAAATAGAATTATTTCTTCAAAGCCAATGAGTAAAAAATATGTTTTCTTTCTATAAGATGGGTGCTAAGAATCGTAATCTGAGTACCTACCAAAGATCTGAATACTTACCTACCACATCTTTTGCATGTGTTGAACAGAGCCACATGTCTCGTGGTGTGTTCCTAATTTAGAACCAAGCTGTGCCAGGCAGCGCTGGACACACAGATATGCCACAGAATGGCATCAAAGGCCACAGCAGTGCTGGAGTAACATCAGAATTGCAGTATATCCGTGCAGATTTGCCCTACCACTCAGGACAGTGAGATATTCTTAGGTACAGTGTTTTGTTAGAAGAGTTTAGTTTTCAAGGTCTGAAAACCTGCGTAAAACCTCACTGAGCAGAAATAGCAAGGGTTAGAGTGGCAAAAATCCTCTACTCCAAAGCAAGCAGAAAAGACAGGGGTTTGGAACTGTTCAGCCCCTAGGAAATGATGAAAGGTTTCATGAAGAAACACCAGATACACCACACTGTCATATTTACAAGTTAAGAAAATTCCACTTAGCATCAGTAAAGTCCATGCATTATCTAACACCAAGAAAGAATACTTGTCTGTGCTGATGCATAACCTGATAACCTGTAAGAGAACAACTTAATTAACGAGCAAAAAAGTTGGGATAGAGGTTTCACTCACCAAGGTTTCAAAATTCCTGGTTCTAATAAAATACAGAAAAATATTCCCCCCCTTCTTTCCACGGTTAACAACAGATTCCTCAAGAAATATCTAGCATGGAACCCATGTGATGATTCCCATATACTACTAAGCATCAGGAACTTGAGTTTATACCATGTGTGCATGGTACATGTGGTACCTTGTGTAGCAACAGCGAACATATCTTGTGAACTGAAAAGTATAGAAAAAAATCTATTCTGTAAATATTTTGGCAGCAAAATATGTTTTGCATAAACACCAGACTGCACTGGTGCATATCACTATGTGAAAGGACATGTGGAGTTCTTCTGAATCTGAAGCAGAAATAATATTAATTAAATGGAGAAGACAATGATCAACAGCATTTAATAATCCAAGTTGTGATTAATGTCTTGTTCTCTTCCGAGAATTTAGGTAATGAATCTGATTTTACACTTTGTGTTTTCAACAGCTCAGAGATAAAATAATGGCATGTCCATTACCCTGGTGTAAGATTGACATAGCCTCATAAAATGGTTTGTGATTGTATAAATAGCATCAAAAAAGGAAAAATCAAGAGCATTTAAGCACATATAAAATATCCGTAGACAGCTGATATGTTTCCATTCAGAGGGAAGCAGCAATGCAGGCAGAGAACTGGAGGGTATATTAAGAGGCACGTGCACATTGCAGCATTTCTGTCCTACCTGATGGTGCTTGATAAATCCAATGCATATAAATAAAAAGGAGAGAGAATAGAGCACGGGGAATCCTTGGTGCTGATGCTGGCATTTCATTGCTAACGTTCTAATTCCAATATGGTTGCTATTAATATTATTTATAGATTATTATCAAAGGTACAGCACTTGCAGGCAGGAAGAGCATTTTTGTTTATGATCCAAGCCCCGCTAGCACTGTTTTGTAGGGGCAGGCAGCTCAAAAAGGTTCAACAACTCACCCAAGGTCACACACCCACCAAATTGAAAATAAAGGAATAGGACATGTAAGACCTGATTTCCTTTCACATGCTGCCTTGAACACCACGAAATCTAATGTTATCAAGTGACTGGTTTGTATATTTGTGTTGGGAGTCTGTCCACTTTCAGCAGGAAATATCTCCTACTTATTGGACTCACCGAGCAAAGGTCAAAGAGCAAATAAATGACAGAGTTAAAGCAAGACCACTCTACTTCAGCTATGAAATGCCTGGGTGAGATGCTATTGATAAAACTTAAACCTTTCCTTCATCATCCTCCACAGCCAGGCAAACAGATAAAGATTTCAGGTCAGAGTCATTTCCCAAACCAACTGTGCAATCCCAGACACAAACAAATAGTGAAAGCTGAGCTTTCTGATAGCTCCATCAGTCCAGAGTATTTACCTATTTTTGGGGGGTTACAACTGATACTGACATGGTAATTTTCTCTCTTATTCTGCAAGTCACTCAATTTATGAAACTGTCAGTCCTTCAGGACACCTGCAGCAATTTTTATATGATGGAAATCCATTTTTTTGTGTATCAAAGTCAAATATTTTGTGAATGTCATTGGATGACATGGCATTTCCAAAAAAGCTTTAGAAATCATTTCCCGTCCCCATGTCAGGGTGGGATATGCTTAACGAATGACACAGAATATGCCCAGCTTGTTGATGAGCCTCTAAATCATGTAGAGTAAAATTCCCTCCCTAATACACCACCAACCTGAAGCCTATGCATCATTTAGACCCCCAAATTGTATTTTCAAGACTGAAGTAGCACAGAACCTTTGCATTTTCCATTTAGTTTCTTAATGAATTATTGCATTAACGGGTGCAAACATGATAGCCAAGCATACAGGCTTCTCAACAGGGCTGCTGGGCAGCCAGTTCCAACCACCGAGACTGTGTGACCTCCCCAAAGTTGAGCAGCAAAACGCTGTTTGCTTTTGTGGTGAGACAGAATTTGAACACAAATACTCAGATGATTGAAACTCAGTTAATTTTACCTGCCTTTGATTATAAGGGATGGTCTAGCTTGCTATTTGTGACTTGGTACTCAAAAGCTGGTCTCGAATAGCTTATCATGTCCAATCTAAACAGATCTAACTTAGAAGTAGTTCTTGACAGTCTCAGCAACTCAGATCACATAAACAAAGGTATTTAAGAGATAAAACCAAACAGCCCACATTAATTAGCAGCTATTTACTCCTTTTAATAAGCAAACGCATAAAAATGAAACCTGGAAGTCATTCCATCATCACAAACCACGTTAATCTCAGATTACACAGAAGCTTGCAAACTATACTTCCTGGCACTTTCTGCATGCACGTAGACAGACTGTTTTCTAAAGAGCTGAACCGAGCGTATAAGCATTAGCTAATTAGATTTCTTGCCACTACTATAATATCAGAAACACTTAGAAGTCAGATAAAGGTAAGGTTAAACCACAGAGCCAGGTCCTGTGAGACCTGTACATCAAATGGAGCTCTACCACAGGCTGCCCATGCAACTGCTGGACTTTTTCCTGCATGTCTGCTCCATCACAGCATTTTTTCCAGCTCTTGTAGGTAGGTTTTTTTTTCTGTAGTATTATATGCCCAGAGGCACCAGTCACAATCAAAACACCAGACAAAGTGGTAGAAGGAGAGCTTTCTACCTGCGCATTAAAGTGACAAGTCCAAAAAGCATGGAGTGCTGCACCGTGCCAAGAGAGATTGAACTGCTGTGTCTAACTTGCTTGAGTCTGCAGGAGAGCTGCAAACTGAACTCCTGTTTCCCCTGTCCCTACCTGCCAACAGCAGAAAGTCCAGAATGCCTTGGATTTGCCACACGTACACCCTAAGCCTGGTACAGGCATGTCTCTTGTGCATGCACGTGTAAAACCTGCACACACAAGGCAATGTTTATCTAGGAAGCATAAAAAACTAAGAACCACCTCTTGCCATCCATACAATTAAATCTCCTAGGTGGTTCCTCAATGCTTCGATAGAGGTAGAATAGCAAAGCAGTAGGTATGTGGCAACCTGTAAAGACTCCTGACTAGTAGAGGGGAATTGTACCTCTAATCCCTTAAATTCAGCATCATTTTATTGTCATTATATCAATTTTTATAGGGAATAATCTTTCAGGAGCCAAAACAGAAGTACAAACTAGTCTCACAAATTTGCAATTCATTGAAGAAGCCGAAAAAGGACTACTGAAGGAAAGGGACATCTAGGCTATCCTAGTACTCTGCTTTACCTTCAAGGAATGGTTGAGAAGAAAGAATAAATGCAATCTGAGCATAAGGAAGCCAAGCCTCCAAACCAGACATATGCCTGCCTCTCATTAGAGTTCCTGGGAGATGTAAGCAAGCATCTGTCAGGAGAACCAGACCCTATGAAAAAGTAGAGATATAAAATCCCGGATCACTTCAGAGAGGCAATAAAAACAATATGGAAAATTTATAACAATCAAGTGTAATTGTTCAAAGGTAACTGCTTCAAGGACTCTTACGAGGCTTGTAAAGGTTTTTCAGATGATAAAAAAGGCACACCATTTTTAAGATAGGATAATTTAAAGCACTATTCAGCACAGCTTTACAGAAAAATAGGCTGCTGATGGTTGTGTTGCTTGCTGACCTGCGAATATAAATTTAAAGAGAAAGTGTTCTTTCTAGTGAGATACTTTATTTATTTTTGCACAAAGCATTTTTTAACAGAAAATCACTTCAATCCCTTTACATTCAGAAGTTAAAGGCTAAAAATTAAATTTGCATGTTCTAAACTGACAGCTTTGTTGGGCTGGGTGCAAGTAGACTTCTACTGTCTTGATCTATGACACTTCCAGACCTTTATGCAAGAAAGGTATGACATCCATACTGGTCTGAGCACTGCTTGGCATGTTTATAGTTCAGACTGCTTATCTGTGATCAAACCAGTCAGGGAAGCTATACGTTTGGTAGTCAGAGCTGGGGACTATGAATGATGTAGTCTTGTCCTTTTCTCTACTATTTACTCATCCTCCAACCAAGTTGTTTAACCTTTTTATACATTGGTCTCCCCTTTAGGTAGAATAAGAATGAACATAGCTTTAAATATCAAAGAGGTAAGCTACTAAGGCTTAAAAGAATACATTTAATTTTTAATTGAAAGTCATTACAATGCTGCCTAACCAAAATTTGAAAGTGATCATTGTTTGCAAAAGCTCCAGCCCATTCTGACTTCTGCTGTATTCTTGGAAACCATATTATCACCTGGAAAGCAGTTTTACAGGTCTATTTTATAGGTTATATATAACATAATTCCTAGCTTCAGATTTAAATTTAAGATATTTTCCCCTTGAAAGTAGCAATTTCTCCCTGAATAATTTCTTAGTCTATTCAATTATTTCAGAACTTTTCTCTGTTATTAACAATGCATCACTTAGGCTCATTTTTGTTTTAATCATAACAGAATTGGGCCAGGTGTCTATGCCTTTATCTAATAAATGTCTTGCTTCAATACATGAATATATAAATATTACCAGAAACCAGCACAACAGCTATTTATATTAAAAAGAAAAAAAAAAGGTAGTAAATATTGTGGGATAAAATATTCATCACTAGGAAGGAACATCAATACTGAAGGCATAAAACATACAATGGGTCTTTTACAGCATGTTTATTTGCAATAACATAGTTGTCATGTTTACTTGTTTATGCCTCCTTTGAATTGTGTGAAATTACTGCTGGAAAATACTAAAGCCAAAAAGGTAATTACAATCACCAAGCCTTGTCAGCAATGATTCAAAGAAACACAGCAAACCTGCAAATTTTAACAGCTTAATTCAAGTTCAGGCCACAAAGAGCAGCACAAACCACAGGCACATTCGCTGGCCAAGCACCAAGCGATGGGGAAGCCAGACAGGCGCTCTCTGCAGAACAGTCAGCGTGCTGCAGATTAGGTGTCAAGGTGTGCAGGTATTTCAGGGAGCCTGTTCCTGCCTAGTGAGCAAGGCCTGAGGATGATGTACAGGGTGTTGTGTGTGGACACTGTTGCCAGCTTTGGGAATAGGCAGGGAAGCTGAGGGAGCCTTTGTCTCTCCATCAGCACAAGCTGACACGGTCGTAGTGACACAGTTCCCTCTTCAGCAGGGTGTGCTGCCCAGATGCAGCACCCCCTTTTCACCAGAACTCCTGTGTGACACATAACTAAGTCCTGGATAACTCAGGACCAATATCCCAAAGGGCTTTGCAGGGAGACAAAAGCCTGTCATTTTCTGCCACAGAGTGAGGCTTTTATGTGCTGTCGAGTTTTTGACTGAACTGCTTAAAATTAGAAACACAGAAAGCTAGAGAAAAGATACTGAGATCATTAAATCTTTATAGGCACTTTAAAATTCTATTGACAAGAAGTAATAGAGGTTAAAAAAAAAGGATGGGAATGTGGTAGCCAACAGGCATTGCATCACAGCTGAAAAGCACAAAAGGGTCAGAATTATTTGCAGAAGTTACTGGTATTACCTGGTCTGGTTTAATTTGCTGTTCTACTTTTTATACTAATTGGGAAAAGAAAAGATGATGTATTAAGGTGGTACTTTAGAGATCCATATTTTATTGCAGTTAGCTTTATGCTCTTTTATTGATTTTGTACATCTATGCTCAACGTTCCCCTTCCACCTTCTCCAGATCCCCTTTCTCATTAGAATTCTTCCCTCAGTATCACATCAGAACACGGGCTAAGGGACCTTGGGAGATATCTAGTCCAGTCCCCCTCCTCAAAGCAGGGTCAACACCGAATTCAGACCAGGGTTCTCAGTGCTATTGGGTTTTTAAATTCTCCAAGGAGAGAAATTCTACAACCTCTCTGGGCCCCCTTTTCAATCTTTCCTCTTATCCAGGCCACACAAGCCCAGGGGTGTCATGCTCTCCTCTCAGAGGCTATCAGCACAGGAAACTGATTTTCAGTGCTCTCCAGCACTAACCACACTTCCTTGCCTTTGCTGGTATTTTAATTCAGTTGCCACAGGGAGTATGGAGACACAGCAATGCAGCTGAATCAGAAAAACACTATATACAGGAAACCCTGATGAGAACCCTTAGCCTGCTGACACGCATCTGAAGCCCTGTGTCATACTGCTTTGAAAAGCTTAAAGAAACTCTAGAAGCAGCACCATATAGGAATAAATGCCTTGCCTGCACACGAGACATCTGATCATAGACTGTGTTTGAAAAGTGAGCACTAAGGTTGAGATCAGCTTTTTGACTCTGTCTAGATGAATCATCGTGTTGTCCATCTCTGAAATGAAATCAACCAGTAGCACATCAATGCTGTCTTCCAAACATGAACTGAAATATTTGAGTATCCCTGGGAAGGCAATTTTTTCTTGACTCAACACTTGGCCATCTAACCTTGAAATGTTACATGTTGTAAATGTGATATACTACTGCTATAAAAGCAGGGGAAGTGTCTGAAATTCAAAGTGAGAAGCAGTGGGAGGAGGATTTTTTCCCCACCTTACTACTATATCATTTTGATTTTGAAAAATAAAATCCCCTCAAACAATCTTGCACTACAGAAGTAGTTATCTGTACCTATTTGAAGTTGCCCAAGTTGATACATAATGCTAATCTCCCACAGTACATTTCACATCCCCTTTGCCCAAATGCAAAGGTGTAAGCAAAAACTTCCTGCAATCAGTGCCCATCCAGTTGGTTGCTGTAGCCTTTGGCGCAACAGAGGTATTTTGCAAGGCACAAGATCCTCTGGGTACATCCCAGATGAGCAGTAATTCATCAGTTTGTGATCATTTCACAGTTTGTATGAGGAGGGCATTGTAGCATAATCGATAAACCTGGTGCAGACATCTTTTCTTAGCAGGTCACCTCTCTGAACTGTAAGACATCTGTGAAGCTTCTATATGGAGCCTTTCTTCCCTCACTCAGAGCTCAGTGACTTCACAAGGTATGTATGAAATCAGAGATCAGCTAATGGTGCTGGGCTTCTTGCACTTTTGACATTTCAAGCCTTTCAGGCAGATGTTAACAGAGATGGCTACACATCTGGGAATGTAGGGTGTTGGCTTTCTATGGCTTTAAAAAACTTCTTCAAAAGGAATCATGGCTATGACCCATCACTCAATACAGACACTTTCTAACAATTTAACTGATCAAATCCAGGTCAACACAATGTCAGATTCCAGATATCCTTTGCTTATGTATTTCTGTGTGATTCACCGTTTCCTCATAGTAAGCTGTTAGTAAACATATTAATATTCACTTCTGTGATATACTTTGAGAAGAAAAGACTCAAAGCAACACGAAGGTCTTTTCCAACCAAAACCATTCTATGACTCTATGACAGAGGAGATGTGCTGCTACTTAGGCCATTTCTGATCTTGATTCCAGCCTCCTTGTCACAAGCCCCTGAGAGACTACAAGATGTCCACTGCAAAACAGTTGCTACTTTAGGTATCATCAGCGCCAGGTATTTGTTACTACCCCAGTACTGGACAGTGGGTGCTCTTCTGCGGGACCCTGAGGAAACCAAAATCACCAGGTGCTCCTAGTGCTAGCATTAGTATTACTGCTCATCTGAAATTGAAGCCACCACCAAACTATAAGACAGACATTAAATTACTTTCAGGTAACACCTCAGTTGAATTGAGAGAACAAGGGAAGAAAAACGGGCATATCTGAGTGAAGAATGACTGATCCTCAGCTACTAAAAAGCCATATTTGGCAATTCAGAGCAACGGATGGGAAGTCCAACCAAGGTACATGTTATTCCCACAGCAATGGGTGAAGAGGCATTCTCCTATCTAAACAGAACACTGAGCACTGTAGAGGGAATAAAGAGGGGGAAGAGAGTAAACCCCTCATCCCCTCAGGAGCACAAGGCAACCTTCTTAAAAAAACCCCAATTTTCTACAAAAGATCATGAGTTATTCACAACAGTGCTTTATTTGCAGTTGTTGCAGCTGCTGCTCTGGGTCATGACTGTAGCTTTGATGATCATTTAGGAGATGTTGTCATTTTCTGTAGTAGGCTTAAGATTACAGATAGCATTGCTGAGTCACAGCCATCAGTAGTTTGCAGTATCTGGTGTGCCCTCAACACACTAGAAATGCTATATCAATACACCAGAACACCAGCCACAAGTTTTAAATACATTTCTAAACTTCATAGGTGGGCTGACAGGGCTTGAGCATGTAAAATGCATACCTTCCAACGACAAGCTGAAATCCAAATACATAATGTTAAAAAAAAATGATCCTCAAGCCTATTACAGGAGTTTGGGGGGGTTGGGGTGGGGTGGGGGTGGTCTGGGACTTTGTTCTGAAATGCCTGAAGTAGGCATTAATGTATCATGCTCTGAATGGGAATCAGATGAAGATAAGTAGAACTGTAGGAGTGAAATACTACCTACTGTCATGGCAGGAGAATTTGCTGGTTTCAGATGTCTAAAGAATTGCCACGGTTCCCTCCTACTGAGGAAACCCAAAGTTTCAGAACTGCACTGTCTTAATGAGATTCAAATGCTCCTGCATTTTCCTAATATAATCCATATATTCTGCTGTTCAATTACAGAAGGCTGCCTCTGTCTTTCCTGCTCACTTTATCATGAGCAGCTGAATGCTGGAAGCAAATAAAGGAAGCCAACATAGAAACCTGTCCTGAGTTTTTAAAATATGTTTTTATTTGAAAGTGTTTGCTTTTGGATAGCAAGAGAGATTCAAAGCCCAGCTTGAAGAGTCCTGGGGGAACACCACAGACAATCAGAATTTGCACAACTGCACTTTCAATTAACCTCATTAATATAGAATTACCTCAGTGGACACAGTAGAGGCTGATACAGAAATTTATGGAATTTCAGAAAAAACCCCACCCAATTCTGCTTCTAACTAAAGATTCTCTCTACAAAGGACAGAAAAAAAAAGTAGATGAACCAGGGCAAGAGGAGGAACTGTCCCCGACCCTACCCCAAAAGCAGGAACACAACCCCCCTTATTTTCAGAACTCCTCAGGTTTCTAAGCTTCTTACACTGCTCACCCCTGCCCCCAAATCTGTCTATAAATCATTCTGTAATGTCAAGATGGGGCATAAATTACAGCAAGTTCTTCAGGACGGACCCTGACTTTCAGGATGCAAGACCTGTCTGGGACCCCTAAGGCTCTACTAAGGTACGATACATCTATGAATATTTTTTATGTAATAGAAGACATTAAGGAACTGTTAGCCACTCGTTCATTTGTTTTTTTAAGAGGAATGTAAATAATCTTATTTAAAACTGAAAACATGCAACACCAGCCAAAGGAGAGCTTCTCACACTGTTTAGCCCTGCTTTATGTGTAAGCTGTTATGGCTGTTTGAAGCACTAAGGACAGACTACAATCTCAGTGCTGGTCCAGATGTTGTTCATAGAACATTCTTCCAGTACTGTGGCCCAGACTGTGATTTCTGCTCTGCTCTTGCTCATCTCCCACCACACCTGGCTCTCAAATCCTATAACTCTTACATATTTTTTTCAATATATCTATTAAAAATACAAAAATGCATATCTATATTATATAAATAGTGATTTCACTATTCCCTGGCATACCAGAACTATGACAGACTCCTTATTATGCAAAACCAGGATAATTCTCAACCGTCAAATAAACTGCTATGTCTACAGTTAAATAAATTTTGATATTTCTTCTTATTGCAGCTAAATAGGATAGGCTACACAACTGGTTTACTTCTGTCCTCTTTATTCAACTTTGCTTCTCAATTATCTTTCCTCCCCCACCCCTCCTTTTTATACTGGTCCATAAGCACAGTTAGGTGTTGGGCATAAAAAGGCTGAGGTCTTCCCTGCAGCAAAAGAATGAGAATTGTTTTACTGACCATGGATTGGTTAAACATATGATAAAGTCTTGAACCTTCCAGACAGAGCCAAGTGTCAGTGCTCAGACACACATGAAAAATGAGAAGATAATCAAAGGAACCTCTGGGTCATACCCAGAGCAAGATAAACCATCTACTACAACATGGTTTGCTAGAACACAACTTGCACACGTTTGCAAAGCCTGTTGGAAATCACAAGCTGCTTAAAACAGCATCAGAAAAATCCCTCCTAAAATATACTGCTCCTTTACTACAGGTTTTCCTTACAAGCTATGGATTTTGCACTATACATTTAAGAGTTGAGGGACAAATAGAAGGCTTAGTGGAAAATGGGTTCACAAATACAACAGCCAGTGTGTCAAAGCGTCCGAGGCAGCAGGAAAGCCAATAGGAATTTAAGGAAGTTTTACTGCCATAGTTCTTGCTGGTGTCAAATCGAAGAGCAACTACATTCTCTAATCCTTGGCCAAATTCCCAAGTAGTAACAAGAAATTAGCCATAACAGTGATTTGATATGAGCCTTATCACCACAATCAGTAGATTCAGTCCCACTCCAGGCTCACTGAAGAGTTCAGCACTGTCATCTTAACAGAGAAAGGTGTGAGATTTGTTCATCATAACATGGAAGCCAGTAGCAAGACAGGAAAGTAAGATAACGTCTCTGATTTCAGGCAGGTACCAGAAGAGGTGACAGAGGGACTGCTCACCCTCCCGGGGGCATGGAGCGGGAATGATCAGCACTGCTACACATTGCCCAGTGGAAGAAACTTCAGTATTAAGGAACTGGAGTTCAAATTTTGCTGGTTTACTCTAAATACATCCATTTGTAGCTTCTGGTCATTTCTCAGAGGACAGGAATCCAATGTGGAAACCAACAAACCTGCTGTATTACCAGGTCAGTTGCTTGCTTGTGAGTGCTTCTGGGGTTTGGCCTGAACTTCTAACTATAAAAGGAGATGTCCCAACTGAGAAGAGTTAACAGATGAAGAAATAACGTAGGCTGATTGAGCTCAACCAGGACTACAAAAGTTTTAATTGAAAAAAAGAGGGGGCTTATTACAGACAGAGAACAAAATCAATCACACAAACCTCATAATTAAGTATAAGGTAGTTTTTCCCCTGTCCACATAAAAATCTATACAACCAGATAACAGCACCATCAAGGGAGACAGAACAGCAGAATCCCATACTGGTCCAAACCATCCACACAATTTGATCTCTTGACTTGTGTTCCAGTGCAGAGACCCATAAACAGACAGAACCGCCTGTTCATGCTGCCCCATCCAGCCCTTGACCGGGAATTTCTGATACTGAATCCAAAATTAAAGTAAAACTGCTTAACCTCTGTATTTTACTACCTGACCTTCAAAGCTGATAAAAGCATATTTTTTCCCTTAAAAAGAAATAAAGCCATTAGGGAGCCAGGAAGTGCTTTATCTTCATCTCATGACTCTGGTCCAAAAGCCTGCATTACGTTTTCCTCTCTCATTTGTGCCAGTTTGGTAATGTGATTAGGGGATGGTACTACTGGCTCCAGCACGGCCACTACACAAAAGAGCAGAAACTTGCCCTGCCTTCTAAAAGAAGAAAATCTATTTTAAAGATATATTATAATTAAAATGGCATTGGTCTGAAGATTCAAAGGAAAATCCTGTAATGATTTCACATCAGTATGTGCCAACATAGCAGTGCTGAAGCAACAGCATTTGGATTTCTTTCATGCATAAGTATCAAGACAATTCTCCTACAGACTAATTGTATGGTGTCATCTTTTACATGATTCACATGCAAAAGCAGTTTCTTTCAGGATAGGTTTTATTTTGTACACTCACATGTTACAAAACCAAGTATTAATGTCTTCAATAACTGGATCTTCCATTTAATTAGAAGTGGGAAGGGAACAGAGGAGGGTTTAGACTTCCAGGTAAAACCGCCTGCTTTGAGGAGAATGTAATTTGCTGTGGAACAACCTATCTCCTGCCATGCTAGAGTTGTAACCCCATTTCACTTCCCACCAAAGGCCTTTACAGAGAAATTATTTTTGTAGGGAAAAAAGTCAGCAAATTATGAGAACTATTTGGGTAAGTTCAACAAATGTAGCAGAGATGGTTTATTTAATCTTTAATTAAACATAATGACCACTCATCAGAAAGATAAACAGAAAACTAAAACTATTCTCTTGATAAGACCACAATACATCATGCAACATGCACACCAGGTGCTCTGCAACATCTGGTCTGCAAGAACAGCAGCCTGACTTGGCTGGTCCTGTGTGGAGCCAGGAGTTGGACTCAATGATCCTTATGGGTCCCTTCCAACACAGCATATTCTATGATTCTATGATTTTCTGAACATAGTAATTCCATCAATACCCAACAGTGGCAGAGCAAATCATGCCCACATGACTGCAATTTGTCATTGAGTGTGAAGAAGCCAGGCTTTGCTGGAAGCAAGATTTCATCAACAGGTTTATGCATTTGTCTGTTGAACATCTTAATCTCTAATGCCTGCAGAAGGTTTTGAGGCAATACCTCACTTAGTGTTTCTCTGAGCTAGCAGACATTAATTCCAGGGATTCTCTGGCTTGCTAGAAGAACAAAGTTTCAACCTAAATATACATGCTGCCTCTACTGAGGTTTCTACTTAACATTTTTAGTTCTTGCAGATATTGCTTGACTCCAGGTTTTAGGAGGTTTTGTGCCACTATCTAGGATACAAATTTTAATTTGCTGGTTTGCTGGGAGAGGTTACAAAGACACAGGTTTTATCACTTGACTTTTTCCATCTCTTCTATGTTTAGATTATCTGTGCTTTTACAATCCCAAATGCTGAATGCTCTCTGCAGCTGCATAATGTATCACAGATGCACAGTAAGCTCCTCTCTATATAGCAGCATTGTGTCACAGCATGGTGCAATGGATGGGGAGCTATTCCTGGATACGATACCAACTTCTTGTGTGACATTGGATGAGGTCTCTTAACCTCTCTGTTCTTCATCCTTCTTCTCCAAAATGCTGATGATAATATAAACCCACTTGATTGCAAAGAACTTTGAAATCAAAGGAGATTTCAAAAGAAATGCTATTTATTTCTCTACCAAAACATTCACATCTGCGATGAAGGAAGCCACTGCTCTCCATATCTGTCTCCATCCAGCACTGAGATGCTGGGTTTTTTCCACCTCAGTTTTCTCTCCAGCTCTCTTACTTCCTCCATCTCTCCCAGTCTCACTACAGACTTTGAAATTTGGCCATAATGTTTTGGAGTTTTCTTTCTTTGGGATTTTTTTTTGTATGTATGAACATCTGGTCTAAGATCTGGAGCTTCAGTAAACTCTGGGTCCCAGTTATCATTCAACTGTTCAGAGAAATCCCCCAACTTAATCCAAACCTGCTATGCTTATCTGTATCCATTGCTAATATGTCCCTTTCACAAAAGCCTCACCCAAAGCTCTCTAAAATCTGTAATATCACCACATGAACAACGCAAGCAGAATCTGTCCTCTGTGCTGTGAGGCTGGAGAAGGAAATTGGGACCCAGCTGCACAGCGGTTAGGTTGGAAGACCATGAAATAGAAACACTTCTGCTTACTGTGGTGCTGACCCTGAGCCATGCATGACTTTTCTCTCTGACCTGAGAGTGGTACTGATCCCATAAACAGTAAATAACACTTCAAAGCCCACTTAAACCAAGGAAACCTGACCATGTGATTGACTCCCCTGCATTTTGAACAGACCTCTTGACATGAGAGGAGCCTAGCAAAGACTTACCATTCTTCCTCAATATATATAAATTACCACCTACCAGCACTCCATAGGACATTACTCAGGTATTCAAATTAATAACAAAAATAATAATAAACCAGGAGGCTGTGCTGCAATTTCTCCTCCTGGGATGTCAGAATTCTCTCTACTTTGGTGTGCACCCCTGTTGAGAACTTTATCCCTAGCTCCATCACTGAAATAATTTAAACATTAACAGCATAGTCTACAGTGACTCATATTATTTTTGGAAAGGCCATGAACTGAATGGCAAGCTCTGAAAAGGAACTGCACCCAAAAGCAACTTCCAGCCCCCAGTGCCACCAGGCATTCTGATTAATAGAGGATACAGGAGGAAGGAACAGTGCAGAGGCAGCCAGTTCCCCACAGAGCAAAGGATGCATCAGTCAGATGAAGAAAAGCCAGTGAATGACTACATGATGGCTATACCCACAAAGAGGTATCAGGGCAAGAATAACCTACAATCATTTCTACAACCCACCAAAATTATGCATCTCTTCAAAATGAAGAGAAACACCACACTGCAGTACATCTATTGCATGCAGGTTGTTTTCCTTTCTTGCAAGGAAGTATAGAAGGGAATGCAAGAGATGGCTGAATCTTTTTCTCAAAAAAAAAAGTAATAATTTTGTTGGGAAAGCTAAAAGAAACAGCCTAATGCCTACTGCCCATTATTACACCTTCAGCAGAATACAGAGCATCTGACAGTCTGTGCATTAAACACTGCACTGGGTTAAGCCAGCCTGGAAGAGACACTGCCAAATCCAGAACAAAAATAAACCCAGGAATCAACCCATCTTTAAAAGAAACTTCCCTATGTCACTACTTGACCTACACAGTGCTTTCTAGAGGACTCAAGAAAGTTTTGAAGACAGGTTTGGAGACACAGGAAAAAACATTTCACCAGGGGATTCTTAGCCCCTCTGCTTCTATGGATGCCCCATGAGACCTTAGGAAATCATCTGGTCCTTCTACTCATTTAAGTAAAGGACAGAATTATTTTGGAGAAGGGTGAAATTATGACAGTGCCAGTTTCAGAGCAAGCAAATTACTATGAGATCAAGAGTGAAGCTGTTCTCCCAAAGAGTATCTATTTTGACTTCATACTTATTATCTGAAGATGTTTTTATCAAGTTGGTCTTAGGGGATAACCCTTCAGCAGACAACAGGCATATCTGACATGCAAGGATAAAACACAGTCTGTGTATATAAGATTGACAAATCTTATACATCTGTATCATCACATACAAAACCATAGACCAGATGATGGAGTCTGTCTAACAGGGCACTTGCCAACATATAGTTAAACTGTCTGTGCAGGTGTAAATGGTCATTAGCCATTTAAACTGCTGCTGCATGCAAGATTCAGATATCCAAACTGGGCAGGTAACAATCTAATAACTGCTTACTTCATTTATTACTCCATCTATAGTTAAGAAGATGGACAACCACATGAAGGTAATTCTTAAAAGTTACTGGGATTTCTAAGGGAGAAGATGGGAAAATTGAGAAAAAGCATGCTCAGTAATAATAAAGAAATAGAGTAATCATTTGCAGACATAACCAGTGGGGATCTAGCACAGCCAGTGATTTCTGGCCCAAGTTATGTCCAGAGATCACTCCTGGAAAGGTGTCACTGGCTGCAGTCTAGTTCCACAGTAAACATGAAATGGAGCAGACTCTGTTGACTGTCTTCAAGATCTTTGTAATCCTGTCTTTCTTATTCAAGGACAATTGGTTTCCACCAGGCTTGGAAACTAAATGCTTACTGGCAACAAAAAGTGACCTGGAAAAAAACCCTTAAGTGCACAACACTCTGGGCACAGCAGGAACACAACTGCAAAGACAGAGGCTGCCCCAGGAGGATACTTTAAATTGCAAAAGGAACGTAGGGCGTTTTTAAAGGATATTAAAATGTAAAAGCTCAGAAATAGAACTTCATGAGTAATTGAGTTGGGGTTTGCTGGTCAGACTACACCACTAACATAGGTAAAATTATTGCTGTCAACATAGAATGGTTTAGAAGGTTTTTGTCACCTGAATTCAGGGGAAAAAAGGCTACTGGATGAATTATTTAATTTTTTTCCCTTCCCATAAAGCAAAAGGCTCTGCTTCATTTTCAGGTTGTTCAGCTCTCTCAAAGTAGAATTTGACATATTAATTTCTTTGGCTGCCTCAATGTTGTACTCTTCACTGAACACATCATTTTGCCAAGAATTTCAGCCAAACTCAGCTCCTAATAATCCTGAGCTATAAACACCACAACAATGAAGTTTTTTCCATTATTGGAAAGAGGGAGCTATATAGCATTTCATAGAAATAGTAGTAGAGGCAAGAGCAGAACTCGTTATAGAGCTGCAGCTACAGAAAGGATTTTGAGAAGATAAAAGATGTGAGGTAGGAAAGACAATATGACATTTAAACACCACATCTATGAAGTAGCAAGGAAGAGGTTTTAAATGACCATAGCTTGTGAGACTTCAGATTGTATCTCACCAGAAAAATCAGCCTCTGTCATAAGAGTTGGACGTTTTAAAATGCTTAGAGGAAAAAGCTCACTCTCCTGATGACTCTGAACTTTCATCATATATGGTAGAACCCCCATTTATCTATTCAAATGGACCAACCACATCCCATTATATTCATGAGAATCCCAAGGCAAGGAGAGTTCAGACTCATACATTTTCTGTCCTCATTTACAATGCCAGGCTCCATTTTTTTGCTTCTTGGTAGAACGTGACCTGTCCTAGGAATGGTGTCATAAAATGATAAATACTTGACTTTCTCATTTTGTATCACTCTGTGCTACCAACAGAATAGTTTTCTGTGCTGGTGAAATACATTCTAGCAGCCATGAGCATTTTTTCCAGTTCAAAGCTGTTAATAGAATATTCCTACTTCATATATTTTCTGTTGATTGTATTTGAACTAACCACATTTTCATCTTATCTCTGCTATATGAAACAAAACTAGTCTTTAGACACAGTAGTTTCCAGCCAAGATTTTTCCAACCTGAGAACATCAGATTCACAGAGCAAGCACTTTGGTTGATGCTACACTGTCACAAATTGGAGTTCTGATTATAATTTCAACTATGTTAAAAATCATCCTGGATTCAAGAGACACACTTGGTCCTGCTCAGTCCTTCCAATAGGCAACTACTTGATTCTTAGGCTTTATGCCCTACACAGATGGGATTACTGCTTTGATAACAGAGTTATTTTTGTCCATACCTTGATGACACGACTGATCATAGACTGTTTGTTACAAGTGAACGCTGGTAAAATTCATCTCAACATTTCTTTTGCTGGACTACAATTAGAAGGACTGGTGGTAACGTACAGGTTGGTCTCTTACCTGCCTGACATTTCTTCTGTGAATCTCTACCTGCTTCCAAATTGCTGGTTTTTCTGTGACAGTTTCAGAGCATTTTCTTTCTTGAAGTTAAATGGGAGCTTTTCAAAGGACTTCCAACTGAGCAATGTGAAAATTAGTTCTAGTCAGAGGAGCATCACTAACCATTCCATGTATGATGCAAAATTCCATTGCTCACAGCAGGAGAGTAATGTTTACAATGAGTGAGAAAAAGACAGACCCATATCCCCATCATCCTGGTAAAGATACAGAAGCAGGTTTCAGTTCTGAGTTCACACATTTTAGTAACAATTTTGCAAGACAGACTTGGCAGCTACTTTGTAATAATTTAAGAAAAGACCAGTTTGTCTGTAGTGACTATTCACCTGGGACAACCCTTTATAGTTTTTCAGATATGATGTACAACTCCTCCTGTTAGAGTGTCTTACATTGGTTATAAAAAGAAAGGCTTCCAAAAATCGTAGTAAAACCTACCTAGATTTTAAAAGGTATTAAACCATCTAAAAGTCTAGAAAAGGATGTAACAGAAGATTCAGTTTAAGAAGAGATGGGCACTCATTTCATGTTGGATATGTTATACTTCTCTTCAGCCATCTCAAAGATAACCTTCTGAATAAACAATTCAAAGTCAACTAACAGAAAAATAAAATAAAATTAGTTTCTTAATACTGTATTCAGTTTCTTGGGGAATAGATGAGTTTTCATCATGGTTCAATAAAAATGGGTTAGAAAGTGGTGCCTAGGGTTTCCTCATAGAGCATTAGAGTCTAGCAACCCTTCCTCAGAATGAAAACAGAACTGATGTGCATTATCCAGTTGTAAGAACAAAATGGAAGGGTCAAATAATGGAAAATTATATTTTAGACTTCTTTGTCTACTCCATATAGGACAGGGGAATGACTATAAGAGGTGAAATTGTCCATAACTCCAAAGTCTTTGCAAAAGTAAAAACTGCAACATGGCCAAAAGAGGTGAGCGAAGAGCTGCTGCAATGATGGATCACCTGTAAGCATGTGCTATTAAAAAACAGTGCCAGACTATACTCTGAGAGCAGCAGTATCTCTACTTTGCCATTTCTCCACTGTGATGATCAGGAAGCTCTGTCAGGGATGTTGCTACCTCTGACTCTGAAGCTTATTAAGGTCATGTTAAAATGATAAACCCAAGCACAGAGTAGTAACACATGCCCTGCTCTCTTATTCCGCTGTTTGCACTACAGATTTTTGCAGGATGTTTTTAGCCCATGGGAAGAGAAATAGGAAGGGGGCAGCAATGTAATTTTGTGTGGTTCCTAGTCTGAGTGACATGATCATTTGTCTTTTGTTACTATGGAAATCACTGCATGGAGAAGCAGTGCGTGGGCGGCCAATTAAAACATCAATAAAAGTAAATACGTTTCTAAAGAGGTCATGTCCATGCATTATGCAATGAGCAAAAAAACCCAGCTTATATCTGTATCATGCTAATTAAATTGACATGGTTATTGCAAATCATTTTGTTTCACCTGGAGCTGTAATTAAGTGACACCACTTAATGAGAAGGAACCAGCACTGATTGAACATGCTTCTGTAGTAGAGCTCCTCTGACAATGAAAGATGTTTCTGTTTACATCTCTCTTCATTTCCCATTCCAAATACCAATGTCTTTCTAGTGAGGTAGACACTGTTTTTTTAAAATAAACATTTATGGGCATGTGTAATTTGATGCAGCCTTTAACCTAGCTTTTCACTAGCTATTTTGCATACTAAAAACTTTGACATAATCTACAGTACAATTTCCCTAAAGATCCATTTTTTAAGTAAAGCATCAATGTAACCAACACAAGTTTTACTTGCCTTCCCAGTAAATCTAACCATACTAGTCCCAATTCTGTTCTCTTTCATGGCAATTTTTCTGGGATTATTCCACACTTAGAGCAGATATTTACAAATCACTGTGGCACTACAACTCCCAAAAGTTACTGGAGAGGGAAATTCAAAACTCTCTGCACAAGGGTTTATCCAGTATACAGAGACATTACATAGATACTAACAAAGCTCAACGTTACTGTTTCTTTCTCCTCTGATTCCTTTTGCTTTAAGCTAACCTTCCACCTGAAAACACAACACACACCAAGTTTATTTTAAGGTTCAGCAACAGCTTCTGCTGACATCTTCTGCCACTATGTGGAAGTGTGATGGATGGCAGTAAGGCGACATAAATGAGGCTTCAAAGGATTTTGCCGGCATCAGCCACACCAACCATATGTCCCTGATTTGCATAGCCAAACTTGGCAGAATTCTTTTATTACGGTTCATTTTGTGGTCTCTGCAGATCCCATAAATATTTTCCTACACAGAGAAGCCTTGCCACATTAATTATTATAGGATTGCTTTGCTAGGCAAACTGGAACACCGCCAGGATCTAATAATTTGCCATCCCGGTGCCTAATATTCAGAACAACTGAACTACAAGATGTATCTGGAATGCCTACTGGATCTTTCAAGTGCATCCTCAAATTTAGATCTCCAGTGTTTTTTGGGGTGCGTTTTTTTTATGCTTTCAAACTTGAAAGTGAATTCAGGGCTTTTCGAACAGAAGGATAAATAGAAACGCTCTGAGCCAGGAACGCTGTTGGCAGGGGCTGTGAAAACTCTTTCACCCATTTCTGAGAGAAAGATACTATTTTTACCCTGGGCCGCTCTTGAAAAAAAGACCATCCTTCAGGTTTACTGCCTAACACAGAACACAACTGAGAAAGGAGTCTGACAGATTTTAAATTATTATGGAAATCATATTTCCTAAGCAAAGCCTAGGTATCTGGAGAGAAGCTGCACTAGAAAAGGCTCATTAAAATACTTCATCCTTTTTATTATTGCTCCTAGAGGTAGCTCAGAATCTCTTCATATCTTTATGTTAGCAGGAATAAGTTTCCTTAAATCTGTCCTTAGCTGAAAGGCTGAAAAACCAGTATTGACTCCTAACAAATTGAAATTGTTATGATTGGTATGACATCAAGATGTATGTATCTGAGCTGAAGTGAATGAAGATGAAGCCCAGACCTAAAGAAACACTATAAGCAAACTCACTCTTAGGAGGAAAACTGATTTTCATCACTCAAGGCAATAAAAATCTCAAAGACAGCTGATAGTTGTGCTATTTTGGACTCTGAGAGCTCAGGAGACATCAAGATCTGTAAAACTAAAGTCCAGCACTCACCAAGTTTAATACAAAAACCAAACTCTCTTTGACCAAACTGTCATGAGAGCTGCACACAAATATTGTCCCCATGGCAAACTACCAAATCTTTCAGCTCAAGTTCAGCACCAGCTGTGAGGGAATATTTAAAGAATATGTATGATTCCATCTGAGTAAAGCTGCCCAACACTGGTCAGGGTTTTTATCTCTGTGTGTGTAAAACAATCTGTGCACATCTACTCCCTCATCAGTCACCCAATATCATGGACATAGAACTGTAAAAAATAACAAAGACAAAATTAGATTTGGGGACATATAATTTCTCAGGAGCCCGACTGTGGATGCATAGCTCCTTTAATTTGATTAGGAGTCATTTAATATCCACTTACAACAAGGCACTGTCAAAAGCCAGAGCAGCACGATTCAGTCACTTCATTATCAAAGGTGGGCAACCAATGCTCTCACAAGACAGACAGACAGCCATCCTTAGGTCTGTCACTAGCACTACATACTAACCAGTGCTTGCAACCATCCATCTTCACAGGCAGATCTGTCTGCAAATCACTAAACAAACTGGCAAATAGCCAAAGTCTTTCCTCTTTCTCTCCCTCCCTTTTTTTGGGGAGGGGGGGCAGAAAAAGGACACAATGCCAAGACCACCTTGGCAACTCTCCCTGTGTTGGTCACTGCTATCTCTTGTTTCAGCCATTAAAATTATTGCAACATACATACAAAGGCAGGAGCAGCATCTGCATGGAGGGAAAGGCAAATGCTTTGATTCATAAGCCCTAATCTTTGCCTAAATCTAGTCTCAGGCACTAGACAGAATGTTGATAAGGATCCAAAAGGGATGTCTGAGGACCAAGTATCAGCCTTCTATATAATTACATTGAGTCTGCTTTTGGTGCTTCTAAAATAAAAATTGAAATATATAGATGTATGTATTTGTGTACAAGTTTATACACATGTATTTATTTCAGGAAGCAACAAGGTACGAAAATTACAGGCTAGGAGACTGAAGCCATTCTATTATTCAAGCTATGAGCTTGCCCATGGTTTTGCACCAAGGCTTTGAAAGGTTTGTATCCATTCCGTTGGCTGTAATCCCTTGATGACAGTCACAATCAGTCTTTTAAATGCACTTAACTTGATTAGGTCTCAGTGGGCTATTTGCTTTTCCAACAACTATCATATGGCCAGTGCTCAGGTATTCTTTTATTGATCTCAATTCCCATCCTGAAGGTGGGGAAGCTCCCACTGACATCAAGGAGAGCTCTCTGCTGGCATGAGAAAGGAGCGTGCCATGGTTATTTAAAAATAAAGTGATCTGAATCAAAGTGTGTGATGGGTGTTCAGCATCAGGAGGTAGAAAAAGCCCCAAGATTTATTCCAGCCAGAAGGGTTCACTGAATAGGGCCTGATTTGACTTTATCCTGTCTCATCTTCAAATTTCAACTTTAAAATGGATTTTTTGGAAAATCTGAAAAGTCAGAGAGGATTCCTGAGCTACTACCCAAGTGTTTTCTGTAATGGCCAACCAGTTTTAATACTGCCTTTCAAAACTACAAACCTGAGGTGGGTTCAGTCCCACTGTACCCTCCAGAAAGGTTTTATACTGGAGCACATCACCAGTTCTGCTGCTCCTACAAACCTTTGCACAGATGGCATAACCACTAAAGAAAAGGTCTTTTAATCACCTCATCCTCCTTCCGCTTTCTAAAAAAGGAGTGACAACTCTTTTTTTAATTAAAAATCCCATTTTAAACTTTAAATACAGCCAATAGGAGAGAATAAAGAAATTAACTACTAAAGGCAGGAGTTAGAAGCCACATGGCTAGAACGAATAGGGATCATATTTATTTAAAGTATGTGTATTTAAGTGTTTTAGGTTTAGGATAAGATCTCCTTTGCCAAAAATGTGGCAGCTATATTTGCTAGTCTCCCTGGGAAATGTTATAAAGAATCAAAAGCAAACAAATTTTCCTTTCAAATAAACTTGACCCGCATGTTTAAGACATATGTTTCCCTTTGAATCCTTGTCCTTCTTTGATGGTGCTACATACTTTTCCCCCCTCTAAGAGCAAATACTTTGTTGTTAGAGTGATACTTTCCCACAATTCTACCAGGAGGGCCTCCCTGGTTTCTGAAGCCAGAGCTTGAAAGTCATCTTCACCCCTTGCAAACAGCTTCTCCAGGCCAGACACCCTAAGCCCTTTCTGGAGTTCTGCATGGAGACTTTAGCTGTTGCACTCCCACCACAGCAGAAGGGCTTGTTTGAGGAAAAATAACTTAAAGATATCTGAGTGGCATATAACTCAGTGTAGAACACAAGGTTTCCCAATCCAGCAGCAGGAAATTACATTTAGAAGTAAAAGGATTTAACCTCTTTATCTGTGACCAACAGTGACTTCACCATAATGCCCACCCACCAGAGGAAGATAAAGGTTCTCTCTGATGCACTCCAGAAGAAAAACCACTCAGGCCTGGATTTTCTGCTCATGTATTTACAGACTTCCATGAATGTACAATTAACAAAATGTTGCAGTGATGTTTACCTCAACTTTCTTCTGTATCAGATCTCTCCTGTTTCTGTTCAGCCTCATTCTTTGTCCTTCTGCCCTCAGCAGCATTCCTGTATGAGCAGCTCCATAGGGAGTCTGGCCCTTCAGAAGTTACTTCACTTTCTGGACTTGTCCTTTTTTAATTCTGTTTTTAACAGTATGACTAATTGCTGAAAGAGGAAACTGTGAAAATCAAGAGTTGGCACATGTGGTGCTACAAGTCCTTAACACAAGCCCTTGATTTTTGACCTCCATGTCCTTCCTGAAGCCAGCGGAAGCTTTCACATGGATTTAAATTGTCACTGGATCAGATTTTGGATCAATTGAGATCTGTGTCACTAACTGTAACCTTTATATAGCATTTACATGCATCAGTAGCTGAATTTACAGTACTATCAAAACACCTCCAAAAAGTCCTGGGTGAAAAATAGGTGGAATCATTAGCCTGAAATAATTCCTACTAATATCTACACTAAGAGTTTTCCACTGATTGCAACAGGACTAACACAGAGCATGTGGTGAAAATTATTTTTACAAAGAACCAAGATGATTACATTTAATGAAAAGCACAATTTTTTCCTCTTCATCTCTAACACTTTAGCTGTTGAGAGTTTTGTGAGTGTGGAAAGCTCACACCTGGGAATTGCATAGTTTCTAAAAGGAGCATATCATGTGAAAAATATTTCTGGATTCAATCCCTTGTTATAACAGGCATTTCAACAAAGTTCAAGAAGGAAGCATGTTCCAATGATGGGAACTAGAATACCACAAAGTACAAATGCATTATGCACACAAGATTGTTTGTATTAATAAAAAAAAATGAAAATAAAATTGTAACAGGGGAAAAAAAGGTCCCAGTCAGGATCCAAGTCCCATCAGACCTGACACCATGCAAATACATCCCCAGACATTTTTCTCCTGACACCGTTCTAGATAATGTGAATGGAAGGAAAAGACACTAGGTAGCTGCTTTGCAGGATGAAACAGATACTTTGCAAAATAAATGAGCATGGGTATCTAAAATTAGTTACAAATGTCATTTAAAAGCTAAGCTTATTTAACTTCTTGTACAGGCCAGAGGCTGCAGGAAAAATCTACCTTGAGCTTATACAGCTCTTCTAGCTTTTCCTCACTTTCCCCTCTTCGTTCACATACATACACATGGATTTCCCCCTCTTTCGACTGTTGCTGAAGGACTCAGCAATCAGCTCCAAGATTGGTGAATGCATAAACAGCATCCAGTAGAGCACAGCAAGGTAAAAACTATGATTAGTCCTCCTCGCTACCCTCTCTGCTACCCTAGTAGGGTCACTCAAGCAGTAGAAACTTCTGGTACCATCAAGATCCTGACTGACTAGCTGAACACTTGTCTTCCCATCTATACACACAATCAGCTCAAGAAAGGGTATTCCTTAGGAATGGTGATGGCCTCTGCATGCAGGACAGATGAGGTGCCTGGAGGGGTTTCAATATGAACACTGGCCCTTGAAAAAGGGCTAGATCTAACCCTGCTAGATCTGTCATCTGCTTGGCCATTCTAACTTGTGGCTCAGCATTTACTTTATACTTCAGCTATAATTAATGTAATATATTAAAAGTATATTTTAGCTTTCATATGTGATACATATTACAAGGCATTTCTGTATACAATATGAATAACATTAATATCTTACTGGCCAGTCATATACTCCGTAGCCCTAACTTTTTTTCATTCAATAGGTAAACAAAACCAGAAAACACCAAGAAAACCTCACTGATAAATGTGCCTGTTCACAGGGCTTTCACTAGCTGAGCTCAGAATGACAAATGAAAGACTTCAGATTCATTTTTTGTTTTCAATAAAAATCTTGTTTAACAGTGTCATGAATATTCATGGTTTTGGCAGGGCTCCAGTTTAAGCAAGAAGAGCCAAATCAAACAAGAAAACAACAGTCCACTTGGCTCTCCAAAAGGCTGCGTTGGGGTTTGTATGCTGAACTCCAACTTTGCTGGGCCTGCACTCCAAAGGGAAAGAAATTCCCCTGACACCAAAAGCAACCTCTTCACATGCAAAAATAACGATGCCAGGCAGCAGTTATTAACTGATCCAAAGTCCACTGTGTCATATCTAATGTGTCCTATATTTACATCACAGGAGTGCAAAGGTTGAGGAGCTGCTGGTTCACAGCTGCTGCTTGTGGTGGCAGAGAGGACCTAAACCAGCAGCTTCTGGAGGCCCTGTGACTAGAACAGGTGCATGGCCTCCGGCTGTGCCGCAGAGGGGTCTGAAAGGTGCTGCCAGCAGACCCCCAACTCCTCTCCCCAGTGCAGGGGGGACAGGGTTATAAATCGTGCATTATTGGAGACAATCTAACAGCTGTCTGTGGTGGCCTCAACAAGTCCTTGCATTTAGGTAGGTCAAGGACTGGATTTGCAACTAAACCTTGTGTAACAATAGAAGAAAAAAAAATATGCCTAACACACTTTTATTCCTCCTAGATCTTTGTGTAGTGGCATGGAAGAGTCACAGCCTCTCTCAGAAGGATCACCAGTTCTGTTGTGAGCAGGTTCAGTGTTATAGTCCCAGAATGCTGATGGACATGAGGATCAACGGAGTGAGAAAAGAACAGCCCCATCCATCTAGTGGCTCTGGGGATGGCACCATACTCCATGACCCACTACTTCAACCATTACATAGTACCCCCCTTGCACCAAGGGAGCATGTTTTATATATATTTACGTACTAACTTGTAGCACACTCACTTTGTTAGAATAAAGGATAAGAGAGAAATTGTCTTGGAGATTATTTTAAAGAAGTCAGTCATTGTCACCATCAGTATTCCCGTCTGACCACACGGAAATTGAATACACAAACACTGGAGCTGTGATAACATTCTGTCCCTTCTCATCACATGCTGGAAAGATGTTATCATTCCTACATAAGACAGCCCAAGCAGTATCATATCAAATGCAAGCCTCACACCATGCTTAATCAGACAAGAGAAATTACAGCTCCAATCTCCATATTTCTCTCTCCAAGGAGAACACACCGGGCGGAAGGTGCAGATGAAGCAGCAAGCTGAACAGGCTGCTTAAAGGGAAGGAAAAAGAAAGTCTTGGCCAAGGAGTTGGGTGTTCATGCAGTATAAATCTCAAGTTCTAGCACAACCAATGCTTACTGACTTACATAAATTTACTCATATCACAAAGCACGAGCAGCACACTAAACATAAGAATTAGGGTTCAACTTGGGAAAAGCTGGAAAGTTCTATAGGTATTACAGCTGCTGTTTCCCAATCTCCATTCCACATATCCATGTCTGATACTTGCACTTCTGCAATGACATCATACTTGTGCCCATAAAACAATCTGTTCCAATATATTTCACAGCAAGGTAGGAATCCCAGCAAGTGTTGGGGACTTAGGATAAGTCTCTCTCAAGCACACACCACAGGTGATGACTGAAGCTGTTTAACAGGTTTGATAGCGATTAGAAGGAAACAGCACATGCTCTTTGCTGAGTCAGCAGTGTAGAAACAACCTTCTGCACACATGTACCCACAGACTCGATGGAGGAAGAGGATAAGCTATCTCTTGCCCAGCCAGAGTATTGTTGGTTTGCCATAACAAGGATGAAACACAGGATACTGGGGCAGAAAGTATAATATGGTAACCTGGACCAAGAATAGAAAGTTATATGGTGATGGAAAGGTGTGCCTGGAGCTTGATTCAGCCCACAACTTTAATCATATATCCACTCACTTGAGTTTTGCATCTCTACCCTATACTACAAGGGCATCTTTGTTCTGGACCTTCTCTTTCTAAAAGATCTGAAAACAGTATGAAGACACAGAACTCCAAAATTCCTTCCCATCTGATAAGTATGATCACCCAAGCCTCTTCACTCAGATGAGCAAGCTGTACACACAGAACCTGCTCAAAAATTGTTACCAATGTCCACATTAATCTGCCTTGATATAAGAATTTCTGGACCCAAACATTTCCAAGACATATTTGATGACCCGTGACAACTCAGATGTTTAGTTCAGAAAGAAAGAAAAAGATGGAGAAGATGGTAAGGCTGATTGTTAATTCCAATCAGCTTTACCTACCAGGTTTGGAAATCTCATTTGGAATCTGAGAAGAAACACTTCTCTAAGGGTATCTCAAGACTTAGATAACATATTAGAAAGATGGAAGAAGCATAAATGGTCATATTTAAGAAATCCTTACCAAAATTCAATTGAGATCCTAATTTTCTACAAATACTTATCTGGAATAAATTGCCACACACAACTGTCTTCTGCTCTGAATGATGACGCTCTAAAATGGAGCAGAGAATAGTTTGCCATTTATTTTTTTAGATAAGAACATGCTCTGAGATAAACTCAATTCGTGTTTCCTATTTTTCTTTCCTTTATATATTTACAGAAGAAGAAAAAACTATTAAAACCATTCCATTGAGCATCCATTTAAGTCTGTACATTTCAGAGCAGTGACTGTGATTTTTAATATGACTGCCTAAATATCTCATGTTTGTAAAGACTTACTTACTATAATCCTCTTGCATTTTTTCCCTTCCTCTTTCAAGTTTCTGACCATAAATCAGTTGAGTATTTAGTGAAAAGGCAAATCGTAAAGCAAATGTAACAAGCCCTGGGGGGCCCTTAAGCACCATTTAAGCAATTGTCAAAATAACATTCCTTATCCATTGAGACTTTCTTTGAGCAGAGGAGGACACAAGGATGTTCACTGGCTCTTGCCATGAATCTGTTAAATTTCCTCCTCGAATAGCTAGGACTTAAATAAAAAGACATAATAGAAATGAGCAGCAGTGGGATATGTGGAGGCGGATATAATTATGCAACACAACAGGACAATCACTGCCTTTCTGAACAATCAGAGCTTCCTAGAACAAGTAGTTCTTGACCATTTCCCATTCCCAGGAACCGCTCTTACATCCAGCCGAGATCTAGCCGTGACTCACTCTCATTTAGCACTATGAGAACAAGAGACTTGTTGTGGCTCTTTCTATGGAGCTTTCTTACCTAATATGCCTACTGCAGAACATCAGGCAAGGCATCCCCAAAAACAACACCTTCTGGCATCAGCTTTACTAACATGGGAGAAAGGACTATCATCCCCAAACCAGAATAATCAACGATATTTAAAACACAGCTTCTGCCTTTACATTAAAACTAACTCCCCAGGAGGAAAGTCTCATCTAATTCACATCAAGTGGGTAAGCAATTGGACCCCTTTCAACAATATTCATTGCAACACACAGCACATTCCCACCTGCAAGATTAAACAGCATTTCATAAAACATCTCAAGATTATGGGAAGCTACTGCACACATTTAGCTGCACACACTGCCGCCCAGGTGAAGGGCATGAAGTGGAGAACTGGGTTTTACAGCTTCTATCTTGCAAACAGTTCTACCCATGCACAGCATTTTTAGTGTCATCACTCCAAACAGAACAGTCTGTCAGACTAAATCAGTGCAAGGTGGTACACAGTCATTACCTCATGGGAAATCCATATAATAGTTACTAGAGAGGAACCTAAGAGGGCTGTAATGATGTTTAATGAGGTTCCATCATGAATCACTCTAAAAGCATACAGAATATAATATAGAACATGCAAGCCTCTTCTAGTAGATAAAAATTAGGCTTTCTTTTTTTTTTTTAAACTCTAAACTGAAAAGATAATTGCTACATTTATCAGATAATTGTGATGTGGAACAGAGAGAACCCTACAAAACACTTGTAGACTTTTTCCAACAGCATTTTCCCTTCAGGAAGAGTCAGCCCCAACAGCTCTCCCCAGTGGGGTGGCACAGGGGCTGCTGGGTGTCAGGACTCAAAGCAAATCACCTCCCCTCCCGTGAGGGAGGAACTGTTAAAGCTTTGTTCTGCATTTGCATTACTCCACACAGGTTTTGAGGAGCCACAGTCTGAAGGGAACTGCAGCAGAGCTTTGTGGTAGGGACTGAGGCTATCCCAGTTTCATAGTTTTTCATGAAACAGTTGGGTTTTTTAACACAACAAACCAGAAGTTCTAATACAGGAAAAGAACTCCCATCATTAACCTTCAGAAAAATGGATAGGAGGGATTTTGAACAGCTGCCAAAATTCATAGGATCAATTCAACTTCAAAATGGAGCTGTTTAAGAGCAAAACCAAAGTTAGCATGCCTCATCTGCTATTAGATCCCATTTCCCTTAAGCACTCACCAAGGCACAGTGAGGGACTGTTTCCACCCTCAAGTATTTGAAATCTAATTAAACATGGGTAGGAGTAAAAACAGAGTTGAAGTAGCTGACATAAAATTCTGTGTGTGTTGAAAGGCGAAACCAGTTCTACACCAGGGCACTAGAGTTCCAGTTTATTGCTCTCTATCCACTACGATCATGACATATTTGCACAGCTATGGCACCCATTAGCTGTGCACGCTGAATAAAAAGAACACATTACAGTGAGGTTTATGTCAATGTTTACTTTGAGTGAGAAAGAAAAACAGCTGTTACCATAGTAATGGACCAAGTATCCATCACCTGAGATGCTATGAAAATTCAAGAATGTAAACTACAGGTGACAGCACAGCCATACTTTAGTAACACAAAGAAGGATGAGGCATATTAATTTCTGAACAACTAAAGAATTCTGTAAAGATCTTTCAGAAAATACCACAATTAACCAGCTGTCACTGTCTTTAGCCAGCTGATAAAATCTTTGCTTGACTATGTCAATATGTGCCCAGTGCTAATTACAGTAGAATTGTCTCAAATAAGAGACAAATTCTTAAGCAGCACCCTAGAGTCTTAGAAAACAGAGATTACACGTTATCTTCACACATTTCTGGCTAGGCTAGATTGCTGCTTGCAATAGTCTTTCTAGGGCTTTGAACAGCTTGATTTTAAGATACTTCAAGAAATCACTGGAGAATTGCTTTGAAGCTCAGCATCACCCAGCTCCAACCCTTACAGGCCTCAGGTACAAGGTTGCTGTTGCGACGTTGAGCTCGTTAGGGCTGGAATCACCACTTTCAAGAGTCATCATGAACACAGCAGTACCCACCAGTAAATCCAAGTCCGATGTCAAGGACCCAAGTCATCTTGAATGCTGCCACAGTGTTACCTGCAAGGTTGTGTAACCCTCCTGATGCTACAGCTGACACCGCCTGCTCTCTATTCTTGTATTTGCCCTGAGCATCTCTGTTAAGACCAGCTCTGTTCTCTTCACAGTGTACTGAATAGACAAATTAAAACTAACACCATCCTTTTATCATCCTCTGTCCCAGAAAAAGGTATTACAATACATGTGAGTGTACATTGTCCACTGCCATCTTCATACAGCCAACAGCAACTAAGTGCACACAAAGAGACAGGTTTGGTCATTGCCTTCTACAGGAAAACTGTAACCAGGCTGGTACAGAGGAGAAAAGCAGAAGCTGGTGCTAACGTGGCCTCTCATTAATGTCTCACATCCAGAGGCATAAAAAGCAGCCTGTGAATGTTCTCATTACATTTGACAGGACTAAATTTGGCTACATTCCTAAGTGACAGGCTCCTGCTGCAGGATGGTGTTTCCTTTCCATAGGAGAGCTGTGCAATCAGGGCTTTTCATAAGCTAGACATAACCTCAAGCAGAAAAACATGTTTGTTGCTACTGGTGGTATTTCTACTACTTGTAGAGACCAGGCACATCAAGTCACACTCGGTGACTCCACCAATTATCATCACAGCACCTAATTTCTGTAAAACTATAGCAAAGCTCAGAGTCCTGAGTAAGGAGCCACACAATCCATAGGACAACACACAGTTTCCTCAAAATTGGATCCACAGTTGTTCTATATATCAAATAAGGAACCCCTTGGGCTGGACAGCAACAATATTGGTGCCTCAGTGACCACGTGCTGGGTTGAACTACCTACCCCAGCGCTCCTGGGGCAAGGGAAGGATCAAGCATGACTTTATGGTCTAGTACATCAGACATTCTTATCTGCAAAACCCAGCTGTGGTTCATGATCCACAACTAGTCCAGTTAAATGACTAATTGAGGAGGTTGAGGACTCGAGCTCCAGACCTTGGTGTACAAGTACCACACACTCCCTTAATGAGCCTCTCCCTCTTGTACAAAGAGCTCAATCTCACTTTGGAAGTCAAGGCTCATATCTTAGAGCCAGAGCTTGTGGAAAAAGCAAAACCTTTTCAAGCAGCCTGACAGCTGATAACACAGAGAGTTGTGTCTCCACCCATTTTTCTTTTTTTCCTAAGATATGCACTATTTCTCAAGTCTTCTTTTCTCTAGTCTTGCTGATCTAAGCAGCAATATGAAAACCTAAAATGATGTTGTTGAAGATGATTAGGCTGTTAGTGCAAATTAACCCCCTGGCAGCTTTGCTAATAGAGACATTTTGCAACACCCCAGGAACCACACAAACGAACAACAACAACAGAAAGATGCTGAATTTCTTTTTAGCCCAGTCTCATCTAAACTATGAATTAATCAGCTTTTCTGTGCACTGAAAGTCTATAGAAATGCAACTTTCTTTTCAAGAGAATACTACACAAAACAGCACATGCCTCTGAAGAGGCAGCACATACAGGGCAGGGTGGGGTTTCAAGGTAATACAGAGAACCTCAAAGGGATCCCAAAGGAAATAGGGACAAGAACTGGAGTCAAATGCTCTGTGCCTTATAGGAAAGAGTGGCATTCTGTAGAAATTAACTGTGAAGTGCAGAGCAGCACTTCCCACCATCTCCATACCTTCTGTGGAAGTTTTAATTGTAAAGTACCATAAGAACTTAAATATACAACGACGGTTCTTTGTCCAGGTGCTTTCATAAGTCACTTCAATCAGTCCGGTGGTTTCTGTCTTAAATAATGAGCCCTGTAAGAACCAACAAGATAATAAAACTAAACCCACCAGATTTCACAGTTCTTCTAGGCTGGGTGCCTACTCTTGAGTTACTCTACATACTTCCACTCCATCCCAAATCCTTCTGTCACAAGCCCAGAGCTATGACTTGCTGATGTCCCCTCCCAGTATCACTCCAGCAAGTCCCTACTGCTTTTATAGCTTGAAGAGATGCACCAGGTTTTAAAGCCTCACCATGCCATTTTTCTCAGGGCTGCTCGTTTCCATTCAGACCTACAGGCTCACACACTTTCTTGCTCACAGTGGCCTTGGAACCCAGCAGCTTGTCAGATAATCACACTAAGGATTCCCAGGAGATTCTCTAATGCATCAGATCACAGCCTTTTTCAGACAGCCAGAAAACATTATCTTGGTTCAACTAAACTCCACTCCCAGTAGTATGAAGTTTCCCTCCCTACTGCTGGTCTGGGAGGACTGGGGTTTATACAGTATGATCTTTTAACGAGCCACCATTGTTTCTAATTAGGCAAGTAACCAAGGATTTAATTAACTGTTGTAACTGGAGTCACACGAGTGGCTAATAGTCTAAACAGAAATTAAGTAGAGGTGCCTTATCTCATCTTTAAGCAGCCTTGCACATGCACAGGCTTTTGCAAAGGGCAGGCAGAACAGAAGCTACCAGGAGACACACTGCACCTCAGAGCAGCATCTCAGACCAGGACAAGAGCCAGAGGCACCGGCGTGCATTTAGCAGCACATGCTGCAGCGGATTTGGAAGAGAAGCCAGGAATTACTTCACTAGTTTGCCAAGGCTAAAGGGGATGGGAAGGGAAGGGAAATGACATACAAGAGAGGATTTTAACAAGATACCTCAATATGAAGTTCCTGAAACTCAGGTATGTATGTTCACTTGCCAATACGTTAACCAAAACCTTCAGCTCCAGCCCTTGAAGCAGCATCAATAGTGCTGACTCCTCTGGCTGACTCCTGATGCAGTAATTTTCTACTCTTCCATTTATGGTCAGCCCTACAACAGCCCATGTCCATTCTTTTTACTTTTCCAATGAATACACCAGGGAAAGTTTTCAAGCAGAGAAGCCTGAAGCACAGAAGTCAAAACGTGTTTTATAGTTGGGTTATATAAAGTTATTATATAAACTATATATATATAGTTCAGGTTTGTCTACACCCAGCTGATTAGATTTCATGTCTTAGTCTGCAACTAGAAAAACGTGGGTGTTACCTCTGCCATAACCAGGAAGGCTGACAATCAAGAGTGCCCTAGCTCAAAGGATGAGATGAAACATGCACTTTAGAAATGCTGCTCCCACGATACAAAAGGACTTTCCTACAGGTATTACACCACTGATTCAGTAAATTCCTATAATTCTGCATGATTCTACTTTGCAGACAGCACCAGAGTGTTAAGGTTTTGAAAAGGGGCTTTTGATACTCAGTGCTGAGCACTCTATGGGCTTCAGCAGCATTGAACTTCACTGCTCAGCTCCTGAACGTACCAGGATCTAAGGTCTCACCCTGATTCACTGGCTGCAGAGCTGTGCTCCAGCGACTCAAGTCATGGGCAATCAGCAAATGACTTCCAAAGCAAGGAACACAGACTCAGCCTTCTAACAACAAATCCATAGTTTATTTTCAGTACTGCAGAGCACACTGTGCATTTGAGATGTCAACAGAATTGCTCAGAAGGTTGCTTGAGCACTGCTTTTTTTTTTAAGTGGGTCAGGGAAGGGTGCCTGATTTTCCTTGGTAGCTTCAATTTCAATCAGTTCCTTTGTAAACCTTACCAAACCTGACTCAAGTGAGTTCTGCACCTCTTCACTTGGTCTGGTGAGAAGCACTTTTCCCTTAATCTCCCTTTAAAGGACGTTCTCAAAAATGCAAAGCTGGTGAGGATGAGTCATTTGTTTGGAGGACCCAGGTGCCTCTGGTGTGACACCGATGTCCATGAAAAGTGCCTGCTAAGGGCTAATGAAATTAAACTAACTGGAGTGTGATACTGTTCTCTCAAAATAGCATTAACACATTCTCCTCTTAGAAAAAAGATTGTTTACATCACAAATGCTTTTTAAAGTTACACTGTGAAATATTTACCCTTTTAGTCTGTCAGATTCTCTAGTAAATGACAATTAGGAGAACTCCAACAGACTTGCTTACCAAAGCAGAACAGAACAACTCCAGCACAATTGCTGTGATTTTTTAACCAGCATTTACTTTGGAGAAATCTTAACAAAGCCCTTGCAAGGTGCTATTAACACTTTGTTACTTGCAAAAACCATAAACCCCACAGCATAACAACTTCTGTATTATGTAGTACCACTCCTGTGATGCAATGCACAGATGCCCTGTGGGGATCAGAGGCTCACTAGACTGAGTGATGCACACAGAGCATGGCCCAGTCTCTTCCCTGAGTTTTGTACAGTACAACCAATTGGAGAAGGTGAAGTTGTAAGAAGGGATAAAATTATGTGCCTTGGATAACACAGTAAGTTCTAAGCAGAAGCAGGAAGACAATTTAGGTCTCTTGACTTCCTAGTGAGTACAAAATTAGGACTAGACCACCACCTTCCTTTCATTAACCTGCTCTACTGTAGATTTGTAGCTGAATTGTTACTAATTATTCCATAGAAGGGAATAACCAACAAAAAATCAATTAAGAATTAATGTTTCACAAGGCTAAACTCTAGACAACAAAATATATAAACACTTAATCAATGAAATACATAAAAGTCCTTCAAGCCATAATTCACAGTTCTGAACCCTTCTGCAAACCACCTCTGGCCAAGCATCTGACTGCATGGGTCATACCAACACCATAAAATAACTGGGAAACCCTTTTGATGGGTTGGAAGGCTAGGGAAGAGCTCCTCCAGTCTTGACTTAATAATTAACTTTACTGAAAAAGAGATACAATGAAATATGTACAGAATACTCTGAGGTCTTAGTCAGCAAGTTTGCATTTTGGTTACTCAAGATGGAAATGTGAAGGAAGAAACTGCATCTCTTGTGAGAGCAAACAGCAGTCTGCTACCCAGAGTGCCTGATACACACTTTTTATACAGTGTAAGAATTAGCTACTCAGCTTTATCCATGCTTCAGAATACAAGATACATGTCTAAAGAGAAGGTTTAAGGCACTGTAGAAGGAAATCTGGCATTCAGAATCTGTGGGGCTTTTTGACATTCTTGCAATAGGTAAAATTGTGGGTCTGAATTTTGGAGGATGAGATCATCTTTTCAATTGAAAATGTTCCATGAAATGAGACAACAGAAGCAAGCCTAAGAGCTTCAAACTCCTCTCCCTTCAGCTGTCGACTGAAATGCTTTTGTGCAGTGAAGTCACTTTTAAATATTTAAGTAATCCAAAGCTGCATAGGAAATGAAAAATGTTTTGTTGCAATTCACATCTGGAGACACACATGTACGCCCAGAAGAGCATCCCACCAAATCATCCTGTCTCTCTTCATTTCACTCTGAGCTGCATTAGCTTTAAAATATGAAGCAGTATAAAAGAGCACACTCTTCATTTCACAGTTGGAAATCAGCATTCCGTTTACTGTGGAAAATAGGTACTTGGGATAATATACCCTGAATTATGGGTTAATGCAAAATGTAGACTGAACTCAGCTCTGATGTTGATCTCATTCGGGTTAGCTTCAGCTTCAGTTATTCATTACAAGGTCACTTGTGGCTGCAGTGATGGTACCACACTGCAGCATCAAAAGCTGATAGAGCAACCGTTAAACACAGGTAAAATTCAGAGTACTAAAGGTTCTTTCATCATAAGTTAAGATTAAAATATTAGTATCTAAAATTAAACAGTAACTGCTTGAAAATGTTCTTATTCTGTTTCTTTATATACAGCAGCTAGAACAGCTGAAGGGCAGTGCCAGGCACAGGCAGCTCCTCCAAGTGCTTTACTCCCAAGAAGGCTCAAATAGCTCTGCCATGCAACACAGGCAGAGTTTGGGGCAGGAAATACCCCTTTTTTATGACCATTTCCTTCAAAATGGCTATTTACGGCCAGATCAGAGGATCTAGTCTTTCAAATATTGATATTTACAAGCAGGCAATACAAAGATGTTATGACCTTAACTGCTTCTCCTAGCTACAGCTGCCTAGTGCCATAGTGCTGCTCCATGTGCACATCTTCCCCTAGGTTTTTAGCTGTTCTCAATACTACTTAACACAGCACTGCTGTCAATACTTATTAGGAACTGACATATAAAGCTGCCTCAGCTGATGGGTTTAATAGCTTTTCTCACTGCATTTATCCTTTATCCTTCTTCCAATCTGTAGATTTATTATTACTACTAATTATCCATTGTCTTGGGTTGATTTGTTTGCTGGAGAAAGGTAATTCAGTAACACTGTTTACAACCAACATCCCTTCAGGTGCAATGAGCTGCACTGCAAAAATCTGTAATAAGAAGCCTAAGGGGAAAAAAAAGTACCACTGTTTTTCACCTCTTTTTTCTAATCAGGACAGATAACAACTTCATCCCCTTTCTCTTTACTTATCCTGCTCAATACCTCCTGTAAATCGGGTTATCTGGTGGTTCAGCACCTTCTAGAGTGAGTTGGAGATTAGCTGCTGCCCAGCAGAGTAGCATAAAACACTTAGCACTCCCACACCTTCTGCTGGGCCCTGTGATGGAACATGGCATGTCACGCTATGAAAAACAGATGGAAGGGTCCTTTAGCAGTGTAGTGGTTGGAAAAGTATAGAGCCACAGAACAAACAGCACTGTACACAGGCCAGCCTTCCCAAGCTGCATAATTCCCCAGTACTACAGACAGAAATCAGGCTCCCAGCTTCCTCCTCACCCTCAAATATCTCAGCACATACATGCAGCAGTGTTGCTTTCTGGATGTTAACTTCCCATGAACAGCTTGCTTTTGGTATGATGTTGATTTCTTCCCTTATTCGTAGCCTGATGGGTGTGAGGGCAGTTCATAAAAGCATTCAAGAACAAGCTCTTGCCCTAAGGATTTTGCTTTCTAATCCTTACAGACAGTACACCAAAAGTGATGACTCAGATTAGTAAAGCTTATGTATGCAGCAATTGGCAAAGCAACGAGCAATCACGGTAGCTCTGCTAAAGCCAGGGCTGTCCATTTATAACAGCTCTGAGAAGCACACAGAAGACCTAAATAAATGATCCTTATTAGAAGTATTGCTAGTGTTTTCTTTTTCTGTCCTATACTGGTGCTACTTTCCTTCTGTTCACAGTTTACCCAACAGCTAGAAGTAACAGTAATTCACTGAGCAGTCAGCTGTAAGTATAATTCACCTCTCTTCTGCAGACCCAGAAATCCTTCCCAGTGATAGGAACGCACTGGAATATTTTCTTCCCCCTTCTCTATTTCTTCAGCTCTTTTATCAAGATTTTCTCATTTATGTTACCACTGGTCATATATGGCAAACCTGAAACCCCTTCCATCTGAGGAGGTCCAAGTCTTTTAGGAACAGGACTGAAAGAAGCTTCCCACTCCTGAGTGACTCTGAACAGCTCTTTGGATTTTCTACACTACGTATAGAAAATGCCTGTAAAGCTTTACCAGAGGTGATGCAACAGGACAGGAACAGCCCTGCAAACACAATCCATATCCTATAACCTATCAATATTGATTGAACTCCTTTCACAACAGCCCTCTGCTGCCTAGATGCAAGGAGGAATATCTGTTTATTCAGACAGAGTTTCTGCTGTGTTAATGTACTACCACGCGTAATTCACTTTGCTCCCTGTCATATTAGTCATTGGCTTTGACTTTACTGGTGTTCTTGGGCTGATAAATTTATAGATACAGTAATAGGATTCTGAATTAAGACACAATTTAAGAACATGGTTTCAATTGCCATGATTTGTGGCTATGAGGTCATTCAGACCAGCCTACTTTCCTTTTGCCAGAGCAGATTTGTAGCTATTATTCCCACCTCCCCCAAAGCAATAATCACATGCTGTTTGCTTCAGCACTGGCTGCTGCAATACCTCAATGAATAATATACAAGCAGCAGAAAATAAACAAACCCACTATGCCCGAGGATAACGTGTGGTGTGTTTTTCTTTAGGATGATTAAATGTGAATGCATGTCACAGGATGTAGGGATTGCTCTGCTGGGAACCCCAGAGTATTAGAGCGTACAGCCCTCTATCTAAGCAGGCAAATGGCCATGGAGAAGGTTAAAGGAGCCCCTAGGCAGACCCAGCATATGCACTGGCTGTTCTCTGGCTGTTGGACTCATTTGGGTTTTTCTCCTGTAAAATACAGGGACTTCATAGATCCCTGGGTTGAATCCTATATTCTGTCACACTTAGGAAGTTTCACTGGGGACAACAGGTTTTCACCACAGAATCAGGAAGCTGCACTTGGCTTTGCCAGCCTTCAGCCTGCATTCTGCCACTAAAACAACACAGGAAACTTCTGAAGTTGACAGAAGAGGCTACACAGTTCATAACTGAGGGGACAGTCCCACACAACTCTCACCAGTGGGTGTCAGCTGCCCCTTCTTACTGCAGTATCAAGAAAATAGTTAAAACAGTTTTATTTGCTTTTACTAGGAATTAGGCTGCTCTACACCTGAAATAAAGCTCTCAGCTGATGCCTTCAGAACTGCACAGATCAGCATCTTTGGTAGAGACAAGAGAATAACATGCCTGCAAGACAAAGTTTTCAAAGCCAGGACTGTTTTCGACTATTTCCCATTGCTTTTCTTGTTTGTGGTAGTGGAGAGGAAGAAGCACACTGAAAAGTGCTGATTTTTAATATAAGTCAGTCCTATGCTACACCAAGACAATGACCACCTGCCTATCCCCAGTGGAAACCAGCAAAAGGCATTTTAAAAAACTGGTCTTTTCAGCCTCTTGTGTTTTTGTCTCTGCTTCAAAGTAATGTTAAGAGAAAATGCAAATCCTTTTTTTCACCAAAAGGGTGTTTCAGCAGGAGAACGTGACCCAAGCTCTGCATTTGTGATAACACAGAACAGCCAATACACCAACAAACGTCAGACTATTCACTTCAAATACATCAGTCACCTGCTCTCAAAACCAAAGCCAATCCATTTTGTCTGTAACAGTAAGTCACACAGGCAACTACTGACATTCCACATTACCATTTCTATCTATTGCACCTCTCAGCATGCAAATGATATCCTTGCCTAGACAGTCAGATTCAGGGCTGAGCAAAGAAATATATCACCAGATTTCAACAAGCTTGTTTATCTTCAATTCACTTTTCAGAGAAATAAAGACTGTGACACAGACCTTCAAAGGGTGATCCCCTCTCCCATCCTCCCCAGCAAACATCCAGTTCATTGCCTTTGGATTTCTTCTTTCACCACAGCTATGCTTGTTATGTGGAAAAGTACTCTGTTTCTACTACTTTGTGTAAAAGGATTTTCAGTAAAAGATAAGCAGCAGCATCAGAAAAGACTTCTGTAACGGAGGTTTCACTCAGTAAACAGGTGTCTGGGAGATTATCTCACCAACTTAACCAAAGCTGCCAACATCAGAATGGTTCTGAGATGACTAAAATCCCTCTTTTTTAAAATAAAAGCCTTTCATCTGCCAAGCGACACTTCCTCTTCTAAAGGCTGTTCCCCTCAGTAGTTGTCAGCTATGTATTAATCTAATTCATATAAGCCTTAGAAATAAATACTTTCGCGTGCAGAATCTTTGGGGAAACTCTGATTCCTGAGGCTTTCAAGAGCAATTGTTGTTTATCAGCGTGGAAATTTCCCTTCAATTTAAAGCCTGGTAACCAGGAGGAGGTAAAGAAAAAAATAAACCAAACATTTCAGTGATTAACAAGTTTCCCAGTCTTTGTCACCCTCAGAAGATTTTCATTTGATCAGTAGGGAAACTGCTAAAGAGGGAGATGAAAGTGATCTGACCCAGCAAGGCACTTCTCTGGTTGCCAGGTCCTGTATTCACCACTCCTGTCCAAAATAGTTGCACTTGCTTCTAACATTACCTTACAATCAACAGCAATATCAAACACATTAGGCCTTATTTTAAAGGGTATGTGTGCTGGCAAAGGCAAACACTACTTAACTCCAAGTAGATAGTTAAATCCCTCCCCTAAAGAGCTCTCATAACAAAACCACTCTGTGTGGGAGAGGCAAAGCACTGTCAGAGCACTTAGAGAAAAGCAGGTAATTGAAGTTTTGCTACCTTTAAACTCCGTGCCTGCCAATAAAAACCTGATTTTAAAAGCCCTGTAAAGCAGGGAACTTTCCTGGTGCCTTGGTGTCTGTCATTGCACAGAAATGGCCCCACTAAAGCAGCAAATTGTGATATTTCCTACATTGTTGCATAATGTGGCCCTGTGATAAATGGCATGTAGTGTTAAAAGCCCCCTAGTGATGGAGGCTTTCAATCCTCTTCACAGCATTCAAGGAGGAAAATAACATGTTTCAGTGACTGGGAGCAATCTTCAGAGAGGATTAACTTCAAATTGAGTTTCATTCCCTGTCCCCAGCACCTTTGTTTGCTACCACATTAGAAACATGCAAAACCAACCTACCGTACCTGAGTATGAACTGATCCACTGTCGAATTGTTGGCGATTGTCACATAAACATTCACCACCTCTCCTTGTTTCACGGGCTTTGAGGGCAACCACACAACAATATTACTATCCAGCCGTAGCTCCGTTAGCTGAGAAGTCTCCTGGCCTCGGTAGAGGCTGACAGATCCAATCCTCTGTAAGTGGGACATGGGCTCATCCATGCCTTCTTTGCCAGGCCGGATGGCATTTCCCTTCCTTATATCCTCAGCAGTACACTCTCCCTTCTCATCTCCTGGTTGAATAGTGTAATAAAGCTCCACAGGGCTCCCTTCAAACTGATCCGGCGACTTCTTACGGCCCGTGATAACCGTGGGGGGGTTAAACCAGCTTGGCAGAAGCTCCAGCTCTGCCACACACAGCCCCAGATCCCCTTTCAGCCTGCAGCTGCCTCTGACCTCCCGCGTCTCTCGGAAGGCGAACACCCGCAGGCAGGGCAGCCGCTCCGTGGTGCTGTAGTCATCCCAGTCCCTGCCCACGATGTAGAACAGGACCTGGACTTTGGGCTTGCTCAGGTAGATTTTGTCACTCATTATGTAGGCCTGAAGTTTCCAGTTATAAGTAAACTTGTTGGCAGATCCAAAAAAGTTGGAAGTTAACAGTAGGTCCTGGGGCACGACTTGTTCAACAGAAAAAGGTCCATAGCTGGCATTCAATATAGGTGGTCTCTTGGCTTTATAGGGGAAGAATGATTCCACCCTGGACTGCAGACTGGAGTTTCTCATAAAATCTTGGTTGGCTTCTCTGAGAAAGAAAGATGACTCAGCACTGAAGATCCGATAGCTCACAGGTAGGTACGTTGGTAACGAAGAAAATCTCTGATTATTGTCCAAGACCCCTCGACACTCTGTCACTAACAAAAGAAAAGGTGATGTTAGATCAAATATGTTGAGAGGTTCAGAGGAACATATGCAACTTTAGTGGAGCTACCTGGTAAGCTAGGGACAGTATCATTTAGTTCAAAGAAACATTTGCAGTGTAGCTGTATGTTTAGATGGAGCTAAGGGGATTTTTGCATTACATTTAAAGAAAAGCAGGCTTTAGTGCTACCTTGAATTTATCCATGATAAACACTGTCACACATGCACACACACACATACACAGGTGATGTATGAAGTGTTGTCTGCAGCACGATCAGTTATTCATACTCCTGAAAGGACTAAGAAGAGGAAGGTTCACACAGCAGAAGAAATTCTTGTTCCAAAAGCCATTTTACGTGGCTGAAGTTCAGCACAGCAAAGGAAGAAAGAACTCAGTGAATACTTTAACTATCACATGGGTGATAAATAAATAAATAGGTTATTTGTCACTTTCATGCAACGTCTCACCTCCCTAAAAAAACTTCAATCAAACCTGCTTAAGTTTGCACACACCAGTTCTCTTAAGGACAAATCACAGCCAAAACCTTCCCAACCCAAATCTGTAGGTAAACAGGATGTCTTTCAAACCACCCACGTGCTCACCTTCCCCACTCTTTTCCTAAGTCACATCATCCCCTTCTAAACTTTCCATCTGCTTTGACACTCCCCTCCTGCCTTTCCAACCGTTCCCTTCAGTTACAGCATGCAGAAGGTATTCAGCACACTGGTATGGTCACTGCCCCACAGCTCCCAAAGGACCACTAATCGCTATCCCTGCAGGCACACTGGCCAGGAGATCAAAGATCCTTCCTGCTCTGCAGCCAAAGGCAGAAACTGCTTTTCTAAGAACTGACACACACCCCACTGCACTCCCTTCCTCTCATATTACTGTTTCTAGCACTATGGTCTACACCTCTAATTTAATATCAGCAGTACCTCTGTTTTCTAAGTTACTTAAACCCAGGTGCACATCACAGGCTAGAAGGATTTCAACAAGTGCTAATGTATTAGATGCACACAGAAAAATTTGTACCCACTGGCCAATTTTAAGGTTCAGCTGGATATCAGATTCCTTTTGACTTAAGTGCTGCATTCTTATTATAAAGATTAACAATATATATTGGCAAAAACCCCAAAATTATTACCTCATTAGGTCAGATAACAATAGAGGACAGTCAAAATACAAGTAGATTATATAATATTACTCACAGCACATCTTCCTAACTCATACTGAACAGTTTATAGGTACAGAAGGTAAATGAATGGTGATGCATCTAGTGCTGCATGGCCTTCAGTATTAAAAAAAGAAGAGAGAAACCTTGCCCTCAGATATGCATCAGTTCCCATGTCCTTGGGGAACCCCCCAGAGTCGGGATTTAAGGTACTGTGTAAGTTTAGCTTTTCATAGAAGAAAGGCAATGCATAATACACAGATTTGTCTGAAGCTCAGCAACAGCTCAAGATCTCTAAAAAGCCCTACAGAGACAGACTCTTTTGTCAGCTTTGCCACAAAGGTCTGCAGCTTGAGGATTTTTGCAAGTAATATATTTCCTGCCCTTGTAGCTGGGCTGGCTGCTAGTATGCTAGCTATGTGCTCTAATTTAATTAAATGTTTACAACTAATAAATAATCAATATCTTTCTTTACACCAAACAGCTACTGCTGACAGACAGCTTCACTACAACCCTCATGAACGTGCACATCACTAGTGTGCTGGCACTCCTTGGTGCTGGCAAAGTGAACAGCTTTAGAAGGCAGATGTGAGGAAATTAAGGAAAAAAAGGAAAGAAACAAACTTGGAGGGGGGGAGGAAATCAGAGCCATCATTTTGAAATAAGTAATTAAGATGTGTTCACTCATTTTTAATTAATGCACTATCACTGGATGGTAGAATTGGCTCTCAAATTACCAAACTACCATGATGGGACAAAAATGTAAAAATAATTATAAAAGAGAAGGCAAAAAAGAGATAAAGGAAAAGGTAAGAGGGCTGTCAATGGAACCACCAGAATGCAGTGAATTACCACTCCATTGAGGAGATGAATGTTTAAAATACATCACACCATAAAACATAAGCACACTTAGAATCCTTAAAGTCTCCAATCCTTGGCATAGATTTTAATTCTGCTGGAAAGAAATCCACAAATGCCACCTGCTGAGTTGATTGATTTCCCTTTAGCTGAATCAAAATACTAGTCTGTTAGGGTTACATCTCAAAGTGCTGTAACAGGGAAATAAGGAACGCAGAGAAGATCCGCTTTGGACCACAAACTTTTCAAGAAAGCAGCAAATCCTACATATTTCTTCTGTCCAGGAGCAGAATGGGGACTTGGTTTACTCAAACAACAGCACTTTGCTCTCACTCTCCTCTCCAAATCCCTTCACCTGCACTGAGTGAGCCTGCTGAGATTGGGTCAGCTTCCTGCAGAGCTTTGTGAAGAGCAATCACTGGCATACACATGGCAGATACCACCGTTCCTTTAGAAACACCAGGTTTGCTACACAAGAAGTCAGGACCTTACTGGTCAGTCTGGACACTGAATTGGACTTGACAAATCACTAGGATTTCTTCATTAGATGTCCTCTTGTCTCAGGCCAAGAGCCTTGTAACTTCAGAGGGCATCATGCTCTAGTTGGGGATATCACTTCCATCACTGTAAGCACTGACCTAAGCACACAGGTATACTTTGCTGACGTGTTTCAATGATTAGAGATACTCTAGGTTTGGCACCATTGCTACTGAGGGAATACCTTTGGCTTCAACAAATCTGCTGAACACAGAAATAAACTCAACAGGCTGTAGACACAAGTGAACTCCTCTGATTTCAAAGGGCTGTTGATCAGGGTCTGGTCTATGCTTGAACCTTAACAGCTGTTTTTCTGCCATTCCCAGGACTTTTGCTGTAGCACATTATACTCAAGCAGACAGTGGTCTCATTTTTGCAGGCATTCTGTTTATCCTGGATCAATCACACGGATGAGGTATTTAGGAATTACCTCAATATTAAAGAAAAAGAGCCATGAAACATCTGCTTTAATAATCTGAAGGCAACCAGCAAAACCTACATGGTCAAACTGACAGCAGAAAGAAGTACAATCTCAGCTTTTTTTGTTGTAGGTTATTTCTACCCATTTTTGTGCTGTACAAAATGGAGTGTTATATTTCTATAGTGATGGCTACACTTTAGACAATTTATTTAAGCACTTTAAGCCTTTAACTGATAAAACTGGCAGTTAAAATTGTCCATTTTATTTTAGAGTCCCAAGCACGTGCATCAGTAACCACAGGCCATCATTTAAGGGATTTGTTGTATAGTCTTCATCGCTACCCAATAACCTTCCTGTCCTACTATAATTAATTACCTAAGTTTCAAGAGAACATTTTTGAATGCTTGATCAGCCCATCTACAAAGTTCATTTGTTTATCACAGAATCTATTTAAATAAGATGCCAAGACTTTGCTGAGTTTCATATCACAAGTTATTATTTTCAATAATTATTAAGCATAGGGTTACTTTGTCTACCTGAAAATCAGACTACCTGTTAAGGGAAATGAAAAGAAGCTGTCATGGATATCAGTGCTTTCAGGTGCTTTGGAACAGATTTTAAACATTTTTCTGCTCAACCACTGAAACATTTCCAGAGGTTCCTGTTAAAGCAAGGTGTAAATTCAAGGGGTTTATCCCTATCAGTTGTGGGAGCAACATTTTGCTCCCAGTTCAGTCCCTAACGTGGGCACAATTGTAGCAGTAGAATGGAACTGAGTCTCTGTGACTAGGAGTGCTATAAGCACATTTATACAAATATATCATGGAAGTTAAACTTCCTCCAACAGTTCAGCTATAAGGTGTAAATATCCTGAGAAAACTCAAGATTCTTTAAGGATCAGGATTAGATAAAGTAAGATGCTTGTTGACCTTCCAATTGGGTTTGAATAAGTGAAACTCCCATTTCCTGAGGGCTTTCACAAACCAAAATGGAAATTAAAAACCCAGGCAAGGGTGAGCAAGGAAATGCAGGACCACCCTTTCTGTACTGAAGGCTAACTGATTACAGCAGGCTGACTTAGAAGAAGGCAGTAAGGGCTTTACCCTTCTACATTATCAAAAGAGTTACAACTTGTCCAGAGATGAAGTCCAGCAAGGAAGAGATTAAGAACCATCAAATAAAGCTAGCATTAGCCAAGAACAAAAGTTAAGGCTTACAAGTAATTACTTCTCCTTTGTAACAGCCTGGTGACTTTTTAATCCTTCTTCTGGCATCATATGCTCCTGCAGCACTTCATCTGAACCTAAACAGGCATCTGTTAAGCACATCACCAGCTCCACTATGACAGACCAACTCAAATTCCTATAACCTAGCAAGTTCATTTCTGGCATTGGATACAAACCAGTGAATTCTGATCTGTATTATTATTTCTTGGATTCCAATGTAAAAGGAATGTTCTTGGGGGGAGGATTTGATATGGAGCTGGAGCTCTGGGTGCTGAATTCACTGGAATGGTCATAGAGCTTAACATTTTTAAGCCATTCTTATGAGGTTGGTTTGAAACAACTTTCTTTTGGACTGTGAACTAAGGGTTTAGATTGTGGGTGAGAGATTACTGGCCAATGGCCATGTATCTTCGCTGACTGATGTCTGATGAGCCACTGAGCCTTCAAGGAAACCATCTGCCTGTCCCCTCAGCCAGAATGCTCCTAGCCAGCGAAAGCCAGCGAGGAGCAGAAGACATCTGCCTATGCAAAGAGTAGTGTGAGCAGCTTTCTCTGTACCTTCTATGGCCCTCACAAAGGCACATTCATAATTACTCTTTCTAGGAAATAAACCATATGAAAAGTGGCAGACAAACCTCTATCCCTCTCAGTTGAAGCTTCCACTGAGAATTTTCCAACTCTTAAAATAGGATCTTCTCCTTCCCTTTCATAACAGCTTTATCCACTGTCTCCTTCCTCCAACCTTAAACGCAGCTATAATTGAATGCTGCACCACAGTGATTTCCCCCCCAAATTCCATGTGCTAGAGTTCTAAGGAAAAAAAACCCTAATATTATTTACAGCACCACCACCACCTCCTAAAATCCCACAAACACTGTAAATAATATCAGCCCTCCCTTACACAGACTCCCATTGTCATGCAGCCCTCTACCCAGGGAGGTTAACTGTACTATAAGCATATTATACTAACCATTCTATCACACAAGTCCCACCCTTGAATTCTCTTCTGTGACTTCATCTTTCACTGCAAACTTCTTCATGCTCTTGCACAGCAAGTCACATAATCCAGCTCAGGAAATACAGTGTGGGGAAAGAATAAAAGTAGAAAAGATGCACTTAAATCAGCACAGATGTTTCCTTCACCACAAAATGTCAACAGCTACGTTTTCTAGTTCATTTTCCCTTCATTTTCTATACCATCACCAGATCTAGTGACTTCAGAGTGTACAAAATCTTTGTAGCAAGTATTTTGCTTAGAACTAAAGCTCAGCAAACGCTGCAAGAAATAAGCATCTGAATATTCATTGAGACCTCAGGAAAACTTAGGTGCACTCTCATCCCCATTAAGTTAGCTTTTTTTAACATCTAGAAAGGGAATGTTGCTGTTAGAAAGGCTGAGTGGAAATTAGAACAACAAGCTCAAATTCAGAACACATTTTTATCTGGGAGGTTAATTAACCATTGCAACAAACAAGGGAAGGGAGCTATGGGTTGTCCATGTCTACACAGCAAAACCAGACTCCTTTCTGAAAGGTACTTTTTCCTCAACAGAAGTTACTGTTTAAGTACAGGGATAACAGATCTCATACTCCTTTCTGGCTTACAGGTTGTACTGCTATGACCCTTCAAAAGAAAAAAAAAAACAAAAACACCAGATATACATTCTCTTCCAGCAAGAGAACAGAGAGACTAATTGAACATAGGCAGAGTCAAGTATCCAATGTTGATGGCAACTGCTTAAGACCAACTTTTGCACTTAGAAGTAAACTGTGGAAACAAACCTATATAGCAATAATTTGGGAGAAATTGCAGCCTCTTCTCAAATACTCTGTGAACACCACATGAGGACAATTTTGCCAAATAAATGACTGTTAATAACATGATTTCCTCAGTTCTTTTCCAGTTTTGATTAAGCTGATACCTGAAGTCAAAGGATAAGTTTAGAACTGCAGTGTTTTACTGATTGACCTGGGATTGTATATTCCTATTCACATATATAGGAAGTACATACCCTTGGAAATCAACCAGGCATATTTTAAGCCCAGATGTAGATGGAACCTTAATTAGTTTAGATCAGAGTTCAATTAAACCACATTCACACAAAGGTTGTCAGGAGACATGATAATCAGTTATTTGTTATAAATCCCCTATTTTCAGTGGGACAGATTAATTTATGTCATTCAGTATATTGTTAAGTGAAAAACTGCAATAAAATTCTATTAAGTATACTTTGTACCTTAGAGCAGCCAAAGCCTTCACTAAATCTCCACAGACATTTGCAGATTTAGCACAGAAGTGAACACTTCCCCCACGCATCTCCAGCAGAGGTAGAACATCAGCATTTCAGAACTGTCAGGAAAATGACAGAAGTCCCTAAAACAACGACTGACCAAAGGTACACCAGGAACTTCTGCACTTCTTTAGAACACAAAAACAAAGGGACAGTCACTGAAACTAAATGATGGCAACTCAAAGTGGATAAAAAAGATTTTCATGCCATGTGTGATACTAGATGACAGAATTCATTGCCAGGGAAGAAGGCTGAGGCCAAGAACTTATCTAGGTTTAAACTGTCAATTTGAATGTTTGGAAAGATATGCAGGCCATCTAGAGTAGTGTCATTAACTACATGTTAAACTCCTTGTTTGAGTATTTATCTATTAGAAATCAGGATTAGACCTCTGTATTATAAAGCATTATCCAACATCTGTCAGGTTGTTCCATTTTCCTCAGGATTACTGGCAGGACAGGCACATGTGTACAAATGGCAAGTAGCTCTTTTGCAAACAGAAAAGAGAATCTTTTAAAGTCTAATTTGAAAACACGAGGAAAACTTTCAGAAATCTCCACGTTAGAAATGTACTTCCCATCTTTTCCTGACAGCCTACAAGCTCCTGGTTTTGATAATTATGCTCTAATACCTCTCACCCTTTGCAGAAGTTCCAAAATATCCCTTTATTGCAAACCTATCTTCTCGATCGCCCTCAATTCCTGTAACTGAGACGTGCTAGTCAAAGGCTGGCTGACATTCAGAACCAAAATCTATAAACTGTTTTCTCAGACTGGTTGATGACCTTAAAAGCCTGTAAAACAAGAGTGTATATGCAAAGGTCAGTGATGGTTTCAGAACTCACTCCCACTCCCAGCGCTGACATTACCAATTGTCTGTACTGCTGAGGCCACCTGACATATTTAAGCCAGTTTACTGTTTAGAATCAGAGATAAATATCTGGAACTTGAATTTCCACTAATGAAAGCTTTTGTTAAGAGATAAGGTTTGGAAAACATCTATAGAGGCACCATTCAAATACTCAGCTTTCTTCCCCTAGCAGAAGCTGGAAATGTCAGTGTCCTGTGAGCAACATACAGTAGGTAAAATGTCATATGATGGCCTTTCCTTCCAACACCCATTGCCTCTTTGTGGTAAACTCCATGGATTCTGCATTCACTCATTGTGTCAGCACTAAAAGTCCTAAAGCAAATAACACTTAAGCTGATTTTTGTCTGATAGCTGTAGAGAAGAGAAGGAGGATTTAGGACAGCAGTTTATTCCCAGCTCCATCAAAAACACGCGGCAGCCATAGGAAACCTCTGCAACCCAGTTTCTCTAGTGATGAAATGAGAGAAGTTACCACTAACTCTGTCCTGTGATTAGAAATCACATTGAGTTCATCAGACAAGACTAGGTAAAACACTGTCTTTTACCACTTTTTCTTTAAAGCAGACAAAAATAACCCAGTGGAAGTCCCAAAGTGGGGAATAAATAGACAATATTATCAGATTTTTCTAATAACTAGTTAACTTTTTGGAAATCTGGAGTTTATATCTGCTGTGAAGGCACTCATTTTCACTGGAGTAGAGTTATATGAAAGACAGGCTTCTACAGAGGATGCCTCCAATTTAGCCCTACTGGATCGCTCACAGGAACCCCCATAAAATTTGAAGCCTTGGCCAGAATGTCACAGTGACCAGTTATATGAATCACAGATTTTTTTGTTCATTTAATTACTGAAGTGCCAGCTAGATTTTTTTTTTTGTTTGTTTAATTTCTAAAGTGTCATAAAACTTAGAACATGTAGGATGTAAGTTAAACTGGAAACAAATAGTTCTTGGCAATGTACCAATTCCCTGTCCTCTGTCTCTTGCTCTGGTTTAATAGCACTGTGCTTTCCTCTGCTGTTTAAGTCTTTGTTACTTGCTGATAGGCACTCACTCCTCTGTTTAGACATTAAATTGCTTGACACAGGCTCCTTGTTTAAAAAGAGATTAAGGTCCTAGAGCCTGAATGGAGCAATTTGCTCAGCACTCTCCACCGCAACAAAAATCAACAAGAACCAAGAGTACAAAGCTCAGTGTGAGTAGTTCTCAGATCCGAGCAGGATGGAGCTTTCAGCTTCACAGGTGTAGAAAGGGGGCACAGAGGTTTCATTACATGAACTGCAAAACTCAGGAAGAAAAAGGGATATTTTTTCGTGTAAATAGGTACATTTTGATAAACTAATCAAAAATAAAGCCAACCAGCAACATGAACTACAGGACTTGAAAATACATTAGTGCCAAAAGGCCCACACTGAGCTACAGTGCCCATTATACTCTGCATAAGGGACATTCCTAGATATAACCTGATAGGGAATAATTCTAAGGCAGAAAATGAAAAAAAAAGGAGCTCTTACCATCAAATCTGAACTAGGCTTTCCAGCAGCTTAATAATATACTTTTAGCATACAACTTGACATGTTCATAACAGGCATCCCATTTCAGGGCCTGTATTCTCAGGGTCCTTGACTCTGCCCATGAAACAAACCACTTCCAGACATCCCATCCTATCTCAGCAGTTAAATACACAACAGATGGAAGATTTTTTCCCACCACCTAGACAGGGGACTGAGGCAGTGTACCTGAATTGAGTTTTTGAGAAGTTTCTCTCAAAGCTAAACAGAGATCAGACATCTTTAGACTCATTTAATGTAGTTAACCATAAATCCAATCCTCCCATTTCGAAGTCTCCCTTACACATAGGGCAATAACAAACATGTCAGAAGTTGTGTGATTTTTTCTAGGGGATGGGCAATTTAATCTTGCTACTGCAAAGAGGCAATAGTCACATGCAAGCCAATGGGAACACTGCTGCAAAAGGGAAAGAGTTGTGAGTTGCAGATTTGGGCATCACTTCTTGGAAAAAAAAAATAAATTCAAGATTCTGTATTTAAAATGCACCATGAAGCCCCATGACACTGGAAATGCTGAAATAAGCTTTTAGCATTACATGGTCTGCTCCTTAACAAGTGCCCTGTGTTTTACAGGCGATACGAGTTATCTTTAGGTCCAATAATGCACCAACTGCCACTTGGATTCTCTGGGGTTTTGTTCACATGGTTGAGGGTTTTTGTGGTCCAACAGACTATGAATTGGCAACCTCAAGACACGTGCAACAGAGCAAACTCCCTCCTGGGCAGCAGCTTCATTTGTTCCATTGCACTTTCCTTAGACCTGTCATCAGCATAAGAACGTTTACATAAGAGCACTGATAACTGACTGAAGGGGGGGTTGACTTGGATTAGTGGCAGTTTTAAATAACTGCCTTCAATAACCCTTTCAGCTTCCTATCTTACAGTCTTGAGGTAGTTTTACTATTCAAAGGAATACAGAGGTTATTAGCAAAAAATATTTGCATCATCTTAGCCAGTACTCTTTGTACAACCTCTTGTTTTATTTGCCTTAGTTTGGGTGCAGAACCTGCAAAGCTTGGCAGCAAACTTCTCAAGGTATCTTTCCATGTTCAAGATCTGCACACAGGGTCACACAAAAGATTTTGACAACTGCTTAAAGTACTACACCACACAGCAACGGTGCAGTTCTGCATTCTGGGGAGATAGAACACAGATACATCCAACTAGCTGCACAGTGGCACCACACTAAGTGCATCAGATGAAGGCATCAAAGCCTAACAGGCTAAGATGGTAATGTGATGCAAGAGTGTTACTGTTAATGTATATAATTTGGCAAGACAAGGTAACAAACACTTCCAAGATGAGATTCTGGTCCATCAACTTTTTCAAGCAGTAGCTACCCACTCCAGGAATGTATGCAAATTTGATGTAAAGTATCTAATTTCTGGAGGAAAAGACCATGGAAGTACTGATTTAGATTAGCTTTAACCATTACAAAACTTCACTGTTAGTAATTTTTCTGACTTCTATGGAACTATATATAGTTATAGTAAATTATACTAGCTGTGAAACTTTTCTATTTGCTACACTAGCAAATTTCCCAGCCCCAAAGATCTTTTTCTAATTGCTTCCTGAAATAAAGTTTTTCTATAGTAAAGTTAATTTAAGGGTGAAGACAACCACTTACCCTTCTTCACTCTCCTCCTCCATGCAGGAATTTAAACAGTAACAGACATAATGCATCCATATTTTTAATACTTGCATGAATCAAATACTTGCACGTATGCATGCTGTGACTTAAAGGATGCCAGAATATTCCAATATCCTGGCTACAACCTTGCTAATCATCTCCATTTCAAAAATGCAATGAGGATTTATGAGGAGATTAATTGAGAAATGAGGCTGAGAGGGTGGGGGATAGCCTTGCCCGTTCGGGAAATGAACTCAGAGTCACCTTTAACCTCCAAGTAATTCTTTGTCACAGAGCACAAAGCAACTCATCATACCAGAACAGCAGCAGGAGAGAAGCCAAGCTGAAATCTATCTGGTTAAACACCTCCTTTCCCAGGGATTAATTAAAGGGATGGTTAGAGCACTGGTGTTATTGTGGTCATAACACCTCTAAGGGCTGTTTTTGAGGTGGTATCTCCTAAAAACTGACCTAAACTGCTACCACTGACAGAGCAGAGGCCAGTGAATACTGGAGTGAGCAGCTGCTCTCCAAACCCCAGTCTCATTGTGTCCTGACTCAGAAGCTTTGTGGCAGCATCCTAGCCCTCCACAGCAGCCACTGGGTAGTCTGTTCTGTTTCTGCCTTAAGTACCAATAGTCACAGGAGGGAAGAGGCTCCTTAAGCCCCAGTCCCTGCATCAGCTGAACTAAATCATTCCAATTTTGGAATTAGGATGCAGAAGCCAATGAGACTAAGTTCTTCTTTCCAAGACAAAGTTTGTACCAAATGAATAAATTCACAAGTCAAAACAACAAGGCATGCCTAAGATGAAGATACAAGAACCTGGATCCAGTGTACAAGCAGAGCAACAATCTGGTGAGCCTTCAAGAGGACTGATGGAGTACATTAATGAAAGTGGCAAAGTTGGTCTGCACACATCTGAAGGCACGACAGAGGAAGTCTGTAGTTTCTGGGGCTGGCAGAACACAGAATCCTTTACCAAGAATCCCACCTTAATGTTGCTTCTCAAGTGTGTTAAAGTCATTGGCAAAGACAAATGACAGTGATGGATGCAAGTTTGTTATGCTGAGTGCCACAAAACTGTACAGAGAAAACTACTTGTTCTCTTTTTAAGGGCTTGAGTGTGTCATGCTCCTAGAGAACTCAAGAATCAGCAAGACCTCCCTGCAAATCAATGAAATAGAGCCTCGATATACATTTTGCAAGTACTATTTTTGTCCTTTCCTAATATAACTCCCAAACCTTCCTCCTCCCCCACGTTGCTGCCACAGATCCTTAATTCACACAGCTAAAAACACACAGAATGCCTCCTACAATTTTTTCCAACAGGTGCAGTCCTTAAAGATATATATTATTTTTTCTTTCTTTGAAAATCATCCTCATTCAGCCTGGCTCCTGAGGGAAATCAATGAGTGCTCACTGAATATGTTTACATAAGATCTCCTTAGGATTTATGCTATTAAACATTAGGAGGGCTTTAATCTGTTCTCTAAGGGACAGAAAAGCCGATGTGGCTGGCTAAAGATGTCTCAATACAATGAATGCTGTCCACTTACAGCTGGCAGCACTGGCTGCACTAACAGGCTATTGGCTTTGCAGCAGGCAGCCACGCAGGCTCTGGTGATGAGCAGCAGTGGATGGGGCAATGGCTGAATAAAGGCTACTACTGTTCAGGACCCCCTGTCAGGGAGATGCAGCAAGCCCAAGGCACACTCAAAGTCCAAGAGGCTGTAAGACCCTGGCTTTGAGCACAGCCCCTACAGCTGGTCCTTGAGCCACCAACACTTGGCTGTCCCCACTGTCAGCAGCGGTGACCCTCTGTGCTAATGCACAGGAGGGAAGGTGGCCTGGTGCACTCCTACAGTAATACACAAACAAGCCTGTTGCATACTTTCGCCTACCCACATGTATTTTCTCACACTGATCTATACTGGACCCCAACTGCTTGTTCCCAGCAGAGTTTCTCAGAAGAGCCTCTCTACCATTGGAATTTCAGCACTGAAAGAGGTAAGTGGTTCACAGTTAAAATTAAACCTGGCAAATTCAAATTCCTAATGGACTCCACAACCACATCTTAAACTACAGTGCCTGTTTCAGGCTTCCCTGGAGGTAGAGAAATCCTTTTGCTAGTTCTGATTTACATAAAAGATATAGTTCTTCATAAAACTACAACAGTATGTACCATCACACTGAACTGTGCAGGTACAAGCACACATGCCACACATTTGTGCACACACATAAATACAGTTAATTTCTATATGATAAGCTATAAATCCAACTCTTAAGTCATGTCATGTCTGAGCAAGGAAAGAGCCAGAAACCTTCTCCCTCTTGTAACTTTACTGAAGCCAGATGTCTTACATCAGAAAAGACTGTGGTCTAGCATGGCTATTGGATCAAGACAATAGGATTTCAGTGATGATTAAAGATGCCTGTGGCTTCTGGGCAAGCAGGAACAAAGGAAACCCTTCTGTTGGAAGAGAGGTTAGATTAAATTCACTTCTGCCTCCACGTTTGCAGTTTTGTTTTGTTAAATAACAAAGGAGACAATAGTCACAGAAAGAATCTTTGAAAGAAAAAGGAAACTATTACTATACTGAGCAGTTTACAATGCCTATCCTGCAGTTCCTTTTGACTCCGTGTTTCCACAGGTAAAGCCAGCCAGCTAAAGCTGAGTGCTACAAGAGCCGTTATGTCATGCAAATTTAAGAATCAAAGTTTTAATGGGAATAATTTTTTTACTTTCAATAAAGGAATATAAAAGCCAATGCCACCCTGAAGTCCCAGAGTACTGTATTAACACCCTTGTCAGCTGTAGGTCTTTTAGGCTGCTTTTTTTCTTTTATAAGTGTATTTAAACCTGCCTGCATTTCAGTTTCTGAAGCTGTTTAGCAATGTATGAACTCCATTCTGGCCAGCTGTAACGTGCTGTAACCCAAGCAGGCAGTTGTGCTAGCTTCCTGGAGATCCTCATTCAAAAAAAGGAAGAGAACAAGAAGAGGTTTAGAGATTTTGTAAATGCTGAGCTGCTCACTGTGAAAACTAATGTCTGGTACTTGATCTCCCCAGAACCACAAGGCCTGAAAGGGGGGTAGGTGGGAAGGCTGGTTCCATCAACCCCCTTTGTGATGTTTCATTTCAGAGGCAATATCATGCATGGGATTTAAAAGACAGATACAGGCATCTCAGACCCTTGATGGATACAGAGCAGACTACATGAAACTCCTGCCTTGTGGGCTGCATGGTAAAAACCAGAATAAGTCTCTTCTTGGTATAAATTTAAAGGGAGGACCTACAATATGGAAAAATCTTCAAAGGCCAGTCAGGTTTCCAGTCCAACAACCCTGCCAAGTGTTCCTTTAATCCTTTATTTACCAGTAAATCTGCCGCTCTGTTCAGTGGGCTTTTATTGGTATTGGGTTTCAGCTTGAAACCTAAAAGCTGTAAGCATATGCTGTGTAGCCCTAATGAGAAACTCAATCTATTAATGGGCAGACCTTCTCCACAGGACCAGGTCTTGGCAACATGAGTCAGTTCCTGAACTTTCACCTCCCACTTGGCAGCATACCAGACTAACTCCACATCTCTCAGCTGGCTTACATTATCAGCTCATTATTAACATACATCAGGGCCAGATCTCTTTTACATGCACCCAGCAAACAGGAAACCACACAAGGGGAGGGCTCCTCATTTTTGTCTGAGACTGGAGCTCATAAAAATGACTAATTAGAACCAGCTATAGCAGAGGCACTGGGTAGATATGCCTGCATGTTCTCTGCCTGCACACCTTAGCCCTGACTCTGGATAAACACTGGGAAATGCTGTCAGTTCATGTCTGGCTTTAATAATCAGGCATCCCTTCCCTCTGCCACAGTATCTTAGTTATCACCAAGACCTTATGCAAGGTAGAGATGGGCTGTCCTCAGTTTGCAGTAAAGGAATCATTAGGGAGACAGAACAAAAAGGTTTTCTAATGTCACACAAAGTTTACAGCAAAAGAAGCTGGGTTGCTTGAAATCAGCTCCTCTGCATGGCCTCCCCCCTGCAGTAAAGAGAGCTGGGGGAACTCTTTGCAGCCAATTTCAAATGAGAATGGTGTGTATTTTACATCTATACACGCCTGCGTGGATTCAGAGACCAAGGTTCAGAGTTTCACTTTGAAGTGGCCTGCAAGCCACCAGCAATGTACACACCACACTTTGGGAAAGCATCACAGGGAAACTCTCATGATAAGAGTTGTCTCATCAAGCATGGAAGACAATTCTCTTGCACAGTAAGCAGTATTCTCAATGACATGCTACCACTTGTTAGGAGTTTTCCTACTTTTCCCCCCTGTCCCTTGCACAATTAGTATTTTTTAACTTCATTCTCTTGATCCCTTCTCCTTACCAGTCATCCTTATGCTCAGAAGATTTGGCAAAAGTAAAACATCTCTCCTCAAGATGCCTGGTTCAAATCTGGTCCAGCCAGGAAGTAACTGCAAGTTGCACCGACCTGGTAACTGTTTCCATATCATCTGAGCCCAGACTCCAGTGCACAATCAATGTAAAGGAATATGCACAGGGAGAAAGAAGGATCCAAAAAGTCTCTTCAGGTCAGAGAAAGGAAGGTATTAGTAACACGGATTAACCTAATGTGGTTACACAGCATTCTGTACCTGTAGTCATCTTAGGCTAAGGTACAAATCCTCTCAATGTATAGGGCTCACACCTGCTTTGAAGCAAGTTCTCAAGAAAACTGGCCTTCAGAAGTGCCTACTCTTTTTTTTTTTTTTGGCAGACCAAAAGGTAGCAATTTATATTCCTTTTTTGTAAATTAGCTGCAGTTAGTATTATTTTTCAGAGCTGATCTCATTTCATAACCTGCTTCCTATTCAGACTGAATTTATGCACAGAAAGTCAAAGCCAAAAATCTGTTCTCATTTAATCCACAGCAGAACAGGTAAAGAGTAAATATATTCCACCCAGGCTCTTGTCTTGCTGCTTCAGCCTCCCATAGCACAGCAGTAGGCACCATGAAGTTAGTAGCTGCCAAATGACCTGCTGTTCCAAGAGGGTTTTGTCAGCTCTGTTCTTCTGAAAGTTTTAATGCTGATAACTAGAGAACTAACACAAAATATTCTTCTAGGACTGAGAACTTGCAGATGCAAAAGCATTAGAAATAGATTTTAACTACTTAAACCATCTTTTCCAAAACTATAGTTCAGAAACCCATAGTGATCAAAAGGTAAGTGATTCCTTGTGTAAGCACTGGTGATCAGAAAACCAGACTCCTTCAGATCAGCTGGCCAGGAATAAACCATACAGCTCTTCACTATAATTTCACTAAGATGGTCAATTCTGAATGCAGATGAAGGCTTTTTGTTATCCACAACAATTTAAAGGTAATCCCACAATAGAGGTACTCCATCTGCAAGTCTCCTAGAGCTGCTGAATTACCTTAGGCCACTCACTTCTGTGTAGGTAAAGGCCCCAAGTTAAATAACTAATAGTTCTTTCATAGAAAGAAATGACTAGGGCTTTAACTACTGCTGAAAAAATAAAAAGCTTTGGGACCTTTGACAGGGTGATTACACAGTAGAAAATGGTATTATTAAAGTTATAAACCCTAAAGATACTAAGCTGCATCCATACATTATGATCAACCTAAAGATAAAATGTATATTTAAATATATTTTCATAAAAATTTAATTCATAATGTTCTACATGATAAATTATGACAACATTATTACAAAAGGTAGAAGAGAAGACACTAAAATTTTCTAGGTATTTGATAGCAGTCTTATTACAAGGAGTAGAGAAATTTCACCCTGAATAACATTTTATAGTAGGTAAAGAAAGTCTGACTCCTATTAAGAACAAGGGTATGATATTAATCCAGTTAAGCCAACAAACTTTCTCCTTTAGACTTTCCTGCTACTTGGGGCTGACCTGTGAAAAACTGAGGCAAGATAAATTAAGAATTTCTCAATATATGAAGCTACACCTTTCTCTGATTAAAAAAATATCTTGAACTCCAGCAGCATTTTAACCTGCTTCCCAAAACCACCATGCAAACACAGCTCACATACCCCATGGTGAGTATCCACACTTAAGAAGAGGACCAGCTTCTTTAGTTTGCCTGTAAACAGCTAAATAGGGAACCTGATTTCAGAGATGCTAAGATCCCTAAAGCCTCAGCAAAATTAGCTCTGTTAAGAAACAAATTACAGTCTCATGCCTACATATAGATTTAGCAATTCTACTTTAGGTTACCCAATTAGAAAAATACTGGGTCCTCCTTTCCTAAATGCTTTCAAATTAATGAGAAAAAAAAAATCCACATAGCAATAGCTGAACAAAGATTGGTACTTGATGGAATTTGCATGTAAAGCTGCTGAGATTCAATTTTAAGTTAAAGCAAACTTAAATTGTTTACTGCTCAGCACTGCAAAGCCCCACACCAGCCATATCTCACGTTTAAAGGTTTTAGAGGCTCTGATACTACTTTTCATTAGTGTCTACCCTGCTTTCATTTTGAAAGTGATAAACACTGCTTTTTGCTGAATAAGCTACCAAATATCCTTATTAAAACTATCTGCAGTAACACCAAAACCAAAGGCAGCAAGTGAGGTGCTGAGTCCTGGCTGTCCTGGTGCTGTTATCTCCTCAGTCTATCTTAAACCTTCCCATTGTGTATTCAATTCTGACACTGAAATGGCAAACAGACAGCTGGTTTAGAAGCCAAGAATCTGTCCTGCCCTGGCTATCAGCCAGCAGAGAAGCCCAAGGTTCCACCTCCAGCAGGCCACATGGCAAAATGAGTTGGTCCACCTCCATACATGTTACATCTCCTGCTACGTTTTCCATTCATTTTCTTCCAGCCTCAACACTATCACCAAATCAAAGAGTTTCTACTGAAGCATAACAAACCTCCCAACAAAAAAAGCCTCAGCAACTAAAGATGATAAGTATTCTTTTGGGTTTTTAAACTTCTCTAGTTCTTATTAGAAACTCTGCTGATTGAAACAAACCCGTAAAGATGAGCACAGTCTAATGGTCAGAGCAATAAACTGTGAACTATCACACCTAGATTTTATTCCCAACCTCTAGATTATTCACTAAAATACTAGACAGTGGTTGTTTTCAATCTCATTTAAGTAGTAACTATTCAGCATCATATTCTTCATACAGTGCAGGCTGAAATGCTTACCAAGAGTGATGTGCAGCAAATAATGAGTTTCCTACTAACATGAGATAATACCCCTCCTAGCCATTGCTCCATTCATGCCTTCAGCATGCTGCAGGAAAGAGGAGAGACACACAAAGCACTACCACTTCAGGCCTTCAGAACAGCCTTCCAAATTGAAAAAAATGCTTTATCAGCAGGAAATCAGATATAAACATTTCACCCAGTTAATCTTTGTTTCTAAACCCCCTCAAATCCCACATTTTACATACAAATCCTTATCCCATCTCCCAGAATTCCCTCACATCTACCATGAAAGCACCCTGAAATACCTGGGGGAACAAAGTAAAACAGTTGATCAAAATCATGATTAAACCAGCATGTTTCTGTGGCAGGTTTAGATCTCTCTAGGTTTTTGTAACTACAGATATGAGAGGGATTATTGGGTGTGCCAGATGCATCACTCACTAACAGAAGCCTTGAAAAAGCAAAAAGACAATTGCTTCAGGAAAAATGAAAGCCAGCCCCAGGAACAAAGAGAATGGACTTGAGATGTCTCTTTTCCAGTGCCTATGAGGCTGAATAAGGCACTCTTAACAGATAATACTTATATGTTGCAGTATGTCTGTCAATGAAATTCTGAGAAATATGCATTGTTTCCTTACTCAGGCATCCAAAATGTAAATGGTAGAACCTTGCCTCTATATGCTAAACCATTATTGAAGATTTAACTGCTAGACTGCCACCAAAGTTAAATCCTACATAGTACTCCAACAAGTTAAAAGTGAATCAATGTCTTTTGAACTTTTTCTAGATGGAGATATCAACTGCTTTCCAGAATCAATTCCTGATTTAATATATACTGCAAAACTGCAATCTGTTCTAGAACAGGAAAGATAATGCAGAGACTTTTCTTTTTATGGGTTTTTCTGTCCAAGCCCTAAATACAGGCACTGCTGGAGTAAATGCCTTGGGATGTAGGCATCTCCACAAGAACAAAAACTCTAAGTCATTTATTTACACGTACAGTTAATCATGCTGGTTAAATTTCAGTTATTCACATTTTACTATTAGATACATCAAATCTACTTATGATGCAAACACCTGTATCACTTCCATAGTTTTGCAGATGGTGAAACTGAGGAACTGATGAAAACCTGCCCACCTCATGGCAGCAGCAGAACTAAAATCCACCAGAAGCGTTGGATGAAAGAACTGACTTCAGACATCAGGAAAAAAAATAGCAGCTTGAGCAGTTCTTGTTATGCAAAGGACAGTTATATTCATACATATTCATATCAACACCTTCATTTGTTTTCCATGTGTCACAAGAAAACCTCTAGACAGCCCTAAACCACTGGGAAGTTAAGAGCCAGATTGAAACATCGAGATCCTACCCCAACTACTTACAGAATTTCCACATTTCTTCCTTCAAACAACATCTCTGATTATTGCTGCTCTAGTTCTTGCCCCCACCAGAAACTTAGCTAAATTCTGTCTTCTGGGTATGTAATCATTGCACATTAATGTGCCAATGAAACAGAAGGCTGTTCTGGTGTTAAATTCCCTAGCTCCCCTGATAACTGCTTTCTCTGTTCATTTGCTAGTTGCTAGGAATCTGAAGGTTCAGTGGTAATTGCAGTGGTTAAGACTTCAGTGTTACTGGAAATGAACCAAAGTCTCTGAAGTGCAGCAGGAGGTGCAGACTGTCCTAGTGCATTCGCTGTCTGTGCTGATAGTTCCCTCCCATCATTAAGGAATTCCTCTTTTTTTTAATAGCAAAGTGTTTGCCTTGACATTTGTAAGTGATCCCAGAAAACATTTTTAAGTGGCCCCTTGCTTCAGGAAGAGATACTCAGGAGATCTGGAGAAAAGAGACATCCCGAGGGTAGAAGGAAATACCTTTGATCTCAAGGATGATATAATGTTTAGAAGGAGAAGAGCATAACACTTCAGTCATTATACTGCTTATATTTGGTATATTTATTGCACCAGATTCAAATAAAAAATGGTTGAGGCATTAGTTTTTCTAATCCCCAGGCAGACAAGAGTGTACTTAAATTCAGAGCGTTCACAATGAGGTTTTGCCTTATTTTAATAAACAGTGTGGTTTAGGAACCTCTAGATCTGGTCTAGAAAACCAGAAGACAATATTAGAATCCACTGAGAACTTTGTAACACCTGAGTAAACATAATAAAACAGGTACTACCCATGTAAAAACTAAACTGCAGCTTTTGATCTGGTTGTACACACGCTACAGGACATAATAGTGAATACACATTCAAATGACATAAAAATTAAAAGAAAAGCATTAAGGAAGAAAGTAACATGTTGATAAATTAGGAAGTGCAAGAGTTTGATCTACACGTGATCTTAATTTCCTTCTGTTATGCATATTTAATTCTAGATTTATGACTATCCAGCACCTTTACTGTACCCATGCTCATCTAATAAAATGGCCAAAAATAAACCTTCCCACCACTTTTATAAAGTCTTTTCTCTTTGAATCATGAAGAGCCTCAATGGAATGATAGTTTATCAGACAAAACATTTTCCCTTTAATTTCTTGCTCAAACTGAGTGGCATTCACTTTTCCAAATACCAAACACTGCCAGAGACAGAAAACTGGTACAGAAAATTTAATTTCCAATGATGATGCACTCCTAAGCCAACAGAAAACAAGGCTCAATAATAAGAAATACAAGGCAGCCTCAACTCTAGATGGCGTTGCCAGCTCCTCTTAGAATTCATTAGCTTGCTCTGAGTTATCAATCTCTCTGATATTTGGACTGATATGGTCTTACTACAGTCAAAGAGAAAGAAGCATTTTTACTGAACTTATTGGAGAAATTAGAGAATTTTATGTTTAATAATGGTAAAAGTGAGTGAATACTTTAAAAGTATGTAGGCACAGGCCCAACAATATGATTTCCCTTCCCTGATTACACGATTTGACATGTTAAAAGGAGTGACCTGCAAATTCCTCAAAAAGACCATTTGCATTTTTTCATTCTGTGACTGAGTTGATTCCCCCAAGCAGGAATCCCAGAATCCCACAATCCCCTGTGTACCTCACTGATATACCTGCTAATCCTAAATCACTTCTCAGCTGTACTTCCAGCAAGCTGGTACCTTTCATCAGGTATATGTATGTATCTCATCTTTGTAAGGGTTGTAACTCTTAACTTCTGAGTCACATGCTGAAGGAGAAGCAGGCAGGGCACATGATTATCAGCTTGGGAAATTGAGACTTCCAGGAGGTAGAGGCTGGGTGCTTGTGGTCTCTGCCACCAGGAAGAAGGTGTCTCTTCAACTGCTGATCTGCAACTAGAGAATAGGTCAGTGCTCTGGCAGCAACAGAGGGGCTGGGAAATCTGTCCAGCAAAGCTGTCTACAGAAATTTGCTGCTTGCAAAACATGCCATGGCAAAGCTGCCAATGCTTGTTTGCCCCTCAGACTATTACCCTGTGCTCATCTTTCACACAGGCACCCACTGCTGATGGAGACCTGGAACATCAGCAGCATGAATTGCAGCTCCAGTGATGAGAGGTTGGGGCACAGAGGTCAAAGTGATTTTTCTTCTTGATCCTGCCAGAAGGTTGAGAGAGGCAATCCTTCTTCTCCACTCAGCACCAGTAGGACCACACTGGGTTCTCCAGTGGAAGACCGACACTACAACATGACCAGCAAAGGGCCACTAAGGCAAAGGGAGTGAAGCATTTGCCATACAATGACCACTGCTTCTGTGCATTGTATTCTGGCCATTTCTCTGCACTGACCAGATATGATTGGATTTCCTTACAAAACAACCTGAAGTTCTCACCATCACTCAAAGGTTTCTCATCCTCACTTCTAAAACTGGCAGCATCTGTAGACACTCCCCATCAGCCAGCTGACTGCTACAACTGCTGTTCTCTGAACAGCAAGAGTTCCAGGAGGGAGTTGCATTCATGAAGGGAAGAGCTGAATGCAGGTTCAGTATTAGAAGTGACTTAGTGAGTGTTTATAGCTCTCAGATCTCCTAGTCAAGTCAGGTAAGTATAGAGCATGATGGTGCCCTTAAGTCATACAATTTAAAAAGTGGACATGGAAAAGAAAATGTAAATATCCTTTCAGTTTGGCCACCCCAGTAGTTGGTTTGAATTTATTACTGTTCTGCTGCCACATTTCTTTGTTGTTGGGAATCAATTCAGTAGCACAAACAGCTCACAGGAGTCAGGACTGATACACACACTCTGTGCATGTTCCGAGGGCAGATGCCAGGAAAGGTCTGGCTGCTTTATGATCTCACAAGTGACATCTCTCTAACTTCCAGGAGGAAGAGCTAAATCATGCACAAGTAATACCTGGCTACTCAGGTGAGTATGACCAAGAGCAAATGACCTTTTCTTTCTGCCCAGAGGGGAGTTTTGTAATTCTGTCCACTGTGCAAAGGTGTCTTTGATCCTACATTAAAATGCTGCTGAAGTTACTTCTGTGACAACTCTTTATTTCAAATGATTGTTTATGAAATTTAATAGCAGCAGTTCATCCCTGGGTGATGGTGTCTTTGACACAGAACACTTAAAGTGAAATGTGAGTGGCATTTTAGTATGGCTCCTGTATTAAATATGATCACATCCCTGGCTAATTAAAGTGCAGATGAGCTGTCATTAGGTCTGTAAGAACTAATTGCCCTTCTCAGGGACCAAAATTAAAGTTACAACACATTCAGGGTGCAGTCTTGCAGGCATTAATTCACACTGGTACACTTGGAGTTTAACAGCAGCCAGCATCCAGAGGCAACAACTCTGAAACTCAACCTACTGCGCTCCACAAGTGTGGTTATTTATTTCCTTCCATATTTACTTGAGGGCTAAAGCTCTTTCAAAAATCTGGCCTCTAGGTGTTAAGCAAAACCCTGTCTGTAGTGTAAACTCAAACTTCCAACTGCAAAATAGGATGTCAATGATTTTTCCACACACTGAACTAGCAACTGACAGGCAAGAAGCCTCCTCACTATAAATAAAGAATATGAAGGACTGGATAGGATTTTTTTTTAAACCCTTCTATTTCTAACCTTAATTTTGCAGCAGCACTATTAATTTACATGTTTAGACAAAGTAAATTATTTGTCTAGACCCAAGATCCAAGCCTGAAACTTTTTTCTTGGAAACAGGTTGATTGCTTAAATCTCTGATAAAAATTTGCATTTCTTTTTGTTCCTAATCACAGTGAGAAGCATCAAGTCACCTAATTGAGAAAGAGCTAAGAAAAAAAGAAATCCCTCCAGTATCAATAATCAAATCTCAATCAGTAGCAAAGTATGAAGAACCAGCTGCCACAGAACAACTGTAAAATGGTCAGGATGTTATGCAGACTCAATAGCTCATTTTAAAAAACATGCCCAGTTCTTTCCTTAGATGATTTTTATTTTTGTCTTGCTCCTTTCTGAGAGTATGAGTGTCTCAAACTATATCCATGAGAAAAGCTATTAAATCACTGTTGAAATTGTGCATGGCCTGGGCAAATACAGCAATTTCAGAAAAAAAGACATAAAACCAGTTAACTGCTGGACAAGCTCAGTATTTAGGGTAATTTTTTGGTTATGATCTACTTTTAGAAAAATGATTTGGTGGGGGGTTTTGGGGTGGATTTATTTGTTTTGGGGTGTTTTTTTTATTAAGTTAAGCACCTTTTCCCTTGATTTGGGTATTTACAGGATATATCAAGTCAGAGAGAACCCCTCTGTTGCCTGGTGCTGGTGCTGCCTGCCGTTAGCCTTTGCAAGCTGTATTGAGTGTCACCTATTTACTGCTACTTTCAGTGGAAGTTTAATACATTCATCCACTCCTAAATCCACTTGGCTAGATTCATTCATTTACTTTTAGTTTTGCCTTTAAGCATCTCTCTAGATGTCTGAAAAGAAAGAGATAAAGCAATTACTTGATTTCATCCTTAGGATTTTAGCTCTCGCCTCGGCATGGTGCCTCTTTAGTGCTTGATTAGTGTCTAAATTCTCCACAGATTAAAGAGGGTTGTCTTCTTTTTCAGTGCATTATACACATGGAAGAGAAAAGAAAAGAAATCAAAGGGGTCCAAACTTCAGTGTGTGTACATCAGTTCAGTTTCTCTCTGGCCAGGCTGTGCCAATTTACACATGGTAAGATGTATCTCAGGATGTTTTTCAAACAGATATATAGGTTTATGTGTGCTGTAAAACCTTAGTGATGATTTTAGAGTCTCAATTAATTCCATAATAAATGGTCTCTTTTAAAGATGCAAATATGCTCTCATCAAGTCAGCTTCTAGAGTAAACTCTGCAGGATGTTTTGAATTTGTGCCCCAGAGATCACTGACTATAAATTGGAAGAAGAGAAATGGTTTGCTCAATACATGCAGTAGGGCTGAGCACAGAAAAATAATTAGAGAAAGCTACTGTTGTAGTTCTCCAGTTTATTTCTGTCTGAAAGTTCCTGAATAATGATCCAAAACACACCAGTAGTGATTACTGTTTCCCAGCGATTAATCAGCTGTGAAGTCATCATCTTTTTTTCTTCATCATCTCCCTGAGAACACAGAAAGAAGCCATGCAGTGGCTTTCTGAAGTGAAGCCTTTTGTGCAGCTGCTCTATATGAATCCCACACGGGGGCCATACATTTCAGACTTCAGCCCCTCTTTCTGGTCCAAAATCCTTAATCTCAGAATCATTGGTACAAACAGGAATTTAAAAAAATTGTACTTTTCCCCCCAAATCTCTTCAGAGTCAGCATTTTTAGGCCAGCTTCCAGAAGCATTCCTGCTCTGTAGAATGTATGCAACAAACACAACAAAAAGTAAGTGTAGGAGGGAAGTCACAGATAATTTTCCTAAACAAATTCCAGTCTCACAAGAGATCAGAGCTGAACCCTCCAGCTATTTTCAGATTCCTCTCCACCAGGACTGTGTCCTAAGCATCTCTATGAAATACTGAGGTCCCCAAACTTCCAGGGCCCAGATGGTCTGAATCCAGCTCACACCAGTTATTTAGGCAAAAATAAGAGTAGTAAGTTCAGATGTTCTTCCTCTTTTATGAGTCATAACTACAGTGGAGTAAGTGGTAGTTATCAGTAACGTTTTCACCTAGTATCAAGGTATCAGATGTATGTTGGACTGCAGGTATATTAACAAGAAGCAATAACCCAGTTTTAAGTCTGTAATAAATATTCTAGGATCATATAAATTCAAAGTTTATTTTCACCTTTTCAGTGAATAGTTTAATGTCTCTCAAAGCCCACAAATGAAACAAAAATTATATATGAAGATTATTGTTCTGAAAGATGCACCAATTAACATGAATCCATGATAAAATGCAGAAATGGTGTTTGCAATTTCCCTTCAAAGGCAGTACTGTGACTTGCATTGCATTGTTCAGCCTTTAATCTCTTTTTATCAAATAGGAATGATCTTACAGATGACACACCAAGATGCACTGCACAAACTTTTGTTGCAGGAGCTGGGGAGACAGTTCTGAAAGCATGGTGACTCAGAGACCTGCTTCAGCTCATACTTATTTAGCCTTTGCTCTTACTAACAAGAGAATTGTCACTGACTGAAGCCTTGCAGTGTTTTCTGAAGAGCTTTTAAAATTAAGAGTTTCAGAGAGATAATGTGCATACCTATCAGGGCTCAGCCCTGCTTTGATAGCAGAGATACAGGCACACTGTGGAATTAAAGAGAAGAACCAAATGTTATGTTAAAAACACATCTCTGACAACACCACTCAAGAAAAGAAACCCAAAGCATTGGCGTTTAGTACCCTGTCCACTACTAAGTCATATGTTAAGCAGAATAAGTTAATGTGGAAAACAGAAGATCTCAATCACAGAATCACAGAACACTTGGAGTTGGAAGGGACCTCAAAAGATCTAGTCCAACCCCCCTGCCAGAGCAGGATCACCCAGACTAAATCACACAGGAGATTCAGATATGAACCTTAAGAGAAAAAATACAGGATAGAGATTAAGACAGACTTGCAAGAGAAGTCCAGGGATAATTGTTCTCTCCGCAGTTTACTGATGCTTCTCTCCACATTACCTGATGTTTACCATCTCTAACAATATCATCTGCAGTTAACACATTCCAGCTAGGGATTAGTAATAGTGATACTCAAACTCAGCCTTTGATGTCCTGGTAAAAACAAACCATGAGTTTCTTCTACATTTGCAAGCCACCTTTACAGAGCACTGTTAGGTCCTGTAATCAGTTAGTCCTTTTGGTCATTCCCAGCTGGGATCAGAGTGAAATGGCCATAGGATAACTCCCTCCTTATGCCTGGAAACACATAAAAAACAATGAAGATATAATATATGGATGAAGAGAAAAATAGGGGAAAACAAGTTTTTTAAAAGTGTATTTGTAATATAGAATTTGGCAACTCTGTTATAAAAAAGGGGCAAAAAAAATCTTTTCTAACACTCACATTAACTGTCTTAAAATATACAACACCTCTGAATATTTTGAAGCTGAAAGGCACAATTCAGCTTGCTGCTCAAGTCCCTGAAACTGTGATAAAAAAACCTGCAAAACAAAAGTCTTTCGCTCAGCTGTTGACAGGGTTTTGTTTTATTTAAAGACAGACACATAAAAATCATAGCAAAAACCTCTGTGCTTCTCTCCCTTCCTAACAGAACTTGACCAGAGAATTTAAAGGGGTCAGACCACACAAATACATGAATCACGTTTGATCTTGGTTTATATAAGTCAATGGACTCATACCACAGATGGCCTCTAAATCTGCTCTGACCTGAAGGACTGATCAAATATACTGGCTGAAGTACACTGGATATTTTTTTGCCACTGTCACCAGAACATTTTAATCTCGAAAGTGCTTCATTTCAAAGCACCCTCGTGAGACTGTATTTTCCCTCCTTGTATCAGGTGAACACAGACATGGTTTGCCCAAGGTTACACAGCTTGTGGTGGCAGGTTGGGGGAATTATCTACATCATCTAATTTTACATTTACAAATGTAGCACCAGGAGAGGTAGGTAACACATGAAGTTTTGCTTACTCATAGTAATGAGCTCACTAGCCTAATACAGACTATCTGAAGATTGTGATCATGAGTCCACAGCCAGGCTCAACAGCACATGTGAGTCCATAGGTATTTATTATAGTTTTTGTTTAATATAATTTTAGGAAGGACTGCTCCCAACTCTGCAATTAGAATCTCAGATTCCAATTTTTATTTGCTCCTTTTAGGAAAAAGCAGTATTAATGAAGGAAAAAATATTCTTCTACATCATGAAACTCAGCCAAAATGAGAACTAGCCTAAGAAAGATCAGAAATGTAATGTCATGTAAATTGAAAGCCACAAACTCAGATCAGATGCCTTCATACCTTAAGGGCAGTCCAAGTTGGAAATTTGTGATGAAGTGTGAAACCAGAGCAAGTCCTATGTGCTGCTGCCAACACAGCCAAGGGAAGAAAAAGCCACAGAAACTAGTGTGCGTTTTAAATATAAAGAATATCATGGACCTAGAACTGTCTCAGCATCCATCCTTTTGGAAAGAAAAGCCCATGTGAAAGCTGCAAACAAGACAAAAATAGAGCAGATGGGGGAGCTGAAGAAATCTGATAAAAGACAATAAATCCAATTACAGAACAAAATTGTTGTAGTGCCAGATCACATACACATATCCCCCCACCCCCCAGTTTTAGGCATAAGGGCAGGTCCATGGGTTTTTAGTGGGAGCTTGGTGATTATCTCTGTTAGTCCCCTTGGAGAATTCCACCCCCCACCCTACAGGTTCATCAACTCAGGCTCCAAATGAATTGCAACAAAGATTTTTGTCATCTTTAGTGTCTTCAGTTAAGACAGTATATCTGTTTGAACTACCCTCACCCCATTTTCTATTTTACTGAAAGGAGGAAAAACCCCACCCCTCAACTACTCAGTTTATTTTCCCCTTTTTAAAACCCACGTCTCTCCTCCCTGCACTCAGCAATGGGAAACAGATTCAGCCAGCCTTAAAACACTATCTCAGCAACAAAGCATGCAATGTGCTCCATCTCATCTCTCCACTCCAACTGAGTTTACAGCAGTGGGTGGTTTTCAAACCTAACATTTGATCAAAATGAAAAACCGGGCATTCCTTTCACCCTATGACAGGCAGGCTGATATAAATCACAGCCTTCCCAGCAAGGGTTCTTCCCCAGACAATGAGTTGTGGCAGTGTCTCAAAGCTCAGCCCTGGCCATTGTAAGAGCAAGTTTCAGGTTTTTAAAGCAGGCCTGGGCTTTTTACAACAGCACTAAAACCAAAAGAGGGAGAAAATTTATGGTATGGTCATTTGAGGGGTGAAGAAGGTGTTTCCCCTTTCAGGAACCAGACTTTTCAGTGCATTGCTCTGAGTAGGTTTGGGCCAGTTTCTGCTTTTGTTACGTGTATTTCAATAGTACTGTAACCTCCAAATCAGGACAGCCTCATAGCACCCTACACACACAGAGTGAAAGTCAGAGCTCGTGCATTACTCCCCTTCACTGTTTTATAAGCAACAAGAACTGTGTCATCAGTCACCACCTCCAGAAAACCTCCCAGATCTGTGTGCACAAGGGCTGCATCAGACACATCTCTTTCTGACTCCGTAACATGGACAGAGAAGGTGAGTGTTAAGTAGCAGCTATTGAATTCACGTGCCTGTGTGCACACAACACTACAGTATCTGATCAATGCAAAGCTGATACCACACAGAGCACCATTGCTTTCCCTTGCTAACCCAGTAACCTATTAGAAATGCCCTCCAGTCTCAACAATTTTAAGCCTTGACTTCAAAAGATCAGCTTATCCTTCAGGGCTAAGCTGACTGACAGGTGGGGGTCAGGAAGAAATCCAGTCCCCTCCCTCCAGCCTGATCATATAGAGTTGCACAATTGGTTAGGCACGTTAGGGGGTTTCTTCTACATTCCTCTGAGGCATTTGAAAAAGGCCACCTCTAGAGCTCAGACACCGTATTTGATGCACCACTTGTCTATCCCTCCAGCCCAGCTTTGCAGAACAATAGACAAGTTTACATCAAGGCAGTACCACGAAGATGCAAAAGTTGGTGCTATTGTAGAAGCTGGCTATTATATTATGCAAGGGAGTGCTGCAGCAGCCTAGCTGCCTTTAGAAACCTATGTACCTGCCAGAGGTGGAGGATGTAAGTGGGGTTTGAACAGCACTATATGTATCAGCTGGTCCTACTTAAAGAGATGCTTTCTTAAACCCTTGGGGAATCCAGCACGTATTTGAAAGAATGTCTATCATAAAAATCTACTGTGCTGCAGAACAGTAAGCTTTAATAGCAGTAAGAGTACAATGAATGTAATGAATGCAGATTAAAAGAAGAAAGAAGAGGCAGACAGCATAAGAACATGCATTAAGGAAAGAGGATGCAACAGGAGAAGAAAAAATACAGTGCACAGAGAACAGGGAGAAAAGATGAGGCACAAGTGATCTCAGTGCAGGGAGGTTTTAGAGCCATCCATTGAGGTGCATGTGGAGAAGCTCTCAAAGATTTTTCCCCTCAGGGTACATATATCTGTGATCAAAAGGTCAAGGACTGCCACAACAGACACTATGGTACAACTGCCTCACCCCCAGAAGGAGAGTCATGAGCTTTATGTCATCACCAAGATGTATAGCACAAGCCACATGTGATCAGCATTACTTTTCAAAAAGCAAATACCCTCCACCAAGAGACTCCAATTGCAACTTTTCCCCCACACTGTCTTCTTAAAAAGGTAGAGTATAAGTACAGGGGAAGGATCTCTTGGAGTCAGAAACTTCCAAGGATCGAGTTGTCCATCCATACTGACTTCTTGAATGTTACTTTCTGTCAATCATACACTTGTGGGAACAAAAATCATCAGTTATCTTGAAGCACCTTGCTGACTAAGCAAAAGCCTGGGTTATATTCTAGGAACACAAGAGTTGTTTCCACCAGCTGGGATTGCACTCTCCCCTACCTTACCAGGTTTGGCCACATCACTAGTATTCAAGTAATACATTCTTCTACAATTTATTTGCAGTGCAAATTGTAAGAGATGAATTACTTGATATACACTAGTTACTCTAAAGGTCTGCAGAACATCATTTGCATGGCACTGCACATCACTGTACATGGCTAACGACTGACTTGATACATATGAGAAATAAGCATGAGCCACATATGACAAAAACAGCTGATTAGTTCCAGTTCTGTGACTGTCAACATCTTTTAACTTAAGGAACAAACAGGTCAGGTTCCCTGAAAACTCATGGCAATGAGGGAAGAGAAGAAACAATGCTTGTCATACAGAATTAACTCTTTTTAAAAATAATCTCTCCCTTCTCATATCAGCATCGTGTCAATACAATCTGATGTGCAAACTGATGCTAACACACAGGACCAGATCCTCAACTGATTTACATTGCTAACTTGAAACAACAATACATGAATGGACAAAGTGCCTGTTTTATAGCATCCTCCCTGTCAGCTCTCCCCTTGTCTCAGTTCATTTCCCCGTGGCATGCTTTGTTCTTAAAGCAGTCTTAACCACTCATACATCAAAATATTTAATCAACATTTCTTAGTCAGAAAATAATCCTGCTTTAGACCGATTCAGTGGGAGACTCTGCAGTGGATTCAACATAAAAAAGGGTCAGAATGCATTTCCGAGGGTGCTTTAGAAAAATCAATGCTGACATGTTTTTAATGAAAATCAATAAGTGACATTAGATAATGAAACAAACATCCAGCGGCATTGCAGGCAGAGCATTTAGGCAGTTTCAGGAGCAGCCAGTGAGGATAGTGCTTGAGCATGCACTAACATGCTGAAATAAAGTACTACTTTTCCTTTTTTCCCCCCTCTTTTTTCTTTTTTTAATGAGAATTTCAAAGTCTGTTTCCTGTGAACAATGACTCAAGGGCTTACAATTTCCCTTCTCCCTATTTCCCTCGCTCCCCCCCCCTCTCCTCCCCAACTCGGAGTAAATCAGCCTCAGGAACCAGTGTCACCGTCCCTCTAACACTGCCTCTCCATTGGGAGCCACTGACCCGTGGAGCCGCTGCGAATGCTTTGACAAGCTGCGGTGCAGCCTCAGCAGGGGACAGAGATCCATTAAAAGCTGAAGTTGTGAAACTCTTTAGAAGAGGCCTGTCCCTTCTCAGAGTAATTAATTCTTTGACTGCCACACTGAGATGCAATGAATGAACACATACTCTCAGGAGTAACAACTATGCTAATGGGGAGAAGCTGTGCAGACAAAGAATACAAGTGCTCACTTGAATTGGGTTAGATTCTCTATATGTAAACCAACACATGCCTGAAAATCAACAAAACTCCGAAGAAACCTACCTCACAGACCCATATTTACAACGGACAGTAGTTTATACCCACATATTCTTTATCTACATCCTATGGGAGCCACCAATAACACTCCTGCGCAACTGATAACTATCATGGCATCAGTTTGTAACCTATAAAGTACATTCCCAAAGCTCCAGATGTGGGCACATACAAGGTCTCTCCCAGGCTTAAGGATGCTCATGTCAGTGGGACTACAACACAGGCACCACTCCATCAAAATACAGTGTGCAGACCTGCTGATTGAAGCAGCGTGCTTGCCATTGCCATTGCAGGACTCACTGCAGCATAAGAGCAGCAAATTTGGTCTCACATCTGCTTTTAATGCAGGGGAGGAGGATTCCATTTACTTCAGCTCGGGACATTTGATTAGGATTTGAATAAAAGTCACTTGATCTCAAACAGTCTCTGAAACATGTGTCTTTCTGGTCTAACTGTACCCATGTAAAACTCTGTTCTGTTTGGAAGTTTTAAACCAAAGCTAAAATAAAGACAAAAAGTCAAACCCCTTGGATGCAGAAAATAAATCTGAGGAGGAAAACACCTCATATGCAAAAGTTACTGATCAGAACACAGAAACAAGTACTCATGGTCATTATTAAGTGATCTACCAAGAAACCAGTGGCTGCAGAAATAAACCTTTCCACCTAGAGATAAACAGCAAACCCTCACCTCTGTGCTAGTTTCATGTGACTCACAGCTTAAGAAAATAATGAAAAGAACACCACTAAAATGTAAAATATAAACAGCTCCAGTCAGTTCCACTGTTCTGAATCCCACTGTTCCAAAACGAACAAGGAAACAAACAAAAAGGATTCCCTAAAGGGTATGAAGCATTCACGCTTTCCAGGAAAGTTAGCAAATTGAGCTAAAGCACAAACATAGAATGCATTGTACATCTCAATGAAAACTAGCAATATTTGAGGACAGATTTGGAACAAAAGCCTACCCATGGAGTCAACAAGACGGCTGCAAGATTCATTACAAAGTCAGACATGGTGTTTTGGCTTCTGGCTGGACAGAAGGCTGTAGCATTAACACATGGTTCATTACAACAGAATTAGAGCCTGGTTATTCAGTACTGCAGAAATTAGGGATGGTACACAAATGGATTTTCCCATGAAAATACAGGGCCTCCAGTCCAGCCCTAGAAAAATCACTAATTAGGGTGCAGAACCTATTTACATTCACAGAATACGACTTCTGTTTGGTAGTTCTTTGTCTTGATTTTTTTTTTCCACTGCAAAGGATTTCAAAGTCATCTTCATGAGATGGTGTGATTTGATTTTAAATATAACAACAGAAATTTGGTCAGAATTAAGATATAAAAACACAGAGTAACAAGAATGAATTCAGTATTTTCCTCTTTGCAAGTGTACAATGATGTTTTATTAGAAGGATAAACTACTTTTTCACCTCTTAGCTAGGACTGTTGCATTGAATTACTGTTGCAATTCAGACAGTTACATGTAATCAATCAAGGAAGGGTTTAAGTTGTTGCTATTTACTGGCTAATTCCTCAATAGGCAAAATATATGAGCTTGTGCAATTAGTCTCCTATAGAAAGAAAGTAACAAAGATGTTGTAAAAGAAGTGAATGTTTGAAAGTAAAGCAACCCTGGGGGAAAAGCAGAGCTTCCTTAGTATTGATAGAACACTTTCAAGATTCTTCTAACAAGTACAGTATTCTGTATTGATTCCTACTGAAACCCTCATGATAGAATATGCTGTTCAGTATAATGAAGAACACTGCAACTTCATTTAACAAATTAGGAGGCATTTGAAGAGCTTTTACTTAAAATAGGTTTCAGTCACCCAGAGCAGAAAACATAACTCCATGAATATCACCATTTTCTTAAGCCCTATTTATAGCTGATTACAATATTTAAGTACTAGCAACGAAAAAAAGACTTCTTCCTCTAAAAGCATACATTAAAAATACACAGCTTTTAAGCATCTTCCGTAGTCCTTTATGCAACATCAGATTCTCAATTGGCATGGATCAAAAGGCTCTTTCAGTATTAACTGAAATATCATTTTTTTCCACCCGCTACATTTCCGTGGCCTTTTCATTACCCACAGGGTTTTACAGAAGATACAGATAAATTAGGTCCTGTTTAAGTACTTTATATATCTTGTTTTCCATTTCCTTCTGAAAAAAAAGAAAGAAATCATGGGTCTGATACCACTAGGAACCCAGGTTTTGCAATTTAGTTTCTGGGGAGCTCATGAACCCATTTTTGAATTCCACTGTCCTTCATCTGCAAATTCTCACCCACCTCCCGCTCCCTGTTGACTGTAATGTGAGCTGGCCTCAATCCTCACTGACAAAAGCAGTATTAAAAAAATCAAAACCATTGCTAAGGGATACAAATGCAGGTGTTTCCATGATTCACATGCGACAGTATCAGCTGATGAACCTTTAAAGAAGTTGAGAAGGGGTTAATTGATGAACGATGGTTGACAGTACAGAGAACAATATGAAAGAAAGAGCTGGGAAGGGCTGAACTCAAGGCCAATACACATCTTAAACCTTCCAAATTTATCCACATATAGGTAATAACATGAAGGTGTAACCACACTGAAATAAAGAAATAATTTGAAATTACAAATCATAGAAAAATACTAGTAGTTATACTTCTTGTGGTTGTTTCTCTTTTACATGGGCGACTTTATGTAGAAGCCACTTGGTCAGTTCTCTTTTTGACACTTGCTAAACTAATCTGATTAACTAAATTAATCCCCAGAAGCTGCTAGCACATTTTCTAAATGGCTGGCTAGCTGGAAGGTTTCTCCTGCCTTCCTGCTATAGCTGACTCAGCTGGATGCATGGCTGACTCTCCCCAGAGGATAGCCAAATGAATGGCTTTATAGCCCCCGTTCCCCTGGCAATCTGTCATGGAGTTTAAAAGCAACCTACCGATTCCTCATCCCTACTGGTTATAAGCCAGTGCATCATTAAGCAAATAAACCTGAAGTAACAGCCCCGTCACCCTTCAACATCCAAACTTGTGCAGAGCAAACGTTAGACATAAAAGCAGTTCACCAAAACGTTTTTACATTTATATTTACACACATATAAGTTTAATACATACAAAGAATTTTCTTGCAGAAAGGGAAGGAGCAGAGGGAAGGGTCAGGAACACAGTACATATGTACTGTTAGCATAAAAATGCCAAAGTAAACAGTTAATGTACTGGTTTCTCTGACCTAATCCTTTCACAAAAGGGAGAGAATAATGACTTCTATAGCAAATTTACCTACTCCAATGCAATACTTAAAAGGATGCTTACTCAATTAGCTGTTTGGAATTTACTTTGTTTTCAAGTACCAGACGGGGAAACAGCCAGCTTGTCATAAATCTTACTCCAAAGGGTCAGTTGGATATATTCCATAGGCCCAAGTGCCATTCTGACCATCTCTGGATCCCAGATTCCCGAGGTCAGACCACCACCTCAGAGCTCACTACCTTTCAGTATCAAGTCAAAAGCTCTACAGACTCATTATCAGTTTCACAAGCTCTACCATTTGTCAGCTTGGTGATATATTCCAAGTTATTTTGTTAATCTGTAGCAAATATTTAATTGCACAAGTATGACTGAAAAAAAGATTTAAAGTCTGGCAGGGGGAGGGAGAAGTCTTAAAAGATTTTCCCTCTTCCCTCCTCCTCCTGAATAACATGATTCAATTTCATAAAAGATCAAGAGGGACCTTATATGTCAATCTGTACTAACAAAAGTATAATGAAAAAGTCAGCCACTTCCTCAGTTACTGTGAGGGAACATAAATGAATTCCACAAAGGAACAATTGAAAGCAATCAGATTCACTTTCTGCACAGCTGGGAGAAATGCAATGCTCTTACTTAAGGAAAAAGGATTAAAACCCCCCTTAAATTTGCTTTCTTCAGAACCATCAATCCATTTGAAGGAAGAGAGCCCACCTTTCAACTACAAACTGGAAAAAGCAGTGAATCATCACAGCAAATGCTGTGCCCTTCAAAGCTGCTACAGCAAGTCCTCTAAGCTTTTTGGAGGTAGAAATCCCTCCGCTTCCCTCCCACAACAATCAACATATTCCATTATCCACTGCACACTAATGTCCTTGTTTGCCTGATGTGGCTGGACATAGGTCATAACAAAATACGTTGCAAACTAGATGGTTAGCTTATATCCTGTCTCAGAAATACAGCTATTAGATAAATCTTCTTGCAAGTGACACTTGAGAATCTTCCTGGACAACATCCAGCATCATGTATCTGGCCACATTACACAACACATCAGTTCCACAGCTGAATGTATCTGAACAGCCAGTTCTCGATGAAAGCATCTCTACACTAACTAGGAGTTTAGCCTTTCTAAACAATTGAGAGTGCAGCTTGAAGGGCTTTCTGTACTCAGCAATTTGGAGAGAAGGGGATGCTTGGTCTTCCTCTAGAAGACACCTTCAAACCTAGCAGCAGTTTACAAAACCCTGGCTCACACAGCATGAGCACACCTGTCAGGAAGGCCTGGCCAAGAGGCAAAAGCTGTAGTGTTTTGCTGTTGCTACTGCAATTAGCCTGAAGCAATTCACCCATCCTCCTCACCTCCCTGAGTCACCACATGGAAAGACAGAGAAGAAAAAATGCATCTAGTGATGAATTAACCTCCACTGACAATGACTGATAACTCATCTGGAGCATACACAGGGGATTTGCCAGTGGTGTTACCCAGTCCAGTCACACGGGTGAGCTGCCGAGACACCTTTAATGAATGAAGATATTAGTCAGGGTATTGGAAACCAAGGAATATAGACCTTCCTTAGAAGTGCATCAAAGCACATTCCTTGATGCATAAACTTCTGAAAGAAGAGTTGAAGGTCAGGGGAATAACTGGAATCCACTTAGCATAGATGAAGTCCACAGTTTAGCTATACATGTAACTGCAAAGCACTTACTAATGAAATACTCTAAAGGAAGAGTAGGTCAAGCCAGTCATTCCCACACTGAATTCAGACTTCACTAACCAATGCATTACACCTGGAACTGACTGTAAAAAGTAAACTCCAGGCTGAGCAAGCTTCTCACTTTGACTGAGTAGTTCCTAGTTACACCACTGTCACAGATGGCAAACAGGATCACAGTAAGAATAGTATTCAGCAGGCATTTTTAAAGACACAGCATGGAAACAGGCTTGAACCAGGAAGTGTGATACCTTTGTAAGAGGCACACACAATATAGCCCAACCAAATGGAAACAATTGCCAGAAAGTATCAATGCTACACTTTGAGGCCTTACAAACAGCACACTAACTCTCCTCTTCCAGTTTGTTCCATACATCATGCACCTAGCGTAGAATTAGGAGGAACTGGCAGATGGTCAAGTGCTTGCATGACTGGTTAGAAGCCAGGTTTGAGAATCACCAGTAGGTAGACAAAGACAAAAACATCCATTTCCCATACAGTTGTTATTGTGTCACATGCAAGCAGAAAAGCTCGTCACCTACATGGATATTTCTATAATTTATGGAGATGTCAATTTTCAGCTACTAGCAGGTTCACCTTGTCAGCCTGGGATCAGGCTCCCCTGTTTGTTTCTCCAGTCTTCATCTCCTTGCTCCATGCAAAGCTGCCCCATGCTCAGCTACAGGAAGGTTCACTGCCCATGACAAAGTGCTCTCTCAGCACATGAGGTTACTACAGGCACCCTCAACAAAAAATAGAGTTTCAAATGGCAGCTCATACAGGGAGATAGAAGAGGAGATTACAGATTCTGCCAGGAGAGGAACAGAGCTGTAGAGAGGGCTTATTTCCACTAGTGGGGAGGTCTAACAGCAAGATCAAGGGGAGTAGCGAAGCTTTAATTCTGAGCTGAGTGAAGGGATCTGATACTTCAAGGGTATCCATAAAAACACTGGTGATGAACAGAGAATTACGTGCTACACTCTGCTTGGAATCACTCCTCCCCCCTCCCCACGTACCTGGCAGTATTCCCTAGATGCTCACCAACTGCTGAAAAAGAGAATACAAACTCTGTGCAATCCAACTGGGGGAGAGGAGAAAGAGGGAGGGAGCAAGGCATGCCAAATTACTTATTCAAATGTGAAAATCCAGACATATGCATGGGACGTGTAAGGGCAGAATAGAGCCTTAAACATTTAGTCTTTGAAGCTTTCACACTAATCATTTAAGCCAACCCAACAACCTAAAAATCTATGGAGTTATCCAAAGCCTTTCTGTTAAGCTAGTTCTAAGGATACAATTGGTTTCTCTTCTGCCCTGGCATCACACACAACAACTCAGGCAGCAGTTAATAAATCTAAGCCCCTGTGACAAATTTCATCTTCCATAGAAAAAAAAGCTGGAGGAGAAAACTAAGAAATGAAAAGAGGATCTGAGGAAAATCTATTAATTGATCAGGGCAACAAAAGTACTAAATTTGCTGGCAAACAGCAACCTGGCAAAGGACTCATCAAGACTGCTTCTGAGTATACTGTCACTGCTTTGTCCTGTATTATTAGCTCAATTATTAACTGTGAGAAGCACAGTTTTGATATGCATTCATCCAGAACTGCAATAGGCAGACCTTTGAAGCCAAATTTCTGGATCCATTCAAAACAACTCTATCCTGTGCGAATTCAGACTGCAGATTTCTCCATCATAGTGGAGAAATCCCCATGTTCCAGAACAGAAGGTGTCTCACAGAAGGAAAGATGGGCATTTTCTTTACACTGATCTCTCTAGAAAAACTACAGTAATCTCACACTAAAAAAATGTAGAAGCCATAAAACAAAGCAGCCTTTTCCCTATCCTACAAAAGATTACACAAATTCAAGTACAGATTTGTTGAAGAGTTGAAGGGGTTAAAAATGTGTAGAGTGAGAAAGGAGGATAAAAAGCCCTACTGCAATTGATGTTAAAAACAGAGATTTCAGTCCACTTGTGCATTCAGAAGCATTCTCATTTGAATTTCTTAACTGAAACCAAGAGATGTCTTCACATCAGAATGCCTACATGACTGTGTAAATCAGCTTGTGTTAGGCACAAACTACAGCATATGCCTTGGCTACAATTCATCTGAAAAAATTAGAGAATCTCAGAGAGGAAGCAGCTAAAGGAATAACCTCTTGATACCTCAAACACAGCTTTCAGTATTGAAACTGGTAAGGGGGATGGAAAAGGACAACAGCAGTTATGAATCCTGAGAAGTGACAGAGTATGAACACAGCAGGGAGAAACCCATACATAATCAAGAGACAAAAAACTTCCCAGGGAATTAACGCTACCTAGTTGCTCTGTCATTGCATATAATCAAATAGATGTTATAATACTGAGACAGCATGTTACAGAGACAGCTGTAATAATTAGAGCTTTAACAAGCTCTAATACAAAACACTGCGACATGGCAGTGTCATGATCATCTTCACACTCAAGCTGTCCAACTGAGGAGGGAGGTTGTGCTTGTATTAGCTTATATTAGGACACCACTTATCTGGTTTCTAAAAGCAGAATTAAAACCTTCTGCCATGTGCTGACACCTGGCTGCTGTCCAGACTCGTACTTCATTTAGTATTATCAGTGAAAAACGGAAAGCCTGAGCAAAACTGGAGGGAGATGAGAAGACAGATGACTGCCCATTACTGTCAGTTCATTCTACGTGCCCACTCCTGCAGCCTCCAGGAGACAGAAGTCATAGAATTGTTTTGGTCGGAAAAGACCGTTAAGCTTATCAAGCCTAAACCTCCAGAAATCACTTGTCAAGAAAAATTAAGTTTGCTAAATTCACCAGTTCAAGCTACTGATCCCTCTTTTTTTGGTCCCCAACAGTTTATTGCATCAATTCTGTACAAGTATCCTGGATACTAATTTCATGTCAATACTAAATTTTATGGGTCTGTAATAAATGCTTAGTGCATAACTAACATCACTACAACGTATTTCCTCATTTCAGAAAACAAGATGAGCATTTTCAGGAAATGAGAGTCCCATGTGTAGGCTTTGCATAAGGTTCCTAACATTGCTTCCCACCAACTGGCTCCTGCAATACCACTTCAATGCTGTTCCTAGCACAGAAAGAAGTTACTGGGCTCTGTTCCAGCTCCATCCAGTGATACGATGCTAACTGTTCACTCTAGGCTAGGCTAACTGCACTAGCTCAGTACAGGTAATAAAAAGAAGCTATTAGAGATAGAAGCTTGCCTAATCACAGCACTTTCTTAACCCCCTCTACTCTGCCCTGGTCAGGGTCCACCTGGAGTATTGTGTCCAGTTCTGGGCTACCTGGTATAAAAAAGATAGGGACCTCCTCGAGAGTCCAAAGAAGGGCTATGAAGATGATTAAAGGCCTGGAGCATCTCCCCTATGAGGAAAGGCTGAGTGAGCTGGGGTTGTTCAGCCTGGAGAAAAGAAGACCTAATTAACGTTCATCAATATCTTAAGTATGGGATGCAGGGGGACATGGTCAGCCCCTTTTCAGTGTCTGTGGGGACAGGACAAGGGGCAATGGCCTCAAATTGGAGCACAGGAAGTTCCACACCAACATGTGGAAGAACTTTTCCCCAGTGAGGGTGAGGGAGCCCTGGGACAGGCTGCCCAGGGGATGTGGAGTCTCCTTCTCTGGAGAGATTCCAGACCCATCTGGACACCGACCTGTGCAATATGAGCTGGGGAGCTGCTTTGGCAGGGGGGTTGGACCTGATGACCTCTTGAGGTCCCTTCCAACCCCTACGATTCTGTGATATCTCCTCAATCGTTAAATCTTTTCCCTCTATGTTTCCAGAGATGCAGAAAATAAGAAATAGTAAAATATTCATTTAAGTAGCTTGTGATGCTCCAACAGCCCTGTTTTCCACATCCTAGAAGTTCCCAGAACCCTGCCAGACCATCAGTGTTTCACATGCTAAGCTTAGCTAGACAACAGAAACATGAATACAGTGATTTCTTCATCAATTTGCACAGACATCCAATAAGGATAATACGAGAAGAGCAATGAATAAGAACACAGAATGCTATAAAATAAGTGACTGAAAGATTCAGTGTGCAGGGTCGTGTGTTTCAGCAGTTTCCCACTTGTTTATTAATGCAGAGAGACAGCTTTTCAGAAACCTTATAGCAACAAGGGGTGTCATTTAATCAACATGAGCACAGTTTAACTGCTGAAAACATCTACCTGGGAAAAATTATTTTTGATGTCAGGACAAACATGAAAAGTAAAAATCACACACTTCTGAAGAAATAAAAAGTTTAAATAGAGGAAAAGAGATTAAGAAAAATATCATCTTAGTCTGTCATAAATACATGGGGAGGAAAATGCAAGGGGAGGAAATCTCTTCCACTCTCAGCTCTAAATTATCTGACCTGCTGGATAACTTATTCCATGAAGCTATCACTTTGCAGTGGCCATTCCCATGTCCTCAGAGATTCAAAAGAGAGCAGGACCTGCAAAGTATGTATACCCCAACACCTCTTTCCATCAGGAATGCTTTTCATGGAAAAAGGAAGGATAACAGCCAGGACTTATGCTTTATCATTCTTTTGACAGACAGAAAGCAAGCTTGCAGTGCACTCCTTTTACCCAGTCCTACCCTTTCTCTCACTGGATCTGCCAAGTGCATGGGAGCAATTAAAGTATTTTACCACCTGACTGACAGCCCAGCACTCCATGAGCTACAAGGCTGTTAAAGCAATGCATATTCCAGAAGGGATGCAAAGAACCATAGGAAAAAATATCCAGCAGCCACCTATATCAGCATTCCTAAACCTCAGGAAACACTGCAGAATTTACTTCCCCCACCAATCCATTGATTTTCATATTAAAAATAAAACCTAGTCTCAAGTGAACAAAGATAAGACTATGAAAGTTCTCCTTTTCCTCTAAGCATTCAATTTGCTAACGCATTTTAGCTAAAATTCCTGCTTAGTCACGCCTGACACAATCTAGTCTTTTAGGCAAACATTCCCTCCATTCTCTGTGCTATGGCTGCCAGCCAGTTTTCAGATGATGTACCCAGGGTTTCTCTGCTTGTGTCCAAGCACAGCGAGATCTCTTAAACCTGCTCTCACACAGCACTTCTATCCTTGCATATGCTCTCAATTTATAAACAAAGCATATGCGTATTTATGCATGTATAGGCATGTCTAGATACGTGCACATATCATTTTAGAGATATCAAACTGGAAAACAGCCAATCCTCTGAATATACACAGGAAATACAACAAACATATACTCTGAAACAAATCTTTCTGCAAACAGCAAATGGACATTATTCTTCACCTTGGAATTAAAGCTTCATTGCGGGTTAGTTTAATTGAAAGACTTTGTCCCTATGGAAATATAGCAACAGAAAAATCTAATAACAATTTCCATTTAAAAAACCCCACCAAAATTAAAATCTCCTACAAAAACAAACATGACAAAAAAAAAGGGACAGACCCAAATCTTCTGCTTGATGTCAGCCTCAAATTCTGTCACTGAAAATACTGTTCAGTAGTATTTCCTTCTAAGATAACATCTTTAAAGCCCAGTGAGTTCTGTCTAAGATCACAGACAAGATATTTGTCAAACAAAAGGAGATATATGCCAAATGTGTTGGTCTACTAACTCATCACCATTATCACTATCACATCCTGCCTAATTTGGCTAACTACTCATTCTTGATATTAACGGATATTAAGGGCAAGAGTTACCAAACATGTTCAGGAAGAAAGAAAAGAGGAAAGATTTTTTTTCCTTTTACCTCAGTAGTGTTCCTCAGATGGTGGATAGCAAAACAGCTTCCAAAAAATTCTGCCACATCCATATAGACAGGTGGGACTTGGAAAGCAGAGGCAGAACATTCAAGTTGCCCAACTGGCTTTCACTGACAGAGGTGAAACTCTTCTGCTTTTGGCAGGTAGCAGGCAATTCCACTGTAGTCAAGGAAAGCACTTCTCAGCCATTCAGGCCACCAGCAACCTCTTCCACTCCTGGTACAATAAAGCCACATCCCATCCTTCCCCAATCCTGGGAAAATCCTTAGATCTCTGTCCTCTTCCTGTGCTATTCTTCGGGTTCTGATGCCTGACGCCACAATATCATCAGGTTTCCTTAGGTTGAAAGAGCACTCTGACTGTCTCCAAACATTGGGACTGTTCTTCTCTAAGAGCAGCCAGTCCTTGCTTCAACTGTGCCTGCTCAAAGTTTTTTCCAGAAATGCTCTGGAAACTGCTAATTGCTCCCCAAAATGTGATTAATTTCTGAGTGATTGTTTTTAGACAGTTGGTCCGTTGCCTCAGCTCTAATTACATTTCTCATGTCAATTAATTAAAACCATGCTAAATGAAATACCAGTTTTTATTTAAAGCTTAAGGAAAAAAAAAGTCATGGGATACAATTAGATATTACCAGACGTGATCTCAGCAGGTTTTCAATTATTCTATGTATAATAGATCCCTAATTCAATACAAAGCTGTAATTAAGAATGTAATTAACTTGTGGCATTCTACTGATGTCATACACCACAAGAACACATAATGAGCTACAGTTTTTAGTGCAGAATCCTTAATGGATTGGTCTGTTTCATTGAGAATGAATTAGGTACATAAAAATCATTTACTATAGGAACTTGGCCAACATAATGGCCACGTTTAGAACACAAGCAAAGTATTAAACCAGAACCAATAAACTCTGTCCTGTGAAGGACAACCTGGACAGAACCCAAATCTGCAGCTGGTACCCACAGGATGGCATTGGTGGACTTACCTTCATACCTAACAGAGTTCTCTCTGGCTGTATCTACACAGCACCTGAGAACACCTCTAGCGACTGGTGAGCAGCACAGAATGTTTGCAGATGTATCTGCTTATAATCTCAGTGTGAGCAGCCCATCTGAATAAGAATTGCAGCAAATTTGGTTCTCTGATGTTGCTTTGTTTATATTTTGAGTTGTTCTACAAACACACCAGCCAGAGTGCCATGTACTCCACAGATCACCCTCCAGACTTGAACGAAGCAAAGCTTCTGGGTTCAGTGTCTGCATTAAAACTCTAAATTTCCATCTGGGTTTTATAATATACCATGATGCATCCAATCTCTGTGCTATCACACCACTCACTGAACTTACAAGAAACCCTCCAGGTCACTTTTGCTTATTAAAGGAAAGCTTGTGCTCCTGAAACACAGGCTGTACTGCTGTGCTGCTTAAATCAAAGATTTCTGTTCTCAGTTACAATTATTTGAACACCACCATCTCCTTAGGTGTGTTTTGGTTTTTAACACATGACATTTAAGGCAAAAAGAGTGAGCGTAAGGTAAGTTTCCTCAAGAAAACTCAAACAGGTTCCAGAAACAAGCCATCAGAACTACAAATAACTGGTTTATGTTTACACAGTGAAAATGAAAGAGCCTACAAATTATTTATTTTTCTTTCAAGTAAATCCTCAAGAAAGACTATAACAACAAAAGCCTGATTTATCAGCTGAAGATTCTACTGCACTGGAGTTTGCTGCTGATACATAAGTATACAGTTGAAGACATAATCATGTAAAGCACTGACATAACCACTGAACAGACTTCCAAGTTAAAAAAAAAAACAAACAAAAAAGAGACACTTCTGTTTCTCTCTCTAAACACTTACTGTTTCCCTCTATTTTGGGGGAAAAATCCTAACAAAACCTAAATTAGTAGACAGATTTATTACTCTATTTCTGCTAACTGCTGGATTTGTCTTTCTCTTGTATGAAAAAGTTCCTGACAGTCATAACTTACAAATTAAAACTTTGGTCTTTGAATGTAATTCTCAAAGCATTTACTATTACAGGTTTATTTACAAAGGTTTTAAAGGAAGTCTGACTGCTTTATGTAGGAGCCTGGATAAAAGTTTAAGCAAAGATCTAAAAACCTCTATGTATCAGAGTTAACTGGGAGAGGTTTTTTTAGTATTCTTCTCAATCACGCAGGTCAGTACCATTCTTGACCTTGAACATGCTCAGCCTTCTCTGCAATGTGTTGAATCCTCATTTCCTGAGAGCTGCAAAGAACTTTTAAGGTGTTCTATAGCATCTGAAATCCAGTGGGGAAAAAAGTATTTCTTCTGCATGCTGTGTGAGACAATGGAATGCAATAGAAGCAGGAAAAGATGATCACCTGCACAGGTTAATTCCACTAAATATGTGCTTTTAGTTTAGGTTCTCCTTCATCACTTTGTATAATCAAAGAACAAACAAGGATGTTTCCCAGAAAAATCAGGAATTGGATCTCAAATGGCCTCAATCACTATCCAAGCATTGTCTTTCTGGCATAGAACTTTGTCCTCTTCTCCTAAAAGAAAGTGACTCCTAAATAACACACTTCAGTAACTACAATCAACTGGAAAGAATTCACTAATTGGCCTGCTCAAAAATTAACAAGAGTTATTACAGAAAAGTAATATTAATCGAACTTAAAAGTTAGCAAATCCCAACCATTACACTGCATTTGCTGTAAGACCAATATCAAGATCACTGACCGTAGCAAGATCAAGCCCTGACCTCTGGCTTTGACACCTGGGTTGCCACAGAGTCCGTTTCCAGTCAATCCTGTCTTCTCAGGCTATGCTCATGAGAAACCATTAGCATTATTCTTGCACAGGTAGGAGACAAGGAAAACATTATTTGTGTACAATTTCTGCTGCTCTATTTCAGCTGAAATCTACTGAGATCCATCTCATAAAAGCGTTCCTAAAAGAGAGATACTTCTCAAACAACTCAAATGCAGCAACTCAAATGTGGCCCCTTGACTAGTTTGCAAAGGAAAGAAACATCACTTCCATTTTCTTTTTTTTCTCTGTTCAAAGATCTCCTGAAAAGAAGCAAGAGAGTCATAGGTTCATTCCATGATCTCTGCAGTAAATTTTCAAAATATGCACTGTGGAAACATTGTGGGGCCACCACCATCCCCTACAGATGTGCCTGGTATTCTAACACCCTTGCACTGAACTCTTCATATCCATTTTCTTTTGTTTCCTCATAACTTCATTCTCCTGTGATGAACTATCAGCTAGTGAAATGGAAGCACACATTGACCTATCCTGCTCCAAGACATTAGTCACTAATATAAAAATGTTATGGAGTTTGTCTACCCACAGAGATTTTTTTCCCTCTAAGTCGTTATCACTGACATGTTCAAAAGTTACCTGAGACACCTCTTGTTTCCTAAAATATCATTCCAGTAAACCTGATTCAGATCTTTATATGCTTTCCTAATGCTATCAGGTTTTAATCAAAATGGAACTGATTGAATTAATGGCCTTCATTAATACTAGAGGTTCTTCGAATCACAAGATGCCTCTTTCAGATCGAAGTGGCACAGAAAGCGTCCGAGTTCAAATCATTCCCATGTATCCAGGGTCTTTCTTTAGGATTTTTACTCTTTTTCCACAGCTCAAGATGTTGGCACTTCATGAATCAATCTCAAAGGATATTAAAAGCAGCAGGAATAGCCTACAATGAGCCAGAAGGTTCCTTCACAAAAAAAGAATGTGAAGTTTGCCAAGGAAAGCACTAAAAAAAAGTAATAAGGAAATCCAGACTTAAACTTAATTCATCCCTGCATACATATGCATTAAGATACAGCCTTTAATGACATATTATTTCTTCCAGAGAACTTCTGCCCAAGGCTGAGAGAATGGACAGCTGCTCACTATTTCTTTATCATTATGTATAATCCTATGAATTAATGCAAGACAATATTTAAGTTCTGCATTGAATTATTAAAATCTGATGCACTTCTTACACATTTCTCATGATAGATTACAGGACAGAGAAATATTAATACATTTACATAACACTTTTTTCTTATTTTTCTAATATTTTAAAAGGGTGAACCACAGCAAAATTAGTAACCACTCTCAGAAGTATCTGCTAATACAAATGTCTAATTTAGAAAACCTGTGTAACAAAAAATCTGCTCCCCCCCAAGCACAGTGTTAACACAGTGGCAACAACAAGAACAGAATGTAACCCCCCCAGTGTTACTGTGGTCCTTTTTATCTTTCTACAATCTTCACTCCTTCCATGAGATAGAAGTTAACCTGCACATTTATCCAACATGCCTGGCTACAGCTAGTACCAGTGAAGGAATTATTCAGAAAAGGGAGTCAAGCTCCAACAGAAGATTGTGAGAGGCAATGTAAGAGGCACAGGAGCAGGTATGCTCTACCTATCTTCCTTCTGTAGGTTGCATTTGGCTCATTATGACACTTGTGGTCTTTGAAAGGTTATTAAAAATATGTTCTGGGATGCTGTCCCCAACACCAAGTATGAAGAGTGACAGCCACAGGGACTGTTTATACTCAGAAATCCCCAAGTTCCTCACGGTATAGATTCAGAAATTAAACACACACTGACCCTGACACATCTACACACCTTCCTGCCTCTGTAACAAACACAGCAGAACTCCACAGACAGTAACTTCCTTCAGCACAAAAACTGGGATTTTTCTCTCCCAGGAAGCTACCCCAGACGAGCCAGCAGTCCTGTAGATAACCACCTGTTCCTTAACTCTTGCCATGCCCTAAGATTGATACAGGAAAGGAGGAAGAAGCAAACTGAATAGCAGAAGGAAGCATTCTGAGAGCCTCTGGGGCTCTGCAGTTTTTACTCTGGAAACTGTGCCCATGATGGCTCATGGCAGTTAAAGAGGACCACCACCAAGAAAACCCATACACAGCTCAGGTATCTGAGATGCAGGGTGATCCACAAAGACAAGATGCTTAGAATAACACTGCTACCACCCTCTCAATTCCACATTCAGAATGGACTAAACCCAATTTTCAGACTTAGAAATCTGGCAACTTTGAATAGATTTTTCATGGAATTAGACCAAAAACTAGACAGCTTCAGATATATTTTTTAATCCCCTTTTTATCTGGTCTTTTTTTTATGCAGGGACATGCTTGCAGAAGTTATCTGCAGTCACAAATCTTACTCAGTAAATATGAACACTATCATCATCATCTCTTCAGAAAGGTAGATTACAGCAAACACCATCTATCTCTGCCTCTAACAGCGAAAAATCACAGGATTTAACCCACCTAGTGCTGCTCATGGAAATGATTCTAGCTGGCTGGAACTCAGGATTCCTGGCTGGCTTTGTTCTCAGAAACAACTGAACCACTTCACAGAAACTTTCCCAAATGAGTCAGAAAATATGCAGCATGGAAAACTTCAGCTCCAACTGTTAGACTTGGGAAAGTCACATTTTCAAAGGGTATTACAGTGAGAAGTGTTAAACAGCTAGTCTGAATGCAATTGTTATGACACACAAATTTCTGCCACTTTTTAGATGGAAAATTATGATTAAACTCATTTTTAAACTATCAATTCATACAAACAAAAAATCCCAAACCACTGCATAACATTGATCCAGTAGGAAATATCACATATGCAATGAATTAGACCACAGCCCTTTCATCTCAAATTGCTTTGAAATGTTGCTTAGTAAACCCACTAGAGTTCATTTTTCCAATGAAGAAAGATTTCTGCTCTAAGTCTTCACATTGTGAGTACACCATGTGGTTTGCATTTTCTTTCTTCAAAACAGTTTCTCTAAAGCTCAAACTGTTTCATTTCATTTTCAGTTAAGAGGACCTAAAGTCTGAAATGTGAGAGACAAATTCAAAATTACAAGTTGGAGGGTGAGGGGTTCATATTCACCCTGTGTTATGCAGAGTGCTATTTGCTTTTGTGCCATGTTAGTACAGAATTTAAATCTCTATATAAACCCAAGAATACTTCTTTAAAGCAGCTTAGAAATTAACAAAATCACAGGCTGGCAACCCACAACTCACTTTCTAAGAGGGTAGAAGGTTGGTAGAGGTAAATTAGAGTAATAGCTTTGGATAACCAAATCCCCAAAAGACAGCATAGGTACCAGAAAAGGAAGCTTTCCAGTTTTGTCCTTCACCATTTAATGCACAGAAATACTAACGGGTACAATTCATAACTTTTTAAATATTAGGCATTTTCTCTTGTGTGTGCCCACCTCCAGTCACACACATCCAGATTCATCCTACATAACTGAGGCATCTAACAGTGGACCTTACTTGCCCAAGACTTTGTTGATGGAAGAATAAAGGCCCTTTTGGATTCAAAATATCAAATCAATGTGAACGACACTCTGAAAGCCTTTCTTACTCTTCTGTGATCATAGGAACACAGGCTTTTTTTTTATCTCAACTTAAATACCTAAGCTTGTTTGAATCTGGGTGAAGGGGGTAGATTTCCAAAAAAAGCTGACCACTTCACAGAATCTACAAGCCCATAGAGTCTTTGTCAGTCTATTTAAGTTGAATTCATCTCATCTGTACTTACAACACTAGAGTATTAAAATCTACACATAAATACTACTTCCACCACAGTCAAAGATACAGACAAGACTTTCAGCTGGAACCCAGAGAGCAAATCACCTCAACTCTAGAGCAGACATTTGGTCAGCTTAATCACCCTCCTGAACACCAAAGATGACTAAGTACATGTCAGTAATGGTAACTGCAGCAATGATATTGACACTCCAGAGCTTCAACCACCATTAAGAACTAAAACATCCAAGCTCTATAGTGTACTAATGAAAATACTGTCCTTTCTTTCCACCTCCACCCCTCTCTTCCATATTGCTCAGCTACATCAAGTGGAAGGAATACCAACATTCAGGAGCACTCAGCATTAGGTAAAGACAGAAAGCATGGTGCAAACTTACTCAATAAAGCCATAAATGAAATGAACAACTGCTATGTTGAAAATCCTTCCACAGAAACATCTGAGCTTCTCTGCTTCCAGTAGCTGTGTGGGACTACTGCAAGACATGGGGCAGAATAATTGAAAATTGAAACTTAAAATGCCTCTACTTGTAATAGCCAAATCATCTGAAGTGAATGTACTTCAAATAATTTCAACATGTGGATTTAGACTTTTAAACATCCTCCCATACAATTGTTTGTATACAGGTATTTCAACACCACCTATAACACAGGCTAAGTAGCAGAAAGAGACTTCCAAAATAACATGAACTCTGACAGGGTCTGACAACAGTGTCAAATTCTACCTGGCATTCTGAACTAGCTCTCCTCTTCCAGTAAAGCAATATGTAAAGTGCTGTAAAACCAGAATTCATACAACACTATTCTTTGTTTGTGAATAGCATTATGAGTGTTAGACACAGAGCAGCATACATACGGGTTGAAGTCTTGATGAACAGCAAGACTCCTGCTAAAATAAGGAGGACAGGATTCTACTTGCCATACACAAAGCATAACAGAGTGCCCACAGAGCAGAATTTGCTTTGTTACAGAAGAACCAGACCTCAATCAACAAACAGCTTCTGCCAATTCCTTGGAAGTTATTCATGTATGCTTTCTAACACTAAATCCAGTTTTTAATTTCAGAAGAGTCCACTATTACCAAACAATGAAATACAAAGAGTCAAAAGAAACTCATAAGCACTGGAGACCCAAGGCTTCAATTTGGCCTACTTCTAAAAGATAAGTGATGAGAGAACGGCCAAGAACCACAGAAGTCCAAAAAAGGTCAGAAAATTCCTAAAGTTTAAGTGGGCTTGGACCACTGTTAATTTGGTTCAACATACAAAGGTAAGATGGGTTGCAGGGTCTATGTCACGATCCGGTATTTTACAGGCACTCAGAATGGTAGATCCCACTTTATACATCTGTGCCACTGATAAAGTGGATCCTTTTCCTCTCTCCAAAAAAAACAAATCAATACAATATTCAAATAAATTGTTTGCATTTCACGACTTCCCTTAACAATATTGCCTAAAGGCATGATTTTCACTTCAAACCAGTTCTGACATTACTGCACTACAGGATCATGGTTTAATAGGAATCATCAGATGACATTTAAGTGCCACAGTTTCGTCACTACAGCTAATTTAATTCTAAATGAATTTTCAAAACCAAGACTAAAGTTCAATGGAAGCCTGAAGCTTTGAGGACTTGTGAAGCTTTGAGCCTGAAATACAGTGATATGCAACTTTAATCCGTGAAATAGCCACGGCAACACCATGAAGCTATGGTTCTTTGAATAGCTGTGTAATGCAATAAAGACCTTCCAGATAGACATTGCACTGTAGGTGTTTCCAGACCAGCATTTGTCTTTCAAGACCAGTCATCACACTCTTTTCATCTCCAGACTGCTTGTGGCACTCCAAAGGAAAAAGAAAATCCACTAATTCCATTGTCCCACACACAATTGGAAAAATTCCTTCTACTAGTTTGCTGAAATTCCAAAGCACAACACATTAGTTATATTTCCGTATTGATTCCATAAGCTAAAAAGCATATCCAGTGAATCACTGAGTACCATCAGGTGATAATGATCTTGTATCAGACTGCTTTTTTCCCCTGGGTAAAAAAGAAACAGCAATAATTCACATCACTCTCTAACCAGTTACAGATATTATTGTAAAAAGAACTTGCAATTTTATAACAAAGAAAATATTTTTCTATCTGCGCTGTGATAAAAGAATTAAGTGTAATAGTCACTCCCATTTTGTAGATGAAAAAGTTAAATCTTAGAGGTTACCTAAGCATTGATGTTTACATGTACAGCTGGAAGGAGAGTTAAAGAAAACAGGTAACTCTACTTACAATTTCTTGCTTTTTCCCATTTAAAAAATCCCACAAACCCTTTTCTCCCTGAGATGGAACAAGAGGGCATGCTAAACAAATATATGGGAAGATAGTTCCTTGTTCTGAATTCTTTTAATAGATTTCCTTTTGAAATTGTTAACGAAATGATTATGGACAACAAAAAGGCATTTAAAACAGTTTAGCTCAATAGTATCTCTTAAAAGATGTCTTTTGGAACATAAAAGAAAATATAATGAGTAGTCACTCTGCCAAATAAACCTCTTTCTTTTTTTAATAGTAGGCTTTGTCAAGACTAAGATTCATTAAATAATGAATATAAATAATAATATAAAAATATTCATTAAATAATACACATTAAAGACAACTACACTTCACATCTACTTTTGCAAGAGGCACAGGCTTCACACTCACGTTAGGCACATATAGCTCCCTTTGGCTACTAGTGCCAAAGCACGTCACAGAAATTCACTGAACAGCTACCCATACTCTGTATAAATCAAATCCAAATTCCAAATTACAGCTACACACATGGAGAAGCATCTTTTCCATCTCAACAGTTCAATACTGCACACCTGGAGCTGTGAAACACACCATCAAGTTCCAGAGTATCCACCAGAAGAGCAAAGCAGCAACAGAGAAACACTAAATTAAACTCATTATTAAAAATGTGGAAGTGTGAAGAATGACAACCTGAAGTTACTAGGCAGCATGACAGAAGTGTAATACAAATTGATCCTCTACAAATTTTTACATAAATCTATTGCAAAACTGAATACCTCATGAGTTTTCAGACTAATACTGTTGACAAAGAGGTATCCACCCCACTAAGGGGCAGCCAAATTCAATCTCCTTCTTCCCTGACATGCTGATCAGTAAAAATTAACAGGTACTGAGAAGTCAATACTGTATTACCTTCTCCACAGTAGTTATTTATTATATTTCCTACTATTTATTTCATGCCAGTAGAGTGACAAGTCATTTGATTTTACAGAGCAGAAACAAACATTCTGGCTCTCTCTGGAGAGATATGAAATTAAAAAGAAAACCCCTACCACATCAACTCTTGCAGAAATGTTTCGGTTTTAAAGGAATAAAACCAGATTCTGGGTAATTACTCTCTCCACCACCACATGCACACCACCAACCAAGTGAATGCTGGGCGAGTCTATGTAACAAACATACTGTAACAGCCCAGTAAACGCAGGCCACTGCTCAGCTAGGTTTCACTGTCTCCACACACATCCAGTGTCATTGTACAATGATTGACAGAGCAATTCAGCTGCAGACAAGAATTAAAATCATCAATTTAAACAGAAACAGTTGGCCTGATTCCATGCCCATTGATGATAACAGGAAGGTTCTACCTGTTTGCAATGGGTACTGGAGCAGAAGGCACCGCTGTGGGCCTGGACCTCATCTGTCCAACTCTTTCTCCTTCATCTACAACACATCACTACACCTCAGGAATACATTCTGCATCCCAGACTATAGCAAAAAACCCAAAACAGAACACACCAAAAACATCCTCTAGCAGCTACGTGATGGTTTAAGCCTGGCTGGAGGCCAGATGCCCACCAAAGTTGGTCTATCACTCCCATTTTCAGTTGGACAGGGGAGAAAATATGCATTGAGAGGCTTAGGAGCAGACATAAGGACAGACAGAGATCATCCTATAAATCTCTACCAGTATCCAGCTACACAAAACTGTGACAAGCAGTATACCTGTTTTGTTCAGACCCAAGTCCTTTTGTCCACCAGCACATGAACCAAACCTTTACATGCTCAATATGCTTCTGCTCGTTTCATTACAGCAGTTCTAGCTCCAGCTTCCCAAGACATTTCCCTTACATAACCTTGATCCTCCCTCAGTGCTTACCTCCCAAGGTCCTTGTCTTTCTACAAGTCCTCGTTCTCACTTTTCCTTCACACCACCTTCCACAGCCAAGCTCTTCCCCCACTAGTCTTCCTCATCTTCACCCAGAAAGCCCAACTATGCCCCTCACCTGCCCCCAAACTGATTCTTGTCCTTACCAATGCTCAAACAACACTTTCCCACCCCATTCTCCTTTTCCCCATTTCACTCTCCACTTTAAGCTCCAGCTTTATCCTTTCTTTATTCCAAATTAGACATTTTCCTCTTCCAGAAGCCTCCCCTGCAGCTAGGGAAGGGATGGAACATGAGGGTGGACACTGTCCCTACCACTGTCCATAGCTCTTATGCTTTGTCCAGGTCAGACTTCTGCAAAGACAACCTGTAATTAGAGTGAATGTAGAGCTCACCCTGAAATGGTACATGCCACAGCAGTTTTCATGATATTTAGCTGTAAGGACACATCAAGTCTTTCCATGTCATAAGCAAATTCATTCATTCAAATGTTGCTAACTTGACAGCCCATCAAATCAACCAGGGACTGTTTTCCCAGCAATCTCACAAGTCTCCTCCTGGCAAGTTTCATTGGGGTATCGATGCTTCTCAAAGAAGAGGTCAGCCACTATTTCTAAGGAACAGAAAACCCAGTTTCCCTCCCTCCGTTAGCTCTGTCCTTATAAACCCCTGAACTCTGTGCTGAAGTTTTGAAAAAGAAGGAAAAAAAAAAATTAATCTGAGGCATATGCTTGGCATGGAGTATTTTAGCTGACAGTTAATCATTGAGGAATTAATAAAAACTAAACCTAAACTCTTTTAATAGCAAGTCTAATAAGCAGTGCTACCAGTCCTGTTTGTAATGATAGTGAAAGGAAGTTGGAGTTTGGAGTGCTTCTTTGTTGGAGATGGGGTGATGGTTTCCTTTGAGATAAGGAAAAGAGTTTTATCTTAAGCATCAAAAAGTGTATTATACCTGCATGAGGAAATTATGATACATTAGTATGTATCAGCATGACTGATTTGTTCACAATTATACAGAATCAGCAAAACGAGAAGACACACAACAGAGAAATCAAAGCTGTGCAGTTTACAAAGTGCCTCATGTTCTCTAACCTCTCAGTGTTTAATATCCTGCATCAGATATATAATGTAAGCAACTCCTTGTAACAATCTCATTTTACTATAGTGTCCCATGACCAAATTAAAGCCATACCACTGCAAGTGCTAGGCTGCAGTACTCTACCCTTTAAACTATCCTCCTCTCACTTGGATCAGTCCTCTTTTTGCTTATACAAGTAGTAAATTGATCCCAAGGTGATACAGACTAACCCTTTATTAAAAAAAAAAAAAAAAAGAAAAAAGGTATTTTATGTGCTTTATCTCTCTGAAGCAGCTTACAGAGGAATTAGAGGCATGCCAGCCTTGGCACAGAAAGAGGGTTGCTCAGTTAGGGAGAGGGCAGAAACCTGGCAGTATCAATTTACATTGGCTCAGGCTGGTGAGGAACTGCACCCTCAGGCAATACAACTGGCTGGAAAACAGAATTTCACAAGGACAGAAACTAACATTTTGAAGTTTACTTTCCTCCTTGATCAGAAGAAAAAAATTAAGTTAAAATGCTTTTCTAAAGTAATTTAGAATAAGAAATCTCTTCATAGCCTATAAAGTGCTGGTTCATATTTGTAATAGCAAATTATAGGAAAAATACTAATGAAGTGTTTAATAGAGTAACTATGCTATTACTAGTTTGTATCTGAAGAAGCCGAAATGATAATTTTATGTAAAATAGTTTACTTCACAAAAAATATTAAATTACCCTAGTTTTAGGAGCAAGCACAGTTTTAGAAGTAAATTTTATAGGTTGTATCAGTTTCAAAAATATTTTTGAATGAAGAACTGCTCAGTTGAAGAAATTTACCAGGCAGAAAAATACAGTAAATATATATTAGATGTATAGGTGGATCTATTTCACCATCTATACTCTGTGATTGCATGTTGCAGTTAATGAACGGAATCTGGTGCAGTATCAGTTTACCTTTTATTTACTTAATATTTCCTCTCCAAACAGAAACTGACTTTTAGACATACTTAGGAGACAATTAAGTCTTTTTTTTTTCCCATCCAAAAGTATAAACTTTTTTCAAAGCCTTTTTTGATAATTAAGCAAGCTCCCTCCCCCCCCCCCCCCTTTTACAGTCTTATTTATCTTCAAAGTTTTCATGTAAATGTCAAATTCCTACACCACTGTTTTGGGGCTTAGTGTTTGCTTCATAGCCCTGAAAAGGGCAATTCACTTATCGTCTCCCCTTGCAGCAGGTTTGTGTTTCCTCATCTTAAAGGGGAACATACAATTAACAGCACCAAATGATGAAATTCCAGTACCAACAGACATTATTGCATTTATTATAAAAATATTTTAAATTTCACACCGTCCTTCCAAGAAATGGTAGAAGCTTTATAATACTTCAGAAGAAAATGGAAAAATATGTGAGAATAAGCTGTTAACAAAAAGTGTTTGACCTTACACATGACATTTGTAACACTAGAGGATGGCAAAATCAGATTAAATTCTTACTGCAGTATATAATAAAAGAAGTGTCCACTTAAGGAGACTTTTCTGGCTGTTTACATCTGTCAAGCTGCTAGAAATGCACACTTGTAAGAGAACGCTTTAGATAATGACAGGGGAACTATGATTAGTATGATCTGTGTTACTCAGGCAAGAGCAGTGCCAGAAAAGGTTGTCTCCAAGCACAAAAGTTACTGACCCAAGATGTCAGTGATGCAATAGTAAGACATTAGCACATTTCTTAAGTGTAGTGGCAAAGAACCACTTAGTCAAAATGTACTTCCCTAAAGAAAAGTCCGCCTAATTGACCAGTGCTGCAAAGATGCCTGTAATTTTAGTGATGGGGATGACACTTTGTTTATGGAATTCAGGCTCAACAGATTAATATGCTTTAGAATAGCAAAGAAAATAGAAAAGTAGACTCACCGGGTCATTTCACTAGATACAGTTGAAAAGAAAAATGGTGACCTGAGGCTGTGTATTGACCCCAAAAAATGTGAACAAATAGATAGAGAGAGAGTATTTCCATTTGCTAACTAAAACAGACATAGGCACTACTGGCCTGAAATTATTTCCAAAGCTAGATGCATCCGCAGGCTTTTACCAGATACCTCTAAGTGAGGAGACTGCAGAAGCTATGAACTTTCAATGCACCATTTGTCCGTCCCTGTTTCAAAGGGGTCACATCTGTCACTAGAGCCTGAGCCAGTCCACAGAACACAAAACAGTACAACTGCTTGAAGAGCTGAACACTGTGAAACTGTTTTGCTAGGGTACTGAGTCTGTAAGGAAGAGTGAATAAAATATAAAGGACTCAGGCCTGTAAGAGCAAGTCAGGATAAGAGCTTGAACTAGACAAAAGCAAGTTTTCTGTCTCGAAAGCAATTGCATATCACTATGAAGGACAAAGCACTCAAATTTCAGCCAAACAATTCAGTTAACACCTTAGAGCATCACAAAATATTACCTGTATCACTAAAGTGTTTACATACTAAGCTAACTGAAAAGGTACCACTGGACAAAGTGCCCAAACCAGGATCAAGCCATTCATCAACAAAATGACAATCACAGTGGACGAGACAGAGAGAGAAAGAAGAATACGAGTGCTGAAGACAGCAGGACAGTGGTAATTCTGACAGCAAAGCAAGGTCTGTCTACACAGCTTTCCTTTCCAAATCCACCTTCCTCTTTGGTATCAGATCTACCTTAAAATGTTACTTGTCCATCAGTTTGAAGTGACCCATAACATGCATTTGCTCTCTCTCACATCCCCAGTTTAGTTTTTTTTAACTATTAGCGGATTTTCCGTTCCTGTGTTGACACACTTAAGTTCTTGCAACTTGTTGCCATTTTCCTTTTGCATCTTTTATCACGATATGCTTTTTGTCTCTCTCAGAATAGCTAGGACACATCTAGCAGAGCCTGCCAGATGTGAACTACTGCCAAAAATCTCAGTGTAGCGGCACAAACTGGCATGCAGCACATGAGGAAATCAAAGACTTCACCAAAGCCTTGAAAATCGGAATTCAGGACAAAAAAAGACCCCTCTGACACCTCTTCAATGCTGCCTAACTTGCATAAGCACAGCCCTAATCACAGTTAGGTACAGCAGCTCAGAGATGCACTGCAGAAGGGCACCAACTTGAAAACTCTACCCAGGAACATTTGTAGACCAACACTTCTAACAAATTTGGCATTCTTTTATAGAGTTTCCTCACCAGCCACCTTTCCAGTGGTGATAAAATACTGCTTTGTCAGTGGAGCTTAAGAAGAAAAACACTGAACTAAATCTGAATTAAAATCCCTATCCTTTGATGTCAACACACAAGTATACCAATACTTACTCATGTTTAGCCATTTAAGAAAACATAAAGGTGTGCTATGTCATGCAAGCACTTAGCTCCCCAATTCAAGAGCCAGACACATATTTATGCATTAGGAAAGTGATTACAGGTATGATGTTTTATATCATGCAGTCATGCATTTAGAAGCATACTTCAACAGACATTTGTAATACAACTGCTGGGTATTTTACTAGGTAAGTAAAGTGTCTAATAAACTTTAACATCTACTACATGATATGAAATATGAAAACAAAGCAAATTAGAATATTAACAACACTATCTTCATTTTGAAAGTGTTACATCCAAAAGAGAGATTACCCACTTAAACTCTATGCAGTTATAATTTAACGTAATGTAAATCCCTGCTGGGTTCTTAGCTAGCACTAACATGATGAAATTAAGAAAATTTACAAAGTTTTCCATAGCATTAGGGTATGCTGTGCTATGGAACTTTCAAAATAAGATATAAAAAGCCTTATTGCTTGAACAATTTAAAATCAGAATGAAGTAACATTAAAGACAGAGAGCCTCTATCAGTTTCTACATCACTGTAAGACAAGGACCTTACATGTGACTGCAGGATAAACCAAAGCAGGTGCTATACCAACTCATGGGTACACAAGTGTGATGGCATTTGTGCTCAAACAGTACTTAAGTACCTAACTCCACGCACCTTAGCATCTGCTCAGGTCCAGATTTTTACACATATGTGCTTCTTGTGCAAACAAAACAATCCTCTAACTGTGCATCCTAAACGTCTTTTTGAGGATCCAATAGATTATTTCCAGTTGCTATGATTCTTGCTTATTGCAAGGAACAGAGGATTCCCAGTTAACCATGCCTACAGTAAATCTGTGTACTCGTGCCCACATTTATGCTCAGACTCAAGAAAACAATTTAGAAATAAAAATTAAGCAAGTCTTACTTTCAAGCTCATGAATACCTCCTATTGGCTATAAAGAGGCTTAAGCACATGCATTAGCACTTCGCTGAAAAGAGGTCATTTCCTGAAAGGAATATATATCCACTCGGGATTTACTTATGTAAATATGATTTCACACACATACTCTCCACCCAGGGAACAGGCATCCAATAATTGGTATGTAAAACGTGTGCTTGTACCTAAATGCAAGAGCACTTTTGCACGCTGACTTTTTATACGTCCTGGCCTGACTAGAGGCATGGCTTAAATTAAATGCCAAGCTTCTTTCTTGAGATTGAATGAATTAACATTATTAGCCAGATAATAACCACAGCATAATGGCACTCTGAAGCCTAAGGCAACATTTCAGGAGAATTTTCTTAGAAATTCAGGCCTGATAGGAGATGCTAATGAGTTCAGAGAAGTAAATATAGCTCTTTAAATAGCAAATGACAACTTGTCTATAATAGTAAGTTTCTCAGCACATTTACAAATGTTTTCGCTTGCGAGCTATAAAGTGACTTTCATTTAGTTGGACTTTAGCTCTCAAGAACAATCACTATCCTAACACGCCAACAAAAAGAGTGCAAATACACAAGGGGAGGGCAAATGAAATGCTTGTTAAGGCCTCACAAGGAATCCATGCAAACACCTTATTTAATAAGTTTAATTAACCGGTTCCTTTCTAAATCATACTGTGCCCAGCAATGCTGAGAGGCAAATTTCCTGCTCAGAAGTTCCGCTTTTCTTCCCTGAAGGAGAGTAATATTTTCTCTTTTATTCTCAAGGAGCACAGCCCAGAAGCCCCCAGCAGCTGCCGCTAGCAGTGGCACCACTACTGACTTTTTAACAGCATGGCTGAGTCAACGCTGACCCAGGCTCCAGCAGAGAGAAATGGCTTAGCAAGGTTGGGTTGTTTATAACCTCTCACTGTAGCACTTTCTCCCGCCCTTAAGAAAATGAATAACCTATATATTTCTCTTATAAAAACGTTCTCAGACAGAAAATGCCCATATATTGGTGCCTAGCTCAGTATGTTGAGTCTAATGCAAACGCTTATTGGGGAAGATGCATTTGACTGCCAAAGGTACATGGCAGAAGAGACACACTGCCCCAGAAAAATGCCAGACCCTCTTTACAAGTCTCTGAAGGTGAGCACGAGGCTAATATAATTCTCACCTCCACGCTGCAGCAATCAAAACAGAAACCTGTATTTAGATTATTCACATCAGCACTTCCAGAGCATGTCGAGTCACTGGGATGTCCATTAATTTTAATGTCCTATATCAAAATGACCAGCATTAAGAGGCCATGCATTTTTCTGCCAAATACTTTTTTTTCCCCTACTAATCAGGGTGGGAAAAGACCCTTTATGAATTACTACCAATTCTGCTCTTGCTTTGCTCTCGAGATACTTCTGTATATCTCATGGCTGCCTCTACAATCAACTACCCGGGGAGAGAGGTTGGCAGGACTGAACCAAACTAAACAATGAAGAGTCTTTTATTAGTAATCTTCTTATGTCAGTCAAGCAGCACCACTAACACCAACCGGGTAAGAGGCAAGGGTTTTTTCTAAAAATTCCTAGGGTTGGCAACAGCAGCAGGAATCGCACAGAGCTTAACAAGTTCCCATTCCCTCCTAAGGGTGTGTTTTTAGGACAAAATCAACAACTCCCATGGTCTGATCAAGGAAACAGTAAGTGTTGAGACACGGCAGTCACCTACTATCCTGCACAGAAACCCGACTGGATCAAGCACGATTTGCATCCCTGAAGATTTGCCTTTGTCAAAGGGACTCTGTGATCACAGGAGTTCAGAGCGGGGGGGGGGGGGGGGGGAACCCCATCCAACAGATCATTCACATGACCCCTCTAAGGCAAACCTGTTTCTCAGCTATCCCTTTAATCAGGAGAACAAGCACCTTGCCCAGTCCAGGTGACAGGGCTTCTTCTAGTCAGTCCCTAGAGCTACCACCACACAACTCCAAGATAATTTGGAGAGAACTGTTCCTAAACACCGTCAGCGTGCTGCTGGTGCCCCTTTGCAGCTCCCACCAGTCCCCCTGTTCCGTTCCAAGCCGGGACGCGGACACTCTCCCACGGAGAGGTTCCCTCTAACATAGCGCAGCGATTAAGACGCGTTTCTAAATATCATCATCGCCGAGGCAGGAAGAAAGAAAACTTTCCCTGTCTCTCATTTCAGTCAAAGGCAAAGCGGCGAGGCTTCCTACCGTTCAGATAAACAAGGAGGAAAAAGGGCGAGAAGGAAGCGAAACTGTAACGCAGCGGAGAGGGACCGAGGCAGGGCTTAAAGGAAAAAGCAAGGGGAAAGGAGGAGGAGGAGGAAAGAGTCGTTCACACGCCGCTACCGTGGAAAACAAGACGCTCGCTTAGCAAGGAGTTCAAGTCTGAGTGGCTGCAAAACAGCCCAGCGCAGCCTGTACGCGATCAACTGGTGACTCCGCTCCTCGCCCCAGCGCAGCACCAGCCCGCTCCCCCCCGCAGCTCCGCCAGCGCCCGGCGACAAGTGCCTCCCCGCTTACCTCCGCAGAGCAGGGCTCCGAGGAGCAGGCTGACAGCCGGGCAGTGGGGCCCGCCGCCGCGGGCGGCCCCCGCCATGCCGAGGAGACGGGGGACACGTCCCGGGCGCGGCTCCGGGGGGCTCCGCCGCCGCCGCTAGCTCCGCTTGCCCGCCGCCCTCTGCGGGCGCGCCATCGCCGAGCCTCACACGCACACCTCGCTCGGGAGCGCCGCTCAGCCCCGCGGCGGGCTCCTGCCCATGCCGGTTCCGCTCCCTCCCTCGGCCCCGCACGCCCGCGCCTTCCCTCTCCTCTCCACGCCCTGCCCTAACGGGGGCGGGCCGGCAGGGCAGCACCCATGGCGGGCTTCGGCTGACGGGCGCTCCGGCACCGCCGCGCTCCCCGGGCAAAACTTTTCAAGACGAGGGGGAAGCAAAAGGCGGGGAAGGTCCGAGAACCGGCAGGGCTGGGCTGTGCCCCGGCTGACTCGCACCCCGTTACACCCCAGCGCCCTCCGCTGCGGCTCCAGACGGCTCCGCTTCCCGTGCCTTTATCTCGGGGCCGGCGGCAGACGCGGGCGCGCACACACACACACTTTCCCCTCAGAGGAGGGAGGAGAAAGGGAGGGGGGCCGCTCAGCTCGAGCCGGCGGCCGTTGGCGCTCACGGCGGGAAGGGGGGAGCGCGAGCTACAGCCGCGCGCAGGGCGGGAAGCGCTGAGGGAATGAGAGACCCTCGGCCGGTGACTGAGGGGAGGGGGGTGTCCGGCAGCGCGGGAGAGCAGGACCCCGTCCCCTGGTGCTAAGCCGCCCCCACGGGAGGAGGCTGACGAGGTGAAACGCCCACTCCGAGCGCCCGGGCCGTGAAGGGAGGATGGACTTTTGCCAAACCGACACGGCAGGAGAAGGGAGTCCTGCCCTGAGGTGCGAGTCAGACAGGTTGAAGGCCGCGGGTGGGAGGTCGGGAACGAGTCCCTGAGGAGGGGAGAAACGCCTCTCCCACAGGAGGCACCATTACTTACCTCACTGCCACGCTCCAGACTCCTGCTTTCTCAATTCCTACAGTAGATCAACATCTATTCAAAATAGAAAACCAAAACCCCAGAGTCTCTCAAAGCACGGGACTTCATTATAATCTTACAACACCCTACAAAGAGAGGGAAGCCCAGAACAAGCCCTAAATCCAAGGGAACAGCTTGACCCACCTGGATCTCACCCAGCTCCAGCCCTGTTACTGCCTCCTCATCCTCTTCATTTTCCTTCTGCATACTTTAGTTTCCCCTTCTAAATAATTCACAGAACATATTTTTATTCCTCTTTGTTTAGTTTGATGCTTTTACTTATGCATCCTGGATATCTTCAGCTTGTGTCTCTTCTAGAAAAAAAAAAGTGTGGCCCAACAACAAAGGTACTTTTAATAATCTTCAGCTGCAGCTGAATAACATGCTACAGCTGCAGCATACAGAAAGCAAAGTGCAGTTTGGTAAGAATAATTAAGAATTTGAAGTAATATAAGAAGTACTGAGGGTGGACACCACCTAAGGAAGAAAACACATCTTAAAATAGTGGCTTCTTTTCCAACCTGCTGCTTTTATCCTGAGAAATTAGGCAAATTCTTCTGATCCTTCAGGTAAATACTGTCAGCTGGTCCTCTGTGGCTGCCTAAACAGTGAGGCTCTCGCCACCGGTGGTCAATTACTGAAACAGGTGTCAAAGTTCATCTGGAGATACTACCCTAAGTAAAATGAGTCACACGTATTTTGGTTGATTCTAAAACGCTTACTATTTATGCAGGGCATTATCCTCAATTTGATAAACCAGGTCAAGAAAGATTACCTGAGCACAGAGGTTTCTGGGGGGGAGCTGCAGAGAACTTTCTCAGGTTTGTGCTTTGTTCTGTTGTGGTTTATGTGTTTTGACTGTCGGTAGCAGCTAATTCAAATGGGGAAAAAGCAGGAAGGTGATATCATGTGGATGCAATTTTATCGTATTTTCTTTTCTAGCAAGAATGTGAAGAAGTGTTTCCTAGTGCAAAATTCACTACAAAATCTCTGACGTCTTTAGCATCATCTGCTTGAATGTAAATTTTGCTAGATGTTAGAAATACTTGTTAAATGAGTTTAAATAAAAGAACTTATCAGTCAACAGTAAAACACAGCAGCTAGCAAGCATTTATGTCCTGCACTTGAATTTGTAGATAATGTGTGCATACAGTCTTTCTGATCAACAAGAGAAACAGATACAGTGAAAACAAATGTTTCTTCTTTCCAAGACAACTTTTACTAAGGAACCAAATCCAAATCCTGTAATCATTCATAAACTACCAACGCTCATCTTCTTTGAATTTTGAAGACAATTTAATATGAGGTAAATTAGATGGGACCTGATATTGTTTGGAAATACTGACAAATAGGATATGTTCTACTCATTGAAGCTAAACTGGAGTAAATATGTTGCATAATCTGCTCTTAAGTAAGTTTTGGAAGTTACACATAGACCCCATTGGCAGAGACTTCCATGAGTACAGGTAGAAGCCAGATAACAAGGTGATAAATATGGTAAAGAAGTCTGGATGGAATAGGTTTTACTGTAACCATTCTTATTCCTTTTAAATTTGATTTCTTGTCATTATAGATATAAGATTTCAGTACCAGAATTTTCAGCTGAAGCTCTGCCTAAGATGATTTGTTTAGACTAGCATTTTCTAAGGAAACCAAAGTAGTTAAATAGGCAGATCACACACTACAATTCAAAAAATCTGGTTTAATTTCTTTCTTGATGGATTTATAATGAAAATATGGGTTGCTGTGAACAATTTATAACAACAGTGCAATTAATACTGAGCACAAAAACAGGCAATGGTGTGTTCACAAGCAAGGGAGAGTATGTGTATATGAAGTCCTGAAAAAGGAAACCATAACATTGAGATTAAAAAATATAGAAAATGTCATTACACACCTTTGATACCATCCAAATCATGTCTCTGGGCATGTAAGCAAAGGCAGTCTCTGTATGTTAAATTAGAATCATGAATCTATTCTGCTTTTTGGGTTTTTTCTGTTGGTTTCATTGCTCTAGAGTGTTTCTGTATGTTTAAGATTCTGACATTTTATTTGTCTTGATTAATATGCTGCTCCTTCAGATTATCCTGTTGAAGTCAAGCAGGTCGGTTTGCAGAAACTATATGACATGAGTTTAATCCTAGCAGTCCAATTCTGTTCTGTTTGTGGACATTTTATTGCCAAGTCTAGGTCTTAACTTGTCAAAGGATTAATCAAGTGAATAAGGAGAATTGGGTACTTTTGTTTCTGGTGGTTTTTATCACTAGCTTAGTCCTATACTTCATTACTATAAGTATCAAGGCGTTTGTCTTGAATATAGGGAATTAATACTATCGACTTCATTTTGAATAGTATGTAACTTAACTTTGCATAGATTTTGTAACTCTTTTTTTTTTTGTTGCTTTCTGCTTGCAGTAAATATTTCATCAACAGATACTTTTTTTGTAGTTCCATGACTTTGTTTCTCTGAAGGAATCATAGCCATATAAGTTCTGAATTTCTTTATAAGCTCTTGTGACTTCCAATAGGCAAACCTGACACTTTCATTCTTACGTGTAGCTTATTCCCTGCAATAAGTTTAAGGAAATAAGGAACATGCTCAAACAAATAGAGTGACAGTGGGCCAAAGTGACATTGGGTCAGTCATCCTGAAATCTTCAAGAGTACTATGCAGTGTAGTTTAGGTTGAAAATGCAGGTTGCACTGAGGTCTCTCACAACCCCCTTCTTATATTTCACCAGCTGTACTGTTGAATTCACATGCCAATTCACTGATCCAATGTTAAAAAGTGAAAGCAGAAAAAAATCCATTGAATCAAAGCACCTACTGCCATGTGCGGTAGCAGAACTTTCCAGCCTGTATGCAGGCACTGAGGTATTTTGTACAACTTGTATTTTCTTAATGCATCTCTTGCATCCATGAAGAAATTCTGTACAGCAATTATCTCACCAACCTTTCTCAGGTGAAAATATAATCATATGCTTTGAGGAGTAGCATTGTGATTGAGTGCTACATAAGTACTTACAGCTATCCAAAGTGCTATTTTTTGTTAGAGAATGAGAAGGCTATTAAATTTTCCTGCACTGAGCATGGGGATGTATAACATTCATCATAAAATGGAAAAGAGTTGACCGACAAGATTTTACATTTTTCTTAATGCAAAAATGTGGGTTTTTTTAAGGAAAAAAATGCCAAACCTTCTGCTATGTAGACTTTAAATAACAAAGGAAAATCAGAAACCTGTCAACCAACCAAAAGCAAAAGTATTTCAGATGGAAGAATTTGAAGGAACTTTAGAAAACAGATGTTTGGGTTGTTATGTTGCCAGCAGTTTAGCAACCATTACATAAGTAAACATAATAGATACTGCCAGATTTAATCTTGATTTTAATAATTCTGTAGTGAAAACTGGTCTTTGACCATTGCTGGATGATTTAGCCAAAATCATAGGTTGTCCTTGATACACGTGAGTGGTTTTGAATGTGAACAGTCTACTGGTCGAAGGCCCATTTAACTTGTTCTCTGTTTTAGCTTGCCATGTATTGTTATCCTTGGCACTATATCATACAAACGACTCTGTCTTTCAGAATGACCTGAAACAAGTCACCAACTCTGTCCCTCTGTGTTCTTATATATATATAATGGAATAATGACACCAAAGAGTTTCATCAAGTGCATGGGAACATAGAGGAAAGAAGCTACATATATATTCTATATACACATAATACTCTGTGATTCTATCATTCTTTGAAATTAGCAGGATTAGGTGAGGAAATATAATTCTCATTTAATGTATGCTTTTCTGCTCACTTACTTGTAGCTATTCAGAATTATACTTTTCTTGTTTTCTTTATATATAGAATTTTATATCATTGGAGTGAGACCTTGCCCAGTTCACTGCAAGCATCCACATGGAAACTGCATTCTGTATTGTTCCATGTATATAAAGTTCCAACAGAAAGAGTGTGCTGCACCCCAAATTTGTGCCAAAGAGCTGAAGTCACATGAAAGAATAGAGTAAAAAAAGTGTTCAGCATTGAGTTTTATTCCATCCTTGTACTGGGTGCACTATCATCCCTGTTCTGTCTTCAGTGCTTTGTTTTGCAGTTAGTATTATTGCCATTTAAAGTTATTTTATTATACTTCGGTGTCAGCATTTATCCTTGAAATAGAGATATAATTTGTGTCTCTCACAGCTATTCATTTGTGCTACATGCAGACAGCATAGCATGGGGTTTATAGTCAGTACATCTGAAACGCATTTTCCTACCATAATGCCTGGCATTGTCATCTTTTTTTTTGTAGACAAATGTTTTTAACAAGGATTAAGGATCACAAGATACCATTATTTGCAAAAGGAACCAGCTCACCTAGTCACTGTGATCTTTACTAGTTGTGACTGTAAACAACACACACAATTTGTACCTATTGCCTGGATCAAAAATTTGGGATGCTATGGGTGTGTACCCTTCAGTTTTAGGTCTGAAGATATGGCTTTTGTCACCAGAAGACCAGTCCAAATAAAACTGAATATATAAAACCCCAGTAGATATTCAAATCACTGATATCGAAGGGGATAATATCTAGCCTTCCCTCCTACCATTCACCACTGCTACCAAAATGAGGTAAATTTTGGTAACAATGGAGATAAAATGCCGCCTGGCTAACAGTTGTTTTAGGTATTTATTGTATAGTACTATTCACTGAGACTTTTGCATCACTCCTCCCTTTGTCAAATTTATCACAGAGAAGCTTCATGGAAACAGCTCAGGAGCACCCCTCACAAGGTAGAAGGGTGCATCATTTAAAATGGGGCATTTGACAGAAAGCGTATAGGGATCTGTGAATCTCTTCAGCTTCATCTGACAAACCAGCTTTAGAAAAATCATGCCATTAGCTAGATGCAAATTTAAGTCTGTGCACTGATATAAAAAAATACATTGGTGCAAAAGCTTTTCCAAAATTTTCAGTAGCCAAAGCTTTTGAAGAATCTGATCTTTTTTTCCCCAGTGTGCTAAGAATCTCTAGAATAATACTCACTGCACTGAGACAGAGCAAAGGTTCACCTAGCTTCTTTCTGACAGTGGCCAAAACCAGGTGCATTGGGAAGAGCACAAGAGAGCAAGTGTGCAGTGACAGCCCTTTCCCAGGCTCTAAAGCTTTGAAGCTCAGAGGATTCCTGAGCCAACAATTCTGTCTTTGTCTTTGATGGATTTCTCTCCCCTGATTTTTTTGAATTGTTTTTGAACCTATCTACATTTTTGAGTGTCCACAAATGTTATATCTAATATAAGGCCAAAAGCGGGGGGAGAGGGGTTATATGTAAATAGTTATGTCATGTTCCCTAATTGTTTTTTGTTTGGTTGGTTGTTTTTTTTTTATTCCAGACCTGTGATCATTATATTATTAGGGTCAGATTTTCAAGATGTCTATATTTGTAGTAAATATTCAGATTACCAGTAACATTTGGGACTACTAGCTTCCAGAGACATAAAATGTAAATAGAACTTCATCAGTTGTGGAAAGCAAATGTGAGCAGAATTCAGAGACAAGACTTAAACACTTAATGAAATCCCTGGCAGCATTTCTTTTTTTCATCTTTAATGTTTCTTCTCTTTGTTTCTGTGATTTGTTCAAGTATTATAACCTGAGACTACATACTCTTAGGGAGCACCATGATGGGCTAATCATGATCTCTAGACAGTATTGCTAAAGAAGTTTATAAACTAGTAATGCTTAGGTGTTATATAGCATTTTTCACGCATACATGTATTGTAGCATTTATATGAATAATCTTTAGAACAATTAATCCACGAGGGTTTCTGAACCCTCTTATTCCTTCTCTTATGCTTGTATGCATACAGTAAAATATCAAGATATCTTGATGAGCTTTAACCATGAATCACTCTAGTATGTTTTCTGCAAAGTAAAATAGGTGTCTTAATATGTACCTACTAATTTAAGAAACAAATGTTCTGTTAGGTATATTTCAAAGATGCCTGTCACTTTACTGGAGCATATTTTGATTTGCTTGACATTCAGGCTTTGAAATACTCAAGACACATCTGCTGTAGGTTGCATTCTGGAAAAGGATAGCTCCTTCAAAGTGCTGTGCCCAAGATAAATTGCTAATCCAGGTGAAGCCTTTGGCACTTAGCTTGAGTTCAACCATTACTTTAAACACATGGTAACAATTACTGGGCTCTGAAGCTGTATTTAACAGACCGGCTCTGTTGTGACTGTACATGGGAGTATTAACACCATGTTCTCGGACAGTCATAATTGAGGTGACAGCATCTGACCAGCAGTGAAGACAATCATCTTTTAAGGTATATTTAAGGCAGTTTAGTTGTGAGGTTTTGGAGCTTCCCAGCTTGGCACTCGGTTGTCTTTGCAGTGCGAGCAGTGCCCCCTGGTGCATCAGCCGGGGCTGCCTGCATCGCGTCGCGCCGGGGCAGCAGCAGGAGCAGAAGGTAGGCTTGCTCGTTTTTCCAGCGCATCTGCTACTCCAGAGCAATATGAAAGCGCCAAGTCTCATTAATGTGGCGTGCAGATAAACACTATTCGGATCATTCTCTGATCACGATAGATTATTTGGTCATAACAAGCGTATTATCCTTGCTTAATGAATGGAACATGCCATTTCTTCCTAGCCATTGTCAGTCTTTGATGCAGTACAATTAGCAGAGGTTCTCATTTAATTACTTAGCATAATAGGACCTGAAATGCTGAAATTCAGTCTTTCATATAACTACTGCTTTTCAACAGTCCCCTAGGCTAATGAGGATAATGTTTCAACCTAATGCATATTATTTATAAAGAAAACATTGCAAAACAAATACAGAATTACGGGAGCATAATACTTCAAATTGCTTTAGGAACTGTTTGATTACTGTGGCCAATAACTGTTGTAAATTGGGGAAGATGCAATTAAATAGTCCTAGTTAAAAATTAATAATAATCTAGAGAGGAGCAGGAACTTTCAGATGTTACTTCTGCCTCTCTCTTTTTTTCCCTGATCAAAACAACAGAACTGACACAAAATAGATTTTTAATGACATTTTACATATTGACGTCTTTTAAATAATAAGAGCGCTGACTCTTGCCTATACTAGGACATATTAAAAAGCCCCAAACAACCTAACAAAAAAAACCCCCAAAAAACCCCAGAACAAAGGAATTTTGTTTTGCATATATTTTGGTTTGCATATTTACTTTCAAAAACTTTCTCCCAGTGCCCCAATTGTATAATAAAATGAAACATTTGTAGAACTAAGCCATACAGTATGACTGTCTCTAGAAAATGAAAACTTTTAAAAATTCATTTCACTAGACAATTTTTATTGTTCAGTGTTTTTATTATACATTAATTAAGTAGTATGAATGAAACAGGCTACAAAGTTCTTCTGCCAGAGTGTTCTAGTTCTGCACAGAAACACTAAAATCACCTCTGGTATGGCTCTTACACCTCAGGAACCTGTGTTAGATAGCCTCCAGAAGTCTTCTTCAATATAAACTACTCTATGATTCTATCTCATTATTTATGTGAACTTGAAAATCACCTTGTTTACTTTAATGATAAGCAAAAGAGCTATAACTGTCAATGCTGAGCTCTCAATAAATGTGTCTTCAGTCTCATTTACGTGAACTTCAGGGCAGAAACAGAAGGAACCTGGTGGTATTTTTATTTATATCACCAATCCCATAGATATCCCTGGCACTGAGGGTAGGAGATTCAGGTGAGGGGAGATCTTAGCCCAAGAAGCTGTAGAGAAGCAGGTTGCTCAATCAATGGACTGCAATCAGCCCTCTACATTTCTTGCAGAAACCACAATCATTGTTATTGTGATGAGACTTTTAATTAAAACCAATAGGCAATATAACTCTACAGATGAGCCACAGACTATTTATTATGTTCTCATTAGATATTTGTGGTCTGAAGACCACAGTTCAGCAGCCTCTGACATCCACGGAGTTAGGATGTACACTTCATAACATCCCCTGAGATCAATAGGAACTCTGGGGGGAGTGTGTAAGTCTGCCTGCACTTCCCTCTTTAGCAGCAGATACATCACTTTGTGGTTAGGAAAAGCAGCTCAATTTCCTGAAGTGATGTGTTTTATTTAGATTGGGCAGATCAAAGCAGAAAGCTCTTGACATAACTTTTCTGTCAGTGCCTACTGCTTTTTTGTGCATCTTTGCCAACAGGAGTTAGAAGAAAGGAAACTTCAAGATGCTTGAAGAGAAGTAGACTCTATCTCTATGGCTAATCTTTGATGTTCTAGGCTGCATCCATTCAGCAAATTGTAAGACTTCTAACTGATAGTTTAATAGAGCCCATGTGCAAAGCAGACACACTTGTTTAAACTTTGAATGTCAGAGATAAATCACAATATCTGAACAGTAATTTTATCTGTAGTACTAAGGTGGAATTTTGTCATTTTAGGCTAAGAATTGTCTTTTCAATAAACTATGGCACACACATTTAATGCCAGGAATAGGTTATACATGAAATATTTTTTGTCTGCTAACCAAAAATCAACTTTATAAAGACTAATGGATGAGCTTTTTAAGCTTCTTTGATTATACTGTCCGGTCAACAATCGAGACTTAAGGCTGACATAATGATTTACCGAGCGTGGTTCCCTTTGCCTTCCCACCCCTGACCCCCACTTCACGAAGTAGGCGTTGTCCAAATTTCTAGAACTACATTCAAACAACATGCATTAGTGTAAATTCAAATTCTGCAAGGAGAGAACCTTACACTTTGACTACACTAGAGTCAGAAGCAGCTACAGGGTAAGAGCTGTTAACAGTTAATTATGTTTTGTAGTAAAGATGATAAAATGCAATAAATGATGACCAGTAACGTAAAGGTAAAAATATCCAAAGAGATATTCAGTACAATTGCAAGAGAGCAGTTTTAAAGTTGCCCAGATGAAAAGTTGCCCTGCACCTTTTAACAAAAAGAATAAGGAGCTGTATTTTTTGGCAAATAACAAGCATTTTAATTATTAAATGTGTATTTTTAATCAATTTTATTTATAGTATATATTATATGTTATTACATAATATTTAGTAGTGGTTTATTATGAAATCGCTGTATTGTATTGTCACCTACAGGTTTTCATGCCCTGTTTGTCCTAGATGGGGTACAACACTGTATTTGTTAAGTCTTGGACAAAGAAGTTTGCAATCAGCAGCATTGGGCTTGGACTTGTCTAATCTGCTATGAAAGTACACTTTGTACTTTCAAAACACTCAAGCAGTGTTCTTATTTCAAACGTTAGTTGCATTTTATTTTCCAAAAACGAGTAACTCTCATCCAGAGGAAGAAAAATCATCTATATACTTGTAACCTGTCTATGAATAACATGCCCGTATCTTTCATGCAGGACGTTTCTCTCTCTTCTGTGGGATATTTTTGCTTGCTAGAAGAGGCAGTAGAAATTTTAATGTTCCTTTCTTTTTTCCTAGAGGGTAGTAGTCTCAACCTTGTTCTCCAAAGAGTCTATAAAATCCACCCTGTGACTTACAAGGACAGTAGCAGGTCTGAAGTGTTTACTGTCCTCTAGAATATCATATAGCAGAAATTTATCATTTAATTCACAAAAGGTTACAGTGTTCTTTCCTTCTGGTGGGTGACAATCATTTAAACATCATGTTCTGCTGAATTCCCTATGCTCACTGCTTGGATGAGCAAACCAAACCAGACATTGATCTTGGTTTATTGCGTTGTCCACCATTCTTAGCGTCCCTACTTCTGTCAGTTGGAAAGGCTTGATAAAAAGAAAGCTTCAAAAGATATTTCAGCATCTCAGTTCCATTCAGATGCCAAATTATAAGAATCTGGACTTCAGTTTCTCTGTGAATCAGTCCTGTACATTATAGGAAGTAATAGCTTTTCCTTATCCTATCAGGTGCTGTAGAGATTCTGTTGTGAAGCTTGCAGGTACTGTACCATTTAGGGCTAGTTATACATTTCAGATGAAGAAACAGTGGGAAGAGAGCACAATTACCTTCCATCTTCTTCCAGTTTTCTTTCTCAGCCTTAGTAATTGTCAACACCAAAGAGAGTAATTGCAAAATTTTGCATGTGTTGTTCCAAGACTACAATTTAGTCATTGCTAAGAATTTTATTTAATGTTAATTGAATCTGAAGTGCTAGGAATATCAGAACTGTATTTCAGTGAACAAATTGAATGTATTTGATATTAACAGAAGACAAAATATGTCCACTGTCTAAGCTATCAGTATATAGGTTGAGTTTTTAGATATTTGCTTAGTGTAAATAACACTAATCCCATAAAGTAGCCAGATGAGAGAAAGGAAATTTTATTTAGTTTAATTTATGATAGTGACAAGCACCTATACCTTTTAAGGCATTCTGACTGGGGTTAATATTACCTACAGTGCCTTATTAAGAAGCTTAATGGCAATTCAAAGTGAGAAGCTATTCAGACTCAATGGTAGTTAAGTACTTTCTTCTAGGTCAGACTTCTAATTGGCTCTAGCTGTGGAAAAAAAAAGGAAGAAGAGTATAAAGAGAGAGGAAGAATTTTGGTTCATCAACCAGACAGAGCAATTTTTTAAAGTGGAAAAGAAAAAACATGGGTTTACACTGGAGATTATAGTAGGTGGTGAGGTATCTCTAGGGCAACAAGTATCTCAGCTGTATACAAGCTGTGTGAACAAAGGGAAGACTAATTAAGGCCGCAGCAAGAAGCCTTCCTGTCATAGCAGGAAGATGATGACAGTGTCCTGAATTTCAGACCTATAGAATTACTGCATTATCTAAGGCAAAGGATGCTCAGCCAAAGATTGTCTTTAGTTGCATTTGATGCTGTTAATGTGTACAGTACTAAACCTTTCCTCTTTGAAACCCTTGAGACACTCTGAAGATGCTGAACACAGCTGGCTCTAAGCAACTGCCTAGAGCCATAGACCAAGCAACTACCTCTAGTAACAGATTGCTGGAGGTACAGCAAAAGGCCTCGGCACCACCACCTGCTTGGGTTATGCCATATAGCTGTTGCTGCAGCAAGGAGAGAGCTCAGGCTGGGTGAGTGCTGGGAGCTAGTCCCAGGAAAGCAGGCAGAAAGGCTGGCCCCTCCTTGCAGCTGCAACAGTCGCTGTCTCCTCACATTGTGCAGAACAGCAAGTCTTAGACTCCGTGGCTTTCATTCCCACTGTATTTCTGTACCAACTTGACTTCTCCTCTTTACCTCCTCGCTGCATGTCCCTGCTGGTTCCCTTCCACACAGGTTGGTGTTCAGTGGCCCTTGACTAAAATAATTCTGCTCATGTGGGCAGGAAGGAAAAAAAAAAAGAAAAAGCTGATAAAAGAAAAAAGCAAATACTTTTATGCTTGGCTGAGAAATTAAATCTGTTCAGTGAAGATTCCAAAAAAGCACCATACCCAGTGCAAGGGAGACACAGCTGTGATCAGGCAGATGAGAAGGCAGGAGCAGTGAAGAAAGGAAGAAGAAACAGGTCTGTCCCTTTCAGGTACAGAGAGTTGTTAAGGCTGCCTCAGCAGTACCACGGAACTGTACCCCAGGGCACAAGGAAAGGTCAGAAGAGTCCTTTCTACAGCTCTTCTAATGAACTAATATAACCCTTGGCAGTAGTGTATCAGCAGTTCACAAATACAGAAGGAGAGTAAATTAGTTAGAATATTAATTGTCAATTTTTTTCTTAGTTCTGGTTCTTTTTCTAATTTCAGAGTTAGGGGAGAGAAATGTTTTCATCTATCCTAATTGGATTCAGAACAGTAGCTGAAAGAATTTTCCTCTTAGGAGGGATCTTTTTACTGTGCATTCCAGGTGCCTGATCATTTCTCTTTTGATCAAGAGAATGTTTTACTTCAGCTTTCATAAACAAACATTTGCCTTAGATAATATAAAGAAGCCTTCGAGTATTATGAAAGCACATTCCAGCACTACAGAGCACTGTGAATGGTCACATTTACAAGGTCAAGCATTCTTGCCAAAAGACCAAAGAGACATATATTATTTAAACAGAGAAACAAAGGGTGAAAGGGCTCAGGCCATTGAAAAGGCTATTGTCTCTCTTTCAAGGGACTGGAGAGTTTAGTTTATGAAACAGAAATCAGATCAGACTCAGATCCAGCCAGATGGCTTTGCCACCTGACAAGGTTAGGCGATCTGTCTGACCTTGTTAGGAACCCAGAGTGAGTGGTAAATAATGCCCACTTGCCACTTGCTCCTAAAAAGCTTTTTAAACAATAGAAAAGACCTAACGTGTCAATTATACAGCTTACACTGCTAGAATTAATAGGAGGATAATTTTCCTGACCTGCTATGTTTATTCCATTATTACCAGGGATCGCACGGCAGAGGGCCCTGTAGTATAGCTGCAGATAAAGAGTGTTATTTTATAAAGCTCAATTCATTTTTCTGATGCTGAGATAGTTGTTTTAGGCAACTGGAGCCTTGCTTGTATTTGTCCATATGCAGTTGTTTTCTGTCATGTTGGAAACACCAGCCATTAGTAAAATGATGAGCAAGTGCAGTTTTATTATATTAAAATTCATTACTCTCTTGAACAAATAATATTTTCTGGCTGAGGGAATCCGAACTAGGAATGACTTCTCTAATAATTCATGTGATTTTTTTAGCATCCCTGCAGAATATACATAGTGTGTTACGAAATCGGAACAGTGCTGATATTCCACCCTACCCCGCGGTATAAAGATACAAGAAGGATAAGGGGTTTGGATGACAGTGGCAAATCAAAAGTGGGCTGGAGCAGCTCGCAAATTAGTTATAAAAAGAGCTGTGCAAACATATGGACTAATTTATCAAATGTTGTCTCTGAAACAACTTCTGACTTCTGTTCCAAGACTGCAGTTTTATAAAGCTTTCAAGTATTAACTGGAAAAATACAAAGCCACTAAAGGGGTCCAGATCTGATGGCTCAAGGGTTATTTTGGAACATTTGTTCCCAAAATTTCCATTCTATGATGCTCACGCTACAACTAAATCATGTTCAAAGGCCATTTTTGTTTAATCACAAAGAGCTGTTGTATTTTAGCAAATCTTTATCTGTAGGTTTTGCAAATTAAAAAGTAAAGGACTCAAAAAAGGGCAGAAGGAAGTAGTAAGTAGATGTGTAAAATGTCTGAACCATAACCTGGATTATGAGAGTGCACTGCAGGCCAGTGAAATTCCTCTTCAGACCATCACAGACATTGTTCATACTTCTTCAAGATTTGGCCAAGAAAATGAACTTGGGGTTGATGTGTACTGTTTTTATGGAGAAGGGAAAGGAAAAAAGGAGATGTGAGGAAAGGAGCTAGCTGAAGAGTTAATGCTTCTCCTACTTACCCAGGATAACTGTTTAGACTTGCTCTGATCCAGACTTTAGAGGTTCTGGGTGTATTTTTAGCCTGAACACCTGGGATATGACCTCATACTGTCCCAGTTACCCCTTGGTACATGCAACTGAATTCCAAGGTAGTGTGTAGAGTTCTAAGAGCTGATTGCTCCTGAATAAATGAGCATCATTAATATGTGATTCTCTCTTTTTCTTCCTTTTTGTTGCAAACCCAGAAATTTTTCATTTGGATTTCTCTTCCAGATCTTCCTTTCCTTCTATAGATAGCTGCCACATTCCAGATTTCCTGTTTATGTTAGCATGTTTGCAGTTTATCTCCTAACTGTGATGCTTTATTTTGATGCACTCAACACCCCTCTGTCTGATTCACTGTGTGTAATTTCATCCACAGGCTTAGCTCTAATGCCTTTAGTGTCATCATTCTGTCATCTCTGTGAATTTGTATTAAAGCAGCACAGAAAACTTCCATATGCATCTGGCAACAGAAAAAGCTGTGTGACCTTAGTAAATACTGACATCATCTTGCAACCTGATAAAGTTTGTAAAGGTGCATTAGGAAAAAGAAATGTAACTGGAGGTCAACAAGAACAAATAGTTAACATTGTGTTGAATGAGCTCTGGCAATGCGAGTGTGCCAGATGATCTGAAAAAACTGGTGTTGATATTCTTCTACTTTGGGAAAAATCAATTTTCCATCACAAAATTTAATATATATATTTGATATGGTATGTTAGACTTCATAAAAAATGAAGTGAATCCTTACAGTCTTCAGATAGTGGGAAAAGGACAAAAATAATTTAATCATTGCATTAACAAATTATTTTAAATCTTAGTACTGATACATTTCCGCTTTTAAAGGTGTTGGTTTGAGGGTCTAAGAAAATGAGTTTACTAATAGGTTGGGATCTATACTGTGTGAGCGGGTATGGTAGAAGTGCTATTAAATTTTACTAACATCTCTGGGTTTTTTGTACTATGATTATTGGTCCTGATCAAGACTGAGGTCCCTCTTTAGCTGGCAGTTGGCAAATTTGGTTTACAACCAAATTAAAAATGTAAAAAGCAAAGGAGAAACAGAGAAGTAAAATACCTCCTAAGAGATCACACAGTATGTCAGATAGAACTGGTGAGAAACCTGATCCTGTATCTGCAAGGGTGCAGCCAAAAGCCTGTCTTGCATCCTTGGAGCTAAGATGAGTGGAAGTCTGGAAATACATAGCATTGTTCTTGGGGAATGTGAGATTATGATTACTCACTAGTTTTGGACTCAAAATGGCTTTTTGTATGCTGCTCTCTTCACTGCTGTTTGTTTGGAAAAGAAGTGGCTGTTGAAGAAAAAAGGCTTCAAATTGTGGAATTTAGTTTGATAAGGACTGAAAAACCCTAAAAGGTTGGGACAGAGTTCATTTAATGGATGGAAGACATTTCATTGACTTTCAGAACCAGTAGATCAGATCTGTAACTGAGGCATCAAAATTTGTCCCTTCAATAGAGTGAATGCATATCTAAATTGATGTGCATCTGGATTCTAATACACTTTTCATTATGCAAATCTGAATAGCAAGATGTATAAATTTGCAGATGGAAATAAATAGATTCTAAGCTATTATTTGTTAAACCTTTGCTCATAAGACTGCAGTTTAGATGTTTTTATACAGAACTACAGCTGCAGAGAGGCCAGAAGAATTCAGCAATCAGATAACATAAGAACAGTGATTTCTAAAACATCACTGTGGATGCCCATTTTACTAATTTTCTTCCCTTGTATCTTCCACCAGGAAGAGCAGCAGTAAGCTTGGATTGGATTCATCTCCCCATTTCCAGAGAAAGTGGGACTAGCAAAAAAATTATGAACAACTTTTCACATTTTGCAAGATTTTTTTTGAGAACAAATATGTAGAAATACCCCTTCACTTGCCTGCAGCCACTGCTAGTCCTCTTCTTTCAAAGTTTCAATACTGGGTGTGGGAAGTTGGTCCACTTCACATTGGTACAGCAGCATAGTTGGCAGAACTAATCCTCTGTGCTTTTATCAATATGTCAGCTTTTCTAGAAACAGGACGGAACAAGCAAATCCATTCTTCCTGCAGTTCTTTCTTTTTAAGCCTGTGACTTTTATTATCAGTTCCTAAATGTGATTTTTCTGAGGTGGACACTTTATAGGTCAACAATATTTGCCCAAAACATATCACAGTAAAAAAAATTTGGTTTCTTCCATTATGTACATGGAACTTGGATCAGTTTCCTGGAAAACTGATACTCCCAGATACCTCCAGACAGACAGAAAATGTTTCTGACCTCTGTATTATCTGTGCATTATCTCTGGACACCTTTCTGCAAGTGGTTTCACACCAAGAAATGCTTTGCAGGTACGCAAAACTGGTATTACCTGAAGCTTCTAGTCGCTTCAGAAAAGACATCTAATTCTGTAAAACACAAATTACTTTTTAAAAAAGTCAGTAATTGCCCGAGACATGGATAATGCCTGAGACAGCACTGTCATCGGTGCACAGTGTTATTTAGTTCGTAGCATACTGAGAGCTCACAAGCTAGCAGCTCAGGGAAATCACTGAAAGTACAAGCTTAAAGACCTCTCTTGCCTTCTGATCCTATCCTACAGCTGTCCACAGATGGTGAGCACTGGTAAATTATTGTGTGCAGAGTACAATGACATTGGTGGCATGTGAACAAGAAAAGAAACACTTAAAATTTGTGCACTGACTTGAAAAATATATCTTAGCTATCAGGAAAGCGGCTTGTGAGCCTTTGTACTTCAAAGACATGATGATAAATCTCACTTTTTAAGGATTACACATAAGTATCTTATGGATACCAGGGACAAGAGGGCATGGAATTTAAAACAAAAAAAAAAGGAGCAAAATAAGAAATTACTGTTATGAGTCATTAAACAAAATTCTAGTTATGTTCCATGTACTGTTGAATAAAGAGCTCATTGTTATTTATTAAAGTATGTTCATTATCTGATAAAACATGCTAGAAGAGGATGGATCTATTGTTATTCCCATAGGACTAAAAGGTTAACACCCTTCTGACTGCAAAATAATACGCTTTCAGCTAATGGGAGCATTTAGCATTTAGCATCTAGCAGAGCTGTGAAAAAATGTCCTTGATATTTATTAATAGATCGATACTGTTTTCTAGCACCAGCTCCTAAAACATTCAGACGTTGATATGAGATTTAAAGCTTTTTCTCAATCAGTTTGAGTATTCTATTTGTAAATATTAATATATTAAAATATCAAAGAAAAAGTAGGTGCTCATATTGTTTCAAAACTTCTTTTAATGGGAGTGTGAGCAACAGGTGAGTTGAAGAACTCACACTCTGCTCCTAGAATTTTTACTATTACTATTTCTTAAACTAAAGTGAGCTGTCATGTCAACAATACAACTACTAGTGTAACTAGTTTAACCACTTCAGAGAATCACTGTGTGTTGGGGTTTTTTATTTACTGTGTCTTTATGTCATTCTAAATAAGAAAAGGCTGATGAAGAGGTGAATAGGCCATTTTCAAAATGTTCACCTGTCTGTCAGTTTCTCTGGACTCTTATTTAAATCCAACAGCATTATCTTGTACTACTCTTACAGTAATCTCAGTGAATGAACTATGGAGACTGAGTCTATCATAAGAAGATATAAAACCTTCTGTGATAGCAACTGCAAAGAGTAAAAGAAAATATTAATGTCATGGCTATTTTATTTACATCCTCTGGGTAAGAGCACTGAGATACCCAGATCTGTCCAGAGGAATGAGACTTCCTGCTCTTATTAATTCAGTAGCAATAGGTGTACCTCCTGTGGTGCTAAAATCCTCAGCCTGAAATTATTCATCCTTAGATCAGAATTCAGGTATCAGAAGTGATCAGTATCATTTCAGTTGCATTGTCTTAGCCGATCAGTGTTGTCCACTGACACGTAGGAGCCTGTGTGGTACATCAAGTAGTCTCTCAGAAATTCTATTTCTTTCCTCAAATAAAATGGTCAAATTTCCTATATAGGTGATGGAAGTAAATAGCTGTGTCTTCTGCAAAACAACTTAATGTGCAGAACAATGGAAATACAATTGCAAACATGAAATGCTTGGACATCAATGGTCCCAAATCAGTATTTATTTTCTTTACTGTGGAAATTGGATATAGTGAGCATTTGTCAGTTAGTAGATCACACATTAATGGAGCACAGACATCTCTTGGTAGATGTGAAAGAGTTTAAGAAGAAAATGTGATGAAATACATATATTCTTTCTGTAGAAGAAAGAAGGGAAAGAAGCTCTGTCTAGAAGGATTTTTACTGTCCTTCAAGTTAAAGAAAAGGAAAGGTACATTACTTGAGCCTTTTCTCCCGCAGCCTTCTTTAGAGACTTAGAGGCTTAGAAGATGAAAGTAGGATCTCTTTGAACATGAAAAACTTCAAGTTAAACACGATTGTTTGGTGTTTAGCAAAAGAATATAATGAACTCTTACTAGTGTGTTCCTCATATATCTTCATTTGAAGCACTTGCAATTTACCCTCATATATCCATAAAAAGCTCTACATGTGTTCAAAGGAAACTGCTTTCCACTTTGTACTTTTGCATGTAAATTAAGTTGCCTGAACCATTAACACATTGGAGGAAACATTGGAGAAAATAGTTTTAAGTGAGTTGCAAATATTACTTCGTTCCCATAGGCATTTCACAGGAACCTTTTAGTCATTTAAAACTAGGGGGTTGGATACTGGGTATTTCTGTCTTTGTGTTTAAAATTCCATCCTGAATTATGAAAAAGACTATTTCCTAGGGACTGTACATTCTTCTATTAATGCAACAGTATTTTCCATAAATAAAACAACCATATATTTGCTGGAGGTAGAGCTAACATTCTATACAGATCATACATCACATACTACATGATACCATATTCAGTTGGAGCAGCTAATTAAATGTGGGAGAACTGTTAACTGAAACAAGGAGGCAAACACAACAAACTGAACAGAAAGTACTGTTGAAATGTTTGCACTTTGGAAATGGTTGGATGGCTTGTGGTCTATTTTTCTTTTTTTGTAGGGCCTTATATAAATACCACAATTACAATAGTTAGGTATATCCTTACAGAGGATCAAGTGAAATAACTGAATGTCACATGTAAACTAGTCCAGTCCTTTTACCTTCTAGTCATGGACCATGCAGATCTATGAAAAAAGTGTTGGGTTATATCAGCTGATATAAGCCAGGGTCCATTTCTGGACCCAGGAATGTATAAACATACCATGAATGTAAAGCTATCTGTAGATATAACCTGTAATTGGAAATCTGTTATGTAAACAAAATTCACATTTCCCCCAAAACAGGAGGAGAGAATAGCAAAAGTTATTTAGGTGCCTAGTGAAATCAATGAGTTGAGACATTTTATCTACATACTGTAAGGAAGTTTGGTCCTGTGATTTGCTCATTCCTCATGGGTTTCTGATAGAGTCTCAGAACAAAAACGTTACATTAGGTGGAAGTACTGCCGAGAAGACATTTCAGTTAGGTGTAGGTGGAACAGAAGTGACCAGCTATTTTAGAGAAGAAAGAAGAAAGTTTGCAATTATTTATCCTTTTGTGGAGCGGCATGAGGCCCAGGATGAATTAAGAATGCTCTATACAATTGTGAGAGTTGACTGGTTAAAATCCTGGTGATTTCCTATTTCTTAGACAGTAAAATACATTACTTTTTAAAAAAAATTATTTTTCTGAAACTTTCTCTATAAGAGTAGTTGATATTCTGTCTTCCTTACCTAGCCCCAGAGAGCATCTCGAATCTTGAACTCAACCACTGTAGAAGTTTCAGACAGTTGTTGCATAACTAATGTGTTTAATCCATAGAGGGAAGAAAACATGTCAGAACTAAGGTGGTGTGATAAACTAAAACTGTCATTTGGGGACAGAGTGAAAAGTAAATTAGTGAAATCAGAAAGCCATTTTCTTCATGACTAGCCACCATGATGATGACAGTAATTTGCCATTCACTCAGCCCTCTGGCCGAGCTTGATGTACAAGGAAGGACACATTCATCAAAGGAGGAGCATGTTTAATCAATTCATGCTATGTTCCACTCTTTACTTGGTCTAATGTTTTAACATTAGAGTGCAACCTAGTCACACTCACCCATATAACAATTAATGAATAATTCCTTTTACACAGTGGTAGCCAGAAAAAGTCAATGGACCTCAATGTGCAATAAAAGTGGCGGTAAAAAAAGGACATAAAATGTTTCCCAGAAAAGGGGTCTGGGTCTGATCCTGAGTTTGTTGAAGCTACTGGCAAAATTACCTTGCATGAAAGTTAAACAGTATTTAATATTTGATTGTAAAGGAGAAAACATTTATGCCTATTCCTAGCATCAATGCATATGACCCTACAATGCATGAGAAAAACTGCTAAAAATTGGTCTTATTTTCTAGATGGGAAATCCCTTGCACAAGCAGTGATACAATTCCATCTCTTTTTCTGCAGGAACGAAGCCATGTCTGTTGCTAAAACTGTGAAGTACAAACAGAACTGCTTGATTTGGAGACAATAGAAGACTACCTTCTATGTAGTGATGACACAGGTATTTCATTATATTATGTAGACCTTTTAGCTACTGTGTCACAGCAGTATATCAGCTGCATCAAAAAAAAAAAAAAAAAAGCAGCAGCCTATCAAGGTTTTCACTCCTGAGTTAATCACTGGAATGAGAAATAGGGAAAGGGAGAACCTGAAGTCTGCAACAGGTTGTTGGGTGACTGGATTTTTACTGCCAAGTAAACAGCTCACAAATCCTCTTTGTTTCAACGACTTTAGGAAAAACATAAAGGCAGTAGTTTTACAAGTAAATTGCTAATTCCTTTGAAGCTGGTGCCTGCTGACAGAATAACATAGGAAACCTTTTAAAAACACTTCCTACACGAACATGTTAAAACTTGTCTTGATGCAATTCAAATATTAAAACCAAAAATTGCTTCTAACTTAATGCAAATGTTTCTGCAATTATTGCCACACACATTGCATCCTGCTTCACTTCTGCAACAATAACCCTGTAAGTATTTCACATTTAGTGCAATGCATAATACAGTGGGAAATATTTATCTATATGGGTTTAACACAAATTTTAATTTCTCCGTTTTTCTTTTGGCATTATGTCTCTCTGTGTCTATTCTCTTGGCTAAGAAATCATTTGTCTTTTATGATTGCAAATATTCACAAAGACTCAATGCCTCATTTTCCCACAGGTAAAATACTCTTGAGGTGTGGGGAAGAGTACAAAAGGGCTAAATCTCCTTGCATTATAAGACTGTTACTATTCAAACAAAAAATATAAATGAAAAAAAGTATTTAGGCATCTCTGCTCATTGTGAATTTGCAGATTTTCTTGTGAGAATTCAGGATATATATTAGATAAAAAGATTGAAGAATTTCCCTTATCCTGCTTTTGTGTTTGTTAGGGTTGCCTTTCAAAAATCAAAGTCTCTGTTTAACTGCAGGAATTAACCACATGAGAAAAAAAAAATCAGTCAACAGTCCATGTTCATAAATATTTTGTTGAAATTTATTATAGTGCACTGACCTAGGTTCTTCAGACATTTCATTGCTTTCCTCTGTTAGTTTTAGCTGCTGAAATAGCTTCTCTACAGCTGTTTGTCAGTGCAAAAGACAGAAGGGAAGAATTGAATTCAGTTGGAATCCCTCAGTTCCTGTTAACTCCAGGAATTTTTCCTCAGTATGACCAAAGAAATAAACTAGTCTCAGCAATGTACAACTTAGACTTCAGAATAAGTTCTGCTACAATCTTGTAAGCCTGTGTGGTTTGCTTAGGAATACTTTGTTTAGATCTATTTTCTTTTGCCTCCTCTCACTTGTTTCTCTTGGTCCCTCACCTTTATGTGGATTAATATGCAGTTTAATATGTAATATTAAAAGCACACAGAGGAAAGTTTCTCTGGTGATTTTGCATACAAATTGGTATTGCATCTTTAGAGTTAACATATATATTTTCCCTTTTCCATCCCTACATCCTTAAATTGTTTACCAAGTGAAGTTTTAGTCTGATAGTTGAAATAACTTGCTCAAGACCAGTGTCCAAAAATGATATTATTTTACTTACCTTCCTATTTTATTACACTTTATCTTTCTTATCTCCCCAAATATCAGTAAAGTATCTTTTCAGTCTCTTTTATGAGCTTTAGACATGCTACTTTTTCTTGAATGATCTGTTGATCAAAGCACTGTACTGAACACCAGTTTGACACATGTAGGAGCCCAGCAGATAAACTGCACTGCTAGTCTTCATCATAAAGCATTGTTCATTTAAACTTTTGTACAAAGAACTCTTCATTACAAAGCTTTCACAGTATCCTGTCTCAAACTTCATTAGATATGGAGCACTGCCCACCCATGACTTTTGCACTTTTTAAAGTCAATAACCTATCCTTTCAAAATGTTTACAAACCATCTGGCTCATATTTAATTTTAATTAGACTGAATCTGTTAAAATAACTCATCTCTTGTAATTAAATCATCTAGAAGAACAACAGTGACAAAGTATCAGATCTTGTTACAGACATACTAATGCCTTCTTCACATCTGAAGATAACACTGCAAATTCTGTAGTTGCTTAGTGATTTTGGATGATGTTTTCAGCATATTCTTCCATGGACTTGCTAGGAGTTTTATAGTTGTTTTTAAGCGAAGTGGAGTGAAGGCAGGTGATGCTCAGATCTTTTAAGCCTCAGATATTATCCTTGTCCCTTCTGAGTCAAATAGGTGTTCCTTCTGGTGGTTTATCAGTACAAGATTGCTTGAGAAAGGACTATTTTATGTACAATCTTAACAGCTGAATCCAAGAAAAGGACCCAGTAGAATTCCTGATCCCGGTTGAACAGAAATGTTGGAATTTTGTGAGGAAATCTACTAATTGATTTATATATGATTATGGCTTTATGAGAACCTTACAATGTTTTAAGAAGGACCACAGAGTTTGACCATACATATGGGTATGCAGAGAAAAGGAAACAGAAAGGTCTTACTCTGATGTTCTAGCTCATATACATGCATCTGTCTATTCTCAGACCTTGTCCAATGGAGGTTATTAAGCATTCCCATTTACCTATCTGATTTCATAGGTGAAACAGGTGTTGGAATAAAAGAAAATATTTTCCTCATCAGGAATACATTTTGTGGGCTAAACTGGCCCTATTCAATGCAATATTGCTTCCTGCCTGCAAGGAGAGAGTTAAATCAAAGCAGACTATAAAGTGGTTGTTAAAGGACCAAAGAGGAAATGTAAAACAATGACACAGATAAGAATAGCTTCAGATACATGGCTTCAAAGTAGTGAAGATAATGATGGCTGGGTCATCACTTGTAGAAAAGCTAATGAACTGGCTCCATCCAGGCTAGAATGGCTACTCTTCCCAAGGCTAAGTGGGGGATCAAAGAAGCCTAAAACCTCAAAGAACTAGAAAAGGGAGGGAGCTTTGGGTGAGCCAAGTGAGGTTTCCCAGAATGTGTCAATTACGGAGCTGACAGGCTGGGAAGACTCACAGACAGAAAGAATGTGCTGCAAGCAATGTAGGCTGTTCCTCCTGAGTGGGGAAACTAATCTGGATTTATGTAAATTATAGAGAGTGGAAGTTTGGACTGGAAAGATGCACATAAAGAAAACCATTATTTTTTTGTATTAAAACCAGGACCTACAATCTTTGTTTCTGTGACTTAGTGACCAAATAATATTTTGCTATTAAATAAGTCTATCTAATTAGCTGCTCTAGTAAAACTCCTTCAGTAACTAAACCCCCACTTGAACATATTGAAGTAATCCTGATGGTTATCCAGGAACTGTTACCCAGCCACAAAAGGGCATCCTGCCAAATTTCTGCTTAGGAAACTAAGTACCCTGTGCCTGACACTAGTGTAAGGACATAACCTTGAAAAGGGACAACATTCAATAACCATGAGGCGTTGTAACAGCAGTGGACTGAAATGTGCTATGAATTTCTAAGCAGGTGTTCTATGAATGAGCAACAGTTCTATAGGAAGGGCTGGTGATGACCCAACATTGATGTGCAGGTATGTATTGTGAGAGGCACATGCATTTAATTCATTCAAGATACTAGCATTTTTCATGGGGATTTTTGTCTTGCATTCACTGTGTCTTTTAAAGTAACTAAGACATAGGTGAAGATAAAAGATTATCGTGAGCTTCTCTCCAAACTCTAGATGATGACCATGGAAGGATGAGGTGAATATTTAATGGGCTATTTTGGCAAAGCATTGTCAAATTAATTTCACAAATATTTACAACTAGAAAGAGGTAAATGGTGTTATTTGAAGAGAAGGAAACTCTCTAGAGAACTGTTTATTTCATCAGGCTACAGAGAAGCACTGGGGCACTTTGAAGAACTCCATGTGGTAAACAGAATCCCTCACTTTGTGCTACCATCATACCATATAGAGAATCAAAAATGTTCTTTCCAGTTTAGAATTGACAGCAACACATACTGAACTACATTCTTAGTATGCGGAAATGCAATAATGCCATGACAAGGCCAGATGAAATATGCAGCTGCTCTCTCTATGTTCACTTTTTGAGAATCCACTAGTCTGTTGATACAAACCAGCACTTGGATGGAGACTTGCCAACACAGCACTTGGCTCAAGTGAAACAAATGAGCATTGAAGGACATCAAAATGCAGAAAATTACTTTTTAGGCTTGTTATGTTATTACTTGTGTGCTTTTAGACTTTGCTCATAAGTAACCTACTTAGAAAATTCCCAAGTATGACTATTACAATTATACAGCCAATCTGAGATCAGATAAAACAAACATCAGCAATTTAGTCATTATCACATGATTTTTTTAAAGTTGCTGTTGAATCTACTGAATTACACCATTATAGAAGCATCTGTTTTCCTGGGTACAAGACTTTCCTTCTCTAGATGCCTCTCTCTAACAGGAAGCTTTTCATGAGTGACAGTGACTGACTTAAATTGTCTTTTTCCTAAGTGGGTTCTTCTTTATCATGGAATTTTTTTAGTATTGTTATTATAAGCTTCCATAAAGATAACATTTTTAATAGCTGATTCTATTTCAGCTCCATAGCTGATGCCTCAAGTCTATTAGAAAATGGTCTGTAGAGTCACCAGGGTATAAGAATCTGATTAGAAAACTTGGTGCACTGTCTTTTTAGAAAGTATCTTTGTGTTATCCATAGCAGAGGAAAATGAACTATCTAGTGAAGTTATAATACACAAAACTAAATCCAAATTTCAATGACTACTCACTTACTCAAATAGCTATCTCTAGAGAGACAAATTGAGCAAACTGGTTATAGGTAGTCTTATGATAATATCTTTATATTCCTGAAATGCTTTTCTTGCTAAGATATTTTAAAAGAGGTAAAACCCAAGGGTTGTTGAAATAAAAAAATATTTTAGCCCAAAAACCACTACATTCAGAGCAACAAGCAACACTAAAAAAGGACAGGGAGAAAAGATCATCTTTATTTTGTGAACTTGAGGTGGGTGTTAAACAGAGAAGGTAGGGAAATTGGACAAAGCAGTAGGGTTTCAACATCTTTCTTAAGAAAATGCTATGAAGTATTTCTTGACCATAAATGATAAGGGTTTTGTTCTCTGTCTCATCTAGAAGACTTTATTGTAGCACAGTACCCACAACTTGAAGGTCTTGCAACAGCTCTACTAGCCTGACCCCCTCTAACCTCAGGGATGTTCTTGTAGAGAAACCATGCGAATCAGGAGCAAAGCAATGGGGACCTGTAAGTTAGACTTCAAGAGATGGTGTGAGGGAGACAAATGTCTCACTTTTACAGGGGGGGAAATTTTAATGTGCAGCTGCTTGGCCCAGGCTATATAGAATACTCTGGTGTTCACTTATGCATTGTGTTTTACAAGAATGAATTTTTTTTCTCAGACTTCAGCACAGACTTAACATTGGTTATCCTAAAGTCACATTTCTGATTGACCAACAAGTATACAAACTGTATTAAATCAATTCTTTGCTCTGGGAATTAAAGTCTCAGGTTCTAACATTCTATGCTAATTTCTACCATAAATGAAAGTAAACATTGATAACTCTATGCTAATCACACCATATACAATTTTAAGAAGACCTAGTTATGGTAAAATTACCATTGATTTACTAAAAATAGCCCTAACAATCTATTCAATATCATAATGTCCAAAAAATACTAAAAAGTTGGCCACTGCATTACATCACTTCAAATAGCTGTCACGTAAGCCTGCATCACTACATGTGCAGGCTACTGGCTGAGTGAGTCAGTGACTGAATAATAACTTGTTTAAAAGCCTTTTGTCAACCATTGTATCTTATCTGGAGGGTTATCATAATAAAGATAGTAATTGTTTCTTCAAAGTAGCCATTAGAGAATTCTGCAACTGCTACTATTCTAATTAGAGCATTCAAGATTAATTTCAAGAATAGTGTTCCCTAAGAGTTCAGTCACAGGAGACGCTTATTTAGAAGAAGTTGTTCATATTTATAAAGTCTGGTCCCCATTAGATGGGATACTACACACAGTTCGTAAAGCAGAATAGTATAGCAAGTGGAAACAAAGTCCTGAACTCACTTTTCCAAGGTCATTGATCTCCTTGGGAACTGAAGAATTATTTCCTTAGCGTTGTCTGATGTCTGGTTCACTAAGATCTGCTGCATTTCAGATGTGCATCCTTCAAGGAAAATACTTCTTTATATTCTGAGAGTGCAAGGACTGCAGGTGTACCTCTGGGAAAGAGCCAAGCATGAGAGTGGGTGACAGGAAACTATTCCAGATGTACTTGGTACAGGCTGATCAAAAACCTGCTTAACATTAAGAGTGATTTGCACAGGTAGTTTCCTGATTTTTCTCATGCAGCCCAGTATTGATTGCAGGCAAAAAAGATATAAATCAGCCTCCTTTTTAAAACAAAGCAAACTAAATTCATCAGATGTGGACAACTATGAGATCACAGGGAAAGAAGCAAATGGCATCATTTGCTCATTGTGAAAAGTTGGGACAGAGTAGCAGAAATGACAGGACATGACCGTTTCATACCGTGTTAATTTCTGTGTGCTAACTTCTTTAATCTGCTACATTTACCATAACTATAAAATCACTGAGCGACACCAGATGGTGCTATTGTAAATGCTCTTGCTATGTTTGATGACCTGCTGATATGGCAGTTTGCTTTTGGAGAGATGCTTATGGTCAGCTGTGATGAATTCATTTTGGAAGCTGAATATACTACCAACAATAGTTGTGACAATCTGTGACAAAACAGTTCTTAACTGTAGCAATGGCCCAGGATTCCAAATGAAATTGCTGACTTCAGATTCCACTGAATTCAAGGGAAGCTGAGAACCATGTTTGGATCTGAAGCTTCCTGAAAGAGACTCTTCTGCCTAGCCAGAAATATACCACCTGGTATGATTCTGGATAATGTAGTATGTCCAGAAACCAAAATGAATTCCAAAAGCTGAAACAGTGGTTTCCTTCTACTAGTTAAGCAAGTAGTTTAAGTGCTTTTATTGTTTAGGATTGTGAAGACATTACACAAAACATCATTTTAAAGTCAACATGCAAAGCATTTGAGCTGTTTGTGACTGCAGGTATGATCTGTGTGCTGCTGTCAGGCTGCACATCACTGGAATACAATAAGTGCTACCCACTGAGAAATAAATGTTTTTCTATCAACTAGTGTACAAGTTAAATACATAGTGATGCTCTTCTGAGTGATGGCAAATTGTGCTTTGTCAGGCATGAAAGTGCTCATATCACCACTCAGCCTTATTCTTCTCAATAGCTCTCAATTTTAGTTTTAAATGCAGAAGACATGAACACTAGTTCTACATTAAATTTTCTACATTAAATTTTCTACGTGTGCTGTGCTGCTATGCTGTCAGGTCCCATTGCCTGAATATTAATCCCTCTTTTGATGTGTGAAATTTTACGTTTCAATCAGAGGGTCTTATTTTTGATTGCAAACTCCTCTATGACCAAAGGCCTCACAGTATTCTCTTCTGCTTGTGACATGGTGTGGATTCTTCCAGTTTTTGATGGATCCAGTAAACTCCTTGTTTCTTCCTTACTGTCTCAGATAGAATTCTAGTACATTCAGTGAGATAATTATCAGGTGAAGAGGACACTGGTGAAAGTATCACTTTGTACCTCTTTACAACTGATACCTTTAGACATGACCCATTTCAGCTAATTTACTATTAATGGGAAAGGAAGAATCTCCATAGCATATGGTTTTATTTCAATTTCTTCCTATTCTAGCAATGGAAATATCCTCTCTCTGGGAACTTTTTTTGTTTCTAAACCCTGAAATAAGACACTAGTTAGAAAAAATTTAAAATTTCCGAAGTACTGAAAAACAACACAATCATAGTGTTATGTAACTTCTTTCCGCTCTCTGATCTCAAAGGATAGCAGGAAATAGGACATATAGTTGATGATTCATCACTTGCCTGAAACAGATGTTCTTCAATTTGAAATGTACCATCTCAGCCACGCATATAGAACTGTGGTAGATGTCAGATGCAGTTACATTTGCCTGACAGATATGCCACGCTTTGGAATAACATTACGGCTAATGATAGCCTACTGTTGATGTGTAGTTCTTTGTTTTGTTGTTGATGTAGAGCAGTCAGGTCTGCTTGGTGCATCCATTAGCAATAAAGCTTTGTGTGTGTGTGGTATTGCTAAATTGAATTATAATGCAAAACACAGACGGCATCCTCACTTCATTTTTCAAGTGTTGCCTGTGCAGTCTCAAAAACAACAGTTAATAAAGCGAGTTATTCTCCTCCATAGAGTTAAACTACCTGATTTATTTCCCCTGGGGATAGCAGCTTCCTGTGATTGACCTTTGAGCAGAGCTGAAGTTACATCCCCACGCAACAGGCCAGCCTTTGTGTGTGGCTACATCCCCGTCTGATGGCTGGTGCCAGTATTAATTGTGCTTGGGCCAACAGCTACTGTCATCTCTCAGAGCTGTAAAGATTTCTTGTTCAGGATACAAAATGATAAAATGCCAATGTCCATGTGCTCCTTCACAAAACATGAGAGTAACATTGCATATTTCCTCAACAGGTTTTGATTTCTGCTCTAAAATAAAAAGCCTTTATCATTAACATAAGGTACTATTTTCACAGCAAGCAACAGATGTTAAAACCTGGATGCTGGACAGCTGCATAGACGCTAAAATTCACAGGGATAAGTGTCCAAAACTCAAGGGAGTTCAAATCCAAGACTGAAGATTTACTGGAAAATGCCTAATAGGGGATTTATGAGGATAAAAGGGAGCACACAGGAGCTCTTCCTCCTTCTTCCTCGCTTGCAGAGCAAAATTTGGTCAACACCTATTTCCCTGTTGGTTATTAAATACTCAGGCTGACTTGCATGAAAGCGCAGATGGTTCTTTACTACTTATTAACTGTGAGTTATAGATCAAAATTATAACTTTGCCATTGTTATGTAGGAATGAACATAGCCAGAGTTAAAGAAATGGCCAGTTAGGACGTATTTGCTTTATTTAGTATTATTTAGCTTGTGAGTCAATACTAAATGGGGCCTTTTTTGGAAGCAGTTCTCTATAGGAATACTTGCACATCTTCCTGGGAGATGCCTTTAAAGTCATTTGCCATTGAAGAAAACTCCTGTTGATACTGGCTATCAAAATTGACTTCTACTGTGGAAGAGCAGTATGTAGAATATAAAGGTGACTGACAGACAGAGAAAATTAAAAGGACACATATTGTCAAACCTCTTTCTTTAGCAACAGATAAGTGCGTTAAGAGTAGCCTAAAGGCATGGGCTGGCTTGTCTTGATTAAGCATAGCAATTTGCTATCTATCTCACATAGGGCTCTAATCACTTGTAACTGCAAATAGACTGATTTGCTAAACATAGCGATGGCAACAGCCAAAGTGAATGTTGAGGGATTGTCAGCTTCAAAATCAGCTCCTGGAAGGAGAGAAGTTGCCACTTGTAAGTTGCCCCTTCTCTCTTGTGCACACAGACACATGTGCCTTCCAGCTAATGGAATGACTGAAAGTGGAACAATAGCACTGTGCTTCTCATGGGAGGACCTATGCGTTCATTTCTTCATAACATCTGAAATGAAAATGACAAAATCTTCCTGTAAACTTAAAAGTCTCAGGAAGGAGTTTAAATAGGGTTAAAATGAAGCCGAGGGGGGAAAAAATTAAATCCTTTTTTTGTTTTTCTAACCATAAAAGGAACTTCAACACATCAAGGAATAAAATTTGAAAACGGCTGCTTGACAGTTTAACATAAACAATTCCAATGATGAAAGCACAATATGGGCATAATTATCTGTTCAAATAAATCTGCTTGAAGCTAATGAGCATTTGAACAATCCATTAAGCAACCAGTTTTTTTCTGTGCAATTTTCTTTGGTAAGCAAAAATGACACATCCAAAACTTTTATTAAGTATACAATTTCCTCTCTGTATCTTCCCATCTTTTACAGAGATCCTTTTTCCAAGAAGGCACCACTTCTCCAGCAGAAAGGACACAGAACTTATTCCCATATAACAACTTGACACAGTGACAGCTGTTGGAACTAAAAATCAGTTCAGAAATGACCTGGTGCTTCACGCTGGTGTTGCAGTTTGGATGCAGCACTGGGGGAAAGACTGTAGAGCCAGCCTTTCTGTGGTTACTGTGCAGTACTTGAACTAGCCAGCAGCAATCTCACAATCAATGGATCTCTGCCTCTGCCTTCATCCAGCCCTGCTCCACTCTCTTTTACTTACTTGCCCTCTTACACACAGTCAATGAATCCTTTTTCAGAAAATGTCCACAGTCACAAAAGTAAAAGCTGGATTTGACCTCAAATCCAAAGTACTGGCCAGTTCAACTACATCACTACTGTGAAGCATGAGGGTGAGAGCTGAGAAGAAAATAATTTTTCATGGGAGTCTACTCCTAATATGATACTAAAATTGAGCAACCAAAATAACCCCAGAATTCATAGGATATCAGTCAGATTTAAATGGTGTGTAACTACGTATTGCAAATATTAGTTTATTTAATGCGTTTCTTCATTGTCTTTGAAAGCCTCAGTTTCAGAACTTTTGGCAATAGTGATTCATTACTGAGGAATTTGTGCCCAAAATTCTTCTTTTTTTTAATGTTTTTCCCTTTTCTGCAGACAAACCAGAAATTTTAACTAATCAATCAAAGACAGAGAAACACTGGAACAGCTTGCCCAGAGGGGTTGTGCCCCATCCCTGGCAGTGTTCAAGGCCAGGTTGGGTGAAGCTTCCATTTAGTTTCCTTATTATCTTCTTAGATTTTCTCTCCATTACAAATGTATTATTAAAAATATGTTTTAATCATAGAAATGTATTTAATTTTTCTCTATCATCATTCCAATTTGAGTTTTTACTAGAGTAGAAGATACTGTAAAGCAAACTGCAGAAGAAATAGTTTGACCGAAGGAAATTTCTTGCATATCATACGGAACAGCTCATTTCATTTCTCTGTGCCATAGTTTTCCCATCAGTAAAAAGGACAGAATATTTAATGTTTCCTTGTAAATGGACAGCTATAAGGTTTGATTTAAGTTTTTAGAAGGCATGCTAGGCATCTTATAATTACATACATTTCTTACTAAATTGGGTGACTAATATCAATATTCCTCCTAGGGAAATAGGCTTAGCACATATTTAGGCTTGTTAAATAACTTTGAACAAGTATTTTGGGTGCTATACTCCATTACTGCTACTGGTCTTGGGCAATATCCATATTCAATCTCTTGTTTGCTAGCATTCCACTGTCCTTCACAGAGAATTTATATCTTATTTTTTATTCTAAGATGCCTAATATGTTCAGCATTTCTTAGAAAACAGTGCCTCCAGCATGCATGTATCTTTCTGAATACTAATGAGTTTTCTGACATGTGTCCTTCAAGTTAAGAGGTAATTTTAGCCTTTGGTAAACACTATGTAGTTGACTAGGTCAAAAATTTCTTTCCAGAAGATTATTCAATTATCTTATGTGTCCACTTCCCTTTATTGGTCTTCAGTCAATAAACAAGGATGTTTTATTTGAATGAGTGTTTGTAACTACGGCCAGTATAAATCCATTTTTGTTGCAGTACATGGACGCATGCTTAAGCAGTCATATATTTAAACTGCATGGAGCTTTGTAAAAGAATGTGCTCTTTCTGGGAGCAACAGAATTCAGCACTTTCCTGAATGGAATATGACATCTTCCAAGTGAATTCAGATGAGATTATGGTACTGAAATCATCCCTTTGATCCTCAAGAGGTGCAGATAGGAGTGTCAGCTCTCGTCTGGAAGCTGTAGAATGATGTTTGTGCAGTGCTGTTCCTGGCTGATGAGCAATGTTGAGAGGCTGGATGTATGAGTTTAGGCAGAATGGTAATCCATCCAGCATACAGTCTGCAGATCTGACACTACTATCTGTGCATTTCTCCCCCAAATTATCCATTCTATAGATTCTGTGTTTTTGTAGGCAAAGTCATGGCTTCTTTTCATCTTTAGGCTTGCTGAAGAAGTGAAAAGGCCAAAAGAGGCTGGGTGCCATGCAGTTAAAGGGTAGTGTGTACCTCCTCATGTCCATACTTCAGCACCAAAGGTCTTCTGGTAGTGTAACCATCACAGGGCTGTGTAACAAAATGAAAAGGGCTTGGGTTTAGTCCCCCAAGTCACATTGGATTGGAGGAACATGCTTTGCCTGATTTCATGTCAGTTTGGGATACAGGTAGAAGAATTCCTGTGTGTCTCTACAGATGCACGAGATGGGTTTTTTTACTCCATTTTGGAAGTTACCATAGGACATAAATATGTAGTACTCACAGTGGGGTGAATTTCACTGTGTAGAGTTTTGGTTTTTATTAACAACTGCAAAGGAATATTTTAAGGCCCTTAAAAGTATATCCAGCTTCATCTAATTGCCAAAGAGAAAAAGCTAAAAGCTCTTACAGCTCAGCAGATGAGACTTTTTCCTCTTTCTGGTTAAGTCAGGACAAAGCTTCAGTGCTCTAATGTATTTAGAATTGGATATAGATTTTTAAGAATTGGATATTGATTTTTAAAATAAGCTCAGAAGATTTAATACTTGAAATCTATTTGGTCATAAAGAGCTATTTATTACAAAAGAGAGATGAGAGATTTTTAATTGAACCCTGAATTAATTTTAAAATGCACTTTTTTCCTTACATGAGAAACATTTTTCTGTGTTTGCTTGTTTCACACTTACATTCAAGAAAACTGGCTTTCATGGAGACTCAGACACTGAAATTGCCTATGCTGTAATGATTTTGGATTACAAAGCAAACTCACTTGCTATAACAAATAATGAATGCATATAATGGAAAAATATTTTAAAGCCATTTCTTAAAAAAGCCAGAAAAAGCTTAATAACAGCTTAAAAATCTGTTAGGTTTTTCAGATCTGGAAGTGCATGCCATAAACATTTTTTCTCAATATCTTGCCCTGGAGATCTAATTTGCTATTATTAAACTTAGTAAGGCATACTTGTTAAAAGTAGGACTAAAAATAGCCTCTCAGTATGCTATTGCACTGGTAATTTTAGGTCTAAAAAGTATTTATTCCTCCTACTAATTGCTGCTTTATATTAATTACTTTTCAGTGACAACTTCATTTTAACTTTCGGGGCTTGTTTCCAAAATAATTTTATTTTTTTAGATTTTGGTTGGGTTTTTCTGTCATTACGGTATGAGAAAAAAAGAAGTTCTGCTATAAAAAGAACAATACATTTGTTGCTCAGCTGTTCCTCATTTGTCAGAAAAAACCCCCATAAATCCAAAGAACTGAGACCAGCTTTATATTAGGAAGGTTAGACATTCTCTAAGCATGGTCAGTGTTTTTTATTGACATTTTATGGCAGAATAAATGACCTGGTGAGAGACAATGTGATCATACTGTTGTAAATACCATATATATTTAGACTTTTTGCCTGCTTAAAAGCTAATAGTAATATTAACTTAATAATTGGCTTATTTAATGAATACACTTGAACCTAATGATTTCTGAGAAAGCTCATTTGAAGGGAAAAATTCTGTGCATTGTGTAGGACCCTGAGCATTAACATTCCAGACAAATTGTGAGCCTGTCTAGTCTGATTTCCCATAGCCAGCCAAAGTGCTGATATGAGTAAGGGAAATTGCTCAATTCATTTACACCAGGACAGATCCAAACCTATTGTTTGAAAACAGACAAACTATAAGCATCACTGAATACTGTTATCAGGGGGTGTAGTTATGCTCATTTCAGTAGCAGAGAATCTAGTCCAACATCTGGCTGTAGTTCTACATAAATATGACCAAGAAGAGCACCACAGTCATCAGATGCTGTAGTAAGAGGTGCTGTGGTAATTAATGTCAGATGTTGAAAGGTATGTAAGGATATTTAGTATTTTAGCCTGATTAAATCTTCTTCCCATCCACAGGGATTGGTCAGCTTAGTCCTGGAATAAGTAGGTTTCTGTTGCCATCTTATTTTATCTTATTTAACCTCAGATTTGATTTTTTTTAGATTTTAATACTTTAATATATCACTCATTTACATTTACAGCACTTAAGCATATAATGCTTATGGAATATAATGCTGAGAAAACAGAATGATTAATACTTTTAGTCTTGTGCTGTAATACCGGGCTCTCAGTAAATGGACAAATCTGTAACGTGGTTGGGCAAGAACTGCTCAAGCATAGTCCAAGAAACATCCTTATTCTACAAGGCTTCATGTAGTTTCAGACTGATAAGGATAACAGATGTTGGTCTCTTAATTCCTGAATCCTCTGTGACAGTCATAGCTTCTTTTGTGGTATTCTTGGTGCTACTGGGCTGTATGGAGTAATGAGTACTGGAGGTAGTGGGAAGGCACGGAGAAGGCAGGACAAGGGTCCTGAAGCTTCTAGTGACATTGAGTCTCCATGGAATTCATGGAAAGGTCTTAGAAAGTGAGGGAGGACATCATATACTAGCATGTTCTGTTCATGAAGGAGAGCATTATAATAGTAAATCATGATGCAGTCAAAGGCTGGGGAAAATCTTAGCAGTATTTGCTCTGAAGTGTTGACAGCTAAATGCAATAGTAAAGGACTAGACTGAAACACGTCACAGCCTTCCGCCTCTCATTGCTGCTAAGTGGGAGGTTGGAGCACTTTAGGATTTGGTAGCCTATATTCTACATTTCATCTAATGATTGGAAAGAACCCCTTTTCTGCTATTGCCTTTTTCAAGCTGTCAGTGTATCTAACACCAGCTGCTAACAGGGGCAGCTCACTAAGAACATCTTCTGTGCAGGGGGTGGAGTTATTTCTTACACCGAGAGTTGTGGAGCCACACTTAATTCCCCTTCTCCCAACCCCCAGAAGCTATAATCATCAGTTTTGATCAGATTGCTCTTGAGAAGTTGTCAGTATTTCTGTCAGTCAGAGGAGGTCAAGGAGGATACATGAGGGATAGAGAAGCATTGGTGATACTACATGTGTCAGAGTCTTACTTTAGGGCCTGCATTGAGTAAGTCTTTTAATTTATTTATTTTAGATATTCATCCCTACAAGGATTTTTATCCCCTAGTCTAGGAGTTTGAGAAGAAGAAAGAGAATTCAATAGTTCCTGGCTTCTAATCTCAGAGCTGACACACAACTGCAATGTGATCTTGAGCAAATTGTTTAAACTCTCGTCAAATTCATCTCTATTCCTACTCTATACAGCTTCAATGTCATTAGATAAAGAATATAATTTAATCGTAATTCCCTAACATGTAATCCCAAGATCAGTGTTGTCTTCATAAATATTTTGCAGGCCAGGATCCCTTTTCTGTTTTTCTAGAAGTCTATATTTCAGGTATTACCAGTAGGAATGTACTACAGACTAAGCTCATCCTAGATGTTGGTATTCAGTATTTCCAGGGGGATCATGGATGGAAATAAAGACGTAATTATAGACATAATTATATCCAGAAAAAGACCTGCTGCCTTGACATAGACATTATGCTTTTCCTCAAATTTCTTGCTCTCAAAGATTTCTTCATTTCCCAGGCATCAACCACCATCCTGAATCATTCCTTTGGACAAAGGCAATGGTGACAGAGTTCATCTCCGACAGAGCGAGGAGGAGCAGGGGAGGAGCAGTCTCCTTCTGGTGAGTTATAAGGTTGCTTTCTCTTCTTTTTCTTTAACCATTGAATTCTAAAGGTGAAGAATGTTCCCCTGTATTTGAGAGACACTTTTCATATCCTGTTACAAGTCCTGTTGCTCTATCAGAATGTCACAGTTCAAGATTCCTACTGCATAATGTATGGAAATAAGCAAATGATGTGACAGCAACTTCAGGGTTAACTGAAATGTCCATGTTTTCAGGCTGCTATCTTTAAGCCTCTGGTGCTGGTGCCAGTTGTGAGAAACTTACAGACCAAGAACAGTGGATATAGGACACTTGCCCCTACAAGACCATATGATCCTTTAATAAAGACAAATTGTGTGTTTCAAGCACAATTCCATGTGCCTCCAAATCTAGAATGTCAGTGCTTTGGGCTTTAATTGACTATGGAAATAAAAGGTGCAAGGAAGACATTTTTGTTTTATGAATGGATACTCATGGATAGGCCAGGGCTCAAAGGGTTACTGAAAGGTGAAGGGAACTGTTAACCAGCTTGCACCCATAAGTAACTTCAAACACTCAGGGAGTGCAATGTGCTAGTGCACAGGGGAGAAACAAGTGACAGACAGAAATGTAATTATTGAGTTTAATTTCAAACTAAAAAGAGGAGATCTAACTGGAAACTGTGGTTACAATGGTATGTTAGTGTAAGTGCACTAGCGTCTCTCCAGAGATTATGGCCTGCCACAAGAGGGGAATACAAACAGTGCAGAGAAGCACACTGGAGTATGGAGCAGCAGCCTACATAGCGATGAGTAGTAATCTAAAAGTGGGCCAAACCAGGGTCCCCATGTACCCAGTCCAGAGAGGTCTAGGCTGGAGGATAACTGAAACTGAAATGTGGTTCAAAGTCCATATTGATTATCTCTTACTGAAAGTGCATATGTAAAAGAGCTGTGGTGTCTGTAAGAAAAAGCTATTGCTTTCTGCTAAACAGAGTGTGTGTGAACTGTCATGTCATACTGGTGAAGCTGCTGGGTTCAGTAAGACAATCACGTTCAATAGGCTGGGCCATGAAATTGAGGGCAAGCATTATGGGAAATGGTCTGGAGACTTAGCCTGCTAACTGGTTGGTGTCTGCCAGTGGCTATGCCACCTGCAAGACATCTGGCACAGCAGAGCAGCATGCCTCCATACAAACAGTTTGATTATGTACAGGTCCTGGCCATGAAGATCTTGAAATGTGCTCTCAGAGAGATTAGTATGAACACAGTGCTGTGAGAGAAAATACTTGACAACGTTTTCAAATGGCCCCAGTGAATTTTACATTAAGCTTTCTGAAACTGGGTCATCCATAATCAGGTAGGTAGGACTTTCTAAATGTCAGTGCTGTGTTCAGGATACTAGAGTTGGTCAGCTAAGCATCAAAACACTAACAATGTTGATTTTGTCATTATATTTAAATGGGTTTTGATCAGTTTTCTGTGAAATGCTTGGTTAAATGGACATGCAGGGTCTAGAACTTAACTGATGGGAGCAACAGTTTCCAGTATGTGGTGGTCTGGCTTGAGTGCTGTATTCCAGGGCACCTGTGCATTAAGATTTAGGGAATCATTCTTTCATGTCTAACAGGCTTGATTGTTTAAAAAATAATCAAAATCAGCTCTCCTGAACCAAGGCAAATGGGGATTCTCCTTAAGATTTTGTTCAAAGTACTGAGACCAAAACACTGGAGTGGTTAAATGGAAGGTTGTTATAGTGATGACTTTTGCTTAAGTCATTTTTCTTTTTCTTCTCAATAACTTGACAGCAATTTGATAAATTCTATCGGGACTCCATTGAGTTTCTGAAGTATCTCCTAAAAATCCTGAAGAAGCTCAGGTTTTCTTTTTTACGCTTTTCCCAGAAGAAAAATGACAATATCTGGAGAAAGTTTTTTTCATGAAGTATCATTTTCTCTCACTCTTTCATTGCTTGCTGCTACTTAAGTCTCCCATCCTATGTTTCTCTCACAGAGGACTTTAGGAATAACACTTGCTCCTACTTTCAGGCAAATATGAGTTTTCCCAGGTGAAATATTTTAATTAAGTTGCAAAAGTGGGGATTATTAATAGTATATTCACTTGCAGACCAAGTGATTTAAAAACTGAATAATACCAAAACCTCTTACTGTTCAGGAGTAATTTTTTTTTCTGTCCTAGTTCTAGTAGCCTTGAAGTTTGTATTTTTGACCCTTATTATCCCCTATAATTAACTTCTTGATTCTAGCTCATTGGTAGATCTAGCCATTGCACTTTTTTCCTCAGAGTAACACTGAAAGGATACCACTAGGGATTCTCCATTTGTTTTCAACAATTCTGATTGTAGTCTACTTCCAAACAGCTAATTTGTTTACAGTATCTAATCTTTTGATATGGTGTCTCCTTGTACTTTAAAATCTTTTACTCATGCAAATGGGAACACTGCTCATGACAGGGGCTCTTGGCTTTGTTTGTGCTGCAGCTGCAATGGCCTGGGTCCACTTCACTCTTCCATTTGTTCTAGATGAAAGTTGTTTAGCATACTAGACTCCTTTGGAGCACAACAAACTCTGAGTTGAGTGACCATAGAGCTGGCAGAGAGATCATACCTGACAGCCTTCTCAATCAGTGCAAATCAGTCAGTAGTGACTGGAATTTCTGGTTTATGTTATACATGTGCTGGCTTCAATAAGCTTCAAAATTGCATATTTTACTGCCAAAGAAATTATCCATCCTCTCTCCAAAAATGATCTAATACAATATAAGCTTTGAAGGAGAGGGATGAGCTCATATAGATGAGCAGCAGATTCTCAGTTACCCCAGGGATGGAAGTTTTGAGTAGTGGGTTAGCTATAGAAAGACAAAGAGAAGTTACCAGAGAGATTGGTCCACCCTGTGCTAAGTATTTACCAGTTATTTGTGCTCAGGTAAGCACTGAGTGATCAAAGACCAAAATGTTAACTGATTACCTGTTCAAAAATGAGGACTGATCCATAATACTAGTGTTAGAGCTAGAATTGATCAATAACGTCATTTTTCAGTGTAAATTCACATTTAATTTGATTGACATGATTTATGCTGAGTTTGTCAAAATGTCTCAGCTAAAAGAATCAAGTCAAATCACTTTCATTTAGAAAGTTTTGAAACAAAACAGATTTATATGTTTCCCCACATTTTTAATCAACATTTTTCTTTTCTTCTGGATGCATCTGAATGCTTTTTAAAACTGGATAATGCTGCACCAGGAGATTATTTTAATGGGGACGGTGATGGATTTTTGGAGTGTATCTATTCAGGCAGGGGAACAAGAACCAAACTAAACCAAGTTATTCACAAAACTTGTCTGACTGAGTTGTAAAGACATGCATGTGGAGCTTACTCTACACTTAGCAGGAGCTGAGGGTTTCAAAAATCTGTCTAAAATCTTTCATGGAATTCCCAAATACTACTGTACATAACTTAGTATGTCGAAGGGAAAGTCCCTGTTTTGAGATACTTGCAGTCTAAATGGACAAGGTAAATGCTGAAATGGAGACACTGAGAAGATGTGATTTATGGACAACAGGAGAGGAATGTCAGAAAAGGGCAAGGAGCAAACAGAAAAGCTCATTTAGTTGAATCACATAACACACTATAGATATTGCTGAAATGCATTGCGGGGGAGGAGGTGCAGCCCTTTATTTCCCCTCTCTGTCACCTATGAAAAACTGTATGGTTGGGAGTGGCAGTCCTGGCTCCTTAGAACAGGTAAAAATGTGGAAAGGTCATAAGAAAATATGTGGAAAATAAAGTAAAATACTTTTCTCCTTTGAAAGATGTTGAACAACCTGGAATTTTCTTTCATGTTGTTTTATAATGGGAGCAAGGTGTAAATCCAAGCTTACCTACCACATCTTTACTGTACCTCCTACACTTATTTTATACACTTAAGCCCTTTAGACTTAAATATTGACAACTTGGTAGGTTATGTACTTCCCAGTGCCTCTGCTGTACCAATGAATTCAACCTCAGGTGAAAGCAACCATGTTGCCTCACTCAGGACAAAAATTGAATGAAATATCATCTAGAATATGCAATTGCTTGTGTAGAATAATTATGTGTCATCATAATCCACAAATAGCAAATATTTTCCTTTGCTGGCTTTTTTTTTGTTGTTTGAGGTTTTTTTTGTTTGGTTTGTTTGGGTGTTGCTGCAGTTACAGCCTGCAAGGGAAATCATCTTTCATTTTGCAAGTATCAAATCAGAGACCTGAGGGTCCCATAACTCTTCTCATCTAAGCGAGCATTCATTCCAACTTCCATTTAAGAGAGGTTTCAGGGTAATTCCTATTTTAGATGTGGATTGGAGCGGTTGTAAAGGGTTTTAACCTCATGTGGCATCTCTAGCCAATGCAGGGTTTTAATATTGCTGTATAAAATCACATCTGTGTCTTCCAGCTCTTTGCAGTGGAGAACCTGCTGAGAGAAGGAATACAGGGCATTTGCTCAAGCTCTCATGACTGGAAATGCATCCTGAGGTTCAGGCTCTCATTGTAGAATTACTGCTCTTCTGAAAGCTGGACAGAGCCATGAGCAGTACTGAGGTGCCCCATACATGCCAGCCACAGGAGAAGAGAACACTTTGCAATTCCAATCCTTTTTCACTGAAAGGAGAAAAGGAGAGATTATTATGATACAGGGGTGTTAATTGAGTACAGGGGTATTTAAAGAGGCAGATAACAAAGGTGGAGAGCAAAGAGAGAGAGTATATCTTGGAGAACCTTTTTGCTTCAGATATCTCTAAAAAAGGGGAAAAAAGATGAGATTGACTCAACTAAGTTTAGCAAAGTGGCACACTGCTCCTGTGATAGCCAAGGTTGCTACTTCAACACTTAGAAGGGTAGATCAGGAGAAGAATAATTACCTCTACATGTTGTAAGTCTTGATCTGCCAGGCAGGAAACAGAATCCTCAGAGCATTTATCCCCAAGGGAAGATATGAATAAAAACCCCAACAGTAATTGGCTCTGCTTCCTTTTGCATTTTGTTTCAGACTCCTTGCTGCACCAGCAAGTGTCACTATGGCCTTTGCTATGCAGCAGCAGAGATGAGAATGTGAATTCTGGAGCAGGGAAAGGAAAATAAAACAAGCCCGAATCATGATTATGCCTCTGGTTTTGCCACACCTCTACCTGGAGCCAGTAACCCTGTGTTCTCAATAGCATTTCAGTGGCCTGAAATGATTTGTTAAATCTTTCACTCTGGACACGTTTTAATGGTCAGATCAAGTGACAAAATGTGTTTTTCTTTCTTTTGTTCTTGTGTGGGTGATTGCTGCTTGTATTAATCATGGTTTCATTTTCAAGAGAGTCTATTTGCTAAACCAAATTTTCAAGTTCATCTTGTAAGATTTTCATATTTGAGAGTGGATGTTCATTGGGGCATATTGCTAATTCTCTAGATAAGAACTAGAAAATGAAATATTGATTAATTTAGAAAAAGGAGTGAAATGAAATCTGTGACTATAATTTTATTTCTCCTCTGCTCTTTCGATGTTGTTGAATATTTTGGCACCATTTTCAATATATTTGATGCTAGATGGGGAAGTGTGAAAATGGAAATGCATTGGGGAAATGGAAAAACACCAACATTCCTGTTACTGAAACAAAATGAAATTATTATGACAAATATTATCATGAATATGGAAAGGAACCAAGATTGTGTTTCCTTCTCCAACTGTCTAGCCACAATTTCATGTTCCATAAAAAGGAAACTCAGCAGCATGTCCATGACATTGAAATGTCTGAAATCAATTTTATCTTCAGGAGACATGGACCTCATTAAAAATATTAAAATACATTTCTCCCCTGCCTAAATACTTGTTTGTAACCCTTGGTACCTAGCTGGTTTAGGTCATCACAAAGTCCTAGAAATTATACCTAAAATTCCTATTCATTCCTATATGTGCAGGGTTGATGCTTTGAGTGGCATCCTTAGCTTCCTGGAGTGAAGGTGCTAACTCCCCAGGGTTTCTCACTGAGCAGAGGTGTCTTAGTCGTCTGCCCTGTGTCTTTTCCTGAATCTTCTTGAGTGTTGTATGAAGTATGTGAGAGTAGATACAAAGGAAGGGGGGGATGACAGCTGAGGTAACATAGAAGAATCAATAGTTGAGAGCAGTCACCCACTCCACAGTGAAGTTTTGGATGTACAAGCTATGAAACTTGACTCCCACATTCAGGATTTGGTTCGTCAAGGGATATCTGACCTGGGCGTGAGCTTTGGTTTTCAGACTGTCAGCATTTCAGGGAAATGGAAAATGGAAGTGGAAATGCACAAATGCATCCATTCCTCCTTTTAATTCATTCTTGCTTGCTATAGCCATGAACTGATGCAATCTTGCCTTTGCTAAGTAGACTACAGAGTAACATTGACAACAGGAAGAATGAGTAACTTCAGGGAGGAGAATTAGAATTGTTTGACCTTTCATAGTCTCTTTTCATCAGCCATACAGAAAAGAATATCATAGCTCAAAGCTCTTGTTCCCTCAGGTTTCTTTCACTTTAATAACATTCCTGCATGGATGTAATAAAAGTCTCTTTTTTGGTGAGCTCATTTTTCTCCCTTTATTTCTACTTGCCATTCTTGACTTCAGAGATCATGATCAGGACAACTAATAAAAATCTCAGAGTATGCTGGAGGAGGTGGTATTTCTGTCTTAGCCACAAAGTTTCCCATCGCCATTGTATTCATAATAATGTGTCTCATAAGATGTCTGGTCTGATTTTATAGATGGAGAAGTTCAGCTAGGTAGGCAGCTTTGGAGAAACATCTGGAGTAGTCTATCTTTTCAAACGCTTTTCATTACCATGCTAAATTTACAGGCTTTGCCAAGCCATGGAGCGGTCTCTCTCCTGCCAATGAAATACCAAAGGGTAAATATTGGCATTAAAATCTCCTGCAGAATATGTTTTATTGTGGTACTTATTCTGCTTGCTAGGCAGCTTTGGATTGTGCCACTGGAATCCACACAACTCAAAGTCATGAAGAATCTTACTAATTACTTTATTTTAAACTGTTTCATCTTAGAGTTAGAAAAGTATCCAGCTGCCAGCTGGAGCAAAGTACCGGAAAGAAAGTTTCCTACTCATTTTCAGGGAAGTTCCTACACCTTTTGTAGATGGCAGTTATCATTTTCAAAGTGTCACAGCAATGTGGACTGCCTGAACTGTGAGCAGGAGTGCTTACTGGTTCAGAACAGGAATTAGAGACAGGAATAATTATGCTCTCCAATGATTTGTGAAGGTAACTGATTTTCAATTAAGAGAAATTTCTCTGATAAAATGTTGAAGTCTCTATACTTTACCAATATTTGAAAAACAAAGAACACAAGAATCAGCTGCTGGTTTTAACAATCAAGCCACAGATCAGGATTTGGGATTCTGGGCATGGAAATTGCATTCCTTACACAAGGCAATAGCTTATATCCTCCACATTGACAGTGACTTCTTAGGGAAGTTCTCCTTATGTATACATATACATGTTTGTTAGTTCACAACATTTTACCTTTATTTCAAATGCGCTTAGTTCTCACTGCTCATGGAGAAAATGAAGACTTTTCTTTGATACCTGGTTTGTGACAGAGACATACAGAGGTAGATTTAAGGAAACATTCAAAGACGACATATGAAATGTTCCTTTACACAGTAGAGAAGCTAATTAGACACAAAATTTTCTTTCTCCCCTTTTTATAAACTTTCTTGTATTGTAATATAATAGATTGTCATTATGAAAAGCTTTTCATATATAAGAAACATAAAGAAGCATGAATTAATTGACTTTATGGTCAGTTTATAGGGAGATCTAGAGATTTTGTCTACTTGTCCCATGGGGGAAAAACCTTGTTGGTAAAATTAGAAGGTGTCAAAGTGGGTTTGTTGTTTTAGTCTTACTCTCCATAGGTAGACATTTACTCACTGCCCCCTGCAATTTCACATGCTTCAGTACTATTTGTGCTCATGTTTTCAAAGAGAGGACATAAAATGCTTAGGCTCTGCCTAACCCCTGCAATTGCAGTGATTTTAACCTAGTTTCTTTTAGTGCAATTCTAAATTGATATGAGCTAAGCTGAAGGGCCTGACCTTTTGGACTGGCGTAACTAAATGTGTTTAAAAACCCAATTCCAGCTAAACTGGCACTTTTCCCTGAGGAAGAAGACACAATGTCAGTACTTCTAGGTGTAGTGTGGCTGCTGGATCACATAGTTTATGTGAGTACCCTGCTCCTGATATGGACTGTTTTTCTGTGTGAAAGGCTTGCTGTCCACAATGGGTTGCAGGTCAAAGGCATGTCAGAGCATTTCTGATTTTTTTTAACCATCATATCTTCATAATGTCTGGCATGTGACCTTTAAAAAGCTGCAGAAAATGAAGCATTGTTCTTCAACTAGTCTGTGCTCATTACATGTTCTGGGTCCCCTCCAAGGACCCTAAGGCTCCCTGGCAGCTCAGAGGGGTGTGAAGGATATATTGCCCCTATTCAAGTACAGGATACATTCCCCTAGTTAAGTCTTTTGGGGAAGAAAGCGAAGAGAGAGAAGGGAGATCAGTGATCCTTTCTCTTTGTGAAATAATTCTGAGATTGGCTCCAAAAATCTGGTTAGCTGGCAAGGAGAAACTCCAACACTCTGTCTGCCAGACTTGTCCAGCTGTATGTGTGCCACCTGCTGATCCATGTGCCATACGGGCAGGCTGCCGTTTACATTGCCGAGAGAGTGTTGGGATGCATAATAGAGTATAGCAGCCAGCCACAAAGTTAGGAAACTTCCCTCTCATCATCACAGACTTTCCTTTATTGGTTGACTTCTTTACTTTGTTTCTGGTCTACATTTCTTTCTTCTCACAACCTCCCTTTACAGCACCAAGACCCATGGGACTATTTGGAAGTCTTTAGAAGTTTCAGAGCGTAACGGAGTAATTTTCTAAACTCTTGCTTCAGGTGTCGGGAGGTGGAGGGCAGTTTTGATACATATGTCTGGCACATATTCATCAAAGGCTAACACACAAAAGGGACCAGCTCTCAACAAAGCAAAGATGTTAATACAGTTGACTGCCCTTGATTCACATAGTGAGCAAATGCTGCTCAACAGACAGAACATGTGAAAACTAACTGATTCTCATAGGGAACTGGGGTGCTGGATTCCTTATTGCTGGTAAACTGTGGTGATAGAGAAACATTGTACTAAAATTAAAGAAATATTCTTAAGAAATATAAGCATTATAGCACGTCCTCCAGAGTGTAATAGCAAATGTGGTTTCATAGCTGGAACCTTTTTTACTTACAAATGGATAGTTCATAAGTTGTTTTAATAATTTTTAATTTATAAAGTAATATTATGCCATATCCTTCTTAGAAATCTCTGTAATAAACATTAGCAGCTCATTAAGTCTCACTAAACACTTCTGTATTAGATAAGAGTTATTTCATATTTTAAATAGATAAATGGGCACAGCATGCCTAAGTGACTTTTATAAGACAATACATCATGTCAACCACTTCTGTGGTAAGTAAGCAGGGTGGCAAGTCCTCTCTTTGCACAACAGAGGACACTAATAGATTTTCATAACAGGAACATATTCCTTTTCTTTTTAACCTAGAGTCCAAGGAGTGTAGAGTTACCAACTGTGTTGGTTCCTTTTGACTAGTGCTTAGAGGACTATGTCACATACAGTAAATTATTGAAGAAGAAATCTCTACCAAGGTAATAGGTGCCAAATAAAATGTATTAGTCAATAAAAAAACTATTAGAAAGTAAGTCCTTTTAATGTGATTTACAGTAGGCTGAAGTTACAAAACAGCAAATGGAAGGAAAGAAAATTACACCATGAGTGGTAAAGTGGACCACAATTTTTATGGTATATATTGGAAAATGGAGAAAAAACTGTAAGTAGATATTGGCCATGGCCTGTTAGCATTCATTCCCAGAGGAAATAATCTGAAATTTGAAAGGGTAAACACCAATGAGGCAAGAAGGTTTGTTTATTATGGTCAAAGGCTGAAGTATAGAGACCATTTTCTGTTTACTTTACCCTGCTTTCCACAGCACTGTGTGATCAGAAGGACTTTTTATGGAGTAAGTTACTATCTGATGTGTGTAAGAAGATTAAGGAGAGGAAGTGTGATCAATTAATATTAATTCTCAACAGGACAAATTAACAATATCTAACTGTTAAACTGCTCTTTAAAAGGTGCTGCTTGTATTGAGGGAACTGAACTTGGTACAGCATGATCACTTGTTGGAGCAGAAGACCATCATTAGGAAAACAGGGGTTCTGTTCACACCTGAGACGATGGTGACTGTGATAATGCCACCTTGCCTCAGTTTCCCCACATGAAAAATGGGAAATGTTAGTAATCCCCTTGGTGAAGTGAGTGTCAGTGAAAAAAATACATAATGTGTAGGTGTCTTTATAGAAGGGAAACATGATAATTATTTTAAGGATATGTAATAAATCCAAACACAAAATGTTAATGTTGACAAAGGTGATTTCTACTGCTAGGAAGCAAAGGCTATTTGCACAATGGCTTAGGAGCAGGAAATCTCCCAGAGATGAGGCTGACAAAGGATGTGCATAAGTACCATGTTTAGCTTAGGTTGTGGTCTGTGGCAGATCTTGGTCCCTTCATAAACTACACACACCCCCACACCCCCTCCCCACCCTAAAAAAAAGAAAAGGAAAGAAATTAGAAGGCTACTTTGAAAAAAATAATCTAAACTCTGTTATATGGTTATATGTGGAGGGTGGCAGGAGAAAAGGAAAGCAAAAGCCTTGTCAGATTTAAACAGCCCACTTTGTGCTCTGGGAAAAGCAAGTGTCTTGCATTTTAAATGAGTGCCATGCTACTTGAATGAGAAGGTAGCATGGTTTGCTGCAAAGGCAGGCACCACAAAATAAGTAATCTATATATTGAACTGCTTTTCTCCTTTACATGCTGTGTCATTTTATAGTGTAGCAAAATACTGCTAGAGCTACAGCTTTGTAATTAAGTGATTATTTTACACACATCTGCATTACAGTATTTGTATTATATTACATGACTGATATCTTGATGGCTTGAATTTATATTAGAAGATTTTTGTGCAAGATTGGTGTCATTATGTTAGAGGTTTGGAGACAAAAGCTGTTCTCATGCATGTTTCTCATAAAATCTGCTAAACCTAATCAGTTTACGTTTGAGAAAAGCTGTCACCTGACACAGTGACACTTATAAAAGAAACAAGAAAAGAAATTGAAATATATGGATGATGGGACAATATTTCATCTGTGATTTGATGTTTTCTCTCCCAGCTATTGCCTTAGCTGAGTTTCATACCACTCTTCATCATCCAGTGGGACTTAGAAGGAACATTGAACAGTTTCCTCAATAGCTGAGCAGAGAGGATGCTCTAAGAGCCAAAATCTGCTGCTAAGCTGAAGTCAAGCAGTTCTAGGATGGTGAAGTGCCAGCTCCTCTGGACCAGCAGGGATTGCTTGCATGGGATGGAGGGGGATCTGCCACCTGAGCTGAGTGTGGCAGTGCAGGTCCTGGAAGACAGGGTGACAATGGCAGATGGCAGGTTTTTAAATGCACTTACTAATAGCTGATTCTGTGGAGCTGCATGCATCACAGCCTTCAAGAGAAATTCAGGACAGCAATTCTGTTTGTCAGAGTTCCAGGCTTTCTTTATAAAGTGAATTAGTGGAGGAAGGAGAGGAAGAAAAAGTAGAGAGGAATGGGGAAGACAAAAGTAATTGGTGATCAACACTGTCATTTTCTCTTCCTCAGTCTAGTTAATGCCTAGCTCTGCATGACTGTCAGCTTTCCTTGGGAGATACTGAATATTCCTAGGTTTCACTGGAGGTATGAAAGTCTGGCTCAGAAAGCAGCTTGTTTCATTCCTGGATCAGGGACTCCAGACACTGAGGTATTAAAAAATGTCCCTTCTTAACATCAATAGCATCTTATTACAATATCATTGATAAATTCCCCTGGCATTCTTACACAGAGGAGAAGCTCTTCAGAGGTTTCAAGTATTCTCTGAACAGCCTCCTTTTTGTACAGAAGGGATCTTGTGCATACCTTTCAGTATTTGACTTATTTCAGTCTGGAAATCTTTGACATTTTTACTGCTCTGGTACAGAAATATAAATTATGGTAAAATAAATAATTCCACTTGCCTTAAATGTCACTCCCTTCTCTAGCATATGTCTGTTTGCCAAGGGACTGAGCTTTATTCTTGATAGCATTTGATAGCATTAGAGATGTTTTTCAAATAACAGGTTGGACTGGCTCTATCAGTTCTTGTGCCCCTTCTCTTATACAAACGGAAATCTTGTTATCTATGCAGGGAATAAGAGGGTATTATGAGCCACTCACCATTCTCAAGATATTTGCCTTTGTCATAAGAACTTAAAGTTGTCATCACAATTTGAAGTGGACAGTTGGCTTTTTTATCTTCATATTTAGGCTGCTTCTGTAACATGAGAGACACATCCCAGAATAACAGTGTAGCTACTGAACAGACTCGGGGGGTGAGATGAGAGATAATATTGTGATGTGATTAATGTCACATAAATCAAGCTAATACATTCATCTCCCCTATGTTAGACTTATGTCCTTCCTTGAGCTTTTAGTCATGTTGGACTCATGTCTGTCTCTGTTTTAGCTAGAAATTTCATCTGAGAAAGTAAAAATTGTGATGGGCCTAGTGATAGGTGCAGATTTAGTGCATTCTCTGTGTTTTAAAACATCATGTCTTTCTTTAATATCAATACTATAGGGTATCATTGGCCTGTGGAATCTGTGGCTCCATGAATATGAGTTTATCCATTCTGAGAATTCATGAATGGATCTTATCTCACCAAAAGAAAAGCCAGGTCTCCTCTGTGACAGTTAGTAGTGAAACTTGTAGACTACCTTGTCATGGAAAAAGAGAGTGCAGTGAGTGTAAGAGAGATGGCAACTGGTCCTCCTATCATCCTCAAGAGTAACAAGGAGTGGGAAGTTCACTCATTAACTTCAAAGGAATGTATCAGAAGTATCTGGAGGACAGGTTATTGAAGTCAAATGGGTTGTATGCATAAGGATATTTTTGGAATGAAACTAAATGATGAATTTAAAACTCTGACAAGCACAGTGACTATAATATCAGAAATATTTTTAGACCAAAACATCTTGGGAGAACAATTTTGAAAAGCGGAATAATCTGCCTCCTAGAAGTTCAATTAAAGTCATAACATTTAGCATCATGAACTGCTTATTCCCTATAGTTCAAATTTCATACATTGCAGCAATTTGCAAACTTGCCTCTCCTGATACTGTGGGAAAACAATGTGAAAAATGTTTTATGATTGTGAAGGAAGCTTGAGACAACATTAAAATAACATTTAAATGGAGTGAAAGAGATTGTTGTCAGGTTTTTAGCTGGTCAGAGGTCCCAGCAGAACTGAATATCAAAGTGCCATTTAATTTCATGGAAGCATTTCCTTCAACTTGCTTCAACTGTTCTTGATTATTTCTTAGTGCTGTACCCATTTCCGGGTCCCAGAGGAGAGGAGGGTTAGTTGTGTGGATAAATCTGACAACCCAATTTGAGAAATGGGAAATTTATACCTGCCTTGAGTTCAAATTCACTTTTCTTACCCTGAGAAGAAATGCAGAACTGACATCTGTAGCAATATCTGGCAAGGTAGAATCATAAGAGATTATAAGATGTAAATTTAGGTGTGACAGGCCCTTTTCCAAAACTGCTTCAAACCCAAGACAAAATGATTTGTCTTATTGCTATTTTTGTATGTGCCCAAACAAGGATAATAAAAAGGACAGGGAGTCAGTAGACCCCTGTATCTCCAACTGGGAAGGACCTTTTAGAAAATCCAGAGGAGCAATAAGCAGGTATTCAACAGGCAAGAGAGCGAATCTGTGTGTCTTTAACTCACTTGGCTGCCCAGGGTGCAAAGTCACTGTGAATGTGACTCACTAATCCTGAAGAAAAGTCAGGATGAAGCATAGGAATGTGGGGAATACTGGAGAAGTCTGAGATGCTGCAGAGCAGATAAGGAATGAAATATCCTGTAATAAATCATGTGGCAGGTCAACTGCTTTAGTTTTGCCATTGATGGAATAAAGAATTTATATCTGGTAAATCCCATATGATATTGATGTGAAAATTACACCTGGGTTTTGTCAAGCACCACTGTCTTGGGTTTGATACATGGATCATAATTTTCATGTAGGAGAGAAATGAAAACAGAGAGGATACTTAAGCAACTAGAGAATGGTAGAACAATAGTCCTGTCAGGATAATTTGGAGTTTAGCCTGGCTCTTCTCAAAAGCACTGTGAAAATTGTGGTCCAGATCTTCATTTGCTTGAAAATGAACCAGAGGTTATGCAAGCTGATTATCAGCAAAGGATCTGACTTGCCTTGCATCCCCTGTCTTACCTGAAGCCACAAAGTGATTGTATAAACATGTGTGACAAAGCATAATAATTGCAAATACCTCTTGGGAGTTCTGTGTTGGTAATGTTGGTGATTTATTGACTGGTGTTATAAAAAAAAACCCAAAACAAACCAGCCATTACCCTCACCTCCAGCTTTGATACACTCCTTTCATCTTCAGACAGAACAAAGTGTGATATAGCAAGTGTTTACACACTGCTGGAATTTGCCATTAGAGATGATAAAAGGGGGATTGAAAAATATTGTGGTATCTTATTGGAGCTGCTGCCAATGTTTGGCCAGATAATAAATTGGTTAGCAGCTCTGCTTGAGAAGGAGGAGTCAATTTCCTTTGGACTGTTACTGTCAGAGGGTGTCCAGTCTAAGCATTTCCATTCATTTTACTCTGTGCTGCATTAGCTCTTAGATTTCTGCTCTGTCACACCAGTCTGTTGGTTACTCTTGGTTCTTACACTTTAAAGAGTAGTCTTTATGATGTCTCACACTGTGCAACTAGGCTGGTTACCCTGGTCTTCACATTGCCAAGTCTGTCATAGACCTTGTGGATGTTACTGCCATCAGTAAAACATTAGGTAGTTTGCACCTGAAAATACAGCAGGATCCCAGAAGATATGGGGCTGAAACTGGCATGTGATGTATTTGGTAGTAATCCAAATGGCAAGTTGATGTACAGATGCAAGATAGAACTGGAAAGAAATAGAACTCCATGGTAAACATGTCCTGTGTTATGCTATGAAGAATCCAGCCTTGCAGCCAAAATTGATACAGTTCAAAGCCAGTTTAAGTGAGCCAGTTCTGTGTTGGTGCTGGCTGAGGAAACTCTTGAAGTATTGTCTGTAGAAGCACTATAGCAAGAATAGAAAAAAATTAAAATTGCATTTGCAAGCTGTGATAACTTTAGTGGTGCATGACAACATCCCCTTATGGCAAAGAAACAGAGAACACAGTGAAACACTATAACCTTAGAATGATTACCATTCAAAATAAGGGAGCATCCTTTTCATTATGCCAAAGTATATTTTTTCTGGGGGAATTGAAAGGGTCAATATTGTTCCTTTGAAAACCTTTTCACTGCAAGGGAAGAGAAACTATCTCTAGATGGTTTTGAATTCACTGTGACTAAGGTTGAAGGTAGGTTGAACCTTACAGCTGCAGTATCGATTCTGGAACAGCAAAACCAGTTTTGAGTAGGCTATTACTGTATTACAGGTACACAAGTGGAAAGACTGGGGGAATTTGGAGCTGTAGGCAGTGCAGTCTGTAGATAATAGGCCTTATTGTATGTCTTCTGTTGATTCCCAGATTTGCTTGCCACCAGCAAGGTATTTCCATTGAAAGAGAAAAGCATTCTGAACTGCCTTTTAAGAACATTATGACACTTAAATAACATTCATTAACATGTTGTGAGGATTATCTGTTTTCATATTCCCTTTGAGAAAGATCTACATGTGAATTGCTATAAAATATAATTCACTTTAACCAACTTGTAGACTTCCATGATATATTGAACATTTACAATCATCATATTTTTACAGATATATTTACTTTCAAGTTCCATTTGTTTAAGAAATATTTGGTACATTGTATTCTCATTTCTGACAAAATACAGATGTGTGATTTTGCTACACTTAGAAAGGAATTGTAAATTTCAGGCAAGTGTACCAGACCTTTGAGAATTCCTAATATAAATTCATGAATTAAATTGACAAGGGATTAAGTAGGTTATCCAGATTAGGTTTGTAATACAAAGCCATTTCATTAATATAAAAGCTTCTTTCAACTCTAAAATGATTTACTAACATGTTTGTATGGCAAGCTGCTGATTCTTTCTCAGTCAGTCGGCTCTAGCAATTAACACATGTTGTAAAAGCCTGGGTGAAAGGCAGGTCAGTTAAACATAGAACATTTAGCAGGTAGGAGCATTAATAAGAGAACTGCAGTACTACCACAAAACTAGAATGTTTTGTAGCACTCTCCTCATCCACTAACCTGTCCTGTGCACTGTAGACCTTCAGAGCGTCCCATCAGAACAGGCTTCACATCTGGCTGGAGAGGGAAAGCACTTGAGGTTCATCTGAATTTCTGCTGGCAGTGATGTAAGGGCACACACTGCTGGATATTTATTTTCCAGGCCCCAGAGGATAGTGATATAAGCATGTACTCTCCAGGAGAGCAGATAACACAGGCAAGTTAATGTGATTCCCATTTACAGGGCAGAGTATGTGCTTTAAAGGAGTCTATACAGCATATTGAGGCTGGGCTAAGGATGAGAATGATTACTGTTGATCTTCTATTGTTTAGCTTTAAAGTGGTTTTCTTACCTTCCTTACATTCTGCAGGTTTAGGGGCAGCAATATTGCATGTTATAGCACCAAAAAATACAAAATATATTTGCAATCCAAGTACACGAGACCAGTCTTCAAACCAGCTGGAAATAGGGATAAGCAACTCTCACCCAGTGAACTCTTAAAGGCAGGTTGTTTTGTCATACATAAGAGATCCTTTCCACCTCCCACTTAGGTCCTAAAACTGATGAATCCTCAAAGCTCAGTGAGTGCTTTTCTTCCTCTTATTTTGTAGGAACCTATCTGACCATGAGTGTTCCACATTTCAAACTGCTCCAGAGGTGAAAGCATTCTAAAGTGGCATTTATAGAAGTCTTTTGAAAATTACCATTTGGTGTATCTACAGTACATAGTAACTGCAGTAAATTCTGACAACCACTTAGCAGGGATTATACATAACTACTTAAAATCAGTTCTCATAGCCATCTGTTCTCCCAACAAGAGGAACTGAGATGACTAAGGTGGATGCTACAATATGCATAGAGCTGCTACTGCTTGGAACTGTGCACTGCTTACCAGGATACCTTAGCTGGTATTTGAGAAGTACCACAGAGCTGTCAGGAGCTGCTATTGGTAAATGTTTTCACTCTCCTTACACGCTGCCTTTATGGTAGATTGGATCGCAACATTAATAAAACATGGTATCTAAGTGCAAGAATTAATTCAGTGCAAGAGCTATTTGAAGATGTCAGGCAATTAGTCACCCTTCTTTTCAGCTGAAAAGATTCAACTCAATTTCCTATTGATAGATCGCTGCCAGGAATGCCAAATCAATAATGGAAAGCATTATGGGATTATAAGAAGAGGCACGGCGCTTAATGAACGCAAGCGGCACTGTGGGGTTTGGTGTAATCCCCCTCTGGGGACTTGGTCTTCTGAGATGTGACATCCTGTTTGTACGCAGCCAAAGGCAGAATAGCTTGTGCTGACTGACAGCATAGACACTTGCTCCTCCAGATAGCACAGCTAGAGAGAAAAGAATTCATTCAGATCACCCAGAAAAAACCTCAAGTTTCCTGTGTACCTCAGTTAGTTTAAAAGCTATACAAAACAAGGCATTTCAACCGGGCATGAAGCAAATAGTAGCATTCTCATTACTTATTTCTAGCATGATAGTATTCAGGCATCCAAACAAAAGGGAAGACAGAATCACCCTGGCCCAAAGAGAGCACTGGGGTTTATACTGCTGGCATTCAACTAAAGATTGTCAGAAGCAATACCATTTAATTAACAGGTCTGTGTCTAACATGCAACACAATGCTGGGTGCAATGATGTCCTGAAGTCCAATGTGTATTATTATATATACTCCAAAGAGTTAATTTGCTGGCTGATGTCCAGTATTGTCCCTTCAGAGAAAGTTCCACACCATTGACAGAAACACCAAAACCTGATGAGGCCAGAAGGTTTTTTGGATCAGGTTTTCCTTGTTAATAATTATTTGCAGCACTTCAGTCTCTGGAATGGTTTATTTTTATAACCTACATTTCAAGTTTCTAAAAAAGCATGGTAGGTGTGAGGGTAGTGATTCTGAAATCCAAATAACAGAGAAAACAAAAAATATTTCTAGTTTTTCTAACAAGCATATCCAAAAAGCATTTCATGAGCCACTGTTAGCAGTTGCCCAACAGTTAAAAATGCCACCTTTTCTGCCTTACATGTTAATGCACTGAAACAGGCACTTTTCATGTCCAAGAGTTACTCTTAAGAAAGGCCAAATTCTTATTTTTTTCCAAGAGGAAGGCTGGTTCCATGTTAGGGGTCATATATATAATCCTAATTCTGGGCTTGGCTCTGCTGCAGATTTCCTAAATTAGTGTGGGTAATTCAGCTAATTCTCTAAGCATGAACTGCCCATCAGTAAAATCAGAATGATTGTATTTCTGCACTTCAACAGACGGTCACGAGGACAATTACCTTAAAATTGGAAATGCAAGTATGCCTAGGCAAATAACTGTAATTGTCTACCACAGCTGAGGTGGCTTGGAGGTTATACAGTCCATCCCAAAAAGAATTGGTACAAACAGAATCCCAGTGACAGGTATGCAGAGAGAACAAGTCAACAGAACATCTGTAGGAAAGGTGGCAAAAATTCTGAAATAATATATGTAACAGGAAAAATTTAAGATATGATCCCTTTTGGCTTTGCATCTCTCAATTTAAGTCTCTTTGAAGTATCTGTTTAATAATTGAATTTTGCTCCAGATTTTGGTGTGCTGACTGCACTAACATAGGTGTTAATTGTCCTGACCAGACTGCCCATGTCCTTCCACCCACACCCACTGCCTATGGGCCAGAAGCTCCATTTAAGCTCAGGTGCAAGTCTTCAATCTTTCTGTGACCTGTGTTGTACCTGTCTACAATCCTGTCTGCTTTTCTTTCTTATCTGGGATTTAGAGCTTTGTTGTAGTTCTGTCTTTAGTCTTTTCTCTGGCCCAGCCTCCTGCTGCTTCTTGTTGGACACCCTGGATAGACTCTTTCTACATGTGGAGCTGTTGAGGGGCTGTGTTACCCACTCCTGATTCTGTGTGCCCTGTCCAGGTCTTGTGGGACTGCATGGTAGAGGGTGAGAATGCTGCTTGTGTTGCAATCTTTCATGGATCCTATAAAAGCCCTGCTCTGCACCACATCTGCTGTGATTTATATACAGTGTAACTCTATTAAATGAATCAACTCACATCATATGTAATCAAATCATTTGAGCTGTTCTAGATCTGTGTGATGATCCAGCTTGGTATCTTGGGTTATACATCAGTTCAAAATGTTGAAGTGACCAGTGGTTAACTTCAGAGGATGCTGTGAAGCATGCTGTGCTGGAATCTTCCCTACCGTACTGCAATAAACCCACTGTTATCTACCGTGACATTATGAGTGTTACAAAGGTGCTCAGTGATGTATGTGCATGTGATGTATGTGCATAACTCCATTAGCACTAATGGGAGTTAATGGGTATAGCCTACTGGAAGAGAAGAGGCTATTTCTCTAAGTGTCAGAGACTAATAAAAAGGACATTTCAATTTGGATGTCCAGCCTTCAATTTAAGCAGCAAGTACTTCAGATGAATCTTTTGACAGCTACAGTGTCATAATTAACTTCAGGCTCAGATGGATTTGTTTATTCTCTTTCAATAGCTTATTCACATGATTTAAGACCATCCTTCCCTTCTGTGACTTTAGGGGGAACTTGCACTTAGAAGTTTTATTTTGTTGGTATAATGTTTTACAGAGCCATATGTGTATCAGCTTAAAGGCTAGGTTCTGTTAACTCACATATATACTTAATTTCTTGATTATTTTTTCTTTTTTAACAAAATATTTTCTTCAGGATGTCTTGGTTAGTTTTCCTGCCCTTTGGCAGAACAAGCTGGATTCAGTTTTGTTAACAGATTTGTTAACCAAATGTAGTGGCTGCCGAAAGCAGTGTTCAGCCACTGAGAACTCTAAGGGCTGGAAGAAGATTCAGATTATTTGGTGGCAGTAGAGCTAGACAGATGTTCCTGAGGACAGCAACTTATTCACATAAACTTGACTTTCAGATGCCAAAGTGTAGAATTAACAGTTTCAATCAAACCAAACTGGAAGCTGCTGGTGGGTGCCAAAGATGGTACAGCACTGTCCCAAACTCACAGGAAATTCTGAAGTGTTGGATGTTCTTCCCCCTGTTATACTGCATATCCAGGAGATCAGGGTAATGTTAATCATTGGAATACAAATCTACCACATTGATATCCAACATTAACACCTGTCCATTCAGTTTAATGGGGAGCATTAATTCATTAATTCTCTGAATTTAATCTTCATTGCTGTGGTCTGATTACTGTGTGGCATACTTAAGAGTCGTGGTCCACATGTATGCATCCTGCCTGTATACTTACTGCAAGGCAAGGTGCTCTGGATGTCTCTTGCATCCTGGTTCCAGAGTTGTTGCAACCTTAATGGAGTACACCACAGCCTTCTGTCTGTATGCATGGCTCCCTGTTCAAAGAAGTCCAGGGCAAGGAGGAAAGTAACGTGCATCTGGATTTCAGGGTTCTGTATAATCTGACAAATAACTGATTTAGTGTTTGAGAGTTTTACACTGAAATTGTTCTCAGAATTTTTTTTAAATTCCTGAGCAGTCCTGTTAAAAGATATAGCTTCATCAGAAAAAAAGATGAAGATTTATTAACAACCAAAGAGGACTACCCATATCCTATTTAATTCTCCTTGATGTTTTTCTGACCTTTTCTGATTTTGTTTACCCAACAGACTTGTGTGAAATGCCAGTTCTTACTGTTAATGCCATTTGTATTAGCCATTCAGCTAATGAAAGTGCTCAGTTTGTGATTGTCTTGTTGAACCACAGCTGCCATTCAGACAACAGGAACATCATTTTCAAAACTGGATATGTGGCCTGAAGTAGCTAATAGGTTTTGTGATGCACTTTATGGATTTGATTATTCTAGCATTCGTGACAGTAATTTTTAATCACTTTGAATATGATTATTTTAGCAAACATGACATTAATTTTTCACAACATCCTCAGGAAAACATGCCTGGGTTACTGTTCTAATGTGGCCATTTCTATAACAGGCAGGACAGTTCTTGGAATATCTGTTCTACCTTTGTGATACTCAGGATTTTGGACATCCCCTGGATTTACAGAGGGTTATGTTGAGAATAGTTGTAGAGATCTTTGTTCTTTGTGTCCAGCTATGAGTGTGACCCTAATACCTTCATTGCCTGCTGATGCTGTGCAGTGCTATCATCTCTGGATACTTCCAAAGAATATCAGTGGGACTTCTTGAGGAGTAAGACATTATTTACACTGTGGCTGCAGAGCAGTCAGGCTTGCAGGCAATTAATCAATCAGCATTACAAATTACCTAGAGAACTGCCTTAGTTCTCTTTCTTAGACATTTCTGTTTTGGTATTTTTTTTAACGCAAAATGCCTGTGCCTGGCAGATGGATGCCTTGTATTTGTTGGTTTGATGGCAGGACTTGCATGGATGAATGTCTCTGGGGTGGTGTTCCTGAGATGATATATATGGACACTTGGGCTTCAATTAACTTTTACATCTTAATTGAGAGTGACTGGAGATGTGTCAAACTGGGGTACTAAGTTCTTAACCTGTGTCATAGCATCACCACTATGATGCAGCTACTGGAATATCTGTGGGACAGAGAAGTCAGGATTGAAATGGAAGAGAACATGCTCAAGAATTGCTTGTGTGGTGCATGCAGTTCCTAAACATTGTTGTGATGTCTTCTTCAGTTAATATGTTAGGGACTAAAGTGTTTCTGAGAGTGAATCAAATGGACATACTCTAATCCTTGAAGGTTTTTCTATGCCTGATGTACTTAAACACAGACTTCCAATTATGATATTGGATATATAGGGATAGAGTAGTAGTTTATGTAAATCAGTGTATTTCTGTTAATTATTCATGCAATGGAATTTTATTTTAACTTAGCACCACATTTTGTACAAGGGACTGAATCCAGCTGTAATAAGTCAAATTCAATCAAGCAATAGGGATGCTGCTCTTTCTGTCTAAGCAAAAAATAATAAAATAATGTAAAAATCTAAATATTCAGCTGTAGCTGAACATGATGGCATGTATTATGAAGACATTGTGCCTTTCATTAGTCTCTGTTAATACACATGCAGAAATCAATCAACTTAAACATGATTTACTGTTGTTTTTAGAACAAGCAGTTAAAGGTCTCTCTCTTTTCTTCTGGTAAGTAATGTAAATGAGCAGAATATTAAATCCTACACTATATCCATTAGGAAATCAAGCAGTTAAACAAGTATGAGTGGTTTAATCCTCAGAGCAGTTTAAAAGCTTTTCCATTAGGTTATTAACTGCACATTAGCAAAGAATAATGCTTAATGAAAAAAGCCTTCAGTATCCCAAAATACACAAATCTGCGTAGCATAAAAATGTTGGCATGGTTTCAAAATATCACTGAGTGATAGCTGCATTACAAAATTTATACAGGACCTCATTAATGAAACAGAACCTATGAGATCTTTTATGACATCAGGTTGGCAAGGTGGAAGGAATAGCTGATTGTGATCAAATAATGCCAGATAACTTCAGTAATGTTGATTTCTATTCTTACTTTTTCTAAAATTCATGGGGATTTTTTTTAATACACCCTGACATGTACATCTCCATTAACAGACCGCTCTGCTTACTGCTGAGGGAGAAGGTTTGTTTGCAGTTCTCTGTTTGAAATGAACCACTTGTTTTGGAAAGAGTATCTAAGCCTAACTTATACTATACCCAACAGCAAACAGGAGATGACTCCAGGGGAAGAAGACACTAGGAACAGTCGTCTTCTCAATTCAGTTTTCCAGAAGTCATTTTTTAGAGATGGTAAAAGTTGAACTTTATGTGAAGCAATGATTCTTCATTGCCATGTAAGGCCTCACCCATCATCCACTTAAAACAGGAATACAGTAGTACTTATTATATTTATTCTCTGTTTTATTTTAACTACTTCAAAATTTTCCATATGCACCTGGTGAGGTTTGTGAGATGTAATATTTGGGGAAAAGAGAATTTCATACATTCCTCCATCATTACATGTGTTGGTTCAAATAAAGATTGATACTTTATACTTCTGGAACAATTAGATTCAGTGTGATAGTCTTAGGGGAATATTAACTTTTTCTTCAGGAAAAATTAGCAACTAGATGTCTAATTGTGTGCACATGTGTCCATATGTATGCACATGCTGTATTACACACAGATCTCATTTTAGCAAGCATGGTCGCTTATAAGTTACAGAACCATACATAATATTTGAGGTTGGAAGGGACCACTGCTCAAAAGAGTTGACAAGTGGAAAACTCAGGTAATGCTGAACAGGCCAAATTTGGGCACTTGCATTAATCAGGATCTATTTTTCTATTCATGAAAAGCCGATTAGCTGCTCAGCCTTCTGCAAAGAATGGAGCTTGGGGAGGTGGATGTGCTGCCTAATTACTGATTTAGCTCTTGGATACACAGTAATACCTCTTATACTAAGAAAATGGTAATTTGCTATTGTCCTGTAGTGATATATAATCAATTTTATATTCTTGGTTCATCTGAGCAGTATATAACAGGAACTGGGGAGCCCCAGACTGATATTTTTGATAGAATGGAAACTCACCATCCATAGATCTCAAACAAGGGAATGAATCAGCTTAAGCATATCTTATATTTTTTCCAATAAGCATATCTTTATGGTGTTTCCTCACAAACAGGCTTGCTGCTTGAGGTTTTTGCTTCTGGGCTTTCTCTAATCTGTTCCCTATAAGCTATTTGTAATAAGTAGCTGAAATCAGCATGTTAGTATTAAAAAAAAATAAAAATAAGGTAGTTATCTGAAAAAACACCACATTTCTACCTTTATACCTACCTCTCCTATTCCTGGAACAAATTAGCACTTACAAAAAGAATGTGAAAGAAGTGAATGATTCAGATATCCTACCCTTCTGAATTGTTCACTGGTATAGTTTGGTGTTTTCATGCCTGGCTCTCATGACTTCTTTATTTCCCAGTTTGAAAATGTTGGAGTAAAAGGCACATTTTACAAAAGATGTCATCCTTCTGCATAGAAGTGCTTTATTCTGTGCTTAATTAGAAAAATGCAATTAGATTCTTCACCCTTCTGAAGAAGAGAGTACAATTAGTGTCACAGTGCAATGGATACTCAGCAATTGTGCAGCACCACACTCTGCAAATTCTACATATGCCTTCCAACTGTGGTGCCTTTGTGGCTGCCCCTGAAGCCTTTTTGTTCTATAAATACTACATTTGGGTTCAATTTCATTCACTGATCCCTGCGGTGTTTGGTGTGGTACAGATAGGTCATGTCCATAGGTCACTGAAGTCAACAGGAGTTTTGCTGCTGACTCACCAAGCTTTGGTCTGTATTAAAAGTCCATATTAAACAGTGCTATAAAGCTGTTTAAATAATGCACCTGACAAGTGCTTAGAGCTAATACTTTGGCAGAAGCAAAAATAGTATTTTGCACTGATTAAAAGAAGGTATTTCAAAAATTAAGGTCACAGAATATATATCTGGGCTATTTTTCTTCTTTCTTCTTGCACATTTAACAATGCAGTTGATACATATATTTTTTTCAATTCAAGCTAAGTTATTCTGGAAAACAAAATTACCATCTCTGACAATCTTATTTTGAAAAGTTAATGTTTAGATTTTGTGCTCCTACAGGTGACATAGTTATCACTAAGGAGTGTTTTTGCATCACATTAATCAATCTTAATATTTCATTGCATACCCTACATCCACTTCCCTCCACCTACTTCCCACTCTAATAGCTGGCAAAGAAACAAGTGTTTCACATTAAAAATACCATCCCTGTGGAGAAATGGTTGAATGTACTCCTAGACATGTGGGGGTTTTTTCTGCAGAATTAGGGCATGAAAAGGATAATGAATGTTAAGCAAAGTTAAAAACAGATTTAGAGAGAATTAAAAGACAGAAATGTAAGATTAGGTTGAACTCACACTTAGAGGGATTAAGAGACTTTCATTTGTCCTTTGATCTCATTTGTGCTGCTGTAAAGATCTTTAGGGTCAATGCTATGGAGGATTATCACTGTTCTAAATTATTGTTCGGATTTGCAGTAATGGATTACATGCAGAAAAATGGTCTGCCGTGGAAATTGCAGAGATACCTACTCATTTCAGCCTCCCATTTTGAACTGAGGCTGCAAATCCCAGCAAATGCTCTCCACTTAATTAGCCTGGAAGACAAAACTACCACACTATGTGAACAGAATTGTTTTCTGCTTCGCTTACACGGTGGGTGAAAACTAGGGGAAGTTAGCTGGTTTCCTTGCATGTGGATAGGGTCTAATCCAAGGTCTGCAGTGGAGAAGTAAAATTTCTGGATAAATGCAACCAGTGTATCTGGCTCTCTTTTAAGACTGCTGCCCTGGTGAATTTTGCCTGTGGAAGATGAAGAACTTCATTGTGTTTCTGACAAGAAAAAAGCTGATGGAGCTGTGTCCTGACCTGCTGTGAATTGGCACAGTATCTCTAAATGGAGTCACTTACAGCTTTCCATCGCTCCCAGCTTTGGCCAGAGATTACTGAAGAGAAACTCCATTATTTACAGAAGTGAGGCACACAGGACAACTGAGTATAGAAAGAAGTCATCTTCTATCACTTTCACTTGTCTTCTATCACTATGCTGATTTTATCACCTTTTTTATTTTGAAAAAGTATATTCTGTCAAAATTTTTCTCATCTGTGCATTTCCATGCCTGTGTATGCAACAGGCAGCACTAATTATCTAGCCTTTACATCCTTTTTTGATTATATTCCCACCTCCTTTTTTTTTTTTCTTTTTTTTTTTTAATAACAGCTTAGAAAACCATGTGATATCATCTAGCCACTGAGCAGGCTTATTTTATGGTACACATTTCACGTTTTGAGGCCATGAAGTCATAAATTTAAACCCCTGGCAGGATCAACTCGCCCTTCATCTTTCAGAGGTAGAGAAATTGAATTCCATGCGTTTTAGTGTGCAAGTCATTTGGATGAGACCTTATTAAACTAAGGTCCTGCTGGTTTTGTGTAGATATTACAGATTCCATAACACTTTCCATCAAGGTGGAGGTTTGCTTTAGAGCCCTCAGTCAAATATTCATTCCTTGTCATATAGAGTGCCATGTCAAATGGTTACTTTCCTTTTACCCTTAAAGTGGTGTAATTTATAATGCCTGAATAATGATGTGGGTTTCTTTAGAGAAAAGCTCCTATAACTATCATCCCTGCAAAGATTTAGTGACCTGCTTAATTTTATACATTGCCAGCACTCCCAAAGTGAGTAGTCCCACTGGTTTCTGGATGAAAAACCCACATTCTCTCTGAACCATTGCAAAGAATTAAAACTGGTAGTGGCTGTGGTTGCAGTACCAATATGTAACTAAATTGCAGTAAAATACAGGAAGGTGCCCTGCCTGAAGGAAAACTGCATGAGAGTATTCCTCTGATTCTGTAAGTACAGGTTAGACCAACAGAAACTACAATTGCTAAGTGAAAACAAAGGTGACATTAGGTTGGCAGGCTGAGTGCTAGCAACTGGGAGCAGTCACACTCAGTGGGATTACTTGACAATAGCTAAGGCTTCTATTTCTGTTGGCAGGGTTGTGATGACTCAGTACAGTGGAGTGTAACAAGTGTTATGGATTTTAAAGAGGGGGGTGGAAGATACCATGTAGAAAAAAAATAGACACCTGTTTCTAAAATAGTCCAGTCATATCTGTACATGGTGACACTAACCAACTATATAATGTTGCTTTATCTACAAAAAAAGCTGAAATAGGATATTTTCTGAACAGGTGGTTGGGGCTTACATACCTGTTGAATTGAGATAAGCAGGTGTAAAGTCTACTGATCATTTCATGAGTCGAAGGAATGAAAGGAGCTCTGGAACTCATCCTGGCTGCTTAGCATATTTGGGGAAATGTAGGGTATTTCTGATCAGTTTACTGTAATGTACAAAATTATGTCCTCTGTTTTCAGTACATGTGAAACTCTGTTTTGCTGCCCAGAAAAGATGTGGAAACCCATTCCATAGTGGTGTTCAAGGCAAGGTTAGATATAGCTTTTGGTAACCTGGTCTAGCAGAGGGAGTCACCAAAATCAATGAATTCCTTTCCCTCTGTAAGGAATACTTCTGAGAATTAGCCATGGCAAGATCAGTCTGCTTTCTTGTTCTTCCAAACGATGCTGAATATCCATGTTTCCTTTAGCAAAAGATTCTAGCTGAAGTGAATTAAAATTCCTACTTCATCTATGTGCTATTTAAAATAATTTTGATTTAAAAGCAGCAACTGATTGGATCCTGTTAGATTGTCTAAGCAATCAGCCTTACACTTTGTCATCGTCTCTTTCCCTCCCTTAAAGCAAGGACAACCAGTAAGTGTGCAAGTCAGTCACTGTCTCTTAACAGCTATGTGTCTAATAATGATTGCAGTCTATAAAATTCATATCAGAAGGAAATGCACAGAACAGATTGGCATAATCCAACTTTGAAAGGAGTTGGAAAGTTTCCAGGTAATATGGAATTATTACCTTGAAAAACTTTGTGTCTACAATATTTTCAAGTATCTCAGGGAGTTGGAAACTAATTAGACAGTGCACCGAGAAAACACTGATCCCCTGTCTTAGCATTCTCTGACCTTGATCTCTGGCTGAATTACTCAAAGCATTAAAAAAGAAATCACATGTCTACCTGTCAGCTTTTTTCTTCAAACATTTAATTTAAGAAGCAGTATATGGACAATTAATTTGACTGTATACACTTCTGTCTGGATTATTACTGGAGACCTGAACTGGAGATTTCTGCTTTCTACTTCAAGGTCCTTCCTAGGTGCACTGCTAGAAAATAGCTGCTAGCTGAAATGCTGAACATGTCTAATATGTGAATGCAAGGGTGGTGCAGGGTGTGAACTACAAGCTGCCTTAATACTGTAGGTACTTGTGTATGGTCACTTAAGGGTTGGCTAATATCAGTCCAGCTGTTAGCATAATGGGAATTGGATCTATCTGTGTATTCTTCCCTGAATTATAGGACCAACTTGTATCAGTTACCTTGCCACTGTCCATTGTAGACATAGATGACTAAAATAGATTGCAAAATTACTAAACCAACCCAGTGGACAAAGTTGATGCTGCCTAGCCTCTATAAATCAGTCTCACACACTGCCAAAGTAAAGCAAAAACCGCCTCCTGGTAACAACACGTAGCTCTATTGCAGGGCAGGATAGTACAAGCTTCCTTTGATCTTACCAGCAGCAGACAAATTCCATTACATTGCCCTTTCGTGTTTCAAGCCCGTCCTTTCCTAACAAACCAAGCCAGGAAAGCAGGGTTTGTTCATACTTCCAGCCTGCTCAGAGGCTCATTCAATTAACTTCAGGAGATGTTGATATACCACTGCTTCTAAGGCAGTTTTGGAGATTGACTTGGAAACTCAGCCTCAACATGCACCATTTGCTGTTTAGCTTCTATTTGTTAAAAAAATAATCTAACCAACATACCCACCCAACAGAATAAGCACACTAGACTTATAAAAAGGTCATTAAGCTTTTCCTGCCCTTTAAAGGCTTTAATGTTCTAAGTGTTTGCCTGTCTCCTTGCTTGTTACTCAGGAAAGTCCTGAGCCTAATGAAGAGCTTACTGAAGCTTTTCGAGTTGTCCCCTCCAGGTTGCTGTCAAATCACCTGCTCTACCTTCAGTAACAGGGAATCTGCTAAAAAAATCCAAACATGCTAAGGTAACCATTGTCAGAATTAATCAAATCTTGGCTATTTTTCTTTCATTTCTGCAATTTTATCTGATGGGCTGGAGATTTAGGCAGTCTCCTGCCAAATACCTTCCCCTCTCCTCACATTGTCCTGTTGTGCATCAGCTGCTTAAGATTCTTTTTTTTTTTCCCAATGTAAACCACAAAATCCACTGGAGATCTTATTGTTTACTTAATACATCAAGTATGATGAATCTCCAACGGAGAGACTCTTAATTCTGCCACAATATAAATAGCAGTTGTTCAGTGTCTATCCAGGAAAACATTACTTGCAAATTTATCTTGATAGGTTTATAGAACAGCCTTCTAGGAATCAAATCTTTAGCCATATCTAATGTTTGCAGCATGGATATAAATGCAATGAAAGTATTTTCTCAAAAGACGGGGAAAAATAGTTTTCTAATGAGGAACTCGTCTTTGAGAAACTCTTTGTTCTCCTGCTTGAAGAAATAATTCATTGTTAATGTCAAGCTCTACTAGGGAGACAGAGATGTCTTTCAAAGGTGAGGGTTTGCTGACTTCAAGGTACTGCTTATTTGTTTGGAAGATTTTTAAAGAGCAGCTTCATAAGCATTTATAAAATGCACCAGCTACACTTTCTATTTCTAGTGGGTTTTACAGCTCGTACAAGTTGGTCCCTTTTTTTCCTTTGCTTTTAGCAACAATAATTGAAAATACTTCATTTTTCCACCTGTCGCCAAGATTTGTGGCAAATGATTTAAGAAGAGGAAGGAGTTACTAACCAATAAGTGATGCAGATGATTTTCTTTCTCATGTTGCACTGGTAGAGCAGGAGATATTTCTCTGTTTATTTTTGTTCCTCGTTTTTTCAGGGAGGGGTTTTTCAGTGTAAGCTAAGAGACAGGTGCCCTTTTTCTCAAGTTTAGAAAAATCTCCGAGGGAAACTATTTAAAGAAACAGACTGTGGGAAAATGGGGAAAGTTAAAGTGACATGAATTTAAATTGTGGCTACTTTCTTTATCTATTTCTAGGTAATCATGTCATGTCTGTTACCAATTACACATGAGAAACAGGAGCAAATAGCATATAGTATAGGAAGAAACATAGATTTCTAAATATTATTTTTATTATACTTGCAGGTTCAAATTGGAACCATAACTCCAGCAATCTTTCCCTTCTTTTGTGCAAAACACTAGATCTTTGTGGAAAATAAGGGTAGTACTTTTATAAAGGAGACCTGAAGGACAAAGGAATAACTATTTTTTTTTCATGCCTTCACTGAAATATTACCTTAAACTGCTTTTGCCCACAGTATGGCAGATAATTAGAGGTATTAGAGTTATCCAAAGCATGAAGTCATTATTGAATTCAGGGTCAGTGGTACCCCTCTGACTAGTAATGAGCTGTCTTTGAGTACATTGGCTTTTGCAGCTTCTTCATTTATAAAGGTACTGGAGTATGTGTACTTTTGCTGTCCCCTTTAACAGAAGGGGCCCATGGCTCCTCAGGAAACACAGTAATTGTCTGAGTAAAATCAGTGATGCAGTCATTCATCCTTTACAAATGCAGTGTATGGCTTATTTGTCATCTTCAATAATAACAGATCCACAAAAGATGCTGAATGGATTTTTGAGTTTTCAGGCTAAAGCAGCTTGTTTGCTTTTATAATTTCATCTCTTTGTGATAGTTCTTGTCCACTGTGTTCCTAAAATACAACTAATTCAGCTGGATTGATAGGAGTGTGTGATTTTTTTTTCAAATCCAATGAAATGTGAAATAAATAAACAGTTAAGCCAACACAACACTCTACTTCATAAAAATGAAGGTGTTGCACTCTATGCCAGTCATCCATAATATGAAATACCTGAAGATTCTGTGTTAATCTACAGAAATCAAATTGTAGAAACAAGAAAATGTCCCAAATGCTATGTGAAATTAGAGCTAGGCTGGTGATATAATTAGTTTGGTGTGTGGAGCATGGGTCAGCTAAGTCAAGACTAGATAGTCTATGGGCATAGTCTTTAGACATCAGCAGGCTTTGTACCACTGAAGGACCAGTTCCAGTATGGGTGAGAAGAGATCTCACGTTGCTGGGACTCTATCTTACTGCAGTACTGCTTTGCTTTCCTACAGCAAGTTATTTTTCCTTACAGAAGTTATTTAGGTGCAAATTCAGTTTTCATTTACGCTAATGTAGCCTGAAAGCTGCAGGGAGGTAATGCTAAAAATGAGTGGATATTGATCAAAAATGTCTTCGGGTCTCACTGAAAAATATAAGTAGAAACTGAAACACCATGAAGCATTTGTTTTAAAAAAAAATAAAAATAGGTCTGTACATTGAAAGGAATAACCTGTAAAACAGTTACCAGCACAGTCTGGTACTGGGAAACAGGTACTTTCAACTGTGTTGAATCCTGTTCCTGTTTGTAGTTAATGTAAGTTTTCATCCTCCCTGATCTCAGCTGGAAATAACCAACTCTCATACAAGTGTTCAAACTTACCAAAACTGTGGTGTTCTTGTCAGTGCCAGAACAAGGAAAGGGCAAGAAAGCCAACCTCTGCTCCTGAGGGGTGTGCTGATGATCAGGGCAGGAAACTTTGCATGCAGGGAGGACAAACACAGGAGATCAGCTCTCAAGGCTGATACTGTCACACTTCCCACCAATGTAAAATGAAAAAAAACCAAAAGTAGTAACTGGAAGAATATACATTTTTACATGTTGTATCCTGACCTTATTTTCTGTCTACTTTTTGCTTTTTAAGAGCAGCAGAGCATCCCAAACAGTAGGATCTTGCCTTGGAAATGCAGTTTGATAAGCAGGGATACTCGGTGATGGAAATGAATGTGGGTGCGAGCAATGAAATGGGGCACTGCTCTTCACTACTCCACCTTAACTTAGTAGACTTACTCTTTGATTCCTGTCGTCCTGATGAGCTGTACCACCTGTAGGCTCAACAGCCTGCTCAAGTTTGTACTTATAACTAGCTGAACACTGCTGAATCCACGAAGAGAACCTTCCTTTTACAAATAAGTATCTAAGGTAAAACCAACCAAGAAAACAAAACCACAAGACTTTTCTTCAAATTGAAATGTTATAAAACTAAAACAAACAAACAAAAAAGCCACTCTAATACATTTTTTTTTAGTATTTTGAGATGCTTAAAAGCAAATGGAACTGTATAGGAACATAGAATCAGACAGTGGTCCATCTAACCCATTATCCAGACAGACACTTCTAAAGAGACAAAACCATTTCCCATATAATTCGTTATTTGTAGTGACCATGTGTGTTCTTACCATATGTTCCCTTTGTTAATATCCATAAATGCCTATTTGCTCTTTCTTACTACTGTCTTCTATAAAAACACAGTTACAAAAGAACAATTTCACTAACAAGACCTGTAAGTTCCAGTCATAATTCAAACTCTCCCTGCTAAGGAAACTGAAGTACTTTTTCATAAAAAAATTTAGACTATTTTTGCTTTTCATCAAGTGTTTCCTTTGTCATAAAATGCCTATAATTGCTACTTAGTCTTGTTGCTGCATTTTGTTTCTTTTCTGATACTAACAGTAGAAACTTTAATTGGTTTCACCTTGTAGCAGGAGTGATGCTTCTCTCTCTCCTCTAAGAGAGGTATTTGTCAATTAAATAATTTTGAATATTTACTTGGGAAGCAGCTCCCAACTGCTGTTTATTGTGCAAATGCAGTGTTATTTTAGGATTTGCAGTGACAGGTTATCCTCTATTTTATTTCTGTTTCCCAAGAAACCCAGCTCTGTGTGGAAGCTGCAGGGCTGCCCATGTGAAAATGGACTGTGTATTCCCTGGGAGGATTTGGAGGGTCAGATCATCCCAGGCCATGTGTGCTTGCATAAAAAAAAATAGAAAGGTGTAAGAAACCTTGTCTGTGATTTTTACATAGGTCAGATTGTAACTATTTGCAGGTTGGCTCACAGATGCAAATTGCATGATATTCTCTCCTCTTCCTGAATGTCTCTGAAACAGCCAAAGAGAGGTAATTGGTGAAGAATTCAGCTCTCCCTGCTCACAGGCAATTTGCCTGTCGACTAAGGAGTGGTTCCAAGTTGTTTTTCTGGTTCCATTTTTAAGTGGAGCTCTTTTGTTCTTGCTAGAAAAATATGAAAAGACTAGAGAGACCTTACTTTCCCTGTTAATAAACAAGGATGTACTTGAATTTAGGGTCACTCTAAAATTCAGACAATACCCTTCATAATACTTCAAAGAGGATCTTGGATAAGCATTATTAAAATGAGCATAAGACCACTGGGATGGAAAGACCAAAAAAAATTGCATCCAATTCATAATCAAAACAGTTCTGTCTTTGTGATTTACCTGCAGTTTATCATCAGGAGTGTCTCCTCTTCAGCAACATGTATAGCTACATTAATAACATTGTCTGCTGCAAATTAACATTCCCTCCTGATTCCAGATTATTCATCTTTATGTTTTGATCAACTGTAAAGCACAGAATATTGGATCCTATGGTATCTGAGCTATTCCATCCTTCATGTTCCTTGTTTCCTTCTCCTCCCAGCAGTTGTGCACATCCATCTAAAAGTGGAATTGTTTCATACTAAAAATAAAATTAAAAGGCCCTGAGGGCTTCAGCTTCTGTTGCACTCACAATTGTTCACCCTTTCCAGTTTGTGAGCGATCATCATTTAACACAGAAGTGATGTCAGATTTCCTAAAAAGAAAAAAAATAAGAAAGCTTGATGACAGAATGTGTTTTCCTGTAAATCACACAGATGGAGTAAGACACAGTGATTGTAATGCAGGGCTGACATTCTTTTACACTGTACACTCATCTAATACTGGTTGCCATAAACACTATAAATCAATGCACAGTGTAACTGTGCAATGCAGTTTAAAACACCAGACTTGGAACTTGATGCAAGATGCCAGCAATAAAACATTTACCTCTACCTCAGTCACTTGTTTACAGCTTGTTTGCTGGCTTTCTAAACTTTCTCATGGTTCACACTTGACATCAATTGGTATGGCAAAGGGAGCATAAATGAAAGAGACTTCCCAGCCATTGAGCTTGGTCGAATAGATTCTGGCAGGCCATGACTGAAGCAGATGGTTTTCACTTCTAAAGACAATTTTAATTTTATTTTTTTTCCTTTGCATCCTAGAAATAATACTGAGTTGTGTTTTGATGACTGCTGTTAGACATTCATGTGAGTTAAAGTTGAAATCCCTGACTAGTCACAGCTCCGAATGTTTCTGTGACATTTTTTCATAGGAGCTGGATATGTCTGTCATCTGCAATGCTTAGGAGTGAATGGATGCCTTTGATAGTTTGTACTGGGTTTTGAGTAACATTCAGAAGTTTAGACATTCATAAAAAAATTTACCTGGGCTGCTTTGTCTCTAAAGAGCTGTTGTGGTGTACAAAACCTCTATAGTGTTACCTGTGTGGCTGGATATGACTGTGCTCCACTCTTGATTTCAATTTGTTGGATGGGCAAATTAGTATCAGCTAATTGCTGTGGAGGATGCAGACCTCAGAGCAGTTTGGGTGTGGTGACAGCTCCAAATATCAAGACAAAATACCATGCTTATGTCTATCACTAGCATGTTTTTTCACAAAAATAACTATTGCACCTTATCTTTTTTCCTTCAATGCAATTTAATACAAGTGAAACACTGCTATTTCTTTTAGAAGAAGGTCGCAGCAAAAATTGTATGATATGACATTCTTAAGCCTTGCAAATAAATGCTTCAGTTTACCTTAAGTATAATACAAAAATTACCTGGAGAAAATCCCAAGTAAATTAACCATAGCGTGATTTATTGCTCTAAAATTTATCAAAGTTGATTCGTATCTGAACTTTTTTGGTGCCGAGTAGAAGTGCCTGGAAAACCACTTCTCTTCCAGATCTTTTTTACTTTTACAGACCCAGTCTTTCTTGCTAAGGTGTTATGGTTTCAAGGTTCTCATGCATCACTGGAAGACAAATGAGAAATTCCCAAAGACCTTCTATGTCCTGAAGTAGAATACCAGCTTAACATAACTCCTGTCTCAAAAATACAAGTCAACATTGAGCACTTCTATCACACCTCCCAACCTGAATATGCTTTGCTTTGCCACATCTTTGATCTCTCTGTCACACAGTAGAATTTATAGGTGAAAATATTTTGGGGTTCCTGTTAGATTATAAAACAAAATTCATGACAGCCCATGAAGATAGCAAGAGAAGTTATTGTTGTTGACCTGCTTTGCTGGTTTCATTACATATACATATATCTATATATTTAGACCTGATTTAAAGTCCTTAAAATGAAGGAAAGTAATGATGAGAAAATATGAAACAGCTGTTAAGCTCCTTATATGTCAGTTGGATAGTTACAGCATTGTGTATGCAGGTTTTGAATACAGAATGATGGTAATAGGTTTTTCATTTTGCATCTCAGTTCAAAAAAAATCCCCTGGTGGAAAAGAATTGAAAAGATACATTAAAAAATAAAACAACTCTCACGATTTGACTTGAACTGACAAAAGGAGGGAGATTCAAAGACTGGCCCCTGCTACTTCTTCACCTCATTGTAAGCATTCATTTCACAATACATTACAGTGCATTGGATTGTGCTCTGCTCTAAGATCTTTTTCAATAGTTTCATACAATAGGATGAGTTAATAAAGATGGAGTGACAAATTCAGAAGTTCCTTTTTACTGATTATTTAAAACTGTCACATTTCTAGCAACTTACTGTAGAGTTTGATATATATTTAACTCTTCCATAGTACCCATGGTCCATAGCAGTCAAAGATCCTTAGAAAGAATGGTAAGTTACATTGGGATACATCTTAGAAATGTGGTATGATGAGGTATGAGCCCCCAGTAGCATTGACTTTCAGTTAAGGTGTGGACTAAGTCAACATAAGCTTTTGAAGGTTATAGCTTTTTTATTTATGTAGATGACAAAGAACTAGTAAAGTAACTCACAGAAGGTTACACAAGACAAATGCATCCCTGCTGTCTTGACTTGCCCCAAGATTCCAGCAAGATTCTAGCGTTCACCTCTGTGCTGGTGAATGAAATCATGTCATGTGTATCTGTAACTTCGTTTGAGGTAGCTGAGCTCTTTATTTGTAGAACAGCCATGGAAAAGAATATCAAATTTCTTCCATTAGAGCCTGGTTGCATGAGATTCTGAGCACTTCACCTGGTGTCTGAAGGCAATGGTAGTTCTGGCCTATCCTCCTTTCACATTGGTAACTGAAGTTTTGATAAATGCTTAGAGATGCCTGTTGATGGTCACCTTGAATGAGGCCTTATAATAACTAGGGTTGTCAAAGCAGTGGAAATTAAAGATTCTGCAAGTCACCTATGACAGCTACAAAACATTTTCCCCAGCATACGCGTATTACTGAATATGCAAAACAGAAGATATGGTGGAAAGAACTAAGATTAATTAGATTCTGCTGAGCCAAATGGCATTTGACACACATTATACAGTATCTGCATATGTTATTAAAACGATGAGTAAGTAAATGCCATTTCTCATTTCCATTTGCAGCATGGTCCATTTTGAAGCACAATAATTACATAGACATGACATCTGTGGGTTTTTTCAAAATGTCAAGGGATGCAGATTTTTATTTACTTGTGGTTTTAATAGCTTCTTGTCCACACTGTTGGTTACATGCCCTTGTGATTGAAGGAGCAGTGTTAAGTGAGGTCTGCATGCAAATTTTGTATTGCACAAAATTATCAAGTTGGGTTTCTTTCCCATTATCTTTATATTTGTCTGACAAATCTGTCAGTTCATAACAGGTACTAAATTGTGGCCAGCTTCCTTCCTCTCTTGCAGGCTTCTAGCTTAATCTCTCTTCCTTTTTGTTTGTTGGCATATACCTCCAAACAAATTTTGGCATAAATTTGAATCCACAAATACTTAAATGTGCTAACAAGCCATGTACTTCAAAAAATATGCTAAAAAGTATGCTATATAATTATATTTCCCTCTTCTTGAGAACACATTAGTGTTGATGTAATACACTCTTTTGATGGATCTCTTTTGGCTTGAGAGAAACTACATTTTCTCTCAGGGAACATTGAACCATTGTTTGCTGTGCTCACCCAATTGGAGCAGAAGAAATTGTCACTTTTTGAGGACTATCATATCTACTTTGTGCAGCATTGTTCAGATTAAAATCAACACATTTCTGTTCTTAATGCATGGTGCTTATAGGTTCTCCCAAAATGGCAAAGCACATTCATCACTGGTTTAACCTGGGATATTTCCTAGGTATGCATTTTACTCTTCTGCTTCAAATTCTACTTACCTTTATGTGCACAAAAGCCACATAATTTGTACTACGCTTGTCAGATGTGAAGGTGAAATACAAAATTCAAGGTATCCTCTTAGAGAACTCTTCTTTCTCTTAAATACTACTAAGGGAGCTCCACGTCAGTCTGTAGGATCCATGTGTCTCATATGAAAGATTCAGTATTTGCCTCTGAGATCTAAAGAAATTAGACATGGCCAAGCAATGTGACTTAACTGCTAAGAAAATCAAATACATTTCAATTGAGTTTTCCACCCTATCCAACAAACATGGGTGATCCTCAGTGTGAACCTTAACCAGAAATATGGGAAAACATAAACAGAGAAAGGACATGATTCTTGTTATGAACTGTACACTTAGAAATTAAAATAAACCCCAAACTGCAGTAGGGAGTGTGCTGAATCCTTGTAGCCAAGGGATAAGGTGTGCTAGACATTTGGCTGGCTAGTGGGCAACACTAGCTTGATACTAGGATAGCACACTTGATAACAAAGAAAGTGAAAATGGTGAAAAGCAAGTGCTCATTTTGAACAAAATTAGGATGTTGGGGAAAAAGGACTGATATATTAAAGGACTGAAAAATTATTGTATTTTAGGAGTAGATGGTTATAGCTGGATTATGTTTGTAATATGCAAACAGAACACAGTCCAAATCTGTCATGGATGTGTAGCAGTGCTTCTGAAAGAGCTAATTTCATAAATCTTAAAATAATTATGAGTCACATTGATTTAGGGAAAGAATTAAGACTGAAATATTTGAATAATTGGAGCCTGTGTAAGAATGTTTTACTAGATGCTCTGCAGAAATCTTGCCACAGATGAGGAATTCTCATATAATGATAAAATATTTTCCTATAATTGTGATAATTATGGCAGATGCTAAACAGAAAGCACTAAATTGTCATACTTAAATTGGCAAATCAGGTTAGACTGCATCCTGGACTTCTAAGAGGCTGGTAAAGAAACTCTGGGGCATTACTATTGATTTTCAGAAACCCTTAAAATACCAGGAAATGTTTAGAGAAATGAAAGCAAACTAAAACCACGTCAGTATTTAATAAGTTAAGGGTGACAGCAGAATGAGGTTCTGTTTCTCTTTCTGATACTGAGAGAAAAATAATGGAACCTGTATAATATTTTATTAATATTATTAGTATGACTAATAAGTTAAATGAGTGTAATTAATGTCACTGAACAAAGGTTTGCTGAAAGTAGATCTCACTAAATTAATTCAGTACTTTTTTTACAGTGTTTTACATGTTTGAATGATGAAGCTAGCTATCCCCTTTCCCCCTGAAAGTCATTAAAAGAATTCACCAAGGATTGTGGTTCATTCTCCACGAGTCAAATGAAGCTGGTTTCAGATTTGGGGGGGAGGGAGGGGTTTTTTTTGGTAGAAGACCTGATATAGTACAAAAGCCACACAAACAAACAACCTGAAATCAAACAAAACACCCTAAGGGAAGCCCTGCAGACTGCATTCTATTTTTAACTAAATAAATAGTCACACTGGTTTCTTCAAGCTTTCTTATCTGTGAAAATATGTTAAAATTCTGTCTGTGTGAATAAAAATAGCAGCCCTTCTGAGGCCCTGTAGTCTTCTTTTCCTTCTTCAAACAACGTACTCCTGAACTTCAGGCTGCACACTGGGAAGTTCATACAATTCCAATAGTCCCTGTGCAGCAAAGAAGTGTAAATTCACATGACTCTTAAGTCATCAACTTCTTGGCTATGTTGGTAATTGTCACCATTTGTTACATACTTTGTGAGCTCCTGAAAAAGGTAGCTTTTTTGGTTACTCCTTACCTATCTGTAACATTCATGCTCTTCAATGAGGATCAAAGCTGGGTTTTGTGATTGGATATCAACACACCCTGCATAGCTCTGGGCAGTGTTTTCTGTTCTGCCATAGCTTCAGGCTATTCTTTTCTCTCTTCAGCTACAACCACCCCCTTTGACCAGATCAGATTATCAGAGTCTAGATATGGCAAGGTTTAAGTCTGGGGTGGACTCTCAAAAGTCTGCAGACAGTCTTTTACTCTCTGCCCTTCTATTGTGTAAACCTGTACTGGTTTGTATGAAATACAGATAATTGGTGGAAGGAAGCATTAACTATTAAATTATTTATTTTTTGTGCAGTTTCATAGGCAACAAATGTGGTCTAGAGACAGGCCAGAAGAGAAGTCAGTCAAAATCTAGAAGGGCTGGAACACTGAGCTTTGGATGTTAATTTATGCTAAAAGCAGGATAGTGAACTAGGAAGTCACCCTGATGTGATAATTCATTATCACTTGACATTATAGCTTGACACACACATGGTGTGAGTAACAATACTATAACTATGTAATATAAAAACCATAGATAATATATAGTATATGTAGTACTAAAAATGGTATTTACTTACAGAGGAGCAGTCTCTTTTTTTAAAACCAAAGCAGCCCAGCTCCTATTTACATGGATAATATTTTTATTTTTTGTTTTGATATTTAACTGTATTGAAACATTTTGAATAATTCCACTGCCATCAGTTTGAAAGAGAAATTTCTATTTCTGCTGTCAGCATATGTAACTGGGTGCAGATGCCAAGACTCCCTGGTAGTTTTGGAGATGGGAAACCCATCACCTAGAGATCCAAGGGAGTTCAGCCTGAGAGGAAGTCAGCAGACTGACTTGACTGTTCGTGTGGTCTCTGCTCTGCATTCCTGGCACATTATCAGAGCAGTCTCACAACTTCTGACCAGCCCTTTTTCTCAGGGATAGGCAGCATCCATTTTTCATTTGGTAAAAAACAATTCAGTCTCTTCTTCTTTTCTTTGGAAACAGATGACTTTGAGTTCTTGCACAATACATTTGCCAGACATTCTGGCCTTTATGCAGTGAGATAGATCAATCCCTGACAAAGATAAAACACCGAATTCCAAATGATAAAAATGTATTTATAAAATGTATTTATATTTTGAGAAGTTTAATTTTGAGTGTTTAGATGGAGATAGGCAACCAGATTGAGGAATCAGAATTCTGGGAAGAATTACAAGTTAATTCTGTCCCCATTTTTATAATTTTGTCTGAATAATATTTAATATGTAGCTGAAACATTGGTTCTATTTAAAAATTGGCTGTATAAATAAATCTTACATTGTTTTAGTTTGTAACATCTGAAAACAGAACTTAACAAAGGTCATACCCCAGTTTTGTAGCTCAAATACAATACATTTTGTCTACTACTTCTCTTCCCACGCCACTCCAGCCTTCTACGAAGAACAAGGAGCCCTTGGAAACTTGGAGACTAAATACTTTTCAGAACAATCTATGATTGCTACTAGCAGTGTACACAGTGCTAGAAGCTGATGAATGTTTTCTAATGGTGCTTGTATCTCCTGTCAAATTCTTCTGAAATTGCCATAGAACCAGGTTATACCCTGTGTGATTTTCTGTTCTGAAAACCACTGTATTGCTATGTGTGTTGGAGTCTGAGTCTTTAGCTTCAGTGTAATTTCAATGACTGTCTTCTCGTTTATTTGGGGGAAAAAAACCTGTGACTTCTGGGAAAGACACTTGGGAAAAATCTGTGTTTCAGCTGAGTTCTGCTATAACCACTCTGCCGTCACCGCCTAAATGTCAGCTACTATTTGGCTGAGGAATATACTATTTCAGCACGTGCTGATATATGCAGGTATCTGTAGGACTGTAGAGACCCTGCCAACTTCTTGTCTCATTCCATCTCAGAGCTGACTTTCATTTCTGTTCTTTATAGAGCGTATCTCTGTGCTCTATTGCTCCAAGTACTTGTATGTGGTTAGTTGAACATCACAGAGTTGATACAAGTCTATAACCACAGATCATTATCATTTGCAACTCTTGGGGTACCCTGATTAGTGGTTAGGCATCAATAGTATAAATAACACATTCTGGGTATTGCTGACATGCTGTTTCCTTATAGCAAGACCTTTCAAACAAGGGAATTAGTAACGGTACTGGGACAATGGGTTGCCTGGTAATTGATGTAAATAGCTTGGTTAATGATTCTGCTAAACCAAAGTGGCATGTGATTGTAATGGAAATGCTACACTGGTTGGAAAACAAGATATTAATTTAGAACATAAGGACAAGAAGAAATAATGTTTGGGGATTGAGTAAAGGGCATTCAGCTTCTCAAGGCTCATTTCCTTTTTCTGTAGTACTCCATTAGCCACAAGATGCTATCATGATTTTTAATGACCCCGATGTTTTTGCCTCAACAACTTTGTCTGAAAGACAATTCCAGGCACCTGTGATGGTTCACATGATTGATAGCATGTTTCTTTGTGCCTGCTTGGATTTCATTTTTTAATTTCATAGAAGAAACTCATTTGGAATCATCACTACAAAGGAAAATTAATTATCTTCTGTTGTTCTCATCATAGGAGCAAGTGGCTGGAATCAAGACATTTACACCAATGTTCTACATTTAATGGCACTGTATAATTTAATTTCTTTTTATTGAGTAATGCTCTAAATCATTTTTTAAAGAGTATCTCCATACATTTTAAGAGCTTATTAGTGCTGGAGTTCCTAGTTTTTTGGATGAGATGTTTCAATCTCAGGGCAATTAAATCTCCCATGACGATTTAAACCACCAGAAATACCATTTTCCCAAGAGGTGCCAATATGCCTGAGATACGAGTAGTAATCTGTTAATAAAGAACTTCTCATTCTATTATATATTGAATACTTCTGCTTTCTTAACTGCAGTGCATGGTATTTTTATATGATAGAAAACCATCACCTTACTTCATGCAGATAATGTGAAAGACATTCACAGAAGTCCTGTTTTTTTGCACCATTATGATGGAAAAAGAATGTTTTTATATTTACATATTTATGATGCATTATTGTCCAGACCTGACAATCAGGTATCATAAAAATCCTGTGAATGGAAATATCTCTGTGTCCTTGCAAAAATTTGCCACTGTTGTTAATGAGCTGTCTGGGAAAAAAAAAATCCACCTATTGTGCATAATCATTCAAATATGTCAACTTTGAAACATTTAGTGATGGCCAGTTTCCCTAAGTTTCAAACCTGACTTTAATAAACCCTCATATATCAGCTGTTGCAAAAGTTTTAGGCTTTGATTAACAATCCCTTGTCCAAAAGTTTTGGAAATCCTTGCCTTATTTGAACTTACAATAATTAAAAAACATATTTTAATGCGATCTTGGAAAACGAAGATGTAATAATGAATTACATTTTTTAGCATATTTCATTCTTTAGTGGATGATTGTGCTCTTACTTAAAAATGTAGTGACTTTTACTTGAGAGACAGAGGGAAAAAGAAATGTTGGAAGGTAAGACCAAATTTTCAACCTGGAAATACATAACATAGGGATTTGGGCTCCTCAAAATGTCTGGAAACTATTTTATTGTTACCTGGGGAGGGAAGCATATTTAGTAACAGGAAATTGCTAGCAAATTGAGTTGTCCTCTGGACTTAGCCATGGAAAACAAAAACACAGGCGTTTTGAAACATATGCAGTGTAAAGAGGCTTTGTTTCTACTGCTTTTTGCCATACATATAAGAACGGAGTCCTATGAATGAAACTCAAGCATATGCACAGGTTTGAGGTTAATGCTTTTCTCTTAGAACAGCTCTCCTGGTTTGCTCAACACTTGAATGGTTAATTCACTCTCTTGGTTGAGGTGTAGGTGCACCTACCCTATGACTTGAGAAGGGTGTTATGATTGCAGGATGCATAGATAAAAAAGGCCCATGTTTAAAGGATGACATGAAAAACCAAAAAAACCACCCCATTTCCTGTTCCTTAACAAGAAACATTTTATAAAATAAACTGAAGCTGATACTATAAACAAGCATGGGACCTTCACATAACAGATTGCTTTAGGACTAAACGAAGATCAGAAAACAGTGAACCCAATTTATTATCCTCTCTATGCATTATACAAACCATTTGGGTATTGACCCGAGGGTGAGGGTAGTTATATCTCCTAAAAAGCAAAGGATTATCAAGCATACTGAAAAACACTGATAGTGGAAATTGCTTTTTTATTAATCCATGCTTAAATTCCCTGTCTGTAATTCTTGTGACCTAGATAGCTGTTCAATGGGAAACATTGTGTGTGAGATCCCTGTGTACTTTCCTCTTTTGGAAAGACTACACCACCTACTACTTACATGCCATTAAAAATATTCATCAAGTCTGGCATAAACTGTCCAGCATTAGGTTGCTGGTGCTTTTAAACCGCTGTCATCAACAGACTTTGCATGCAACAGTCCTTCTGGGGTTCTGTTCTGCTGTTGGCGGTTAATAATGAGTCCTCCAGGGGGGAACTGGAGCAACCACTGGCCAAAAAAAGTAGATTCAACTATTATGAGGTGAAATACAAAAAGTAAAAGCAAAAAGAGCTATCTCTTTCCAACAGAGTTGAAAAACAAAACAACGTGGCTCAAAGCCAGTGGAGATGGTGGAAGCTTTTTACCTGACTGCAGTGAATTTTGGTAGGGCCAAAGTGTGTGACCAGTAAACCTTATACATGGTTGTTATTTAGCACCCCATTTTATTAGCATGAGATCACTGAGAAAATGTTGGTCACCTGCTGCTTCAGCAGTGAATTGCTATTTAATGTTTTTGGTGGGTTTTTGAATGCTTATATTTCCATGCCTCTTAGGTTACCGGAGCTATTTTGGAATTTATTGCAGAAGAAAATGATGGTGGGGATTAGCTGCCTGGAGAAGTCAACTGATTTTTTATTTCTATTTTTTTTCCCCCAAATTATTTTGAAAATGTGAAGCTGGGGGGTTATAATGAGGAAGTACCTCTCAAATATGTGCAGATGGGTTCCCATGCATGCATGGAGGAGTATGGTGGGGTGTAGTGCTGGAGGAATCAATTCTGTGCAAATGGGGACATTTCCAAGAGCATCATTGTGCTTTAAGGAGTCTTAAAAATAGAAACTGTGTGTTGGGAATTTATGTAAATTATGTACCAGCAGCAGCAGAGGTAGGTTCAGGGAATTAAAAAGCATGTGGTAATTCTTGAAATAGTATGTTTGCTGTGATACCTCAGAAATGTTTTGAGGTACTTAGTAGTAGTATATTCTAATCCCACCTGTGGTTTCTGCTGGTTCTGGTATTCTTCACTGCCTGCTTTAAATTGTTACGGAGCATTTCTGTGCATGCTGCTAAACAGGTGCCATCTATCACTTCAGAGGTGGGTGACGTTGTTCCTGTGTAGAGATATATCTTGCAAAGCACTTTAGGATCCTTTGGGATGAAAGGCGCTATTTAAATCTGAGACTTTATTATTGTCTGTCCCCTTCTACAAATAAATCATCTTGCAAAATGACTGTGGAAGAAATTACTCTTGCATAAATGAATTCATCCTGTTCTCCCACAGAGAGATGAGAAAAACTTTATAATAACTATCAAATTGTTTTACAACCAAAATATTGCAATGCTTGAGTCGTTTCCTGCTTGTGACTTTGATAATGAGTTTTTGAAAAGTAACAGAAAATGTTTCCAGAAATTGGAAAATAAGATTAGCATATCTGTTATGTAGGATTCTTTGTTAAGTCAAGCTATTTCTTGTTTGGGTGATAATAGCTGTGCCTTTGTTAATTATTATTTCATATTGTCATTATTAGGCTATTAATAATTTATAGTAAAAGCTGCTTCTTTTTGCTATGTAAATGTTTTCATTCTTATTCATCAATTCCTTGTTCCATTATTAATGTGATTCATAAATACATTACATTTAGATCCTCTTATAGGAGAAGATATTTGCTACTATATTTTTCCCTTTTGTTAGAATGTGAGGTAAAAAAAGCATGAAGGCAAGGGAAGATGTCCAGCGAGATTTTTTGGGGTGTACTCACACCTCTGAAACAAAGCAGAGGTATGATAGTGGCTCAACAACTCTTATATTTCCTTTAGTAAATTGCTATTTGTATTTTATGATTTATCAGTCTGTTGTATTTGCCCTTTAAGTATAGTGGCTCATAAGTTTCCAGTCCACAACAGGACTGTGATGTGGCTTTGCTATATTCAGAAAACCTTGCTGAGTGTTTTTTACTGCCAGCTTTCCCAGTTTTTCTGTGCTCTTTCAAGTTACCACAACCTGTAGTCAGGATAACTGTACCTGAGGCGTTTACAGGAAACCTACTTGAATTCCACAATTTGAAAACAAACCCAAACCAAACAAACAGAGAATGAAAAACCCCATCCTCCCAGAAGAGTTGAGGGGTTACACAGTTAAAATGCTGTGAGCCTTTAACAAAACAGAGGCTTTTGTCTGTAAACTGTTTCTTCATGTCTACCCCAGGTGCCCATGAGTAAAATTGTGTTGCTGCCTAGATTTCTAGTGATGTATGTGAGATGAAAAATGGAAACATGAGGAGGAAAAGGGGCCTCAAATCTCAGCACCTTTTGTAACAGTTCAGACAGGACTGGCACACTGACATTCTTAAAAATGCCATTCTGAGGTTATTTTCAGATTTGTACTTGTAGATTAATGAGAACCAAGAATGTACCGAGCCCTGAGGCCAGGCTCCAACTGTTACTGCCACCTGCACCATGTGATCCCTTGTAAACTATTCAAACTAGGCAGGATGTATGTCACTAGTCAGGATGTATCTGCATTCTTTTAGAGGGCTATTCCCAAACTTCATTACTCTCAGTTATTTTTTAATACGAATTGTAAAAACATGCATAGACACTTTAAATAACTACTGGGGCTTGCAGCAAAATTGCTGTTACCTTCAGTATCTCACTTGTGGATGTTTACATGCTTTTGTTTCATGTGATTTTTAGATACCAGGTTAAAATCCTTTCACACCCTTCCCTAAGATGGGCTTTTTGTTTCCTGTGTGTCCCATAGAGCCTTTCTCTGCAGCTATTCTTTGTGCAAGTCTGGCTTGGTTAAGGCTTGCCAGAGCTGTAGGCAGCACTGCGCCCACACAGAGCCAGAGCTCTGTCAGCCCTGTGCATCGAGCTTCACTGCTTCCCAGACTTTCTCCCTCCTGCAAATAGCAGGGCTAGAACAGCTGGGAATGCTGTTTGCCTTTCTTGTGGCCACATTTCCTGTCTTCAGCTGGAGACACACAAATTCTCTGGAAATTCATATTGTTCATGTTCCTAGTTGCCAAGTTGTACCATTACTTGGCCCCACACTACTTGAGCCTCTGCTCTGCTGTGGCAATTCCTGCCTCCATGAGGAGGGAGCAGGGATCATGACAGCCAGTACCTGATGCACATGTTTGCATTCTCTCTTTTTAAATGTCATAACATAATTCCAGTCCTAAAATTTAGGACATGTTCATGCAAGGCTTTAATCCTACTTCATCCAGGCAGTTCCCTTGGATTTTGTGGCAGGAACAGATTGTTTTGTGTTAGTAATGCAGGAAGAGGAAATCTGCAGTGGGAAAGACAATTTTTGTGTCATAGCATTTAGGCATTGCTGCTAAGAATCATTCTATCAGCCCCTACCTGACAGAAATGAACAACCAGTAGAATGATTAAATTAATATAACTGAAGTCTTATGTAAGGGAAACAACAAGGAGCTTCTTATAAAGCAATAAAATCCCACTTCTCTACCAAACACTTTTCTTTATTACAGATTGTAAAGAAGCAAAACACTGCTCTCAGATTCTGTGTTCTTGATACTTTAGGTGTTTGTAAGTCCAAGAGCAATACATGTTAAACTTAAAGCAAACAGAAATCAATTTTTATTTCAGCTTAATCTGTACCATGATCCAATGCAAACAGTTGCTTATTTTTTTCACTGATCTCTTAAAACTGCTTCACAAAAGAGAAGTTTCACTCAAAGCATGAAACAATCAATAGTCAGATTATTTACTGTGGTTCTGTTACAGGCACCAGCACTTCTAACCCCAAGCACTTGAATTTCATGTCAATAGCACATCATGTGCATGTCTTAGTAACTACATTTTAGGACAGTGTGTTTTCATGGGTTGCTTGTTGGTTCGTTGTTTTTTTCTTACATTTTATATTTGGAAACAGTGACCTTATGGTTGTCAGATGATTTTTTTCCCATCTTCTCCTTTTAAACCCCCTTTTTCTTTTCTTCTCATTCCCTTTTCCAGATTCTCATGTGATCACGTTGGATCACGTGGATATTGGCTAAGCTGGCCTGGAAAAGGCAAGGCTATAGAACTTGGGAGATGATTTAACAACTTCCCTGAGGCTTCAATTCTCAACTCTCCTATGTCCTTCATTTTTAGGCCGTTCTGTGTACTTTTCATTAACACTTGCTGGTGTGACACAAAGAATGGAGCTGTATTTGAGATCCCCCTTGGATCTTATTGCTTCCCCCTGTGTAACCTCTCTCCTGTGAAAATACCTGTAAAACAAGACATTTGGGGGAAAGTATATGCTGGCTGGGGGGGAGAGTTCAAAGGTCTCTTTGGAGGTTTGGTTTGTTTGCCTCAGTGCTCCAAAAAAGGGGTCATTGTGGGAGCCAAGTCCTCTAGACAACTCACTGCAGTGACAGATTTTCAATGAAACAGTCACATGCCATGATGTGGGTCTAGCTGAGTTTGTTAAAAATGGATGTGTGTGTGTGCATTTGTTTTACAGTAACATTATTGTTGGTTTTGTGTGACTAAGACGTGGCTGTTGGAGTAAGAAACCTACTCATCAGCTTAGGTTGGAACAGTCAACTTAGAGTGTCTTCAGATTTTGGAAACGCTCGGAAACTTGGTTGCCTGCATTAAGGCTTTGACCTGTGTTGGCTTCCATTGCTGGAATATATATGTTATGAGACTTGTAACAGTTGAAACATCAATATATGAGGGGAAAAGTCAACTGGAGGATTACTGTATAATGCCTTATTACTGACATGACAAGGTTATCTGTGCTTTGATATGTAAACATGACACACTGCCTTCTCTATTAGAGTCTGTGTGCATGAAAACCTAGCTTAGCACTGTGAAGCAAACACAAGCTCAATGGCCCTCATCTGATAATACTATGATAACTCATAGTTTAATGCTTTATTACTTATCAGTAAAGGCTGTACAGATCTAATTGTTCACCTTCACATCCATTCCTATAGCACAACTAACTAATGCCATCCAGTGGTAATGATACAGCATATATGGAAAGTGTCAGGCCTGCTTACCTAGGGTAGAGCATCTCGTTAATTGTTCCGGCTATTGCAGAACTTAATTAACCTGAAAAAGACACTCATGAGTGGTAAGTGGTTCATTCCAGCAGATGGCAAAACCAGGGAATGTATTTCAGAATAAATCACTGTAAGATCCCTCCCCGAGTCATATAGAGCCCACTGGTCAAACTGGGCAAGGTTGCCTAGGTGAGGGGGGGGTGTTGAATTTTGAAACAAAGTTATTTGTCACCTAAGTTTCTAATTTACTGTAAAGAACTTAGATTCTATTTACATGCTGACAAAATGTTTCACCCCACATGAAAGCCCAAGGTATGGGTTGGTTTGGCTGTGGGGTTTTGGGTTGTTTTGGGGGTTTTTTTGGGGGGTGGCTGTTGCATGACAGAACTTTTCTAATATGAAAAAAATTAACTCAGATTTGGTTATTTCTACCTAAGATGTGCTCATATATGCACAGATAAATAGATGTTTACTATTGATAAACTTTTGGATGTCTCCAACCCTTCACTGTCTACAGAAATATCAAAATCTTTTGTATTTTCTACACGGAAAAATGACCCCAGTCTACATTCCTAATGAATACAAAGTGCTTCGAATTTTGAGTAATTCTGTGTTTTGCTACAGGGTTTTCAGCCATCTCTAACAGGCACTAATTGCTGCTGCTGTTGTATTCCTTGCAATTTCCAGAACCCTTGTATATACTGTGAAAATTATCCATTGCTGACACTAGTGGTACAACTGAACTAAGGATGAACGTGTTTTAACTGCAAAAATAGCCAGCAGAAAATAGTTGGGATGCTGAACTGAGCTGGTTTCTGAGCTGCTGGGAATCCTGGCTTGTTCTTGACCACACATCCTGAAAAATAACATTTCTTAACACCTCTGTTCTTTTCTTGTTAACACATGATGTCAGCAAAAAGGACAGATTTTTTTCCTCCTGTAAACGTTGGCTTTTCCTTACTTTGCCAAATGTTAACTTGAATACACCAGTTAACTTTGACAAAATGCTCAAATTTAAGCATATCTGTCCCCAGAATTTTATACAAAATCAATTGTAACCCTTATTTTCAACTTTAAGCAATATCATGACCAATGAATTTTTACAGTAAACATTTTGGGAATTACATTTCAAACTTAGCAGGAGTAACCAAGAATGGGAGCAAATGCTGCTGGCATTTAATTGCCATCCACACTGAATATTGAGGAACTATTAAGTAAAAAACCCCTTTTATTTAGTGCCATCCTTATGAACACTGATCATTTATTCAGTATACAGTTAAGCAGCAAGCTAACTTTGTGTGCTAATATGTCAATATATAACTAGATGCTGAGTCAGTATTTTAGCCTCTGACCTAATACAGACTTCATATGTGAACATACATACAAAATTGAGGATTCAAACCAATTTTTTGTTCAGGTCTGACTTCAGTGACAGAAGAGATTACTCTCTGGTCAAAAGTTTGCTGTCTCCAATAATCCAGCAAAGCTTTGCAAGGTTTTAGTTTAGATCATTTAAATAGGTGATCTGAGACAGTCTGGTTAATTTTGGCCTTAAACAAATGAAGTGATTCACATGAACTCCACTCCCAGCATATCAGGAGGGTCATTAATGAGCACTCAGGGGCAATAACCTCTTCCACAGGCACATCTGGATCTTGAAGGGAACATCTGCTCTCTGTCTCTTGCTCGCTAATATTAAACAGCTTGAGATCTACTGCATCAGAAGCAGAGGTTGAACTAAACCCTGGAATTTCTGAGACTGGCTCCTATGCTTTTAATAGTTCTTCTAGCTTGCTTATATAGAACCCTACAAAATCCAGACAGGCAATTCCATAGTACAATCTTATGGCACAAAGATGTGTCTGGTAGGAACATTAATCAGTATTTCTTCTTGCTTTTGTCCATGTTCCATGAAGGATAAAAGATACAAAACCTGTGCACATTAGAACCTGTCTGTTTATAATATTTTGCCAGAAACACTCTAAATCTAGTAAGAGTATCACAAATATTACAGTACCGATGGCACACATGCTGCCTAATAATTTGCATGGTCTAATAATGAAATTCTGTTTCTCTTGGACTATAGCCCTAAAAAAATAAAGAGCGCATATTGAGGGTTTTTTTCTGCCTGAAAACAACCACCCAGCACTGAATGCTAAAGCAGAATTATTTCTATTATGTTTTGCTACTTACTGTGGAAGAGGCAGTGTGCAGACTTTAAAAAAAGCCTGAATTATTTGTATAAGCTAAAAGGTCAGGAGTGATTTTTCCTGCCAACTAATATCTCTTGCCAAAAAAAAATTTCTATTCAGACTGAAGTATATTAAAAAAATTTGACAGCACAGAAGACCTTTATCTGGGAGGGAACAGCGTTAATTATGCCACATTGATTTAATCTCATAGAGACCCATTGCATAATTTAAAATTCATACTATTATTAATTTGCAAGGTGTGTTGTACAGCCATCACATTTAAGAAAAGGCAAGTGCTGCCCCTGCCAATGAATCGCTCTCCTTAAATGTTTTGCAGAGAGGGGGAGTGTGTGTATTGGGATTTTTGTTGTTTGGTGGGTGGGTTTCTTTATTAGTTTATTTTAAAAATCTTTTTCAAGTAATACTGAAGTGATCTTTGGCACAACAGTGGGCTGGGAATTGGTGATGTCTGGCTGGCATACAGCACAGGGCTCTGTGCTGCATGTAATTCCCTTAGCTCCTTTGCCAGGCTACAGAAACGTTGCATGGGAAATAGTCAAGCAGAAGCAACAACCAGGCAGCTTACTTAGTGCTCTGAGATATCATGGAGGCAACTCCTTCTTGGTCAAACTGTTATCCTGGAGAAGCCTGTCACAGTTGGTACCAAAGCCTGAATTAAGTTTTTTAGCTAAAGCAGAGATGCAATCACTGTATTAAAAAAGTCTACTTGAAATGATGGTACTTGCTTTTGGAGTGACATGCTTTTCAAGAGTATGATCAATTAAATGTCATAATGATTTTATGAATTAAAGTACCATTTTAATTAATATGAAAACCAGAAATGTTTTTCTGTTTCTAAAGATCTCAGTGCAGGCAGCTTATCATGACACATAACCTGATAAAGTTATACAATTTGGCTAGCTGGTGCAATGGGTGGCTTAAAAATACTGGTGGTGTTAGTGGAAAGAGAGCTCAGTGCTGACAGTAAAAGGTGTAAACTGGAAAAAGGGTACAAAATACTATCAATAAAAAGCACTAAGTTCCCTCCAAAGAGAATGTGAATAAGTGTATCACTGGTGCACAGGGTAAGTTCAGGGTAATTCACCTGCGCGAAAATAATTAGGACATAAATAATGACAGGAAGGAAGTGGGTAGGCTGTGGGGGTTTAGGGCATGGCCAGCTGAAAGGGCGTCTGTGATGTCATGTGTCTGCAGAAAGGGCAAATCAAAAAATCCCCAAAGAGACCCCAAAGCATATGCAGCTATAAATGCAGCTAACAATGGTATGTGAAAGTTGAAGGTATTTACTGTAAATGTACCTGCATATATATGACCAAAGAGCTTGGCAAGCTTTTAAGACAATTATTAACGTTTCTGATTTCCAAATGAGAGTTATAGATAGTGGAACCTGGCCATCAACAGACATACCAAGCTTGCAAATTCTCCTTTCTTTTCAAATAGAACAGGATAGACCCTACAGAATAGTGTTACTATGAACTTGATGCTCACTGGGATAATATCCCTTGACTCAATAGAATATATTTTTGTATTTTTATTATTTTATTAGGGCAATATTTCCATTTCCTTATCTCTCTTTCACATTTGGTACCACTCTGGGAATGCATTTCTGTCTTATGATCAGTCTTTCACCTGTTTCTAGAACTTGGCAGCATCAGGAGAGATTGTGCAACCTGGCTAGTGAAGCTGCTGGGACTTGGGTTTGTGTTGAATAAGGAGAGATGTGCTGCCCTTTAGTGTAGATAGTCTAACTGATGATCTGTGGACCATGGTCCTGAGACTTCTAAGGAGGTAGAGAGCTGATGTTAAGGACTAACACAAAACTCAGTGGGGTTTTTTTGATGTGTCTATTCCTGTCTGCAAAAGGGAGCATCATGCAGTTCGGCTGGAACAACTGAAACTGCATCAAAAGAAAGGAGGTTTCAGCTGGAGCAGAGCTGGTGGCTCATGATGTTTCCAACCTGGGCCTGCCACAAAGGCATAAACAGAGCATGTGGTGGTGAGAAAGTCTTTTGGATCAGTTGGTTTCTCTTGAGAAGGCACTAGGTTTCCTTCACCTACAGTGGAGCTAGCATGGAGTCATCACAATGATCAGAACATAAAATAACTTTCTCATTGATATTCATATGCCAAGAAGATCTTACCACAGCAGGCAGTTCGTGCTTTTCAGATGATAAACAGTGTAAACACTGACAAATAATTTGCTGTGAACAGCTCATCTGAATCTATTCTGGGTCTGGGGAAAGGACGGTGTGTGCACTGGTCATTGGCATTCCTGACACGATGAGAGTTTTGCAGAAGTCATGTTTAAAAATGATCCTTGAAAGGAATATAGGTACTAGCTTCATCCTTAGACTAGGAGAGCACTATCTATGTCTGCCTGCTTCCCCACTCCATCAACTCCACAGAGGTTTCAGGAGTAGGTGAGAAAGGTGTCCTGTTCATTAGAAGGAAGCACAGCGTGCAGAGTACAGGTGCTCGCTCATGGCAACAAATGAGGACTCGAAGTCATGATGAGAGGCAAAAATAACCACACCGGTGCTCTTTATCACTCACTTACTGCCCTACTTAGTCATTAGGATGTGCAGCCACAGAGTTCTATAATTTGTAACATAGTAATTAATTAATTGCAGTCATCAGGCATTTTCCTCCCTTTATTTAAACAGTTTGAAATTGCTCACTGCTATTTCTGTTATCATTCTTCTTTTACATTTCTCTATCCTTTACATAGTAATACTGATACAAGTCATTCTTTTTGCCTGAAATATACATTTCTCAAGCCAAACCATATTAATGCTCCTATTGTCCAGCTGTTAAATAAGCAGCCCAAAGCCCTACATTTACTTGATTTAAATATATAAAAAAGAAAAAATGCACAAATGTATTCTCCAAGCTTTTGTCATATTAGTTCTCCATCTGAAAATAAAGATTTAGGTATCATTTTTTTCTTCTTCTTCTCCCTTACCCTGGGATTTTTTATAGTTGGTTCTACATATAAAGGCCATTTTGTCTTTTCTTTTTTCCTCCTGAAATATTCTCTGCTAAATCAGTAAACATCTATAATTTCTGACAAGGTCACTTAATTATCAGTGGTGCTGGCTGAAAATGAGCTGCCTTATCTCTGTTGCTTCTGCTGCTTTTGTGGAGCTGAGCATTACTGAAAAGCCTCATGCATGATCATTAATTACTATTCAGAAACCAGCTTTAGTGCATGCAAGCATTTTGCCTTCCTTAAGATTTGCTGTCTTTACAAGTGGATTATCTCTGTGTTAAACATCTATCTCTTTAGTGTGCCAGTCCCCCAAAGATAGTAAGTTTGAAAAAGGAAGATAAGCAAACAATTTTAAACCCCCAAATGAGTAGATGGACATAGGAGGATGAAACAACATACAAGAAAGCTGAGGGAGGTTGGTTTTACTTAACTTGTCTTTTTCTTTCTCAAAGGAATAAGGAAGGGGAGGGATTTTTGGTTAAAGTTCCAGACTGTGACTTGGGAACTTCAAATTCAATTTCCACCTTCATAATGAATGTCTTATGAGACTCTGGGCAGAACATTAATTCTTCCTTTGTCTCATTGCCTCATCTGTACAGCAGGGATAATAATCTTCCTTTTATCCACACTGCTCATGTTACCAGCTTTATGTACCTGAGATATCTGTGTTAAGTGCACTTTAAGCAAGTTAAGATGGGGGCTCTGAATGCCATCAAAATAAAATATAACTTGATCTATTATTAAGATTCAATTGCTGGTATAAAATACTATAGAACAGGAGTATTGCCAGCCATTTACATGTCTTAAAATAAATAGCCACATGTGGTCTCTCCCTCCTTCTCTACCCATCCTCTGTTCTCTGCCAAGTGCATTTCAAGCAGTGAAATCAGCAACAAAAATCAGCCTGGAGATTGTGTCTCCAAGAGCTTTCTGCTTGGGCATGGGGTTGGTGTCCAAATTATTTGGAACTAGGTCACAAAAAGGCTTGGGAATTGTTTTGGATAGTTGCAGGAAGCCTTCTGCTCAGTGTACAGCTGCAGTTCAAAAAAAAATGACAAAAAATACTAGCTCGTATGTAGAAGAGGAGAGAAAATGATATGGTGACATTGTAGACACAGAAGGAGCAGAGACAAGCCTTATACATTAGGAGATGCTGATGTCAATAGAATTATGTTTGTATAAAATTACAGTTCTGGTGAACCAAATGAAATATTTCAGATCTCATAATTTTATTCCCTTCTCCATCCAAAGGGGGAAAAGGATTCTACTTAAACAAACAGCTTCCCTATGAAACGAGGTTGGAAAGATTAAGAATGTTATCCTAGTGGAGAACCTCATAAAATAAGAATGTGTAAGAGGTATGCAAAATAATACACAGCATGCAGAAGGAAACTCCTCTTTACCCTTTCTCATCCTACAAGGACAAGTGAGGAGGCTCACTTACACATTTTTAAAAGGCTAAAAGGAATCAGATTTTTTACACAAAGAAAATTTACCCTGTGGGACAGATAAGGGCTTAGTAGGATTCAAAAGGGATTAGACATTTGTATGGTTAATAAGAACATCCACAGCTATGATAGATAAGATTACAGAAGGGGAAAAAGATATAAATGCTCCTGCTTCAGGGCACCAGCCAATTACTGATAGAGAGGCAGAAGTTTTCCAGTGGAATATTCTTCCCTTGGAAAATGCCTTTTGGTAAAGTGCAAGTATCATGCAACAATGTGTTAATGCCAGTGAAACTCCTAATGGATTCTGCTTCAAAACTTGCTTATCTGTTTTCTTGGCAACTTACTCAGGACTGGGAGTTGAGAAACTTGAGGGATGTGCTGTGGGTTGGTCTATTGGCTATTCTGTTCAAGATGGTAAATCTTGTTCACATACTGTCCTAGGAAAATATTCTACACAATCTGAGAGGTTAAAACCATCTCCTTTTCTTCCCATTGTGGAATTGCTGAATTATTTGCAATTTTTAGACTTTACATGGAACACAAACTTCATCTTTCAGTCTTAGAATCTGAGTTGGAAACTTCCTTAGGCTGGTCGTTCCATATTTTTCTTTTACATGCAACTGGACTTCCTGACATAAGGATGAGGTAGTGAGTACTCACTGGAGTACTACTCTAAACCTGGAGACATGCCACGTTTAATGAGGTGGTTCTGCTGTGCAGAGATGTTCTGTCTGAAGCTTGGATACAGACTAAGCTGGGGATTTTTGTTATAGGTGTGTGATTGCAGGTGGAGGAGAGAATTTCATCTTGAATTCAGATCACTACACTACTGAAGAAAAATAAGTATTGATATTTTACAGTTATATAATCTATGTCATCCCTGTGCATTTGAAAATTATTCATGGAAATTCTGAACATATGATCAAGGAAAGGTTTCTATTCTGGGATGTGGCTCGTCTCAGTTTGCACTAACACTGGTTGGGTGGTGATTTTTGCTGCTCTCACTTTTCTTGCTCATTTTTATCTGGTCTTGTAAGCTCCCCCATGATGCTCAGTTGATTCTGTCAAGCCAAACTTTTGGTTTTCAGATCTTTGAAACACTCAGCCATCATAAATGGGTAGTGGTGTAATCTCTCTCCTGGTTTAAGCAGGAAAAGACATGACTGCAGGAATAAGTTTTACCATTTAGTCTATGCTTTTTTATAAATAACCAAGTTATTAATTGTAAATAATTAATACCTGGCCAAAATAAGTTGATTTTGGGTTTTTCTTGTTGCTGAGGTTTTTTTTTAATATTAGAAGAAAGTCAGAGAAACAGAGGAAGATAATTACATAGGATAATTGCTTTAAATGCTTTTAGATCTAAGCTGCTAAAAGGCTAGCTGTGTAAAAGGAAAGTAACCATGATAAATATGGCATGAAACAATGGAGAACTCAGGCAGAAAAAGAAGCCGGTACAGTTGCACAAGATATTTTTGGCAACAATTCCATGTAAATCTCTCAAATGAGTACAGGTACTTAATAGGCAATTAAAAAGACAGCCAATGTAAATGAATTAATAGCTGACTCTTAAAGTGCATTAGCTGCTCAGTAATTAATAGAAAATTATAAAGGAAATAAATGCTTGCTTACAGCCTGATTAAGATCTGAACGTTACATCTTCGTCTGAATTGATTGGGATGATAACAAATTCTAGGGCAGATATGGAAAGCACAGTTAAATACTTGCCAAATCTCAGCAACATTTCAATAATGTGCAATCTTCATTCTATATTTCAGAATGTGAGAATATACATTCTCATGCAAGAATGCCTTCAGAGTATTTGAATGTAGGAACTGGCAGAGGGTTATTGCAGTCCTACAGGAACCAGGATGGCCATCATAAATTAAGTTCAGTAGTCTAAGGTGGAAGACCTCATGCACTATTCAATTAGCCCAGTAATAAATGAACTGCTACAGAAGCTCAGAATCAGCCTTTGGTGTCCAAATACTGTGTAGCTCTACAGCATGTCTATCCATAAACCAAACTCAGCTTTCATTTTTTATTCCCTAAGTTCTGGCCTTACACACAACACTTAAGCAGGTAGATTGTTTACTTCCAAATTGGTGTTCTGGCTCAAGGGTTAGTACAAGGTATTGTACAGCAGTTGCTCAGGTATATCAGAGGTCTGGTCTGTATAATGTCTTCTATAAATATTCTTTCCTTTGTCAAATTTTGAGTATGAACTCTTGAAGAAACAACTATCCATTACTGAGAGCAAGTAGGTACAGTGGGCTTCAGATAGGAGCTGACAACTCCATGGTGGGGGACATTGTTATGCTGATATTACTAAACCAAAAAAATCTCACAAAACTCAACAACCCCAACAAAAAAAATCAGATTCTTTTTAGCTGGGAGCTCTGGGAGAAATATTTGCAGGCCCTTGGGTGCTAACAGGGCTTAGATCCCACTTCAAATTGAGTTCTCTTGACAGCAATAATGCACATTTTATAAAGAATTGTAATCGCCTGTATGGGAACAGAGCACTTTGTAGATGCTTCATGACCTAAGACAGAGAAAGTGAATGCTAATTGAATAGGGCTTTTAAATGGCATTCTGGCCTCAGAGCTGCTTGTTATAGATGTTAGTTATCCATCTGACCTGTACAAAGTTGTTGATGTTTTCCTGGCAAACAGCTTGATGCAGTTAAATTAAAGGTAATTGAGTTTGTATCCAGCATTCAGATCAGGAACAATAACAAAGAACGGCAGGGAAATAGCAAAAGTTTTTTCAAAGAGATTTTTACTTAACCTATAACCTTCTTGGTCAGAATTTTAGGACTTTAGAATCAATCTTTCCATTTTCAAGTATTTAACCCTCTGGCTGCTTTGTCAGTGTTATAGTCCTGTTGTTTGAAAGTAAATTTTGAAATAGCAGTTTGAGATTTATAACATGTTGATGAAAAGGTGTGCATTGCATCTCCAAAGGAAAACTGAATTTATGACTTCACTTATCTGCTTTAATTGATACATTTCCATTATAATTAGAGATTGAAATCAGCCTTTGCCAGTTTATTAGTATTGTAGATTCATTCCTAATATTACAGTAGTATCTGATAGTAATGTTACCTCTTACAGATGATTCCACAAGCATCTCTCTGATGGGAGAAGTACTAACTCCACACAATGTTTGATAAAGCTCCCATCTTCCTTTTTAATGTAATAAATTCCCACATGCAAAATTGATCAGAATAGGAAGGGTTTCTGGAATTGGTCACTCAGCATGTCTGTAAGTGGTCTGTCATTTGTAGCATCATTCAGAAAATGCTAGGCCAAAGTATCACAATAATATCTTTTCAGCACTCACTTGCTTCCCTCAAGGCTACAAAAATGTTTCAAAAGAAGGGAAAATGTCTTACTGATAAAACAGCACCTTTACATATTTCTCTTTTTTTCCTTTTCCTGACTTATTTTCAGATAATAAGAGTAGAACAAATACATAGAAACACACTGTTCTCTAGTTTAAAACATACCTCTCTTTTTTTTCCCCCTTTTTTATTCTTTTTTTTCTCTTTTTTTTTTTTTTCTTTTTTTTCCTTTCTTTGCAGAAAGCAGCTTTTTATGCAGTGGAATCAAGATGATTTTTTTTTTCCTTGACAAACTGGTGGAATATATTTGTGATTGTAGAAGCTTATATGTAAAGAAGAAAAGAAAGGAAAATCGGAAGGGAAGGGAAGGGAAGGGAAGGGAAGGGAAGGGAAGGGAAGGGAAGGGAAGGGAAGGGAAGGGAAGGGAAGGGAAGGGAAGGGAAGGGAAGGGAAGGGAAGGGAAGGGAAGGGAAGGGAAGGGAAGGGAAGGGAAGGGGAGAAGCTGAGAATTATGTGAGATTTTTTTTTTTTTAAGTGGTGTTGGAAAACTGGAAAACACTTAGACTTAGTGTTTCTAACTTATCCTTTTATAATCATTTTCAAGTCACAAAGTTTCTTCAAGGATAACTGACCTTATAAAATACTTTTTAAAAATGAACCATTTTGGTTAGAAGCTGTGAATGCTTTAACAATCAACAGCAGTCCAGGACAGAGTTCCTCCTGTTACCTTCATAAGTTCTCTTTTCTAATATTACTTAGTCTTCTTGGTGTTATACAGATGTAAAATTCTTAGATGTAAGCTGTAAAGTGGAACTGCCAGTTTTCAGTCATCACCAGCTGAGAAAGCTGAAGTTTTCTCTATCCAAAACTTCCAAAAGTTTTGCTGACCTTCTCTGGTCAAGTATCTCTTAACCTTGTCTGAGTGATGTTACTTTCTCCTTTCAGATTCTCTTTTCTTCCATAAACTGTACCCTATTTTTGTTCAGTCTCTAGAACACTGTACAAAATAATACCGATTCAATTTGATAGTAAAGTCTGTTTTTCTACCTTTAGTTATTGTTAGTGATTGTTAATTGAAATCTAACTTTTTCAGAGACATAAATTTATCCAGAGGGGTAACAAAGGACTGAAGTGCCAATGCACTAGGGTAGGTAGCCATATAACCCACTCAAGTTACAACCAAGAGAGAGAGAAAAACCACTACCTTGGGGGTAGAGATAGAAAGATTAAAAAGTGTGACAAAAATAATATAGGTCAACATGGATAATGTGGGGGTTGAGACATTTACAGACCTGTGTGGGAAAAGGGTTAGTATCTATGGTTGGAATATCTTCTGAAAACTTCCAGTTGCCTCTCAAGTCATGGCTTTTTGGGGAGGTACTGCCTGTACATAAATGTTATAAGTTCTGTAGGGTTTTATGGCTGTAGGTTACACACAGCCTCTCCAGGTGGGGAAAGAATAAAGGTGTGAAAAACTGAAAGAATGAGGACAGTGGTAGTAGAAAGACGATATGAACAGATGAAGTGTTGCAAAGTTAAAAGGATATGAAGAATTTTAGCTATATCTGAGCTACCTTCTGTTGTTGAAGCTGAAAGCCAAGCCCCTGTGGGTTTAGATGTGGCAAAGTGAAAGTTGCCTTAAAGTCTGTCCTGAACAAGCTGGGGAGTCTCATTTTTCTTGCATCTCATTCTCTTGCCACATGTTTGAAACATCCCTAGTCCTGCATCCCGCAGGATTTCTTTGCCCAGCTGCAGTCCTTCATTTCCCCATGGAAATGGATTTAGTTGAAGTTTCTTTCATAGATTTACATGAAGTTTCAATGCAAACAACATGTCAACTCAACAGATTCACCTACTGAGTAGCAGTACCAGGAGTAGCTCTGTTGTTTTCAGCTAGACTATTTTTTGAGTTGCTCAAATCAGTCAAAAGGCTACAGGTAGCAGAACCTTATCAATGCAGGAGCTGCCTTGCAGTGTGGGCTTACAGCAGTGCTTAAAAGGAAAAATTGATCTTGAATTATGAGGTGCTGACATGAAAATGTTCAGAGGTACCAGTCAATTTTTTATTGGATAAGTTTCTCCTGCCTTCTGAAAGTGTGGTTGAATGTGATCTCTGTTCAGTTCTGTGTTCCATATTCCTTTGGAAAAGTCTTATCTGCCTGGGGAAGCTTTTTAAGTTAATAATAATAGTTTAAAAGAGGGGGTAGGTTTCATGTGGCATGTTAAATTGGTCAGCACTCTAGGAATATTACAGTGAGTAGATGCTTGTACAAATCTCTGGTGTGCAAATCTGGTGTAAATGGCACAACATTTAGAAACCTGTCTTAAAAAATATCAATGACAGATATTAAACAACTTTAGGGAGTTGTTTTTATGCCTTCCTAGTTCTTTACAGTGTTAACCCTTGTCTCTCAGCTTCATAAACTTCAAATCAAACCTTATGTGTGGCCAAACCCTGTTCTAAAGTGTATATTGAGACTTCTGTGGGAAGTTTGAAGTTACACTCATAATAAAACAAAATCCCCTTGGCTTGTGAAGCTTGTTGCCAACTGGAATGAATGACAAAGATTAAAAAAATAATAAAGGGTATTGTATTTTTGCCCAAAATTTTCAAATGATTAGTTGGAGTTTATGGAAGGTCTCAACCTCATGTGCAGTCTTGCATTGCTATCACGATTCTGTATTGTAAAGCAAAGCAATAAGAAAACATTTCTGTCAACAGTTTGAGTCTGTGAAAATAATATGAATGGGTAGAGTAACAATAATATAAATCACCCCATCAATCAACTACAAATATTTGTCTTTTTAATAACAGCAAAGATTAACTGAAATAAGTTGAAAGACCAGACTAAAAGGCACAACTCTAAGTAGTCTCTAAAGTCCAAAGTGAACACCAGAGAGAATAATGCCCCTAGAATTTTCAAAAATAAAATATAATTAATAAAACATATAGCTGTTTCATATAAGAAAACCCCCGGATTTAAACCAAGAAGGATTTAGGCTTCCCCCTGCTTGGAAACACATGTTCATATTTGCCCCCTAACATTTAAATAGACTAACCCATGTGAGTTCATCCATAAACTGCAGGTAGCAGACCACCAGTGAGAGAAAATGTATTTTGTATCTTGGAGTTAAAAGATCACATGAGGTTTTATGTATCCTTCCTGAGTCACTGGTACTGAGTCATTTCAGAGTAACACAATAACCACAAAGCAATTTTGTGGTCTGAAATGCTGATTAAAAGGAGCCCTGAGCTTCAACAAGACATAAATCAGAGTGTGCAGAGAAAAAAAAAAAAAAGAATTGCTTTCAATTACCAGAAAAACAAGTTAATTTCAGTATTTTTAACAGAAAACTGTGGATTATCCAGTGATAGCTGTTTCCATGATAGAACTGCAGAAAGAAGCCATTGAAGAAACTGTCTTTCTCAGGGCATCTCGGATTATGTCATGAAGGCAGCAGCAAGAATGAATGCTTTTGGTAGAAGGTCAAATGTAAGGTTTTCACCTATGGATTATATTTACCTTGGGTTTTGTACTGGTGAACAAACCCTGACCTTTATCTTTTAATTTTTTAATTCTTATATCCTCTTACAGAAATAGTTCTGTTTTTCTCTGTTCTACTTGCCAGTCTGCTTCAGTTCCACAGCTTCCCACTCTGAGAAATGGTGAGCATCCACAGAAGAAAGAGCAGATACAGTTTCAGTGGAAGCTTTGTTAGGACATCTTTGAAAGCAACAAGGAAAAACAGCCACAAGGTTGGCAGCTCCTGCATGGCAGTGACACTGAGTAATGAAGCACACTAGGCCAGTTTTCCTGGTGAAGTGCCTGTTTTTCAATCTATAGTCTTGTATTAGATTAAGTTTAGCTGAAAAAGCAGGCACAGCTCTGTCAGCTATGCTGATTTACAATAGCCACTCTCATAACAAAGCATAAATAGGGAAAAGCTAATTTATCCACTGGGAATTTGAACAATACAGTTTTTGGCCACCTCTCACTGCCCATCTGCATTTGAGTCTGCCCAGGACATGCTGATACCAGCTAAGAGAGTACTGCTCTGCTTATTTCTGGTGTGACATGTTTATTCTTGGCTACTTTACATTTCTGTTCTAAGTTGGTGTGAAGCTTATCTTCCTAGGGCTGTGGGAGGTTGTTTTTTTTCCATAGAGCTGAACCCCAGCTGAAGTTAGCATTTGCTCAGCAGGCTGTTCTCACTCAAGATACTCGACTCAGATGTTGGGATGCTTATGGCAGCTCATTTAGTCTGAAGTTCTGGACTGATGTGTTTACAAGCTATACAACTTGGAAAAGGCTTCATTCTTTTTCTCCAAGCATTTTGCATCATTACAAGGCTGGCATCAGGATCTCTAAACCTAGGTGCCTGTGTGATAGGGTCTAAATTCATCCTGCAGAGGCAGGTGGGGATCAGGTACTACCTAAGGGTGGATGCAGGCTGATGGTGAAGTACAGGGGGCTGTGTGTTGCATTGGTCAGCAGCTGGGTGTAGGAAGAAGAGCCACCTCCTTCTCTAGACATTCAGATATCCATCCTATACAAGTCAAACATACCAGAACGCTTATGTTTCTATAGCTTTCTACCTTCCCCTTTTGAGCTCACACTATTATGCAGCCATTCTACAGCAGTGCCATCCCTGCTAGAATTCTTCCACTCACAGTGCACTTGTTCACTTGTATAAACAAGAAAATAACTCTCCTTTGTTGCACAAAGGTGTTAATAAATGCCTAGATTTGAATTAAAAGGTGATAATGGAATACAGAGACCCAATGTGTCAGTCTTTCTGATGCCTATGAAACACCATCTGATGTCTCAAACAGCCCAAAACCGCTGTATGTGAACTTACCCAAAACTCATTTATAAGAAAAAATCCTTAAAAACTTAGGAGAAGAAGTCTGTGGCAGGTGGATAAGGAGGAACTAATAACAAAAGCTTGAAATAAGCATGGGAAACAATATTTAAAGGCTGTGCCAAAAGGCTAAACCAGGATTGCAAGTGAAGGCTGGCTGTTAGAAAGAAAATTAAGTTGGAAGGTTTATTCTTTATTGTTTTTCTACATTTAATCAGAAAACACTGAACATTGTAAATGAAAGGGAGAGAAGGGAAGATACTGGAAAGACTTTGTAGCAGTCTTCCTGTACCTAAAGGTGCCATGGGAAAGCTTCAGAGGGACTGTTTAGGTGTCATGGCTTCAAACTTAAGGACAGTAGATTTAGATAGGATATGATGAAGAAATTCTTCATTGTGATGGTGGTGAGGCAGTGGAACTGGTTACACAGAGAAGCTATCGATGCCCCACCCCTGGCAGGGGTCAAGGCCTGGTTGGATGGGACTTTGGGCAACCTGGGCTAGTGGAGGGCATCCCTGCCCATGGCAGGGGGGTTGGAACTAGACGGGCTTTGAGGTCCCTTCCAACCCAAATCCTTCAATGATTCTAGAAGTTACCATAGCTTTACTAGCCCTAGAAACCCCTGTGCTTTTTTATTACAGTCTTGTGTACAATTTTACATTAGGTATATAAAACTAATTCACTTGTCATCACATATTCTGAGTCAAATCAGAAACCAGAAAACCTAAACCCTAATTGTTATATCTATACATATATATATATTTCCATGTATATAAACAGTAAAACTTACTGATGCATGAATTTCATTAAATCACACAGAACTAACTGGCTTTGTTTAAAAGGAAAGATATTTTCTCTGAGACTTACTCAGTATCACAGCTGTTCAGTGACTTGAATAAATCTTGCTGCTTCTCAGCTTTCCACAATCATATTGAATAGGAAACTCACTTCAGAATTTGTTCTTCCAGATATTTGTCTGGGAAATTTTGTCCATGAGGAAAAATACAATAGATAGGGACAACAGTGGTGACTATTAAGAGCCTCAAATGGTGAGATATTTTTTCCTTTCCTTAAATTTTAAGTGAATTTGGATCAATATGACAGAAAGTGCACGTGCTTGGTGTCTGCCTAGGGCAGTTTTCTACAGAAAGTTACTGCAGAAACTGTCAGTCTTTCCCCAGCTTTTCAGCCCTCTGTTAACAGAGTTTTGGAGAAGGAGAGCAGAAGGTGTGGTGACTTCTTGTTGTTTCTATTTTGTGTAATATTTTTGAACTGAGTGTATTTGCTGTGTTGTACTTCTGTTTGATGCCACATTACCTATTTGGTCAAAATGTCAATTAGTTGTAATAAGCCATCATTTACTAATTATATTAGGCATTGATGTATTCATCCTTTCAAGAAGAAGATGCAATATCATACATTTTTATTCTTAGTGCAAGATGACAGGGCTTGATTCTAGTCTTTTGCATATAGCTGTACATCAGAAGCCACATCCAAGCTGTAAAATCAAGACAATTGGATTGCATAGTGTGAGTCACATCATATTTACATGAAAAGAAAATGTAAGGGTAGTTTAAGGGGTACAGTTTTCAGCTGATCATGATTAACAGTCAGGAGACAGTCCTGCAATAAAAGCACCTCATCCCAGAAGCTGGGGAGATACTTTCTGGACAAGGTTCTCCTAACTGCATGTATGGTCCTACTTGCTAATTTAATAATCTGATTTTTTATGATGCTAACACAGAATTCCTCTGAACAAAGATGCGTCTATAAAAAGGAAGACAATTCCTAGAAATATCCAAGCTGCCTTTAATTCAAGACTATGAATTTTCAGATCTTGAGAACCTTCTCTCTGTGACTCTCATTCTGCCAGCTTTTATTTTTTAGCAAAAGTATTGTCAAGTTAAAGCTATTGGCTGCAGGATGAATTACAGACCTGATAATACATTGAAAGACCTCAGCCACTGTGAGCACTCCTTTGTACTTCAGACATAGCAAGGGATACAAAAGGTGAACATAAGATTTAAGTGACTGACCACAGCCTTGTGACATAGGTGTCTGATACAGCACCACCAACCGCTGCATTATGCAGGAGAGACGAAATTTTATACAGACTGTCTGTAACTTTACTCTTCACTTTTCAGCTTTCAAAAGTATCCTGGGGTGTTTAAGGCTCAGTATTCTGAAGAATTACCCCTAAGACACTCTTAAAGTCAGCTCTTACTCTGTGCTGCCTACATGTTACTTCTGGCTGCAGTTTAAAAATCATCTCACCAGATGAGCTTGGGCAGAGGTGGGAGAACTGGTTCACACTTGAATCTGTCCCTCCAAACTTTACAGTTTCACCTAGTTTGAGTTCTTCATATAAGACACAAAGACAGCAGTGCAGATTAGCATGTAAAGAAATACAGAGGCTTCATGTTAGGATCAGCCATGCCAAATATTCCTTTAGCACTGAAAATAGGCCCCTTCTAACATCCATGTGTAGGCTGGAACTCCAGCAATTAGTTCCCAACAAGCCTTCCCATGCTGAGCAGAGTCTGGAAAATAAAGCACCCAAAGTTGTGACCTGTGAAAGAAGCAAATGAATGTAACCAACGCAACTGCAGTCATCTGTCTGTAATTTCATGTCTGCATCATCGCTTCAAGCTCCGGAAGGTACCCTGGCAACCTATTGTAGCATGAAACCTGTAATTACTTCATGTACAACACTGAAGAAAAGACAGGCCACTACCAGGTTAACAAATCATGCTCTGCTAGACAAATAGGAATGGGGAATTGTAAGCCCCCGGGCCCTTGTGACAAACATACCACTACTGAGTGCTTTCATTTCTTATCCAGGGAGTTCCAGCACCTGTTAGCATACAGGTGCCTTGAGGCCGTTGCCAGCTCCATGCCTTGCCTTGAAACCAGCCGTGCTTAACATTCAGCTCCAGGCTGAAATGGGCTGTGAGAAACCAGGTCGCATATTTCTTACATCTTCCGAGTACTTGCAGATGTGCTTTCTAAAATAGCATTTATTTGGATCCAACACAGTGTAACAGCAAACCTTTCCACCTCTTTTTTCTTATCCATAGCTGCTAGATAATTTTCAGATTGCATAAATAATTTATTGTGTAAATCCATTCACATGATTACAAATAGAGTCTGTTTCTTTCTTGCATAGATCAGTTTAAAGTGGCAAACTTTACTGAGTTCATTTAAACTTCCTCTGATTTACATCAGCATATTTGAGAAGCAAATTGGAACCTCCATGAAGAAAAAAAAAATCCCAGGATAATACACTCTTCTTGCTGTTAACATATTTCCCTTTATCTGAGCAGTAAAATGATACCTTTTCATTTCAAATTGCAGGTCCTGACAGAAATGGGTGTCATCGGGCTTTCAGAGATGTTTTAAAGTCTGCACTTGCAAAACTAGTATTCATATTTATTTTACTATTCCAAACTTTAGATTTTCTGGGTAGATTTTTTGGGTATCAATACTTCATTTCATGGACTTTTGTACTTGGCTTTCAGAATAACTGTAGTAAGATAATTTTTTGCTTTAAAACTTTTTTCTGTTTTCTCCCAGTAATTCCAATAGCTTCTCACACAGCAACTTCATCAGCCTCTCCTGTCTAATCAGTTCAAGTATACAGTGACTATATAATTAGTGCTACTACTTGCTATCTTCAAGGGTCACAGGAAAACTAGTGAATCAGGTGTTCCCCTTGACACTTAAAACCAGATAATTTACCCTAAAGACCTCTGAGATGTAGTATGTTTAAGTTGTAAGATTTTGTGAAGTGAAAGTATAACAGTGGGAAATGAACCTGGACTTTGTTTTTCACCCTTCAAAATCCTCTGCATCTCCAGGAGAAATTCCAGGTCAGACACCTGCCAAAAACTGAGGTTCACTTATAAGTCAGGGTTTGAAACACCTGGAGGTCTGTCTATCCCAATGCACCCTGATGCCTGGTTAGCATCTATTGGCATCTGTCTATGTGAATTTAGATATTCCCTATTTTCATTTATATCCCCAGCCTGGTTTGAATCATTTTAGATTGTGGAAATACTAACATTCTATGGCAAGGAGCTCTACTGATTATTGAGCAATTTAAATTAGTTGGTCCTAAAAGCTGCATGAGACTGAATAGCATAGGCCACTGGCAGACCTTTTAAATGTGTTTACTTTGGTTTCCTCAGTATTCCCACTCTTGGAAAAGATTAATAAGAACTTTTGGTACATTTTATGAGACTTGTTCATTTCCTTACAAAGTACCAAACACAAATAAAATAGTCCAATATTTTCATTCTTTTTCCTTGGACTCTTTAACCTCCAAATTTTTTTGACCACAAGTATGAGAATTGTAATGAGAATTATCAACTCAATGGTTAGAATAATCTGCCTGAAATTGAGAGAAGAATTAATACTGAGGCTGGAAAGGGTAACAAAATAAGTGTCATCATGTCTCCTGGCCAGTAAAAGGAGTTAATGTCCTGAAGACAAAACCACCATTACAGTAGGAAAGCCTGTCTCTTTTTTTTTTTCATTTCATAATTAACTTCCAGTCACATGCCAAATGCTTGTCTTGTTTTCATGCTGCTGAAAAGGAGATGTGACATCTTTGAAGCTGCCCCAAATATTTGCAAACCTACATCTTTGTGATCGCTAAGAATTGCTCAAGACTGACAGCTCTGGGCAAACATGAAAAGAGAGAAATTACAAAGCAGCTCTGCGAAAAACTGGAACGATGAACAATTCTTTTCTGTCTGACAGAGAGATTTAAGGGCCCAGTTTTCAAGAGTTATGCTCACTTTTAATCATTCTAATTATATAAAAGGTAAGATAACTGATATATTGGTAGGCTGTTCCTACTGTGGACAGAGCTGGACAATCAATCAGGTGATCCGGATTTAGTTTCCAGCTCTTCTGCTGATGTGCTGCATCATCTCAGGCAGCTCCTTTTGTTATTTCCATGTCTCAGTTCCCTGGTATATAAATCAACCCAGTGATGCCTTACTTTATCAAGCCCTTTAAGCTGCTAAATGAAAAATTATTATATACTTTTCAAACAAACAAACAAAACCCCACACCTTAAAATCACCAGGATTTTAAACTCAGGGGCGGGGGAGACAGTGACCTGATGAAGTACAGGGGAAAACATTTTCATTGCTGATTAATGATTTAACTTATTTTGGTCTGTTTGAATTTACTCAGATCATCCTACATTCTTATTTCAGTGCCGGGACTTAGATTAATGGACAGTGATTTCAACTTTCCAGCTTGAAATAGCTACCCTAAAAAGATAATACTGGTCCTATTTTTATGGTGTAAGGGTTGTCCTCTTTAGTTGAGTAATTCTCATTCTCTAAAATAATTAAGCTTCTTTAAATTGTCTTGCTATTTCAATTGAAGCAGACAAAAACATGTCTGAGAGATGATTACAAGATGGACGAGGCTACAGAAAACTGGTCCTATTTCTGGCTGTGCCATGGACCTCCATCCCTGCTGGGGAAGGCACTTTGGTCTTTCTGCTTGTGACTCCGTTCCTATGCACAAGCTGAATGTATGCATAGGTTTAGCTCATTGCAATCATAAAATACACCATACTGTCCCTCATTATTTACTTGGAGACAGACACTAGCATGTTAGCCCTCTGTTCACTGCAGGGTAAGAGTTCACAGGACCTCCTGGTAGTCTGATGTAGGCTGACTTGCTGAGCTACCAGATCTTGTCCTTGCAGCAGCAAACATCAGCTGCATCATTTCCTTGCAGCAAAATGTTTTGCTGTGGGGTCTGTGAGATCAGTTAAGTTTGGCTGGCAGCCTCAAGGACCTCCAGCCATAGACTTTTGCTGGAGACTCTCTGGGAGGCAGCAATCCAAGTTGCACAGTCTTCATTTTGAAGAATACAATTTACGGCTCAAATCAAGGCCGGCAATTGGTAATTTATATGCAGAAGGAAAAGTGTAACCTGGGATTTTCATTCATATAAAACTCTTCAGTACTTTACAGCATATGTTCAAGTAGTCTTGTTACATGGCCACACATAATGCAGTAATGAAAATCTGAATTTTTAAAAGCTGTACTTTCCAGGTTCATTTCAAAGCTATAGTGAGGTACGTTCAAATGGAGCAGGATGAATAATGCACTTTTCAGTTTGTCTCAGCTGAAAAATTGTATTAAAATAAATTGGCTTGTATTAATCCAAAATAAAAAATAGGGGTTTTCATTGGTGAAATATAAATACCACAGATTTAATTGAGTCATCCTGAAATATTTATTTTATACAGTTACCATTTTTTAATTCTTGGTTTAAATTAACATTTTCTTACCCTCTTCCTATAATCCCTCCATACTCTGTCATACAATCCTATTAAAATATACATTATTGAAACCCAATGCTAAAAAAAGTATTCTAAAAATTGTTAAAATTAAATATTTTAATATTTCCTAAAGAAGATATCTAATTCTGAATATCTCATAATACTTCTCCCTTCCCAAAGTTTCACTTACTAACAAAACACAGAAATAACTCCTGTTGCCATGTTACTCAATTGGTTTTGTTCTTTTAAACTAAAGAAATGCCCATGTTTAATTATATGTATATGTATAATTATATGCCATGCTTAAATTGGTTGAGTTTATAGTAAAAATAGTACTAGAACATGTATTATAGAAAATTAATGTGCATAATCTCCCTTACATCTGAGGACAACATCTCTTCCTCATCAAGTACCTTTACTTTACTCTCTCCTGTAGGCAAAATACAAATGCAAATTACTAAAGTCAAACCTATGTCAATCATCATATGGAGTAAGATCTAACAGAATTGATACTCCCTTGTACCCATGGACTAGCAGAAGCCATCAGGCAAGTTATTTAATAAGAAATCCATGATTTCTTGTTTTGCATAGAGAAATGAAATTTGGCTCTTTTAGACTTCCTTGGCGAATATTAAGCTATCGTACTAGAGCACCTTACTCCATCAAACTGCTCTGTACTTATCTTTATAGCTGTTTGCCTTTCTTTTTTGTGTAATGCACCTTTAAACCCTGAAAGGCTCTGCTGTCTGCAAAGATGCATGGGTGTTTCAGTTCCACATAGACTGAGACAGACACCCACCTGCAGGCAATGCTTTCAGGAAAATCTCAATTTTGTTCCCTCTTTTTTTTCTCTTGTTCGTGTCAAAGTCATTCAAACTGAAAATAGCTGATGATTTTTGGTTCTGTGGAAATCTAGCACAGAGAAACCAGCAGACTGTTTCACATTTTACTCAATTATTTCCTTCCAGCACTATGATATTCAGCAGTAGGATTCTGTGTATAATAAATTCCATGGCATTAGCTAAATTTATCCCATCATAATGGAATTCATTAATAAGACATTGTGTTTTCTTTACGATAGTTAGTGGTGATTAGTACCTGGATTTTCTTCTGCCTTCTACCTAAGAATCAATTGTGACATTGGTTTAATGGATTAGCCTGCATTTATCAGACACGTGCCAATAAAGCAATTGCTTCGCTGCAAAGTCCTATCAATCTCTACTGTAATTGCCAAGCCCAGTAAGTAGCTGCAGTGGTGATAGCAGCATTGTGAGCTAATTCCTTTTCATGTCACAAGCCATTCAGCAGAAACTGCCTCTTTATTATTCTTTCTCCATGTGCTGAGCCTATTGACTGTTAATCTGGATTAACAATGCCGAGTGGTGAGGATAAATGTTAATAATTTTGCTTTTTAACACTCCATTAGATGACATCGATTGTCTGGCTACCTTCCTCATTCACAATACAAGGCTGAAGTTACTATTGTTGTGTTTCTTTTAGAAATTACATTCTTTAGGGCAAAAAGAAAATTGTTTGTATAAAGGTACTTTATACAAAGCTGAAATCGTGGACAAGAATCGAGTTTTTAAAGAGCACAGGTGCTGGAGTTTATTTCTAAATATGCTGTTCCATATGGAAACATCTCTTCTAAAAAATTGGAAGGAGAAGGAGAGGAATGGGAATACCAAATAAAACACAAATATATATACAAAATCGGAATATATTTATTTGGAATACCAAAACCATACACAGGGGGAAAAGTGGGTAATTCAAAGGCATTTAGAGGAGGAAATTCAAATTTTGCAAGCCCTGATCTGGAGAGCAAAACAAAACACAGACTAACAAGGAGAAAGAAAAACAACCTTCTGAGCATATAAAAGGGGCCAAATTTAGAAACAATGAGACTGTTTCATATGTACCAGTAAATAAAGACAATGTGTTTTGATTGTGTTTATTTGGCACAGGCTAGATGAAAAGTTCAAATGCTGGCTAAGGAAAGAGCATAAAAACTGTGATTTTATGAATCAGAAATGCAGAAACCTTATTGCAATTCATAACTCCATGCTGGTTTTATTGGTTTCAAATCACACACCGGTGCTTGTGCAACAGAATCCCTGGTTTCATATGTAATGAGTATGCTGTTCAGTTCCATATTTTATTAGACATTAGAAAGAGTTATGCAGCCATCATACGATGTGCATTACAGAACGTGGTGAGAAATCAAGGATGATTTTTGCTTCTCTAGTTAACAAAATATGCTTTAAGTCATTGCTGTTAACTGATAATACTTATAAGAAAGACCATTTTTATATAACAACAAAATGGGGGGAGGGGAGAGGGTTGGTTTTCATCTATAATGGATTAGTTTAGTTTATTTTCACTAACATGCAGTCTTAAAATTGACCCTGGGTAAGGAAATCAAAAGATGGAGCTTTAATGTTAGTTAATACCTAGTTTTCAGAAAATAAAACTAAATGTCCTCTAAATGTTGTGGGGTGACTTCTGTGGTGAGAAAAAATTCTTGTAAAGTAATGAAGTTGTGCTGAACAAAGTAACAAAATGAGTTGTAAAATTTTCTTTGCATTTTGAGGCAGGAGGTTGGGTAAGGGCTGAGCTAATATGACTACAGAGCTCTGAATTTGAATGCTTGTTACAGTTCAAGGCTTTCTGAATCTCCTTGGAGAAATCAGCTGATAAATCACAAAGCCCCCCATCGCTCCCTCTTTTTTTTCCTGATGTGAATTCCTTGTTTTGTTGCTTTTATTAGTACTGGCTACCTGATCTTTCTGCAGCACCTAGGAAGGTAAGAGTTTCTTAAATTTTAGTGGATGATGACTGGAGCCTCTGTGCCCTCTTTTAGTAATAGAAACTATTTGTTAGATTTTTCAAACACTTGGCATAACCCTCGTTCAGCCTCAGGAGAACCCACTGAGGCTTCTGTCTGTTACACTGTAGTTGTCTGCTGTATTTTTTCATTATATTTGAACACTGTGTGCCAGAACCCACTCGCTTCTCAAACACAGTTTGAATGTCTATTTTCTTACCCTGGAATGAAAAAGCATCTTCGAAATGAAATGAGTCACACCAAGATAATTAAAGAAAAAAACAAAACCCAAAAACAAACCCCCAAAACAAAACTTTCTCATCTTATTCTGTACCAAGTTACATTCTTTCAACCAAAACACAGCTTTGCCATTTTATGAGATGGGAGCTGTATTTGTGTGCATTGCCTGACCAGGACACTCAGTGGACTCCTACCACAGACCCAATTCAGGAAAGGCCATCCTTTCATACACGGTGCAACCAATCGTTTTCAGAGAGTGTGATAAAAGGTGTTTACTGGTGTTTCCGTGGGTATTATCTTTCTAGTAACAGTACCTGTTTAGCTGAGGATTCAATATGATGTTCTATGTGATACTGGTAATTTCTGTCCTGTGAGGTTTTGAAGATCCTTGCAAAGGACCTATGTATGTGTGGTTGAACTGAAAGGACATGCACGAGTTCAAATAAAGGCTTCAAACTTTGAAGAGAGCCAAGAAACTCTGCATTTAGCTTCTTCCTCTAAACCAAAACATTATCTTCATAACTTCAAAAAAATATAATCTCATCCTGTAAGATCTCCACTGATGGAATAGCTATTAGTGAAGGGGATTTGGGTATGGGAAACAAATGGAATTTCAACCCATATTATTCTTCCTCATGTAAAAAAACCCAAACAAACCTTCAACAAAGTAGTCCACTCCATATAGTGCAATCTAGTGAGCAGGTTCCTTAACTACCAAAGTGCTTTATTTTATCACTTCTATCATATCCACAAAGAGAGTCATAATTAACCTACCACTTCTTTAAAGCTATAAGCACCAATTCTTTTAATTGGTTAAATGTTAGAAACTTACATTATGTAAATGCAAGGAGGGTTTACTGAAATTTGTTCTGGTGATAATCCATCTGTCTTGGATAAAGGCCAATGTACAAGCAATTGTGCTACTTTCAAAGAAAGATTTCTTTTTCTTGTTCCACATGACTCAACATGATCTCTGTATACTTTTATATTCCTAGCAACAGTCACAATAGCTTTTCTGAATAGGATGCCAGATAGTCTTTAACATGAACAGCTTACATTCATGTTGCTATGCCATAGTGTAGCGAGTATGTTTATCACTGCTTGGAAATTGCACTATAAAAATGAATATGTTTTATTCTTTTTAAAACATGCATAGTATCAGCTTTTTGTAGCAGCTAACAATTTTCCAGCAGAGAAAGCCCTACCCAGTTACTCTAAAAAAGCAGCATGACAGAAATACGTCTTTTCCACCAGCCCTCAAAAGTTGAAGGAGCCAAGATAGAAAGACAAATCCCTCACTACTGCCCTGCAGCAAGAGAATAGACCATTAAAAAACTTTAACTGCTCTGCTTGTTGCTTACATCCAACATGTTTTAAAATGGCAAAATAATACCTTAAATTAGATGAGTACATGCACAATTTCCTTTCATTGGAAAGTCACCTGCAGTACACTTTGTCAGTCTTTTATAAACATATCTGTGAGCACACTTAAATAGCAGGAAGCTACAGTGATCATTTCATTTATTCTGCCTTAGAAGACAAATGAATGTTGCTGTGTGCAGAGCTTGGCTTTTGCATGGCATTTGTACTGAATTTTATCTAGGCTGTGTCCTGAGAGATGCTGCAAAGTGCTTGACTGTTGTATGGAGCCTTCCTGGCCAGCCAGCCCCACTGGCAGCACTGGGATTCCCAATAGCTACTCTTTCAGAGTTAGCTCAGGGTTCCAAATCTGCAAACCAGACTCATATAAAAACATCTTTACAGGTCTAAGTAGCAGGCACAACAGGAACTAAGTTTAATCTCATAAGGGCTGAAGAATCAAGTGTTTCCATGCAGGGAAGAGGCACTTTAACCCAGAGCTTGGTTACCTTTGGGAGCTGCAGGAGCAGCGCAGTGGTTTGCACAGTCATATCATATGTGTGGTTCCATTCCAGGTGGCACTGAGTGATTGAGAATGAGTAAAATCACACATTGGAGTGTCCCAGTTTGTTATTAGAAACACTGAAAGTGCAGAAGATTGTTTTCTAAATTGTTTCTGAGATGTTATTACCTTTCTCCTCTTCAAGTGAATCTTGCAGCAGCCAAATGCTCTGTGCTGTTAAAATGCTTCAGATGCTGCCTGTAGTTTATTGTTCCCTTGAAGCAATTTATTTCATTATAATGTACTCATGAAAGAACATTAGTGTTTAATTATCAGAAGAACTATTCTTAGTAAGCCTCAGACTGAAGTATGAAGTCCTTGACTGTTACTTGCTGCTCATCTACAACCTGATGGTTGACAGAGCAAATGTCATGCAGGTTGGTTCAATGATCTCGTGCAAATAATCTCTGTTGTGAACTTTATCATTTTTCCATTAAAAATCTTTTTGAGCATAACTCTTGCCAATTTGACATACCCTGACTGACAGAGTGAAAACTCGTGTGGAAGATGCTTCGCACCAGTGCAATGAACAGCACAGTATGGTAATATCTCTGTGCAGCGAGGTGGTACCAGCACTGTGTGAAGGGAGGGATGGAAGTGATCACAGATTCCCCTCTGCACTGGGAGGGGAATTTCATTCTTGTTCACTAGGTATAAGGCAAACATTCAAAGTAATAAACATAATGATAGACCTGAGGAAATGGAAGGAAAGAAACATTGATGGAAACCCTGGTCTTTCTGCACTAATGCTGTAGCTTAAAATTACTTCAGTTACAGAATTATTTGATTTATTTACCCTTAGTCATTCAAAGGCACGATTGTCATTTTTGCATCAGTATTTTATGGCTCCAAGTTTTTGAGTTGAATACTAAGGATTGCTCTGCAACTGCTGTACTAAGGATTGTAAATTGCACAGAGTAACCCACTGGTATTTGCTTATTTTATTTACCACTTTGGATAGTAATGTCTGGCAAAGGATAACAAAATGACTCAGCAGCAAGACAGGGAAATAATTAAAAGCATGGCAGAAAGTGTCAGGCTTGCTCAAAGGGGTGAGGCAGCAAGTTCTTTGGGGAGAAGCACTTGGGAAGGAAAATTACAGAATGTTGTTGAATATGAGTGTGCACACCCACTGCAGATGGGTTGCCTCCAAAGCCCAGCAAGGTCCACTGGAGACTTTCTATTTTTGGCCTATTTCTTGTCCATAAATCAATATAAAGTGTTTGTTCAAAACTCAGAGAGTCACGATGATAAAAAAGTGATAAATATCATTGCAAGCAAGTACTGAGTAATGCAAGATGATTTTTATTCTTTGCTTCCATATATAGTACCTGAATATACATGGTATTCTCTGGATACACTGGGATCAATACTACAGTGCATAATCTCCTTAAATTTGAAATAGCAAAGCACTCTGTTTTCCTGTCACTATGACTTCTGCATTCCAGTTTTAATCTTGCCCTATGTTCCCCTCTTCCTTCCTCTGCTAATAAAATATTGTGCCCCATATGTAACACTGTGACAGAAGAGATAAATTGTCATTTAATTTAAAATGCTCCTGGATTCAATAATCACTAGAAAAAAGCAAAACACCTAATTTCTTTTTCCTCCCTCACCAAATATGATTCTGTAAAAATTCCTGCCTTCATCAGCAACATCAAAGCTGAAGTTTATTCTTCAGGACCTCAGAACTTGGCCTTTAATCATAGATTTGGCTAAATACCATGCACAGTGCAAAACAAAATGAACCTCAAGTGTCAGCGTGTCATTTGCAATCCCAGCTGATTAATCATGTCATTGTTCTTAGAAATGAATGTTAATTGCCATGTGCATGTCTACATGCCCGATGTATTTAAATGTTAGGTGGGAATTTTTCATCTTTGCTGGCTGAACACTCCCCGAGGGCAGGGTGCTGCCACCCTCTCACAGGGTGACACACCTGCCAGCGGTGTGCCCCCCCTGCCAGCCTGCCCCACATGTGAGCACCGTGTCCCACACACAAGCACTGCATGGCACACGTGAGGGTGCCCTGTGTCTACAGCCGTGCACCCCCTGTGCAGGTGTGTCCCACGTGCAAGCCATGCAGCTCGTGCAGGCACACGCTCCCTCAGAGCACAGCCCCGGTGCAGGTGTGCCTCACGGCTCAGCACAGCACTGCACCACACAGGCAAACAAGCCCCAGCTGTGAGCTGGGCACCTGCACCAGGCTGATTCAGCCCTGGCCAGCAGAGCCCTGCCATTGGCCAAACATGTGCTGGGGAGAGAGACTGGAAACTGCCAGAATGTTCCCTCATCTGCTGCAGCAAGGAGTTCCTTCCCTGGTACTGCTGTGCTGGGCTCCTCGTGCTTCCAAAGGTAAGGGAAGGTGGTGTAAAGTACAAAAAACTGGTGGAGATGTTACAAAATATGTGTCAATAGTGGAAATTGTTCTTGTCCTTGTTCTCCTTTTGTTTTGTTGTTGTTTTTTTCTCTTCAAGTGGTGCTTCTTGTGCTGTGCTGAACTGCTGGGAGAGCCTTTGCTCCTGTAGCTCACTCTGATGTGTTTGCACCTGCACAGAAGTTAGGGGTTGGCAGGGGCCTCAAAAATCTCTTTGTGGTGATGTGGTGCTTTTGGAGGGCTGCACAGGAATAATTTCTCTTTGAATATCTGTGTGAGTTGCACAGTTACAGTGATGGTTGTTCTGGGTGTGAGGAAGACATGAATGGTGTTGTTCAACGATGGCTCAGCTGAGCAGCAGGTTTTGTGAAGAAATCTGTGGGGTTGCAGGCAGGTTTTGTTTCTTTCAGAGGGAGCAAAAAAAGAGTTTAAGACATGTGTCTTTGCAACCATAACTATAGTGCTCGCTATACCATGAATGTTATAATATGTATTGATTTGTTTGCTTTCCACTGTGAAGTGTTTAATGTTGTTGCTTGAAAGATGATTTTTTAAAAGTATGGTGTTATACTGAGTTGGTTCTGGCATCAAAAAATCAGGAGAAAATGAGCAGGGGAGAGAGCAAGGGTATCAAAATGATTAATTGCTGCATTAGCATTCAGGCACTGAGTGTATTTCACTTTACGGATTGCTTATTTCTGAGGATATGATTGTAGCTTCAGGTTTGTATTAAAAATGTGTATTTTAGGCATTGATGTTTAATTTCAAAGGGATTACACTCCTGTAGCATAAGGGAAGGAGGGAGAAGTGAAAAGAGAGAAGAAAAGATGCTTAAACACCAGCCCCAAACAATGCAGTGTGTGGAGCTTAAGACAAGCTTGGTCACACAGCACTTGTGCCATAAAACCACTACCCCAAAACCCACTTCTTTCTTATTTAGAAGTGCATGGAAACCTTTGGTACTGTGTCTATTACATGAAAAGGTGGTTGAAGTCTCTTGGGCTTTTAGTGGAGCTTGTGGTAATCTGCTAGCTGTGTATCTGTTTACTTAATTGGAGTTAAGACTGGTCATTAGGCCAATTCCTTGATGATAATAAGGAGTTTGGAGAGTTGTTCAAGAATCTTTGTTAAAGCTGTATCTCTTGTTGTTATGGTTTTTTTTTTTTTTAAAATACCATTATGAATTGCTCCATTGTGGTCAGGACTTCAGTATGGAGCACAGGTGCTCTCTCTGTTTTGGTATGGTAGCTAAAACTCTGTTTAAGTACAAATCTAGTGCCACTGTGACCATATGTCTGAAAGCAGCCACATGCCTGTGCTTTTTTTATATATATATATATATAAGGACCACAAAAATCTACAGGTGTTCCCAGGTGTTTTTTGATTCAGTTTGCAATGGCAGGGAAATAATCAGGTGTCAGAGCATTCAGATGACCCAGTCTGGAGACTGTCTGACTGCAGCAAAGGTACCTGATGCTTGGCTGTGTGTTGACATATCCCGAGTCACTTGTGATTTAATTCCCAGGCTGTCCAAGTCTATGTTTAACAGCCCTCTCAGGAGCTATGCATGAGTGAGACCCAGACTGCCTTGAGTGAGGTCACAGTCCTGAAGTAAAGGGCTCATCAAGAAATGTGGAGAATCAGAGCAGTTAGAACCAGAAATGACCCCTGGGCCTGGTGTGCCTGGCTGAAGCCCCTCTCAATGGACGTTTGCAGATCGGGCATGGATTTTGGCAAGAGCAGTGGTGAATTCACTATTGCAGTTGAGAACAAAAGACTAAGCAGCATGCCAGAGACATGTAGCTCAAGGTCTGTTTGTTAAAAGGCAACTTGTTCTTTATACATTCTCATCTTGTAGAACTGGCCATGCATGATTGTAATGAGTGATGGCTCGATTAAATCAAAAGCAGACATGGAAGAAACACTATTAATCTGTAAGCATATGTGATGCTAACACCCATCAAAATGTAATGTTGCAATTATTCTAGGTGGACAGGAATAATTCTGTCTAATTAAATTCAGAGGATATATATTTGGATGCATGCTTTGGTTCCTCTGTGTTCTGTGTCATTTCTGTACTGCTCAAAAGAAAGGTACCAGAATTACTCCCAGTTAGCCTGGCCACATACCTTCTCTGAATGCATTTTAGTACAGCCTGGCTGGGGACAGGCTTTGTAAATACAATGTGTTATCAAAACAGATCGCGTGTTCTCAAACATGTAAGTGGCATCAATCTTTTTCTGGGGGGGGGGAAGCACTGTAATTTTGTATCAGACTACACAGCTTCACAATCATATTTTTAGAAATATTAAAGTAATAGTAAAGAATGTGTAATAAACTGTAGCAAGTTGATTTAGAGAAAACAGTTTCACTGGATGTATATTTCTCAGCACCAAAGATTCCCCCTGGCAGTTCTCAGAAGCTGGAGACACAAATACAATTTTGTTCTCTTAATTTCTGTGTCTTCCCCTAACCCCTCTGAAAATCTGTGGACAGCTTGTCATTCTTATATTGATTGATGACTGTGGCAGTTTTATATGAGTCCTACCACCACAACACAGAAGATGTTCTGGGCAGAAGTATCTTGTGTCCTGAGGTCACCAGTGTCCATACCGTAGACTTAGGGCCTGATCTTGAGAAATGTAGAGCCCTGAGGAGCTACGTTCACAGTTTGGTTGCTTGTTCCATTTTGCCCAGTATTGTGATCTTTCAAGGGAGCTCTGTGGATCCCTCCTTTTGCTCTGAGTAGTGTATGGATATGGACCACACCAAGTCTTGCTTCATTCCTGCCTTTGATGGTCCCCTGAGGCCAACCCACCAATTCAAGTCTTGAGTGGAGCAGGTTTCTACACAAATCATGTTGTGGGAGAGAGGGCGGGGAGGGAAGTGGGGCTGGCTGCATCAGCGCTGATGAAAAGCAAAGGAGAACACTGAGGTCAGAGGTGCCTGGAGTCCTGGCCACTGGGACATGGCAGCACTCCCCATATAAAATGCACTGTTTGGAATCTTCCTGAGCAATGAGCGTTCTCTCGCTCCTGTGGGTATCTTACTTGAAGTTGCTCAACAATGTTAGCTTTGCTCCTGCTGTGACTGAAGTGGAATTCATGGCTGAAATCCCCCCTGATGCAAAATACCAAGACAAAGCACTTCATCTCTATGGGTCTGATCTCCTGCAGGTGCAAACAAAGTTTTACCAAGAGTTGGAAGATACTTTATTTGTATTCAAAAGCTGCTTGTACAACAGAGGCCCAGATGCACATAGAGTATTTGGAAAGAGATTTCCCCAGGCACATCTCCCATTCAGTGTCTAATTTCTGCTGGGGATGGCTTGGAGTTGGAGTGAAACTTGCAGTTGCATTACCCTTTATCACTCTTGAAAATTAAAAACAAAACTAAAATGGTGGCTAATGAGGGTATTTGATGATTTGTGGTGACTTTGATATAGTAATTGACTTCTATTAGATGGTTTCAAAGGAGTCTGAAATTCACCTTCATGACTTCTGTATCTATTCTGATCTTGAATTTCTATTAAAAAGAAACCTCAATTTCTTTGTACTAAAATTCCTTTTATCATTTGAAGATTCTTGAAAAGTGTAATAGGAGAAAGAAATTACCAGGAAAACACCTGATTAATTCAAAAATTAATTGAGGCTAATTTAGATGACATTAGCTCATGATGACTTTCATTAATAAATAAAATTATTATCAAAAGGAACGAGCATTTTTTCCAAACTTTGGTTCCCATCATTAAAGTAATGGAGCAGTTTCTCACTTCCCAGTGCTAACCAAGGGTGCATTTCACTGTGGTGGGATAGACCTGCTCGCAGTTCAAATACTTAAAATAGTAGGGGATAGCTGGTGTATGAAGCTTTGCCCCAGATATCTGCATGAGGGTGAATTTTTAACTGTCCACGTAACAGCTGCAGTTTTTACCCCAGAGGTATATTCTGAATATTCAAGCAAACGTTGCTCCTGGTGGCTTAGAAGGGTAGTTATGTTGTCAAGCTACTGTGGGAACTAAGGCAGGCTCCCCTGTAGTGAGTTACTGCTGAATTGGCTTGGGATGCTATGGAACTTATTTGCTGTAAAGCCAGTAGCACTAGACACTGCCCACCGCTTCATTTCTATGGTGGGAGTTCCTAGAAGTTCCTATTGAGTTTCTCTTGAGCTCAGCTGTCCAATTGCATTTGTTGCCATGCAAAATGCAGAGTGAAGGAAAAGCCTCATTCGAAGTTGTGATCAGGCAAAAGCTTGGGAAGGGACAGAAGGAACTATTCACCTAGGGTTCCATGAAGCATTGGTGGAACTGGTACCTGAACCTGCCTCAGTGTTGAGCTTGAACATGTGTACCTAACGAGGGGAAGAGTTGTTCTTTTAACTTCCATAAAAGTAGGATAGGACTCCGGCTGACTTGAGGGGTATGGGAGCAATATTGGTGGGAAATGCTAAACAATGGTACTTTGCCTGGATGTTTTAGCTACTTTAACTGCCTTGGAGAGTGCTGTATCTTTCCTTCGAGCCCTGTACGTAGCAACATTAATTACTAAAGGAGCTGCAACACTGGCAGGTAATTTTGTGTTGTCTCCTATAGAACAGGGAGCTCAATACATTGCTATGCATGCAGATAAGCTGTGTCCAAATGACCTCCTTTGCCAATCAATCTACAAACCGTGATACAGAACTGACACGTTTACTGAGAGGGTCTGTTTACTATAATGTGTGGTAAAGCTAATCAGAGGTGATTTCTACAGCCTTCCTCTCACCCCCCACCCCTGCCCAGGCTGTATCTAACAACCTCTGCCCTGCCATTGTTATCAGTATGCCAGATGATAATGGTTCAGAAAGGAGCCAGCTGGAGGAGGGGCTATTTTTAGATATTCTAAATACTTCAGTGTCTTATATAACTGGATTTGAGCAATAGTTGATGCCAGACAATGTCACATAATCAGTTAGGGAGCTCCATCAGTTCTCCACTTCTATTCACAGAACAGTTTGTGCCCCAGAGAGAAGGTTAGGCAGCAAGCATCACACCCAGAACTGCAGAAACTGTAAGGAAAAAAAGCAATGGGTTGAAGACTCCTAAATAGTGAGCACATACATAAGAAGATCAAAATCTTTGAATAATTTCCAAATGTGGACTGCACTGGTAAACATAGGTTGAGGTTCTTAGGTTCAGTATTGAGGTACCTTGATGCGTGTATGTATTTAACAAACATCTGCCACATCAGTTGGTGCCTCAGCATCACCTTCTGTGATGCTTTAGATAAACCCTCCTGGTAGAGTTCCAAGTGATGAAACAGGAAGACTGCTTTTCCCCTGTAGAAATGAGTACTAGGAAAGCCACTCACAGTCTTGGTGTCTGTTTGGCATGACTTTCATTTGTACAATGGCTTATTTATAGCACTTTGCTTAGTTGATGGACTTCTGTAGAGATTTCTGTGTTTTAAATAAGCTGTGCTCTAGCCACATGGCATACATGAGATACAGCCTGAGGACTGCTGGTGAATTCCTACACTGTTCTGTTCTCAGTGTTTACTGAAGTCCACTGTTTGTTCTTCTCTATCCAGTTCTATGGTGTATCATCTACTGGAACATTTTGTGTTCTCTGGAGGAATTGTAGAAATGGTCAGAAAAGATAAAAGTGGAAGGTTAAATAACAAATTGTGCTGTGCAATTAACCTGGCTGCTGTTCTGAAATCACAAATGGAGGCGATTTTCCAAAAGAGGGATCAATATACAGTTTGTTATTGTTACACATGAAGGAAAAATAAATGCTGTCTTGAGCTTCTTTTCATGCTGAATTGCTTATCACTCTTTAGCAGCTTGAGATAGTATAGAAGGCCAACAAGCCTTAAAGGTCCCCCTTTCAGAGACCAGGACTAGAGCATTCAAATGACATTGCTTCAATTCCAGGTTCAGATGGTGTTGACTTTTGAACCTCAGCAGCATAGAAGGTGTTAGGCTGTGGGAAAAGCATTATTCCAACCCAAAATTTGAGGAATGTTGAGCATGGCTGAGACTGGTTTCACATCTGTGCAGATGAGTATCCAACCCCTGCATGCATGAATGATTAGTAAGCCTGATGCGTAGACAAGACTCATTGCAACTTTCTTACCCAAATATTGCTGCCTAGAGGAAATAGGAGACTGGGGTTGTACAAACTTCAGTGTCTTTGAAGACAGGGAAGGGTCTATGTCTGCAGGAAAATATCATGTGTTTTCCTACCAGTGTTTAGGTGAAATAACAGAAGTTGCAGTTATTGATGAAATATGTAGCTGCTTAACGTATCAGAAGTAACTTGGGGGTAGTTCTGTTTTAATCCCTTGCCATCCTGTGAAGCTGACTCTCTGGTTAGGTTGTTGTCTCTGAAGACCCACAGCTTAGGCAGTCTGTAATACTGTGATGGAGATAGTTACCCTGGAGAACTATAGAATGCCAGAGCAGGTAAGGGGGTACTTGAACTTCTCCTGCCAGAAAGAGATTTAGTGCGTTAAAGAAGTACATGAGGAGAAAAGAAAGTGAGTGTGTGTGTGTGTGTGTGTGTGTGTGTGTGTGTGTGTGTGAATCAAGTTCTCTTCTGGAGTGCAGGGCATCAGATGCCATGAAGAAAATGTTAGCTGGAAAAAAAAATAATTAAAAATCTGTTTACCTTGGGTTTTGTCAGGAAAGACCATTTTTTTTTTTTCAGCATCTATTTTTAACCAGCTGAATTAAAATTAATTATTTCATGTCTGATAGCCCTTTCTGCACAGAGACCAGTCTGAAAGAGTCATTGATTTCCCAGCTCGCAGCGTGTCCGCCAGCCGCAGCGCGAGTGCTTCATCTTTTAATCTCCGCTATGAAAGGAACAACAGAGGTCACTGTGGACTTGCATTGTTGAAAGTGATTACTGGCAGAGCTGAGAGAGCCTGCAACAAGGCCAGCCTGCTCTTCACTTAAGTTTATATATATTTATTTCTCTTTGCTCCTGCCCCACCTGGGACTCAGGTGTTCATGAGTCCAGGGAGAGCTAATTAAAATGACTTGTTCCTTTTAAATAAATCTGCTAGCAGCTTGGTACAAAGGCAGAGCAGGTATCCTTTTAATACACCTGCTTTAAAAATGGTGGTATTGTCCATTCTCTCAAACAAAATATGTTCTGTTTCTGTTCCTCCTTACCCCACCTTTAATTACTGTTTATTAGAGGTATTAAAGTCACTACTTTGGAGACCTGGAAAGCAAAAAAGTGGAGGATCTGTTGGAGAGGCTGCCATAGAAAATGTCATGCCTTTTCTGCCTCTGGTACTGTACAGTAGACCCCAGGACAAGAAAAAGCCCATGTCTGAAAGAGCTTCCAATAACAGGCAGGAGACACATGCCTAAAAAAGAAAAATTACACTTTAAATTATTTCCACACCATTTAACCATTACAATCTGCTGTTTTGAAAGCAAACACACCCTCCTCCTTGGGACTTCCACATTCACATCTCAAAGATCCCGAAGCAAGCAGACTAAATGAAAACACCTAAATATTCTTTCCCTGTAATGGAAAATATATAATGAGAGGCAGCAATTTCTAAGTCTGTTTGTAACCACAAAGATAATCCTGTTCCAGTGTACTCCAGAGCTAGCAGTGAAGTAAGACAACAGTCTGAATCTTTAACATGAAAATGAGTATGTGGCTTTATCATTAGAAGAATGATAGACACCCCAAGCTGAACTTCATACTGTTAAGTTTTACAGAATGTTTATCTTCCAGAGTCTCTCAGTAGCTTTTACTGCAACCAACACTGGGAGAAGAAAAAAAAAAAAAACCCACCCAAAAAACCCACCAAACCAAACAATCTTATTATATATGAATATATTTTTACCTTAGCCTTTCATGCAAACCTGTTCCCCAGTAATGATGGAGTATTACACTGAATGTGTGGGGGAGTTTCAAACATACATAGGACTCTCTTTGAAGAGTGCAACAGGTATCTAGAAATTCTGGGTAATTATTTTAACAGCAAGCAGAATGGGAAACTTCTTATTTTGCTTTTTCTAATGCAGGGTTAAGGTGTTTTTCACATCAAAAAGGATTTCTTTGTGTGCAAATTGAACTGCAAGGTATGTTTACTTCTTGACATTCAGGGTAATATTCAAATGTTAGCTCAGTTTTAGACTGCGTTGCTCTTTGAGGAGTGATATAACTTCACTGCATAACCCAAAGTTTTTAAAATATTGCTTATTTTAGAATTCCATGGTAATTCTTTGCAGGAAAAGTGCCTAAATAGGATTCAGTGTGTGTTCTTCAGAATGTAAAACAAGGATTTGCTTTCTATCCATCAGAGTAGCAAAGCGTGACAAAGGCTAGACCCTGAGGGTCAGGTCTGTAGCAGTACTCAGGTACCAGGTGAGTTTTCCACCCAAACAATACAAATTTGCAGAAGCTGAAGATCTGGCTAGAAGATTCTTACCAGTAATGTGATTCCTGTAAGATTTTTGGCTTCCTTTATACTTCTGCTCCTCCAGTAACCAGGGAGGGGGGCGGGGGGTACTGATAGCTGCAGATGTAACCAGGCGTTGTGCTTTAAGTGTGTGTTTCAGCCAAATGTTTGAATTGGCATTTACAAAACTTGGCTGGGTGCCAGTAGCAATGAGATAAATATCCCTTATGGGATTACATTACACATTCCATAAATGCCAGTCATCCCTTTCTCTTGCTCCAGTACAGGAAAGAACTGATATGAATCCGAAACAGAGAAACTATTCTGGTTCTTTACAGAACACAGTAAGCTGCTGTCCTAAGCACAATTACAGTGCTTACACACAGACTGAGTATTTCTGTTACAATAGAACCATACAACCCATTGTAGCTGTCCATTGTGGTGGGGTTTACTGCATATTCCTTTTCCTATTTCTCCATTCAATTAGTGGGGAATTGTACCTTAATATTAAAAATGCCTTTATGCATTAACACGTTGCATTTTCACTAACAGGATGCACTGGAACCTAATTCAAACTCTTAAATATTAAACTACATTAAATAAGGCATCTTTTGTATGATACATATTATATGTAAATGATATAATAGTACTCTGTTTGACTTGTCGTTTTCACTATGCTTCCTGACACTTTTGACAACAGTTTGTTTTGTGGTGGCTACAACAAATAGCTCATTCACCGTCTTCTGGATGTGAAGAGCCAGATTTTTAGTTTAAAATGGGACAGTTTTTAATGCTTATATATGAGAGATAATTCCTATGGGTGATCACGATGACTTCACTAAATCTACTTACAGTTGGTGGTTAAGAATGGATGGCTCCAGTTCCATCCAGAAGAGGAGCTCAAGGTTTTATTTCTCACTACTTAAGGCTTAAGTGCTGCAAAGGAATCCTTTTTTGCCAGGGCCAACTTCATCCTAAACCTAGAATGGAAAAATCTTAGTGTAACTAGGTGGTTTTCTTCACTCCTAATTCTGTAATTCAACTCCAGGAATGTGAGTGAACTATTGATTGCTCAATGAGTTAGAGTAGTTTATCTGAAATAAAAGAATGGCAAACAAGAATTTATTTTTCTTTGTCATTATGGAAGTTTGATAACAGACAGACTCAATGTAGAGCCAGAGAAGAAATTGTAAGCAGAGAGGAATTATTATTTGAAAACCTGCATTATGTTTCTTCCTAGCAGCTTGGGTTTTGGGGAGGTAGTTGAGTATTTTTGTTGTTTGGCTTTTTTTTTTGGCTGCTGATTCTATGTATGGACTTGGACCTTCCTTGGCCTGATGGTGTCCCTCATCTTTACATCTTTATAGCCTTTGCTATGAAGATTGCTCCCCACTGAAGCAGTACAAATGCAAATTCGGCCTTCAGTGCTGAGCTTAGATATTGAAGTTCATTGTTTTTAAGCATTTTCTTCTGCAAAATAACACTGGCAGATTTATTTCTCTTGCTGTGTTTAGTGCTGTGAATCAGCTTATGTTGTTTGAGGTTGCCCTTTGCCAGCATGGCAAGACCAATGATGGGCCTCGCATCCAAATCCTGTGTCTCCCCACACTCATTAGTTTTCTGGGATGGTTTCAACCCCTCCCTTTTCTCCTGTGAATTAAACTGTCAAATTATTGAGCCAGCAGTTCATGACCAGTCTAAAAATACTGAAGAAAATAACTTCTACGTGGTTTATAAATGGAGCTATGGGTCATCTTGGATGACAGAGAGCAGTAGGCATTAGATTATGGGGTTTTTTTACTGCCACCTCTTTCTTCTGATTATTCAGAAGGGGTCTGCTTTTGCTCAAGCTCCTCGTCCTCCCAGGCTGCCTTCTGTTGCTCTCCCCACATAGTGCCGAGCTGTTATTTGTAAAAGACAGCTGACATCTGTGCGGGTGGGACGAGTGGTCTGCCGTTCCGACCCTCAGCAGCACTCCTGTGCCAGCCTTTAAGAGGACCCGTTGCAGCAGCTACAGGCAGTCCTTTTAACTGTAGAATAATGTCTTCTAGGGATGTGTGAGCATTAGGCTGGTAATGTTTCCACTAATAAACAACCAGGAAGCAAAGTCCTATTCTCTTGCTCCTGAGAGCCCCACCATCTGTCACCATGTATAGGTTTTCAGACTCACTGGTTTGCTAATTAATCATATTTGGTGCAAGGGTAACTTGCATTTGGTATTTCTGCAGGAAAAGAAGGGAGAGAGAAGTGATTTCAGCATCCCTGCCCTGATTAGCTTGCTTACAAGGGACAGCTCATCAGGGACAGCGAGTTCCCCATGGCTGCTATGTCCCCTATCAAGTGAGCAGGTGGCGAGTGGGAAGGCAAGGACAGGCTGTGTATGGAGCTCTGCTCTGCCTGCCCTAAAAACATAAATTGGTGCTTATGACAGGGAAAATGATCTGTTCCAGATAAAGGGCTGGTGGAGGTAGTGCCTTTCAGTGCAAGTCTGTGGTGATCTTCCAAAGGCTCTTTTGCATCTCCACAGACACACTGTGTCGGGGCTGAAAGACGTGCTTAAAGAACCAAATACTTGACACAGTGTCATTGGTAATGACATTGCAGTAAATGCAGAGGGAAAGGCTCTGAATTCCCAATATGTGTTGTATCTGGTACGATGGGCACACTCTGAAGAATGAAAAGCACATATTGCAGAGTATAAAATGTCTCTGGCTGCACATAAACCACGTTTCAAGTGTTCTGTGAAACTGGCCTATTTTTGTGAATCTCAGATATATTGACAGACAATATATAGGCAAAATGTGATTGCAGCAGTTCTAAAAATCCTTTTAATGATGTAAAGTAGCAATATTTTTCACCAGTTATAAAATTATATAGGCTTCCTATAATTCATTTAATGGCAATTATACTAAAAATACTTCCACTTGAAGTAAGTATCTGTAAGAGCTTCACAGAAGTGGGAATGTGTGCCAGATATTTGCTTACACAAGCTACACCTTCACAATGTAATCAAAGAAGCTGTTTTGCTATTAGTTCTGCTTGAATTTATAGCCTCCAAGCTACTGGCAAGATGTGGATGAATAATGCCAGTGTCAAGGCACTGTGAAGGCTCAGAAAGAACCTAAAATTCCTTATATTTCAAATTATTCTCCAAAGCTTTTAAAATTGGATTCAATTGAATGAATTCTTGGAAAGAGAAAGTAATAGCTTGTCTCCATTTGTAACTGGGCCAGGCATAAACTATAAGCTTTACTGCTGCTTCCTGCACTGCTCAGGAATTTGAAAATATATCTGAATGATGAGCAGCTGAAGAGGTTTTGCCAGCACTGGAACTGCATTATCTCTGCCTTGAATAATTTTTAATGTTTGACTCTGCAGAGATTCAGACAAGGAATCAAAGGGCTGGTTTCTTCAGTCTGCTAAATCGAACCGGCTGTTGAATTGGCTGTTGCCCTGTAAATGGAATATATTTGGCCAGAAATGTCTCTGTAAGCTTCACGTTCCTGTTAGTTGCAATGCTTGTTATTGCTTTCCTACAACTCCCCATCTCCCAAGTCCCACCAAATCTGGGCTGTCCAGAGCTGAGCAGACAGGATGTTCGAGGAAGCAGATGGGAGGAGGGAGACCATGGAAGAAGTTCAGGAAGGGAGGCTCAACCACACATCCTTATCAGCTGGCATCTGGTTCTGTGGCTTGAATCTGTCTGCCCAGAGCTTCAGTGAAGGCCAGGAGAACCAGAAATGAGGGGGAACAGCTTTCTTCAGCTCTGAACCTTGAGCTTTACGTGGTGTGTTGTCCTGTGTAGAAAAGGGTCAAATTCTTGTGCTGCTCTGCCTTGGGCAGGCTGCCTGTGCCAGTGAAACACACCATGCTGGGCTCTCTGTGGGTATTGCACCTTGGACCTGCTGATGTCTGTGGCACTGTTGAAAGAGAGGGGTGTAAAATGATGGTGCTGATGTTTAATATGCAAACAGGTGGCAGTCAGTACAATAAAGCAAACTTCCTAGAAAGTTCTGTGCTGTTCCTGCCTTTGTGATTTGTTACGTGGGCTCTGGCAGCAGTTAAACCATTTCATGTTATGATAATACATCCCTCTTTGAACTGTATCCTCTCTTGCTCTTGCAGGTCTCTTTGTCCTGGGTTAGAGAGGTAAAAAGTGGTTTTCTCTTAGCATGATGAGTCATTGTAATATCAAAATCTGGGCATTTATTTGGCATTGGAGCAAAATCATTTATAAAACCCTAAAGAAACTATCTTAACTCAGATGATAAAAAGACATCATTACAATTACTGGAAAAAAATACCTTCTGTTTTAATACTTTCTCAGCCTGTTTAACTAAAGAATAGGAATGTACCTGTGAGTAAGAAAAAATGATTTAAAAGAATTCTAACACTATTTAAAGGGCAATTTCCTACCAGTCTGGATTAACAAGGCTGCCTCGTTTATACCTACCACAAGAAATTCTGAGTTTAACTATTTAATTAATTGCACTAAATCATAGCAAAGTGTTTCTGACTTTCTAGGAAGCCATAGCTAAAATATCTGCCACCAAACTTTCTCACTTCACTCATTCCACTTAGCATTAGCTCCCAATTTAGAGCAGCAGAGAAATGTTCTTTGCAGTTAAAAAAAAAAAGGCAAGCTTCCTAAAAATAAGCCAAGTTAAAATGAATAACTTGTGGTAGTCTTTGTGATTCTTTTTCTCAGGGGCCTCTGAGTGTCAGGCTACTTCTGTGTGGTGCAATGCAGCCCTCTGTAGAGCTGTCAAAGCAGAAAGCAGCTGCCCTGAATCCATCAGCCATGTCCTATTAGCTCAAGCTGAGAGCATTGCTATGCAGCTCAACCCAGTGCATGCGTACGGCGCCGTGGTGTGCTGTGCAGGCACGGCTTGGCTCATTTGGAGCCAGCCCTGAGTATCTCCACAAGCTACTGTCTGTGCTCTTTATACATGTAAACCCATGGCCAAATGCAGAGAGGCAAATGCATTGCTTACAGTCAGCCTGGGCACTGGAGCAAGTGTGGGGAGCTTGTGTGTGTGGTTCTGCAGAGCCACAGGTAGAACTGTGAGTGGTTCTACGTGTGTTCAAAACTAAACAGCCCAATTCTGTATCAACCTCTGAGTCCATCCTGGTTCAGAGTCTTGTGGCAAAGAGCTGAGGACCAATTAATCATGTTAGAGGGTGGTGCTCCGTCCTCTGCAGGTCTTGATTACAATTTTTTTGTCACTCAATGTTTGCTTTTCCCTGAGAGTGGCTCAGCTTCCAGTTGCCAGCTACCATCCACTTGCATAGCTAAGAACAGCTTCAACCCTTCAACTCTTGTGAGTCTCCTAGAACTCCACGAGTATGCCAGAATTGCTCCTTAATTCACATTGCAAGATTGAAACTACTCCCATTTCCCCAGCCATAGTAACAATACTCATAGTTACACTTTGTGTTAATGATACTGTGTAGTGCTGTGGTAGACCAATAGCTGAGTCCTTCAGAAACCAAAAGGAAATGTTGAGACTCTTCATCTTGTTTCTCTTACAGGGTATCACAACAAACATCATTACCATTATATTATGGTCATACTTGTCTGGAAAGTATATGGGGAATCATGGAATTGTATAGGTTGGAAAAGACCCTTAAGATGATTAAGCCCAACCACAAGCCTAGCACTGCCAAGTCCTTCACTTTCTGACTGTGCTTGATAAACCAGAATTAAAAAAAAAAAACTGACTTGTTTTGGAGGGTGACTTGAAAAATTTTTCTCTTAAATGCAGTGGGTTAGGTAAGTTGGGCTCCTAGTCCAGTGTTTGTCAAACTGTGTTTAAATTCAGTTTAGAGAGTTTTCCTTCGTTGGCAGATAGTTTTATTCTTCACCTTGTGGTGTCACCCAAAATTTGATCTTTACTGAAGGTCCCTTAATTCCTCCACAGTGTTTCCCAAAGATGCTGGTCTATTTATCATAAAGCCATGTGGTTTATATTGTAAAAACAGCAGGTTTTGTCTTGTGGCCTAACATTCATTGTTGAATAAATTTGCTGCCAGCCACTGGTACCCTTGTGCTGCAGTGATAGCAGGATTCTTTTATTGTGGGGCTGTTGAAATTATTTTATAGATTACCTATCATTGCTTTCAATAGTTGATGGCTTTAGCTGGTGCAGTGGAATTAAAATTTTTCCCCTTGATATCCATGCTTTCTAGCCTTTTGTTCAGTGTTTAATAGATGGAAAGTAAGAGAAGTATGCATCAGCCATCAGAATAGCAGTCAGCTATGGGTTCATGGAATAAACAAGTTTGTAAGCTAATTTAATATTTGCCAATTTCCCCTGAATTCTATGGGATAGTTTCTTAGGGGTGATATAATGCTTTCAGTTAAGGTCTCATCATTATTGAACTTGGTGTATGTGAGTACCTGGCTACCAACAATAAGGAATAAAGGCAAGGCCAAACCAGCCGCGTTCAGCTGAATTACAGTTCAGCTCAGGTTTCTCTAGCCACACCAGCTCGCTTGTCGCATTCCAAATGCAGCATACATGGTGGGAGTTGGATACTAAGGATGAGATGTGATGCTGAGAGAGATTATTTAAGGCATGAGGGAGAGACTCATTAGGAGTTAATGCAGGTTAGGAAGTGAGGTGGTTAGAACTGTGTGCAAGGGCCAATAGCAAAGCCATGTTTTGTGATAAGGAAGTCTAGATTTAAATTAAGGAACAATGGTATTCAATAGGATGTGTTTATTGAAACAAATTTTCTAGCACAGTTATGTATGATGTTTATAAAAGGTATCTTTTGTTACCCAACACCTTAGATGTAAGTGGACAGAGCCATGCTTTTCCAGATGGGTCTGCTTTGGCTGTGCAGATCACTATGCTTTTCAGGTACTTCACAGACTTTTAGGAATCCTATACCTGGAGCAAGGACCATCAGAGGTTGCTGGGGTATCTCAGTTTATCCAACTGTTTAATTCTGTTGGTTCAAGACTTCTTTTTTTTTTCCCCTCAAAGTTTTATGGTGTTTTCCAAATCTCTACTCAGAGTAGAAACTGTATGGTGTAGGAGCTATGAAGTAGATGAATATACAACAGGAGACAAAAGAGATGAGAACTACAGTCTCTGTAGAGGGGCTGAGCAAAGTTGACAGCCTTGCTACAGTCCTTTTTCATCACAGGAATCAGCAAGAGGTTGGTACTTGCTGCTTAGAAATCCTTTGCAAATCATTCAATCCAACACACTACTTCACTGCATGTACTTGCACTAGCAAGAGAGGATGGGGAGGCAGAGGTAGGCTGGTTGTACAGTAAGGGGACACATTAAAATGCCTGCGTCTTACACAGGCCTCCCCTTCTATGTGACCATCAGAACAGCATTGAAAAGACAACTGGGAAATAAGCAGTTCCTCAAACAGGCAAGGTTATGCTGATTTATACTGCTGATCTTGTTCTGTAAGGATGAGCTTTATCTGTTCAGAGGGGAACATGGAACTTGATCTGCTCTAGAAGTAGATTGCTTAAAAGCTGGATAAATGTTTTGCTTGTTTTCTTATACTCCAGTGGGTTACTAGAGGAGATGTCAGATGGTCTTCCTAGTACAACGCTGTAAAAAACCGATGAAATACTTCTATTGCAGACAATGTTAAATATTGTGTTTGGTTCCTGTCCTTTTCTGAATGTCTTGTTGACTTTGATGTGATAATGTACTTTGTGCATTTTGGTGTTCAGATACAAATTGTTCCATTAATCTGTCCCAAATTTCAACTGATGAGTGTGTATATGGATTCTTGAGCCAGCCACAGAGCACCTGTGAAAGGCAGTAAGAGACTTGCATTGTAAACAATATTCTTGTAATTCTCTACTATTTATTAGTCCCATCAAGATCATGTGAGAGAAGCTTTGCAAGTTGGGAATGACAGAGATCAGTGAAGAGAGACCAGTCATAAACACAACAAACCAAATGAGATAGTTTGAGGCAAACAACAGTATTGTTAGGGTTCTCATTAAAAATAATATAAAAAATAATCTGCAGTATCTCCAGTGGTTTTCTGAAGAAAATTCTATTCTGTCTTTCATCCTATACAAAGTATTTAATCCTTCATAAAATAAAAATAATAAAATCCCCACTCTTTCAGTGGAGCTTTGGTTCTATAGAGCTGATTAGTATCAAGAAAGCAGAGCTCTATATGATTTTGAAGACAAATTGCCCTATGCTGTTTCTGATAACATATATAAATCTTTGAAGTGAAATGCTGCTGGAAATAGTAAGTCAATTGGTGTTACTAACTCTTTTTTGCTTCTCTACTAAAAAAACAAACATATTGAAAAAATTGAAAAAAAAATCTACGTTTCTCCAGCAATAAAAAGCCTGATTCTGGCCTTACACAAATTTGGCATCAGCATGTCAGTGGATTTCATAAGGAATCCACTGTAATCTCAGTGATTATGGCAGGAATTGCTGCCATGTTAGGTGAAGTCCACAGCATTGCCTTCTGCATAGCAATTTCCTCCTGGGTAAAGTGTGAATGAACCAGAATAACACTTTAATGTCTCCAAATTCTCTTTGTTGATATCACTAGAGCAGACACAGAAATATCTTAGAAGAAAATCAGGTGAAGTTGTGCTTGTGTAAATATCATGCAAGTGTGGCATAGGTTTAAAAATAAGGGTGCCTGACCATTGAAACCATGCAGATCAAAACAGTTTGGATGGAGATGTATATGCTGTAAGAATTTTAGTTTCTTTTTCTTTTGAAAAAGGAATTAATGGTATTGGACACTCAATATCTTCATTGCAATTAAATTCTGTTGGTGGCCTTAACCAATAGAAGAGGTTTATGCTTGGGATTGGTGGGGTTTTCATGTTTGGGGCTTACTCTGGGATTTTCTTGTAGTCTGCTGGTTTGGGGTGGGGGGTGGGGGGTGGTGGGGGTGGTTTTGGTTTGGGGGGGGGGGGTGTTCTTTAAAGGCGTGTGGCATTTTCCTTTCCAGAAAAACTTATGATTACTTCTTGTGTCTACCCTAAAAAATCAGTTACTCTCATTCCTCTCTCATCTCTGAAGGATTAATGTACCTTTGCACTGGTGATAATCTTAAGGAGCCTCCTATGATTGGGAAGGGGGGTGGGGAGGAGTAAATTTTGAACCAACAGCACCTTTTGTGACCTTGCTTTTTTGATTCTGAATAACAGAACTTTGTTTTCATTGCTAGTATAGCTTAAGGGCTACATTTCCAGAGCTTCTTACACATTTCCTTCCAGTCCACTGCATGCTTCTCTTAATTATTATCTTGTGTAGCAGCAACACTGAACACAGAAACAGCTTTTCTAAGCTTTGGCACAATATTGCCATGAAATAAAGGAGGTTGTGTGATGGCAGCTGTTGTATTGGGTTAATGATGCTCCCTGGAAGCCACATCTCTAATGGTCAGTTTGGTTTCACAGCTGGTGGTTAAGCAAACCATAGCAAAACTGTACTGATCACCTTTGCAAATGGCAGCAGGAGAGCTCACTTAGGGAGCATTTGTGAACTGTATTACATGAGCACAAGAAGTCTTCCAGTCCACCTCCATTGGATCTTAAGTGAACAATCCAGATGGGGCACGTGGGGCTACAGCGCAATCCAGGAGGTTACAAGAGGAAAACATCTCATGTGGGTGCCCTAGACTTGACCACAGACCTCAAGGACCCAAAGGATCCTGTGAACCAATTTGTTTCCTCAAAACGAGTAGCCAGGGACTGAAGGAGCAGTGAACGTAGCTTGGCTTCACTGGCCAGTGAGTGTATAAAATACAGGTAGAGAGAGGGTATGATAATCTGCTGCTAGCTTAGACATGGAGTAAACAAGAAACTGGAGAGAAAACAGGAACAAACTGTGCTTAATGCAAGTCTGTAAATCACAATGACTGTTTAATCAACTGCACCAGGGAGAGAGAGCTCTAGGGACCCTTGGTGGGACAGCAGCAGAACCCTTTTATTCTTTCTCCTGGAGAGCCTGAACTAACCCAGAGTTCAAGGTGTCCAAGCAGTTGTCTTTGTTCTGTACCAGGTGAATTGGGATCTGTTGTTGTTGCTGCTTTTGTTTTGTTAGCTTGCTTGTTTGTTTTAAAAAAGAAGCCTCTTTCATTGTCTCTGTGACATTAAAAATCCTAAGGCAAATGAAGTAGTTAGAAGCTGCACAGCGCTGGAGCCTGCCCCAACAGCAGGTATTCTTCAAAAGGTCCTCTGAGATATACACACTCAGGTACACAATGAGTCCTCTGAGAAACCAGCTGCTGTTCCACTACTCTGAGTGTGCTCTCACAGGCAGATCAAGTCAGCAGGCGGTTACTTTGTCTGAGGTAATTCCCCCATGTTGCTTTCTGTAGTATTACTGACCCAGTGCCCAGTCATAGGCTATGTCACACCCTGTGGCTTTCCCCACAGACCTTCCTATTTTATGTCCTTAGACAAGGCCAGTTATACTGCAGATATGCTGAGTATCTTAGGGTGTAGTAAATACTTTAATTATTCTGGTGGGATCAGGCCATCTCCTAAAAGGTTTCTTGAAAAATAAGCGTCAGCATAATTTGACCTTGAATTCCCAATTCAGTATCCATTCTGTAGGCTAGTATCTAGTCCTGAGTGGGAGACAGGTATTTAAGTGGCTAAATAGGAAACCTCTTCATGCTCTGAGGAATTAGTTTAACAGGAAACAATCTAAATCTGGCTCTGACCTTGCCAAGGCAGCCTACAGCCCCCCTTGCTGCCTATGGCTACACAGCTCTCAGGGTGCTCCAGTCAGCAACACTTGTACTTCATCTCACTATGACTACCTAAAATATTTACACTATCTCAGATATTCACATGTTGTTTAACTCCTGTTTTTAACTGAAATTATTGCTCCTGAAAATGAGCACTTGGTGTTTAGTTTCAAAGCTCAGTGATCCTGTCCAAAGGTTTCCTTGCTGCAGTGCAGCTATCAGCGTGTAGCACAGTGATATTTTATTCAGGAATCAATGTCCATCAGTAGCTGTTAGTTACAATATTTTATTGCACAAGACAGGATAGCTCAAAAATATCAGTTGACTCTGCCTGATGAAAAGACAGGATGATTCTATGGCCAGTCTGGGTGCACAATAGCAGGAGCTTCTGTTATCACCTTCTTTCGATCCATCTAAAGACAAGGGAGACAACAACGTTGCACTCACAAGCATGATGCTGGGAAGTGCCAGGTGTCTGTTTCTGGTGTCCCAAGAGGACACCTGTAAAGGAGGAGGACTGTGGCCCCTCAGTTTTACCATTGGCTTGCTATATATTATCCAGGCACAAGATGTCTCTGTGGTTTCTCCAGCAATTCTAGATTCAAGGAAGAAAGAAATCTGTAGCTCAAGGTGTGTAGGAAGCCTGTCAGCTTGTGTTTGTGGTTTTGTTTGTTTTAAATAACAAATGCTTCCTGTGTTAAGCAGGCTGGTACATTATAGTTCATAATATACCTGCTGCCAGCCCATGGCAAAGGAGAAACATCCATGAAGTGAGTCTAGTAAAGGACTTGCATGTGTTATTGATTGAAGGGAGCTTAGGAAGGGAGGTCCAGTGAGTTAAGGTAGAATGGTTAGATATGAAGTAGTTCATCTTCTGTAATTTCTATATTGAGCAAGACATCCAAATTGTTTAATGCTAAGTGTTTAGGACATCAATAAATACAGTGGTCACTGTAGCTGAGTTAATACAACTGAATGAAACTCCAGGTTTTAAATTACCTAGAGTCTGAATGCTCAATTGGGCACCATAAAAGTTTAATTAAGAATTAATTCTGGCATTTAATATTCTTTAGAAATGTGTTTGGTTTTAACAATAAATCAGTAGGACTTCTTTTTAACCTTAAATTGCTACAAGCATGTGTTGTACTGAAGCGTTTAGTCATTTCCAAGAAAAGATTGTAACAGGGTAACTTGTGTGCTGGTGTTTCACCTCTTTGATCTCAGATAAATATCTTTGTTTTCTAGGTTTGCTGATGACTACTTTGGTCTTCCTGGTTATTAAAAACCACTCACATTAACAAACACTGTGTTCGGTCATACTCAAAGTAGTATCATTACATCATGCCCAAGAGAAGCCAGCATCTCTGCAAGACTCCCTGAACTCTTTGATAGAGATTACATTTGATTGAAAAATAAGGATTTCTAGTTGCTTGAAAATCCACCAAAGTTGGAAAAAATGCATCTTCATGTGAAGCTTATTCCAACTGCTGGCAGGTTCTCTTGCAAGATGATGCTTTTATAGCATAGCATTATTTTTTAATGCAGTAGCAAACTGTAACAATGGTTATTTTCCCAGCACAGTCTAACACAATCATTCCACATGTGATCACTGAAAGATGAACGTTTTTAATTCAGTGCAAACAGTGGTTAGAGTTCTACTTTCATACTGGGACAGTTCTCTTTAAAATGACTATTTCAGGTGGAACCTGTAGATGTGCAATACCATACTGATATAAATTGCTCCCTCTGGGGCTGAGGAAAGTAAGTAAGACAGGGAAGATGACCTTGTGGCACGAAATACTAAATCCTTTATCTTTGCCTGGGATTCCACCGAATACTGTTGAAATGAAGAGATTCTCTCTCATTGACTTCATTGGATCTCACGTCTCCTGACTTATTTTGCAACCTTCTTATTGATAGTAGAATTGATAACATTTTGACTTGAGGCATTGTCTGGTAGGACTCCATGCTGTTCAGCAAAAAAAACGTGACAAAATAACAACTAAAACTAACTAAACATCTAATTTCTTACTCAAATTGCAAATATATTGTTAGAACTGTATATAGAGAACAAATATTTCTTCCCAGCTTGCCCCAAAAGGTAGCTAGTTAGACTTCTGCCACGTAGATTGAGTAGGTAGGTGAAAAAAGGGGATACATCTGTTAAAAAAACTGGCCCTAGAGAGGAGTGGGAACATCTCCCTTTCCTACTCAGACCAGTTTAGACTAATGGTGGGTGTGGTGGAATCTGAACAAACTAATTTGGCAAATGGGTTGAAAACCACCCAAATTTGTGAGGAGAGAACAGGTAATGTGGTAGAAATGTCAATTGTTGTTTAACCAGGGATTTCTGTCAATCAGAGAGGCCTTGGTAATTGGGAAAAATACCCGCAGGAAAACTTAAATTACAGTGGGCAACCTTCTCCCTTCTGCAGATGTCCCAGAGACTTATTACAACATCTGCTAGGCTCTTGTAGTCTTGTATAATAGGTTAGAAACTGATTTACTTGCTTGTAAATTAAGAAATGCAGTGTTTTACTATTAATCAATAGAGTATAGAGCAATAAACCTTTCAGAGTCAAACATTCACGTTCTATTTCCTGATTTAATGAGACAGAGGAAGTTTCTTATTTGAACTTTTTATAGGAAGAGAAGGCTTTATGCAACACTTAGCATACCCTCTGGTACAAACCCAGTCTTGAATTTGTATACATCTCTAAGTTTTTACACAAAATTTGTATTTCCTTTGTGGTGGTTTAGAGCATTAGGAGTAGAGGTTGAATGCAAGTGTAACACTGTAGAAGCTCAAGACTACATATATCATGGACTTAAGGGTGACTTCATTGTATATTTATATAAATATTTATAACTCAAACTGTGTGTTTATGTCATTTAGGAATATCAGTAAAACATCTAATAAAGGCATTTTGCGTAGGACACAGACAAGTAAATAATCTGTTTTTAATCATGTTGGAGAACTTTTTGGGTAAAGCAAAACTTTAAATATCAGATTGGATGCAGATTTTTCATTGAGTGTTTCATCTTTCAGTTTTATGCCCTAGTGAGTTTCAAGTTAAACACATGGACTTCCTTAAACGAATGTTAGTCAACCAAAGCTACGTTTTTCCTAAGTTCAGATAAAATCTAAGAATTATATAAACACTCTAAAGGCTGTTGAATTGTAAGTGTCATTGGGACTAAAATTATCAAAGCCAGAAATTGGTGGGGGTTTTATTCCACTTGCATTTAAAGTTTGAGTTATGAAAGGAAGACAATTACCATTGACTAAAACTTCTGGGTTTGGGTTGCTGATGTTCTTGTGACTGTTGGTGAAAGAATCCCAATTAATGCCTGTAACATGCTCGTTATGTCTGTGTGTTTTAGAATACAACACCTAAAGAGGCCTCCTTACTGAGTCTAGTTTCTGCTGTCTCTGGAAAATTTTTATTAACCTTAATAACAACGCACTGATCATTCACTAACTCGTTATAAATAGCAGCTTGACTGGAAGTATGTCTTTATTTTCCTTTGGTCTAGTAATACTGACAATTAATTCCATGTGGCACTAATAGACAGGACAAGTGTTCTATCACTCAAAGTAAATTAGCACGGAAGTGAATACCAGCTGTAATGTGTCCTGACACTCTTGTAAATCACACAAGGCTGCAATGATGTTTCCTCCTACAACTTATCCCTTGAAGTATCTTGTGATTTGACAGGACAGAGTCAGAGGAAAGGAATTAGCCAGGCTCCCAAGGCTCTTCAAAATATGTAAGGTGGGTTCTGGCCCACGTGTACAATAATTACAATAGTATTCATTAGAAATTCAGAATTTTTGATAAGACTCATCAAGACTGCCACAAAAATATCTGTGAAACAGGCAAAGCAGAAAATTAGGTTGAAAAGTAAATTTGATTGAGGTACATACTTTTTTTTTTTTTCCCCCGGATGTGGAGAACTGAAAACTTCTAAAATTACATATCCATGCACACATAATTGGTGAAACAAGGCTTGACTTTGACAAGGAAGCTACCCAGAGATACTGCGATGCATGAACAGAGCTGAAAACATTTTCAGTGATGCTGCTAATAGTTTTTAACCTACTAAGTCAATAGGTTGATAGCCATATAAAGTAATTTAGTTATTAAAACTCATAAATTAAATCCAGAATAAATATTTTGATCATACCTGGTGGTTGTTCTATCTGGTGCTGGGGAAAGTTTCCCCTATAATTTTTGCTATGCAGAAATCCTGGGGTGTCTTTTATCCATTTCTGCTGGTGTTCTTCCAAATCAGCTCCATGCTCTTGGGAAACCAGGTGTTTTAACTTCTAGAACAGCACTCTCTAATCTGCAAAGAATAATGACTTTTCAAGTTGTCATTAACAAACATGTTTCTGAACAGGAAAGTGAAAAAGCTGTAGGAAATCAAGATGACAACTGCCTCACCCCACCACCCCCTTCCCATCTCTTGTTTCTGCCTTTGTTGCCTAAGGGCATGTGTGTGCAGAAGTACAGTGTCCCCAGCTCTTCAAGGACAAATCTGAACATTGAACTTGTGTTGGTTTGCTCTGAATGCCTTTATTGCACTGAACTCAAGGCTGATGTTTCTTTCTTTTTAAAAACAAATTTAATTTATTCGTTACACAGAATGAAAATGTATTTCTGTTTCAGGCAAAATAAAATACCATCCTTCTCTTGTCCAGTCTCCCCAAAAAACACCTGAGAAAAATAATAAAATCACTGAGTTTGTGCCATACTCTGATTCTGGAGCAGCTGTGTGACACATCCTTGTGGCTCCATCAGATTTAAAAGGCTACATTCAGTCCTCATTAAAAAAAAAAAAACTTTCCTGTATCTAATACTGATATTTCACAAATACAGGCATCTGTAGGGTATCTGTTCTTGTCAGCACACACTGAATGATTTTTAAAAAAGAAAAGAATTCACAGGAGCCCAGGTTTAGTCTTGGATTCAAACAAAATAGGTTTTATAAATATAAAATTATGTAATATCCGTGTTTGAACTACTTCATCTCTGCTAGGTCGAAGTCTTCAAAGTTTTCAAGAATTGTTTAAATAGCAAAATACTGTAAAATTTACATTGGTCCATCTTTAACCTTTTTGATGGATACAAAATACACTGGAGTGTTTTAATCTAATTTACTTGTGCACATTGTGGCAGTGGGCTCTTCATAAATACCATATCTCTTGCTAGAAGGACAAGAGGAGCATAAAGCTGTTACCTTGGACAAGGCAGGGACTGGGTGGGGTTCTTGAATCCACCTGAACCTTCTGTTCTAGGGCTGATCTCATTATGAATGAAACAAATGTAAGCCTGTACATGTCCACCTCTTGTCTTTTAATTCTCTAAGAAAGCTCAGGTTGAAAGCAAGACTTTCCTGCTGAAAGCTTTGTGTGAGTGAAGTGACACCTGGAGCTACTCAGTCTGAGATTTTGTTGAGTGAAGTCATTAACTTTCTGTATTTTTCTGGTGTTCTTATGAATTCTGGTCTCACTCCTTTGCATGGTCACAGAACGACAGGGGTTGGCAGGGACCTCTGGAGATGATCTAGTCCAACCCCCCTGCTAGAGCAGGATCACCTCGAGCAGGCTGCGCAGGAAGCATCCAGGCAAGTTTTGAGTGTCTCCGGAGATGGAGACGCCACAGCCCCTGCTCGGCCACCCACACATAAAGAAGTTCTTCCTCGTGTTCAGGTGGAACTATATTCCTATTCAAGTTTATCCCCATTGCTTCTTGTCCTGTCACTGAAAAAAAGACCAACCCCTTCCTCATTCAGCGAACCCCATCGGTTTTAGTGAACCTGAAGCTCGGGTAGCACAGGTCTTTCCTAAGCCTTATCTCTTTGGCTGGTTACAGATATTAATTCTTAGTGAGGCTTTTTCACATACAGTCATTGCTTCACAATATAGCAAAACTAACTTCATAAAACATTAAGAGATTTGCTTTTTGACCCTCTGTGGCTGAAGGTCAGAGGCAGCCCCTGCCTGTATAGCAGGAAGATTAGCTTAGTTCACAGTCATCCTGGTTGTCTCAGTTTACAGAACTTGCCTCAGCAAGATTATTTTATACAACACACAGGTCACAGATAGAGGAGGACCTTAAAGGTTAATATGAAAACAGATATTGTGTAAATGTTCTAGTTTCACTTAAGTATTCTATTGACAAGTTATACTTCTTTTTTTTATTCAAAACTTGTGCTTTTAGTTCCCAAGGCAACACCAACCAGGAATGATAATTCAGAGAATCTTCTAAGTACCCTTTTATATGAAAGGGATGTGCAGTTGAAGATTTCCAATTTGTGGTTTGGAGACCTGTTAATGAAAGCTGTCAATTATAGAGCCCATATTGTAACACAAGCCCAATCCTTAAGCTTTTCCATTAATACACACTGCACCAAAATTTTAAGGCTCTTTATTACTAGTCATCGTAGACCCTGCCACACATCACTAATCTCTGCTGCCTGAAAGATGCTGGGAATAGCAAGTGTCTATACATCAGAGTAATTTTAAGTTTTGCTCTCTAAATGAATGGAAATTGAATCAATCTCTTCTGGGATTTACTCCAAGATTAGACATTAAAGCAGGATTTTTACACACACACCCTACACACACACTTGCAGTAAGCATAACTTCAGTTAATATTCCTAGCAGCTACGTTTTCTCCTCAAAACCTAGCTCATTAGCTTGTAAAATATACAGGATTCAGGTGCTTGATAGCAAATAAAGCCTTTAAAAAATTATGTTTAACCGCTGGGGATTTTAGGAGCCTGACAGGAAACAGCCATTTCACATGCAGCTTTTTTGAGGTGCTCTGGAGTAAGTTCAGAATTCTGATTCTGGAGTTAAAAGATTTCAAGGTTGTTCCTAGGATGAGACAAGAGGTGAATGGGCTGCTTGAAGGACCGAAGTCCTCTACTGCAAGCTCAGAAAAAGCCATGAGCTGTGACTGCCTCTAGACAGAGACGTAATTAATCTCATTAAGATAGACAACTTTCCATGTTGGGTTCTTTTTTTAAGTGGAGAAAACCAGAAAGTAAAAGGAGGAGGATTGCAAAAAGCGTTACTCTGTGTTCTCTATGCAGTTAAATTTATTGACTGGTGAGGAAAGGCAAAAAATTCAAAGGGTTAAGAAGGAAAGCTTGCACTCCTTGGTGGGATGAGGGTGAAATATGTCTCATCACAAAATACAAGCAGAGGGAATATAGCTGCTGGAGGCAGCAGGAGCATCCCTCCCCAACTAGCCCCGTTGAGAGTATGATGTTAGGTGGTATGGAAACATCCTGGGCTAACAGCTCACCTGTGCTGGCTGCTTGGGGAGAGTGACTCTGGCCTGGCCAGAACCAGGACATGTTAAATACCTTTTAGGATTCAAATGTGAATGGTATCCAAGTGGGTCTTGCAAAAATTAAAGCAAATCAAATTACTGCTTATAAATACCACACACATTGGCAATGAGGAGTGGCCTGTATCTTTCATCTCCCCATTTATGCAATTGTGATACCTTATCAGTCATTGCTGGAAGTTTTAATCTTGCAGATGCAAAGAACTTACTGCATCCCTTTGCACCTCATTGCTTGCAAGGGCAGAGTTCCTTTCATCAAGACTTTTACAGCAAATATCATAGATTAATAAAAAGGTGAAAGAGCTCTGATCTATTTTTTATCCTTGACTGATATTTATTAGCAAAAAACAATTTATGCTGGAATTCCTTTATGGGTCTGTGATTGCAGTAGCTGGGGCAAGTGGTAATTAAAAAGCTGCAATGTGTCCTCTCACCTCAAAATTGGGCTTTAAAATGATGACAAGATAATGAATGGTGAAGTCTAATATCCATATTAATTTCTCTGGGTGTTCACATGTGTGGCTGTGTGTTGTGTAGGTGGCTGGAAAGTTCAGGATATTTGACAGCTAAGACACATCGCTCCTGGCAAAGCCCATCTGGCTGATTAGCTTCGGTTCTGTGATGCGAGTGTTCGTTTGCGCACCAGCCCAAAGCCTTGGGCTTGACTGTTAACATAAATCTCAACCACATTTCCTAATGAGCTGTTGCCACGTGCACATCTAGAGCTAATTTTGGTCAAGGAACGTGTGAAAGCAGTACATTAATTTAAATAGTTGGCAGAACCTTGTGAGTTAAATATTCCTCAAGTTTTGCTTATAGGTAAACTGAGGCACAGGCTAACATTGTGTAACAATTGTTAAAGCAGTCTTGGTCTTTGACATAAGGAATGTTGGTTCAAGTTCATGAGCTAACCTCCATTTCCCACTGAAAACAGGAGCTGGAAAGCTTTTGAAAGCTTTTAAAGATTCAGAAAGTATAATATCACCTGCCCTAGGTCTGCCCACCTTGTGTTCTTTCCCTGACAGAGCTCAGTGTGTCTTGGACTCCTGGCAGCCCTTGGTTGCACCACCCTGCAGGCATTTAGGCTTTCATCAGAAATTATAGCCACAGCTTCTGTGTTATAGCAGGGATGAAGCTGCCTCAGTTGGTGAGAAGGGGATGGAAATCTTTTGCTGAATTTTGTAGAAAATCACTTTGTGTATAGGCAGCAGGCACACTTGGAAACAGCTTGCTCCTGGTTATTTACGTAGTGAATATCAGCTTGAGGAGAACAGCATCACCAAGAAGCTCTTCAAAAAGAGAGATTTAACTCCATGTCTCCTTCCTATCTCACTTTGGCCTTTTGAAATTAAAACTAATGAAAAGCAAGGAGTGGCCACGCAGGCTTCACTCACCAGGGAGAGATTTAGCCTAAGGTGAGACAAGAATGATTCTTAACTGCAGATTAACTCATAACTAATTGAAAGTGATCTAATCCTTTTGATCACACCTTAAGGGAATTAGTATGGGCTATTAATAAAAACAAGTGGGAAAGTTTTCATGATTTGGAAAATACACTTCATTATTTTTCTTACCCTTGATAAGGAAGAGAAATCATGAACCCAAATACTAATTCCTTCCACTTTTTGGATTATTTTTTTAAGAAATAAGGAGGGAAAAAAGAGAAAAATGATATTAATTTGAAATAATTTAATCTGTGAGAACTTAGTGTTTGTCCTGTGAATTAGTTTTTAAACCTCCAAACAACTTTCATTTTCTTTTCTTCAATCCCTAATTCTAGGACCTAGAGTTACAAAATATTAAATAATTCCTCCTCTTATCCCATCTGTTCAGTAGCTTTAAAAGAAAAAAAATCAGCAGAAGTCAATTGTACTGAAAAATGTACTTGCCCAATGACAAGGACTCCTGGCTTATGTTTATTCAACTGATCAGGCTATTAATGTCTCTACCCTTCAGTTTGATATAGTTACTTTACTATGAGACAACATAATTTCTGTGGTCAGAACACATTAGAATTTAATTAGTACTGGCACAGAACAACAGCACCTTGAGTAGAAGAAATACTGAATTGCTTCATTTCTGACATAGAAAATCAATGTGTTCTCTATTCAAATTTGAATTTTGCTTCATTATGCTTCTAAATAGATTTAAAGGAGTCTATTTAGGATCTTAATATAGCTAGTACATTAAAAAAATAAAACACAGCCAGGACTGGGTCATTTACCCAGGTATCAAAGAAAATGTATCATCATGTTTATGGAATCTATTGATCCAATCAGTTCATGTACTTCTCTTTTTGGTAGAAGATGCTTACAGACTGACACGAAATAGTGCATCACCGTCCTCAGCTGCAAAACATCTCCTCTTCCTCATTTTTTTTGAGGTAAAATGGTTATCTACCCAGCTACCACAGGCTGAAAATTATTGCACCCCAGGCTGAGCCCTGAGGATCAGTGATACACTGATGTGCAGCACTTTCTAGCTCTGCCCTGTCTGGTCCTGTCCTAACTATCCAGTGCCCAAAGGGAGTCCATGTGAGCTAAAAGCTTTATAATGCAAGACCATAAGAAAATCCAGGGCTTAATTATACTTTCCAGAGGTTTGAGTAGTCTGGTTTCAGAGGTGAACTTTCAGGAACCCAATTAATCTGCAGCCCTAACTTGCCTACTTGGATATGGCAGGTTGGTTACACCTGCCCAAGTGAGCGATTCAGTCACATTATTCTCTTCCCTGAAAATCCAATCCCTTCAGCAGAATGGAGCCTTCCCCTCTTGCTACATGAATCTCAATTATATCCAGACCTAGCCTGAAGCTAATATAACAAAGACAACTCTATTAGACAGTTGGTGTTGCTTTAAGACTCGCCCATTTTACAAGGTCACTGTCTTTGTTCCCCCTTTTCTTTCCGGGAGCCAGTTAAATGTGGTTATTTAACTGCCTCATCAACAGCCTGTTTATTATTTTGCATTTTCTGAATACTTCTATCAGTCTGTGCTGGTTTCTGATCTCCTTTCACCTGCAGCTGAAGGGCATTCCACTGCTATATATTTTAATCAGGTCTTGCTGGAGTGCAGTTGTTTTCCAGTCTTCAGGTATGAAATTGATTCCTGTTTCTGCCCACAGGAAAGCTTACAGCATTGGAGATAAATACATATGAATTCTAGAAATTTGAATATTCAAGAATACCTTCCCAATCTCTAATGACCCTTTTTTTGGTTGCTATTTTCAAAAAGTGGGCATCACTTGGCTTTTTGCTTTATTTCTTGAGGTGGCAGCTTATCAAGAGAACAAAGGGGAAATAAAAATCCAGAAAAAAAAAGGTCTTTTGAGAAATATGTTAGTTTGCATCAAAAATTGTTAGCTTTCTGAAATCTCAAGAGCTTGCTACACAATTTTTGGAACTTAAAAAGCATTAATGTGCTTCTTTTGGCTGTCAGTCAGCAGACAAGCAGATCCCAAGGAAAAAAGCCCACATAGAGTGTAATCTCCTTGACATGGACCACAGATTACAATGGCAGCTCATGCTCATTATGCCAATTGCTTTATAAGGAGGCAAGAAGCAACTGTTAAAACTATCAGACAGCTTTTCTGCAGCATGTGTTTGGTTTTTTTAACCTTCATATTTGAAACTCATGTCAATTAAGGGATAGATCTTTGAAGCACTAATAAGGATGTTTGTAAGCACTTGGGTAGAATGTGGGTGGAATTTGGGATTTTGATGGAGTTACTCCCAGATTAGCACAGAAACTTTCTGAGGAAACAGATTTGTCAGCAAATTCTCAGTTGTGCCAGATGTTCCCTGAGAAATGTTTCCAGGTTTGATGAACTTGTTACAGATCAGAGATAGGGTGCTCTAAGAGTTCCTTGAAACCTCCTGCTGGGACCAAACCACGATGTTTGTTACTGATATGTGTGTGTTTGTGCTGATAAAGTGCATCTTTTTGGGTGTTGCCCAGGTGACTGCAAAGATTGGGATTCCAGCTTCTAAACCCTCCTTTGGACTGTTTTAGCTGGGGGGTGATTCCCTTGGAAAATGGATTGTAGCATCACAACTGATTGTGAGAGCTCAGGCTACTTTAAGGCTCTTTCAACAATCTAAATATTGATACACCTTGAATTCCTTAATCCTGCAAGTGTAACACGCAGTAGAACTGTAATTTGTTAGGAGTGTACAGCTTTCAGTTCAGGGAATGGCCATGCTCTTAGATCATGTCTGTGTCAATGATTAATTTACAGTAACAGCCTGTTAACTGATGCTTTTGGAAAGTTTTTCTGAGTTTTAGTCTAATTGAAAATACAGTATTAAGTACTTCTCGTTCATCATTACAGACTTTGCTTTAGGGCCTATGGATCTTTGTAGGACAAGAACAGGATTTAGTTTTAAGTAACAGACTGAGACATGATGAAAGCAAGAAGCAGAGGCTGAGACCTTAATTAAAACAGAGTTACATTTCAGAGAGTTATTGAAGAAGAAGGAGGTGCTAGGGGCTAGAGAGTAGCTATAAATGTTTTTCAAAGCCCATTTGTACAGTGAAGCAGCCAATACAACAGCTCTATTATTCACCTTTTGCCGTGTTAGTATTTGTGAAAAGCAAACTTCAAAGAGGCTCAGTGCTAGGAGCTCCCTGTCCAAGGGTGATGGGCACATCAAGGAGTAAGGATGAAGGAATGGTTGCTGGCAGCTGGAAGCGCAGAAGCTCCTCTGAAGTTTTCTAATGCTTTTTGACCTTGCTAGAATTCATTTCACTTCATGATCCTTTCTATTTCAGTGTAAGGTCTGGCAGCTTCTCTGCTCAGCCATCGCTGTGAAGAGCTTTTCGTTGAGAGCAGCTCCATATTGGAACTCGCTTGCACTCAGTGCCCATGCAGACTGCATCATGATATCCTGCAAGATGATGAGAAAGCAGTCATTCCTGAGGATTCAAAGTCAAAGCAAGCCAGGCAGAACTGAAGAAAGCTCAGATTGATCTGGTTTATTAAAAAAAGAAAGACAATGTAGGGTATTTTTTTGTTCCTTCTGATCTATTTATATCTTGTTCTGGGGTGAATATACCCTGCTGTAAGGACCAGAATTAGATCCTTCTGATCTAATTTATTGAAATCTATAAACCATTTTAAATCTTTCACTGGCAAGTAAATGTCATGACAGACAGTCTCTGGGAATCATGACAATTCTAAATGCCCTGGGGACATATCTCCCTATCATGCATTCATTCTTCTAGAGTCATCTGTGTTGTCATCTTACAGGAAGCAGTCTGAGATCATCTCAGGCCACCATGGGTTTTGGTATGCCAGCTAGTTGCAGACTCCTGATAGAATAGAATTAGAAAGAACTTCTTACCTCATCCCAGTAAAATCCTCACTAGCTGAAAAGAAGACACACTAAGATCTTTCAGCCTCTTAATTTTATTCATCTGAATGATGGCTTTGCCCAAAGCTCTGGATATTCTCCTTAAAACATCAGGCATTGATATGTTGGGCGATTAAGAAGAGGTGTTGGTTTCTTACTTCAGGGAATTATCTGCTGTGCTATCACTAGTTTTCCCTGCAGTTCTCTTGAGAGTATCTGAATTAAATATGATAAGAATTGATGAACTGTACTGGAAACCCCCTCAAGGCTATCAGATATTCATTTACAGGAGCAGAGGGTATCATTGTCCGTACTCTAGTTGTGTTTTATCACATAAATGATGCTTTAGAGACAGCTTTGTGTATGCCATCTCATTTCAAATTTGGTTTGGGGTTTTTTCTCAATAGATCACAACACTTTTGGAAACTAGCAAGAATTTATTTTTGTCACAGTCCTTTGGAGTCTCTTTTTTCCTACAAATCTGCTATTAGTGCCTAATAGGGGAGCAATTTATATACAATGTTCGTGTGTGCACATGTAAAACAGATATAGAAAGGAAGCATATATAAGATTAACTTTCCTATGTAAGTTACTAACTTCCATTTAGATTTTTACATAGCTTGTTCTGAAGGAGGTGATGGTGGTGCTGATCTTAGTGTTGGGGGTTGGGGTTTTTCTGTTTGCTTTGGCTTTTTGTTTGGGTGGTTTTTAGTTTTCCTTGTTATTTATGGAGGCTTTAGAACATATTTTTACATGTTCTGATTCAAAATACCCATAATCAGGTTGTTGATCAAAGGATATCTCTTCAGTTTAACAGTTGTCCACTCAAGCAATAGATATAAAGATTTAAGGAATAAGAGATGGTAAGACCTTTAACTTACTGGCAAAATCAGAACAAGCCACTTCAAGCTTCTTGCTGACAGGCTTTTGCTTTGTCACAAATTTAAATGTAGCAGCTGGTCAGACACATTTCTACAAATGGAAGGTGGTTTTTCATGGTGCTGTTCTCATGTATATAAAAACCTGACTGCTACTGCACACCAGTTCCATACTGTGGTGGGATAACATAAGGAAACTTACCTATGAAATTCTCTGAATCTTCAGTCAACCAGAAGAATTATTCTCTTTGTGTGACTAGATTATGAAACACATTTTAGTCTTAGTGAAAAATCTTATGTGCTGCAAGTCTGTAGGAATGGGTTGTGCAGGAACCTATTTTTGTTTGTTTGTTTCTGTGCATGTAACTATAGTAGTTGCTTTAAATAATTGCTTTATGTTTAAGATGCCTGATAGTTCCTGCTGCATGGTGAAAGGTATTAATAAAGCTGTTACAGGACTGAGTCATTCCGTATGCTGGATGTTAGTATGCTCTCTCTCTCTTTCTAGACTAATAGAGGTACTATAGTTATTGAAGCATCTGAATTCAAAAATAGTTAAAAATTCTACCCTGAAGTCCTCAGAATAATTTGATTTGGAGTAAATTAATTTCTTTCTAGACTTAGTCAAAGCAATTACATTCAACTAGATGCCATATTATAGCATAACATTTATCATCATTTAAACACTGCAAAGCACTAGAGAACTAAAACTTATCTTTATTTCCATGTTGGCAGTTTGGTGGTCAGGCTCACTTTGCATTTCCTAGTCCATTCATTGGTAGGAAGAAACGTTGAATTCAAGGAGAACCTAAGCACTAACCCAGTTGGGTACAAAGAACAAGTAGACTGATGTTGATAATGGGGTTTGTTTACAGACCATGTTTAGATTTTTTTTTTTTCTAACCACAAGAATGCTCCTAATTGTGACACAACATGAGTTAATACAAAGCTTTTTCCTGTTCTCTACTTTCTGCTTTTCTGTATGCTTCACCTTCCAGTAGGATATCATTGTTACTTTCTACTTCTGCTAAGTCTAATTTGAATTATTGAAGAGGCCACTGCTTGTGCACACTGCTACTGCTATCTAAAACTCTAGACAGCTGCTCAGACTTGGTAAATGCTTGTCTGAAGGGAACATACAAACATGAGGGGAATCAACTTTTTAAAAGGGTAGATGATGGCAGGACAAGGGGGAATGGATTAAAACTAAAGGAAGGAAGGTTTAGATTAGATATGAGGGGGGAGTTTTTTACAGAGAGAGCGGTGAGGTGCTGGAACAGTCAGGGATTAACGTGCAGAACAACATATGCTTTAGTGTGCCTCCTCATGCCAACAGAGAAGATAGTTAACAGCTATTTTAACCCCTTTTTTCCTCCTTAAGATTACAGCTGCAGCACAGAGCTCAAGCATAGGATTATATAGTCACAGGCAGTCATCTAACCCAGAAGTTGTAGCAAAACCCACGTGAGTGTTTAGATTGAGGCAGCAAGAAAGTCCTCTTCATCCCAAAACTGTGTGGCCAGGGTTGAACCTAAAGACATGTTGCAGCATGTGAAATACTTGGAAGAGTGATATGAACGTTCACAGGGAGGAACTCTTCTGACTAGGGACATGTGGTAGTGAAGTTGGAACAAGGCCGGGACAGTACATGGATTTCAACTGCATCAGGATTTTAAAGGGTCTTAGACTGTGTCGTGTTCTAGAGATCTCCTTGGAACTATTACTTTGCTGTGTGAGATGAATAATGATGAATAACGGACCCATTCAGTCAGGGACCAACCTCTAACTGTATGTGAATGTAGGACAATACATTGCAGAAAACAACTTCCCTTGATATCTGGAAGTGTTCATGTCATGGTCTCTGGATTTGGTTTATCTCTTCTAATAGCATCAGACATGAGCATAAAACTGATGCAAGTGTTGCAGAGGGTTGCCATTCTGTTATTAAACCAAGGCCCTACACAGACAACTTACCTCAATAACCTGTGTGTCTACTCCTAAGGAAAGGTAGATATTCCTTCTACTTCCACAGGTACTCTGTGGTGTACAGACTTACCAGATATAGTAGGAAAGTAAAACTAAGAAATAATATGTTGCATTTGAATAAGCATCTTCATAATCCAGCAAGGCAGACCCTTGCTGGGAATTAGGATTACTTGCTTGATATTCATGTCTATCTCTTTAAAGAAAGTGAGAGAAAAATACTGTCTGATCTTTGGAGTCACTGCAACTAGAAGTTCATTAACTTCAGAGAAGTTATGCTTGTGAGGACACTTGGCACTGACTGGGTTCAGTTTTTCAGGGTTTACTGTGTTTGAGATGTTTCTTGACCTATACCAGTAAGCACATGGAAGGATTAAGACCTGGTTCCTCAACACTTTATAGTAACATTTTCTTACTTAGGGGCCCTTAGCCTCTTCTGAAGAGCTAAGTCTTTGAATCAGCTTCAAAAAAATGTTGCAAACCCACAGGTTTCTTCTACCTCATCCTCTGGCCTTCCTTTTTTTTGTTTACCACATACTTTCAGCAAAAGAAACTCCTTTTACCTTATAAAAGAGTGCTTTCATCTGTCTCCCTCAGAAGCAGGATGAAGCTTGAGGCCTGGGGAAGACAACAGAGTTAAGAAGTCACCCTAGTATTTAGAGCTCTCGTACCTTTTGTCCCACAGAAGGCTGCAGATCCCACACTGTAAGAGTGCTTTGCTTTGATTCAGGTGGTATCTAAGCGAGCAGATCTTTCAGTTCACTTCAGTGGGTGCTGTGGCTGGGGAGGGTGGGATGGCTTCTGTCTCTTGACCATCAAATTCCTTCCAGTGGAAGTTTTTCTGCATCAAGCAGTTTTCTGCTGGCATCTGGACAGAGAGCTGTGGTGTATGGAGCCCAATAAGGACAATGTAGCACTCCCAGTGATGTGAAGATGATTAAGTCTGGCAAAACTCCAGCCGTGTATTGTAAGCGGTGTGTCTGTGACGGTGGCTTCCCAGCTGGCTGGATCTGGTTTCTCCCTGTCAGATTCTGTGGTCTCCCTGTCAGATTGATTCCCGTTACTGTTCTTCATTAAAGACAATGCCCAGAGGGTATTAAGGTCTTGTTTGACTGCAGAGCTAAAATATAAATCTCCAAATTCCCCTCTCCATTGTATCTAATTAAGGAATCTCATTAACCCTCTCTGTGGATAGATCGAGAGGATGTCTCCTTTCTGCAGGCTGCTAATAGGTTTTCTAGTAGAACAGCACACTCATCTGACCCCTGGTATTAGGTGCTGTGCTAAACGCACTCTGCCAGCTCGTGGCAGTGACACTTCCCTTTTTTTCTGCTGATTCTTTCTGAGAAACATCTCTGAACTAAACCTAGTTCTTTAGGGTTGATTTTTGTTTCTCTTTTCTCCTCTTGCTTCTGAAGCATTGCCAGTTCAAAAGCTAGAAACCAGTTGCTTAATCTCATGAAAGTTTCTGGGATTCAAAGGGCTAAGGGTCTGCTGGGTGGTGGTGATGATGGGGAGATAAAATTCTGGGTCTGATCCGTCAGTTGACTCTGCAGAGAGAACTGTACAAATTCAGCCATAGATATTTCTTTAAGGGCATGTGTAACAGGATGGTTTCTATTAGACTGATGACTCTTCTGTGTTTAAGAAGTTATCCAGGCTCATCTTTCACAAAAGCAAAGATTTGATAGTTTCTTACATTCACCTTTTGTTATCTGGGGCTGCTGAAGGAAATCTGGACAGTGATAAGATAGTAAAGTTTGTGGTGCTCAGCATGGTGCAGGAACATTGCCCAGCCTGTAGGGCAAGGGTGATCAGTTCCCACTCAGCACCACCCTGCTAGTCCAACCTGACTTCAGCAGCCCTGCTGGGATGTATTCCCACAAGGCTGGGTGCTGAGCCAGGCGTTCTTAGTTTGACAGCATGGCTGTGCCAAAGAAACCTTACCTAGTGGACCAGGTGCTGGGAGCAGGTGCAGAGGCAGTGGCTGCATGTGGATTCCCCTTTGGTTTGACACGGTGGTAACCAGAAGCCCAGCTGGGCTGATGCTTACTCTGTGGCATTGAAAGAAGAGCTGTGTGGCTTTGCTGCAGGAACCAGAACTGCTCACCAGGGATAGGGAGGTGTTTCATCAGGAGCTGCATGGCTGAGACTGCTGAGTGTCCCTATACAAGTGACTATTTGGATGTGGATATGGAGATAGAGTCCATCTAACAATGTTCCTAAATAAGCAGATGAGCATGGGCAGATTTCCAGAAAGAACAGGAGCCAGAAACACCCAACATGGTTAAAATATCTGTACTGGAATCAGAGCATGGAAACTTCAAAAGACACCCTGGACTTTGTTTGCTAAATGAATATGTCTCTTATGTCTCTGGCCAAATTCTTATTCTAGACTGCCATGAGGATTTGCATATTAAGGAGGACTTACTGTTTGCTTGGCCTTTTCCTTAGCAGATGGGGAACTGATTCTATTGAAGTGGACTTTAAATAATGAAATGGGAAGAAAAAGGGGGGAAGAAACAAAGTTGCACTTATTTAGCACAAAACCAAGAAGCTGAGCGAACTTTTAAATAGTGGAAGGGCATAAGGAGAAAATACTTAATTTCCTGTTCTCTACTGGAAAAACAAAGTTGAAATATTTACAAATCAGCTGTTTGAAGTAGCCAGTGTTACTGAAACCTGCTGAGAAGTTTCACGTTTTTGGAGTGTTATCAAAACACTTGTATTGCACCAGGCAGAGCAGGCTGAAGCAAACAGCAGGCAAGAGTGGCTGCCAGTTGCTGGCAAATCTGGAGGACTTGCTGATTCATATTTATATAACAAAGGATGAGACAGGGTTGCCTGCTATAGACCACCATAATACCAGTGTTGGTGTTTGAAGAAGCCCCCTGCAGTCAAAATTTCCAGGACAAATCCCTGTCCATACTGGCCTTGCTGTTTACTCTTCCCTGGGTTCTCATACTTGCCAGCCCTTTTATCCTTCACACTAATGGTCGTAGGTAACTGGTGGGATGATTCATGTGCATTACACCTCAAGGAGAATATGCTACAAAGTGGAAGGACTGTTTTCCAATCAATGATGATAAAAATCAATCATGTGCCATAACCTGCATATATCACAGAAAGGGACATATATTGAGCCATGCTCGTGGCCTGAACAATATGTTGGCTTATTAATTTTCATGAGTTTTTTCCAAAGATGCATTAACTTAGAGAACACAAGGTCACTATGCAGAGTGCTAGACAAGCACTGCAGATTGTTTTGTGCAAGTTGAAAATAATTCTCTTAGGCCCTGCTCATCCTTCTATATTGTTCATCTACAAAAAAAAAGTCCTGAGTGGTCAAGTTTACCCTTTCCAGTAGGTTTGCATACGTTGCTTGTAGCAGCTTGCAGAACTAGTTCCCCAAAGCAATGTTTAAATCATTGTGCATAACCATAAATGCCAGCAATGATACTGGGGAAACAATAGCACATGAATTACACAATTAACAAAGGCACCTGGGAATACAAAAATACCTGAGGGACCTTTCCATTTAGTTGAATAAGGGAAAAAAAGAGTCACCTTAGCTATCAGAGTCAAGCACTAAGTGATTACATTTAAGTGAAATATCAAGACTGGTATTAAGATAAAACTGTTCCCCTGTGGCCTTTAAATCTATGGCCTTTAAATCATTTCCTTGCATCCATTGAGCTATTCTGAGCCACATAATCTGTGCAAAGTCCTCTTAAACTATCAAGAAATATCAATGTACGTTTTTCCTGGTGATCCTGACTATTTACCATGCAAAGGAAAAGGATAGCATGGCAGAGAGGATACTGGGGCAGCTGTAGGGCTTCTGGACCAGAGCTGTCTTGAAGGAGAATGGTCTCTTACAGGGAGAGGTTTGGTTCTGTTTGTACCTACCCATGTTTTCCCTGATAAGAACAAGTTAAAGATAGAATTGGTCTTATTAAATAGCTTTTCTATAGTTAGATTTCCCTTATATTGCATAGAACTTAGAGGAAATAACTGTAAATTGGGGAAAAAATAGTATTAAAGGTATGTCTTTAACAAGAAAACTCTCTTGAAATACCATTGTCTGCCTCTGTAACCTGGGAGACACAGACAGAATGCTAAAACTTTACATGTTCTGTCTTTAAACCATCCATGTGCATTTGCAAACTGGCCTGATGGGTTATCTGTGGTGTTTTCCTAGTCACAATAATACATGCTTTACACTATAGTAACATTACACTTCAGAAACTCTTAGTGAAAGAATGACGTTGTCTGCGCAAGAACCCTGGGAAAGCCAGGCTTACTGGACGCCTCCGAATCACCTCATTTACAAATATTTCAAACCTGAGGTATTGATGCACTGCAAGGTTAATTGCTCTTTTTACTCAATTAGTAGGAAACCTGTGCTCTTTATATAATAAAAGTAAGCCATTATCACTTAGTAATTTTTCATAACTAAGGTTCAATAATAAGACTTTTATCTCAACCCTGCAAAACCTTAATTGGTTGTTCTCTCAATACCAGTTTGTTCACAACCCCCCAAATCTCCCAGTATGGTGTCCATTTGCTTTATGATTCCAAAACAGTGTTATTAAAAACTTTTGTAGAGCCCACTTAGGTGTCCTGCTTCAGTTCTCTTTTATTAGCTTTCACATTTCTACAAATTCACCCTCTACATTTGCAGGCTTAGCTGGCTCTTTAAAGGTAACTTTAATGTAGTAGATCAGAGATGGAGCTGCTGAAAGATGCTTTACTACCATCAGACTCTTCCTTTTCCAGGATTTTAAAGGGTGCTTCATGTAATACCTGTTATGATTTTTTTAGTTTATTTTGTTGCAACTACCAAATGTGGTGATCAGATCAAAGGGAGGGGGTTAGATATATTGCAGCACAACATTGTAAATTTTTGCTTTGAAACAAAAGAGGGAAATATTTCTCTATATAAAAAAGTCAAAATTTACATACAACATTTTGAGTTAACTGAAGATTCTCAAAAATTCTTAATCTCCTTAAAAAAAATCAGAATTACTTTTGTGTTTCTCTTCTGAACAAATCCCTAGAACAAATTCAGAAATGAAAACTTCCCTGGAAATAAAAATTCCATTTCCTTCTCAGTTTCAGTCAACCCAGTAAGTTGGTAGGTTTCAAAATTGGCCTGGAGGTCACAGCAGGGTGTACGGATAACTTCTGAAGGGTCTGTGTGAGACACCTAATAAAACCCAAGTGATTATTGACAGACTGAAATTCATTATACCAGTGGCTGTTCCTTGGCCTCAAAACTCTTAGGTTTTCAACCTCCCAAGGCAACAATTCCTGATGATATGTTCCTATACACGTTAGTAGATGCTGGACCAAATAATTTTCAAGTAAACTGTGGCTGCTGTTGAAAGTCTTTGATGCTGCATGCTCATTGCCATCAGTGTCTGCTTTTTGTCATTGTTTATTTAGTGTTCAGAGGATTTATGTCATTTCAAATCATCCTGCAATGGCTGATAATGTTTTTGTTTAAGTAGGTTAACTTGTCTAAATAATGAAATACTTGCGGATCCTTTGACCCAAACTCAGTTGAACACAGATGGGCTGTCTGTGATGAAAGAGGGAATCAATAGGATATTCCAGCCTGAATAAGTCAGTGAGTCAGATTTCATCTTCCTTATGCTACATCTCTCTGATCTTTATCACTTCTGAAACAGCATTATGCTCGGTTCGGATCCTAACGAGAAGAAACATATTTTCCCAGTCCACCTTCTTAGCAAAGGCCATCCTGTTGTGCTGTCTTCATGCCCTCCAAGTGCTAATGGGTTAGAGACATTACTGAATTAGCTGTCACTTTACGTATTAGTTCCCTGCACATTATATATTCATCATTATCTGAGTTTGCTGTTAGGGGATAGGAAGGAAAGTACAGGATTGTCAAATCCAAACACATTATAATTCTGAAAGATTAAAAAACCAGTTGTTTTCATGCAGCCAAACAGTTGCCAGGGAATGGAGTCTGGCCAGGAGAGCTCACCTGGCAGCTGGTTCACAGTAGAACAAAATATATGTGTGTTTTGCTTTGTCTCATGATAAATATTCAGGGCAAGTGAATGTTCTTCTGTTGGGGACAGCCCTGTGTAAGTTACTGCACAGGTAGTGAGGCCCCCAGTGCTGTGGCATTCCTGCTGTGTGGGTTTCCCATCCCTTCTGCCAGGAGAACTAGGTGCAAACTGTGTTGTGCTGAAGGAAAGGCAGAGCTCTGATCTTCTGCCGACCGAACAGAATGGCTTGCAGGCTCCGAAAAGCAAATCCTCCATCGCTGTAGTTTTCCACGCTCCACTGAGAATCTGTAGACACTTTTCACTCCTATTTAAATAGGAGCCCTGATCCTTTACAAACAGCTTTAGGAAAAACCGTTTCATTTTGGAGTCTTGGACCAACTCATGTTAGTATGTTATACTGGGCACTTTCCTTGATTTTTATTAATTCTGTGGGGTTTGGGTTGTGTTTTTTAAAGCATCTCTAATTCTGCTTGCATTAAATGTGTTTATGCCTTCTAATTCTCCCTGTGATTTTTATCTGAGCATCTTGAGCCGGCCTGAACACCCCTTGAAATAAAACAGTAAAGCTCCAGAAAGGCTTGTTTCTCTCTCTCTCTGAAGTGGAAATATATTTTTAGGGGCTGTTCTCTACTATTATAGGGTCAAAGACATGTGATGTAAACTGGAACTGATGTGAAACAACTGAAGTCTTGGTCAGTACTAGGAGCAACCTTAAGAATCAAGTAAATAAACATTCCTTGAACCCAGAGAAGCTTCCAAACTGGAGAAAATGAAACCCTGCATCTTCACCTTTGCCCTTTCTCTATACATGTATATATAAAAAAAGATATATAGTTATTAGAACAGTAAGTATCCTTCCAAAGCATTTTATTTCATCTGGGATTCTCAAAGCATTTCTCAGGTCAGAGCCACCACCCAGCAGCAAGCACCATGGCATGATTTCTCTGCCTGGTTCTTGTGTGTTTCTACTAGACAAATGTTGTGTTTAGCAGCTGTATCTCTGGGATGCAATGTAGTGTTTGCAGGCCTAATGCACAGTAATTAATGCAGTCCAATAGCACTGCTCCTGGTGGTATGTACCAAGCATTTGTATGGAGCAGAGGACAACATCCATGCTCTCCTCAATGCTTCCTTCCAGGCTTTGATTTGCCCCTAAGAAGCTGTTTGTAATCAGGAAGGTGGATATGAGGAGTTCAGTCACTGCTCTGGTACACCAAGGCAACTCATACTGCACAAGTAGTGTGCAACACAAGCCACAGCCTTTCTGTTTGCTCTGAGAACTTTCATACACATCACCACTGCTCTTGTTCCTAGCAAAGTGTGGCCCTCTAAGACCTTGTCCTGGCTGCTGGGAGGAAGGCTGTGCTCAGAGGGACACTGACACATCGGTACCATGTGCTCTGGCTGTGCCTGGCAGCTCCTCTCACAACGTTCTTGCTCCTGGGTGTAGCTTGACTGTCCCAGTGTTTTTCTGAAGTAAGCAGTCTAGTCTCTAAAGTACAGATTACAGGCAAATTCCCTTTCATGTCTGTCGTATGGAGGCTTGCTATTACCCTGTAACACTTCATTTATGTATTTCATGTGCTGTTCTAAAGGGCTGTCAAATGACTGTCAATTATTTATTCATATCAGGTGGAGCAGATGTAGAGAAAGTGCTGTATCCAAAGTTAAAGAGCACTACCTCAAAACTTTGCAGGAAAGAAATAATTCAAATTCTAATAACCTTACCTTTTACCCCTGTGTTTTTTTCCATTTCTAAGCTTTTTTGCTCAGGTTGATTACCATGCACATTGCTGTAGGTGATTTTGTTTGAAGGTAGTTGAGTGAGAAAGAAAGATTAATCTTGACTGAATTTTTAATCATGTTTGCAAATGAATTGCAGCAACCAACCACCAGCTGGTGTGGAAATGCATTTATTAAGAACATATGGAATCAAAACCGAGCCACTTGGTAACTTTACCAACTTAGCAAGCTCCCTGTGACTTGTTCCACAAAATTATTCATTTGGTTAATGATGGGACTGGATTTAAGTGACCAGCACTGTGGAAACTTTATAGTAGTGAATGATGATGCAAGGGGTAAGAACATGGAGTGAGAGAGTGAGCAATGTTACTGGGAGACTGGGGATGCTGCACTCCAGTCTCTGCTCTTTCCTAGGCTCTCTGTGGTGGCAAACTCTGTACTCGTAATGCTGCAGTTTGGTTTTTGTACAATGGAGCACTGATAGATGTCATGTGGTGCTTGGATAATGGCTTGTGGAGGACCCAAAGCTGATGTAAAGGTGTATTTGAATGAATAAAATCCCATGCAGATGGCTGGATTGACATGTGTGGCATGAAGATCTGCTTTGTGGCAGTCCTTCAAATCCCTTTACTATAAATTGACATGCCCAATGTTCCTGAGGGTCCAGGGGGAGAGATTTGTCTTCTACCTGTCATCCCTCCTAGGAGCAGCTGCCAGCTGCCTTATTCCCTCTCTTGTTGCACTGTATCTAACTCTCTTCTTTGGGTACATGAAGTGCTATTGATTTACCCCCACTGCCACTGCCTGCACAGTTTCCTTTCTGTCCTAATTACAGGGACCCCAAGCCCTGCCCTGGCTCCTGGGGGCATCCCTCTGAACATTGGGCAGGGATTCTCTTTTGGGATATTTTAACTTTTGGTAACGTTGCTCAGTCATTCTGTGCAGAAGAGCTGGCAGTTTTGAGTCCTTAAGGATAATTTTGGTCAAATGCTGCTCCTATTGAAATGAGTGTGATGGTGATCATGGATTCACAGGAAGCTCAGTATTTCTATTAACAAATTCCATTTCTAAACTTGGAGCCACTGTAGTCCGCTCAAATTAGCGTGTACCATTAACCTTCAGCTTTCAGCACCGTTTTTCTCCAACAGTGGTATCTTGGGTAAAATCACAGAACGTTAGGGGTTGGAAGGGACCTTGTAAGATCATCTAGTCCAACCCTCTGCCAGAGCAGGATCACCTGGAGTAGGTCACACAGGAATGTGTCTGAGTCTGTTGTTCCAAGCCAATCCAGCTAACTGAAGTGACAGATCTGCATCTTGTTTTTATTGCTTCACTCTTACCTAGGAGGTTATAAACTGTTGGAGTTAGAAAAAGCTGTCTATAACAGTTGGTCTTTTTCTGAAGCACGTGAGACTGGCCACAGTCAGATCAGAGTGAGGGAACATTTAAGCCAGTTTGTGATGACAAGCCCCATGCTCTGCCTTTCCACGCTTCTAAGGGGCATGTCGTTTGGGATTGAGTTTTACAGGGTTCGGTTTTGACCTTCCTCTCCACTCCCCAGCCTACAGAAAATGTTTCTGAGATCTTTTCTGTTTTCATTTAAAAATCACCACATAACCTTGCAGTGTTCCTCACTTTCCCTGTATTATTGTTGTAGACAGAGTTAAGATCCTAGCTGATTGAGTATATTGATTGCTGAGTGATCTCTTGAGTGTTATTTCACATTCATGTTCTGTCAGCATTGTGTGTAGACAGCCTGTGTTAGAGAACTTTGTATTTATTATACATGAAACTACTGCTCTGCAGACATCCAATTCCAAGGCATTGAATGGATGTAGGAACACAAGGGACGATATGCACAGTCTCTGTACAAACCACTCTTTGTTTGAAGATTTCAGAAATTATTCAGACAGGTTTATTTCTTAGTTACTGTAGAAAATAAGTTGTATCTAAGAACACAGCCATGTGCTGGCCTGGAGGATCATGGGAGGAAGAAAAACCAGACCAAGCTGTCCTGAATTCATTGTCTAGGCCATTATTTTCCATAAAAAACTTTCATGATTTGTTACATTTATTTTTGTTTGGTTTTGTAACAGATTTTTTACATGTAACAAATTGGATTAATATCCTCTAGTCTAGTATTTTCTAATTCTTGTTGGGCGTTGAACTCTTGTTTCTCAGCTATGAATGAACTCCTGAAACTTACTGCAAACCTTGACCTGTTGTGTTCCTCTCCAAAGCTCAGTGGTAACACTTTATAAAGACATGCTCAGAAGTGCTGTTGTGATGTTCAAGGCTTGGCATCTTCCTTATTGCCCTAGAGCAATGCTACATCTTGCTGGGTTCCCTTTCCCCTTCCCCTTGTCTCTGAGCTATTTTAGGCAACAGCCAGTTAATCCTTTTCTCTTGCAAAACCCCTCAAAGGGTTTGCCCTGAGCTGTAATGTTGCACTCTCTAAAAGGATGCTCTTAGAATACAGTGACCAAAATGTCTTATAAAAACAACTAAGAAATGTGTTGCACATAATGTTTCTACTGCTTTTCCACAGACCTTGACATTATCAAGTCAATGCATGCCAGGCAGTCCTGTGTCAATCAGCATGACATGCATTAAAGTTTCCCCATTGGGTCATTTCATGAAACTAAGTTTCAAGAAAAGCTAGGAATTCACAAACCTGTTTTAAATCAATGGAACAGAACAGTCTTTTTTTTTTTAAACTAAAAAGAAGGAGGAAAAAAAAAGGCTAGTTTTAATTCCTAACATCATAGTTTGCATGTTTTTTGGGGTTGGGTAGAGGGCATAAAATGAGTTTATATCAGCAATTGCTCACCCTGCACTCCTTCAAAGGCTTATGCCATTCATCTTCCGTTACCTAGCTGATGATAATGGTCACCAGGAGCAATGTTTTATAGGGAGAGGCAAGGAGAGTTGTATTGGACCTCTGGCAAAATGCTCTGCAAGTGAAAAACTCAGGTGATCCACTTTGAATGGACAGAGAGCAATCCCAGATAATTATTAAAGTAAAATTGTCTTGTATCAAGCGGTTGGTGTTTTTTCCCCTCTTACCAAGTATGTCTCCTGCTTATCACAGGCTGTGAACTTCAGTCTCTCACACGATGTAAACAACAGCTAACCAACCAAGAGTTGCATCTATCTTATCTGTCATTAACTTTCAACTTTCCCATCTGCCATCAGTCTGTGGGTCCTGGAAATATCAGTCTAATCTGTCAGCAACTTCTCTCTGTTTCTCTTAGTCACCAACTCCAATCACAGATTGGTTTGGGTTTTTTTTTTGTTCTTATACAGTGACATTTTTCTTGTATTCTTCTGTGAATTATCATTTATGCTGTGGCATTTATGTTCTAATTGTGATTGTGTTGCAAATTTAGCGTTGAGTCAACTTTGAAAGTTGGCCCAGGTCCCTCAGAGTTCAGAGGTTTATCTGCCTTTAGTGAAAACCACAGCCCCTGACACGACCCACAGGGGAATATGACCATCCACTTACACAACCACAGCTTTCATTTGTACCAATTTCATTTCTAATATTATTCCCTCATTTTATAGCATGCTAATTACTTAATTTAATTTTCATTGGTACTTGTTGATTTTTTAGTATATTTTATTAACTCCTAATGATATTTGGTAAGGTTTTTTAGAAGTAACAATTGGAAATATTTTTAACATAATTGTATAATGCTAAATTATGAAGCTGCACTGATTTACTGGGATTAGCAGCAGCACAGCCATCTCTGCTCCTTCTTCACACGTTTCTTTTTCTAGTTACTAAATGAAGGTTAAAATAACATTTCAAGATGATAGAGCTGAATCACCTACAGAAACACAATGGGAAGTGATTGTGTGTGGTATGATAAAAGACCCAGGGTATTGCTATTGCATGACAAGCTATTATAATAGACGTGAGGTCAAAGGCAGAAAAAAACCCAGTGATTAAGATGTATTGCCTCAGAAACAGGAAATCTTTTGGGAAACATGCAATCTTGAACTAAATGCCAATAAATGTAACTAAAAGTAGACAAGATGTGTGTTAGAGAGATGAATGAGGAGGACTCATGGGTTCAGGAGGGATGTGGAGAGTGTTCAGGAAAAGAGGTTTCTTGTGACAGTGTGGTAGACCTTTCTTGCAACAGGCAATAATATTAGACAAAGCAAATAGTTCAACTAGGAAAAAAAACACATTGTTTTCTCCTCTCTCAGGAGAACAGAAAATGCCAGTCTTGTCTTGGTCAAAATCAAACTGCCAAAACCCCACTAATATCTGCACCTTGGCTTCTGTTGTGCCATTTTCCTATGCTGCCTTTCGGTGGTTTTCCAATGGCATAAATGTTGCTTGATGGATTTGAGGCAGTTGGGTGCAAGAAGAGCCAAGCAGCTAATGATATCTGTGTCCAAGTTGTTGGGGATAATCTTTCTCTGGCGCAATGTGATGTCTGAGGTGACATGGCTCTATGCAAGGCAGAAAATCGTGCAAATTCCTAGTAATCTGAAAAATTAGTTATTCAGCTTAATATTTAGTGATGATTAAGGTAAATGATGATAAATTTAGTATTAGATGAACATTAATGTTCCAACTTCACTAAAATTCTGCTTCAAGCTACCTGTGCTTTGCTTATATCTGAGGCTCAGGAAGAAATGTGAGAATTCAGAGTGACTTTTATAAATCTTCCCAAGAGGAAAAAAACATCTATAGCAGCCTGTCTGCTAGAAAGTCTCCAAATATAACTTGGTCATGTTTTGATTAAGTCAATGGTGAGAAACCTGCTGTCCACTGCAGTTCTACTGCAATTGAGTCTAACAGCCATAATTCCTTCTTCTGAAGGGGAAGAGTTAAATGTGGAGCCGGGCCATTGCGCTCAGCCTTTTTGTCCTTGAACTGCCTCTCACATTTATTCCAGGCTCAGCTTCATGCACTATAATCTACGAGCCGTGCCCAAAGTGTTCTGGGCTCTGCATTCAACTTTATATGCCTTTTGTTGACACTAAACCAGTTGGAAGCATTTCTTTCTAATAGCTAACCAGCACGTAAGATTGAGTGCGTGTTTGAAAGAGGAAGGGTGTGAAAGAGAGGAAGATGCAAACACTGTAAAGCATGTTGCACTTTTTCTACTTTAGCTCCTATTTACTCCAGTTGATAGCCCTAGTGAACTACAGTAATCTGGATTGAAGATTGTAACAGCACAGTAAATTCCTTCCTTGTGTCTATTCCATACTGTTTGTTGCCTTTAATATTACACTAAGATTGAAAATAGCAGAATCGCTTTGACAAGGGAAATACAGTCTTTAGATGCTATTCAATAAAATTCAAATCACAGTCCCAATAATAAATGTCTTTCTCAGGTAACTCATTAAGACTACATGTAGCATAGCATTATAAGCAAGTCGTCTTTGCTGGACTTGATTTCGTTAATGAAGTAATGAACAAGAATCCAACACAACATTTCAGCTCCAACCTTCTTCCCAAATTCGCCTTACAGTTCTTACTCCAGCTGCTACCTCCTCTACACCAGCTTCTGTAAAATGGGATAACAGCCTGTTGGCATCACACCCTACCTTGGACACAATCACTGACTGGTCTAACCTGCTTCAAAGAAATATTGCTAGTTATTGCAAAAAGATGGAACCTCACTGCCTGCCTGCAGAGCCAGGATATAACAGTTTCTTTGAGCTCAGTAATCCTGTATATCTGTTGTTTGGTTTACACAGTCAAGTCTTCTAGTTGCAGAAGAAATGTTTGTTTTTCAGATCAATTTACAAAACTATTGAAGGAATTAGAACTTTTCAATAGTTTCATTCCTATTCAAGTCCATAAGTAATTGAACTGACATAATTTGGTTTAAGTCTTGGGCCATTCTTGGCTTCTCAAATTTGTAGCATTTTCCATGTAGGTGGACTGTAACTGTATCAGAAGGTAATTCTGATGTGTTGGAGATAAGAATTTAGGGCAAAGGGAGGAAATTAAAACTGTAATCAGCCTCTAGCTTCCTGTAAAGGGATCTATGAGACAGCCGGTGTCAGGACTGCCCTAGTTGTATCCCTGTGCTCCTGTAATGCAGGAGTTCAGCCTTGCCAATGGTGCTCAGCTCTGTGGAACTGAGATATTAACTGCTCTTTCCTAAGAGGGTTTTATGACATCCCATTGTTTGAGGGAAATGTAGGAAATGTCAAATAAACCCCCGCGCTTTGTTTATAGAAGTGTTTTCTTCTAGACTTTGTATGGTTTCTTTATGGGCATTTCAGTTCATTTTAATTGCTGTATTTTTGTGTGAACGGAGTGGAGAGGCAAAAATCTTTGCTTTTTTCTTCCCCTGCATGGCCATTATTTAACAAGGCATTTTTCCTACAAGTGACACCCTTCCGACAGCTGTAACACCGCCGGCTGTATTCCTCCCGCGCTCCTACGCAACCAGTACCTAGTGCTTAAAACTACTCTTTCATTCTGGCAGAAGTTGTTTTCTTAACACTCCTTTTCATTATTTTTAAGCCACTGAACTCTCAGTCCTACAAATCCTAAAATTGCACAAAGGCCAAGCAAAGCAAGAGCGCTGATTTGCCTTTGGCAAAGGGGAGGGGGAGTATTTTCACTTGTACTGGATTCCTGGCGCAAAGTCAATAACAGAGTAATATTTATAGAACTCGGAGATGATTGTAAACATACTTCAAAAAAATTCTCTTCAGCAGCACTGAAAATGTAATAATCAGCGATCACAAGTGCTTGAGTGAGTTGTTTCTTTCTACTCTCCTAGCCAGGCATTCCTATATTAATATAATTTTGCTGCAAACAGTAAACATAGCAGGAAACCAAATAATCAGGCGTGTTGGTGAAGTGCAGACTCCAGCAGTTAGCAGTGTTCAATACAAGGTTCAACTTAGCTCTGAACCTTTGAATACCATCTGTGATACACATTTAATGCTTCTGCTTCTTATACTTTTTTTTTTTAAATGGAAGTGTTCCAATAAAAGATGATTGGGGCACAAAAACTACTACTTTGTTCAGTGCCTATTCACATCCATCACCAGACCTTTAAGGTGGTGCTCTATTGGATTTAACACCTAGTTTAACTCTTGTGCTTTCTGGGAGAGCTAGATCAGTATGAGAAAAAGATGTGGTAAGATTAGGATTTTTATCTGAAACCTGAGCCTTAGTTAAACTGTGCTCAAGGGACTGTTCTACCCTCCCAGGGAGGTGCTGTGAGCTCCCTGCCTGGCACAGCTATCTGTTGTGGAGGAGAGAGTCAGGTACTGGGAAGTCAAGTTAAATGAGAAATTACCTGTCCTACACATGTAGGCTGTTCTTATGTATAGACTTTCCCCCATCTTCTCAAGTTCAGCTAATGATGTATTTCTATTTGGAGGTAAGGCAAACATCCATGTCACAGCTGATGACTTCAAAATATAGGACCAACTCATGAGGCACATGCAGAACTGGCAGCAAGGAATCAAACTGAAAAGAGTAAGTTCATTTTAGACAAGATCCAGTTTATGGCAAAGCAGATGAATATAGGGAGGGCTTAGTCTTACCACAGAATTGTAGGGGTTGGAAGGGACCTCAAGAGATCAACAGGTCCAAGCCCCCTGCCAAAGCAGGGTCCCTAGGACAGGTCGCACAGGTCGGCATCCAAATGGGTCTTGAATATCTCCAGAGAAGGAGACTCTACATCCCCCTGGGCAGCCTGTCCCAGGGCTCTGTCATGAAAAGCAAACCAGCTCATAGTGGAGTTAAAGCCAGTGTGAAACTCAAGGGAGGAAAGGCACTGTAGAAGACAAAAGGGATAACTTGCTCCTGTGATGCATCCTGCCTTATTGAAACAATTGTTAAGGGATCCTGTAACTTCCTGGTGGCCATAGGAATGTGACAAGATCCTGCATCAGCTAAGGAAAATTCTCAGTACAATACAGATACTTCTGCACCAATCAAATTTTTTCATAAGAGTATGTCTCATGCAGGCTGGAGGTCCACTTTCCAATGCACCACGAGCTCTGCTGGGAGGACAAAAAAATGACAAAGCTGAGGAGGAATTCCTAACTATCAGAATTATATCAAAGAAAATCTATCTGTAAACGTGTGGAGTACTGGTTGATGTGATGTGTTAGCAAAAATGCTGTAGAGTGTATTGCTTTTTTTCAATTGCATGTACGTTGAAACCCAATGTGCACTGAAGCAATGCAAAGTCAGTAGCTATCAGGGCTGTAACTGCAGTCTGGGAGGCATGCTGAGACACAGGGAGGAGTGAGATACAGCTATAATAAACATCTGAGATTGGACTACACAACTGGGATGAGAGATAGATAGCAGACTCTTCTATTGGAAAAATCGCAGGAGCAGCAAGTGCTACCTGTACAGAAAACAGTTAATCAGAGCCTACACCTTCTTCTGAGACACAGATGGCATCTAGAAGCTTGTAAGATCAGTTGACAGTAAGATGAATGTAAGGGGTTCATGTTCATGATAACTCCATGTTGAGATCTGCATGGCAATTTCCTACAGGTTCTGCTTACAGGCAGAGGCTATGAGAGGGGCAAAGATTAATGTGAGACTCTGTTTGAGATGGGGTTGAGTATGACAGATAGAAACATTCAAATGGGAATCCATGTTATGGCACTTCTCATTGTAATTAGTTCTGTATAATTAGGAGTCCTCAAAACTCTATTCTGTGAAGAGACTTTGTTTGTGTTCCCTGTGGGTGAGACAGTATTTAATAGAGAGGGCATTCTGGTCCTCATTTTGGTGTCTTCCTTGCCTTTGCCATATGTCACAGCTGCTTGGAAACACAAAAAGAGACTTTTCCTGAGTCCCAGGTTGGGACCTGAGCCATCAGGCAGCACTACAGATACTGGGTATATTCTGATATTGTCGTGATGCTTTATGGGGTGCTTTTCCTGCAGGATAAGTTAATCACATAATGTTTTGTGTCCAGACTTGTAGTTATCAGCTGGCCATACTGCTCTGTCACATGGAGATTTCTAAACCATGCTGAGGCCTCTCTTCTCAATGGAACCTTCTTCATTTATCAAATCCTTATTCTGCTCTACAGTTTGTTAAATTACATTATCTATCACTATTTCGTGTATACTTTCAGCCTACATCCAGGTCATGTGGAATGGTGAATTCTTCTATTCAGGTTCATTTTATTCCTGTTTTATTATATAATTTATTAATTATAGTGGTTGGGACAGATCTTACATTCTATAGCCTCAAAATGTGATTGATGAGCTACTCAGCACTTGCAAAACCCACCTTATCAGTTATCAGCACTGTTCTCATTTGCTATTTGTCTTACTTCCTTAGCCCTGACCTTGAAGTCTGTTCACAACTGTTGATTTGTATAGGAGGCAAACCAGTCCTGCCCATGGAAACACAGCTGCAGCCACCAAGAGATAAAGAAAAATGCTGATGTGTTTTGGTTGGACTTTTCTTCAAGATATACTGTCTTTCTGGAGAAGACCTGATTCAGTGTGGCTGTCTGTCTATAGATTCCATCACAAGTAGGATCACTATGCAGAGAATGGGTTTAGTAGTAAATGTAATTCAAAGAGAAGAGAGAAATAGCTTGATTTAGCCCAATATTTGGTTCTGTCAGTGGCTTCAGTCAAGGATGCCCGAATAATGGCCAGAGGACTGGATTCAGCTTGTAAGGCATTTTTTCTTGGCCTCTAGAAATGTTAGCTGGCTGGTTGGAAGGCAATACAGAAGATTTCACTCTGCATGCAAAAGCAGATAATACCTGGCAGGTTATAGAGTGCTATATTTTACTTCCTGGATGTGGTTATCTTGGTCTGACTATCCCACAGTAGCTGGGATTAAGGTGATGTATGAGTGAGAGTGTTTAACTGGCCTGGCCAAACAGGAGCCTTGAAAACAACCCCACCTTCATCATCTTCAGCAATGTGGAACTATTTGCTTTTATCCCAGTGCTTCACACGTTCTTCCTCCAGTGCATCAGTCAGCTCTATGTAGTATTGTCCCTTTAAAATTATGTTTCCAGGCTGTTCCTTAGTACCATGCTGCTTGGTTTTTTCCTCTCATCTTAAACTTGTGTAACTCAAAGTAGAATTTAGTCCTATATAAAAATCTTGTGCTTGACAAAATAACAAAGAAGTATTAACAAAAGGCAGTAGTAATTGCAGCATATCCACACTAATTGGTAGGTAGGGTTACAATATACTGCGTGCAGCTAAGCTTTGTCAGAGCTACGGAGTTTCTTCTTGACATTACCTGTCTATTACATGCAAATAAAACTCCACCACAAGAGTACTCATGCTGGCAAATCAGACATGTGGAAACTTGAAAATGCCTACAATGTGACAGGCAGTCCTTCCTCCTTTTCTCCATCTTTTCACCTCCATCTCTATCTCCTCAGCCAGTGAATCCTTGCTACCTCTCTGTCCACATCCACTCTCTTCCATGTCCAGATCCATTCTCAGCCTTTGGGGTTGCATGTGGGATGTGCACAGGGGAGTTGAGAACTGCAGCCCTCCTGCTGGCAAGAGAATTTTTTTGCAACCCACCTTGGAAGAAAGAGTGCTGGTAAATGAAGTTTGAGAAATTGAGCTACCTTAGTCAAACCCCAAGCAATGAATACCAAGAAGCAGCTAGTCCAGGGGGTACCTTAGTGACGGTCTCCAGTGCTTTTTCTTATTGGGAGGTACTCAAATATGAAAATTAATAAGAAAATATATTTCTAATGTAATTTCTCTTGCCATAGTGGAAGGAGATGGCTGGCTTAGTCCTTTCTATTTACTGATTGTGTACCGAGGCTAAACTTGTCCAGCTGCCACAGACAAGCCCTGTAGAAACTTGAAAGGACTGAACAGAGAGAAATGACTTGGGTCCTTAGATCACCCCAAATACTTGCACCCAAACCCTACAAAGCAGATCTCATCCTTGTAAGCCTGCTGGCTTCACTGAGGTGCACTGAAAGCACAGCTACCTCTTCTGCTCTGCTTTATGACTAGGACTGGGTTAAATCTTGGGTTGCCTTCAGTTTTGGTGGCTCAGCAACTCAGAAAAGCCTGCCATGAAAAATGTGAGAAACATTTTGATAGTCAATAGTGGCTCGGAGTGGATGGTGACAAAGCATTGGGTAGTTTTTCTTTATTTGTAGGGCAAAATCCTCTACTGGCATCATTCTCTAACTCCAATGATATGCAAGAAAAAATTGATCTGTACAGAGTAGGATCCACTCTCATTTCTTAGAGTTTGACTGACACCTCTATTAATACGCTTGAATCATCTTTCCTTTGACATTTTAGAGGGAAAACATCTGAATAACAAAAACAAAGGCAACAGATGAAATTATAAAGCATTACTATGTAAACAAATGAACAGACATCCCCCAAACCAAACCTGAAGTGATTTGTTTAAAAAAGCAATACCTATGCTGAACAGATGAGAACTCTGTGGAGATCACTCACATTTGGCAGTAAAGGTCAGAATGGTATCACATGGCAGCTCTCCCACCTGGGTGTTCAGGTTAAAAAGATGTTTTATGAGAAGTCCTCTTCTGTTATCAGACTCTTAAAGAAGTCTGCTGCTTCAGAGTGCTTTGCTCCTTTGCTATTACATAGCAATTTTCCAAAGGCAGGCAATAGCCTCGTGCTTAATCTACTGCTGTTTCTGCCATTTATGCAGAAGCCAAATGTTCAGTGCTGTTTGGGGGAGAACATCAATAACATCCAAGTGGCTTAATGAAAATCAACACCTGCAAGGTTCAGCCTAAGCTTGGAGATTAGTTCCTCCTGTCCCCCCTTAAAATAATACATCAGCTTAGATACTTATCTATCTTACCATGTTTAACTTTTTCTCTTGGGTTCCAAAAATGTACTATGTGTGTACTTTTCCCATAATGAAGAAAGATATCTAAGTGTGTTGTTTGGTTTAGGTGCACAGATAGGATTGTATCTGTCCCTCTGGCCTTGTTTGCTTAATGAACGATACTCTGTTCTGCAGCCATTCCTCTCTGTCCCTCTGTGTCTTCATACAATGCACAACCTGGCCAGAGATACACAGCCCTGACTGCAGTTTGGGTTCAACCTTTCAGAAAGGGCTGGGCTCTTGAGACACCCTCACATACATATTTCACAGTCCACCTCTTGATCTAGGAGTTGCTGACCAAGACAGTAAAGGTTTACTGATCTGCACAGAGCTGTATGAACTGGCCGCTACAAATGTGTTTGGGATTTCTCTGTTTTCCCATGCGGTTACCCAGACAAACTCTCAGTGACTTTATTGACCACTCTTCTCAGCAAGTATGGTCAAGACCTTGGACCTGTTGGCTTCAGAACTTTGAGACTTCTACCATATTCTGTTGCCATATTATGGTAAAGAATCAGCCAACATATGTGACTTTATCACGTTCTTTAGCAAAAAGTCCTTTCCTAGCTTTGGCAGGCCATGGTGAAGGAAGCCTCCTTTGGCTTTTGGAAGCCTCCTTTGGCTTTTGGAAGCCTCCTTTGGCTTTTGGAAGCCTCCTTTGGCTTTTGGAAGCCTCCTTTGGCTTTTGGAAGCCTTCATCCCAGTATAAAGACTTGGTATCACAGTTTTCAGGTTTAGAGAAAAATGTGGGTACTTAAAGTTTTGGTCCCTGATTTCCCATACTGTTTCTAGTCAGTGTAGTAGTGAGGTATTGGAATCCTTTTTTGGTTTTTATGAAACCTCATGGATATTCTAAATTCAGGCTTTAGCATCTGATAAAGCAGCTCACAGAAGTCAAAGATAAGCTGCCTGTTGACATCGAAGTCTCATGTGTCAAATCTTCATTTAGCTGACTGTTTATCAGCAGGTAACTTAATTTCTGAGCAGAGGAAAATTTTTGGAAGTAACACAAGTGGGAGAAGAAAAACCAAATCTTTAAAAAATATTTAGATCTAGTCTTTAAGTCCTTGAAATGAAATACAGTTTGCATTTTAATATTTGTAATAGAACTTTGGGTTGGGGTAAGAAATTTTTACTAATGCTGGCATTCTCATTATGCCTCCCTGTGTTTTATCTTAATCATTTGGTGTATTGTAACGTTGATTAACTTGTCTCTGTGAGGATCTCTTTAATACAAAAGTTCTATCTCTTTTTCAAACACTGCATAAAGAAACAAAAACTAATTAATTGCATTAATAACATTTTTTTAGATTCCTGTACTTTATATCACACTCAGACTTTGCCATCAAATCTGCTGCCTAGTATAGTGCTGTGATTTTAAGATGGCAATAATCCATGTGTTTTGTATGCAGACTTCCCTATTCTACTTGTGTTTATAATGCACATTTAGGTTTTGCAGTTCATGATCGAATTCACAATCAAACTGAGTTCTCAGCATGATTCATCTGAATGTGTTGCTTTGATGGGCTGAAGGAAGGTGTAGTACAGAAGAAATGCATTTGCTGTGGCCATGCTTTATACCTCTTCTGTAGCAGGTTGACACATGATGGATAAAATCCTGAGCTGATACACCAGTTAAATCAGAATTACCTAGGGACAGTGGTGGAAATACTTATACCCACAGACATGGAGCTCCTTGTAGCTGGGTGAATATAAATTCCCAGGAACAGAGCCCTCTGTGTGGGATCAGGCCATAGAACTCCGGATTTATACTGAGTCTAAGTGTTTGACAGTTGGAAGTTACGTTGTGTGTGATCAGGATGTGTACCTGCCCGCCCTGAAATTCTACAAAATAGTTCAAAGCAAGCAAATCTTAATTCAGTTGTCGTTTCCCATAAAATAAGCCAGGCTAATGCCATAGGCCTGTCAGCATCACAGAAAGAGAGGAAAAAACCTACTTTGCCATAATTGACGTTTCCTTCAATAGCAGTCACTTGGAAGTGGATATAGTTTTGTCAGCATTTGAGTTTAATGCTACCCATTGGGTGTCAGCCTCGGACAATTAGTAAGCAAAAGCAATCACCAGAAGGCAAAAAAAGAAAAGGGATTAAAAAGAATTAAATGAGGCAAAAGAAATTCAATAATTTCCATTTGTAAGGAAAGGATATAATAAGGCAGTGATGCACTGCAGATTTATCTCTGGAGTAAAATCAGTCTTTATAAACTTACAATGCCTGCCTTTACCATCCTGTGGTATCCTTCACTCTACGGATCTCAATCACACAATTCAGGGGTAAACTGGTGACATCAGGCTGTAGAAAGAGTGGCATTCACATTTGATACTAAGCAGAGGTAATTTATCTTCATACAACTGGTTAGTGGCCCTTAAGAATTTTCTATTAGCAGCAGATCCTGTGTATAAAAAGATGAAATTGTGCATACGGTAATGGCCAACCAGTCATCCCCTTCCAAAGGGAACAGCAGCTACCTACTGCAATATCATGGGAAGGCAGCAGCAGTTCCTATAGGCAGAGAGTTTAAAAAATAAACCCAAATCCACAAAACGATAGATAAATAAAACCAGTATTAATGTAATTCAACAACTGTTCACTTTTCCTTGATCAGTCAAGCAAAAAGGCTTCTGCCCTGGGGATTTAAATACACCTCTGGGTGTTTGAGTATTCCACTCTCACACTGCAATCACAAGCAGCAAAGCCAACAGAAAGGAACATTCTCTTGCAGTCTAATATGATCCAATTCCCTATCTCGTAGCCGTGCTGCTTGAGATCGTGGCATGAAGAATTGCACACCAGTGGATATAGAAGCAATCCATTAAAACAGCAGGGCTGCCTTCGTCAGAATGCTGTCTTGAGATCTTTCATCAAGGTATAGCATAGCTCTGCATCTAGCTGAGTGGCTGATGGATAACATTAACCCACAGAAAGAAAAAATTAAGCAGGAAAGAAAAGATTAGGAATAAACATTTTGCAGTAGGCTACATCCTGCTCCCAGAGAGACCGGATGCTGCTTGCTGCTGTGTTCTTGAATATCAGTAACGGTGCTTAGCTCTCCAAAGCCAACTGCTTCCAGTCAAAACTTTTTAAAGCCATGTCTTTTTGTTTGCTTTGGTGTTTTTTTTCTTAGGGGAGGGAATGAATTAGTGAAAAAGCCTGGAAATCTGATTGAAGCGGCAGCATTGGCATTTGATTCAAATACATTATGGGGACTAGATGTTTGGTAGTTGGGAGGGGATTTTTTTACATTTCCACAGGACATGTTGCTAAATAGCCTGGGCATGAGAACAAAGCAGCTGCAAAGTAAATGAGGCAGAGATAAAGCTAAAACCTGGCCTTGCTGGGAAAGAAGTGCAAAGAGATCTTGCCAAGAGCAGACACAAAGAAAGGAGGACTGGCAACCTGGAAAAAGAGACTTGGAAAGAATAATTTGTTTGGGGTACAATGAAGAGGCAAGGATTATTGTAGAGAGACACGTAGATCTGGGGAGAGGAGAGACAGAAGCAAACGTACCGTAACAGAACCCAATTTAGCATGTCGATCCAAATGGAGAAGATGCTGAAAAGAAAAGAGGTTAGGGAGAGTTTTAACACCTTCCTGTGTTTTAACACCTTCAAGCGTGGAAGCTGAATTGCTGAAACTCATACAAACCATAAATATTTGTCATTAGATTTGTGCTTATAACACACAGGTTATCAGGAAAGAAGGAAATACAATAATTAAGCATCTGTGCAGATCATGTGGGTTAATAACAGGAAAAGAAGCTTGCTCAAGAGCTCCCAGGAGCTTTTTTCCCACTGACAGCACAGGACTGTCTGTACTTAGCATTAACTGCTAGCTCCCTCTAGTATGCAGCACCAGAGAAAACTCTGATAATACAAGTTTAATTACGTCTTTCTTTAAGCCATAGCTTTCAAAGAGATTTTTGCAAGCTCAATGTCAAAATAAACAAAAAAGGACTTTGAAATCCTTTTTTTTTAGGTTTCAAGTTGGAAAAGAACACCCGAAAGAGAGTATTTTAAGAGCAAAGAATAATTACAGCTCATTTAGTATGTAAGGTGTGATGCCACATATAGCGTGAAAACAAATTCAGACACTGTACACATCATAAAATCATCAGGGCATATAAAAATGTCCTAGTAACCAGCAGCCAAGGAACCACAGAAGTCTGAAACTATGGCAACTCAGTGTAGGAAGAAGCATTCATCGGAGAGAGTGAGAGATTAAAAACAATAGCCCCTAAATCTCTAGATCAGCTTGGGTCCTCATTTTCTCAGCAGCTTAAACCTGTTCAGCTTCCAAAGTAGAATTCTTTTTCTGCAGCTTCCAGAACAGCTGTCCACATAGTTATTTTGAGGAAAACCTAGGGGTTTCCAGCAGTACAGTTTTCTGGGAGGACAACTCTGCCAGTGTGCTCTTGTAGGTGCTAATTTGTGAAATGGAGAGACAAAGTATAATTTGCTGGAAGCTTAAAAGGTGCAGAGGAAAAAAAAAAAAGGGAAAAATATCAACTTCTCTCCTTTCAGGATGTTTCCAACCATTGCTGTTTGTAAAAGGATTATGGTTTGCAATCTGTGGGGCCAGTTTACACCACTGAATTTGGCTTTGTCACGTTGCAGAGAGAGTGCAGCTGCTGTAGTGCAGCAAAACAGGGGTCAGCAGAGGAATGGGGTGTCTGAAAATTTAAAACCACTCCAAAACTTTACATGGGCAGTTCTTGGTTTGTTTTTCTCCTCTGAATGCATTTCAGCTGTCTGTTGTAGTTTAATCCAGGTCCTGGACAGAATTGTAGCTAGGTGGGTTTCTTTGTTTCACAGGAATATAAAGAATAATAGATTTTGGCTCTATGTGTCTCCAAAGGCTGCATGAATGGATATTGCAGATTCAGCTTAGGGGATTTTCCTTAGATTTGGATATATGAGTATGTCTCTAAATGAGTGACTGCTATCCTTAAATTAGCTCAGCCAGTGGACTGGGATCCTTTTCTGGGTCACTGAGAACATTGCATTTTATTTTTCTTTTAATCATGTTTTTGCAGGGTTAACTCTCCTCTCCCATGACATATTCCCTTCAAAATGCTCATCATCTTTCTGTAGCCATTTTCTGTACTTAGTGAATGCAAGCTGTGGTTTATTTCAAGGAATAGATAACTTCAGATACTCCATCCTGGGGGTAGGATTCAGAGCCCCATATGTAGTTGCTCAGATGTCTTGCACAAGGGCTACTTCCATTTGCACATACTGCTTTATAGCAGGTAGCTAAACAGTGTTTCCATAGCCTGAAGATAAAGATATATTTGGGTGGTCTGATCGTTTTTTAGGAGAGTATGGGTTTTGACCTAAATTGAGAAGTATTTGTGTGTTCCTTTTCATGTGTGAATACATTTCAGCTATGAATGACATTTCTGTACCGACTCAGAAAAGTAAATCCTAACTCTGCTGAAGCCACTGCTCCGTAACACCCCCAAAATTGCATTTAAACATCCCGGTGCAGCAGCAACAATGCACTAGAACTCAGAAGCTGCTAGAAGCTCTGTGTAAGGAGTAGTTGGCCAATATGGTCCCTTGTTTGAAACCCTTCTTAAAATTCTGTAGATGAAGAAGCTCTGTCTACATATCATCCTAGGCAAGGAGAATTGCCAAAAAATATCTGATGGTATAGCTTATTTATCTTCCTGCTTGAAACACTAGAGGAATTTATGTGTGGCTTGGAATGGTGCATTCATGATCTATAGCACTTAGCTGTCAGATTTTCAGATGTGTTCAAATATTCCATCTACTTTCCTGATAAGTTAGTGGAACATTAATGGAGTTTTGCTAATTTTTAAGTATGACAGTTACATGAACTGTTTTGTCTATAAATTTTGAATGTGTAGGTTTAGAGTAACTTATGCTTTTCTAAAGAGCTTGTATCTAGCAGTTCCACTGTACTTGTGTCCTAGCACAAGACTCAGTATCCTGGGTACTCTTTTAACGTATATAAATGCCATTCCCCATCAATATGCTCCCTGACATGGTCATCTCTGCATCGCTTTCCAGTGGGGAACTGAGAGGGAGGGGATGGGGCTGACAGGTCTCCTCACAGAGGCCAGGCTCAGAAGCTGTCAGGGCAGGAAAGCTCTGGCACTGCCTTGTATTTCAGTGGGTGCTCTCAAAGCCCACTGCAATTACTGGGGATGCTGGGCAGCATGTAACCAAAATTGCAGTGCTGGGGGGTTCCTGGGAGGCAGGCAATCAAGGCTCAGATAGTATCACCTAAGGGTGAAATGAACTGTGAAGGAGTGAGTATCACTGAACTCAAAAGATAAGTTATAAGCTCACAGTGAAAGGTGGGCAACAAGCTGAAAAAGGCATAAATCCAAGTGAGGGATGTATTTGTATGTTGGAGGAAAGCAAGCAGAAGACTGGCAGAAAAACAGTCATGACTGTATTGGATCAGAGCGAGCATCCACTTTGTATGATCCATATTCATTGACAGTCTGCTCACAAAAATAGCTAGGCACACTGAGTCACAGATTGCTGATGTTATGCTGGAGTATTTTTCTGGGCAGAGCTCAGTCGTGTAATATATGCTTTGAGAACCCACCTATGCCTTTACAAAAGTGAGCTGCTCTGATAATTTTATTCAAAGACAAATGTGTTGAATCAAATGGCATTCTCTGACAATGCAGGGTTAATTCCCACCTATATATGAGCATGTGAAAAATCAAAGGCTCGTTAAACTTCGATAAATTAGAGAAAGTCAAAAAGTATAAGACATACTTTGTTGTGGGTTTATTTTTAGATGAGCTCCTTGAATATAAAAAAGACTCTACCTTGAATTAATGTCAGTCCTGTGACTAGGAGTTTTAGGACTTGATTATGAAAATCATAGCTTTTCTCTGAAGAAAGAGAGCAGCTTCCAAGGCATCTTATTTTTCTGGGCACTTAACACTTCAGGCAGCAGTGTGTGATGATCTTATTACTTTATACAGGTTAAAAACAAACTTCTGATGTTAACAACTTTCAGTTCATCCCCACCTCAGTCTCTGCTGTACTGCCCTGAAGCAGGACAGCTCTGTAGTCTGCTAATGTCTCACTTACCAAGGAAAATAATGCTTTTATTTTTAGACTGTCACAAATTGGCTGCTTTGCGCAGGTTGTCTAATGAAGGTGGAGTACCATCCCTGATCACCTCTATTCAGAGGTGTTTACATAAAATTTAACCAGAAATAATTCAAAGACCTCCTGATATAATTAGAAAAGTGCTGGCTGAGCGTAGGTGTGTGCTGCAGTTTTCAAAGATATCTAGAGCCCTCATAATCTCAGCCTGCTTGGATGAAGAAAAAAAGCTTCTGATGGAAGATGTATTCACAAAATATACAATATAGGAAGTCTCAAGAAACTTGGGGTTTTTTTTTTCATCTGAGCCTTCTACAAATCTTGTCTCTTTTGGAACATGCAGATTAAAAGAAGTCTTATTACTAAGTACCAGCCAGGCACAATTCTCAGTGAAGGAGCAGACTGGCTTCTTGGAAGTCAAAATACATTTCTCAGAAATCCCAGATAGAGCTAGACCAACTCTCTCTGAGGTCACTTTTTTTTCTCCCTATCAAAATAAGTAATAGTATTGAATCAGGTAAAAATGAAAGCTTTCTAAGACACCTCAAGCTTTGGAAATCCTTGCTTTAAGCCTTTTTAAACCCCACTGCATATCTTGCATTGATTTTCCCACATGTATTCATATTCAGTTTTCATTTCATTTTGCTTTCACTAAAGTCAGCAAATCCCTTAATTACCTTGCTGCTTATAACTGTCCACAACCACCTCTCTTGATTTGAATGAGGTTTACTGCTGCTGCAGGGGGAGAAGTCGAAGAAAAGCCATGGAGTGTAGCAAAGGGCAGCTTTGGCTGTGCAGTGTCTCCTTTGAAGTTGGATGTGTAACTTCACTTCGATGTGGTCAAAGAATATTTTAGGAGTAGCTAATGTTGTGAGTTTCTGTCTTCACCTGCAAGTTGCTCCCATGAAAGGAGTTCTCAGAAAAATTGCTTTGTTCTTAGTGGCATTTGGGGTTCTGTGTTAAGTGAATTTTTCATGCCATCCTCCGAATGCCACAGCGACACGTTGAACCACAGCTTCCCTAATGAAAATCAGAGAAAGAGAGAAGCCTCTAATTAGTCATGGGTTTAGTTTTGGAGCACTCTGGTTTAGATGTGAACTAAGTAGAAAGAGATGTATTATATTTCATTAATATTTCTTGATCAGCTTTGTAAACTAGCACATCTTTCCTGGGAGTGTGATTCTTAAATGCTTCCTTTATACTGAGAGGGAAAGGAAAGGGGAAGAATCACCTTTGCTACCACACAGAGCAGAGCCCCAGCTGAGAGTTCCCCCGAGTCCACAGGCAAAGGGTCCCATAAATATCTTCTCTCATTTAAGTAAACACAACTTCTATCATTCCGTGCAGTGGATATAAATACAGAGACTTCATGAAACTTAACAGGAATTTGGCTTTTATATAAACAATGCAACTTTGCTAGTTTCAGCCCTTAAACACTGGAATAGTTATGTCAAGTTTTAGTGAGTAGAATAAGCAATTCCAATGGCCTGTTCTTCACCGAAGCACTTTGGCCCAAGGGGGAGCAATGACCAGTCAGCGGGTTACCAGTAAAATACCAGGTAGTTCCCAAGGGCATGTGCAATTTCTGCTGTTTGTTTGTCCTGGGTTTCTTCCCATCAGGCACTCAGCAGGCTCTGACATGCCCGCTTGCTCTGTGCACTAACCTGTGAGGAAGTCTGACTGCTGAAAGCCACTTCTTAGCAGTAGATGTCCATTAAAATTGACGCTGAAGTATAGTTTATTAGCCTGACACACATAATATATATGCATCTAAATCTTTGTAAGTACATACTCATAATGCAGCCTTATACATAATACAGACTTTTTTTTCAAGTTAACATTAAAATAGTATCTTCTGTCCCCGAACAGCAGCTGGGTCATTATGAAACAGCTTTTGAAAGGGAAAAGGTTGGAGAAATAGCCAGCTGCTTCCTCATCCTGCCTGTGCTTTCACTCTGGGCTAAATTATTATTGCACTAATTAATAATCTGCATGCAGATTAAAATGATTGCTCTGCAACATATATTGCATGACAATAAAACAGTGACAGCAAATTATACTTCAGTGTGCATAACAGCTTAACTCTCAAAACAGAAGATGTTTTCTAACACTCAATTCCTGTCCTTCTGCTGATGATTAAACCCTCACTGATTTTGTTTTTATTAGTCCTCAGTCATTATTGTTCTTTTATCACTATGGGGTCTTTAGAATTAGGCACAATGGCTCAGAAGTATGGTTGCTGCTGCATTCCCTTATTAAATCAGGTTACCTCTCTAGTTGTCAGGGACTAAAATCAAACCCCGTTGTTATAATGCTCCACAACCCTTTAAATATTGATTATTATGACTATGTAGAGCTGCTGAAAATTTATTTTTGTCTAGACTAGTTCAGAGTGGGGAAAAACTTCCATGACAACAGTGACAATGCAGCTGCTGCTTTCTCCTTGGAAAGAACAGCCTGGCTTATTCTCCTTGAAGCCCTGGTGTCCCAGGGGCTCCTACCTGCCCTCTGGAGCCTACGCAAGGTAAAACTCTGCTCCCTGCTAACTGCCTGAGATTGAACAAGCTGAAACTCCAGTTTTTAATGGGTTTGAGTTTTGCTTGGTTTGCACTGGATTGCAAACTGGCAATTCTTTAGGATTCTTGAAAGAGAGTCATTTAGGGAGGTTTTTAAGGGCTCCTCCGTGACTGCTGGAAGTGTAACTGCCGTCAGTGCAGTTTCTTTTCGGTGCTGTAGGTGAATGATGCCTGAGTCAGTACTAGGGAGAGACAGGCTGGACTAGCAGTTACTTGCTCAAGATCACACAGTAAGTCAGTGGCAGACAGGATGAACAAAATCCAGTGAAATGCTTGTGTGTGATGAGGTTGCTTAATTGTCTGACTAGTAGTTGTCTTCTGAATACAAGAAGAAATAGATTTTGTGACATTTTTTTTCCTATCCTTGGGCTTAATTATCTGAATAAAACCTGCCTTGCCCAATCTTGCCATTAACTAAGAATAATACAGGTCAAGCTATGTAACTAAATCTGTCAGTCCCATCCTTCTGCAGACTGTGGGTTCATTTATATTTAGGTGTCCCTGAGAAAAAAATCTAAAATCTTTGAAAGTTAAAACATTTTGCTTAGTTAAGGAACTCTCTTCCCTTGACACGTCCTTGCCTACTTTATCTTACTTCTCAGACATGCTGTAAGTCTTTGTTTCAAAGTATTTCCAGAGCTGCTTACTACTGTTGAATGGGATATGTTAGTTAAATGGAAAACATTTCTATTAATACCTCTCTCCTGCCTTTCTGACAGGAGCCTTATGAGGAGCCTTGGCATGTCAAAGTTTCACCTGTTACTCTGCACTGTGAGCCTTTCCCACCAAGAATTCACTGTGGGGTGTTACAGAAAAGCCCAAGGACTACCAAGTCATCTACAAAGGAGGTCTAGGGTGTAACGCCAGGGAAGCAGGACAACTGCTGACTTCTCTTCAGGGTTCTAGCCAGGACCACTCTAGTATTGCAAGATTTGTCATATATCCAATTAAAAGTCTCTCTGCAGAGTGTTCAGCCATGAATGCAGGAACATATTTTCCTTTCAAAATTCCCTTTCTGCTTCAACAACACTTATAATCCAATTTTCACCAGCAGAGATGAATCATGTCCCTCACCAACACGTTTACAGTGGATGGAGAAGAGCAATCACACATATTGATTTCCTTTCCTTCCTCTCTGTTCGTGTTTTTTTCTGAGAGTGCTATAAGTAACTCAGCTTCTGTTTCTCTTTCCTGCTGCTAGTTCTAGCATCAGGTAAATAATACATATCTTCAGGGGAGTTTGTAGGAAAAAGATGGCCCAAGCAGCCCTTGTGTGCTAGGTATTATCAGCTGCTCCTGGGCTCCCTTTGTTGTGAGCTGGAGACAGGCAGTGGCAGAAGACAGGGGAAAGCTGCTGTTCCTTTCTTTTCCCCTCAGTTCCTCATCTGTGGGTAGTAATATAGCTATGAAATAACTTCCTTCCCACGGCAGGGGAGTGTGTGTCTGGGAAGAAGGCAGCTTCTGAAGAAGATGAGTCTCATCATCTTCCCTGGGGGGCTTTGGAGACAGCGCCAATATTTGCTGCCCTTCACTCACAAAAAAGATGAAGAAAGGAAAGAGGCTGGCTCCAAAGGACAAGCTGTAAAATTGTCTCTGGGTTCAAAGCTGGAAAACATGTTATTCCAAATTATTTCCATGGTGGATGAATTTGACCTGCTGACTCATACACTGTGATGTGTCTGCGAAAATGATTTTCAGAGAGCTCAGTCCTTACAGACAAGATGCAACAGCCCTATTACTGTCACAGCTCAAAAATAATAGGTGTCTCTTAAAGAAAAGAGTTTGCACATTACTTCGTTACTGGCTTTGAATATGTATCTATTCAGTTCTGGGTATCAACAATCAAAAACTTTGCTCAGAGTTGCCAGTAAGTCTTTTGTTTGAAAGTAAACATGAATAGGTATCATCTCACATAATGTGTGTGTCTGGTGTGTCCTACTTTCAGTGTTTATCTGTTCCAAAATCAGCTCTGCTTTGTGCTTCCCCAGAACTTCTGCTTCTCGCAGCTTCTCTCTAGTCCTGGTGAAGCCAAGGGGACACTCTTCTCTAACAAGGAGGAAAAAGTTAAGCAGGGCAAGGTCCCTTGGGAATCAGAGGCAGAAGAGGCTGGGTGCCTGGCTCTGTGGGTGGGGACGGGCTGCCCACAGAGCTGGGCAGGCTGGGAAGCTGCACGTTCAGGTTGCTTGGATGGCTCTGCATCCTGAAACTGCAGTGCTGGTCTGTCCTGTGCTGGGTGAGAGATGAGAAACCCTTGCAGAAGAGCTGTGTAGCCTGTACACCTGCTTGTTATTGCGCTTTGTGGACTCACCAGCCCAAGTCAAGGCTAAATTGGGCCTCCATGCACTTTGTCTTGCTTTGCCGCGTTGCCAATGCCCTCGGTTTACAAGTGTCCTGACTCTCTTAGAAAACACAGAAGATTTACTTCTCTTCTGCTCTTTCTGTGTCAGTATTCGAGGTATATCTCCCTAGGCTCCAATATATAAAACACTGAGAGATGGGGATTTCAAGAGTGCAATTCAGAGCACTTAAATTAGCTCCTGCTCTGAATTGCCCTCTGAAGGTGCCTGTCTCTTTCTATTGATTACAGAAAGTGCTTACACAGGCCAACCAGTCTTCTGTGCCTAAAATTAGCCTTTGTGAAGAACCTTCTGTGTATTTCTTATTGCAACCTACACTGGAATGGTAGCATAGAATAATTTCTTTGATGATTACATTCTCTACTGTGCTTTGCTTGATATTGAAACCCTATGCAAACTTGAATGATGGAGTCTTTCAGTGCCCATTTGGTGTAAATAAGGACTATTAAGCCTGTATTAGGACATGGAGAACTCATTGTTGCTGGCTTTAATATACACAGCGAATCAGAGCAGCATTAGAAACCCAACCAATGCAATCAAATAGACTTCTGACAAGTCAATGAAAAGAAGTCGCCTCGTAGGAAGGCAGCAACCAACTTAGTAATTAACAAAACCTTGAACTGAATAATCCCTCTGTCCTCTCATTTCTCACTATTGCAGTTCTTTTTCTGGTAGAGAGGTTTCTCCTGCCTGGATAGGACTTGGAGATTTTGCTAGATGTTTCCTAACAGTGGAGGCTGGGAACACTTTTCTAAGTGTGGCTGCTAATTATACCTCTGCAAAACTACAGCAAAAGAAACTTAACTCTTACTCTTCATTTGGGTCTTTAATATTAGGCTCTCATTTGTTTGCAAGGCATTAGACCCTTCCCATGCTGCATTCATTATGCAATACAGAAAGATTCAATCCAGCACTAGTTTGTGTGGGTCCTGTATGTCCCCTGCTCCTTGTGAGAATGTGACATGCGCTTTCCTTCCCATCTGCAGGTGATGGGTATGGGGAGCCATCAGCCAGCTGCCAGAAGAGCTTTGGGGGGGGTGTCATATTAAGTATTTAAAATAAAAAATCCTGGGGAAAATCCATTATTCTGACTGCACGTTTCACAGCCATTTGAAGTGGTTTTGATACACCCTAGTGTCAGGAGCTTCTTTTCAACATGGATGATGGAGACTGAGAATAGACAGTGGGAAATGACAGAGGAAGAAATAGATGATACAGTTTGTCACTGTTTTTTGCTCTTTAAGTGACAGAGCCAGCTCTGAAAGGGGTATGAATGATTACAGCCAGAGAAAAGGAGTCTGAATGGTAATCTGCTTTTTAAGGGCACAGACAAAATAATTTGGATTGCAAGTGGGAGATATTACTTAGGTGCTGTGAAAACAAACCAGAATAATATTTACATTACCTCCTTTATTTTCTCTTCCTTTTTTTTCTTTTAAATCTGTTCTCTGAATTATTCCTCACTTGCTTTTCCCCCATAGACATTGCAGGGTTTTGATTTTCCTTTAGCTATTTTTCTTCAAATGGCCTAATGATAAAGGTCTGCAGAATGTTTCCACTAAACCCCTTTGATTTCATTATTGGAAAAGTGATCCCTTAAAATAAATATTTCAGTAAAATTAAAAAAATGGCCTGCAGGACTTGCCAGTTGAGCATTGCCAAGCAGGAATAACAGTGGCTATTTCATAGATCAAAATCCACCTCAGACTTCGACAAATTTATGGTTTCAATTAAAAGAAAGATGAGTACATGTGCTCAGCGTCAGTTGACCTCAGAATCAAGTGACACAGCCAGTCAGCTCTTCTATGGAAATGTGCAAAATGTGTATCTACCTCTTGATTTTCATGACTACTATTTAAGTAAAAAAAGTGATAGGTGTGACAGCCAAGTGGCTTCATTAGAGGCAAATTGTGCCTGAAAGATTTTATGGCCTTCTGCAATGGGATTACAGCACTGGGGGACAAGAGAAGAGCAACTGATGCCATCTACCTGGATTTGTGCAAAGCATTTGACACTGTCCCACACAACATCACTGCTCTAAATTAAAGAGATTTGATGGATGGACCACACTGCATCAGGAATTGACTGGAGGGTTGCACCCAAAGAAAGGCAGTCAAGGGCTTGATGTCCAAGTGGAGGCCAGTGACAAGTGGTGTTCCTCAGGTGTCAGTAGTGGGACTGGTACTGTTTAACATCTTTGTTGGCAACATGGTGCACTCAATCCTGCTGTCTCTCAGCAATGACATGAAGTTGCATGGTGCAGTGGACATGCTGGTGGGAAGGATGTCATCCAGAGGGACCTTGACATGTTTGAGAGGTGGACCTGTGTTAACCTCATGAAGTTCATCAGGGCCAAGTGCAAGCATAGTCCCAAGCACAACTACGGGCTGGGTGGAGAATGGATTGAGAGCAGCCCTGAGGAGGTGATCTTGGGCATGTTGATGGATGAGAAGCTAAGCATGACCCAGCAATATGTGTTTGCAGCCCAGAAATACAACTACGTTCTGGAGTGTATCAAAAGCAGCGTGACCAGCAGGTCAAGCAAGGGGATACCTCCACTCTACTCAACTACCATCAGATTCCCCTGGAGTGCTGTATCCAGCTGTGGGGTGCCCGGTAGGAGAAGGACATTAAACTGTTGGAGCGAGTCTAAAGGAGGCCACGAAAATGATCAGAAGGCTGGAGTACCTCTGCTACAGACACAGGCTGAGAGAGTTGGGGCTTTTCAGCTTGAAGAGAAGGCTCCAAGGAGACCATAGAGCAGCCTTCCAGTATCAAAAGGGGTCAGTGAGAAACTTGGAGAGGTGCTGTGCAAGGGCCTGGAGTGACAGCAAAAGGGTTAAACTGAAAGAGGATAGATTAAAATTAGATATAAGCAAGAAATTCTTCACTACAAGGGTGGTGAGACACTGGAACTGTTTAACTCAGTACCATGTGACAAAGTGACATTCTTCCAGTTCTGACTTGTACAATAGAAAAAATATTATAATGTTTGGTAGAAAAATATCTTTTCCTGGAAAATTTGCATGTTTTACAAGGAGATTAAGATGCAGCAGTGATAAGGCTACATCTGAGAGCAGACAGAGATTGTTGGTTACTTTCAGTTTCTTGGAAATGGTTGTTTTCTGATCATAAGGAGGTGAAACATGAATGTTTTCTGAAAGGAAACTAAGACAACTATGAGAGATACTATTAGAATGGCCTAATATGGAAGGGCTGGAGTGGGACAGATTTGTATTTCATTGTGTACAAATGTTATGGAAGAGAAGTAGAATTAATTAAGGACTGCTAATCCTTTCAATGGCTATTAAATTATAGTGACCTATACCCTGTATTCATATAGGCGTGGTTCTTCCATTAATCATTGAAGTATTAATTTGGGGAAATAGCTATTATTGCAGCTATCCTTAGTATAGTATTGTGCTCGATTTGTATGTACTGTAGAAGAGCAAGTGTTGAGTGTCTGAGAAATTATAGTCATGTCACTGAGAATGACAGGTTCACTCAAAACAACATTTAATGAAATTTTTTTTGGTAATCTGTAATTTTTGTTTAATTCATAGCACTGTAGATTTTTATGGATGTTTTCAAATCACTTGAATCATTGATATGACTTTTATAATGATGTCTACATTGATTGTTTCTCCTAATTCATCATGCTTCGCTTCTGCTGAATCCCTTTAACTCATCGAGCTGCTGCTCTCTTTATATTCCAGCTTGTGCAATAGCAGAACACAGTATGCTGTCAACCACTCTGCTTAATTTTAGAAAAGGAAGCAAATAATCACTCTGAGGAATAGCGTGGCTCTGACTTGATTACTCCTGTAATCAATGTGAGGTATTACTTTGACTTCAGTGGCTGTTGGAGCAACTGCTATTTATTTCTTTTTATTTTCTTGAGCAGAGAAAAGAGAACAGCTTTTAACATATGTCTCCCTCTCGTCTGAGCTACCACACAGTAGTATATACACAAAGGAGACATATGGTTAAAAAAAAGTTCTTTTTCTACGAAATCAAAATGAAAACTCCCTTTTTAAAAAGGAAAATTATTCTTTTGCCATATGTCATGCTGTATGGTGTGTTGAGGATAAGGCTGAAAGACACCTTATACCAGGTGTGTGAAAGTCTCTTTTCTTTAGAAAAAGAAAACAAACCCACCAAAGCACACTTTAGGTACCATTTTAACCTACATATCTTCTGGATATGAGAGTGCCTCTGTCGTTGTTATGATAGCTCATGAAGCTTTGAATGCTAACAGTGCATTGCAGTAGGAGGATGGGACATGTTCATTATAAGGTTTTGTTGATGTAGGCAAGGAAACAGAAGCGTGTTCTGTTGACCTTCTGTGGGCTTTTTTGCTACCTTTGAGAAGATTATTACAGAGAGAGAACACTGTAACCTTTGCTGACATTGAACAAAGGCCGTACTGTAACTGGAAATCAGGGAGGGTGTTGCAATTTATGTTTGTCCACAAACGTCTTGGGAAGGTGGCAGATATTCAGAAGGGCAGTTCACAAATCCTGTGTGATTCTGAGCAATGATACTGGTGGCTGCAGTGCTATTCACAGGAGGTGTAACTTGATATTGGAAATAGAATTACTGTCAACCCAGCATTACACTATTTCCTGCAAGATTAGGACCCCATTGGTAAGAATCCTAATATTTTTTATATCTCACCTAGAAAGCTGAAGAAACATCATGATGTGATTTTGGAGCATCCCAATCTAGCTATATTCAAAAAGGAAAATTTAATAGATAAATATTCTCAACAAAGTAATCCATTTGTAAGTGGACTGTCAGATTGTGATGAAAATTGAGTGATGATGAAGTCACGTTTTCTGCATTTGCAGTTCCTTGTATTCAGTTTATTTCATTATTGAATACCTTTTTGTTTTGTTCTGGAATGGAAGAAACACTGGGGAGTGTTTCCCTGGATGTCTGAACACTGACAAATGCAACCATTTCATACACAGTGGGATCCCTGGCAAGGCTTTGATCCCAATATATCAAGAATCAAGAGACAGTGGACTGAATCCATCTCCAGTACAAACTGCATTGGATTCCCACCGAGTCACACTACGGATGAATTTGATGCACAGTTCCTGACAAGTCAGAGTTACCTGTGTCGATGGCTTGAAGGGATGATACATAGTAATTCCATGTGCAAATCACAGGCAGCAACTTTAAGAGCTTGACAGTCACTGCAAAATAGTTGCTGTGCTGCAGTCACTCAGCTGAAGTGAATCTGTTAAAACAGCGTTATTCAAGACATGACAAAAGGTAACGGTAAATCCTGCCTGACAAAAGGAGGAGGGGTGGTTTCATTAAGGCTCAAGGCTCAGTGTGAGGAGCTTTCAGTTCCCTTTCTGGCAGTACTCTATGTCATGAGCTACTACTCTGCATCCGCAGCTCTGTGCGTGGGTGGGCAGGTAGTTAACATACCAGTAGATGGTGCTCAAAAATAAGCAGCATTGCACATGGAGTGTGAACAGGGGCACTGCTCTGCTCTGCGAGTGGCCTCCCTTGTTTCCCTCTTACCACAGGCTCCGTAGGGGAGCTGGAAGGCAGCTGATCTCAAATAGGCATCAGTCTTGTATTTCAGCAGCTTGTGTTCAGGTCTTCTCTGCAGCCTCCCTAATGGCCCTGGGCTTACACATAGCTTATGCCTCCGTCTGTATCATGTATTTGAGGTGCCTGAATGGTATCCTGCTACGTAGTGAAAAAAAAAAAGAATAGAAAGTCAATTCTGCTGCAGAACCCTCAGCCATAGCAAGAACTCTTCTACTCTGCTACTACAATGGCAGGACAAGGGGGAATGGATGGAAGCTAAAGGATGGAATGTTTACATGACACACTAGGGGGAAGTTCTTTACAGAGAGAGTGGTGAGGGGCTGGAAAGTGCTGCCTAGAGAGGTGGTGGGTGCCCCGTCCCTGGGGGTGTTCAAGGCCAGGCTGGAAAGGGCCCTGGGCAACCTTGTGTAGCTCCAGGCCTGGAGGTTGGTGGCCCTGCCTGTGGCAGGCGGTTGGAACTCTGTGATCCTTGGGGTCCCTTCCAACCCAGACCAGTCTATGATTCTGCTAACTGTAAGGAGCGTTTAAGTTCCTAACCTGAAATGTCTTCAAGCTGCAGTGAAGTCCCCCTCCATCCTTTTGGTTGCACATTAGTTCTGCATCTATAAAATGAGACTGTGACATCCTTACTGCATAGGGCTGTTGTAAAGATGAGTTGATGAAAGACTACGAGGTGCACCAGTAATACATTCCTCTTACTAGCTTAGGCAAGGTTTTCATGGTTCTGTGTAAGTTGCCTTGCAGGGAAATGGAAACGGTAACAGAGTATCTGAAGGAGATTTGTCTGTAGCCTTGAGCTGCATTGGGCCCCTGGAGTAGGAGCCATGGCAGAAGGAAAAGGTGTGTTTCATTAGCAGTAAAATTTCTCCCTGCTACTAAATTTTTAAGTGGTAGCGTAGTCCCTTTGTCACAGAAAGCTCTTGTTAGTGGAAGCTTTCTTCAAGAGTGGGGTCTCTGAAATTGGAGCTTGGAACTGTTTAGAACCAGGTATGGGATTTGTGCTTCACAGCATCCATGTTTACTGTTAAGCACCCAGCTCATACAACTGATGGGCACAGTGTCATAACTTCCATTGTATCAGTAACTTCAAGGCAGTAGAGCTGCAAGAGCTCAGAAACCCATCACATACTTCTGACAGACCAGACCATTAGCACACAAGGGAGCTATGCATTCATTACAGCTGAAAATACATCCTATTACACCTTCTTTGGCATTCCTTTCCTGAGGTCCTTCCAGCCCCAGTCATGCAGAAAACACACTGTGGTTCTGACAGCTCTCAGACATGCTCACACCAGATTTGTGACTGATTCCCAGCTGCTGACGTAGAAGATGTCAGTCAATAAGAGCTTGAAACGTGGTTTGAAAAGCTTGCCTTCCCAGCTCTGACTGGGTACTAATGAGTAGCAGGGGAAGATTTGTAAGCAGCATAACAGATGCTTACATGATTAATGGATTTGGTAGCGGTGGGTTTCTGTACTTCCCCAGTCACTCTAGCACATGACATGTCATCTAATGGAATATTAGTGTGTCCAACTTAGCGAAAATCTTACCGAGCGAGTGTGTGTTGTTCAGCTTACATAGCAGATGTTTGATCAAAAATATTCTTTCAACCATTGACAGCTGTATATTTCCAGAAAACAGACTTGCTCTTATTTTTGTAAGTTTAAGATAAAGCTGACAAAGAGAATTCTGTGTTGAGTGCAGAAAAAGAGCGACTCACGTACAAAAAAAGCTTCTAGCAGATACTGTAATCCAATTTTAGTTTAAAAAGTAATATGTCATCATCAGCACAATGTGCTGCTTATTTCTAATAACAAAACAGTCAGAAAATATATTCTAGACTAATACATATGTGTTTAGCATCCCATCTAAACTCTCATACATCTTCAGTGATGGCTCCAGTAATGAGCACCAATCGATACAGTCTGAATATGGAGATTTGCTTAGATGAAATATGCTGTTTGAAAACAAAAGGTATGTTTGGAAGCAGGGATAACTCACAACCAGGAGATATTAAATTAAAGCAAGAAAGACTGTAAGTAAATGATGTTTAATAATAACTCTTTCCAGCTCAGAAAGAGAAGCTAGATATGCTGCATAAATTATTTGCTCCAGTTGTTTTAGTTAAAGCATTGGTTTGAGTATTCTCCAGCCTGCAAATGCAGAGCTGCAGCTGAACCCCATCCTACAGCAGTACCACCAAAACATCCATTCTTTGTGTTGGTGTGCCACTCCTGGTACCTATTTCTCATCTGCTTAATGGCCCTTCACAAGTGAAGAGCTGCTTCAAGTCCTTCCTTCAACAGCCACAGCTCTATCTGGCAGCAGGGAGCCAGGGCTTCCCTTAGTGAGGGAGTCTCTGGTTCTGTCCTGGTGTTGAGAGAAAGGGAGGGAATGGATGGGGTGGATGTCTGTGTCCTGGAGTCACCTGGATGCCACAGTTCCTGAAAGAGGGCACAGCAGAGGCAGTTTGGGAACTGTTTGTGATTTCCATTGCTGTCTCCTGACCAGATCTCCATCACACTGCTGGATTCCACTAAGCTTTGAGGTGTTTGGTTTTTTAACTCCCACCCTTGGCATCTGATGGCAAGATTTCCTGAATTTATATCTTAATTTCACTGCTAGCAGGTGCTCTGATTTCTAAGCCTAGAGGTTTTCAGCACCTTTATTACACCATACAATACATTTCTGATAACATTTTAGGTGTAGGAAAAATGAGTGTATGGATGACAGAACAGAACATGTGGTAGAAAAAACTAATTGCCATGATGATATCTGGCCACTGAGACCAAGAGCTACTTAACTTGAGTGCACTTTGTAAAGACTTGGTAGTCTTTACAAGTTGTGGGATTTCATTAATCATTAAGGAACTGCTAGCAGCAGTTATGACATCTGCACTTCATTTTTTTTCCATAGGATTAAGTATTTTTACCACAGCCCACTTTTTTGGGATGTTCTTTCTTCCCTCTAAGACTCTACAACCCACCAACACATGTTGTCATGTGTGTGTACAAGTGTTTGATGACTTGAAGGAGGAAGAGAGGATGTAGATGCTAAGGAGAAGGATTTAGAGATGGGGGCCAGGAGTTGTGATGATGTCCTTGATTCACTGAGGTTTGCAGAGGTGTTTCTTTCAGTGGCAGCACCAATTTCCATAATTGCTGATCCCTGCTGCTCATTTCAAAATATACTGCAGCAAATCTCTGTTCCTTCTGGCAGGCTGTTTGTCAGCTGCTGCTGTTCCTAATCCAGTTCACTGTGCAGAAGCCCTGGTGCTAGTCCAGCAGAGTGCCATGCTAGCATGAGATGGCCAGGCTGGGAGGAACCGTCTAAATGAAGGAGCCCAGTGCTCCCCGTGCCACCTCCTCTGGTCCCCACAGCTGTTGTTGGTGCTGCCTGTGGAATTTGCACTGTTGTGCTCCATCACACCCTCCTGCTCCTGCCACCTCCACACACAGGTTATTTCAGTTGCTATGGTAGGGAAAGGCTCCCCCACATTTGAACAGAGATATAAGAACCTCTTTACTCTCCCTTCAGCCCTTTTACAGAGTCACCAGGTAACAGGTGATGTCTCCGCTGGATTCTGATTGTAACTGAGCCCAGTCTGTTCCCTGTGATCCTATTGCTCCACCTTTCTGATTGCTGTTATGAACAGAAGGAAGGGAGCTCTGAGAGTTAATTAATAAAATTTGTTCTGATACTGCTTTATTGATAGAGGACCCTATAATTTTTCTCTCACTTTCTAATGACGCTTGGTCAGGTTATTAGCCTCTGTGATTTAGAATTGTACATGAAACCTATGGAAGATGTTTCTTTTTTAGAGCTAAAATTAAAAAAAAAGTCTCATCACTTAAAATTCATATTTATCAAAACCAATTACCTCTATTTTGGGCAGCGTTGTAAAAATTTGAAGCAGAAAAGTAGCACAATTATTAAAAAAGAAATTTAGTTGTTAATGAGAAATGTGAGTCAATTAACCTTTCCTTCCAATTATTGCATATTTGTGACCTCCTGCTTGCTGAGGTAAGCACAGCTTCTCACTTTTGACTCTTGGTGGAGCTGGCATTGGTTTGATTGCAGCTAGAGCTCAATCAGAAACTGCAATTAATATCCCCCAGTGTGATTACAGCATCTCTTTCTCTAGGACGTTTGACAGATTTCTAATGTTTTCCAAGTTTCTTGTGGATAGGAAAAGGAGAGGGCTTATAATTTACACTACTTTTTTGGTTGCAAAATTCACTTGGATTTCTATAGAATTTTCTCTTTCAAAATCTAACTTCAGAGAAACTCCAAGTACAACTCAGAAAAACCTACTAGTTATCAAAACCAAAGCAAAGTGCAGATAGCTTGTAGCAATTCTGATGAATCTTGATCCTCTTGAAAGGTTCATGAACTTTGGGAGCTCTGTACAGAGATATAATACATAGGTTTCTCTTGACTCCCAGATCACTCTATGGGTGAGGTTATCAGCTAGACTGCAGGGCACGTGTGGTTCTATGCAAACATGAATTCAGCCGAACATATTGTTGATATGTTTGCTTTTGTCTGACTTGATACTTTTAAGTTTCATCTGAGAGCATAAGATCACAGTAGTTAAGGCTGTAAAGCACCTCATGAGATCTGCTGTTTGCTTGCCCATGCTGAGCTAGGATCAAATGTAGACTTAGCTTTTCCCAAAAGATACTTTTCACCTGTTTTGAAAACTTCCAGAGATGTTTCATCTTGTATCTTGCATAAAACTCCACTTAATTTACTCCAGAATGAGACTTTCCTTTTTTGTCAACAGTGACATGTTGTTGATTCATACAACAGCAGTTTGCGGCAGAACAGCTCCTCTTCTGCACTATTTTTGCCTAGCCAGCAATTCCCTATTTTTTTACTTGTGCATTTAATTTCTCCTTTCTAAATGCAGTACTTTGCACTTGTCTATTGACTTTCATCCTATTGATCTTAGTCCATTTCTCCAGCTGTTCAGATCATTTTGAATTCTGATTTTCTCCTGTAGAAGTGGTCCAGACTTCCCAACCTGTACACCATCCCTGCATCTTTGTCATCAGAGTTCTGTGAGGAGTCAAGCCAGTGACACCTGGTTTCCTCTGGACTTTTGTTCCCCATCCAACTCATCACAACAGCCCCAGGTAAATATAGGCAAAGATGACTTAACCACTGGGACAAAACACAGTGTACTTACTTCTCACACACATCAAATGCCTTCTACCCAGCTGTGTCCTTGGAAGTGAGTTGAGAATCTGAAAGACAAATATCTGTAAGAGTCATACAGTTTATATTCTTATATGCTCTTCATTGTTTAAATTTCTCAAGTTTGTGCTTCTTTAGGTTTTACTGCACAACATTGAAAGTCACTTTAATTGCACTCTTATTTATAAATTGCTTTCTTGGCCACACAGTGCCACTCACACCAGATTAAACCTGAGCTCTGCTATTGTTTTATGAAAAAGATTGATAAGTGATTTACTCTCTGTAGAATGGTTTACAAATGAGCTCTTAGATAAGTGATTGGGGGAAAAGAGTTTTTCATATGGAATTATTTTCCACAGAGAACAAATGGTTTGTCTTTCTAAACACTAACATAAGTATGCATGGGCCAGATTCTCAGCTGAAGTAAATTAACAGAGTCAATATTGATTTACATCAGCTGCAAATATTTTTCCTGTAATATTTTCCCTTGTATTGTAATTTTCCTTAGCACAAACTCTAATTTCTTCTCCCTGAACTCAAATTCTAAACTCCTGTAATTCCTGCATCTGTTTATTTACTTTCTGGTTTGTATTCTTTTAGCTGGGTTTATTAACATACTGTATTTTTCCCCCTGTTCAACAGTATGTGCACTGCATGTTTACACTCTCATTTACAGTCCATGTTTGCTGTCTGTGATACTGTTTTGTTGAAAATCTATAAAAAGGCAATTTAGGGAAAAAAATGGGATCTTTCTCTCAAGTCTAGTTAAAGAAACTGCCAATAATTAACAAGGGAGACCAATCCTGCTGCCTAGAAGCCCTTGGATTTCTTAGTAACTTCAGTAGGATTTGGTGGGGCACAGAGACTCCAGGCTGTTTGTCCATTGTCACAGCTGGGAGCTGGGCCTATGTCAGAAAACTACACGTAGCTCTGTGCAAATCAGATTAGTTCTGTAAAAATCCAGTGCTCCTGGCCTGCTGTCCAGATACGAAATATAAAAATATGGGCTTGTAATTCCAACTCCTAGCAGAAAGGAATTCTGAAATCTCCATTTAAAAGGTCTCAGGTGTTTTTGATGGTTACTTGACAGATCTCCAGTTCTGGTACCTGTTGATGTCTTCAAGGTAGGAACCCAGAGCTACAATGGACTTTGGGATCAGGGCATGCAGAAGTCACACTCTACACTACACATCAACAACCCAGTTGATTTGAAAGCTTAAGGCAGTAGATTGTGGACATAAAAATTACATCTGAGGAAACTTGCTTTAAATGTGACCCAAAATGTGCTGTACACAGCTTTGGGGGGCTTTTCTTTCCATTTCACTAATGGTACTGTGTGATGAACAAAACTGTACCTGCAGTTCTTTCTATCCCACGCACTAATCAGTGTACAGATAAATGCATTTTAATAATTTATTCTCATTTAACTTTGGTGGAGCTCCATTATGCTTTTTGTTCTTGCTGTAAATATGTAAAATGCTGTTAATCAACCTTTGTTAGTGAATATTTGATTAATAGCTAGCAGATATACTTGCCCCTGTGTATACTATGTTAAATGCATTGTACCAACACATAATTCATTATTTTAATAACACACTGGGCTAATAAATCAAAGGAACTCTTGAGAATGCAACAGCCAGAATTACCAAAGGAATAGCTGTGCCTTGTTTTAAAAGTAATAAATTTGTGCATTGTTTTAAGTATGGTATGGATTGATCATCAGCTACCTATGAGTCCTAATATCACATTACTGTGGAAATTACTAGACTGGAAACAGCAGGTCATTTCCCCCAGACCCCCCTTCTCTTAGAGAATAAAAATCAATCCCAGATCCAAAGACCTTACAAATCCAAAGAGACAGGAGGAATAAAGGGTGAGGAAAAGGAACAGCAGGTACTGATGAGTACACTGTACGATGTCTGCAAATATCCTTTTCACTCTGTGATGTCTGTAGTTGTGTAATTTCAGTTGTGCCAGTGGGTTCGAGTTAGGAAGCTTGTAGCTACCTGAAGGAACAAGAGAAGAGGAAGGACATTGCAGTAAATAGCCAAGCAGCAAAGAGAGAATATTAAGTTAAAACTGGGGTAGGGATCATCATCAATGTCCATCAGTGCTTGTCTCAACTGCTGTGTGGTGCATTGAAATAAATCAGTGACACTCAATTTGAGGAACCTGATATTTTCTTTAATGGGCAATCACCATCCAAAGTTTTGTGTTCAAAATCTTTACTCAGTGTTAATCATTGACATTCTGTAGTGACAGTTGCATTACTGAAAAAGCCCTTGTTGGTGACATATGTCATTCAGTTCCTGAAATTCAGTGCAAAGAACTCTGAGTGGAACAGCTTCATGGGGGTGGTAAATATCTTGATCTAGGGGTAGTTCCAAATATGGAGCCAAAGTAGAGAAAAATGACAGAATTTGCAGAAATTCTGAGACTAAGCCAAGAACTGAGCTCTAATTCCTTGAGCTCCACAGGAGCATCCCCTCATTCCTCAACACTGCCAATTTTTAATGGGAAATAGATCTTATTTATAATGATATGGTAGTTGTGGATATATTTAATGACAAGTGCTACAAAGTATATATGGTATGATGTACACAGTTATGCATGTGATTTACTATTTTATAATATATTTCACAGACTGCTTATTTTTGGTGACCTTGGCAATGTGTTTGATTCAATAAGGGATTATCAGATTTGATGGGCCCTGTATTTAATTCTGTAACTTAGTTGAAAGCTACACTGCTTTGCATTGATTTCCATATGCAATTAATACGTTTTGTCAGTGACAAATGCATGCAGAGATAATATACTCTACTCATTTCAGTCTCTCCTGTGCACATTTTAAATCAAAATAGCACCTGGTGGCCGAGACCTCCTAAGAAGTTGTGGATTTAAGGTGGAAAAGTGGCATTAAGGATTGCTTGCATAATGCTATAATAATTTGCAGTGGGGAAATAACAAAAGAGTCCATAGCAATGCAACTCAAATGCTTAAATGCTTTCAAATCATCACCACCTTTACATGGCTTTTTTGTACTGTGTCTAGCTCGTGATCGGAATGAGATTGAATGTCAAGTTAGTTTAGTTGAAGAACACAGGAAATGATCCCTTGAGGTATGTAATGTCTTCAAGGCATGACCCTTGTATAAGGAATACATAACAGCAAGGTATATGGTTATATCGGTATCTTGAGTAGAGCTGACTCTGAAATAGGATTTGAGCTCCTAGAGGAAGTGTCATCTATTACTCTGAGTTTTTTCGAAATTAAAAAAATAAAAAGGTGCCAAAATACCTTTGTAGTCTCAGAAATCTTATATTTAATATTGCTAAAATATTTAATTTTGGTCTTTCTGATGTAATCCAATTGTATCTTTTTGACAGGTTTTATTCAGCGTATAATCTGAAAGTCATAGCTACATAAACAAGTATTTCAGACTTATTCAACTAATTTTTATCTGTAGTTTTCAAGAGATTGATATCAGTTCACAAAGCACTTCAGTTCTGTCAAATTTGTGTTTTCAGACATAAAACTCTTCCCTTTAGAACTGCAGTCAGCTCTAATCTGTAGTGTCTGTGAAGCTGCAAACGTTTTCATCTGCCCAATATAGAAATGGACCGTGACTGATAAGAGTGTTTCAGTACTACTCCCATCAAACTTCACAGAACTGAGAATGCAGATCAAAATTCTCTCCTTTTGTTTTTTTTTTCAAAAACATCCAAATAAAAACTGGCTTTGTAGCATTGCTTTTGATTTTCTACAGAACTTCTTTGAGAGCTGCAGTTCATAGTGGACCTTTAATTTCTGTTAGATAGGAAAAACAAAACTAGCATTGAAACCCAGACCACAAATGAAATAGAAAAAAGACAAAGGGGTTTTTTTTCTATCTGTTTATATTCTTATAGAGCTGCTGTTAGTACAGTTGTATGTGACTGCCTCTGAAACAGTAATGGATGATGTCTTCATAGTGCAACAGAGGGAATGGAAATGTTATTCCCAGTTTGCTGACAGATATTCAGGAAAAAGGTAGAAAAATGATGAGGCTTATCTCATGTAACTTTAGGCATGTGAAAAATAGATTTCTGGTCTAAATAAGCCAGACTCCCTCTATATTCAGTAGAGAGATGGGGGCTTCTAGGAGATGATTTATCCTACTTATTTCAGGGGGTATCATTCGTCTTGTGAAGGTAGCCTTGACAAGTCACACAAACACCCAGCTTTTAGAGTGTGTTGTGGGAATCCAAGTGATCTGCACTATTAAAACAAGATCTCCAGAACCATAGCCTAGTGATAAAGCTATAATTCCCATATTATCCTCCACACATTCTAGCATACACCTATAGCAAGTAATCATAGTCATCACTTCTCTGAGAGTATAGTATTCAGCAGAGCAGCTAAATTATGTGGGGTATTTACCAAACCAGGGGTGTATATATTCTATCTGCTCTTCCAAGCCTTCTGTTTCCACACTAAAAGAAGAGCTACACACCTCTGCCAAGCATTCTCATTCATTTTGCATTCAGAGATGTTTTATTTGCTGCGTTTCCCTGTGCTTTTTGAATCTTTCTTCATTAGCAGGCTCTAGCATCTGACAGGTAATTTGCCTGCCTACAGCTTCCTCTATTAACACTACCTTTAGACTGAGAGCAGAGAAGGAAATGGATGGTGTGCCGTTTAATGGAGTATCTGTCCCTCATCTGTTTTCAGTCTGTCATGTGTCCTTCCCACCTCTTCCCTATGCCAGTACTGGGGGCAGGGGAGCTGCTTATACCGGTGTGGATGTTTCTATCCCTTATTGCACAGATGTTTGTCCTAACCCGGTGTATGCTGCTTGTTATTCAGAAGGATTGCTTCTGCAGATGTTCCTCTTGCTGTGGCCTCCTGTCTTTTCCTCTGTCCTCTCTCATATAGGAACAGATTGCAGTGATTTTTTCCTTTTTTCCCCTCCAGAGAACTAAATCCCAAACCAGCTCTCTAGATTTTCTTTACTTATCCCTAAGCAGCCGTTCATTCAGGCATATGGCTTTCTCTCCTTCCTCACCATTTGGACAGATGTTTTCTCTTGACTAAGTACATTCTTAATCCATGAGAGAAATGAGAAAACTTGCATGATTTTTTTAAGAAAAAAGAAAATAAAAAGGGTTTTTTTCTTCTGATGCAGACTGCTCTCCAGTTCCATGATCCTTTATTGCTGTGATTTTCATGTCAAGACCAGTTAATACAGCAAGACCAGAAAGTTTATTCTGCTGACATTTGAATCTGTGTGGTAGATGCTCTATGCACATGCAGAAAGGTTTCCCCTTGCCTGAAAGAGCTCCTACACATGAAAGGACAGCAGGCAAGTGCAACAACCAGATGAGAGGATTCAAGGTGGAGATGAGACTTCTGTGCTTCAGTGGTAAAAGTACTCCCAGTGCCTCGCTGTAATGATTGGTTTGAAGGTGAACGTTTGTGAGACAAGAAGTTATTAGTAATGTCTGATTAATGGCAGGCAGAGAATGCTGAAGGTCTATTTAAAGGATCCTACTAAAACCTTTGAAATTATATTTGAGCCATCTTACGGTCAGCATCAGCAAAAGTTTTTCAAGAATTCAGGTTCTGGTATATCCCTCTGTTACTGTGGAAAGAGGAATGTTATTCTGTTCTCCACTAGTGTGAAAATATACTTTCTTGCAGTTATGCAATTTTTATTTGCTTTTTCTTCTGGTAACAGGCTGTTTCTCAAGCTGGAGGTACCATGAAACGATCCATAGTTATGTATGCACATGATGCCCACAAGCAAACATGGGAAAGTTTCACAGGCCAGCAGCAAGAGGAGAGCTCAATGTCCATGCACATGTGCTTTTTATTTGCTGTTGTCTCTTACAGACTGATAAATGAATGAACAAGCCTGTCTCAAAACCCTTCGTTCTTCACTCCTTGCTATAGCTTTTCCTAAATTAATGATTACAACCAAGTTTTTAATATGATAGTGTTGTCTTTCTCACCGTAAGCATCCCACACACATTCACACCTCCCACTGTGACAGCTGAAGGAGCAAGAATGAGAACAGCCCCAGTGTAAGCAGAATCAAAGAGATTTATTCAAGGGTTATACAGTTTTTGACACAAGAAACTTTTCTTGTGACAATGGGCTGTTGGCTAACATTCAAGGTGATCTTCCCCGAGCCTCATTAAGCTGTCTTCAGTAGTTAGGTTTAAAATGGGAGGCTGGTGGCTTCCTAGCTGTCTGAAAGAAGAAAGGATGAGATTCATCTCTGCTTGCAGTTCTTTTATGGCTGAGTAAAGTGCCCTGACTGATATTCAGAGTGGCTGAATACAGAGTGAAGAATGCTGGCTCCAGTGAAGTCTACACAAGAGATATAAACTCTGCTGAATTAGCTCTTCAAATATTTTGAAACCCTGCTGTATTAATAGGCTTATTTTTCAGCATGACCCTGAACAGACCCAAAAGACTATCAGTGTGTTTGAGACATGCAGTAAAAGGGATGGAAAGTTGAATTTTTTCCTGTACACAACAGGGCTGCTGCTGTGACCTTCAGATCTGGCTAGGAATAAGAGCTTTAGACTATAATGAATCTTATTTTATGGGTGGACAGGAGGAAAAGCCTGTGTAGGGAGAACTTAGGTGGTCTGTGGGATTCATGCCACTTGGGCTGTCTGAAGGATGAACCCTCAGAATTGTGATTTATTTCTGTCTTTGCTTCTGAAAGCCATCTAGAAGAGACAGAATCTAGAAGGGTGATATTAGCCAACGTTGCCAAATGCCAATCATTGCCAGATTCTCTTCAGCTCTTTAAAGAACTGCAACAATGGAGCTGAAGGAAATGCATGTCCCACGATGTTAAAAGGCCCCTTCTTTTCAGACATTACATGCACAGTGTCTGTTTCAGAGAGAGGATTCCAAGAATAGGGGGAGAGACTGAATACACAGGGAGAGTGTGGGGGCAGTGTGTTGGCCCTGGGCCTAAAAAGAAACAGCACAGGGATGTTCACTGAGTAAAGCCCTCAGAAATATAGAAACCCTTGGCTTCGGTGTTGCCTTCCTGGTTGGGGAAGAGATATTTGGGTTTTCTCAGCAATTCTTAATATCATTTCATTCTCAGACTTGACACTGCCCTTCCTGGAGCCAGAGCGTGAGGGTGTGGGGTTGGAGCTTTGAGCCAAGAGGGCTTCTTTCAGCTTTTATTTTGAATATCTAAAGTCAGATTGGCTGTTTAAGCTGCCTGTGTTTTCTGGACTTCACCTCCTCTGTGGCACGTATTGAAAGCAGTAAGAACTGCAAAGATTAATTAAATAGCCTGCTGCAAGTACCTGTTTAGGGTGGCCCCACTGAAGACAGCTGAATGCACTGCACTTGCATATTGGGTACATGATGGATTCAGAAGCACAGAAATTCCTCCCAAAAGAATTATTCTTATCCTCCAAATGTTATTTATTTGGACTGGAATGGGTCTGTTCAGCCATAGTGATATTCTTCAAACCCCAGCACTGTGATACAATATTGTGCTTTTATTAAGCCATAACACTAGCAGATTGTTTTAAGCCTTACACTGTGAATCTCTTGCAGATGAAATGCTGCAAGAAGATGATCTGTACAATAAGGAGATCAGAGGATGCTTTTCTGCACAACTTTGTCATTCCAGTGGTCTGAAGGATCTGGATGACTGAAAACCAACATGTAAATAAAGCCCTATCTGTTACACACCCAAGTGCTGGGTGAGTATTGAGTGGTGGGGAGGAATGTTTAAGTGATCATGTGAGGCTAAACGGTGCTGCATGGACTGACTGAGACGACATTCTAATCAAGTCTGACAGCTCTATTGCATTATAATTATAGACTGCCAGAGGCACTTTTTAGACTATCAGTACTTTTGGGATAGTTTGCATCTAAATTAAAATTGAACTTCAAAGCAGTTTGATGGGGATGTGTTTCCAAGGAGTTTCAAAAATGTGAAAGACACTAACTGATTAGCATTATGCACTGTACCAGCTGGTTGCTACTGTAAAAAAATAAAATAAGTAGCAGCCATGCTGATAATCAGAAAGTAGTATCTTGAATCCTATTAATTTTCTTTTGAATTATTTATGGGTTTGGGTTTTTTTGTTCCAGTCGTGCACTTCCTTTCAAACGTTTATTTAGTTTCTCTGTAAAGCAAAAAGAAAAAAATGGGAGGAAGAGAGAGAAATCTGGAAAATCTCCAAGGGTTAGCTCACCAGCAATCTGTTTAGATGTCCTCTTCTCAACTGAGCCCTGCTCTGCTAAATATTTATGGCAATGTTTAACAAATAAATCTCACCCACCTCCCCATTTACAGTAAAGCAGAAGATTGAACTGCTTTAAGGGACCATTACCTCTTTTTTTATCATGAGGGGGAAAGAAATTTCATGAATATATGTTAATTTCTGACACAGATAAAGCACAGAACTGCAACTGCAAACATCTGCCTGTCCACGTTACAGATGTTCTGCCTCAAGCTTCTTTTCTGATCCCATCTCTAGACAACAACAACAAAAAGGAGTTCACAGCTCCACAGTATTTTCTCTTTCTTGTCATATTGTTTAATCACTAATTGGAAGCAACAGACAGATTCTCAGGACTCAATTCTGTCTTCAGATACATCTATGCATTGCGTGGTACATTGTACAGTCAGCCAGTGGTTCAACCAGAAGCACAATCAAGGCAGGCTGTGTGCTGGAAGGAGGGAATGGGGCCCTGGTCTACTAGAGCATTCAGGTATCCAAATCTAGCTCAGGTCACTCCACTGATTTCAGATAGAGGTTAAATTTTCTACCTACCTATGTGTTTGTATGCCGGTTTCTCAACAGCTCCTGTGCTTTGGGGTGAAGCATTCTATAATGTGAACTCTTTGGCTTAATTACTTCTGCTGTGCTTCTCAACCTTTGTTGGTTTCACCCAGTTTCAAATCCTCTAAGGGATGCTCTGGTGATACAGAGGACAGCACGTCATGCCATCACACTGTCCAGTCTGCATTCTTCAGAAGAGTGTGATCAAATCACTAGGAGACACGTGGATTATATTCTTTCAATGCATTTATTCCTGCCCAATACCAGTGACTAGATGGAGCACTTACAGGAGGCTTTATACCTCTTTAAAATTTTATTAAGTTTGATGACTGTAGGTGTAAGAAATACCAGATACATAATTCAGGAATGTACAGCTTGGATTCTGTTTTTCCAATACTGCTGATTGGTATCTGTGAGCCCTATCAAGGTTTTTCTCAGGATAGTGGATCTATGTGAATGCCTCCATGATTACCTGCCTGCCTGTAGCGTGCTGATGTCTATAAATTTGGGGTATGCAGAATCTATGTAAACGAGTTGTGCTGAGGAATTAGAAGCTTACTAACTACTAGACCAAATTTAACAGGTAAATTTGAGCAAAAATATCTAACCTTTTCTGTTCTGATGAATTGATTTCTACCCCACCAACTAGTGCATTAGGAATACCTGCTTGAAAAAGGCAATGTTTTTTTCATAGCTTCATTATTCTGCACATCTCAGGACTGCAGCATTCCTGTTTTCTAAGCCACAGCCTACATTGTCACAAAATTAGTTTGCAGAGTTTCTCAGTGAAAGAGAGATTGCTAGAAACCAATGCATCTTTCATGAAACATTTTCTGAGGAAATATTTACTGTTTACAAGCAAATGTGGAAAATTCATCAGGTATCCATGATGCAGATCATTTCCATCAAAGCCAGATGGACTTGTGGAAGTATGCAAGTGACATAGTGCATGAAGTATGCAGTTTGCCCACCCCACCACTGTATTGCACACATGGACAGGTGTTGTACATACACATCTAAGTTCCTTTAAATAATTATGAGCAAAACTTGCACCCCTTCAGCTGCAGAGCTGTAAAGGCTGGATAGCAAGAGCTTAACATGACAAACTCAGATTTGTGGAGCTTTTTCAGCTTTAATTCCAAGTTTGGATGCAGTGCACTTACACTTGGAAAGATGAAGGATACATGTTTAGCTTTCCTAATGCTGACTGGATCCCTAGGCAGGTGATCGTAGACAAGCCCTGCTCGCTCTGGGTACGGTTACACGTGTCCTGATGGGCTGCAGGTGATGAGTACCTGGTAGCATCAGTATCCAGAGATCATTCATAAACCAGCCCTTGTACACTGCTCTTTACATCTCACTTTGGAGCCACGTTACTCCTCATTTGAGAGCTGCTTCATAGCAGACTGCCTCACAGAAAGACAGAAGCTGTTTCTTGCCCAGGTTCTGCTAGCTTTTCCTCTCAGCTGACACGGGCTCAATGACCCAGTAGCACAGTGGGATTTTATTTTTCACAATTCCAAGTGTTTTTCACTGTTAGAATTACCACCACAAATCATTGCTGCAGGAGCTCTTTTCACCAAAAAATGACAAGTTATTAAAGAAAAACGCTTGAAGACTTTTAAATGGAAAGCTAGTATTCCCACTTACCCCTTGGCAACATATCAGCCACTCAGAGACAGGGTGAGGCAATTTTTACAGAGCCTCTCTGCTTTATTGCACTCCCTTTCCCTCCTCCACCCACTTTTCTCTCTTGCTCGCTTGCCACATGGAAATTCAGAACATTTCCCCAAAAACAGAGTTCGGATCTGAAGCCTGGGATATGTATGTGCTGGTAGCTTGTAATTCTTGACATACTTCTGGTGGCTTCAAAGTATCTGCCTATTGCTGGCCTGGAAGCAGTGAGACCTGCTCATGGTTGCAGGAAACACCAACTTTGTGGAGTCTGCTGGTTAGTGAGAGTCATTCCATTCAATGCCAAGCTCTGAAATGGGGATTTAGCAGAAGTCTGTCCAACTGGGACTATATTTTATACCTTCTTCCCACTTCCATAGTTTTTACCTGCACATCTCCCTACCAGGACTCAGTTTTGGAAATAAGCCCTGACTGATGGAAAGACAGAAAAGAGCTGGCATGAAGATTTCCACGTGCTAGGATTGTTTCTATTACATGTCCCCTTTTCATATCTGCTTTTTCCACTTTCCTTTCTGCTTAACCAGCTCAGGAGACAAACAGTATACAGAGCCATGGTTGCAAAGATGTGTGCCTGTCTTTTTGCCCAATATACTCCTGGGTGTGCAGTAGAGAGATGCACTGGGTATAGATCCTTTTCCTTTTAGCAATCTCTGTTTCACTGCACAAAACACCTTGTGTTTTAGCTAACAGCAGTTTTTAAGAGCAGAACTAGCTGGGACCAATTCCTTCAGCTTATTACACCATACATATACAGATATTTTGCTTTTGACTTCTGTAGCAATGTTATATAACATTTATACAGCACCTTCTTCAAGCAGAGGTCTGTATGTACACGTATGTTACTCTAAGCATGGCTTGCTATTGAAGGAAGTCCAGAAAATATCCTTGCTACCTCTCTGAATATAGAAAAAATGGAAGGATGACTCAAACTCCCTGTGGTTAATTAACTACTTGTGGCTGGATTACTTTCCTTTTAGGGGAACATTTCTTCTAACTAAACCTGTACAACTGACTTTTAGACAGCCAACATAGGATAAAATATATCACAGTAGTGTAACTCTGTATTTCTGTTGGCATCATCTTGGATTGAGTTCTTGGGAACATATGGAGCGCACTGATTGAGAATAGATTCAGTGATGCTCTTCATGTCTGCTGGCGGGGAAGTAATTGTAGCAGAAAAGAAATCACCAACTTGTACTGGCATGCTCTTCTGCCTGTTTAGATTTATAAATCTAAGTATCAATGGCCAGCGAATACTTGGCAATAAGTGAATGCTGATTTCAGGCAGCAATTCCTGAATGAGATGTGGTGGTGACAACATACTCTTGTGTCATTTGGTTACAAATTGTTGGTATGAATCTGTTCCAAAACAATGAAATAGCTGTTGTCCCCAGAAATTTTCTGGCCTGATATGGTACATAATAAACCAATTTAAGATGGGTTGGTGATTATTGTAACCAACCTGGACTTAAATGTTCTCAGCTGAGTTCCTGGTTTGCCACAGACTTTCAGTCTGACCTAGGATAAATCATTTAATCTCACTGTGCTAAATATAAGTGTTGTGAAGATACGTCGGTAAATCAGTAGGAGGCACACAGATATTGTGGCCATGGATTGTGAATAAAATAGCACAACAGTTACAATTTGGAAGTGGGAAATCACGTAAAAGCCACAGGTCGGTCCATAGCAGCTTCTCTCTGCCGCTCCTTCTTCCCCATGGTCTCTCCATCGTGGCTGTGGGATACTCTCTGCTCTGATGCCTGTAGGACCTCCTCCTCCTCCCTGTGCTCCAACCTGTGTGCTCTCAGGGCTCTTTCTCACACTTTTTCCCTCCCTTTGTGTGGGTTTTGCCCTTTTTAAACTTGCTTTCCCAGAGGCGTCACCAGCCTGGCTGAGGGCTCAGCTGTGTCCTGCAGTGAGTAGGCCGGGAGCGGCCTTGTCCAGTGTGGGCAGCCTCGGCCTCTCCTCACAGAGGGCCCTGCTGCTCTGCTGCCAGCAGCAATATCTGCCCTCCATGCCTTGGCTGGTGTGCTATGAAGAATAAATATAGATACCTCATTTTGCTCCATAGCCATTTGATGTGCATATGTTTCTCTGAGAGCATTAAATAGATATTTTTTTCTGTGTAGAAGGTATAGAAGATAAAGAAGCTCTCTCCATCAGGACTAAGAATTCCTGAATGATTGGTTTTGAAGTGCTTTGTCCCCAGGGGTTCTTCTGATCTTAATACTAGATGTACTAAATGCTAATAGCTACTAATGTACTGTCTTAAGGAATAAGGTACTATCAGCTTCAAATTTCAGAAGAAAATACAGACTATTCCAGATGGTTTGGAAAAACAGAGCTGTGGGCCTAGGGAAAATGGAGGTTTTGAAAGGTCTTAAGGTAGGTGCTGGAAAAAGTCACGATTCAGACTTTCAGTTCCACTACGATTAATTTATTAAGAAAATGTAAGTCATTAATAAAAGATGTAGTTTATAGGAGCAGTTTGTTGGTGACAAAATCAGGGCTAGATCTCAAGTCCACTGTTCCTCTCTGCTGTTCTCTGAGCCTCATTCAAATAGTGACTCACTCTCTAGTGACACTGTACTTAGAAATTTTTATAAGGCTGCACAGAGTGACTCCTCTCAAATACAGGTAAGCACCAAAGCTTGCAAGTTTGTTATCTTACAACAGTTGGACATTGCCACGTGAGAATGTGGCTGTTGTGGTGTCCTTAGCAGCATTTTGGAGAGCACTGTGTTTCAGACAACAAGTTCAGAATAGCAATAGGAACAGTAGGAGTGCAGAGTGTCCTGTGCATATATTCAGGGTAATCGATGGATGCCCATGGGACTATGAGGCATTTCAGGTTCAGTTCATCACTTAACTTACCATTAGACACTTTTCCAGTTGAACACACGTTGGGTCTGAAGTGCAGAAGAAAGAAATGAGCAATAGGAAGAGGGAGCAGAGCCTTTCTTTTGAGTATGGAAATTATTCTTCAAATGTCTTTGTTGACAGCTGGCATGGCACAAAATAAACATAGGTCTATTTGCAAGTAAGCAAGAATTAGCATAAACAGCAGCTGCTGTATTACCAAAAAAGCATGTAACAATAAAGAATTTTTTTTTCTGTCTTCAGAAACAAAGGTAGGTATAAAGCCTGCATGAAATAATGAGTTAGTTAACCACCTGTTAAAGTTCTGAGCACCAGCAGAATGAAAGAGCTATTTGTTGATGGCATAAGCGTTTTTCTGAATCAGGTTTTCTAATTAAAACTGAACCTATCCTTATGATAAAAAAAATACAATGTGGTATCAAAAATGTCCTCTTGCTCACCCCTCCTCTCTCCCTAATCAGGGGATTTCCTACACTTGTCTTTCCAGTTGGTTTTTTGCTGCATCTGGATAATTGCTTCACATTTTTCTGAGGTTTCATGGATGTGATTTCTTACTCCCTTTTCTCCAGCTACACAGCACGTGAAGTCAGGTCAGGCCATCAGGACATATAATTGTATTTATGGGCAGATCACATTCAGGAGGATACATTTATGGTCTTTTGTCTCTATTTCCTTCTCTGGTAAAAGGTAGTTAGTAGCATACTCAACAGCATTGTCATATTTTAATAAAAACTAATGATCCAATACAGTGAAATGCAGAAACAAGAGAAGAAGCAATTTTAAGTGCACAGTTTTAGATTGATGATGCTTGAATTTATTGCTTAATCTGTTTCCCATGGTAAGTGGCTTACCTGTTCAATTAACTTTTCAGTGTAAGTCCTGAATCCAGCTCTCTACAAGTTCTATAGATTAGTTTATCTGCTTCTTCTTTGTACTTTAGCATTGTGGTCCACATCTGGGTTTCATTTGTTAGGAAGTGCGGCTATTTATGTCTATTTTTTCATAGATCTTTTTATCTTCAAAAAGTCAGTTCAATGTAAGGCTTAATACACAGTGTCTTAAAATCCACCAGAAGTTTTGAATCAGAATAGTTCCAAGTCAGATCCTGACACTGTTGCTTGTTAGACTATTCACTTTGTTTCATGAGTCAACAAAATTAGTTCAGTAAAATACTACTTATACTCAGTAGAGGTGTCAGAATCTTCCTAAGCAGACATCCAGTCCCTGGGATGGGGGTTGCACACATTGCTGGGGCTGATGATGTGCTTATGGCCACGTAAAAAGTCAGTGTCAGTACCAGGATGAATTCAGGAGTTTCTTATTTAAGATCCCATCATCTTTTCATTCAGAAGTACTTTCTCACTATTTGCAAGTTTAAAAATGTGTTGTGTTTTGTTTTTATCAATAGACATTTGCTTTTCCTGGTAAAAAGGTTTTGGCAAACTGACAGTTCTTGATAAGGAAAGCGTTACATGGACTATGTGGAATGATTTTGCAACAACACATGTTTTTTATTTGATCACAGTTTCATAGTACTTCTGTTTCCACTGTCAGCTTCTGTTTTCAAGGTAACCATATTTCAAAAGTGTGGTATCATTTAGGTAGGTGAAATACTTGAGAAGCTTTGATATAGAAAAACATAAATTTTCAACAGTAGATTTCTTTAACAAGTACAGAGAATCAGATGTCATAGTTTGCATACAGATTGGGCCACATTTTCTTCAATATCAGTTATTAAAAACACATTTCTGTTTGGCTGTGGGTTTGGGTTTTTTTTGATGAAGAGAGAAAAAACCTTCCATTTACATAGTAGATGAAGACATCAGTATCACAGCCACAGAGAGCATCGTCCTTTTACTGCAATACCATTCACAGTGGTAAGGAGGTTTCTCTAGAGATTTATTTTTGAAAGTTTTGGGGTTTTTTCTTTCTGAAAACACTTGATCCATCAAATATGTCTGCTGGTTATCTTGATTTCTGTGAGTGTCTGGCTATGTGAGCCTGTATGTATACAGAAAGAGACATAGGATTTTTATTTTATGGCTACATAATAAATTGAAATCTATTAAGTCTTTACACTCACAAAGCAGACCTCATTGTGGTAAAATGCTATCTATTTTATTGTAGGTGAGAACTTCATTATTTTTCCCTCCTGATACTGATTTGGGCTGTGATTCTTTCACCTCCATCAAATAGCACCTTAGTCCACAAAGAGCTGTGTATAAACTCCATGGAGCTACTCTTGGAACAAGGCAGTTTGCATAGGAACAAGGGTATCATCATTTGCTGTCCTTTACTTAACAGTGACAGCAAGCAGATGAACAAGATCTGATCAAATCATAAGTCAAAACGGGATGTTTGCCTGTTTTATTTTACGTCAAGCAGATATCAATCTGACACCGGATTTAAGACTGGAAACAGAAGGGTTAAGATCTTGCCAGATTAGGTTTTTCTTGCTGTAAAGAACAGATAAAATATTCTAGGTAGTAAAATATGTTAAAGTGTGGGATGGGGAGCAACAGAACGAGATAAAACCTGAATTTGCTGAAGCTAATCAAGTTTTTCTTTTTATTTTAGTAAGTCCAGCATGTTACACTTGGATTTGATTCTGTAGTGGACTCCTTGAAATATTTGATGTGCTTCAGCATGGCCAGGGCAGACAGCTGTTTCTGTCTCTGTTATTTGCATAATCCTTTCTTCTACATAAGGCTGGTGGGACTATAATCACTTTGGTGTTTTTTTGGAGGGTCTGAAATGCCACTGATGGTTTGCCACATAAGCAGATACAACACAGTATGAGTATCAATGTTATCTGTGCCTGGGTGCTGATTTTCTCTCAAAAGTGAAACTTCTAGTTAACTTCTGCTCTCTGAGTTGCAGCTTGGGGTGTTGTTCTTCTAGGCCTTTTCTTTGGTGTCTCTTTTCTTGTTTTACCCAGTTCCTCCCCCACATTTGCAGTCCTCTAAAGCAAACAAGAAAATCTCAAGCAACTGAACTCCTCTACCCCACCCATTTACCTGCCCTTTGCTTCTGCATTAGAAGAGGAAAATTAAATTACTTTCTTTCCAACACCAATTTACTTGTAATTTAAGCTCCTCTAAAAATGTCAATTTATGCAAAAAACCTCACAGACTATCATGTCTAAGAAATTTTAGACAAACTCCTTTTTTGTTGTTGTTCAGGTGAATTCTGGGTCTCAGCTGCTGAAGTTTTAAGTTGACAATATTGCTGGGCTGGTGCAGCACCATCTCTCACTACACATTACAAAGGTGTGTTTTGAGGAGAAAATTATAGCTGACCAAAACCAAGGTGTTTCCTTACTGTTGGAGTGGAAATGTGTGCAGAGTACAAGTTTTTTGAACACATATATCAAGAGGTGGATGAGTGACAGGCTTACAAAGGCAGAGACATACACACAAGAGAAAGCTCTTATTTTCATGACTGTTGCAAGATGATATGCAATTTCTACAGAGTTACACCATCCTGCTTTGATAGAAGCCAGATCTTCCATCTATTCTCTTCAAAATTTCTTCTTCAGTCTAAATACTACAAATCTGGAATAGGTTTGGGGTTTTTTTTTTGACTGTACAATGCAAGAAATAATTGCTGTGCTTGTCATTTGTGTCTGATTTTTTGAAAACTTTGTTTCTAACAGTCTTATTTTAACCAGAAGTACTGGATTTGAATTTCTGGATCTGTTCATGAATTTGAACATCACTCTGCATATGACTTTTAACAAGTTTCTTAACAGCTTTGTGCCTCAGTTTACTGCTCTGTAACTATTTTATTTATTGCCACTTCTGGACATTTGCTGACCTGCCTATGTAGAGTCCACTACAGGATTTAGAAGGTCTTAAGTCCTTCCAGCTGAGTGTAGGTTTGTTCCTTACTGCCAGAAATAAGGGAAGTCTCTCCTCTTACCACATCTCAAAGACCTTCAGTTTCTTATTTCCCCAGGAAAAATCCACACCCACAGGACAGAACCCCAGTGTCTTGAATCCCCAGTGTCTTGAACCAGACCATAGCCTCTCCCTTCACCAATTCTGTTTATTTTTTCAGCTGTGCTCTGAAACTTATTCCATTTTCATTAGGTTGTTCATTTGAGTGCATTTTCACACTGTGATCTTCCCCATGCCATCACTTCCTTACACCTTAAGAACTCAGGAAGGACAGGAGCTGGCAAAGACACATCAGTGCAGACACAGGTCAGTTACTTTGCTCACGTTTTGGCTTTTCTTGCTCTTTTGTGCTTTACCTTCCACTCTGCCAATCATTCAGTCAATGTTTTTATTCTCCTGTCTAGTCTTCCTTCAGTGAATAACTTGCTGGGGTCCTAATAATTCACTACTTTTCTATTTTAATGAAAAAGCCCTATTCTCTTGATATCAGGCCTCCCAGAGCTGGGAGCATGCAAGCCCCTTCTCATCTGCTTGTTCTCTGAAACCCATATTCCACAGGGATTCTGCGATCTATTATTCTCCCCCCTCTGCCTCTGGTGCCACAGCCTGTCTTGAAAGGAGGCCTCTTGAAAAGAGAGAGCAGCAGCAATATGGCTTATGAATTCCTGGCACATTGCTTTACCCTGAAGGATATATTAAACAATAAGCGTTCTTTAAACAAAGACCTCCAGTAACCTCACCACAGGCACTGACTCTGCTGATATATTATTAATTTTAGGCACTAGCTGCAAATTATCTGACTGAAATACCACTTGTCTGCTCCTAATACTTGGTCATCAGAAAGATATTACATCTTTCAGAAATGCTACCTTCCTTTCTTTTCTCCTGTTTAAAGAGCTTGGGTTTCTCTAAGTGTCAGTCATCCAACATTCAGCATAGGAAACAAACCCTCTTATTAAAGGCAATAACAATAATAATAATAAGAATAAAAACTATCCCAAATTAAAAATGGTTGAATATGAAAAGTCACATTGCTGGTAATCAATAAACATATTTATCTTTTGAGACTCAACATGTAGATAAGCTACTTTGTCTTAAACTGTCTTCAGACACTTACACAGAGCTGCTGTGTCTGTTTAGGCTCTTATTCACCTTTGTTGTCCAAAGGCAGTAAACATCAGTCATGGTGTTCCTAGGGATTGTGCCAGGCATTTACTGTATGAGATAAGATTTTGGATAGTAACTGTAAGATGCTGCATATAATTATAAGGTGGGACTTTAAAAACATTTGGCTTTGTCCAAACCATTCTTCCACAACACACGGAGGGGTTTTTTTGTAGTTTGAATATTTCCAGTTCCTGTGTTCATGAGTCAAGATCCTTTCCACCCACTGTCATCAGGAGTGGGTCTGGACTCCCAGTGTTGTCCTGAAGTTTAGCTGGTCCTTTGTGGGCAGGGAAGCTGTGTCTGAGCTGTGGAGAAGATGAACAGCTGGAACTTCAGCCATGCTATAACCAAGACTGGACTGAAGGATGTGGGGATGAAGGGCTGGAGGTCCCTGGTACCTGCAGAGACCATCTGGTCATAAGAGTTAGCAGTAAAAGGTACTTACCAGAGTAAGCCTCATTTAAAGATGCTTTTCATAGCTGTGGATGGTGACCAGCATTTTTTTTTTCAGATTGAGAGGCAGAACTTGCTCAGCAGCTTATGGTATTCAGAACCTGGGGAGGAAGGACACCTTGCAAATTGCAGTTAGAGACCAAACTGCTCAGCAATTTGAGGAGGAAACCCAGGTAAAAACTCAGGAAGAAGTGAGGCATTATGCACTCTGTAAAAGCCCACATCACTGGGGTCAAAACCTTTCTTTTCTAACTACTGTGCTTGGTGGCTGGTGTGGGGAGAAGATAATGGGAAGGTTGAAGTGCCATAGCAAAGGCCTCAAGAAGATTCTCCCTCTGAGATGTATTTTGTAGCACTTCAGGCATACAAATAAGCTCTGGGCTTGCTGTCTTTGTTTCATGGTGGGGGAAGGAGGGGTGGGAGGACATGCAGTTAAACACAATTATGATATATGACATAATGCAGGTTTGTAAATTGAAGTAACCACATAGCCGCAATAGGTCGATCAGCTGAGTTGATAATCAATATTAATGATCCCTTCCATGAACAGCCAAGCAAGGCTGAATTTCATTGAGTTAGCCTTTGCACATGGCTTGGTGGGAAGACTGGTCTGTGTGTATTGTTTCTGGGTATAATTTTGGATGCTTTAGCATGACCATGCTAAAGGGTCTCCTAGATTACAGCACTACAACTTTAAGACATAAAATGCTTATCACTGTTAAAGTAGAGATTGCAAATATACTTCTGACACGATGACATGCAATTCCTACAGCTGTGCCACTGGATCCACATCTCAAGGACATAATCCTATCTGTGATATTGTGGGGCCTTTATTTTGCCCAGTAGGTGGAAGGTAAATTATTTCCTTCCTTTGATGTGTTGATAAATATACCATCAAACATCCAACAGGTTCCTGAACTTCCTCTCCATTCAGGAATATCTGAGACTTCCTTCATGCTGTAGAGCTGCTGCTACCTCAAGGTTCCCTGTTTCTCTGCAGCCTTGAATTGCAACTTACCCTGTTGTGAGAAGAGGAACATCATCTTTCCTCCATGCTCATGGGGTGAAGGTAAGGTCTGATCTCTTTAAGGGTTTATTCAGTTGCCAGAAGGATGTGTGAGCCTATCTGCACACAGAATTGGGGAAGAGTTGTGCAACTCACATCCATACTGCAGGCTATAGAACCAGACTCTCCCAGAGTTCACTTGTTTCCCAGGCCTGTCTTAGTCTTAGATGTTGCTGCTTGGTTGCAGTCATTAAACTCATATCTTTGCCTGCTGAATAGGCTCCTAAGTTTCACATTTACAGTGTGGTAATTATCTTAATCATACTATAGTATAGAAGAAACTTCAGTGAGGAAAATAAAACCATACTGCTCTTGTTGGACAAACTTTATTTCCTTTAATGTTCTGTGCTTGTGTCTTATTACCTGGACCTCTCCCACTAATAAGCTTTTAATGACTGTTCCCACTGATATCATAGCAGCAGATTCTTTGCATGCTGTCTTTGTTTCCTGGAATAAAATCAATTAAGCTTCTTGTCTCTCTGACCCCATCTTCTATTAAGGCTTAGCACAACAATTAGGAGCACATTATGGTGTTCATTCTTTTATAATTTTGGTTCTATGGACATTGCAGCAAGTCAGGTGTCAGTGCAAAGATTAACTTTGATGCAACACAATGCAGTATTTGTATTAAAAGTCTTCAGTGATCTAATTACTATACTTATATCATTCAGTTTTGCAAAAGTGATTTAATAAGCTCATGATACTTTTCAATCCTTGATTTTTTTTGGTGAGTATTCCAATGGACAAAGTTATAAATTGGTGGCAGGCAGTTTTGAAGAATTTCAGACTTGAAAAATAGAGCTGCTGGAAAGATACTTCTTGAATCTGATGTTTCCAAATTAACTTAAAGTTGAACATTTCAAATGGAAGTTTTTTAAATATGAGTTTTTGTAGAAAGCTAGGGGTGTTTTTTCTGTCAAAACTGCTTCAACTTACTTTTGACCAGCTTTAGAGAAAATGTTCTTCAGTTACTATAGCTAATGGCACGATCACTTCATTGCAGTAGGGAAAATCAGCACTCCCCTTTGCATTCTTTTTTAAAATTCCTTTTAACTTTAAGCAGGTTATGGGACCTAATTGATCAGCTCCTGCAGTCTTTTGCTGCTAATTGGCTAGATGTCAGATGATAAAGGGAATAATATCAGTTCCCATCATTTCACAGGAGACACTTTGTACTAGATATTTCCTTTTCTCATCAAATGCAGCACATGTGGTTCTTCTGTGTAAGTCCTGTGAGCAACCAGGAGAAGAAAAAGGGTAAAGGAGCATCTGCATTTAGTTTGTTCACTTGTGATACAGAGAAGTAGTCCTGTCCTACAACTATCAAGATTTAATTAAAAACTGAAAAGAACAGAAACAAATTGAATTGCAAACTTGGTCATGTTATCATCAGTTCTGCCTTGGCAGTTTCTGGAATATTGAATAAATTGCTGTACTTGCTGTGATAGCCTCTGTTGAAAACTTCAGTGACATTTCACTTTGAAAAAGGAATTCATTGTTCCCCCCAAACGTGATGTTCTGAAAGTCAAATTTCCCTTTCATGTCTATAAGCAAAATTTTCAAAGAAATTTTTTAAAATAATTGGACAGAGCTATTCATAGGACTTAATGTTCTTCAGAAAACTCTAGCTTTGTTTATGAGTAGAATATGGCTTGTAAATAAGAACAACAAAATATCTGGAGTACAGGCATGTCTTGCCTTGCTTACTGTGAGAAAATGGAAGGTTACCTTTAAGTCTCTTCAGTTTGCCATGGTGGTGGGCAGCACTTCTGTCAAACCATATAGAGACCATGCTCAGGACAGAGTCATGAATCAGTCAACTGCTCCCCAGCTTTGCCTCTACCATCACTGCCTTCACTACCTGCACAAGTCTGACACAATTCATTGATCCTGCTGTAGCTCCTAGAATGGGTAGGTTATTACCATAAGAAAAGGATGGCAACAGGACACCAGACACTATTACTCCATCACTTCCCAGCCCCTATTCTCAAACACAAGGAGACCAGTGACCTAATGTCTAGCCCCAGTGTAGGTAGCAATGGCAGAAGGAGGGGGATATATCTGTTAATTGTGTGTAAAGACTGTAAAATAGTGTATAAATACAGGGCTCTGTTCCTTTTCTGTACTGAAACATGAAAATGCTGTCTTTCAAAGGAAAAAAAGTCATCTCTGTGAATGTCATCTGAGACTGATAGCTGTGCTTCTGCACACCAGGCAGAAGTTTGGATTATGCAGTGATTACCATACAGCCTGGTCTTAAAATAATTGTGTAGCAGAAGCTGACAACAGACCTACGGAGTGTCTGAATCTCTCATATCTGTAGAAATACTCTTGAGTACAAGCAAACAACAAGCATAGGTGGACAGAAAGTATGTTATCTGAGTCCTGAATGGCTCTTAGGAGACTGAGGAAATTAAGGAAATATGGAAATCATTTGATCAAATCTTTCCTCAGTCAGTATTTTGTTGGGTTGGTTGTCTTCTGCCCAGAACCTAGATGAAAGGAGCTAAAAAAGCACAGAATCAGCAATAGCAGACTCAAAATTTGGCTAAATATTATATTGACTGATCTAGTCACTGGTTATCTGGGATACAGTTCATAAAAGTATGCAGCTTTCTTATTTGGGTAGGCAATGTGTTCAATTAAAGAAAGAAGTGTTTTTGTTGAAGGTGATTTTTGGCAAGAGGGAAGAGTTTTCTGACCAGGTTCCTCTTTTCATATGCTTTCATAGCTCACTGAATCAGAGAAGCTGCAGCCTGGTCCCATGTTGGGTACTTAAGTAGACAGCTGCCTGCCTACTCAAACAGCTTGCACAGGGTAGAGTTCTCATTATTTCTCAACAGGTATCTGAAAAAAGCCTTCTTGCTTAGGCTCTGACACACTCTAATTATGAGATGGAACAAAGAAACAACCCAGTTTTTTAAAGAGGAGTTGAGTTGTGATTATTCTATTGATGCTAAAACTTGCTTTGATACAATAACATCCCACATTACAGCTACAAAAATTCTTACAGGGCCTTACAGTCTCCTAAGCAACTGCACTTTCTGCTAAGAGATTTTCTGCTCTAGAGAGGTGCAGAAAGAGTCTTTGTCTCTGCTTTGTCTTTACAGTAACTGAAAAGAGTGTGAACGTTAATATGTCTATTTTAATAGTATTTAATGTAGAGGATCTAGTGATGGTCAGTGCCTGAAAATTGAAAACAAGGAAAGGTAAATTAATTTGGTGGCTGCAACAGAAATGTTATTTTAATACTTGTAGACTTGAGTATACAGGTGGGAAAGAACAGCTTGTGACTTTCAGCATCAAGGAAATCTCAGCAGTTCAGTGTACAAGATGCACCTAGATCCTGCTTTGCCAGTGAAAAATAGTTGATGGAATGACCTGTAATCCTTTTTGCATCCTCCCATGATATTCAAATCCTTCTTGTTCTTCCATAGGTGAGGACACCATTGGGACAAATGAAACGTTCTTGGCAAATTCCATTCTGTGTATTTCTGCCATCCCAAAGCCGTCAAAGAAATTAGATCACTTGTTATCCCTTGGCAATTCACAGCTTTCACACAAGGCTTCTCTGTACAGTAGATATCTTTTTGTTTTCCTTAATTAACCTTAAATGTTTTAAATGTGGCTCTTTTTAAAGTCCCTTGAAATGAAGTGACAACCATAACTGAGCTATTCTGAATTTTGATCATTATATTTCTCTAAAAATAAAAACTCAATATGAGATTCATTTAGAATTGTGCACCTGGGGAACCTCTGATTACTGCTTGGAGTATTCAAGACTATTAAAATGTTCACAGTGAATATTCCTTTCTTGCTCGTGGCACCAAGGGAGAATATCAACTCCTTGAGGACTGGAAAGCAGTGAGGGTGCTTACTCTGGTGCCAGGGCACAGATCTGGGTTACTTAGGAGGATGGTGTGTCTTAAGTGATGAGACAGATCCTTTATCAGCTATTTAGTTCCTTTATGAGTCATCTCAGGTTGTGAACACTTTCTTCTCCTGAAGAAAAAAAAAAAATCCCAATTAGGTCATCAGAGCAACTCTAGCAGCAGTGAGGGACCTGGTTTTGTTAAGAGACACTTTTACTGGTGCAGGAGCTTTGGCCTGTGCTGGAATTTCTAGGCTTGTCCTCACTATGAACCTCAACATCACAGTACTAAAAGAAATTTGATTTCCTGTAGGATTTCTTCCCAGTCACTTTGGAGCTGTTACAAGGTTTTCTGCAAATCCACTGGCTGTGTTGTCCATCCAATGAAAATGCCAACGTGTATTTGTGCCTTGAAGCACTTGCCTTCCAAGTTGTTCCTCTCTCTTCTTCAATAGTAAATGAAACCAGAAGGATTTGTACTGGTTTTATCTATACTAGCTGCAAGTTGAAAGCTAGGGCAATAAATGTTTGTTGTCATGTTTTGAGGAGGACTAAAATCATGTTGATGTACTAAAATAGCAGCTATTATATTGTTGTAGCTAAAGAAAGGCTAGAATACATGTTGGGATGAGATGCAAAAAATCAGTGCACAGGAAAATGAAACACTCCAGAGGAAAACTAAGCATTCAGAGGGGAACTGTGCCTTGTAACACTTCATGCATCTGTCAGACACTGAAATGAATTCAAGTTCACACTATACTGGGTTTTTATTTCTTATTCTATTTTTGGTTTCAGATAAATTAATACAGTGCTTAATATTGGCCCTGTGTAACTTGAGCTTTCTTTATACAGCGTAAAAACATAGAATTCAAAGGTGTTGCCATTTTCACATATGGCACCACAACACCAATGGAAAAATTATTATGTTTTAAAGTCCTTTTTCCCTTCCTTATTTAGGTACTAGAGAGAGTTAGAAAAACTATTAAAATGCAATAAAATTCAAGCAGAAAAGTAAACTGAAGAGCTGAAACATAATTATCTCTTCCTGCAAATGATGCACAAGCAGCATTTAAAGCTACCAAATAAATGATACGAGTCATTTGATAGTGTATTAGGACACTGAGGAAATTTAGATACAGGACCAAATTGCACCCTGATGAAACGCCACTGTCACTAATGAAGTTGAACTCAAAAAGAATTTGTCATGTGCAGGAGTCCTAATTGTTCTGTAGGTCATAGTCTATTTTTAACCTGCCTTAACTAAATATTTGCAACATATAAACTTTGTACTTCAGGAATGATAAATCTGACTTTTGAAAAGGCATTGGTTAAAATGGATTTTATGGACCCAAGCATACACACATAAGCAAACAAACCCATAGTTCTGGTCTAATTACTACTGATGTTGGCTAACCTTGCTACTGGTAGAATAATTGTGTTAGAGCCTTCCATCATTTCTCTGGAAATATTTTTTTCTTTCCAGTGACTGCTCACCTTTTCAGCCTAAATATTTATTGGTTTCAGTATTGTGGTGATTTATTTCTATTTGTTTTTAATTTCCTTGTGCAGTGTTTCAAATGGTACCACAAGCTATGAATGGCTTGGTGTTAAATTATGTAGAGGTGCCACATTGCTCTTGAATGCATGTTTTTGATGAGGTTATTAAAACTCTGACAATACAAATTACCATAGCAACAAAAAACATAAATTCACAGCCTATTCCAACCTCTGGAGTATGAAAATATTTTAGAGCACTCAAACGCTTTGCAGCATAGCGCAGCTCACATGGCTTGGTTCATTGTGTCCTAATATATATCAGTATTCATTGGTCCTCAAGCTCTCCAACAGGCAAGAAGTTGTGACTTTGTTTTGGGTTTGGTTTTTTTTAATATGAAGTATTGGTTCCAGCTCAGTTCCTTGCTGACGACTTCCTCTGTGACCTTCAGGTGATAATTTCAGTATGATATTTCCACATATAAAGCAAGAAACAAATTTCTGACAAGATTTGTCTCTGATAGTGATAGAGTGGGGCAGGAGTGCCCCACTTATCATCACTTATTATCATCTAAGGGATAATACAATAACTTCTCATTTTTGTTTTAATGTTTTAAGAACACTGGCTTTGGAGTAGGGTCTGTTGTGCAAGATGCTATAACAATACTGTAAATCCTTATTTTGTAAAAAGCTATTAGTTAACAGGTCTCAACACAGTGCTGGAATCGAGGCATTTTTGCTTTATAGTAGTGGAAAAATTGAAGGTAGAACTAGGATTAGGAGAACTGCTTCCATTGTCCTCAACATACTTCATAGCAACAATTTTACTACTAATCAGCACTTGGTGTTTGGAGCCAATTCCATTGGCACCTGTTCTTTATGTGAAGAGTAGAGTTAAAACCCACCTTTTCTCTCCCTATTCAGGTTGTTGACCTTGCTTTATATTTAAAATTACTGTGCAATTCAGAAGGGTTTGCTTGGGCAAGATAATGTATGTATCTGTAGAAGGCAGACTGAGAAAAGAACAGGAGTTCCTAGGTTTTTGATACCTTTCTCGTTATTGATGCAAGTAATTTCACTGAAGCCAATAGTGTAGTCATAGAAGTAAGTAGTAGTGATTTGGACTAAATTCTTAGAAGAACAGGAAAGCAGTAGGGCATGGTTTCATACCTTTGTTTTTTTAGGTCAGTTTTGTATTCCAAGGTTTATAGAGACATTAGATGGTGACCATATGGTCTATTAAGGTAACCCTACTATTTCTATTGAATGTTTCTGTTGTGAAGTCAAACTGCATCTGGTAAATTTAAGCTGGAAATATGTCCCTATTTTCTCAAGACCTCTTGTTCTGATGTTTAATACTAAAGCCTATATAATCTGCCTGGCAATGGGATTCTTTTTTTCATTAAAGCACTGTATATTTGACACTGCATGTGTGTGAATGCTCAGATACACCATTCAGGTTTCCTACATTTTATAAATGAACACTCTGTCCCTTTTACCAGACAAGGACATTAAAGCTATCAGCAGGTAATGAGTTTTGCCTCAAGTTTGTTCACTGGCTAAAATATACAATATGAATATACTTTATGGCTTGATTTAGTGAAATATATAGTGCAAACAATAATGTATTACGGTTATTCTGGTTCAATCATAAACAAGCAAATAAGAATCTGGATTTAACAGCAAATTACATTATTTAGAACCTGCATCATCTGTTTTTATCCCTGCATCTAAATATAGGTTACATAATCAGATTTATTTTATGGAAAGAAGGTATTCATTTTAAACAATTTATACCATTTAAAACATTTAAGTAGTTTTAAAATGTTTATTGCTTTATTAATAGGCTGTAATTCAATTTTGGAATAAATAGGATTCCTAATCTGCAGAAGCTATAACATGGAAGACTCTGTTTTACAGCTCGTTTATTCCTGTGCTAAATACCAGCAGAGAACAGAATAAGTCTCCACTTGTTGAAGACTGAAAAAAAAACCTTCTGAGACAAAGCATCTATATCTAGTTAGAACTAGTATTGTTTTATACAATTATAATAGTTAAAAAACTTTCCAATTCTTATTTTCTCAACACTGTAACCTTTCCGTGCAAAACTGGCACAATTTTACTAAGTAAATAATGTCATTCTTATCATAGCTCGAGCTCAGCCACAAGATACTCTGTTTAGTCATCAGTAAAGGATCCAATTTGTTCTATTTTTACTTCCTCTGCAAGTGAGAAAGCAGTGCCATGTTCCATTGCCTTTGCTGGCATTAGCTTGCAGGAACCAGCAAGAACCTAACTTGTTCTGCAGTACCATGGGAGGAGTGAGTTTTAAGCCAAAATTCCAGTTGTCTTATTGGCAACATTGAAAAAAAAAATCTGTTTGTGCCAGACTTGTCCTAAACAGTTGTGACAATGCATGAATGGCTCTGTTATTACTTCTCCTGTATCAGAGTGAAGTGTTACCTTATCAAACCAACCAAAAGTCTGCACTAAGGATTTCCAAGGCCTGAAAGGAACTCTGCAATGGTTGTAAAGAATAGAAGGAAAGAAATATAAAACCACAACCAGGATTTTTTTTTTCTTTCAAAAAGGGTCTGGGAGAAAGTGGAGAAACTACAGACCAGCAAGTCTGACTTCTGTCCTAGACAAAATGGTAGAAAACTGTAATAAACTGAATTGATAGACACCTAGACAAATATACTGGAGAAGAGACAACACTGTTTTTGTAGAAAGAAGTAATATTTCACAAATCCATTAGAGTTCTTTGATGGAATCAATAAATATGAGGAGAAGGGTGATCTACTTTGTGCTGCATTAAATGGATTTCCAAAAAAACTTTCAAATAAGATTCATCATCAAAACTTTTGAAAGTAACTGAGCTGTCACAGCCAAGAGGAAGGCTGTTTCTGAGAACTATGCTTTAAGAAGCAGCCAACAAAGGACAAATATCCAGGTTTCAAAACAGAGAGAGATTATTAGTGGGTCCCCAGAATAGTGTGTTGCAAAGTGGACTAGAAATGGTTGAACAAGTTGAAAATTTTTTTCTGACCTACATAACTCCTCAAGGAAGACAGTATTCTGAAGTAAGGAGCATAATAGTGGAATAATTTAATTTGTTAACAGAGTAATTATGCAAATTTGTAACTGCTCAGGGGGATTTTACTGGGCAGCCACAGAGAAATGGGTAATGCCAACGAAACTGTCAGTTGTTTCAGCCAATGCAATGGACCACTGCAGCATGGCAACTCAGATTCTTTACCATCCATCCATCCAGTGATATTCCTGTTTTAGTATCTTTATCCCTAATTTGAGTGGGGTTGGAGCAGGTAGCCTCCTTAGATTCCTTCAATCCTAAATTATGCTATCATTCTGTGGTCAAGAAAACATCACTGAGGAAAGCAGGGCTTGACAGGATTGCATCACTGGTGCCAAAGCAACCCTCATGACACAAGTCTTTCACCAGTTCTTAAGAATTATGAGTTTTTTCTGATGCAGACTTAAAGAAGCTTTCAAAGGGACTTCAGACTGAAGTTATTTCTGTACCAGGTGTGGATACAGGAACATGCTGCTGGTCCCTCCAATCTCATTTTCATGCTGGTGCAAGGAAATGAAATGATCATAAATTCTGTATCAAGTTCAAAGAACCATCTCTGAATGTAACCCCTTTCCAGACATTGAAGGTGACTCTCTAAGGGAGTTTCCTCTTTATGTAATTTGCATAAGAATACTCAGAAAAGATTTATCCAAGGGCCAGTGTTGTTGGAAATGGTGGTAGCTGAATAAAGGTATCATCAGAGCAAGACCTTATGGTGGAAACAGAGGTTAAAAGGAATATGATAGGACTAGATCTGCAAGAAGCAGCATTTCAGAGAATTATTTGACATCACAAAGCACTTTATTTTCTTTCCCCCACAGTAAACCTGAGTGATCTTAATGACAGAAAATGAGATCCAGCAGGTGTAAACTGCAGCAGTTAAATATTCATGAGTAAAAGTAGGAGCAGGAACTGAATTTAAGTACAGGGGTCAGTACAGGGTAAGATTCTTCAGGGCAGTGAAGCAAAATAGCTGTCAGACTACAGTGAAGACAGTGATGAAAGGACAGCTTGAAAGAAAATGGTAATGGTCAAAGTCAGCTTATAGGTAAACCTATGAGGAAGAGACAGATTGAAAAATGTTCTTGAAATGTGGCTGAACCATTTGCAGAGATAAAATATTTTGTGCCAGAGACTTCAACAGAAACACTGGAGCAGAATTCAGATGAGATATGAAGACACAAAGGGACTGACTTCTCACCTTCTGCATAGACACTAGGTAGTGTCTAGAGACTAGATACTAGGTTGCTATTGATAAATCCACAACCTTTCTTGCAAGTAAGTGTCTCAAAACAGATAAAATAATGAACATTCTGAGGGGTGGCTCTTCCTGATTTTTCTTGAATGGAATGTCACTAGGAGAGAAAAGATGTCCAGTAGTGAACCAGTTAGATCAAACATTCAAAGTAAGGAAGATAAGCTGGAGTATTCAAACTGAGAACTGACTTTGTATCATGATTCAGAGACACTTGCTTTCCTGATAGAACAACAGGAACAATTCAACTGCCTCAAATATTTTGTATTAGCACAATTTGATGATACCTTCTAACAAGTAGCTGTTGCAAATATTATCTGCAAGAGTCAGGATGTCAGATGTTTGCAGAGACAATAACTTTGAAATAGGAACAGTTCACATTCTGTGGCCTAGAACTGCTTTATAAAACCATTGCTCCATAGAGTGTATCTAGAAGGGGTTCTTGCTCCACACGTAGGCTGGCACTGTGCATTTCATGCCAATATGTATCTGGAGAGCATGGGATCAAAAAGTTAGTTAAATCTCCATCAAGGTGACTAAGCATCTAAGCTGGGCATGTGTCAAGGAAATAAACCCAGTTGCTTTCAGCTACATATGAATCACCATCCAGTGAACAGCCCTCAGTGTATTACAGTGTTGGGAAACATGTCTGCACAGGGACAAGGCTCCTCTTGACTTTTTATGCATGTCAGAATCCATTAAAAAAAGGTGCAGGTTTTAGAAATTCCCTCCCAGACTGCTCAAAATCCCCCAAAATCAACAGCTATTGCAGAAATTTAGGCCTTTGGATAGTATGTTTGGGCTTTGATTATTTGCTGTTGGTTTTGGGGATGGGGAGTTAGTATGTTTTTATGGCACAAGATATTCAGAAACAGAGAGAATCTCTGAACTTCATTCTTCAACTGAACAATTCATGAACAGAGAAAATGGTATCAGAGCTATTCACTGATGTCCTGCTTTATATTCCATCACTTCTTGTATTCTCAGCAAGATAAATCTGGATTTTTGATACTAGTTATAAAGATGTGCTTGAAGGTATCTTCGACTTCCAAGTAAAAGCAACTTGCTTAAATCTTGAAATCATTTAGGCTCTTTTATTACTTTTTTTGGCTATTTGTTTGGGGTTTTTTTAATAGTTGTGTGCAGTTGTTATGTTTTTATTAGAGCAATAGTATCTTAATCTATCTTAAAGTACAGTTTAATGTTCCTAGTTATTTTTCTGCAGGAGGATTTTAGAGGCTTGCAGAGAAATCTTTTTTTGATCAAAGCAGCTGTAAACATTGCATTGTGCCACTGCTGCTTTTCTGAGACATTGTCAGCATATAGGGAAGAAACAAAGACAAAGAACAGCTATGTTGGGTTTTTTCTCATTCTTCTTAACAAATGGAACTAATTGAACTTGGAATTTCTAGTTAATTTGAAACCATTTGTTTGCATGATGACTAGCTTGCTGAGCTACTTCTGGGAATTCAGGTCTGCTGGTAAGATTTATAATTTGGATATATTTTCAAACAGCCTCATGTTCCAGGGAACCAGGGAAAGAAGTCTTGGCTTAATGTGGAGTGTCCTGCAGTACCTATGGGGCTTTGTTGGGGTTTTGGGTTATTTTTCCATGCAGGGAGATCCCTTTCAATTATTCAGTGCATGCCATTCCCTGACTTTGGTTTTCCGGTTTATGGTTCAAATGTGATGATGATGGTGATGATGATGATGGTGGAACAGAAACCTGTGAACAGAAGTAGCATATTTCATTACCTATCTTGTCTGGGGCTGAATACCATACCTGGGCCAAAATGAAAATAGAGATTGTACATGTGTTTGAAAATACAACGTGGCACAAGTAGAGTCTACATAGTACCTTGCATGGCACAGTGTACTGCAGTAAGCTAAATGATTGCAAAATATTTAGGTCACTCCCTAAGACACCAGTGTCTCAAGATTGTTTAGTAGGAAGTAGGATTAGAAGCTGCTACTATTCCAGCTCTGAGAAGACTGGAAGATAAAAAAGCAAATTGATAAAAAAATTGCTTTAAATATGCACCACTGTCCAGAAAGCCAGCAATGGCTACTAACTGCTCAATTTATTCCAACAAAAATGGCCTTAAATAGTAATACTCAATACAAAACAGGTGAATAGTACAGCAAGAAAAGTCTGAGGCCTCTAATCCGTAGTGATTTGTTAAAGATCCTTAGAGGGTGTAACACTTAAAGTTATGCCACAGAGGTACTGATAGAAGAGTGATGTTTACTTAAGTTTCTCAAACTGCCCTTGGGCACTAGTATATGGCTTCCCCCGAAATAGTGTGGTACAGAGTTGAATTCTAGTTTCAGTTCAGAATGTTACCTTCTCAAAAGTCTTGGGTGCCAGCTTAATAAAAAAGGTGAGGGGCCCTCCATTCCTGCAGTTGCGATTTGAAACTCTTGTAAATACTGATGTTGGGCACGTTCCAGTCCTATATGTACCTCAGAGCCTTCAGAAGAAGCCAGAGTTCCTCTCTAAAGACATGAGGAACTCTATTTGCAAGCACTGGAATCACTCAGGGTTTTTTTAAAGTGTCATTGGGCTCTGTTTAAAGCCTTTTCAAGAAAGACATCTTCATCTAGTAACCTTATGTAGTGTACATCCATGGAGGAAAGGAGTTTAATTCATTCACTAAATGTTAATATACTAAAGAAATGAGAAGAATTGACCCTACCCTTAAAAGATGATTATAGAAAGTTAAGGCATGCTTAGTATAACATCTGGATGTGTAGAAATGAAACCATAGTGAAGTGACTTCAAACAAGAAAGTACTAGAAGACTTTCTGGCTCTTCTAAGATTTCAAGGGTTACTTAAGAATAACAGCTTTCTGTTATTGACTCTCTTCTAGGCTGGGCAGTGCTCAACTATCCCAGCCAAATACCCTGGTGCTCAAAGCCCTAAATGCATCAGGATATTCCCTCTGTTTCTGAATTAATACTGCAAGGGACAGAAGTGCTTGGTGTCCAGCTCATGCACATGATTTCATGAGCTCTGTGTAACCAACCAATAAGAAAATCTAGTTAGATCAGTTCTTTTGCTTCCCTACTTAAATGTTATGGGACACTGGGGAAAGAAATGGGGTATTTATGACAAAATTTTCAATCTGTTTACGTTTTTGGATGAATGTTAGTTAAATGCTGAAGCCTGGGAACACTGAGTATTATCTTGCATTTATAAAATATATACTGTTCCAAAGGATTCCCAAGCATGTTATAAAATTAAATGGGATTTTCAAGAGGAAGTTTTAGATAAGAATAAAATCTGTTGGGGAGGGAAAAAATCAAATGAAGAAAATCTATTGCCCCATTCTTCAAAATATCTGCAGAGGGTAGCTAGGTTGTTTTTCCCTACACTGATAAATGTATTTGGTGCTCTCATTTTGCAGTTTCCATCAGAATACTATTAAACACTTCTAGGAGGTGTCTTTGCCCTATCATTGTAGAAAAGGAAACAGAGGCAGAAGGAGATAGAGTGACTTTTACCAGGGTCACATTGGAAATGCCTGTAGAGGCAGAAGGGGTATCTTGATTTTCCCAGGCCCACATCAGATTCTCATCTATTATGAGTCTGGCCATTAGGTAATACAGACCAGATTTAAATTGATATAAACCTCTGTATTTGGCCAGGAATTAATGGGGATAGGGCACTTTAAAGCGCCTGAGCATCTGACCACAAGCTGTGATACTTGTTTGTGTGTGGAACTGATCACGTTTCTTTTACCTTTAGAGTAGTAGTTAACTGGGAAGAGTGGAGCTATGACTGGTCTTTGCTACTGTCCCTTCAGAAGGGATTCCCACAGTGATTTGGACAGTTACTCAGGGCTTCTTTTTTTACAGAATTCATATGTTTTATAAAGTTCAAACCAGTCACAACGTGAACTTGGAACCAATGTAACTTTTCCTTTGTACCATGACCTTTGTGGAATGTCCATCAAACCCTGGCCAAAGCTTTATGATGTGCAGACAAAATTTCAAATTTGAAATTCACATCATAAATTTGAAATTTGTCAAATTTCAAATACCTGTATGTATGTTTGTTTATTTTTTTAAAGGTTTTTCACAGTTTGAAGAAATTTTTCCCCTTTAGATACGAAAATCTGTGTAAAGGGATGGGAGGTAAACATGCTAGTTGAACTAAAATGGTTTGTATGCTGTTGCCTTATTAATCATGGTTAGCTGGATGTTTTCTATAGCATCAGCAGATTTAATTTACAGTAGAGGCTTGTTAAATACATAATCAAGCACTGCACAGAAATAACAAACCTTTTAAACTAGGAATAAAAATTACTCCTAACCAAGGAATAAAGACTGAAAAGCCATAACTTCCTCCTGTTGCTAATCTGTTAAATGCCATCTATTAAATTAATGCCAGTAGAGGATACAATCTCAATTAATTTCTATGTAAGGGCTGTATTTGAATCTTGTGGGTACTTGTTAATTTAGGTGTCACACCGTGGCCACTTCTTGTGGCCTCTCTAGTCCCCGACACAGGTCAAAAGTGACTCAGAAGATTGGTGCCATCCTGGTAGATCATAGAGATAATTATTGAGAAATGAGCCATAGATCTTTCTTTCATTAGATGGCATAGAAGCATAAGCCAAGCTGTACATATCCTACACAACTTTTGCAATGTGTGATTCCCATTTTCTCTGTGAAAATTGGAAAGGAGGAAAGATGAAATTATGTGCTCAAGTTTACACAGAGTATCTGAGTTTAACCAAAGAGTTTCACATAGCTCTCTGAATTCCTAATCCATATGATATCCAATTTTCTACCTTATAGGACTTCAAACTTTACTTTGATAGGATCACAGGTACTACATGTAATTTCTATTTACATGTAATCAAAGGGTATTACTTACTGTGGTACTTCCTCCCTTTGCTCAGCACAGACTGAAAGCTGTGTGTTAGACACCTTCTTTCCCTATTTTTCTTCACTGATAAAACATATTACTCCAGAGTGAAAAACTTGCTGGTTTGTGTATTTTGGTGTGGAGCAGCCAAACTCATGTTGTACGTCAGTATGAAAAGGTACTGCAGTAGGATTGTGGAAGTGTTGTCCTTCCTATGAATGGAAGCTTTCAGAAATTTAGACCGTTCTACAGGAAACAAAAGAGATGGTTTCCATAGCTACTTACATTTCACCATGAAATTCCTCCTGGGAAATACTGGAAATTAGGGCTTTTGTCCTCCGCTTAACCCCGGAACCCTATATGTATATTGTACTTCTAAGACTAAGCATAAAAAAAATGAGATGCTTTTGTTTACAAATCTCAAGTAGTCTGGGAATACATCAAGTCAGCATGACTGCAAACAAAAGAAGAATGGTTGCAAATGGTTGGGCAGTTTTTCTAGAAAATCAAATTATTTTTCAGATGTTTGTGAGAGAGAATTTCACTTGAAGTGTGGCCAGGGGGATCTCAGAAGGTACCTGCATCTACTGTGACAGGAAAATAAGTTATTCTTGTAGCAAAACATAAAATACGTGGTGAAGTCAAAGCCATTATAACAATCTAAATATGAAATATATTATGCAATGTTTAAACAGATCAGGATCACTAGGGACTTAGTACTTTGGGGAAGGATTTGACCCCTTTTTTTCCTGAAGAAGAGCCTTCTCTTCCTGACACGATGCTCCCCTCGAGAGCGCTCACACCTTTTGAACGACTGAATATGCTTAAAGATAAAATAATAACCGATTACACACAGTGCATTTTTATTAACACTGCAGTAATGCAGGTCACCTTCAAAATAGATTCCTTTTAGAAAACAAGCAGAATGGCAGTCAAGCTATGATTTTAGGCAAATAATTATCTTAAATGCTTAGTGTCTGTTTTATTTTTATAAAATAATGTATTAGAATAAGTCTGTTTTTAATGACACTGAAGCGAGGTTGGAGGTTTTCAGATAAGAGAAAAATGTTGGCATGCAATTTTCAACCAGGATTTGTGAATTATTCCTAGTTCTATATAATCCTTGATCTCCTTTGTCAAGTACTAGGGCTAATACTCTTGGCCCTATTTTTAAAGATAATGAGTAAGTAGCATGGGAACTTAATAACTTGCCCAGGAAGTTCAGTCAAATTAATTGATAACATAAAATATCAAAACAGAAGTGGATTCATCCCCCATAAATGCAAGCAGGGACCTTTCCAAAGTCCCGTTCAATTCTGATGAGAAACCATATCTATTTGTACAATTGCTGCAAAATGGATTTATGCTTAGAGTGCATTCCACCTCCGTTTCTGTCTTCCTGTACTTGTGGGGAACACAAATTCATGGATTTGTCTGTCTTTTTGCTGCTTTTGTTGGGTTGCATTTTGTAATAATGTTTGTATCTCAGAGAAAAACAGCTGCAGCCAAGTGGGTAATACACAAATATTGGGGGAAATTCTAGGACATCAGTACAGAAATACAGGCTTTTACCATTCCCTATACATCGTTATCCTGTTGCACAGGTTCTTGGCATGACTGTTTCAGAAATGGCTGTGGAACCAATTAATAATAAATTATTGATATTGGCAGCTGCTGTGCGTTTTTCCCCAGCTGTTACTCACACTTAGACATGCCACATTTCTTGAATTCTGCTCTAATTTACATAAATGGGTGAATTAATTATACGGACAAACGAGATTTTTTTTTCACACCCCTTTCCCATTTGAATACAGGAAAGAGCACTCCCAGGCTCCCTTGTTTAAGTGACAAGCTGTTCTCCTTCCATCTATGACATTTTTGTCTTCTTCCTCTTATGCCAGGGGAGTTCTGGCCACCTTCATACATGTCTTACCCCAGTGGGAGATTACTGCCTAAGAAGTTGAAACAACAGAAAAGAGCTGTGTGGTATTTGGAGATATAATGTTCTTTTTTTTTTTTTTTCAGTAGTGGAAATGGCACCTGAGTAACTGTGATTGTTCTTGCCTTTGATTTTGAGTCTACTCACAATTTTTGTGGATTTCAGCTCAACTTGTTTGCTCTCAACAGTTTCCAAAGAAACTATCCAGGGCTCTTGCGTTCATCCACTGTTGTCAGTAGAAGGTAAGAGGCTCAGAATTGACAGTCCACGTCATCATGCAGTTAGCTGTATTACTAAAGAGCTGCAAAAACTTAAGTCACCTGTAGAAGGAAATTTCTGGGCACAGGTCTGAAATTTACAGTAGAATTGAAAAAAGGGCTTTAACACTATTATAACCAGTCTTCAGCTGTAGGTCACTCCTCCTCACAAATGAAAACTTAGAGATATTTCTCATGACAGAAAACCTACCAAGCTCAGAGATAAGTTAACTTATTTAAAAGACTGAAGACAAAGCCAAGGAAAAGCTAAAAGCACTACAAAGAAAAGGCACTTTAATTATGAGGTTTGGCTTTTCCTTTGTTTACTAAGCACTGTTGTTCCATCTGCAAGGTGTGAGCAAAACTTAAGTTTACAATCTCAGAGTAAACCTCTGCAAAAGTAGAGTCTAAGTATTAGACATTTTTGAAGCCAAACCTGAGGTTTCCTTTTCCTGAGAGGTAACAGAGTCTGATAGTTCAAGCAGAGATTGCTAGCAAAGAGCAATTCTGAGTTGCTCTTGCTCTGTCTGAAGAAGCCCCTTATCTTTTAACTAAGGTTTGTGTGTAGTCACAGTGTTGAGTCCTCATTAGAAATCCTGTCAATATTGTGGTGGTGTTTTAGGCCCTTCTTTAAGAGCCCAACCTTAACAAAACACCCTAGTGGATAGCTTGCTGCAGGTTTAATAATGATTTTTCATTGCTGGATGATTTATTCTAATTATCTTTCTTTTGAAGTATTAAAGTCAGCAGGAATGTTTCTTGTGAAGTTTCAGAAACAGGATACTGCAAGAGCAACCTCCTCACCTTATCGCCTTCTGTTTCTCAGACTGCTGTTCAATGCTTTTTTCATCTGTCACTGCAATTACACTGTATTTATGTCAGCCGTGTTTCTAGCAGCCTCTTAACTAATAGGACTTCAAAACCTGGTATTAGGGAAAGCATGTTGAAAAGGAACAAGAGTCAGTGTTTCATAGAGACTTTTGAAGTCACGGCCATAGCAACATTCCAGGACACCTCTGGACAAATGGGGGTGGGGATGGCACGTTGCTGATGAGTGGGCCAGGTCTGGTTCACTTTGCAAACAGAACTCTGTTGGCTGGTGTGTTTCCAGATCCTGCTCCACGTTACTTTCTCTTATTCCTAGTATTTGCAGATTGCATTTGTCCTCTTGAATAGTTCTTTACATAAACATTAACTTCTGCCCAGGAAGGGGATAGAGAGAAGGGGTAGCCTCCACACACACACCTCCGGGAGAATCTCCCATTGCTGTAGATAAATGACCAGCAAGTACTGTGAGTGCATGATGAGCAATGAGAAAAGTTCACCCTCTACAGGGATCCCCCCTCTACAGGGGGAAAGAGCCAAGAAGCAGAGATCTGACAACCATCAGTTTCCATATGGAGAGTTGAGCTCTCATGGTACCGACACATGGGTTGGAAGGTGACCTACAGAGGTGACCCATACATAGACAATGCAGGATGCATTGATGTAATCTCAGACACCTGGGTCAGTGCTAGCAGACACATGATACCTCATTCAATAGCACAGACATTAATTTCGTTTTAAAAAAAACCCAGAAAACCAAACCAAAATGAACAAACAGAAAAATCTTGTCCAACTCTGATAGAATAGAGACCAGCTGAAAGGGCTGCTGGAGCCAGTCAGGCTTCCAGGATGCAGCAGATCTTCTTTTGACATAGTACCATTTTGATACTCTGTGCTGGTAACTGCAAGAAGCATCTGAGTGATGATTTTAAAAGTGTTCTAGTTTCAAGATTTTTTCCTACTGGTTGAATCTGGCCTTTCTTCTTCAGAACAGAACTAGTTGTCTCTACTTGTACGTACAGACGTTAGAACCTCCATCTCCAAGTTTTGAGTACCAGCTTTGCTCTCTGTTGGATTTTGGGGGTTTTTCTCTGTGTGTTCTTATTCCCTGGGAAGTGCCTGGATCATTTCTTCAAGGGTTAGGTCTAGCAGATGAAAGCATGGTTCTTTCTGCAGGAATCATGTTCAGGACTTGCTCGCTATCTGATAAAAAACCTCAGTAACCAATCTTCTTACTTAAAATACACATCCTTGATGATTACTTTTTGTTTCGGTTCTCATGACAGAGATTCCTTTTGCCCCAGTGTATTCTTCTTTGGCTTTTAGCTAGACTTATCTCTGCTGAAAGTGTCCTATTAAATCTAGGATTCTGCATTCTGCTCTCAACAGGGGCCCATCCTGCTGAGCCTTGTAGGTTCATGCCTATAAATCTGAACTTTCTGGCTAGGATCTGTAAGTTTGTTGCCAGAGGATTTGGCTCTCTTTTCATCTGACCTTTATGGCTCTGACTCCTCTTTTGAGATTGTGCCTCTTCTCCTATGCTCAAAACAAAGCACTTTTAATCTCCATGTGGTATTTAAGTCTCCAATCATGATCTGATTTCTTTTTTAACCTTGTGGTCTAGTCTTCTTCCCCCTTAAGCTAGCTTTGTTTGGAGGGGATCAGTTTCTGTCTTCCTGATCAAAACTGATCCTGGCGCTCTCTAGTTCTGCTCATCCAAGCCACTGTAATCCCATAAGAAGCATCCCACAGACAATTATGCAGCCAGATGTTGTTTTCTGAGATGCTAATAAAATAGCAGTTTATCAAAGCTATAGTCAAGTCTCCGCTCATGTGCAAGTGCTGCTAAGTTGGTAAATCAGGTGCAAGAGTCAGAAGAGAGGGACTGTGAAACCTGCTATTGATATTCTGTATTTATCCAAAGTTCTTTCTTTATGCTTACTCCTGCAGAAAGTATGTGCTTGAAAACCCTTTGTCAAGATTGTTTCAATTTGTGTTGAAGGTAACTTGGTGATTTCTGTTTGCAGGATGTCTGTGTAGCCATGGGCACAGCCAAGAGAGGGTCAATGGCTTGTCCAGCCTTCTGCTAAAAGCAGGATACTTGCATATATGTGGGAAATGTCAGAGCTGAGAGCAGAACCACAGGGTGTTCATCCTGTCCAGTTGTAGAACCTCTAAGGTGGGTGACTAGTCTTACCTCTTAGTTAATGAGGTGCTAGTCTTCTTCCATGAATGATTCTCTGAAGAATCTTGAATCTTTGAAGTTTAGGGAAGCTTAGGTTTAGTTCTATAATGCTAGACAGTATGAGTAGCTTCTCTTCCCTGCTCAAGTTTTCAGACTCCTAAGGTAACATCAGAGAAAAAATCAGTAGCTTTATCCTCTAGCACCTTCACACAAAATACAAATGCTTAACCCCCATCTTAAACTGCCAGACTGTTATAAAACTAAAATAAGGCCAAACATTAGCAAATGTGCTCCTTCTCACACAAAAAATCTCAACTTTGCTCAAGATGAAAGTGGTTATTATTTTAAGATAACATACAGCATTGGCGCCTCTGAACTACAACATTTATAAACCATAAGTCTGCTGACAGTTGGCAGCAGTGGTGGATTTTGATTAAGTAGGCAAGCACACTGGAAAAACAAAAAATTCTGTTGAGCCTCTGTATTTATCTCTTCTCCAGACAGAAGGGTGGGTGAGCATCTGCCTCCACAGATGAGTGTGAGGCGGCTCCTTGGCCAATATACATTGCAAACAGATTAAAGACACCCAGGCTGTAGTTTTTTGTTGTTGTTTCTAAGCGGGAAAAAATATATAGGGAAGATGAGAGAGGAATTATTTACAACCTAATCATAACCAGCCTCATACAAACTTCAATTGTTTTTTTCAGAGGGGAAGCGTCCAGTCTCCACGTGCATTTCACTGTCTATGCACCTAAGTACCTAAAAAGATGCTGTGAAAACTCAACTTTGATACCCGTCAAATACCCCACTGGTATTTGATATAAAACTGACTGGGAACTGCTGAAGTGATTCTTGCAAAAGTGCCACTTCTTTGTAAGGGAAAACAGAGAAATTATGGGAAAATTAAGATTTTATTCAAATAATTGAAGATCTCTGAATTTAACACATGAACACAAGAATATATGAGAAAATCAGTTGAGTTTCTACTTGTTGAGTAGATGGCTTAGAACATCAAAACCCATGTCTCCAGGATACTTCACCTCATTTTTACTACTTTTATTTGACAAGTGAAAGATCTACTTGACAGTGTTCAGATTTAGGAGGGGTTTCATTCCTAAACTAGATCCTGGACCTGTAGTATAGAGAAATTAGTCTTAAGTCTTATGAGTAGCACTGCAGCATGGAGTCAGAATTTTATTGCTAAGGTGACCTAAATAGCATCCATTGCTAGAAGGAGATGATTTCAAAGGCATAGATGGTCTTAATATTGTGAGCTGGTGAGCAGAGCCTGAGCTGTGTGGGAAGCTTACAGAGATTTTAATCAGTGAAGTAAAATTTCTGGAGAGGATTCAATCTACTCTTCACTTTTGGGACCTTGAAGTTTCCAAAGCCTATCTTAACAGTAATTGACATAGCCAAATGTGGCAGCAATATTTAAGGATGATCTTACCAATCCTGAAAAAGAGCTGTTGTGATTTAAGTTTTAATACAGCTTTTGAATGCAGTCTTCTTGCTAACTAAATGTTCCATCTGGCTTGGCTGGTGTTTGTCCAAGTTTTCCGATTTCTTGACCTGTCTGTGCAGGTGTGGACTGTGTACTTAATTTGTATGTATTTTATTAAGTAAAAGCAGTGTTGGGGAGCAATGCTAGTTTCATATCCCTGAAAAAAAGAGGTCAGCATCCCTTAGAAACTGGTAAATTTCAAGTCTATTCATACTATTATTCCAGTCCTGAAACAACCAATTACAAATTGCTTAACAGAATTTTAGACACGATGGTACAAACCTGGTTCAAAGCCAGGGACTTAGAAATGGAAGCTATTCTATTGAACTGATGTAGCAAACATCTCCCTGCCAGGTGTTTATAAGCATGTTAAAAATAGTAGACACTGTGATCTAGGCGTCTTTCATATACAAAGCATACGGGATTTAAGTATTTCACAAAGTATTCACAAATTTGCCCATTTACATGTGGAAAACTAAAACACCAGAAGGCAGCAACTAGCCCAAAGTAACCCTGCAAACCAGCAGCAGAGCTGATGATTGAACTTCTGAACTGCAGTCCAGGCTCTACCCTTTAAGTTACATTAATCATTACTCAAAAATGTCACTGGTAGCCTCCTGTGTCCTTTAACTCTCGTATTACAGCAAATTGTCTGCTTGCAGTAACACAGAAAATGTGACTTCCCAATATTCACTGTGTGCAGATAGATGTAGTGATGAAAGAACAAGGAAGGAAACATCTTTTGATCCACTTACCAGCCAACTCAGTTCATAGGCACAGCATAACTGGTCTGTGTTTGGGGTGGATGGAGGGTGAACTATGCACAGGATGCCCTGTGAAAGAAGGTTTGGGGATTGTTCTAAAATCCGCTTTAAAAAGTAAATACATTAAGAAAATGGAGCTTATTAGTAGGGCTGAGAAATAGAAATCAACATAAAGAATGACAGGGGAGAACAGCCATGAGAAGAAGAAAAATAGACCCCAGCTTGTGTTGCTCTCTGACCTGAAATATAGAGTGGTGAGCTAGTCAGGTGAGAAATCTGCACAATCGAGAATAAAACTCAGCTGTCATCTCATAATAAAAGTGACTAGTGCCTCTGGGAATGAAGAACAAGCTATAGCTAAGCAAATTGCAGGGGCTGTTTATCATCACATAGTGTTGTACGTGCTTTTCATTTACATGTTACTTTTTTTCCCCTCCTTTCAAATTTCACCCATAAGTCATGGGGGAAAAATCTCAATATTCAGCTCCATTAGACAAACTTATTCTTTGAAATTAAGGGCAAGGAGCATATGGAAATTCCTACAATAAAGAACAAACACTACACCCAGAATAAAAATCAGCACTGTGCAAGATTGAAATGAGTGCCATTATGAATTATTTTGAATCAGACCATGATATGATTGAAATTCAATTACCTCTTCTGCTTTGAAGGGCCAAGAAGCTTGGTGAACACCGAGTTAGACTGTAAGGATTAAGAGACAAAAGGATCTATGTTGATCGTTTTTCTTGGTAATTCTCTTCTGGCTTGATGTTTATAACCTATTCTGACAGCCCAGAGGTTATATATGGTAAATGTTGCTTATGTTTTAGTTGTGCAGCTAGTCTGTTCATCGAGATTATTTGGTGAAAGGCACAGTATGCACAGTTGATCTCTTAAGTAGCCAGTAGGTCTTTGGTAGAATCAGCCTTGTTAGTAATTTGCCCTGGATCTCTGATTCATAGTGAAAATTTAAGAGTAAACCACTTTAGATCTAGTTTGCATATTTTCTTTCTACTTGTCTATGTTCAAAGGCTTTTTTCTTCTTTTGTTAGAGGATACACCTTGTCATTAAAATCTGATTTGAAATTCTAGGGTGAGTGCATAGTCAGTGTGGACCCAAATAGTGCTACAGTTATAAAAAAAATAGGTAACATATTGAGTGTTCAAAATTTTATGGCTGTGGCCTTTTATAGTGCTGAGTGGCAGTAAGATAAGCATTCAAGCCTGTTGGTCATGAGAAATAATTTTAGTAGCAATTTATAATGCAAATTATTTTGTTAACACTTTTCTATGAGGTGGGTTTTTTTTCTCAAAGTGAAACATAGTCATCCTCAAAAATGTTTTGAAAAGGACTAAATGAATCCTTTATGCTAATAAGAACTGACATTTTTAGTTTCTGTAGTTGAGGTTGCACAGATTGTTTTACAGGAGCTTTTGGGAAGGAAGTTTTTGTTTCCTAAAGTAAATTGTATTTGTTAATATAAAAACTTAGTTATGTTCACTATGGTGCTACAAGTCTAGCTTCATACCTCAGGAAAATCTTTCCTAGTGATTTATGTTTATGTCTATGTTTTTAACTGATGTGCTACAGGTTATGGATGTGGTGTTCCACAGATTTTATGTAGGTACAAAAGTTGGTTGACTAGGACAAAAACAGACAGAAAAATGATACCATATTTCCAATGCAATGAAAGTGCATCTCTCTCCACCTTTGCTCCTCTTTGAACAGCTGCTGTATGTTAACAGGCATAGATCCATTTTTATTGAGTATTAGCTGAATTGATTTTTCTAAAGAAAACGAGGCAGCATTCAGTGAATGAAACCTTCATGGATTTGTGAAAGTCAGATAAGTCTTTTAACTTGTCAACCAATTTGAAACAAAAGGTTTTCTTTCTAGAAAAAGGCTGCAACCTTTTGTTACAGCCTTTTTCTTTGAAGGGGGTGGTGTGTGTCATTCAGTTCCAGAAGCAGATGAATTTGCAAAGCAGGATTATTGTTTTCCCTCACTGCCATCAGGGTAGAGTGAGTGACTTTCTTGCTACTGAAAGAATTTACTCTAGGTCAGTGTTACTCAGCCTTGAGTCTGTAGTTCTGTGGTGGACTTGAGAGTCTCTAGTGGCCTTTGAGGAGGTGGTTTACAAAACAATTCTCAAAATACCTAAAATCAACTCACTCTTTCCCCTCCAAATTGTAAGCACTAACAAAGAAGGAAACAAAGAACAGGGAAAGCATCACACCTCATTTTTTTCTGGCTACAGATGAAAATGACTTTGTGGCATAACAAAGGAAGTTGAAAAGTACCACTTATAGATTAAGATTTTAGGAGGGAAGAGAAGGGCAGATTGCTAAATTTTTACTCCTTCTCTTCTTGACCTTCTGAAAGCATTTTCATCCTTGATTTACTATAATCCAGATCATCTTCAAAAGGCTACATAAATCTGTCAAGTTCATGTGTGATCCTCAATGTAACATGCTGCTTCCAAAGCTTAGAAAGCAATGGGAATCGAAGCAGAGACTACTTCTCATAACCTGTTTTAGAATAACCAGCTAATTTGGAAAACTCTAAAATCAGTAGTGCCTCAATGTACAGTTAATTATGTTGATCCCATCTGAACACCAGCATGTTCCTCCTATTGAAGCCTCCTGAGAAAAGATGACCTTTCTGATTGAAGGTAATTTTCAAACAGCCTCATGGAGACATGTGAGATGCCACATTAGCTCTGATTTCTGTCAGATAATCTCTGTGGTCTGTTATTTGGGCTGCTTAAATTGCTGATCACCTCCCACTGCAGACCTGGTCAGAATGTCCAATAGGACAATGAGGTAAACTCTAAGTTAGTCAAAGCCTTATTTGGGAATTCTGTTTTGTTTACTCTAACCTCTTGAACCTCTTGGTATGCAAACATCCACTGTGCTGGACGACAGACAACAAGGTTGAACTGAAGTATACCCCTTCTCATTTTCCCACAGCACATTCCACTGATTTAAATCACTTACAAAAAAGGTGATATGAGCATCTCAGATTCATTTAATATGGAAAAGCTTGTAACTTTTGACTTTCTTTTTGAGTTATGCAGTTATTTGGCTACATCTGCTCTCATCCTGTTCATTTTACACAAGCATCTCTGCAATTCCTGTAACTGTATACTCAAGGACTTTAATTCAGGGTTGAAATGAGCCATGCAGATGAGGCAAACTGCAAATTTAGAAAAGATTTAAACATTCTCCCAGTTGTGTGGGTTTTCTATTATTATGAAGATACACTGCCCTTTTCTCCCATGCAAAATGTATCTACCCAATGGGCAGATAAGTAGAAGATAATGTTTCCTTTCTCTTATATTAATGCAGTGTGTAGAAACACTTGTCCTCAAAAGAATCACTTATTCAGGTTTTCCACTTTGATGCAACCACAGGGGATTAAACACAGGAATTATTTGTATTGGTATGAGCTTGTGTGGAAGGTTTGTAGACCCGCAGGTCCTATGGTACTGATTACTTTTGCCAAAAGTTTTATATACAATTATTGAGTTGCTGGAGCTTTGACAGAGGGAGCACTTTATAAATGCAGAACTGGATTCTGTGCATTTTGTAACTTTCTGTCACCAGGAGCAAAGGACATCACTTTGGTATCAAACTTCCCATAGTTGATTGGCAGTTCTCTGAATGCTTCTGAGCCATCTTTGGCTGTGCAGACTTCAGAGTAGCAGTAATATTTTCACATAATTTGTTGTATCCCATAGCTCAACAGACTTGCTTGGTGATGTGGATCATCCTGGATGATGATGATGATCTGTATCTCTCAGCTGAGCTGTTATCTCCCATCCTTGCAGGCAAATCTTTAAACATTTCCACCAGGATGGAGAAGTCAGTATCAATTTCAGTGTGGAAGCAGAGGAGATCTTGCTTTTGTAGCCTACAGAATTTAGGTTTAAAGAGAAAGCTTGGGCTGAGATTTGTGTTGCTGAGGAGATAATGCGTTTGTAGACAGATTTGTTCTTTGTTTGCTCTCTTGTAAATATTTCCTAATTCACATTTTTAATATGAATTCTATTCCTTTCTTTCATGCCCTTTCAATGTGTGAATGTGATTAGCAATATTTTTTAAAACTAATAACTTGTAAGGATTGCAGCGCCGTAACAGATACAAACTGGATTTGAATTCCATTTTAGAACTCATTCAGAATAAAAATAGGCTTTAGGCATGTATGCAGTCCTTGCACATGTCCCCACACTAGCAGAGATATCATGCAACATTTTGTTAATGGCTGTAAAAGCAACTATAGCAAAATAAAACCCTTTAGGATAGAGAGATGCATATAATTAGAGTTGTAGATCTCAGATTAAGTCATTTATCTTTGACTCCTTATGAGATGCATTGTCCTATGCCCCTGAATACAGTCTGCACGCTAGCAATTACACAAAGGCAATTGCTATAAATGCCTTTGCCTTCTCTGGAAATTAGAATTCAAATTTTGTCCTTTGAAACACTCAGCAAAGTATGTCTCTGAAATTAACATTCAATAGGTAACACAGAATTATTGCCACATCCATTTCCTTCAGCTCAAACTAAAAGCCATCCTTAGCATGGTTAGTTCAATCACCATTTCCTCTTGAGAATCTATGGGCTGCAAGCTGGCTTGCTCCTTTCATTATATTACCAGTGGCTTTTATTTTAAAAGACAGTCATATATCCTGGAGCCCAAACTCACTGGAAGGTTGCTATCTTAAAATATACCTTCCTGTGGCTGAAAATTCAGAAAATAATAAATAGGTATTCACCATGAACTCAATAATAATGCCTTACAGATGGAGTGGGATGGAGTAACATGTTTCATTTGGGCTATTAAATTTAGTAGAGGTTAGATAAGATCTTAATAAGACCTTAGCTCAATTTACATAGGAGCCTGGCTCCTTCTGTCGTATGCAAGTACCTGGACACAGAGCCACAAAAATTCTTAAGCAAGGAAGACAGGGACCTGGTTTTGGCTTGATCCTGGTAGTGTGTATGTGATGAATACTTAACTTTGACCTCACATTACCATCAGTGCTCAGTTCATTAGCTCTGGCATTGGTGCTTTCTGGGTCTCAAACTGCTGTGAAGAACTTCCTGTATCTTCCTTCTTTAAGCACCATATGTAATAGAGCTTCAGGCACATACAAAGATGGTATCTTGTCATTTAAGACCTCTTTTAAACCTATTCACACTTCAGAGAAAAGCAACAGATAGAGATCATCTGTAAATACGGGTCAGCCTACTCTTAGACAAGGGCACTGGTGAAAGAACAGCCTGCTAATTTTCTAATTGGAGCAAGCCTGGAACTGATAACCTTTTTCTTTCTGTATGTTTCCTTCACTTTTTGGTTTTCTGTGGGAGTTTTGTTTGTCAGCTTGCTTATTTTGGTTTGAGTTCTCTGATGGAATTGGAATTTGAGTTGTGATACTCTTCTTGTCCCTTGTCCCTTGGCTGTAGCCCGTGTCATTATTTTCAATAACTGAAAAAAAACAACTTTCACAGTCTTTACCTGTGCACTACAACATTTCTGCTTATTTATAAGAAATAAAACTCACCAGTGATCATAAAAAAAGCATTCCAAAGAAAATAATATTCTCCATTTTCCAATCTCAATACCTGTTCTGCTGAGCAGATCCCAGCTTCAGGTCCACTTGCAGAGGAGAACACTCTGAATGGATTTTTGAAGTTTCTGATGTCTTTTACTGCTTTTTGTCCTTAGTGTCAGTGAATGCATGAGAACTAGACAGGTACTGTCCTCTTCCAAAAAATAGCAAAGCACACCAAAGTGGACTAATTATCTTTAGAAAAGCACTGGTTTCCTTTGTAGAAATTCAAGCTATTGTCAGGTTGAGAAGTAATCAAGCAAAAAACTTCAGTGTAGCTGAATACAATTGATTGTGTTTCAAGGATTACAGGCAATTTAAGGCATGGTAGGAATGCACTTCCCTTTTTCCATTTTCAGCTGTTTTCCAGTTACAAAGTACTCCTGTTCTGGCATGAACATCTGCATTCATTTGGCCAATGACACATTTCTGATAGAACAATAAATTCTCTGATGGTATTAAAACCTTATATTTTTCCATTCTCAAACTTGTGTAGACAAGAGTAAGAGATGATGCAGAAGAGAAAAATTATGTCTCTGTTATTGCAATAACAACTTTTTGTCAACACTTGATTTTTCTTGTGCATTTCAGCACTGAACAACCCAATAGCACCTGCCTCATGCATTTGAAAAGTAGAGTTTCCACTGAGGGCAGGACTGAGAAGACCTTTCCACCCAGTTTTTCCTTCATACAAAGACTAATCCAGGCACAAATTCATGTACTGAGTTACCTTACATTTTTTCCCATCAAGGCCTACTTATACAAAATGCTAGGCATCTTCACTTCTCTGTGTAATAACTAGGAGTGGGACAGCCTTCAATTTAACTGATATTAAACTTTCTTCTGGTCACTTTGCTTAATTATGGCCATGAGTATCTCAACTGAAGCTTCTGTGAAATTGTGTCTTATTCCTGTGAGAAGAGATGAGATTGCAGATTTGACATGTTCCTCCTGCAAGCTATGTATGTGCATCAGCTGGGAGAATTATGTCCACAGAACAATAGAAAGCTGCTGTTCTTATTTTACCATCTTTTCATTCTCTTTTCCTGAATTGTTATTCCCTGAGAACCTACAGATGATATACTCAGAAGAGGGGAGAAAAATCAAAGTAAAAAATGTTGGTTACTTAAAAAATCTTTTAAAAAATATGAAATATCTACCCAGTCCTAACAGCATAACCCTGCAGGGTACACATTAATGACCCATTAATGCACTTCTCAGGTGGTAAATGGCCCATTAATGCTCCCTTGACATACCAGTTTGTATAATTTATTCAAATTCACAGGCAGGGCATGAGGGAAGAGGGAAGCAACACCACAGAAATGGGTATTGAGACTTTAACATCACAGGTCTTGCTCTTTCTTGGGGGGGTGATTCTATATAGATGTCTTTCAGTCACATCTTTTCCTGAAGGAAACCAAACCCTGTAACCAAAGAGAATGTTTCTCATTGGACTGTTAACATCCGTAAAGCAAAGAGGCTCTTTTCTCCCATGTTCTTTTGCAGCCCATTCTCACATCTGCAGCATCCCTTCACTGAATGTTTTTTCCTGAGCTTTGTCTGCTCCAGTTCCATTTAATAGACCCATAACTTCAGAATGTCTGTATTTCTTTCCCTAAATGTCTCAGTATCCCAGTCACTGAAAACAAGACCTGACACATCAAGAAGGTTTTACTAGTCACCTTCATATTAGTGGGGCATCAGCAGGAGGCTGAGACCACACGACTGTAGGGGGACACAAATCACATGAGAGGTGCAGAGCACTCAAGTGAGAGCAAAGCACGGAGCCACATTTTGCTCCCAATACACCTGTGTCTTATTCCCACCATCCTTCCAAAAATCTGGCTCCATCATGGTTCAGAGGTGGCTCTGGGCTTCACACTGCAGCAATAATGGTAAATCTTGCAGAGAAAATCACCATCATTGACATCTCACCCTTTGCCAAGACTAGAACTGCTGTGGCTCTTGGCCAGGCCAATAGCAATGGTGATCTCCCAAGCCTGGCAGGACCCTAGGAGTGGTCTGGTTGTGACTGTGCAGTATTTCCAGGCTCCCTAGCTTCACTCTGAGCTAGTCTGTGTGGCATGACAAATCATACCTGTATAATCTGTATCAGATATTTGCCTAACACATTCTTTAAAATCTCCAAAGACAGAGAGTCCCTGTCTCTCCACACAATCTATTTCAGGGCTTAGTTATCCTTAGTTTTACAGAATGTTCCCTATGTCTAATCTATTTCTCCCCTGTTGCAGATTCAGCCCATTACTATTACTTCTCCCTAAAATAAGCACACAAAAACTGCTTATTCCTTTTCTCCTTTGCAGCAGCCTTTTATGTGCTTTGACGACTATTATCCCTTCTTTTTGCTGTCTTTTCTCCAGACTGCAGAGCCCCAGATCTTTCAACCTTCCCTAGTAGGTCTAGTACTTTGATCTTTCTTACTGTTGGAATGAGTCAAGTTTTTTGCCTGAAGTGTAGTTTCCAAAGCTCCATACAGCTGTAGGTGAGTGGAGAATGACATGGTGTGTCACATGGCTGATATTTGTGTTTCCTGTATGGTTTAATCAAACTTTTGGTTCATTTTCTGCCCTCTATAATCTCTAGCTTTTGCTTTCCACAGAAAAGAGACCAGATTGTGTCTTTGACACTTCACTTGTAAAAAAAGGTTGATCTTGACTGTAGAAGTTTGTATTTGTTCTTTGTGGGTTACATCCTTTTTTCACATCTACTTATTTATTTAGAAGTAATAAGCAAGAGGAAGATAATTCTTAATTTACCACATTAATCGCCACAGTGACCATCTGACCCCAGCTGAAAAAAAGTTTTTCCTCAGGTTTTGACGTTGAATTTATTTTCATTTTAATTTTTTTTTCATAAATAGGTAGTATTAGCTTTCCATCTTTTTTACATCTCAACTTAAAAACTGTCGTTAATTCTCTCTCAAATTCTTCAACTGCCATGTTAAAAAAGTGAAAACTCCTGATGGTTGTGTCAGCCTGTATTTCATTATCAAATTAGGAAAAAATTTCCAGTATTTCAAGTAACAAATATTAAGTTTGGCTCATAGTCTTTCTCCTTCCACTTATGGTTCAAATCCCAGACTATATGGGAGGGAAGTTGGACCTAGATGATCTTTAGGATCCTGTCCAACTTAAGCTATTCTATGATTCGATATTCTAGAGTCTTATCTTGACTGGTTTCTTTAATGTCCCAAGTGCTTTCAAATATTACACAGGACCTGTGGTGTCACTCACATGTTGAGCATGAAAATATACTTCTAGATGTTCACACTGCTCAGGAAACATCCTCTTATCTTCCTTCAGATGCTGAAAAGACTCATTTTTCAGCATGGCTTTACTCTCCAGCTCAGAGCTCTTGTTAATTGCTCCAGGGGAAGAATGTGCCTTACAGTCCTTACTGTAACAGCAACTTCTGCTTTCAGCCACTCTATCATCAGTAGTATTATTTTTGTTACATCTTCTGATCTCTGTCATGGGTAAAAAATGGCATGAAGGCTTTTGAAATAGATTGTGACAGTATCATGATATGTGATCAATCACAACAGAAAGTGGTTCTCTGGTGATATATGTGTGCCTAATATTGACATTTCCTGATTTTAAGCTCTTTGCTTAGTAATGCTGAGCAGGGGTATTTGGAAGAGCAGTCTGACCATACCTGTCCCCTTCAACGTTCATAGTTACTGAACATTTAAATCCCTTCTGATGGATCTGAAAGTATGATCTACAGCTCACTGCTATGCTGTGAACTATGGTAAATGGCCCATGACTGGTCTACAGAAGCATATTAAATACAGTTTGGTTTAAGATTTTTAGGAATGTCTAGTGGTAAAGAAATATGGATGGATGACAGACACTTAGCATTCCCCAAAAAAATGAGGTCTTCTGCCAGCAGTAGATTTTTCACTTCTGGGTTTAGATCAGCTTAGATATTTTTCAGATGAGTTGTGCTCTGTGGATGTCTCATACTGTAGCATACACTTGGGATGTTAATTCCTGATATCTTTATCAGGTAGTCAAACACATGTTAGCTCTATAGATATCTGTTCCACCCATGAACTAAACCATATACATGCATGTATGTGTATACATATATACATACAATGGAGCTTTGGAGGGTAATTATTTGAGCTGCAGGGTCATCTGAACTTTTGACACCTCATATCCATGCAGTGCAATCAGCATCTTTTTGTTCCCTCCCTGTGCTCAACTGAGCATGGTGGTGGCAGAAGGACAGCCAGAAGAGTGCTGTGGAACCTGTTGGCATCACTAACGATGCAGAACTGCCAGAATGGGCACACGGAGGCTTGGTGAAAAGCAGCGCCCACACACTCCTAATGAGGACAAAAGGAGGAGGGTGAGGCTGTGCTAGCACAGAGGCAGTGCCAGGCATCTCCTGTTGGTGGGCAGCCTGGAGAGAAAACAGTATTGTCTGTGTGGGATTTAAAGCTGTGTCAAAGCCTTCCTTCCCTGCAATGTACTGTTCCATCTGCTGTTTAAGCAGAAAGTATTAGTGTAGGTGGGAAAGGAAGTTATGCACCTAGGAAAAGCTGTTGTCCTGAGCTAGTTAGAAAAAGCTCATGGAAAGATGGGAGACACACCTGTGCATCATACAACAGAGGTTTTCCCAGGGAAGGAGCAGCAGGAAGGGGAGGAGAGGAAATGCAAAGAGCCAGCCTGGGTTGTGCAAGAGACAGGATTTCCCCTGACCCTCTTGGAGCTGCACCAGCTCACGCGGGAGCAGGATTCACACAGGGATCCCATCCGCAACCCAGCCAAGGCCCACTCCAGCTGAAGCCGTTTCAATGGAAACTGAGAGAAGAGCTTCCTCTCCTGACAGCGCTGCTAACCGCTGACAAGGTGCCTTTTTTTAGGGGTTGAGGAGGGCGTATAGCCAAAGGAATCCTACATTCCTTATGCTAAGTGCGAAGGTTGCCAAAATTAGCACACGTACCCAGGGTGCACAATAAGCCATTTCCCGCTTGATATGCCAAGAAGGCTGAGGAATCTGTGAATTATGCTGTTAGAAGGAAGCACGTATCCAGCATCTTGTCCATCAAAGCAGAAAACACCTCCAAATGGCAGCAAGAAGGAACTAGCACTGCAAGAAACAGTGATTAAAACCAGCAGCAGAACCTTGCAAATAAAATTCTGAGCTTGTGTAGACAGCTCCTAACTTCCTGCCAAAAGTGAAAAAGCAGCATACGCCAGAGCGTAAGCAAGCTCTTCAAATCTACTATGCAAGTGGCTCTTTCTCCAAGCAAGCTGGAGTTCTGAGTGCTGTCTTAAGGGAGACATTTCACACTACTTCTGTAGGTACCGGAGCAAAATTGCTTTAGCCATAGTAGCATTGCATGGCTCTTTATTCCTTTTTGCAGAGGTAATAACCATCAGCTGAATAATTTAGGCTAAAACATTTTGCCCCATAAAATTTTTTCCCATTGACAAACAGTTATTTCTGTCATCCACAATAACCATTTTAAAGGACAACAGAATGAAGCTGAGTTTTTCATTTAACACTTTCAAACTTTTTTTTGTTTGGGAGGCCTGATTTATTCATAGTATGTGTGATGTTTCAGCGTGGTGGCATTTGGAGCCAAGAATTGAAGAAAAATATGATCCATTGGCAAGAAAAAGGAGAGAGATGTATTTATTTCTTTTAAGCAACTGGCCCACTGTTTTAGCAATGAGGGGAAGAAAGGGACTTAATTTCTTACAAGAAATCTTTTTAGATTTTTATGTATTCATTCTGTGAATCTGACAAGGAAGATCGTGCATGTAGAAGGAGGTTAAGGCGTTCTCTTCCCAGATGCAGGTAGTCAGAAAGTTCCTCTAATAGAATTATACTTGTAGGAAAGCTGATGAAAGATCCAGGTTCATGGTTTCTGAGCAGGGCTACATTTGTAGAAGGAGAAACAAACCAGGTTCAGTGTCCATTGCTCTGGCCAGGCCAAATCCCCTGCCAAAATAGCAAGAGATGTAAGCAATTATTTGAAGTATAGTGGAAAAATGTGTAGGTTCTATGCTAATGTAAGATGTAGGTAAATGGACTTCTAATAGAAAACAAGCCAAGACCTTCTTAACAGTCCTGTTATGTTCCATGTTTGATCCTGCCTCATGTTCACTTACTTAAACACACTTTCTTGAATTGCAGACTGGAGCATGTGGACTCTCTCCCCTTTGCATGACAATACAGCCTGGTAACCCTTGGGCTTTTCTTTGGTCACCCAGATAGGATGAGCCATAATGATTAACAACATGTATTATTTCTTGGCTCTGCTTGTCTTTAAACTGATGATTCCATATATCCATTCCACAGCTTTTGGCATTGGCTTCACATCAGGTTGTGACCTGAGGTCTCAAGGGTACAAATAAGAGCAGCACGTATTCGTGGGGCTCAGCAGTAAATATGCTACTTCATGGCTCAGATTTTAGCTTAAGCAATACATTTCTGGAGGTATAAACAAAAAAGGACAAAAGAAAATGGAAATAAGTTTTTGCAGTGTTCTCTTTAGTTGCAGAGATCTAGTATCTGATTGCATCTTTCTTTTCATGGGTATGAGAGAATGGTCTTCCTGGGTAGTACCTACTGCTAGTGAGTTTGTTTCTCCTGTAAGCAGAGTCTTCACAACCAGCTTAGAATTGAAATATTGTTAGGCCATTGTCTAAATATAGTGGTAATATTAAAACCCACAGCAAGTAATTTCTTCCTTTTCTATATTGAAGATGAATTTTAAAAATGGAGCTGTAAATGCTGAACATTGAACACAAACATTTGTGTGTCATCTCCATGGAGGTAGAGGAAGCTGGAATGATGGAGGGAACCATGGCTGCAGGGCTGGCAACAAAACTGCTGTTGAAGAACAGGTCACAATTTAGGGTTTTCTCTGTTTGTCATGCAGCCCTTACCTTAAGGGCACTGAGGAAATCTGAGTCCAGATCGTGACACTATTATTCCCACTAGTTAAAATGCCCAGTGTCACTTTAATCAATGATTCTGATCTAAACTGCTGTGTGGATATAAGCCAAATGCTGCTCATATCCAGGTGCTGGTCCAGGCATACCTGGCATTCCAGATCTAACCCTTGTCATCAGATTTATCTGACACTTGTTTAAAAAAATGAGGACAAAGTTTGGGAAAAGTTGCTGTCAATATGGACTTTTTCTTACATTTGTAACTAAGTGAAAAGCTGAGCGAGCTAACCACCCTTCCCCCTTATGCTTGGTGCTCTTTGAAGGTGAGTACATAGTATTGCAGTGAGAGCTGCCAGAATATGAGAGGCAAATAAACAGGATCTGCCCCACTGTTTTGTAGCCAGAGTGTATAGCACCTAATCTGTAATAGGGGAAACCTGCAACAGCAGCTAGTCTAGGATCAGCTTCAACCTGTACCTGTGCAACACTCAGAGAATCACTAGGTTGGAAAAGACCTTTGAGATCTTTGAGTCCAACCATACCTGTCCTCTACTAAACCATATCCCTGAGTACCTCATCTGCCTTTTCAATGCATCCAGGGTCGGTGACTCAACCCCCTCCCTGGGCAGCCTGTTCCAGTGCCTGATAACCCTTTCAGTGAAGAACTTTTTCCTAATGTCTGATCTGAACCTGCTGTGGTGCAGCTTGAGCCCATTACCCCACATCCCATCACCTGTCACTTGGGCAAAGAGACCAACAACCAAATCTCTACACCCACCTTTCAGGTAGTTGTAGGCAGTGATAAGGTCTCCCCTCAGCCTCCTCTTCTCCAAGCTAAACAACCCCAGCTCCCTCAGCCGCCCCTTGTAAGGTTTGCTCTCTGGCCCCTTCACCAGCCTGGTTGCCCTTCTCTGGACACCCTCCAGGACCTCGATGTCTTTCTTCTAGTGAGGGGTCCAAACCTGAACATGGTATTTGAGGTGCAGGCTCATCAATGCCGAGTACAGGGGCACAATCACCTCCCTGCTCCTGCTGACCACACTGTTTCTGATACAAGCCAAGATGCCTTTGGCCTTCTTGGCCACCTGGGTACACTGCTGGCTCATATTCATACTCAGTGGATGGGGGCACAAGTCTGCCCAAAGCCTGCCAGCTGCAGAGGCCAGCATTCTACAGGCAAAGTGCTGAGTTAGGGTGCCTTTAGTGAATAATTCCTTTTTGTTCAAACAAACTCTGGAAAAGCCAAGTGTCCTGTGTGTGATCTGGAGTTTCTTCTTCTGTGGGGAAAGTTTGTGAGCTACAGATGTGTTATATTGTATAATGTAGTCAGGAAGAAGGAGGAATTCCATGGCTCGCAGCCTGCAGCAGGGGCTTGAATCTATCCTGGAGTCACTTGAAGCGCTCTCTTTTTCCTCTTAATATACTGGTTTTATTTCACTTTTTAAACATGAACAAGACTCTCAAACACACACACAAAAATGTTAACTGAACTCCCAGTGTGATAATCTTCAGAAATGTGACAGAAAAAAAGCAAAACTGAGATTTGAAGCCCCTTGCTACATGAGTGTACAATACCTTACACAAGACCATGCTACCACAGGGTAGCCCACAATGTGGCTGTAGTAGCTATTTGCTCCCTCTCCTAACGATTTGATATTCCAGGTTCAAGGCACCAGGTTCACTTCAAGCAGCCCATGGGTTTGAGGGGGTAAAATAATCAAAACAGAGACTTTCCTGAGTATACAGGTTGGATGTGACCCTGTGACATTTTGTTGTAGAGCAGGCTACTTTAATGAGTGCAAGAGCCAGTGTTCATCTTAAATCAAATCTTATTCCCTTGTGTATCCCTGCTGCCTCTCCAAAGCTGCAAATCCATTTCAAAGGTTATTAGTTTGGAAACACTTTAGGGGGTACATCCCTGTACTAAAACTGTAACTGCCTGCATTATTTTGGTGGCAATAGACAAAGAGAGAAAAGCTGTCTTTGATTTTTTTCTTTTCCTTTATCTACTGCATTGCAAGTATTTTTCCATCCAATTAATCCCACTAGGTTTCTAATTGAAGTGGTGGTTTGCATAAATATTAATCAGTCACTAAGAAACACAAAGGGTCAGGGGCACACCAAATGAAGGAGTGTGTTTGGTACGTGCTCTGATGTATCTTTGCTGAGCTCTCATAGTGCAGAAGATGCTTGTATTGTTTTTTCCCTAGCCTGTGTTGAGTTTTATTGTTAGTAGCAATATAGGTAAGTAAATTATGCAAACATGTTACTTGTTCTAATTCTCTCTCAATGCCACTTCAATGGGAAGTAAGTGGCTAAATATATTCTATGTTGGTCTGGTCTCTCAGTCCCTCTCTGTCTTAATGAATGGAGAAATATTTCTTCACTCTCCATAGAGTAATATGTTGTGAGGATAAATAAATTAAAGTCTTGGAGGCCTTTATATGAACAGGGTCCATGTAATCTGCTATAGAAAATTGCAAAGCAATGTTCTTGGTGCTCACCTTGGCGATGTAACTCATTTGCTGCTGGCACACGTTCCAACTCCAAACTGTGACAGATATTTTACTTGTAGGGTTGTTTTGATTTCAAATTTCATGGGCTTGATCTGACCACTTGATTTGACCCCTCTAACTCACATCTTAAAATAAGGAAAATGAAGGAACTAGTTATGAAGGTGGATTGGGAAGGAAGGAAAAATACTGGCCAGGTTTAGGTTTCTTTCTTTGTTATCAGCATTTAATTACAGAAAAATGCATCCCTCCATAGAACTGGCAATGTTCTGAAACTGCATCTTGTCTTCAGTTCTCCTCCTCCTTTCCCTGGGCATCCAAGTTGTGACCAGAAACAAGCCAGGTGGTTTGATGAGCAAATATAGATAGAGCTGCATAATGACTGTTCAGGTTCTGCAGGGCTTGAGACTGGGTATAGAAAGCAAATGAAGGTACCTGCAAGATCAGATTATTTCATCATAAAATTACAAAATCGTCCATCTTCCTGAGAGCCACAGAAAAATGTATTTTTTAAAAGAAAAACATTGACAGTGTCATACTTTATTCTACTCTTGGCACAAGACTGGAATTCGCTTTTCTTCATGACGTATTTCTGTATATTTGCATGAAGGCAGAAAATGACCATGACAAGCAAGATTTAGTTTTATCAGACAGAGGAAGGGATGGAGTTGGTTGCTGTAAACCCAAGGAAGTTGGCTTTCCTATCAATAGTTTTCAAAGAAGTTGGAGAAGGTGGACAAATGTGGCAAAATAGCGAAGCTTTGGTGTTAATAGTTTAATGTTATATATCCGTTTTCCATCCATTCTTGTACTGCAAAAAACAAATTCCCATTGATAGATCCAAGATGTAGCCTGGTGCTGTGTTCATTAGGCTTTCCTGATGTCATTATTAAGCCTGGTAAAATTGAAGACACTGATAAAATGAACTTGCCGGGGGAAAATGGTTCTGATGCATTTGTTTTTACAACTTACCCTGTGGTGACATCAGACAGCCTCACAGGTATCCAGGGAGCACAGATACAATTGGAAAGGGGACAGGGAAAGAAGATTCAATTTTTCTTCTGCTGAAATGCAAGGAGTTTTGGGGAAACACAGACAGTTCAGAGATATTTGCCTTCCTTCAGGCATGCCATCCGTGGTATAAGCTTCAAAATAAAACTCACCAAAGTGACAGTGCTTTCTTTGCTGCTACAGTGAGGAATTCAGCTGTTCCAGGGAGAATATTTTTTAACATCCTTGGGATGCAAGGCTAGAGAGAAGCCTCAGACCATTGCATATTGACAGCCATTCCAAATCCTCAGACATGGGAACTCTCTCTGTTGTCTGTCCCCATGCAATAGTCACCTTTCAGGACACTAAACCAGAAACTGTGTAACAGACAAAGAAATAAAGCCACAATATGATGGAGCTTGTCAGCTACTAATCTGATATCTACACACGTACACGTTCTGTGTCTCCTTGTATTAAATCATTCTGTGCAAGTATTTTGCTATTAAATAGAACAGGGTATGATCATAATCAGATGACCAGTATCAGTTTACCCTGTCTCCTTTGTCAAAGCTTTAAGTTATGATCATGTCACTTCAGAGCTCAGTGACTCTCATTTGTTGAACTTGGTAATCGATGAAGTTTGTTTTGAGGTTCTGTGTTAAACCCTGGTACATGTGGTATCAGACATACTGAGTTAAACTCATGTCAGATCTCTCTCATTGAGTTGTTGTGCCACTGGTTCAAATAAAAAGAGAATCCCTGAGAGTGGACTCAGAAAAGTTTACAAACTTGCTGCTATTTGCTGAATAAGGTCAGGATAAAAAGCTAAACTGCAGAGCAACCAGTGGTTGGGGCGAGCACAGGATTGGGGTAGGGAGACATCTCTGGGGGTGCAGGTTGGTCTTCCTGATAGAAGATGTCTTGAAAATCCTTTTCTTATGCCATGAAACCCTGTGAAGTTTTGACAAGCCCTGCTATTTTGTCTTCATGGAAACATCTCGGGGATGAAGGAACTACAGGAGCCTGGTCATTAGGTTGCTCTTTAGGAGACCAAAGATCTAAGTCTTTTAATCCTGCAAGACCAGATTTGAACCTGGGTCTGCAGTAACTGGCATGTGTCGCTGTTACACGCCTAGGGAAGGGTATAGCTCATGAAAACATCTTATGCTTTTGACAAACATTCACTTATAGATGAAATATCTTTTTTGCCAAAAAAATGATAAGCCATTTTCCCCTTGTCTCTGCCAATTCCTTTATTTTTCTTTGCTTTCATCCCCAAACCTCCTACCCTTTTTCTGTCTTGTCTATTTTGATTCAGCCCATGCCCTGAATGACTCCTGTCTTGCTATGTGCTTGTACAGTGTCTATCACAACGGGTTTCAATCTGTTAGCACCTAGAGGCATTAACATAATGCAGGTAATAAGGTCTAAATTTAACTTGCTCACAACTACTTTTACCCACTCTAATATGCATCATCCTCTTCAACTGACAGACTCGAATCGCATATAATAGCTGCCTAGCTGCAGTACACAGATGAGGAAGCTGATAGAAAGCATTTACCTTAATAAAAAGAATATTTTTCACTTCCAAAACCCTCAGCTTCATTTTTCCCATTGCTTTCAGAAGCTTCATGTCAAGATAGATTTTTCTCCCACTGTGATGCCATTAAATCTCATGGCTGGCATAAAATATGCTTTATGAGTTATTAAAGAATGTTACAGTAGCTGAATTGGGCAATCATTAAATAAATATTACTAAATAGTTTATAAAAAGAAAATTTAAGTGCTTGCCATTTTTACTCATTCTCCCTAGGAAGGATGATTTTATAGTTTTTCTTCTTTTATCTATTTTTATGTTCTGGAATGAACTCTACAAACTTCGTGGTTCATGCAAATACCTGTAAGATATTTACCTGATTAAGATCCTCTGAATAAGAAATAAATAACCAGGGGGTTCCTCAATTTCGGTGCTTAGTTTCATGAGTCTCCCAAATGAAAAACTCCAGAAAATTGAGTTCAAGTCCTTTGGTCTATAATTCTTTGCTTTTGCAAATCTTAATCATAGAGGTTACCAGTAATAATCAAATTATGTATGGGAAATTGGAAAGAAGTAATTCAGTTCAAAAAGTACAAAAAGAGTAAATCATAAGGAAGAACCTTTCAGAGTTCATCTGGACACTATACACTGGCTTTGGTTCTTGGCAAAGATTATCCTCTTGCTTAGCTCAACATTCAGTGTGCACTGTCCCCAGTGAGCCCCAAGGACATCCTTCCATGAACAGGAATGAGACTGGTGACAAATTTCCAGAAAGTCTGTGATGTTAACTACTTTAACTTCAGCCAGCTACAATACTGTCTAAGCACATGATCCAGCTTTCTTCAAGATCCAATGCCAGGTGTCCTGGTGTTTGGTTGGAACAGAGTTAATTATCACAGGAAGCTGGGAGAGGAGACAGCCAGGACAGGCTGACCCATACCAGCCAAAGGGGTATTCCATACCATATGACATCATGCTCAGTATATAAAGGGGTCTGGAAGGACAGAAGTCGCTGCTTGGGATCTGCCTGGACATCCAGTTCTAGTGATGAGCAAATTGCATTATCACCTGCTTTGTATTCTGAGTACTGTTGTTATTTTCCTCTTCCTTTGCTGTCCCAGTGAACTGTCCTTATCCCAACTCACAAGTTTTACTTTTTCCTTCCAATTCTCCTCCTTATCCCACCATCAGTGGGCAGAGAGAGTGATTGCTTATGGTGCTTAGCTGCTGTCTGGGACTAAACCACCACAGCAGGTTTCTAAACCACAGAGATAATCTTTTGGAAGTACCTGGCTCACAACCTGAACAACCAGTTTAAGAGGAACTTCAAAGATCCACAGAAACCTGTGCTGGACAGCTCTGCTTTACAGTTGTTTGTACTGAGTGGGACTGTATGGAAGAGTGTCCCTCTTCCTGAGCCTAGTTTACACTTTCTAATTAGCAGTTGCCTGTTCTTTGTAGTGCAAGTCTCACTTTGCTTGGGGATAATGTGCTACAGCTTAGATGCTGCCTATTGGGCTGAATTGAGACCAAAAGAACTTCTGTCAGTTGTGTTGTATCTTAACAAAGATTAAGGCAGAGCACAAGAACAGGTACAGCCAATTTGGTTCCAAGCTGGTGGGAGTAGCTCAGCAAGGAACAGCACTGAACTGAGCATTTTTCAGCTGTCGATTGATGAAGGAACAGCAAATTCACATCAAAATGAAATTCTCAGACCAGGCAGCCAGTTTCTGTGTGTAGAAATGTCATTTTGTCTGTCACAATTGGATTAATCCACTGCAGCTGACATCTGAAACCATAGGTACTCTCAGTGTAATCCACAGATCAATGTCACACAGGCTGGTAACAACTATTATGCTGTTTCAGTGTTTCCCAAGTAGAGATCATAGATTCCTGCTCAGTACCAGGGCATTAAAGACCCAAATATTATTATAGTTACCCAAAGATCAGCAGAAAGCAAATCCATGTTGTGATTTCTCCATGTTGCTTATTTATTTATTTTTCTTTGGAATACATTCTTATTTCTTTATTAACTCTTCTTCTTTCTGAAGGTCTTATAGCTTATGGTCCATTTGCAGCTGCCAGCATCTCTGCTAGCCTCATTTCTTCTTTGGTTGAAGCAAATTATGGGGCTGCAAGGTCTTGACCTTTTTCTAAATTCAAACATATGATGATTGGGTCCAAACCCTTGACATGCAGCTTCTCTTGTCCATCTCTACCATAACTGAATTTCTCCTGGCTCTTTTCCATTCAGTTGTCTTCCATTTCAATAGATTAGAAAATAGTTCCTACATGTTTAATTATGCCTCACTTCACTCTGTTCCTTCTAGCCCATTCAGGCTCCAGTACAGCGCTTTGTCTGCTGACAGACTTTCCATTTAGGCTGGCTGATGTTCAGCCTATTATACTTTCAGCCCATACTGACTGAAAGAAGTTGTTATCTTATGAGACCAGGAGCATATGCAGCAAAGTATAGTTGGCCAAAAATTAGGTCAACAATGTCACAGGTGTGCCTTACAGTTCATGATAAAATTGATCATTAAGAGCTGTGAAAACAAGGTTTAACAGTGGACAGAGAAGTAAAGAAGTAATCAGAAGAATATTTCCCTTTCCTCTTTTAACAAGCTGTAATTTTGCCATGTTCTATTTTGATCCCTCTGGGGCATATAGCCTGGGAAATCAAAAACTAAAAAAAGAACTAAAAAATGTTTTAAAAAGAGAAAAGTAATAATAAAATAGTTCTTGTGTTTAAATATTGCAGTAGAAAAGAAGCAACATAGAATCCCTCACTAAACCCATGATGAAATGGAACAAGTGCAAGCCTATAGATTTCAAAACAATTATTAAGTTCGGTTCCAGAGAGATGTTGGTGCTTAAATCTGCTAGCCTTCCTTTCAGGAAATGATCTCCCTGGAGGGCCCTGGTCCAGAAGCCCACTGAGGCCAACAACAGTTTTTCCACTGGCTCAAATAGTCTTTCAGTAAAATCTTAAAAAGCAGCTGGCACTTTGGTTATGTTGAGGTTATCACTGTGAAAACTCGACTGACTGTGGTAGCACCAGTGTCTTCTATCAATGTTACATTCACAATCCAACTAAAGTAAATGACATAGAAACACCAAACAGAGGATAGACCCTGTGTTGAAAAAAACCTGTCCAGAGTAGGAGCTTGCCTTTATTCTATAAATAATCATATGTTTATGAATATATTTAACTCAGCACATTGGGATGCGTGTCAAGGGAATTTTGACAAACACATGAAGGTGCTGGAGGTGAAATGAACCCTGATTTAGCTACTTGATTATCTTCTGCAAGGCAAATGCATTCATATTTCATAGATTCAGAGAGCTCACCAGTAACATCTAGTATAATGTGGTGTGAAAGCAGCACTTCCTCTGAGCCCAAGATATTTGACCTACCTTACATTAACTCCCCATCTCAAATGAATGTAGTTCATCTTTTCTTGCAACATAAATATGAATGGCATTTTAAACTGCTGAAGGTGTTTGTTTCCTCTGAGATGCACTTTTCATTTGTTGCATTAGCAGGACAGATGAGTGATAGCACATTGTATAATGCTGGGGAGTAAAGTACAAAGTCAGTGTGAGCTGAAATACAGTCAGGGATACTAGTTTGATTGTCCCATTGAATGAATGAATTATGTAGGGAAAAGTAAGGATGTGGCAGTCTTCAGGCACTGAAGTACACAACAGTTGGTGAAGTAAAAAGATATGGCAGTAGCTGTCTGATCTGTACAAAAAAATGCTAATATATTGGTTAAGGGATAGAGAGACTAAGCATCCTTCAGAGCTTGCTTTATGAGCTTGACCTGAAGTCTGCTGAATCCAATCAAAAGATGCTTATTGATGTCTGAGGATGCTGAAGCAAGTTTTAAGTGTTTTTCATCTGTTAACTTCAATTTTTAATATCTTGTCTTCAATCCATATGAACACCCCTAACTGATGCTATTGGTAAGTATGTGCTGAGACTGAGAACATTGTATGCTGGCCATGCCCCCCAGGCCTGACAGAAATGTCAATTAGACTTGTAATATGACAACAAAAGAGGAGTGCTAAAGAGACATCACATTTTTGGAAAAATGTGTGAAAATTAATGACAGAAGAGACGTTATTTTTTAGCAAAAAAGGATAGAATTTGAAGTGCAAAACTGAAACAAATCACTGTAATCATATCAGCCTTCTCAAGCTGCCAAATTCTACAAGACCTGGTGTGGTACACACATGCGTGTGCACACACACACACACTCCAAAAAAACCCCTGCTGCTTTAGTCCCCTAGAAAAATTTGTGGAAGATCCCTATCTTAAGAAGATAATAATCTTAATTAATTATTCATCGTAATTCATTAAAAATATTACCCAGAGCACTCATGTGGCTAAAATTGTTGAAGGAAGCGGATGACATACATTTTAGCCATCCTTGACCTTCCAGAGGTTAGGCCCTATTCTAACCATTTCATAGGGGCTTCACATAAAGCCCACAGAGAAAGAGTTCTGCTTTCAGAGGGCTGTTCATGCTGCATGTCCTAGACTGTGCCATGAGACTGGCTTCTCTGTAGTTGTTGCTCTTGCTCTACTGTGTCTCTGGATGTACACTCAAACCTGGGGCAGAAGGCAATCTCGAAGTGCGTCTGCCTGGGCCGACATTACACTGACAGGCCTGGGGCCACACTGCCCTGACAGGGCTCCAGTGGCTCCCCAGTGTCACCAGTAATAGCTGAGCTGCCTTAAGGCCCATCACTTCTGCAGTGGAAAACTCCACAATAATAGTTTTGCCATTTCTTGCAGCTATCCTTTTCACAGCACATTGTACAGCTCAAAAGTGGTCTCTAAACCAAGGCCTAGGCCATGACCAGCTTAGGCCATGACAGTCGTGGTGCTTTTCACCTGCAGTTCCCTGGGTACAGAGGGAAACAGCGTTAGTTCCCCTGGGCACTGTGCAGTACTGCTGCACATAGACAAATGCAGGAGGCAAGGAGAGGGTGTGAGTACTGGGATGGAGGAAAAAGCGAACTGGCTGGGGAGAGGGGATGACATTTAAGGTACTCTGGGATAAAAGGATTAGGAGGCATGATCCGTCAACCAAAGTGTTTCATGTAATGAGGACTTTCAGTGGAATTTTTAAGACTTTTTTGGGTATAGCCTCATTTATCTCTGTTGTTTAATAACTCCTCCCAAACTGGGAACTAACGTCTATTTCCTTTTCTGACACATAATTCACTGCTGTGGGAGGAGATTGTGCTTGTTCTCTGGATTTTGATATAATTTAGATGTGTTTTGAAGAGGAGGCTGGCACAAGAGTATCTTTAGTATCCCTTTAATGAAATGGTGTATTCTGGTACACTGCAGACATGAAGAACATCATGCTGGTAGTAGAATGCAGTACATTGGGAACCACAGGACAGCATATTGTAACTTCTGCCCTCTGCCTCATGGACAGGCTGTCCTACTCCAGGCTTTGGACTCAGGGAGGTAGAATCATTCTTAGTTCAAAAGACAACCACTGCAATGTCTCCAAAACATGATCTAGTCAGAAATAGCTAAGGAGTTAATTCTGTGCTGTAAAAATGTTATTTGGAAACTGCTGCTTTTAATAATTGCCATCTTTTGATATACTGGATATATTTTACCAATCCAGAACTAACTTTTATACTTAAAACAAAACTGAGAACAAAGGCTGCCTGTGTGAAACCTAACTGCTTTAAACACAGCTGCAGGTGCCTGCACAATGTACACTCTGAAAGGGAAGCACTAAAGTCAGAGAACTTAAATGGCCATTGAACTATTATGTACAATGAAAATTTTTGGCTAAACATATATTCTTATTCCACTTCATAGTACAGCATAGATGTCCCCGGGGTAAAAGTCACAGTTGGATATGAAAACATTGTACCAATGACCTAAGGAGTGCTATATGCATCTCAGCCCTCTACTGGAAGAAATTTGGAGCTTGTAAATGTGGATCTGACAGAAATAGGCAGACACTGATTTTTCTGATTCAAAACCATCTGTATTTTAAAAAGAAAGTATGTCCTTTTCATAAGGAAGAGTTGTAGACAGTTCAAAACATCCTCATGTACTTCCAGACCAAATAGAATAGGAAACTTTCAGCCTGGTGGAAAGTAAGACATGACTCCTTACACATCATAGTTCCTTTTCCCAACCCCTTCCTTGGCAAAAATTGGTCAGGCTTATGAACATCTCCCTGTGGAATAATATTCATGAGAAAAATCTCAGCTAACCCACAGTATATAGCATACTGTTTGCAGGTAGAGGGTAGGGATTTTTCCAGTGGCCAAAATATTCTGTGACTTTGGAAAAACATGTAAGTGGATTTTATTCTTACCACTGCACTGCACCAAGGCCATACAATGCCACTTAATGCATCTGATCTGAGGAAGATAACATAAGATATGCTAACTTTTGGGTTTCTATTCCCTGACCATATCATTTCTGCCAATTGTAGAAATAGCTTTGACTAGAAGGGAGGAAAACAGTAGAAGCATGATTTAAACTTCACTGTGTTGTAACTTGAACATTTGGCTTGCCCATATATTGTTATATTGTTACTGGAATAATTAGATAATGTGAAGGGAAAGAAAGCACAATTGCAATAAAATCTCTTTATTTAGGTGCCAGTTGCCCTTGAAGGTAAACCAGGTCTCTGTGGATGCAGGAAGCAGGGCTATCTCTGAAATCCAAGAAGAAAAAATGTTCTCAGTGGGCCCAAAGTTGTCATTTACCCTCCTGGTGCATTGCCAAAGCTTAGGTAAGACTGAAATTTGATGCAAGTTCCATAGGTGAATTAAAGAAAATTGCTTTCTAATAATTTGGTGAAAACCACTGCTGTAGTTCAGACGTGTTGACATTAAATAGCTTTTGATTTCTGGTTTGTTCCATAGTGCTAAGATGATGCTGGAGGCAATTAGCTGCATTTGGAAGTAGGGGAATGATTGATTGTTCTGCTTCCTCTCAGCTGCTTTGTGGGTTTAACTTTTATCTACAGTTTAAAATCAAAGGGTTCTTTTCTTTTTTTTTTAAGCTAGTTTACAATCTGTTGACAAAAGGGCCTTCCAACTGAATAGATCATCTGCACTTGCTTAGCTGGATTAAAAATGACAATTACATTTGATATTATTTTCTTGATTATTTCTTCCAGGAAAAATAGGCTTCATGGTGTAATTTCTGTTTTAATTTGATGACTTAAGAGCTTTTTTTAATCTAGAAATTTCTTCACTTCAGCTCTGATAAACAGTAATAGATCAGGATGTGTTTGATTTGGTTTTTAAATCACTGTCAGCTCTACATTTGCAATCGAAGTCAATGAGGCTCTGTGCTGACTTCGGTTAGAATGAACAAACAGGGATATAGACTCCTTTTGGATACATTTAAGTATATATCTTCAAGAATAGTCTTACACCAAACATGTCAATGAATGGCAATTACTGGTAACAAAACCACATCAATCCCCTGTTTGGAAAGCAATATTCCCTGATCTTAATTAGTAGGTGAGAGGCGTGGAGGGACCTTGGTTCCACGCACTACACTGTGAATGTCACAGCTCTTGCTAACCTGCACTGCAAACGTTTCCACTCTTGTCAGTTCTTCCCTGGCTTCACGTGTCACCCAGGAAAGACAGGACAGGCTGCCAGAATTGTTTCTACATGGCTGGTAGCACAGCCAGCTTTCTCTTGAGATGAACATTTACCAGAAGGCAGGATCTCAGCACCTTTTTGGAGTTAATACTATTTCTTTACACTCCAGCTGCTGTTTAAAAAAATAAAAGTCTCTGGATGAAAAAATGCCCACAGGGTCCAGGGGCTGATCTCCACAACAAACACTGCCTACAGCCACCGACCAACAGGGATGAAAAGGGGAGCTTACAAAGGCAAGTAGATTTACAAAACGGTAAGCAGGAAATGCCGCTGTAAACATCATTGTCTTGGCTTTATTTAGGGACCTTGGGGATAGTGCAAGCACATTCCATGTCTCTCTCATGCCTTGTTCGGTGGTTACAGCTCCTGAATAGAGAACAGAGACTGCTAAACTGCTGCAGCTGGCAAGAAGGAAAGATGAATGGGTTCAGAGCCTTGCTTCCAGGCCTTGCTGCAGTCTGCTCAAGTAGCTGCATGAAGAAGGAGAGATCATCTTCACTATAGAAAGAGAGAAGAAATTAGAGGAATATGAGCTGGAGGTATTGCCTAATCTCTGAGCTGCCCCTCAGGGCAGCTGTGAAATGCTCCTTTCTCAGAGCAGATGGAAACTTGCCATCTGTCCTACCTAGATTACATCTGGACAGAGTAAGAAGCTTTTGAATAGCAGTTGGGTTCAGCAGTTTGTTGTCATTCTCAGGGTCCAACTATTTGTTCTTAGGTTCCATCCTCAAGCTTAGCTTATAAAGACAATAGATCTATAAATTATCCAAAGAAGAGGGCAAGACATGCACAGACAGGCAAGACAAAGAGGAGCAGGATCAGAGATTTTAAGGCCAGGACAGAATTCTCTGTCTCAGTTTGTAGCCAGTGTGCATATTTATGATGCAGAGATGGGAAAGGCCCACAGAGAAAATACAGCTCACAAATCATACATTTCAGCATGCTGCAGAGTTTTTTAAAGTTCACTCATGTCTCCCATGCTTGTACTCCATTAATCATTCTTGCTCCTGAAAACAAGGGTAAACTTGTACCCCCGATCTGCATTAAGATCATGTCCATTTCATCTCACAGTTTTATCTCTTTCAAGGCAGTCTGCCTCAGCCTTCCTTCTCATACAAGTGAGTCAGACAACCACTGCTCTCTTAATGGCATATGGCAGCATGAGAGAACTGGTGACATACACCATCTCTTGATGTAAAGGTTCTCCTTAGAGACCTCTCCTCTGCCTCCAGTACAATCTCATGAGGTGTTGAAGGACAGACAGTTCCTTTTTTTGGTCTTAAACTCCTTAGGTAAGAAGCACTTGTCCTGGGATTAGCTGATTGGAATGTTTTCTCCTTCTGTACTTTGACCCACTGTGCAAAGTGGAATAGAAGTTGAAAGTGAGTGTTTTGTAATATTTTTACAATTTACTTTTATTTAAAGAAAACTTCAAATCAGAAGTTTATGACTGGTCAGCATGCCTTTTTTCCTTTGTGAATGGTCAAACTTGAATGCAACAAATAGGAGATCTGATTCTGGATCTAAGAAATCCTAATTTTACACTGATGTACTTTTGCTAGCTTCTGTGGTGCTGTTCCTGACTATAAAACTGCTGGTGGGATCCGACTCATACTCTTGAAGTTGACTCAAAGCTGCAGGACAAATGTGAAAAAAAGAAATGGAATAAAGCAGCTATTCCCTGGCATATGTTATTGCAGCTGAGTGTTGCTGAAACCTCTCTGCACTCTGTTCTCCTGTAGCATATGTGCTATAACTGAAAGGCATAATAGTATGAAATAAAAATTAATCATATGTTTTTCTCCAACACCACCTATCCAAAAAAAACGTGACTTCCAAATACAATCTAATTAAGCCTAATTCTATCACTGAGTTCAACAGATTAGAGGAGTGGATGTAGAAGTATTGCAGCTCTGCTCACTGGTCTAATAAAGCTATCTCTGGAGCTGAGCTCTACCATCAGTGCTAACCCCATGAAAAGGTTTTTCCTGCATCGCCATGGTGCTTTTGGTGTGCTTTATCAGTCCTCTGGCAGGATGTATTCACAACCAGTCCTGACCTTTCCAGTGGAACAGTTTTTTGGGGTATGGGACGTTATATCCTGCTGTTGGCTGACAAAAAGATTAGTTTCTGCTCTAGCTGGCAGTGGAATTATTCTTGTCAGTAATAAATACTTTTAATATAATATTTGGATGCTCTTGGTTCAAAAGTCACTGAAAACCAAATGGAGGCTTAGCCATTATGAAGATAATTAAAGCAAATTCTGAGAGAAATTGAACATATTCATTTCTACATAAGCTGGGATTTGTTCTTTCCTTTATGACAGCTGTAGGATTCTCAGCATGGTTTTCTGTATTTTACTATCTGTCCTTTTTCTTACTATCATCTGCACTGTACTGGTATTTATAGTTATATGAGATTATGATCAAGTCTTTTCCAATTCAATAGCCAAATATGAAAGCCCTGAGAGAATAAGGATGGAACATGAGAATATAATGCCTCCTGATGGAGCTATAGCTGCTTTTTCAGTCTTTCTGCAGAACATCTTTAAGACAGAAGGCAAGTATCATATAATCTAGTCAAATGTTTTTCATTCTTTAAACACACACACATGTGTGTTAGATCCCAGCATGAACAGGGAAACACTCTTGCTTTTAGCATTCCTTCTTCACTCTGCTGTATTGATTTGATGGTAAGTTGCATAGCATTACCTGCAATTATTTGTCATTTTGCTCTTAAAAAAATCATTTAAAGTCATGGCATGGGCTGCAAATGAGATGTTCACTGGGGTGGAACTGCAGAATCCAAGTTACACAAGCTTGTGCTAAAGGGAATTTGTCTTGCATATTTACAGTATAGCCTTCACAATTTCTGTCTATTTTTGTAGGAGCTGGAAAGACTAGAGATGTTATATAAAGGGAGAATTACACCACAGAGAGCTGGTTGAGAAATCAGAAACTGCTCAGTAAAATTCTTGGTAAGATTTAATCCCAACACTGAAAAATGGGGAAAAAAAGAGGGATAAATTGTCGCGAAACTGGTTGTAAAAACATGTGGAAGAAGAGTAATAAGGGACATGTCAGCTCATCATTCTAAATGGGGATCGTTTTCATCCAGAAATAAAGGGTTCTAGTTTTAAGCTAAGTGTCTTCTTCTGATTTGAATGTACATCCTGGCATCATCATAAATCCTCCTGCTAAACAAGCCATTAGCAAGGCCACTGCTAATTTCAGTGTACGCAGCATTGATCACAATAGAAATTCTCTCTCCTCCAAGTTCTTAACTTCGACTCCTCAGACTCCTTAGTTGTTTCTTAGGCAGAACCAGGAGGGTTCCCATACCTAATTACTGTTAGACAATGCAGCACAAAATCTGCATTTATACAAGTAAATAATGTATGTTAACATCAGTTCATAAATCAGATTAATCACCCACAAACAACAAACATGCAATATAAATGAGAATATTGAAGTATATACAAGCCAGAATGCAAAACACCACTTATCAGATGCTAAAAAGCACTTTACAATGTTTTCAGGAGACCACCTAGGGTGATACGTGGGCAGAATCCCACTGAACTCTACAGGACTGAAGGAGTGAACCCCATCTGCAGCAGGGGGAAAAGTGACCTCAGATACTCATTCACTGGTAAATCATGACCAAAAATATTTAATTTAATGTTGTTTTGATACATCTTTTTTTTTTTTTTAATGACGATAAGCTTAGCAAATGGCTTTTTAATTTTTAGTAATTAGGTTTAATTAAAATGTAAATGGAAGTTCAGAGGCACCACCTTCAAGAGATTTTTTTTTAAAAAAACAATTTAAAAAGTGGAATTGATCACTTACCATCAAAAAAATAGCAGAATTTCAAGTCACTGTGAAAGGGGCTGACTTAACAGCAGGTCACAACTCTCATTTCCCACATGTTCTTCCTACCTGCAAAAGTTTTCTGCAACAAAGGGGAAAAACCACCTTGAATTAAGCCATTGTTATTTTTATATTTTCTGCACACCAGAAAAATCAATAGTTCTGATTCTTGCCAAAAGCTCACAGTGCTACTTTGTTAGATCACCTGCATTTCAATATGATTCCAGAGATTAATCATTACTAGGAAGATTCTGATTCTGAGGTTCCTACTAGGCTTCCAGTTATCCTTGCAATCTCATCTCCTTATTTTAACTCTCAAATAAGTCCCAGCTTTGACTGAATGAGCTCTGCATCCTATCTACTGATGCAGAGCAACAGATCCTTCGTGTGTACTTCAGAGAAAAGGTTTGGCAACACATAACATCAGAGGATATAAACAGTTGCTCTTCATTCAGTTTAACCACTGACATCAACACTTTCTAGCCAAGAATGACATGTGTTGGGTATAAAGTTTTTCTAGTAGGGCAGTAAAACTTGTGTGTGGCCCCAGTTTCAGCCCTTTTGGTGCTGAGCTCCCAGATGAGCAAAGTACAGACTGCACCAGGGTAAGTGTCCCTGTGCTGTCACATTGCAGTGGTTGATCTTTAGGCACTAGCATCCCTGCAGTCACAGAAGCAAGTTCAGCTTTTATGCTTGCAGAGTTCTTGACTTCTTTGCAGAGTGCTGTCTGGACCTGATTTTTTTGTGGTCAAGTGCATGTCTGCTAGAAATATGGTTAAATTCAACTCTTGCTTCAGCTCAGAGGTTTCCAGGTAGGAAAGGGATGGCATTGATGCATTTTTTGAAAATATTTTTGAGCCCATCCCACCCCTGTTTACCCTGTGATCATGCAACAGACGTTTTAAGGGAGGAAAAAGGATGCCATTTACAGGAAGACTCATTTCTAGAAAGTGTGATAGAAGAGATGGGTTTTTTTTGTTGTTTGTTCAGAAGTAAAGTTCTAGCTCATTTTCCAGAAATAAGTTTGTAAAATAAAGGAGAGACCAGTCAAGAAGATAGCAGTGACCTCAGTCACAAATGTTTAACGGTAGTTTGCTTTCTGCACACAAATGTTCCTTGAATTATTATTATTTTTATTATTGTTGTTGTTATTATTATTCCAAAATTAATAAAAATATGAAGATAAAAGCTTTTAGCCAACATCTGGGCAAATACTAGTTATATAATAGTTCTGAATGAAGGAGGACAGCAGCAGTACTGATGATATGCCATTGGTTTTTTTTATTCATAGCTTCTAGAACATGTATCTTTCCCTCTGTAAAGGAGGAATGTAAACAAGCTCTCTATGTGAAACTGGAGAGGACAACTGGGGTGACCTCTACCAATCCACAACTGCTAGGGCAGCTATTGAGCAGCTTTGAATGGCTCTTGTTTCAGTTTGTGATAGCAGCTGTGATAGCAGCTCCACTCCTGATGTGGAGCATCCCTGGCGTGACAGTATTGAGGTAGCTATTCTCAGGTGAGAGATTTTTCTTCCCCACTTCATCTAGTAAAGACAGAGCATGTCAATCTAAGGACTTCCTCAGGAGCAGTGTCTCATGGAATCATACACAATCACAGAAAATACATCTAAAAGGGAACTCAAGATTTTGTCTCGCCCTATATCCCACCCTGGGGAAGGATAAAACCATTCCTGACTGTTCTTAAATATCTCTGATAACTGAAATCCCAGAGCTCTCCTGTCCCAGAGCTTATTCATCCTGATGTGGGTTGTATTATATGAGGGGCAGAGCAATACTGAGGGAGAGAATCTGATAGTTCCTTTCAGCCAGGGTACAGTTAATGTTAAATGGATGTAAAGATTTGGGTGCATGTAGGCTTAGGGGTTACTGCTAGATATTTTTAATTTGGTTTATGTTCTGGTGTATCAATGTAGTGGGCACGCATGGCATGTTGCAGTGCATCAAATTCACAGAAGAACACGTTGGTTTCCTTTATGTCCTGATTTAAGTATTCCAACACTGATAACACATATTAAAGCTCAGAGGGAAATAACCATGTTCATTCTGGCAATTCTGCCACAAGCGTGTTTTAAATTGTAAAAGCTCTTGGCAATGATTCACTTACTGAGTACTTTTAAGGAATAAAGAATCTAAATAATAAGGAAATCTGAGTCATGAGCAGCAGCCATGGAAAATATCAACTGACATAAAATAACAGTGGCTCGTGAACGCAATCCTTTTGCTCCCTCACTCTTCCCATAAAATTAATTAAGATTGGAAGTGACAGAAAGATGTCCAAATTTGTCAGTGCTAGTCCAGCATCCTTCAGTTCCTAAATATATCCTACTTCAAGCAGTCCCTCCAAGATAACATATTTGAAGTATTTTTGAAGAAATATTTTTAAAGTACTTGTAAAGACTTTTAAAAAGTTGTCAGTGTTCATTTTCCCTACACATCTGTGGAATTACACAAGAGGTAAATTTGGCCCAGTAATTAAGAACCAAATGCTCTAGTGACCTGCAAAGACCAAAAATAAACTTGCTTGCTTGAGGCAATAGATGACCTATTGGAGAATAAAAGTACTCATCATCTTCTTTGGGCAGCACTTAGGATTATGTGAGTCCCTTGTGACTAGGTTTTGAAAATTACCTCCCAATGGAGAAGTCTATTCCTATCTAACTGAGTAAAATAAGCCCTCATTTAAGTGGTTTTATGAAGGAGCAACATTAACCTATTCTTTATATTCATTCCACTAACTTATCTATCTCTTAAGTAACTCACTTTTCTACTAGTGACAGTCAACTGTAAACTCACCTTGTGGAAATGTTTTAATGCCAAATGAGGTATCATAAAAGGCTGCATGTACCATCAGCTGCTCAGACTGTATGTCAGATTTTCATTCCACAGCCATTAGTTCATTGTCCTACATTAACAATCAATATTTTATTAGTGAGCAGAATTTCCTGTCTTTTTACTTTTTTCTTTTTTTTTTCATATATTGTTGCATTTATTGTGTGTATGAATCTGGTTGTCTACAGGCAGGTAATGGTGGGTTGGTTGGGGGTAATAACTCACTAATTTTCTAATAATACATACAGTTTAAGGGGAAAGGTTGGCAACCTTAGTTGGAAGATTAAATGAGTGAGACTCCCAGAGATTCCTTTAGCTGGAGAAATTGATTTATAGCATGCAGAAAAAGCTTTCTTTTGGAAATTGAGTGAGCAGGTGGATGCAATTTATATAAATTAAACCTTGGGTTTGTTCCTCTGGCTTGAGGGGTTTTTTTTCCTGTTTCTAACAAAGCTACTGGTGCATAAACAGTGTTTGGTTCTTTTTCTAAATGTTGGTTCTGTACAGCTGTTTTTAATCATTGAACCTTTTTGAATCAATTGTAGGATTAATCTAATTGCAGGTTCACTCTTTACTCCTTATTCTATGGAGCATAGTGCAAAAAGAAAGCTGTGGCCAGGGAGAAAAATCACAGCTTTGCATTCTAGTCTCGTGTCACTTTCCTCAAACAGTCTCTGATCTATCATTACAATCAAAATTCTTTATCCTGAAAATTGCGACATGAAATTTTCAAGCTTAAAATAGCACTTCTGTGAAGCAGAGATTAGATTATGCAAAGTGTTAATGCAGCATTAACTGAAGAGTCCCAATTAAATAATTATAAATAGTTACAAGTCTAGCCTTTTTAATTCCAGAGCACCGTAGTTTAAAAGTTTCACACTTTCCTTCCTTCTTCCTCTGACAATGTTCGTGTCACTTAAGGAGGACTGAGACCTCTGCAACATCAGCTTTGCTTTTATTAAAAACAGAATACATAAAATTTCAGTAATAAAACTAACAAGTATTTCTTTGAAAACAGTTGCAGATCTCCCTGATTGATCTCCCTGAGACACAGTCAGTAATTTAGACGTGTTTTCAGAGGCTGTAAAAGGTGCATGCTGACACTATATGGTAAAAGTCCAAGTAGAGTGGAAACGATGTGTAGTGACTAACACATGGACATCTACAAGGTCAAAACCAGAAATATGCCAATTTAGTAGACTAAGTAAAATATTTTTTAAAAAATGTAATGATCTGGACTTTGAACACTTCTTAAAACCTCTCTGGACACTGGTATTGGGATCATGAACACATTTGTATACAGAAGTATTCAGGTGTACATACGGGCACTGCTGGCTGAGAAAAGTTGCATCTTGATGTACATTAAGACACCTTCTTTAGGAATTATTCAGGAAATCACAGGAAACAGAACTTTGTTGACAGTCTTGGGAACAGGATCTGAGCAGGCAACCTCTGAATTTTTTCTGCCCTTTGATTGTTGACTTTCCATGGTCATATACAGCTCTATTTCTTTTCACCTTGTCCCTCACGCCACAGTACACCTATGTGTATGTGTCCTTACAGCCCAGAGCATGTTTTTTTTTCTTGCTTATGTATTGAAAACACATTTTTCCCCCCTTGGTTCCTAGGCAGTGACTGTTGTTGCAGTTCACTAGTAAAATGTGGCTTGTATGAGATTTGTTAAGTCAAACCCAACTACTCTTGTATGACCTTTTTTACTCCTTGTTTCTTTTTTAATCTGTGCAGTAAAATCAGAAAGAAGCAGTGAGATAATTTCATTATTAGTTAAACTAATAATCTAATCATAAAAGATTATTACATGTCAGGTACAAGAATCTACAGAATTTTTACAGGCTAAAAAATTAGTTCAGCTGAATGGATCATTTCATTTCTTAATTCAGTGCAAACCAAATGTGCCTTGAATGCCTGTTTTATCTTCTTCTGCTCATGGAATTTACATTTAAGTAACAGTTACCCGAACAATTATAGCCTGATTATTTTAAAATTTTAGCATTAATATAAAAATATAAGCCTCTTAAACTCTTAGTTCTTCCCACTGGTTTCTGGCTGTGGTAGCCTTGGTTACATCAGCCATTCTAGTGCCCCAAGGCAAAGCGAAGGGGTAGTAGTTGGATACTGTTGGAAACACACAGTCCCCATTTGATTCCCCAGATGTTAATGATGCTTCATGTTGATTTCTGGTCCATTTTGCAATGATTATATTTACTTTACTAGGGCTGTCTTCTTCATGCACACCAGACGTTGCTCAGAGAAGCAGCAGTACTGCGAGCTGCAGAGCTCTGCTCTGTGCTGTGGAGACACTCAGACAATGGCCAACATGCTCTTTGTGAAAGTATAATGACTGTAGCCACTGTTGGCAGACTGAGGCTCCAGACATCTCTTGATTTCAAGTGCTGGTCACTTCTTTCAGGACTCTCCTTTGGTTTTTACTTCTACAAGTGTCTTGAATCACCTTTGGCATGCAATAGGAAAAACTATTATATCCTTGCCTAATCTATGATGAAATTAATGTTTCTCAATGGGATGATCTCCCTACTCTGAAGGGAAAGAAATTTCCCTTTCTATACCAGCCAGTTATGTCCTGAATAGATACAATTAATTATTTCACTAATCTCACTAAGCATTAGGTTAACGCTCCCCGCACGAGATCACTTCCCAATTATTTAGCTAGTAACATCATCAGCAGAACACCAACTTGCCTGGGGAATCGGAGGCAATCAACCATTACATAGCCTAGACACAGAGTACAGGCTCAACTCCCTGAAGACAGAGATGTAATGATACAGATTACTGAAATGATAGCTCTTGCACAAGCAGGCCTTTTTTGATTTTTTTTCTTCTTTTTCTCCAGTGGTGGAAGATACTAGCTCAATTGGTAAACTTGTTACAACCCATTGCATTCCATCAGAAATTCGAGGCAGCTGTAATATCATATTTTTCTTTTCTGCAGAGCCAGGAGAATAAAAAATAAACAACAGGATGGGCTATAATTTGTTTCTCCCCCACGGACATCAAAAGTTATGCTCAAATAATTCTTCTTGCTGTAGCGTGACAAGTTACCTCTGATTCATACCTTGTCATGACTTCAGGTAAGACACTAATTATTTACCTAAACCGTTCCATGTCTCATAATAATGTACTTAGCAATTTATTAGACTTCTTCATCTCTAAAATACCTTCTTCCTGAGGCAAGCATTTTAAGTGATCTATAAAGATGTGGATAATCAGAAGTCATTATCTCAACCTTAGTACAGCAGGGACAAAAGGGAGGCAATCTCATATCAAACTGAAGACAGGACAAACTTGAAAATGAAATTTGCACTTAGCATTAAGAAACAGGAATATAATTCCAGATTGGCTGATCAAAGCAGTGAGATAAAGAGTTTTTGAACTCTATTAAGGCAATCATACAAGCTGCTGAAACATTCGCTTGCTGGTAAGACGTCTTGCTTAATTGCTGAAATGAAAACTATGAAATGGCCCTAATCCTAAGGCACAGGAAAAGGAGAACAGCTATTCTGCATAAGAAACCTTCCCACATCTTATGTTTTATGAAATTTTCACCTCAGAGATTCTGATGTATGTCTTGGTGAAGGCTCTGTCTCCAATAGTGTAATCAGAACACACAACATTAATATTTAGGACTAACCTACTGAGGCTCTTGATCTGGCTGTATGGTACCTGGTAAACCAGGGATTCCACTGAGGTATTTTCTCTGATCACCTTGTTGCATATTAGTTTTTCAGTGATGCTGAGTGAGTGTCTACCTGAGTGTGTATCTGAACAAGAACTCCAGTTGTTATTCCAATAAAACATCTTAGAATGTCCCTTCACACAAACACACACACACATATACCCCGCTTCTGTCTTACTTGCTTTGGAATTTTAACCCAAACCAAGAAAGAAAAGGGAAGAAACCCAAATGATACTTTTAAACTGATACTTTTAAACTGATACCAGATGGCTGCTGGCTCTGAAGTGCCACAGGGTTGTGTACTGAATAATAAGCAAGGGAACCTCTTACAGCTTGGATCTTTTTAAGCATTGTGAGACAGCCTGTTGCATGTCAGAAGGATGTGGACAAGTGAAATAACTGTGGTGATGCAATGACTATGCAAGTTGTTTGTAGCAGTAAAATAAAGCCTGAAATACTAAATTAAGTATAGGATCCTGCCCAGAGAGGAAGAGAGAAAAGTCAGGATTATTAGCTCCATAGGTTGTTCTTTGTGAAATCTCTGATGCTTGAGATTTCTTGTGCATTCACTTGCTGGTTTACCAGGGATTGCCAAACTAAACTATTAGAGTTGATCAGTGTAGTGCACCTGTTATCTTTCCTTTTACTTCCTCTGGAACTGCTTTTGTGGAAAGCTACAAAGTATATTTGGCTTTTCAGGTAAATGCATTTAAAATGGCAAAACAGCCTCTCCCAGGTATTTACAGTGGCAAAATAGAGTAAACAAGGAAAAAAAAAAGAGGAGAGAGTAAGAGAAAGGAGGAAATAGTCAGTCTTTGAGAAGCAATACTGTATGTACTAGGGATTTAAAATTAGCTTTTTATTAAAATATTAAATTGCATCAGTTTGTTGTTTTGGAGGTTTGTTTGTTTATTTGTTTCCAAATAGAAAATATTTATCAGATCCTTTCATTAGGAATTTCTTCTTTCTTTTCCAAATCCACATTCCTCCAGGGAATGGTGACCCCTTTCCCTTCTTCTAAAAACTGGATCTCCAAAGGCAACACATCTCCTGTAACAGATCTTTCCCCTTGACAAGGAACAGTCATGACAAGATGAGAAAGCTTAGGTCTGACACTTGTCCCTTCTGCAAACCAATGTGTGCTCATCAACCAGTTAACCTACAGCTGGTATTTATTTCTGATGACAGAATTATCTAAGAGATAAGGCTCTAGCGTGTGACTCAGGAGACCTGGATTCTATTTCTGATTCTGGTACTACTGTGTGACACGGGGTTTCTCAATTCCCTTCTTTATCTGGTTTTGCTTTAACCCTTTTTGTCCATTGAGAAATACATTGCAGTGGAGTGAGGGGTCATTAAGGCTGTTTGGGTTTGTGGTTATCACTGCAACACTAATAGTATGTGAAAATAAAGCACAGAAGTTGGATCTACTGAGGAAAACAAGATACATGATCTTGTGAGGACAAGACAATGCAAAGACTGTGGGCTTTATCATTAAAATAACCTAATGTTACTTTACAATTATTTTTTTACATTATTTTCTATGAACAGTGAAATTACTGGTGTTTATTTCACTAAAACATAGATGCAGCATTATCTTTCCTGTTCCCCTCTCAGCGGGACAAATAGTGACCATGTAGTGAAATTTTAAGATACAGCAAAATGTGAGGGCGGTGAACTGATCTCTGAAATACTGTGTTTCTGGCTGACCTTTTTCTTTTAAAAAAGGAAAAAAAATCAATTCAGTTGTGCCTAAACATCTCAAGTTTGAAGATCAGCATTAGATTGTCATAATCTTTATTTAGTACAGTGTTGTGCTGAGTTATTTGTTTAAAGCTGACGCTTTCTGACAGTATTAGGTTACATCTTAGGCAGATACTGTGAGTTGTGTTTGAAGCTGCGTCTTGGATTTACTGCAGCTGCTGTAAATATCAGTTAAGCAACCTTCATAAATTATGCTAAAGGCATTTCTCAGTTATATAAGAATTATTCTGATATATAGATGAATTTCTGCCATCAGATACTTGTAAACTATTATAAATCTAGTGAATGTATCACGTTTGAAATTTTATATATAAGGGTCATTCCAATTTACAGTAGTATGGACCCGTCTGTTGTATTCTGTATAGCACACCCACAAAATTGACCTTGCAGTTAGTGTAGCTGTTGTAGTTCTCCCGTAGCCTGGCACAGCTTCCAAATATATAAGAAATGGTGAAGGTTTCTAAACCTGATGTTGTACAGCTGGAGAAAGAGGTTACTCAAATATAAGTTCTAAAGGTGCTTTGCTTTGAGCCCTGGGCACAAAGTCCTCACAAGGCAGCAACAAGCTCACTAATGCAACAAGCAAACAGAGATGCTTTTGGACTTAAGCATTAACTGCTGTCCTCACTGGTGAAGCCAGGAGACAGAGCCCATCACTGCACAGAAATTACTTGTGCAGCCTTCCATTTGATTCTGAGGTAGTGTAGCCTAAGTTATGCAAGTAGGTTTAAGGTTAATAACTGTGGTCAGTTATTGCCCACAGACCATCCTTAACTCTGTCATTGTGGGGTTTAACGAGCAGCTCCTGTGTGCCATCTCTTTCAAAGCCACAGCACCCAGCTGCAGTCCTTTGCAGCATGTACACACACCGGAACCGTGCACCTCATTGCTCCCTTGCACTGATTGTACTTTTGATCTTTCACTTTCAATGACTCATTTCTGATCAAAGGAAATGACAGGAAGGAGCGAGCCTCAGGTCAGCTTTTGCGTCTGAAGACATAACTGATCAGCTGGCAACATAAATCCTCAATATAAAACCCCCTAAACTCTGTCCCAGAGGAATAAGCCAGTTTTGTATGGCAGCCCTAAGGCTTGCAGTGACAAAAGCTCTTCTGCACAGGTCTGGGAAAGATTCCTGGTGGGACAAATTGTCCAGTTCTGCGTGGCATATAAGACACTAAGCAAATACAGGCACCAGGTAACTGAACTGAATGCATTTTGGACCACCTGGGTATGTGCAAGGAAACCATTTACAAGGCCAAAGACACCTGGTAGCAGCAGACATAGTAGGAACTCTGTCATAGCCTAAGTCTCAGTGTAATGAATCCTGCCTGGCCTTCAATTATTAGGAAGAGCAGAGTGAAAATGAGTAAGAGATTGGAGCAATAATAGACTCTCCAGTGACACCGTAATGACGGCAGCTTAAAAGCGACTGCTGGCTGGATGTCCAGGAAAAGTAAATATACTATAAATCATTTGGCTGCAGGAGTTCAGCTCTAGGCATGCTTCTCAGTTTAGGCACCTGTATCGCTCTCTGCTTTCAGTCATACACAATCTCTAGTGGAGCTGGCTGCAGTGAATGCATAAGAAATTGTCCTGCTTTCATCTGAGACAGAGTTAATTTTTTTCCTAGTAGCTGATGTAGTGCTGTGTTTTGGATTTAGCATGAGAATAATCTTCATAACACACCCATGGGTTTAGTTGTTGCCAAGTAGGTCTAGCGTCTACACCAAGTAAAGGATTTTCCAGCTTCCCAGGCCCTGCCAGGTGCAGAAGAAGCTGGGAGAGCACAGCCAGGACAGCTGACCCAGCCTGGCCAAGGGGATATTCCTGGTCGTGAACCTCATGCTCTGGATAGAACTGGGGCAGCCAGCTGGGAGGTGGGACCACTGCTGGGAAACACACTGGACATCAGGGGGTGGGGAGAGATTTTTCCCTTCCATGTGTAGGGGAAATGCATTTGTGCATCACTTATTGCTGCTGCTGTTATTATTTCATTGATGATGTTGTGGTTATTACTACTGTTGTTATTATTCTCTTCCTCTGTGATGATGTTTTCATCTCAACCCACAAGGTTATTTTTCCATTCTCCTCCCTTGCAGGGGGAGAGGTGAGTGAGCAGCTGCAAGGTGCTTGGTTACCAGCTGGGGTTAAAACACGACAGGAATGTATAACTTGTAAATATTGTGTGAGTTTTGGGGGTGCCCTATCCTCCATCTTTGTCCCACCCTTTTTCAATGGCAATCCTGGGAGTTGCAAATATATGTGTCTCCTCTTCTGCCCTCGCTCTACCTTAAAATATAAGGCCAAACCTCAGTACTTCCCTCTTCCCTTGATGCAGTAGTGTGAGAGAGCAGTGTGGATCTTTGGGTTACCAGCCCTTCCTGCCATCAAGCCATATTATTTTTGTGTAAGTAGAGCTCTGGAGATGCTGAACTGCCTCTGCCTGCCTCTGCCAAAGAGAATCTCTGCTAGGGGATAAATGAGATGTATGGATTACCTCTGTGATGCATTTCATAGCTGCCCTTGCACTGAGGGAGTCTCACTAATCCCAACCCAACATAGCAATAAGAATTCAGTAATTAACTGTAGAGACACAAAATTAAAAATTTAGAGTCGTCATAAAGCAACAACTGCCCATTTGGTACCTAGCCTGCAGCAGCATCTAGCTCCTCCAGCCAGGGCTGAACACATGGTGTGCAAACATGTCTGTACGGGTAAGATCTTGGAGTGTAAAACATCAAGTGGCATGGAAAAAAATGAGAGGGAAGTATGGCAGTCAATTATATTTATAAAGGGCCTGATCCCAAGCCCATTACTGAATCTTTCTATTAACTTCAAGACTAGCTTTGGACTATAGCCAGGTATATTTGCAGTGACAGTGAATCTATTATTATACCTTTCTGTCTGCAAAAGCAAACTGTAGGAAAGGGAGAATTCTTACAGTGCAGAATGTACTGAGCTATCACCCGCTTTTGGCAAAAACCTGTAATGTAGTTTTCCTCTAATAAAACCAGTAATAATTCTTCAGTCATAGCTTTATGATTAAACAACATTGAGGCAATGCTTTTTTAGTTCTTATCTTAATTTGCATAATTCCCAGGCTGCAATGCAGAAAAAACCTTTTGAGATATTAACTAGATTATAAAAATGTCATGTCAGATTTGAAAACTGTCACTAACATGAGAGTTCTAATTATGAATAAATTAAAAAAAGTGAAACTGCTTTTCCTGTGGTGAGAAGATTCTGCATTATGCACAAACACTGAAGCTTAGAGACGTTCAAAGGCTGAAAAGTAAAAGTGAGATAAGAGAATGGATTATTCTGGAAAATAGGCGAAAGTAAAACTGATAAAACATGACTATTCAAATGATATCTTTACAGGAGTCATTACAACAGAATTAATGTTGTGGGAACACAGAGAGAAGCAAAGTTATAAAGCATTCGAGCCAGTACGCCAGAGATTTGTTTCACTCAATGAATCCCAGCACTTGTAGCAACAGATTAGTAACCAGAGATGCAACCAAGGGTGTGCAGGACATGCATGGAGCCCTAGACCATAAAGCACACATGCACAGCTTGGCAGTGAAGAACATCCTTATATTTGGCAGCTGTAGATTACCTGAGTGCTGTGAAGGGTAGGCTGATTTCACTGAGGTTATTCTCATAGTTCAGTTCATTCCTAGGCTCTAATGTGTATCTGCCTCTGTGCTTGAATGTCTGTCTTCCTTTAGACTTAACAGATATCACTGGTTTTCCCAAACATCTGTCTCCTGAGTGGGACCATGGGCTGCCCCCAGCCTCCTTCCTCTTGAGAATGTACCCAGAGCCAAGGTCTGTACAATACGGGCAAGAGAAGTCTCATCTACTCCTAAATGCATTGTTACTTGATTTGTCCCAGAGTAAAACTGTACCAGAACACTTAGTAGCCTTAGGGAGATGATGTGAAAACACAAATTTTGACAGGAAAATATATTAGATGGTTGGGGAGCCTATAAACCCTTTAGCAGAGGTAACCACACCACTCAGATCTGGAAGCAGCTCAGCTCCGTTTGCGCTAGCTTGGCAGCCCAGGGCCAGCACTGCATCAGGCACGACAACCTCCCATGCAAAACAACCTGTTACATGCCTGACAGCCACCACATTGCTCTTCAGCACACAGTCTTCCTGGCTTGGATTGCCACCAGCCTAGAGAGGACTGCATCATGCCCTGTTGCACAATGCAGACATACTGCAAGGGACAACCACAAGTCCTTGTCTGCCAGTGAATAAATTTCATCTGCTTACCCATGGTGACGTTTTTGCTGATGCATCTTCATTCCCAGTGCTTTCTCTTGATGCCACATTAGGCCTCTCCTGTGCTACAGCCACCATTTCCACTTCAGTGTGGATAAACCCCTGGTGAACATGCAAGGCTTGTTGGAAGACTGCTTGACTCCAAGTCACACCATTGCTCAGCTGCCCTGATAACCAGGGCGGAACCTTTTTGCATCTAAATTAGATGAAGTCTGTATTCTTTGTGGAGGCAGAAGAGATTTGCAATTGCTGAGATATCCTAAAGATGATTAATTTAAAGACCCAAAATAAATAAAATCATTACCTCCATCTATTCTCTTGACAAAGATTTTTCAATACAGGAAAGAATGAGTAACCCCACATTTAGGTAGAAGCTGGAGTATCTGCTAAAGTGTTATTTCATGTTTAAACAGACTTAAATTTACCACATGTAATGGATAACAATATTTCAAAAAGAGACTTAATCTATTTCATTACATTTTATATTGCTTTGTTTAATAAATCATCTCCCACTAGAAGTCCAGTCTAAGATGAATTTAACAGACTTTATAAATGATGGGTCAATATCAACTTTGTCATAAATTCATTTTTACTTTGGATACAATCCCGGTGGGTACTTTTGTATTGCTTGCTTGCAAATGATCCATAATTCATAATTAACTTTGACATAAAAATGTGACAATGCATTTTCTTTTGTCAAGTGTGGGATTTTTCCCTTTAATTTTTCAGCAAAGAAAAATTAATACTACTTTAATTATGGGACTAGATAATGCTAGTTTCAGTTTACTTTTCTGTGTTGCATGGGATGGTTTAAAATCCATCCAGCATCAATAGGAGGAAAATTTAAAATACTCACTGGCAAAATGGAAGAATGGTGCATTTATGGTTGTCAGTGGTTCATGGAGGTTCAGAGGGAATTCATGTTCCCTAATGCAAACAAAAATGTTTCGATTCTCTTATTACTCACTTTGCTTTTGCACATATTTACAGCAGCTTCAGCATTTCTGTGTTAGCAAGGAAATGAGCTTGAGGCAGGAGGCTCGTTGTACAGATGAGACCATTGACTGGAAACATTCCATCTACGTGTGGGACCTGAGGGTGCCACTTTCCAAGAAAGCCAAAAAACCAGATGGCCCCCAAAAATAGTCTAATTATTGACATGATGTTTTGAAACACTCATGACATTTCGGTGTGAGTGTAGAGGATGTCTCAAGGTTACAATTGGGATGGGAACAACTGCAAACTTGGCTGTAAATGGGTGATGGGTAAAATGTGGAAAGCAAGTTGGCTAAACAGATTGAATACTGTCTTCAACTATGTGTTGTACAGGAGTGTGGAATGGGAACAGAAACAGAAAAGCCACATATGGGAGCCTATTTTAGCCTGAGAAACATGACTTGATGATCTCTGAGGTCTTTCCAACCTTAATGATTCTATGATTCTATGACTTAACATCTGTTGACTTTGGTATGGCTTTCTTTTCTCAAATCAATTATGTGCAAGATCCAGTCTAGAAGATAGAACAGTGGATCCTGCTGCTTCTGAACAATTCCTTCTGATACAAGTGCCACCCATGAGAGCTGCACTATTGAATTAAAGTATCATTTGGTTCCATTCTGAAAAGCAAGATTGGAATCTATCTGAAATCAATCTCTGCTGGTCCATCCATAGCTATACATTAACAAGATAATCTACAAGCTACACAGTTCTGGCTGGTGCAGAGAATTCTGAAACAGTGTTTCTGATAAATTCTTTTAATTGTGCTTGGTGCAGGAGAATACAGTCTATAGAAACATACTACATATCTCTCCACTGCTTCAGGGAAGATTAAATTAAGGGAGCATGCAGCAATCCTATGTAAAAGAACCATTTATCATAGGAAAAATTCCCAAAAGTCAATCTAAATGTCCACTTCAAGACTTATCACACAATTTTTCTAATCAAGAATATTCAGTAACTTCAGGGAAAATTAATTACCACATCTGAGCACATATACAACAGAACAGTCTGGTCTAGGAAACAAATCTCCCCACAAGTAAAAGAGCATGATGGGGGTGCTACTCCATGTCAGACCTCACAGTCACACTGCTGTTGTTTGCATTAAGTTCAAAGCTGAAATGAAAACCATGAAAAGCAAGCAAAGAAAAGCAGAAATACAGTAGGTGTAAAAAAGCCAAACTGGAAGCTGTAATTGCTGTGCTGCATGTTGCTGCATTGTTCTGGTTTGCAGTCATTTTCTCACATATCAGGTTGGGAATAAAATGAGAGTGATCTCATTCCCATTCAGCAGGCAAGGTACTTGCTGAGAAATCCCAAGTATAGCAACACAGAACATCTGTGTTTCTGGTTCCTCTTAGCTTCAGTGATCAGCATTCCTTCTTCTAGCTTTGCTCTTCCACTAAGGACATACAAAGGTAGTTTTGAACCAACCCACCTGTGACATGATTTCTCATTGTCCTAGGCATGGAAAAAGCCTCTGATGGTGAAAGTTTTCATAAGCTCTTTGACCATCTCGTGAGGTAGCAGCCAGTAGCATCTATCAGCACAGAAGTAAGAAAATCCATACTACATTTTCTCACTTCTGGTCTCTTTTGTTTTAAAAGCAAAGTTATACCTGCTTTCCTCTCTGCAGGTACTCCACCTGAAATGAGAGTATGGTGAGGTTTCCTTACCTCGTTATCCTATTTGGCCATGCTTATCAGATCACAACCTGGAAAAGATTCTCTGTGGAAGTCTTTTGGAGGGGTGATGGATGAATTGCAGAGGAAAGAAGCAGGTAGCTTTAGAGTGGTTGGAACTGCTGTATAATCTCTTGGCTTGGGCACTGATGTGTTTTGAGTCTTTTTCAGTTTTCCCCTACCTGATCATTAACACTGTTTGGAAAGAGCTCTGGTTTTCTTTCCCATTAATCATCTCTGGCACATCAGTGGCATTTTTCATTTTTTTCCAGTGTTCAAGGTCAGCCTTATCCCATGACAGGGAAGCCCTGTGTCTTTCAATCGGAGATCTGGAAATGTATGGGAGCTGAGGTCAAAGTTGACACTTCCAGTTAGCTCCCAGGCCCTCTGTGAGAGCATGGGGTGCTTGCTGGGACCTTGAATTCTGCAGGGGTTTTCAGATGCTGATTGGTTTTCCCTGTTTAAACTGGATATGGAAACACTGGCAGTAACCGTATGTTCTCCTTTGCTCAAGGCTTGTGGTGTACCTAGTGGTTACAGTGGCTTTTAATCCCTGTTGAGAATTACTCCCAAAATGCAGGACTTTAAAACTGCACTGTTAGTCATTTGTGAGTTAGGAAAATGTCTTACCTTGGCTGATACCATTCCAGTCTTTGATGCTACATATTTCTGTTGCAGTCAAGCATCATGAAAAACAGTATCATTCTAAGCAAACAAGTACAGAACCAGCTCTAAGAATAGGCAAAATGGGTGCCTACTTAACTTAGAATTCAAGGGCAGAGAAAGAAAGGGAAATAAATCCAAAAAGGTGCAATATTGCTTGTTTGGAAGCCATATTTGTTTCCTGTTGGAATTGGTGAGAGTGATGAATTTAATTTTCCTAGTAATTTCCTGAGAAGTTTGGAAGTAAATTAGGACAGGAGCCAAGAGTCAGCCTTCGTTCCCTACAGACTAGGCAACCACCAGAACTGGATAAATTAGCCAAAAAATTTGGCTGTGTTACTTTGTTTAAAGTCCTGTGATTGAGTTAAAATTCACTCTTAGGCTAAGCATGATAGCCAGGTCTATGTCTATTAGGAGCTGCATTTAAGTTGCAGTTTAACTGGCCAAATTTTGTTTGTCTCCTCCTGCCCAAATGTATCTGGCTCCTTGCAGTAAGTTTTCTCATGGAGAGTTTTCTGTACAGATGGGCAACCCATTTCAATTGTAGATCTTCACAACCTCCAAGCTAGCAGAGGGTATTTCCATAAACAGCTATTTCCAAATTCCCCAAGGAGATTCAGGGAATGGGCTTCTCCTTCCAGACTTTTGAACAGAGTTCAAAACTGAGTTACTAAACCCTTCTCAGTTTCATAAAACTGTTTGGTTCAGATTCTTGGAAAAAAACCTCTGATGTCTTGTTTTGTATACCTGTCACATTTCAGACTCACTTTGAATGTCATATTTAAACAGGAGCTTCATGTAGATTTGGGCTTGCTGCCATTCTGCAGGCAAAATTCACAGTGATTTGAGAGAGAGGGGCCCAGTAGAAAGCAACCAGAGTCTCTGTAGTTTTATTAATTGACAGAAAGGCTTTTATTGCTTTTCTGGAAAGACAAAAATTCTGCAGATAAAAAGTGAAAATGTTCTGCATCATAACACAAACAATTGATTTTGTCAACTTTTCAGCAGTTGTAATGGTGAGAAACATTTTATCGACAGGCACTATAAGCTTCTTTTGAGAACTTTGCTATTTAATAACTTCTGAGACAGAAAAGTAGAGGAAAAGTAGGGAAGAGATGTGATAGGCCAATGCAATGCAAGTTCTGACCTCATGCTAAGGTAATCCTAATGCAGTGAAGCTTTAGAGCCTTTCTCTTTCATTAATATAAATGAAAATCTACTGAATGAATTCAACTGTGTTTCTGGATATGATTATTCTTTAGCTGAATAAGCAGAGAACGAGTGATTATAATTCATCACTGACTTCTAGGTACACAGCTTTCCTTGTGCATTGTCCTTGTCATGGTTTAGCACGAGCCAGAAGCTCAGCACCACGCAGCTGCTCGCTCACACCTCCCTGAGTGGGATGGGGGAGAGAATCAGAAGAGCAAGAAAACCTGTGGGCCATGTGTGCAAGCAAAGCAAACCAAGGGATTCCTTCCACACTTGCCATTGTAGGCAGGTGTTCAGCCATCCCCAGGAAAGCAGGGCTCCATCACATGTAACAGTGACTTGGGAAAACAAATCCCATCACTTCAAATGTGCCATGTTCCTCCTTTTCTCTTGTCTTTGTAGAGACAGATAGAAAACTCATGAGTGCAATTTTCTGTTATTTACCTCCTGGACAGTGAGACTGTGAACTTGGTTAAGGCCTCAGGAAGCTCTGACTATATAAAGAAATATCCATCTCATTGTGGTTATGTCAGTGGTGACTATTAGCCTTTGCAAGGCACCCTCAGAAATTCACTGCTTTCAACTTGAGTCTGCTCAGACTGAACTAATGAATTCTACCAGGGACTTTAATGGGATACAAATGACTTAAATGGGACACAAACTAGGCCAGCTTGAAACACATTTAGAAATCCCGTCCATAATGAAGTACCACATAAGTTTTCTTCTGAAGTAGAAGAAAACTTCTGGTTTGGGTTTTACTGGTTTGAGTTTTACACATGCAAACACTGCGCTCAGAGCTGAGTTTCACTGTTCTAGTATCTCAAATCCCTTATGGATACTGCATGATTGCAGGCAGTAGCACGTGAAGAATACAGGCTTTGGCACAGCTGAATGGGTTCTGCTGGAGCTGATGGGCATCAGCTTTGAGTAACACCTGTAGGATTTGGCTCCAGAGTTTGTATTGTTATTAATTTGCTGTCATGTAGAGTAAACAGTTTTTCATCTTCAGAGTTTTGTGACGGCTTGCCATGTCAGCAGAGACAGGATTGATTCAGGAAAGGCCATTTCAGTTATTTTCTCTCTGGCTGTACAGCTCAGGAATCTGGCATTTCTGACATGAGTGAAGGAGAAGAAAAAAATGAGAAAGTCTACACTTCTATCCACAATATGCTACAAAAAGCAAAGGGCAGATTAATTGACATACATTAAATTCCACTGTTAATCATAATTCTGGCCTGATGCTCAGGTGTGAAGTGGAGAAACAATTGAGGGTAAGGGTGAGGCATGTATCAAATGATCTGGTATATTGTACATACTGTCATAGATGCCACTTGTTCACCTTTGTGATATGGGGGATATAGAAGGGAAAAGAAGATGATAGTATAGTACAGTTTCCCAGTGGACAGAGTGGATTCTTCATGCTGTAGTTTTTCCTTCCTGGATGTGTAGGTGTGAGATTAGCCTAGCAGTCTCCCTGTCATGTTAGTTTTGGCATGAACTTTACACTGTATGAAAGAAAGTGACATTTAGTTAATGGGAGAAATGAGCAAATCACATTTACCTCGTAGTGGTGTTGACCTTGTGAGTAAGGTAGGTCATTTTATCTACTTTGATCTATGTTTATGATCTCCTTTTCCTTTGCAACACAAATAATTAATAGCTGCATTCTACCTTCACTATAAAATTTGCAATGATGCTGCATGGCTCTGGTTTTGCTCAAGGAGCTTAATGCTGAAGTATTAAAGGAGTTGGGAGATGAATGTTTCCTTAGGAAAAGAATTATGTATCATGGTATGTATGGTTCAGCTCAATGTCATAATAATTATTTAGGCATTGGCATTGACCTCACCAGATTTTTTTTTCCTTTAGTATTAAGGATGGAAAACATTGTCACTAATAGCCTAAAGCAGATGCATCTGCTATCACAGTACTGAGTATCAAAGTGAATGATACAGCAGTGTTCCATCCCTGAAATATTAATGGACACCTTGATTTTCTGAGTTTCTGTCTTCAGTGAGTGCCTTAATCATGGTGAAGTGATAGAAGATCTACTCAAAGATCAGCTTCAAACCTAGAATGACAACAGTATTTTCCAACTGAGGAAATAATACCAAGGTACTCTGGGCACAGTACTTCATATTTAGACTGGGGCGGTATTCCAGGACTGTGTGGAATGGCACAGTACCTCCACAGACTGACAGAGGTTGGAGATGATTGGTTCCAATATGATCTCCTCACATTTGGGGAAACAGGATCCATTTGCTAAGCAGGTCATGTATTTAAGAGATGGTTTCTTCTGTAGTCATGAAACATCTGCCTAAGCACATATGTCCCTTAGCCAGGGGATAGACAAGGGTTTACAATTCCAGTTGTGAGCATAAATATAGCTCTAAATAGCATCTGGACCATGAAACCAAATTTAAAATACTGAATTGCAGGCATTTAGGGGAAAGGCAGCTTGACTAATGCTCCGTAATCACCAATTTCAGATGAAACTCATAAGGAAAAACAAGATGAGAGGGAGATTATGGGCTAATTCTGAATTTCAAAATAATTGTCAAGAGCATAGAATCTGTCAAGTGAATTCTGCTACTGACTGAAATTGAAGCAGAATTAAAATTTGCTTATAAATTGCAAAATCCTATATCTAGCCTCATTCTTTCCCACATCAATGTAACTTTCTGTCCTCAAGCTATAGTCTTCCAGGGGGAGCACACAGAAATGAAAGAAAACTTAAGGAAAAGGCTTATCTCTTTTTCCCAAAATCACAAACTCTGGTTTTCAGAAAAAGAAGACAAAAGTAATTGCTTTAGGACAAAGGGAAGCAAGATCAAATGAAGCCAATTTGACATGTGATTAAAAAATATATTAAAAAAAAAAAAGAGAAGTCATAATGAGAACATTGGACTTCTTTCCCAGAAGAAGAGGAAGTGGATTTAATGGAAAACATTTTTCTCTTTGATCTGTGTATGTGGATAGGTATTACAGCAAAGCAGCAGCACCCGTATATCATGGTGATGGCATCGTATGGATAGATAAATTTAAGACAACTCCCTGTTTATGTGGAAGGTTGTCCCCAGTAAAATCAGGGGAAAACTCTAATTAACTGCAAAGGAAGAGAGGGGAAGATTTCATCTCAAATAATTTTTTAAGGACAAAACATCTGAATAGTGACATTAACAGAAAACTGTCCTGCTACCTACCCACTGCTTAATCATAGAATCATAGGGGTTGGAAGGGACCTCAAGAGCTCATAGGGTCCAACCCCCCCGCCAAAGCAGCTCCCCAGCTCATACTGCACAGGTAGACATCCAGATGGGTCTGGAATCTCTCCAGAGAAGGAGACTCCACACCCCCTGGGCAGCCTGTCCCAGGGCTCTGTCACCTTCACTGTGAAAAAGTTCTTCCACATGTTAATCATCTTATTACACAAAGAAGGACTTTTTTAAAATACCTAACTGGAGATGTAAGATATCCTTAAGGAACTTCTTAATGCTGAGATGCTTTAAGCATGAGTAATTTCACTAAAAGTATTGGTACTAATCACCTGCTTTAGGTTTAACACGGGTGTTCGTTCTGTGCACACTGGTGCAAGGCACAAGCACGGCAATTGCTCCCTAAGTTTAAGGAGGACCATCTCCTATGAGCCCATTATTACTTTGCTGTTGATGAAGAGAAATTAAACAGAAAATCTGTTGCTAGACACAGTCAACTAGATATATCATCTCTCCTTGCTGAACTTTCTACAGCCTTAAAATATTAAGTTAAAATGCTTTGTTTAAACTAGGTGAGAAGCAATGAAGTACCAAAGATCTTACATGAGGTTAAAAAACTTAGAACTCACTGTTCCAAATGACCAGGAATAAATTTGCCTTTGAGCAGCTCTTCCTAAATTGTGGGTTATATCCTCTTGCAACTACAAGTCCCTGTGTTTAATGTGAAACAAATATAACGTTTATCATCATAACAATGTGCCACTCTGGTGTTTTCTCTGGACATTTGGGACACCTGTAGGGGATTTTCTAAATCTCATTATATTAAAGCAAAAGTGATTTTAGTTGCAAGATGTGAATTATATGGATCAGTGAGCATCAGTAAACAAGCTTATTTTAAACTGATATCTTGGAAAACCTATTTCTAAAAACAATTAGTAATGAATTACTTTTAGCACTTGGGAAGGTCATTAAACCGTGTTCCATACATTAGCAAGTGCTAAGAGTATTTACTGCTCAAAGTTGGGGATGGAAAAGCTGTGAAGTTTTTTCCAGCCAGGGAAATAGACTGGGCAGTGAGAATTGTCAGCTTGGGTTCAGGAAACTCAGCAGTCATGCATTCTGTGCATATAGCAGGGAAGTTCAAAGGGGCCGAAAGGGACATAACACTTTACATAAAGCCTTTCAGATCCTTCACCAGCTCTCAAACATCACATTCATCTTAAAAATATTTCAGGATTCCAAATAGAGTGAAATTTGAGGTCAGTATTTTTACGCCACTCTAGCAGTTCAAAGAGTTACCCATTTGCCCTCCTTGTAAATGCTGCTCTATCAAACTCTTTCATCACCACTTTTCAGCTCTTAAGCCACAGAGAAGAAGAAAGGAGAGTCCAAAAAATAAGTATACTAGGTCCACTGTCAAAATTGGTTTTAGACAATCAGTAAAATGACCTGGGATGAGTTCCTAGGAAACCTCAGCATGTTGTATCTGATGAGTTAGGATATTAATATGCAGTTTGCAGAATTCAAAACCGACACAAAGAGCTAGTTTAATTTTTAACTTTCTTTAAATCATGTTCAAATTGGGCTGTACATTGTGATTGTCTAAAGGAAGCTATGCTTTCTGGATACAAGATCTGTCAGATGCAGAAGCAACGACTTCATTAAGGTGGGCTGTGAATTAACAATGTGGATTAAAATATTAAAAGATTATCCCAAGTAAAGATGATGGTTATGGATAAAACTGGAGTCAGGAACATACCTTGGGTTCTGTACTCAAGCTTTGGTTTTGTCTTCCCTCAGACTCCATTTGTAATTTCACTATCAATGCAAATGCAGGAACTTCATTTCCTCACAGATTATACCAAGGCAATGCTACCTTTTAGCACCGTCTCTCTGTTTAGAATAATACTATAAATCATACCCCACTGAAACTAGTTCATCATTGAATCTTCATAAGGTGCTACCAAAATACAAATAATACAGGGTGCCCTAGGACAGCTATCTCACCATGGTGATGTAGAGAAAGGTGGAAGGATTCTACCTGAAGAAATTTGGTGTCGTATCACACAGATGCCAAAAGACTTATCTGAAAAACAGAAGAAAAGCACAAACTAGACCAGAGGAACTGCCCATCCAAGATTTTCATGGGTATCTCCTGATGGAGAGGAGAAAAAGTAAGCCATTTTTCTAAAAAAAAGAAACAATGCAGATATTGTTCTTATAATGGTGATGTTCACGGAAAAGAAAAAGGATTAATAAACCTGTGATTACTGTAAAACATCCTCTATTTTTTCTGCTTGATGAAAAGCAAATTCTACTCTGTATAAAATCCAGAAGACTTCACATCTCATTTCAGTGGGATTTAGTTCCAGCAATCACTGAGTTCAGTTTAAAAGAAATTAGTTATTTGAAAGAAATTTATGCAAAAAGAAGAGACAAAAATGGAAGATGAGATAGTTACAAGGCCAGATATCTATCTGAAGTCATGTTTCCTTCTAGTCAAATTGATTATAATGTCAAAGGATTTTCTCATCTGACCATGCATCAGAGGAGTGTGTGCAGATAAGTGGTCATCACTTTAAATGTTTGACTTAAACTGGCAAAGAGAGAGAAGTAAATTTTTTCCAAAGTTCTTCAGTGTATGTAAACAACTTAGTGTCTAATTCTGTTTGCACTATTGACACCTAGTCTTAAAGAGCCAAATTGGACAGCTTTTCCTTAGGTAAAACACCCATATAAATCAGTGAATCAGAGGCACAGGGGAAGGAGAAGGAATGAAACTGAGATCCTTTGGGCTACAGAATGTATGAATTCGTTTTAATGAGGTTTTGATTACAAGCAGTAGTGCCTTGGAGCAAAAACTACAGCAATAATCTCTAATGTATTATTTTGGAGGAGAAATTTAAACATTATAATGTTAATCCAATGAATGTCCATGTAGGCTAGCTAATGATGAAACACTGTATATTACACACTGCTAACCAACTAATATGAGGAAAGATGTCTTTTATGGGATTATGTAAAAAGAGATCAGTTTCATCAAGAATGCAGCTACTCACTTGGAAACCTTCCCATTCAGTGAGTCTCAGGAATCATGAGGGATCAAAACCAGATATAATGAGATCATTTTCCCCAAAGTGAAAATGCAGTATGTGATTAGCCATTATTGACTATTGCACAGAATGGAAAGGAGTTCAATCCCATATCCATATCCTCTCACATGATGAAGTCTGACTACAGAAAGAGGCCTATAAACATAATTTTTTTTCGATTGGAGGATCTAAGTTCTTTCATTATGGAGACATATTGTAAAAGGAAAATGGTGCTATTATACATAACTGATAGCTTTTTCTGAGACTACTGCAAAACTTCCAAAACAGAGCACAAAATGGGTGAATTAACCCTACAGTGCTTCAGCATCAGTTCAAAATTCACAAGAAGTTTATCAAACCATTTGCCTAAGTTGGAGTATAAAAAAGCCTGAACTTTTCATAGATTCTTACATTGTATCTTGCATTTGGCTCCAGTTGAAAGCTGGTCACCTGGAACATTCTGGTCTGAATGCATTTACGTGAACGGAATCCAAATGAATATCACAGTCCTGGGCTGTGAAATTGTGTGATGAAAAATCTTGCAGAGACTGAAGGGGTTCTCACCTAGGGGTGCTCACCTGTGTGTACAGAGCTCTTTGTGGTTTTTTGCTGACCTGAAGTTCCAAACTTCCAAATCCTCTTCTAAGTGGTCCTGATACAAATCTCAAAGCTACAGTCAAAACATTCAATGCTAGCAGCATTCTCAAATATGGAAAACCTCAGCACTCCTAAAATGAAATTCCTTTATTTTGTTCATTTGTCTGTTAGTAGGACCAGTAGCAAGTGCTATTTGTTCTTACACATCCCAGCAGAGTATGAGTTATGAGACTATTTTTCTCATACTTCCACCATCCAGAAAGGGGTATAAAGGATCCAAGGATCTGGACTGGGTATTGCAAGGAGGCAGTCTGCAGAAAGGAAAGCACATTAGCATTTTTTTACAACCCTCTCAAGCTGAGTTAAGTGAATGGAGTAGAAAACTGCACATCTGCCACAACTGAGTACAATGAGTTGCCGTCTGTTGTGCCTGCAGAGCTAAGAAATCTGAGCAGAAAAAAACCCCACTTCCTGGACAAAAACTGGAACAAGCCAAGGTGTATCTGGGAATCCTGGGTGGATGCCTGATAGCCTGAGCTTCTCTCCTTTTTCATGTATATTGTTTCTGCTGACACAGGAAAAGGAACACCTTCCCCATGGTGGATAAAGAATTGCTCCACAGGCTAGTCACTTTAGAAAAATACTTGATGTTTTTCTGATTTATTTTAATAGGGTTTAACTGTTGGAAATGAGGGAAACTAGCATGTGCCTGTCAGAATACTCAGTGGAATACCAGTGAGCTCTTCGTGTTCCTTGGTGGCAACCCAGCAGCGTAGAATCCGTCAATGCTGCAGACCTGCTGTTTGAAACTCAATGCTCTGCTTATTTAGTGGATCACATAAGGCACTGCCGAGACTAAGATATGGAGCCTGAGTTTCATGCAAAACCCTGTGTGCATTCTACAGCCCAAAATCCAAAGCAAACATGTTCTGACATGGCTGAGTGAAAATGAGTATCGCCTCTGTATTAAGATGCACTCAGAGATGTACTAAAATACACTCTGGAAAAGGAAAGAAAAAGAAGGGGAAAAAATGTTTTTATGAAGTAGACTGTGGATACAGTGAGTGTAAGACAAACACTGTGCTGAGCAGAAGATGCTGGAGGACAGCACAGGAGGCAGCTGGCCATCAGCCAGCACAGCCTGACTCTGTTGAAGTAACCTTCATCCAGCTCTTCCAAACACATGGTGCTTCCACACAGGAAAATGTGCCGCTTCAGCTCTGCAGCAGGGCTGAGGCTGCACACTCTGGGCACTCACTGGGCTCCTTCAGACACCCGCTGATGTGGTACATGAGGAGAACACACAGGATCTTCCAAAGCAGGCTCGCTGATGGACAACATACAGGAGCCTTCTGTGTGCAACAAAAGTCTTCCATTTTTATGAAACTCCCTGATCACGGGACTGTGATGAGAAGAAATTCCCTTTTCTTCCCTAGATTGAAGAATTACTGAGTGCCAGACATGAAAGCAGGCTCCCCACGGGCGCTGAGGCCATCACAGAGCCGGGCCCGGCCATGGCTGCCTGCACTGGGGGCTGCCACCATCTCAGAGCAGGAGATTGCTGAGCGCACCAATCAGAGAAGAGCTCCGCCCCCAGCCTGAGCTGGGTTGGCTGAACCTGGCTACAAAATGGTGGGGGTGAAGGGGTGGGGCTTCCTGCCCGCCTCAGAAGTGGTGCTTGTCAGGGGCCTTGTGGTTTGGCTGGCCAAGCGCCCAGGCCTTGCGTGAGGACTGCTGTGATTATGCGTGTTTTTCTGCCCCTGGATTAAGGTGGGTGATGGTTTAATCCCCCTTGGCTGCCGGTGCTGTAGTCCCTGAGGGCTTTGGGTGAGCACTACCTGCCGTTTGCTGTAGAAGCTGGAGCAGAGTGAGGCCTGTGGCTGACGCTGTGGCGCTGGGTTCGGAGCGGGGTCTCTGTGGTTCCCCCAGGGCTGCATGGCAATTGAAGTAAGAGCTGCTGGTCTGCTGGGCTTTGGTGTCTTGTGCAGCAAAGTGAGCAGGGGGTGATGGGGACCCCTTTGTGGAATTAGCTAAGAATTGCTGTGTAAGGGTCTTACCACGAGAGGTGAGTTTTTCTGAGGATGTAGGCCTTTGTTTCTGCCTGTGAGGGGGCATCTTTATTGTTAGCTTTCTGGATGTGGCTGTTAATTCCATAGAAAGCATTTTATATCACTTTCTTGTAAGCTTTCTTAGTCTATTTGCTGCTAATGATTTAGGATATACAGCTGCTTTCAGCTGGAGAATCTTAAATGTTGAGGGTCACAGCTGCCAAAAATTGAAGGCAAATCCTGTAGCCAGCCAGGTGTAGGGATTAGAAGAGCTGAAGAAATCAGGGCTATAATTGAACCCAGGTCTTCCAGGTGGTTTCCTTTTAATGCTCAAGGCCCTGATTGAGCCCACAGACTGAAAATGACTCAATGTGAAGTAGTAAAGAAGCATCTAGCTTGAGATCTTAGGCTCTGGGGTGTGGGAAGGAGGATTGCATTGAACTGGACTCCTTGCCTTTTTCTTCTGTTCATGGTTGAGGCTTCCATGAGCTCCAAAGGTGCACCTGCTGGGAAGTTGCACATAGAAAGGCACGTTTACTGGCACTGTCAGCTGATGTTTTTATGATATAATTAAATAGCAATTACTTTCCTTCCTTCCTTCTTCCTCTGTCTTCCTACAGAGAGTTGTGAAAAGAGCATGTTGAGATCTATTCTTGGTGAAACCGTGCAATTGCGCTTCTTTTTCTGATTATTTTAACAGACACTTTCTTTGCCTAAATCCAAAATAGGAAACCTGGCAGCATAAGTTTGAGGCACCTAAAATGTGATGTTAATTTTCCTGGGTCGGTGACAGTGCTAAAAGAGATATTTGATGGAGTTTTTTAATGTTTTGTATGCTTTTACAAAAATAAGACCTAATAACTATTCATTTGATGTTAATATATATATTGGAATATTGTCCTTTTTCTCCATTCTTGCTGTAAAATTAGTTTCTTTAGGTTAATTTCATGCCCAGTCATGCTTGTTTTCAAAGTTCCTGGATATTTTGTGTCCTTAGATTACAAAGCTAAGGTAACTTACAATGGTCAGACTGACCTACTTTTCTCTAGCATCCTCACACAAACATTTCCATATATACATTGTGTGTTTATGACTTTACATCTACAACTCTTTTTTTCTTGTTTTTCATAAATGATTTACTGTAAACTTGACGTTACTTGTCTTGACCCTATGGCAGGTTTGGAGTCTTCCATACTGGTTGTGGCTGTATTTCTGAAATACAATGTCTAATGAGTTGTGTAACATATGAAGAGAAGTGAAGCTCATTTAATATCAAATCATTGAAAACAAATCCAGCTGTCTCCCTTTTCAGAGTTAAATTCAGACTGTTAGCCTTAACTGCTATTAACGCCCCTTGAGGCAAGACACCACGTTTATGGCAGCTGTTGGTGTGGTATTGAGGTTTACCTTTTTGTGTGAAATTCTCATATTTTGCAGTTCTTTAAGTGAATAAGCCTGGTACCAAAAAAAAAAGTGTCTGCATAGTTACCCTCAGGAAACAGCTGTCCTGAAATGTAAAGCTTGGCCAAGCTGTGGCTCAGCAATGTGGCTCTTTTTTCCTTCTGTGTTGCAAAGTAATGTCAGTTTTAAGTCCAATGCATCTGTCCTTAGGAGTTTACCCAGAATAGGCTCCACATAATATCCTTCCAAACAATTCACCCTTAGTAATTTCTCAAATGTAATATTTCTTTTTGCTGCATCCTGCTTACACCGAGGTCTGGTATTGTGCTTGGTAACTGTCTTCTCTGTCCTCCAAATGAGATGTAGGATAAAAAAAATCCCAGACAAGGTATCTTTAGTGCCATTTAAATACTGAACAAAGCCAACTGAAATAAATAAAAATATATACACACACACTTTTGATAACTAACTGAAGTGAAGCCACATTTGTTTTGTGGCTACACAGCTGGATGATTACACTGGAAACAAAGGGATGTTTCTGGAGAAGAACTTGACCCCTTTAAAATCTGGCTATCATTTTTATAATCTCTAGCACACCTTTGTAGGAATAAAAGTTCCTGAAACCTAATGGATTCCCCAAAGGAAAGGAATTTGCATTGCAGCTCATTTATGAGTGTTAAAATAGAAGTTTATTTTCTGAACTGGATCTCACTGGAATTTTGGAAAGGAAAGCAGGCAGAAATCCACTTTAGTTGTCTCTAAAGGAAAAATCACCATGTCATTACTCTAGTACATGATTCTGTCCTAGACAGTTTTAGTGAATATAAGAACAAATCTTTTCTTGCTTGCTTACGTTCTTGTCTTGTCTCTGAAAGGTTTTTTGTAGTGTTTGTCTTTTAGTGTATTCAAATATTTTTATTCTATTTTTTTGAGCTTAGTATTGTTTCTAAGGAAACCATACAAAGCATTGACTATGGTTATATCTGCCATTAAGTATCTCTGATTTTTCAGCCTGACTGAAATTACTGCCATTGTGTATCAGCAGAGTCAAAGTGCTTTAGTACATCAGCTAATTTATTGACAGCATGGGTTAGTGAGAGTGTCAATAGAATGACAATCAAGCAGAATAAGTCTTATGGCTCATTATACTTTTAATCAGGGTTAGCAGACATAAATATAACATAGACTGTTCAATCAGACAGAGTAGTACTAATCCAGCGTTAAGATCTGCTACGTCTCCATCTCAGTTAATAAGAGTGGAACAACGTAGGTAGTATGGATGCATCTTATTAAAGCTGTGACAAATACATTTATTTGCTGTTATAATTTATTAAATTGGCAGATGATAGTGCATGGAAAAAAATTGCAGGTTAGACACGTGTGCTGTATATGGCATTATCTGTTGAGGTGCTGAGTGGAGCAGTGTGAAAGCTGAAATTTTTTAGCCTTGTGGCAACTATGAAATTCAGGGTGAAAATGACTATTTTAGACTCACTCTTTAAAGCTGCATTAAGAGAACTTGTTGGGGTTTTGTATAGTCCAGGTTTTGTTTTGACAGCTTTTTATTTATTTGATCTCTTACCTTTGTTAATAATAAAAAGGAATAAAGTTTGAGCCAAAATAATTTCAAATCAAAATGCAAAAGTTTCACTAGAAAACTTCTGGAAGAAGCATTTTGGAGTTTCCAGAAATAACTTAAATGTGAAATTTGGCAGAGCAGACTGTTGTTGAAATTTCCCATCACTCTTATGGTGTGGCATCAAAATGTTAATTTTCTGGAAAAATCTTATTAAAAATTTTGACTGGCCACATATGATTCTGCAGGAGTATAAAGAGATAAATGCAATCATAACAACCATAGAGCTAAGCAAAGTTACATTTAGCTCTTGGGACCCAGTGTTTGTCAATGGTGCAAATATTAAAGCTGTGCTCTCTACCCCACATATTTCTTACTTTCTTACTGTGTGCTTCCCATGTCAACTCAGATGATTATGAGATAAAGCAACTAAACAACATTGTGCTTTGCAAAAGTCAATTCTGAAATACTTGGTGCATTGTATGCAGCAGCAGATGTGTTTGAGAGCACTGGCACAGACCTAACCTTACAGTCAGAATTGCACCAGCTCCTGTGTTGCCCACCCAGTCCCCTTCCCCTCAGAGACTTCTGTGCCTCTCTAAACTATCTAGACTAAGTATTTAAAGTAATTCCAGATCAGTGCTTCCCCCTCACACATCTGTAGTTTGGCACAAAAAAAAAAATGATGTGCAGGAGATAAAACTTTTAAGATAAACTCATAGAAATAGTTTAAATCACAAGAATAATTCAGTACAGAATGTTCCTGACTGCGGGAAACAGAATCCAACTCGAATATTGTCAGATTTCTGGAATCAGAAAGAGGTATTGAATGTTGGAGGTAGTTCAGAAGTAAGAGTGAGCTGCAGGGACTCATATAAAAGGAAACATTAAAAGAGTGAAACACAGATAGTTTGGCTGAGCAGTGGCTACAGAGAGACATAACAGCACACAAATGTTTGAAGGATCTGAGCACCAGAGAGAGAGGAATTTTGAATGCTAAAAAGGCATTTTTCTAGGAGTAATGGGTAAGGCTTTACAGAGTACTTCAGGAAAATCTAAGAACCCTCAGCTCTGCAGTGCTGGGGTATTAGCCACACAGAGGGAGCTCTGATAGTGCCAGAACAACTGAAGTAGAGGTGGCACAAAAGGTTTCAGTACTGGGATGGCTTTTGTTTTCTGGCAAGTTGAATTTTCTGGATGTCTTTCATGACTTAGTTTTGGTAAAATGTGGCTGCCACCTCAATAGGCATATTTTTAGATTGTGCAGTCTGTATCGTCATTCCAAAGCAGGCTGTTTTGGTGGGAAAGACCTGAAAGACTCAATGCTTTATCGTGTCACAGCACAGAGGAGCACTAGACTCCAGAGTAGAGGAGGTGCACTGGATATGGAAAAAGCACCCACAATAAAGGCTTTCTCTTGAAGATGGAGATGAAAGCAATCACTTGCAGGCATCCTTTAGAAAGGAGAATGGAGGAGAACCTTTTCAGCTGCAGAGATCTTTCCCAGTCTCAGGGACTTGACCTTAAACTGTGATAAGCATAATTTACTCTTTGTACAATTTCTACTGAGGGGTTAGTCCCCTTGACAAGGTGCTTCTCTTTATCCAGCTATCCGTTAGCCAGGTGCAACACCAGAGAAAGTCCTCCTGTATATGTATTTATTGTCAAAACTGTTTGATACAATATGTCTCTTTATGGTGATTTTTTGTGTGTGTGTGATAATGGGACATCCCTTACCTTTCCAGAACATCTTTTTTTAGCCAGTCATTTTCACATACTGTGCAAGATGAAAACTTGTATTACTTCAATGGTTGAATTAGTAACAATTTGGCAATTGAAGAACAGCACTTTATTGTGAAAATGCTTCTGTAGCCATTAGCAACTCTGATTTGATGTCAGGCTTAACTGTTCCTTAAAACTGAAATTACTTGTCCTTGGAGATGCTGAATAATAGCAGGTGCCTCTGAGAGTAAACCACCATGTCTGTCTATCTTGATAAGATGTCTCTCTTAAAAGAAGAGGGATACTTTGACATGGCAAATAATGCCTGCACAAAATAAGTAGCAGGAAAGAAAATCTTGGATAAAAATACAAACCCTTCCTGCTTTCATCTTTCAGCCAATTTCCCAAGGTACTGATGGTACAACAGATGAATCGGATAGGAGGGTCTTATTAAACATATGCAAACTGCCTGAAGGCTTAGAGAGTCTCATGAGAGAGATTAGTAGAAATAGGTGGAATGGAGATTTAAGAAAAAGACAAACATACAGTGATCCAGTGTTCACTGACACACAGAAATGTGGCAGTGTTGTAATGTGAATTGTGCAGCGCTGCATGTTACAATATCACATGTAATACCCGGTGAAGGTAGAACTTAAGTGGGAGCTCCAGTTGTGTGGAGCAGAGCTCTGAGTGCAGAGTGGCTGGAATAAACTTGAGCTGCAGATCAAGAAAGTTTTGGCATAGCAGCATTCATGTGTTGACTCTTATTTTCATGGACCAGACAAAACTTGGAAGTTTGGAAGCAGTTGGGCAAGGAGACTAACTTAGTGGATTTAATGAAAAAGTATTTGCCACAATTGGATAAGAGAATATTTCAGATGCCTTATGTTTGTATCTATTGTTATATTATCTTTTCTTCCGTAGTAGAGGGACTTTTCAAAAGTCTCTCACCTCCTTAACTATTACTGAAAAATAATATAGTTAAAGAAAAATCAACTTTTTAAATCCAAATAAAGAGCTTAAGAGGAAAAATGTTGCTGCTTTTTAAACATATCCTTTACTTCCTCATTGAAAATGTGAGAACATAACTTACTTGATAAAAGTTAGCTTTTTGTCATTGGAAGTTGAATATTTGGCATAATTTTGTTTTGTGTTGTCCTCCAAAAATGAAAAGACTCATTGGAAGCTGTAGAGGAGAAAAGAAATAATTTATAAGCCTGGGTAGAAAATGGTGTATGTTACTAGGCCAGAAGTCTTGTAATATAATTCAGATAACTTCTTCAGGCAGAGAATTACAAATGCTGAGATTTTATAGTTTTGAATTCTGAAAATATTTTCCCTGAGGTTAATGGTGAAGTTTCAATCCAAGGTTCACCCTACAATTTTCTTTGAATCAAGCTTTCCAGAAATAGGGAGAGATATCTAAAATGTGTTCTCTTTAAAATGCTATTTATAATACACATACTAGTGTCTAGAAAGATATTTATAGTGTTACAAATGCATCTGGAAATAAATATTGTACTGGAAATAGCTAGATTTTGATTTATTCCTGGTGCCTAATAACGAGGCAGATGTATCCACACCCTGTTGTGAAAGTATCAGGAATTTATCATCTGTCCTTGCAAAGTAGAGACAAGGACAAGTTTGTAATATAAATAGGTGTGGTCACTGAACCCATTTGCTGCTGCTTACCTAGGCCAGGAGACAACCCAGAGAGTGAAGTAACTTCCCTGACAGATTTGATGCTTGTGCTGCTGCAGAACTTGATCAAAAATTCCCCCCATGTGTGATCAATAACTGCAGCCATTGAAGCGAAAATAGAACAATTAGTAACCCAAGTGGGAAGCTGAAAGGAACAGGCTAGTGAGGAATGACACCGATAGATGCCAGCAGTAAAGAGTGGGAAAATAAAGTAGAACATCTGTCCAATTTACCTAATTGTGTAATAAAAGTAAAAGGAATCTTGCTTCTCAAAGTATTGCACTGAAACTTCGTGCACAAAATATTCAAAGCATGGCAAAGTTTGAGGAAAGGAGAGGTGATGCTTTGTGTTTCTGGAAACCTGGCTGATGCGTTTTCTTCTGGTGAAGGTCGTGACTGACTGGTTGCATACTGAAACAAAGTCAGACACCTGCTTTCTCTTTCCAAACCTGCTTCTAGCCAGCTGAATCTTTTTCCCAATTTGTGGTGTTCTTTCACTTTTTACCTGTTGTCTGTCTTGTGTAAATCAAAAGATCTTTAGGGAGAAGGTTGATTCAGGTGGCTGTAACTTTAGCCTTGGCTGGAGAGTGGCAAATGTTATTTTAATACGAACAATATCTCATAAATAAGAAATCCAAGATTATGATACAGTAAAAATTACTTAGCCTGAGAAATCTCTGCCTAAATATCAAGGAAATGTTGGGTAAGTAAGGATAACAATTTTTCAATGCACGTGTTAGGTGAGAAGGAAGGGGTCTTGCTGTAGTAGGGGAGTGTCGTGTTTGAAATTCTTAACTCTGTACTAGGCAGAAGTTTAGGCATCTGTGTCATGAGATGATGTGAAAAGGTAATAGATATGGCCAACCAAAACCTGTAAAGTGAAATTCAAAAGAAAAGTTTCGATTACAAGAATTTCCAACATAATTTTGAGTTTGTGAGGTTTTGGGGTTAATTTTTCTAGATATCTCTTACATGAGAACCCTAAGAAAAGTGTTTTGAATCAGATGACAAGCAAGTTTCGAGATACCAGTGTCTTTTACAAGCTGAAAATTTTGGAGTTTGACTCAAGTTAGTAGTGATTCAACACAGCATAGGCAAGTACTGCATACTCAGAGAATTCCAAAATGTGCCCATTATTCACCATGCCAGCTATTAGCGAAATATGAAGAAACAGAAGTTTCAGTTATGAAAGAAATTAGGGTTTGGATTCCTATTGATGATAAACATAATTTTATATCCAAAACACTGGACAATGCCCCCTTAGAGAACAATGAAGAGTGTAAATCCCATAGACAATGGATGTTGAAAGCTGTATAATAGTCTTATCACTTTCTGTAGCAGCCTTGGTTGAGAGAGCTGTAATTAATTATAAGAAAATGACAAATGGTCAAGGCTATGCTGAAGGCAGTGGCCCTGGTACTTGACATTGTAATGCAACCAGGGAAAAGCTTGTCAAATCAAGGTTGTGTTAATTTATTAGGCAGCTATTCGTGCCAAGTTGAATAAAAGTAAGAAAAAAAAAAAGGTGGGATGTTACTGCAAATATTAAATATTGGATGGATTTTCATAATCTCTCTAACTTGAATAAAATTACTTTCTTCTTTAATCGGACTCCTGCTCCAGATGCTTATTTACCTGTCAGTCACACCTCACAGTAGGCCACTACTGGAAATCCATACATCATCATTAGTTGGTTATATCCTATAGTGGAATAAAATCTTTGTTTGGCCAAATGTGGATTTGATTTCTTGTCTATAAGTTACAAAGCTTACATACACACTCTTTCTAGCTTAATCTTTGCCAAAATACGTGTTTCAAAATACCTCCCTGAGCTCCTCCAATTCTTTATAGGGCACTCTGCAAAGTCACTGAAGTCCCAGGGTTCTATTGTTGGGTTAGCATTAGGGGAAGGTAGATGCCATGGCTGGGCTGTGTGTACTTAGGTGTCTGCTTATAATGCTTTTTTCTGTCTTGTTTATTTGAACCATAGTTCCTAATGAGAAGAACTTTCACTTTTCTTTTTTGGTAGCTATGTATGTCCCAAGAGAGGTTTCAATAGGAATATACTTATGGAAAACATTAATTCTAACATTAATATTTGTATGTAAACAAAATTGAGCTCTTTGCTTTCAGCATGTCTCTTTGGAAGCATTTGTTGTTTTTTTTTGTAGATGCAAAAAGTCATTTACTGAAGCAAAGTGAATGACATGTGACAAGCATTGTCCAAAACCCTGAATCCCTGTCTCCTTCCAACATTAATACACAGTCCCTATAAAATGTCATTGTGTTCTCAGTCCTTAGAGCATCATGTTACTGTCCAAATGAGCTTGTGTAGGAAACAGGCCTTCAAAGGCCAGGAAATATTCCACTAATTCTCCCTGAGCAACAGCATATGGGCATTTAGCACAGATGCTGTTCTAATTATGATACATTGGGAACTTTATGTCAATAGTCCTTAAATCTGCAGCTCCAGTTATACAACAGAGTATAGGTGACAGTTGTTATAAACCCTAAGGATTCTTAAGAGTCCCCTAATCTTCTTTAATCTATGCATTTTGGGGTGGGGTTGTTTGTTTTGGGGTGGTTTTAACTATAGAAGATTCTGTAAGGATAGAAAAAATCCTTTATGTAAGTGAATGACACTTCAAATTGTCTTTTATTCTCCTCTGAATATTGGCTGTCTGGCTATTTAAGTAGTAAACTTGCATTTGACCACTATCACGTCGTAGACCAGAATGTGGCAATGTTTACTGGTACTGCTCTTGCAGCTTCCCAGGTGGCTGTCACCAGCTCATCACTCCTGTTTTTCACTATTCATTAAACTATACCAGGAAGAGGCGACTGATCTATCTGTAAAATAACCAACCCCTCCTCCAAAAATGTGTAACTTTAAATCTATCAGTTGATTACTAATACTTATGTAATTTTGCAGCATGTATGTGATTAGACACACCTTTGGCTGAATGTTAAGCATATGTCTACTGTGGCGCAGTTCCAAGCAGTGCTCTAAATCTGTCTATATAGTGTCTAATATGTGGTTGGCATTTGAAAATAGTTTGGAGGGCTGAACTTCCAATTAATTTCTTGGTTTGCTCTGTAGGGTGGAGCTGGGGCTCCAGTGGTCTGCTAATGTGCAATTTCTTTCCACTGCTAGACTTCATATTCAGAGGATTCTTGCTGTTCTATTTGAATATGGCCTGATAATGGCCATAGTTCTCTACACTGTGTTGTGGGTTTGTCTATATGTATGCATGTGTGTGTATGTATAAATGTGCTGTGGTGTTTCTGTATAAAAGCTATATGAGGACTGCTTTCTGATACTGCAGTATACTAGTGATGAAGTCCCAAAGACTGATGCCACAACACTGCAGTAGCAGAGCACCCCGCTGCCTCTGCTTGCTGAGAGTTAAGAGGTGCACTGGATGGTATGCTTCTGTTGATACTGGCCATGCTCTAAATACTAAGCAACATACAGTCACCAATTTGTTACCAGAGGGGGGCCATTCAGACATGTTAACACAGTTAAAATGAGGGGATTCTTGACATGGATAAGAATCCCAGTGGGCAAAGCCACTTTTACACCAGTAGTGCAATTAAAGTTGGCCCTGAAGCAATTGGCCAGCTGGAATGAGACGTATTTTCTTAGTGCAAGTTTGCTGACTGAAGATGAGTCTGTGTTTTTATTTTTTTGTTGCTGAGGCTCAAGACATGAAAATGTGTCTGAAGTCTCTCATTTCCACCTATTGAAAATGCTTTTAAAAGGAAAGAAATAAACAGATGGCTCTCATTAGCACAAGAGTGCTTTAATCTTTTGCACATTTTAAATTTTATTTTCCTTTCAATGTTTGTAAGTAAATTGGTATAAAATTAAGACTTCACCAGAGCAATTGAATTTCACACATTTCAATCCATGAAAAGAGAGGTGGACTCCATCCAAATTGCAACAACTGATGTAATCCTGGCTTCACAATTATCTATTATGATCAACAAATGCATCCTAAGTGAATGAAATCCAGCAAGGCTGGCCCTTTCACATCTTACTCAAGCAAAACTCATTTGAAAGCCCTGGGTGAAACTGAGTATCTTGGCTCTACAATTCAACCAAATAACTTATTTTAAACTGGAAAGATACAGGGCTCATCATTTTGAGGAACACGTGCAAGAAATTGTGGATAAAAATTCCTTCTGGTCTATACTGCCAGAGTTGCAGGGACATCCAAAATAATCCCCCAATAGCATGTTATGGGGGTCACCAGGCAAGGATGTTAAAACACTTTGATTCTTCTCATGGCTCACTAGGCAAAAGGTTTCTATCTGGTGGGCTAATAGGAGCCTAATGCCCAACCCTGAAGAAGTAGAGGTTGCTAGAAAGTCCAGGTGCAGAACTTTGTATTCTGAGTTATACTTCTTGTTGGAGTGATCAGTAAGATCACTGAGGAATATCCTGAGGATATTCCTTGTAGCACTGAGATGACAACCCAGAGTTAGGTTATGAATAGTGGTTATGTCACGTTGTTTGTGAAAGCAGTGCTCTCTGGGCATAAGGGCAAATGCAAACAGAAGGTTTCTGATATCTGTCCTGTTAGTAGTATTCCATTCCTCCAGGTTTTCTGTGATAAACACTGAGGTCTGATCCTCTCCTATTTGTTTTAGAGAAGTTGAATATTGGAGAACTGATAGATTTGCAACATCAGAAAATGAAGTTAAAGACTCTTTGGGGGGTGGGGGGAATATATCTTAATTCTGTCCTTCTTAAAGCAGAATTGTGTATAAGCTATCTCTTTTATTTCCTAGGAGTTTTCTTAGTTTCTGAAAAAGAACGTTTGGGTTTGGTGCCACTGTACAGAATTCAGATTTTAAACGAAGCTTAACATTTCAGTTACATCAAGGTGTTTTGTTTTGAGCCCAGCTCTTTAAAATAACAGATGTTTTAATAGAAAATGGAGACCATCTCATTCTGGAAAATTATTTTTAAATTGAATAATTGAGCATTCTCACTTAGCTAATATAGAATTTTTCAGGTTTTGCTATCTAATTGCATTATTTTAGAGGAGGGAAACTATTTGAACAAATAGCATGTCAACATTTGAATAACTTTAAAGGATTTGGCACGTTTTTCTTGCAAATTTTCTTCTTGATATGAAACCAAAAAATGTTCCATGTCTGATTAAAGTACTTTGCACACAGTTCTCTGGACAGTCAGCTGGTTTGTGTAGGTTGCTGGGCAGGCCAGATAGCGTTAGCAGCGTTTGCTTTGCTGTATTTCCTAGGGCTGTCGGGATTTCAATTCAGAGTCATTCAGTCAGAGTTCAGATTAGAAGGAATTAGCTTTACCTCCTTTCTGTTACTTTTAATATTTAAAATCAGGTGTAAATGACACTACTGGTGATACTCACTTTCATGGAAGGAGTTCCCATGTCATCTTGACCATATTCTAAGCCCCAAAGCTGTATGGATGTCAAGAGGTCTTTGTAGACAATCCTCTAGGCTCGTGACAGAATAAAGTACACTGCATCTGTCAAGAGAAGTGTTTTTCTTTCTTGTTCTTAAGGCTCTACAAGATGAAGAGTCCACACACTCTCCAGCCAATCTTTTCCAGTGCTGAAACAACCTTAACTGTTGAGAGCTCTTCTGGCTATCTAGCCAGGAGCTTCTTTGCTATGTTTTTTTTACCTTATTGCTTTTGTTTCATCTTTCACAATGAACATACTGTTGCTTTGTTCTGAATGGCATTTCTTCCTGTATTTAAACACCATTGACATGCTCCTCCCTCAATTCATCTCAGTCTATGCATATATTTGCACCTGTACAGGCATATACGTGCAGGATGTGTTCTAGTTAAAAACATGGAACTCTGCTAATGATAACCACTTATTTTAACAGCAGTAGAAAAATGAGACCGTCAAGCTGTCTTTTGTCATCTGAGATACTTCTTGCATAGCCAGATAAAATTATGACAAGTGACAAGTCAATTATATGCCATGAAAAATAATAGTTCCCAGGAAGAAGCAGTCATACACAGTGGTGGATAATCTGAATATCTTTGAATTTATGCACACAAAGCTGAGTTTTAAAGTAAGGAGCACTGCCTCTTTGTTGTGATAGATACTTTTGGACTTAAATGTACATGCCCACATTCTTCAATGCCACCTTTTACAAAAGGCAAGTTTGTACTGTCAGTTGTAGCTCTTCCTTCAGTTACAGTTAGTTAATAAATACCACACTGCATCAACCTCTGCTGTGTCAGTAAAGGGTTACTCAGAATTTAGCTAATGGATCTCAGATGAGAAGTTCAGAGGTGGAGGGGTAAAATAGAAGTTCTTTCACAATGTTTTCTGTGGTTTCACTTGAATACTAGGTGGTGTTTGGGAATGCCCTGCTCCTGTTGGCAGCCACTTTAGATAAACACTGATATAATTCAGATTTTCAACTTCAGTTTGCTATCTGTTTGCTACTGGAGAGCCAGCCCTTCCCATGCTGTGAACTGACCAGGGAAGGTGGTGGGATGGTCCTGTAGTCTAGAACAGCCTCTGTAATCATTTAGTGAAGTCCTAGTTCATTAACAGCTGTATTCATGCCTTTATATAATTACTGGTGACTATTAAAGTAGTTAGAAATAGTTTGGTTCAGCTAGTAACCTACAAACTGATCTTGGAAAATCATTCTCATGGAAACAGTTTCTATGGTCAGATGCAGTACCCTAGAAAACAGCTCTACAGGGACAGTCCTTACATTTCCTCATCTCTCACATCCACATGTTCATTAAGATATATATGATCCTCACTCAACTAGAGATACTCAATTCTGTTAAATACCATAATTCCATTATCAAACCACATGCAACAGCAATATTCAATCATTTACTGTTGTTTTAATGTTTTTGGATTAGAAGGCAGTATTTTTCTTATCCTATCTCAGAGTTATTTACTATTCACTGGTCTGCTTTGACTACTAAGTTCTTTCTGCACAAGCAAAAGTGCAGGTCCCAAATTACTTGCAAGTCTAGAGTCACATGTGGCATAAGCTAGAATTTGTTGTACTAAAGCTGTTCACACTGCCAGAGTCTCTTTCTGTTTAGTAGATAGATTCTGAACTAGAATTGCCTTTTGACTATGCCTATTTACTTATATTTTAAGATCAAATTTTATCTTCTAAGGGGGGGAAATGTAGGGTCTGATCATGGATTCACTCAGCTTTATTTCATTCCTTGTGTAATTCATGGGCCTTAGGGTAGTTGTTCCTCACAGCAATCTAAGTTAGATCAACATCAAGCCTCCTGCTTCTAAGTGCTCCTAATTGAGCTGAAAACTACATAACCAAGTATCAGCAGCAGTTACCAGATCTCAGGATAACAGCTAAGAGGAGACTCCCAAGAGTAGGAATCCCTTTGAGCTGTGAGAGTAGAAAAAGGCAATAATGTGAACTGTATGCTGCTCTATCAAGATCAAATGTTAGATGAACTCTACTGAAATAAACTTTCCATGGCAATGCAATTTCAACACTGCCTGTGGATTTATTTTAAAGGCTCAGAAAAGCAAATAGAGGAGAAAGAAGGCAAATTAAGGCTTTATTTTAATCAGGATTCTTACTTTTGAAGTTTGCATTTTATTTTTAAATTTAGGATTTTTGAAATGGTTCTCCTTTCCTCCTTTCATCATCTGGCAGCAAATAGAAAGGAAAGCCTTTTATTTCCTTGGAGGTACCTATAAACCATGACTTCATCAAAAAGGATCTTGAGATGTTGACATCTAACCCTTTAAGGGAAACAAATTATGAAGGCCTTCCCACAAAGGTCTGACAGTATCAGTTAAGGCATTCCATGGATGGCCTTTTAAAAGCACATAAACCAGATACCCATATGAGTTTCAGGCATGCATATCTGAGGGCAAAATGTGCCCCAAAATTTGAAAGCACTGCTACAATGTTTTCTGTATGTTATCCAGGTAAATGTATTTTGTGAAAGGAATTTAAATCCCCAAATATCTGGAATGCTGAGTTAGAGTATCACACTTGATAGAAACCATTCTCTGAGGTATAAGACTGCTACTTTCATTCCATTGGGTGGGTTGTTAGCAGACTATGTGTTTTGTTAAATCTTTTTTTTCCTCCTTTAATGAAATTTGAAAAGATCTTTTTAGCCACAAGAATCTTTTTCAATCTCTTTGATGTTGAAGTATAGCACTGCTTTATTATTAAGGTTTTGGTGCTAGTATTTTCAATTTGTGTTTATATAAAAACAAGCTATAAATGTTCTTTCTTCTAGCAGCTAATAATCCATATGGGGTAGTCCTGTATCTTTTTCTTCTCAGGTTCTCTTCTGATGTTTACTCTCTCCCTGGAGTATGTTTTTCTTCCATCAAGCTTCTGTTGCCTTTCCACTTGTTCTTCTGTCATATTCAACCCATCCCCTCCATCTTCTGTCTTTCCTAATAGTCCTTTCCTCCCTACTGCTGCCTGCAGGCCTCCTTCACTTTGTTCTTAGTAAAGTGATGCTGTTCTTTTCTTTGCCAAGTTCTATCCCTCTTAGACATCAGATCAACTCTCTGTCTTTGCCATTATATCCTCTTGTAGCTTCCTCCTTCTGCAGGCCATCATTGCTGGCACACTCAATCAGCTTAAAAAGTCATTGTGTCTGCCACAGCCACTGGCTTGGGTTGTCACTGCCTGCTCACTCCTGTTAGCACATCTTTTCTTCCTTAATCTCCAGCCCATAACTGCAATTTGTAGTTATGAGTGGTTACCTCTGTGTCTGAGTCCTTGCCTGAGCTCCTATCCTTACCTTCTGCTGTCTAATTTCAGATTACTCTCTGCTTTGGCAGGGGGGGTCCTGTGTAAGCAAATAAGACAAGGTAGAAATAGTAAAGCTTTTTTCTTGAAAAACCTGCATGAAGTTATTTCATTCCCTTATTTCTCTATTTTCTCTCTGTCATAACAAAAAATCAATATACTTCATGATATTAAGAAATGTGAATTGAAATTAGGGCAGTTCATAATTTAATGCTGTTGATTTGCTGGTGTTTTTATTTAAAAATACATTGTTATTAGCACTGTCAGACTGTTGAAGCAGTTTATGGGGAAAAATACATGATGCTTCTCAGAGCTCCCACTTTAACACACCATGTCTGTCCTCACATGCACTGTTCTTCACCCTTTGTTAAGAAATTTTCAAACTTGAATAATGGAAAGAAAATATGGCTCTGTACCCCCTCCAGGAAGTGTGGGGCTTTGTAGTTCCTTGGTAAAGAATGGTGCATTAATGAACTCAGGCAAACACCTAACACTGATGCCAAACCAATTGCTCTGCCGTCCCTTAAAGCACTGGCTTTGTCTTTAGCATTGATCTAGACCTTAGGGAAAAGCTGTCAGGAGATGAACCACCTATTGATTTGGTCTTCAAAGCCTTCTGGTGTGTCAGTTGCTGTGAGAAAGCTGTGCAATGTAGGGAGACAATTGGGAAACAGTAACTTTGTTTTGAGTTGGCAACACTTCCTCTGAGTGTTCAAGCTTTCTGTTGAGCTTGGATGGGAACTATTGGCCAATTTTGCATCTAAGTAATCAGAGGGAAAGCCTTTGGGGTGTGGTTTCCCTTTCTCCTATAATTTCTGAAACGTGGTGTTCCTCATCCTTGGTGCAAGGTTGCAGTTACAGTGCTCTGGAGTTAACAGAGCTCCTGGGTAAAGAGGTAACATGGTAATACAGAAGTAAGCTGGATGGGAAAACAAAAATTTCATTTTGCTTATTCTGCATCTAGGAAACTGAGGCAAGAGATTCAGTGAATTAACCCAGGCAATGGAGCAGATCAACTGATCTGAATTGTAAGGGTACAATCCCCTCTTGTATTAGACTTGAGGCTTTTTTATTGACTGAGAAGTGAACCCAAGTCCATCTGAACAGGTCAAAGTTAATATAACATTTTAATTACCATTCCTGCATACTATTAAGCTTACAGATCTTCACTGTACTTAACAACTGAGACATAAGTGTATTACTTTTTACTGTAGAGAAAAATCTGGATCTTAAAATACGGAAAATGAGCTTGAATTCTCAACCTCATAAATGTTACTGCATTAAAACAGCTATGAATTATGGCTTGAGAGTCTGTTTTATGAAGGATATAGAAGCAGTGTCGTTGTTACTCCTCCTTCATCCACTGTCAGAAGTTTTACATTAGTGGTTTAAGTTAGGGCTGCAATATATATATAACTGAATAATTTGACATGTATGGATTACCAGCTGAATTCCAGCATCTATCAGAAAGATTGGAGGGGCTGGAGAAACCGGATTTCTACATGGCCAAGTACCTCTGTTTAAATTAATTTACTGCCTTCTTATTAATATATTGTGAAAATTTACTCATCAGAGTCAGTTCAGAAGCTGGGATCCTTTCTGATGTAAACAGGTTGGGCAGATGCCTTTTCATGTTTCCCTGTAACTTAGATTTAACTTTCAGCCTAAATGGTGGGGCTGTTAGTGCTGTTTGGGGGAAACACTGCTGCTGTTCTTGAGAGAAAAATGTGTCTGTTCATCTTCAGCCAACACATCTGAAAACTTGAAGTACTGAGAGGAGTGAACACTGGAAGGAACCTCTTTACAGCACTTGAAAAGAGCACAGACTTGCAAAAGAATCTTTCTTTCTCTTGCACCACAAAAGGATGAAGTATAGAAGGAACCCTTAAAATCAGAAAGCACTGTGTTTCTGCTTGTGATGCTGTAATATAGAAGACTCTACCCTTAAAACTGCCCTTAGGGCATCAAAAAATGTTTTTTCCAAGGGGAAATGCTGGGCTTTAGGGCAGCAGTAGGCATGATATATCACCTTGCTTCACTGTGGGAGGAAACATGCTAGTTCACTGGAGAGCTGTAGCTACAGGCAGCGTGCCAGGTGCCACATCATATGGCTTCAGCTCTTCAGATTGCTTCAAAAGAGAAAAAAAAAATCAAGTTGAACAAGTTCAGCCCCAACTGGCATTTAGGTTTTAGGTCTATTACAGACATGCTATTTCAGGCAGCATTTGTTGCAATACTGGGTCCTGGGGAATAGGTATGGGAGTCTAATGGAGGAAATGAGTAGTGTAGCTAGTGCCTCTATAATAGAACACTAATCCTACCTCTTTCAGAACTCTGGCTTTTGTAAATATGCTGTTCAAATCATGTGTAGAGTTTGGCCTTTTTTAAAAAAAATCTACCAACTAACCAGTATATTAAAGTAATGTCATTTGATGGGTCCACCTTCCTGTTGTCTTTTTTTTCCCAGCTCAAACATTACATCTGTTATCGCTTGTGCTGGAGGGTGTGATTATCCTCTATAGATAGAAATGTTCTATTGACTGAGTCAAAGGCATTTAGTTCGTCCAGAGAAGTTATTGTTTGGAGGCCAAAATGTCTCCAGTTCATATCCTAGTTCTTGTTTCCATTATTGTATGTGTGTGATATTAATTTCTGTCTTTGAGGGGAAAAAGAAATCCATCTAGTGCTCTGAGAAGAGGGGAGAAATGAAAGTGAGTGTCTGTAGACATCTCCCCTGGCATATCTTTCCATCTTGGCAATAACAAATAGTAAGGGCTTCAATTTAAATTCACAAATCAGTTTTTAAAAATGTTGGAAGCTGTCCCAATTTTTATCTTGGGTAACATAGTTTTCCTTTCTTGACTTGGACACGACTTATATGTTTGTGTTGTATAATAAAAATTTTAAAAATATCAAGTAATGCAAAAAAAATCGACTATGATACACAACACTTAGAGGAGAGCAGTGGCTCTCCCTAGTGTGGGGCCTCCAATATCAGATTAACCCAGCAGATCTTTCTACAGAAGTCAGTAAACTGAAACTGTGAAACAGTTAAGCCAAACAAAACAGCTACTATGATTTATATTTACTTAGAGAAATACATTACAGTCATCATTGCCTTTTATCTCAGTCATAGTGTAGAAAATTACCTTCCGCTGTCACAATTTATGAACACTCTTTGAATGTTTATCATCGATACACAATCATTACAACAGCAGAAAATGAGCAGGGTGCTTGTTAACAGCTCTTCATGATATTCCAGTAATTTAACTGGAGGTAGCAAAAAATATCAGAGATGGGGGAAAAAAATACAGTTCAAGTTACTTTCCACGAATAAAAGCTCTGTTGCTTGAACTCAAAACTTCCTGAAGGAGGTAACACTTGTTGAGTGAGTGTGAACTCTTTGAGAGGAGAAGTGTGAGACAAAGGTCCAGTAATGTTCTCAGGGGTTGCCAGACTGATCAGTCGCAGATCCTGAAGGTCTTGTTCCCAGCCTGCAATTCTTTCTTCAAGCAGTGCTTTCCTGCCTTCTCCCAGTGTTACTGGAAAAAGAGCTTCCTTTTTCCAGTAATGTTTTGCAGTTACAAGCTTACAAGTTTGGCCTTAAAAGTTCCACCTTTGAAATACAAGTCTAATTCTTGGCATCCTTCATCCATACCCATATCCATTTAGCTGTGTTATTGTATAGCTGTCAGCAAGCCAGAGTGACTCAAGTCTCGTAGAACAGCCATCCAAAACTGAACACACACAAAAAAGATTGAGGGCAGAGAGCATTCGAGTGGCTACCCTCCCTACCTCTGTGGAAGGCAGCCAATTAATTTATTTAAAATAAAAGTATTTCAGCCAGCTGGATAGTGGCACTTGGCTGCCCTTGCAAGGCCTCCTTGGCATTTACTCTAGCCATGGGGTAACTTAAGTATTCAGCATGTGTAGAGGTAGCTGTCGATACCTAAGGCTGTACACAGAATGAGGAAACACAATACCCCAGCAACAAGTAGCTCAGCATAGCAAACTGAAACACCCAAGCCTGACCCTTCTTGTTCAGTCAGTATGTTCATGTGGCTGTTGAAGTGAAAGGCACCAGTGTTGGACCACTCCTCAGCTCTCAACCTGCTGTCAAAATACGTGGCAGTCTGTTCTCTTGGAGGCAGGACTGTTAAAGTATATAATGCACAGGGCTGTGTACCTGCTTGGGAATGCAGGCCACAGCAGGGGAAAAGTGAGGAGGATCTATGCATTAGGACTTAATTTCAACAAATTGGTTCTTTGAATGCCACAACAAATAGATATGACTGAGTGGAAATGTGAGGCATTTCTTGCATTCAGAGTATAAAAACTTGTGTCCCTAAATGGAAACACCTAGAAAAACAAGGTCTTACTCATTTATATCCTACTTGAGACAGCATTCTTGGTTTTGAGCTATCTTTTGGAGGCATTTTTGTAAGCTGGACTGGTGTCATCTGCTGTGTGTGTTGAAGTGGGGCTCCCCATTCCTTGCTTAGCCTTCATGCTAAGTCTGTACACAGCAGTGGTCTCTATCAGGTGACTGTAGCAATCAGAGCTGTGTGCTCTGCACCTTGGCATGCAGGTTCTGACAGGGTGGAGTCACAGACTGCAACATATGCATGGGTCTGTGGTGTACAGTAAAGTCCAGACAAAGAAAATATGTCTGCTCTTTAATTATGAAATTCACTACAAGTGTCCCTAACTTTAAAAATGCACCACAGCATTGGAATTATTTAAGCAAGTATTACCACAGTTTCTTCTCTTCCTTATAAGAGATTGATGTATTCAAGGTCATGACTCGTGCTGCATTGATTTCTTGCCAGGGGATTTAGATCTTAAGTGATGGATTGTGTTGTGAACTGATAATTTTTTTAAAAAATTAGCAAAACTTCACAGTATGCCTTCAATTGTTAGTATTTACTGAGCAGTGAACGTATCACAGCTCTGTATTCTATTACTGCTTCCCTCTGGAAAGAGCATTTAGAAGACAAAAGCCCTTTTCAGTGGCCTGCCATGCTGTTTGATGGATTTTGAAAATGCATTCAAAAATGATGAGCTTGATGAGCCAGGCCCTTAGTTGGTATAAATCATCCTTACCCCACTGGATTACACCAGCTGTCACTCTCTGAAGAGTTGTCCAAAAGGGCCTTTCACTGGCTACCTGGCAGGGCTCAGTGTGTGAGCTCTCATGTGAATTGTCCTGATGTGGATTGTGTACTGCACCATCCGTGCTCTATTTTGGACACTGGGAGACTTTTTTGCAAGCCAAACAGAGCCTCACTGCTGCTGGACCCAACTGCAAATGATAGCATCCATCATCGCTTCCTTCCTACTCCACTCAAAGTAGGTTCATGAATCTGAACCATAGCAAAGCAAAACTTGGTTATCATTTATTTCAATCTTTAAACCAGTTTTCTTCAGCCCTATTTCCCCCTGTATTTAATTTTCTGCTATTCTGAGTCTTTGACTGCCATGACAGAAATGCTTGCTTAATTTTCTGTTTTTCTTCCTTTAATAGAAAAGGGTAGAGGAAATAAATAAAAGGGTTGCACTTAGTATCATGAGTGTTCATCCCAGGAGCTTTTCTCTCTGTAGATTTATCTAATCACAGGAACACATAATTAGTTGTCCAGTGCCAACTGATTGAAAATTAGACTATCAAGGGGGAAAAAATATGTCCCTGAGATGTGGAAAATTCAGGAATCATTCATCAGAATTCATTTGCTTTGATAGGGCTTTGATTGCTTTTTTAAAAATGTTCTGGTCTGTCCAAAATATAATTTTTAAGCAGAGGAGAATCCACTAAATTGTTTGCTGTGTGTGTTCAACTCCCAGCTGTGCTCTGCCCTTCATTTCCTTTTTGGTCATCTATGTTAATATATCAGTAACAGCATCCAGGTACCAGGTAGTTCAGGAAAGGGTTGCCTTGTGATGACAAAGATGATTGTTCTGTGAAGGTGAATGCAAAAACTGTATCGCTGTATATACTGTTGATGATGGATAACTGGATTATGGCTATCCACTGTTCCAGGAGTGAAGGGGCATTCCTCCCTGGATATGTCTTTAGGAGCCTGCACAGTGTTTTCTTACACCACCTGTAATTTTGTTTCTAGTGAGCACAATGAAAGTGGGTGTAGACTGCAAACTACAATGGGATGTCTGAATTGTTTTGCACATCCAACACGATAGAAAGCCCATGGAGACCATGAAGTCAGTAAGAACACTTTGCAGTGCTATGAGCCCAAATAGGGTTTTGCTCTTAGAATTAGTAAGTGAATTGCTGTTCATAACTAGCTCCATTTCCCACATTTGAGTTACGTAAATCAATGACTATATCAAGAGACAGACAACAGTTCACCTTGATTCTTGTGGTTGAACTTGTGTTGAGCATTTGCCATCTGAAGTGTTTAGCTGTACGTCCACTGGAATTCTGTGCTAACAGCATCTTCACAGGACAAAGGGCTGTGGCTGTGACTACGTGGAAAACACTGACCAAAAGCAGAGGTTTCCAATTGATATGAAGTATTCAAGCATGTGATACTGTTGCATTTTGGTTGGTTTTCTGTGCATTTGGAAACAGCCCATATAACTTCCCAATTTGTCAAATGCTGTTTAGGCTTTCAGTTCCTGATCACAAATATTTATTTCATTACCTCAAACCATCAAATCATAGGCACAGTGCTGAGACCAAGAACTGTACATGTGAACTTCTGGTTAGAGCACAATGAGGGAAGAGGAAGAAAGAGGTTTTGCCTGCTGCCACGGTCCCCAGATGGTAATACTGCTTGTTGTCACTACCTATAGCTGTATCTCATCATAAAACTTGGGGGAAAAAATCATCCTGTGTCAGCATTGTAATGTTACAATATCAACAAAGGAAAGGAAATTGTATCTCCCTCTGCTACTCCTTGTGCTGGCGTTCTCCACTCCATAGAGTGTGCTGGTTCTGGGGCTCTCTATCTTTTATGAGATTATAGAGGAGGCTACAGAAGGGCATGACATGCTCCACACCATTTGATACTATGCTGATATGGCTTGCTTCAGACAGTGAGAAGTTGGGTCCTTCCAGCCTGTACTGGAAGGAAAACTCAGGGTTTCTTTAAGTGATTGCACTCTCACATGGAAGCGAAGCAGGAGCATGGCCCTTGAAAAACAAAATCCCATTCTCCACCTCACCTATTGACTGTTCAGCATTCACCACCATGTGTTGCAGTGCTAAGACTCCAATAAGACTTCATCAGTCATGGTTTTGCAGTCCTGCTAAAAAGAAGTTCAGGTTTCATTAAACAATGCTGCACGCTGAATGGATAGGGTAAAATTTAGTGAGATTAACTGGGCTGTATTTCAGCTGCCAATCATTTTCAAAGCAATGAGCAATGTCAAGGTAGATGAAAAACGATGTATCAGAGAAGTGTCACCATTGGGAATGATACAGTGACTCCCACATAGAGAAGGGATGTATATATTTGCTTTAATAATGTCAGAATGAGTATCTCAGTTTTAATTTTTTATAATACCATTTGGCAGGTTTTGAAGGCTGGTGATATTTTTTTCTGGGAGGGCTCATATCTCTTCTTCTAGAGGTGAGCAGGAAAGAAACCCTTCACCAACCAGTTCCTGTTAATTGTAATATTATTCACTAACTCTTGCAATTATTTCAGGATCTGTTCCAAATAATTTTTAGCTGGATCCTGATGATAATGAACTTCCAAGGCCTGTTTTCCTACAGCTTGCTGTGTCATGCTAAATGGACTGCAACAAGAAATGTTGCTGTGCCTGAGCTGTACTGGAGCCAGATCGTAATTTGCAAATGTGTTTTTTGGGAGCTGCTGATATTTCTCACCACCTCCTTGCAGAGTGAGCAGAGCAGAACGCTTCCCACTGTTGAAATCTGAGAGTGAGAACTTTCAGGTCGATCTTAACAATGACCAGTACAGCATAAAGCAAGACTTTAAAGGGGGCTCAGGAATGTGAGGTAACCTACCTCCCTTCTGTTCTCTGACAGATGCTTGCAAAACACATGGGATTTTGGAAGGCAGAATATCTGCCTTCTAATGGGTAAGCTCCACCTTAGATATCTCAATTTACCCAGGGAATGTGCCTCCAAAATCAGTCATTGTGCTACTGGATGATTTAGTACTTGCCCAGCTGGTGGGTGGGTGTGTACGTAATGTATCTCTCTCTCACACCAGTTTCTCTCTTACAGAGAAGAATGCAGAAATGGGGAAGAGTAGAAGTAGGCAGTGGAAGAATTAGAGCACTGATACAAGGTAATTAATAATCAAATATGCTTTAAACTATATGGAGTCCAAGAGACAAATTCTGAGGTAGAGCTTACCTGTTAGTGAAATATTGATGCAGACCTTGGGTGCTCAGTGATACTCCAGCCTCAGCTCCTGTATGATCAAGACATGCTGTGTACAGAGAGGATGGACAGACTGTTGGGTCACCATTTGTTTAATTGGCAGTCATTACAGGAGCTTGGGTTTCTGCTACAATGAGTAGAATCCTGGAAACCATTTGGACAGGAGCATCTCAAATTGTTTTGGAAGTAGTATAATTATCTGGAATGTCATTATTTTTTATCCTAATGAAGTGGTTGAAATCTTGCACATTTTCCACTAGTCATTTCCAAAGACAATTGATCCATCCATGCACAAAAGATAACAACTTGACTGTCTGGTGGTATTTGCAAAGTAATAAAAACAGCAACATTCTTAGGTGAAGTAATACAATTAACATATCCTTTCTGCAAAAGGACAGCATGTTTCTTCTTTTCTTGTAATGACTTGGGTGGCTGGATAGCAGTTATGGGAGGTTTATTCTTGTTCTTCAAGGGCAACAATAAGCCATAGTAGGAACATACTGTAATTTTTTCTCCTCTTTATCAGGCGTTTCATTGTTCAAGAAAAAGTGTTTCAGAAAAAATGTAAGATGGGATGAATGAACAATGTGCCTGCTGTTTGTGGAGATATGCACAAAACAGACAGGAATTAAAAACTCTCATCACAAATGTAATTTTTTTTACTGCCATGAGAATGTTTTCTTCAGCACCATAATAGAAACTCCTACCATCAAATATTAAAACAATTCCTCAAAAATAAATTCTAATCACATTAGAGCAGTTACGTGTAATTTGATGGCTCTTAACATGTGGGCCAAAAATGTTCTTCAGTAGCTGCGCTCGTTAATGTCACTATCAGCATCTCTGTCATGAGGGTTTTCTGCAGATGCTTACCTCCTCTCCCAGGGAGGTAACCATTCTGGTGGCTGCAATAAAGCAATGCTTTGGGAGCCTCGCTTTTGGAGTTCAAATTTAGACCAGCAACACAGGAAAAGCAAATTGACAGATCTTGTTTTCAGTGCTGCTCTATTCTTAGAGAGGAGCTACACTGGGAGGATGAGTCGTTTTAAAGAGTTTGCCAGCAAATGGTAGATTCTCTTCTGGGTCACGAATTCTTGTCACCTTGTGTATTAATAGGATCTGCCAAGGTTTTATCCTAAGTTTCATTGCTTACAGTAAGTGGTACGGGTAACAGAACCACAAAGATTTGAGCATCTGTGACCCATATACTGAAGAAGGGAAAAACAGCCGAATAAGGACACAATGTTTGAGTCAGGAGCTTGATTGGTTTAGCAAAAATATGTATGTGATGCCCAGAAAATCCATTGGAGAGCACTGCAGCAGTGTAAAGCATTGTAGGTAATGTGGGATTATCTCAGATACCATGTGATGCCCTCACAGAAAGCTGCATGTTTGTGTTGTGAGGAGATTTTGGGAGTGCCACACTCAGACGTTGTCCTCTGACTTCAACAGAAATCTTTGTAAGCTTTCAGCAAATGGCCAGCCTTGTGTGTGTGGTTACAAAGCTTAGTACCACCAGCAATAGGTACTGAGGCTCCCACGCGTTGGTCTACATGTTTCATGCTATTTATGATAAAAAGAAGAAATTTAATTTCTCAGTCATGTTTCCTTGCATTTTGAAGGGTCAGAGGTTAGACTGCTACAGAATAATAGCACAGCAGATGTAATCCTGAGAGACTCACAATGCCAAGTCATACAGGATTGCTTGACTGTCAGCATCTGGTATTTATTCCTAGGCAGCCAGAATGTTTTGGACCCATTGAGAGACACAACTGGGAAAGACTTCACAGCAGGGACACCCAAAGGACAAGTTCTATGGGCACAGTGCATGTCCATGACTTTGAGGTTGTGGTTAATTCATTTTTCAATTTTGATGGAACCAGAATAGCTTGTCCAAGCCAGGGATTTGCTCTGTTAGAATGTGAATTTTCTCTTAGTGATAATGGCATTGCTGCTGAAGAAGGGGGTGGATTCTGTAGTATCCTCCACTGCATTGTATCCCCTCAAGATGTGGAAGCAACTGAGAATTTTTCTCTCCTCCCAATATTTCTTTCAATGCTGTTGACCATGACAGACCTTCAGTGTCAGGGATAGAATTGCCCTAGTGCATTAAGCTTCCCTGCACCACGGTAGCTGATTCTAGCAGACTTCATCACATTTGAATCTGTCCTGCTGCCTCCCTCCCATCTGCAGGAATAAACTGTCTCCCAGGTATATCTGGCAGATATTACTAACAGGATTGTTCTATGGAATAAGGGAACCTTAGTTTGCCTACTGATGGCAGTATAGAACAGTTAGCTTTTTAATTAAACGGTAAAGAAACAAATGAATAATTATCAAATAGATAATGTGAATTAGCCCTTATGTTATACATTAAATTCTGTTCCAGTTATTGGGCTGTAGTGCACTGTTGCAAAGCACTAAGCTGAAATCCATGCCCTAATTATTTGGCGTGATGTGAATGTTTCAGCTTTTGTACTAAATGAATGTAGGTAAAGATAAAAACGTATTAAAAAAGCTAGGATTCTAATGTAAGATAGGCCAATGCTAATTACTGGCTAATCATTGTGTTAGAGTAATTATACTATGTGCTTTCACAGCCTTGGTTAGTGCCAAGTTGAACGCTAGTGTGTAATTTGTCAGAGAGGAGTTAATTTTTCTTGCTATCGTAACAAGATAGCATTTTCCTCTTTATTTCTCAGTATTCTTCAGGAATGTATGATTTTTACCACCGTTCTAAACATTTTTCCTGTCTAATTTAGGGCAGGTTTCATTCTCTGTTGTACTAATGGGAGAGAGCACTACCAGGTCCAGTTAAGTGGATGTGATGATTACATAAGGCTGCATTTTCAAAATTATGATCTAGTATTGGCCTCCTTATTGGAGCCAGACAGACCTTTTCTCAAACAGGTATGATGGCAAGCAGTAATTTCTTTTGCATAACCAGCTAGGAAATCTCCCAGGCCTGATACTGCTGACAACCAGCATCAGCCTTCTCTTTCTGGATCCAAAGAAGTGCAGTCCTAAACTTACAATACACTTAGCATCCTAACTACCTGAAAGAAATACAGTCATGAAGCTGATAGCAGTGCAAGTCAACACAGTATTTTGAAAGAACTATTTACCATGATAGCAATTATGGGAAGATGGATGGTTTGAATCTCTAGAGGAAGTGAGTAGCTGGCAACAGCTATATTATTTGCTTAACTTTTGTTCCCATTATTCCACAGACATGTGGAATATATCATTAATTTTAAAGAGGGAAATAAAACCAAGTTGAAGGACCTGGATTCAAAGGCAGTACTAAGCAGCACCATTTATTCTCTCTGTAATGGCTTGAAAATTCTGTGTTGAGCTTAGTATGACAGAACTGGCAGAAGAGTGCTTCCAATTAAATACAGATTCTTTGCAGATTAAAATTAGAAACTTTTCCTTAGCTGAAGGGGACTGTGTTAAACTCAGTGGGGACAAATGGTTCTTGGATTCTTAAAAGTTAACACTATATCTCCTTTTTATACAGGTGGTTCTTCCTGTCTGGCTCACCTGGTAGAAAAGCAATTTTTTTTTTCTTTTTAGGTTTTATTAAAAAATAGTTATTTGACTTAATTTATTTCCTGCAAAATCTTTCTATCCTTGATATACCGAATCCCTTTCTTGATTCAGACTGTTTTGATCTTGGAGAACATGTCTAGGTTTTGGTATGGTTTTTTGCTATGTCTGAAAAATAGTTCCTTTTCTGAAGATTCCAGTGCAGGTTTTCACATGTTCCTCATGATCTCTAATTGGAAATAATCTTCAAAAGACCTCAATACCTGGCATGCTTTTATGAGAAGCTGGTCACTTATTTTACTACCTGAACAGATGAAGAGCTCTTTTGAAAAACCTGACCCCAGCTCTAAGTGCTGAACACATTTCAGAATCTGATTTGTTGTTTTCCAGCCTGCAGACAGTGGGATAATTATCTGTCTCCGGTATGAATAGTGAGGGAGAACCATGCTTCTGGTCTCTTGCCTGGGACTCCATGAGTCCACCTATACTAATAAATTCAATGGGCCTTGAGCACAGGCTCCACACTAGTGTTTGACCACCCTGAACACTCACACCATTAAGGGCAGTGTCAGCGCCTGGCCATGGTCAAGGATCACTTCCATTAAGGACAAAGCAACTTCCTATTGTGGAGGGAAAAGGATTAGTTGTAGGGATTAGAGCTTGTGCATTTATTAGGGTGAAAGGAGGAGAAAGAGGGGGGCAAGGCAGGATTTGTTAGTTGGTATGTGAACAGGCTGATGTATCCAGCTGAGGAACTGACAGATGATGATGCTGTTACTGGAAAACCTGGAAGCATTATTTAGTTTTATCTGCTGGTGATGATAGATTCTCTTGTATTTGCCTCTTTCCAAAGGATTTATTTCTTTTGTGAGAGGATTATGCTCTTCCAACACGGCCCTGAATGGAAAGTCTACTACCTTTCCTGATTTACAGAGAGTATAAGTGTAAACTAATGTCCCAAAGGTTGCCTTTCCAGGCTTTTCCTCAAAGTGTGATGCTACCAGGCAATTTGCCTCCACGTTGCAGGGTGACACAGAAAGCTTCAGAGGAAGCTAGTAGTAATGGGCCTCCTAAAGATGTCACTAGAGTTGGCTCCGGTGACAGACAGTGTTAGAGCTATCTGTTTATATCTAATATTAATGCCTTCAGTTTTGAAGAGACGGGCTAGAATCTAGGCTGTCAGCAAAAATGTCCCCTTTCTTCATCTGATGAATCTAAAAAACTGTCTAAACCTGACAGTGGAATCTCATTAATGGTGGGAAAAAATACCGACGTGTGAAGACTTCACGCCAAACAAATCTGAGGTAGGAAATCTCACCTCTCTTTTATGTCTGTGTTCCGAGGAAACGTCACCTGAGAGACATCACAAAGCTTCTGCAGAGACATCAGAACCACCCTCTGTGTTATGTGACTGTGCAGTAAGGCTCAGTGGCTGGCGGTCTGAGCGCCAAACGCTTCCTATTAAGCGTGTAGCCCCATTAACTGGCATATAGACGTTCAGTATCGTCTCTTTCCAGCCTGATCCTGCTGCTTTCAGAAGCAGTAATGAACTATGAAGCGGCTTTTTGTGAAGACAAAACCAGGCCCTGAGTCATAGTTAGAGCTAAGGCAGTGATTACTGCAGTGGTAACGGCTGGATTGTAGTGCTGACCTGCTGTAAATGCTTGGACAATCCTTTCCCACTTGGAGTTTCTATTTACCATCTTCCAGTATTTGTCTGCCTAGATTGCCAGGCTCTGTGGGGCAGGATTGGTTCTCATAATGTTTGCTGGGCTTTTCATAATAGAGTCTGAATCTCGGGTGGCTGCTATTAATCATGAATTATGCATTAATGGTAATGTTGTGGAGTCAAGTCACAGAATCTTATCTGATAACTGGCAGAGATGAGAATTATAGGCTGTATCTTACAGGTATGTGAACTGTGCTCTAAGTGGCAGAGCTGGAGGATTTGAAGGCAGAGTTGCCACTGGAGCAGGAATGGAAGGGAAACAGAAAAAGGGGCTTCACATTTTATGAAGCCTGCTTCTGTGCATGTCACTTCTCAGTTTGCTCATTGGCTTTAAGTGAGATGGAAAATCAGTTAATCTACCATGCAAGGTCATTTTAATAAATAATTGAAGGCAACTTGTAAGCAGCCCCTTGTAACTTTGAAGAGTTACTCCAGAGTCAGCTATGGGTCTGGCTATGGAGTTGTTGGCATGAGCAGGTGGAGGGCAGACTAGCTGCACAGAAATGGTGATAGCACATATGGAAAGCTATAGGAGGGAGACAAAATGCAGATTAGTGTCTGCAGTTTGAGATGGGTATTGAAATAAGGGAAGAGAAAGGACACACAACACAATGAGAAAGAAAAGGAAAATTTGCACGCTGTTGTAAATCTCCTGACATCTGTGGACAGCTGCTTCAGCATTTTGATTTAGATTTGTGATTAAATTTCCCATGAAATTAAAAAAAACCCTCAACATGATAAAGAAAAATATAAACCAGTGAAGAGGAAAACAGCTGACCTAACATTAAAGCAGAAGCAAAGAAACCTTCAAATAAGAATATCAACAAATATGTCAACAAAATCAGCTTATTTTCCTAGGAGAGGTAGCTACCCTCATGCTGATATAAGTTATTGCAGTAGATTTGCATCTGGGGTGATTAGGAGCCAGTGAATTGGCTGAGTCTCTGGCATGATATACTTGTCTAGCACGTTTTAATGGGAAGGAAACCAGACTGAAACGTGCTAGATGCAAGAACCCTGCAGATTACAGAAGTAATAAGCAATACCTATTATTGAAAATACTTGGAAAACCACTCTCAGACCTGAGATTTTTGCATCTTCTTATTGGTCAGTTAACAAAATACTGAGTCTGCATCAACCCACGAAGTCCACTTTTAAAATGGCAATTCCTGCACTCTGCCTCATACAACAGATTGCTTTGGTGAAGAATTCATCACCAAATGATATCTCTGATACAGTGAGAACTTACAACCAAGCTATTAAATACTAGGCCACTTAAAAAGGTTTGCAGTATTGAGTCTGAGTGTGACCTTCTGCTTCATTTGCCTGTTGAATGTATTAAGGTGATAATGATACTGGGCTCATCCTAGAACACTAGGCAGCCTGCCACTTATGGCCATCTTTCCAATCAAGGATTTAGTGTCCTGAACCTAGTCCAGGCTCTGGCTGGTTGCTTGACACCACTGGCACAAAGCATTAAAAAGAGCAAAATACAACATTGATGTGATTGTGAGGGTGGCTCTTTGAAAATACAGCTTGGTGCTATCTGCAGTCAAGCAGGCAAATAGAGCTGTAGGAACAGGTAGAGAAAACAGAGTAAAAGTAATTGTGCTTCCCTATGGTCTGTGGTGACCATGTACCTGGCTGGACCACTGTGGACAGTACTTGTCACCAGACCACACATGGGTAGTGCTGAAAACTTGCAAAGAGGCACAAAGGTGCTGAAAGGCAGGGCATGGCTGACACAGAGGGAGAAATTGAACAAGGTGGAACTTAACAGCTTGAGCTGGAGTGAGTGTGAGATATATAAAATTGTGAAGGAGATGGAGAAGACACATAGAGAATAGTTATTCATTACTTTATTGCTTTTTGTAACACAAGACACAGGGGTTCACAGTGACATTGTCAAACTGCTGGTTCAGAACAAATAAGAGGAATTAATTTTTTATACAAAGTGTGATTAAACTGCAGATCTTGGTGCCATAGGATGTTGTAGCAGCCTGAGGTATAAATGGTCTGAAGAAAATTCATGAGAGATTGGCTAGGTATGAGTGGCTTTTAAAGGGAAAGGCCTGGCTGCAGTTTCCAGCTGGAGTCACTGAGCCACTGGCTGCCAGAGGCAGCTCAGGGGGCTTAACAGGGATAGGATCTGATTTCTCTGGGCAGTCTGTCTTACCCACCATCAGAGGAGGATAGTGAGATCACTGCACCTTTGGTCTGATGCCATATTGTTAATCACAGAATCATAGGGGTTGGAAGGGACCTCCAGAGATCATCAGGTCCAACCCCCTGCCAAAGCAGGGTCCCTAGGACAGGTCACACAGGTCAGCATCCAGACAGGGCTGGAATATCTCCAGAGGAGGAGACTCCACAATGTTTTTACACTATTCCAAAAATTACAGTTTGGGGCACTAACCAATCAGCAAAGATTAAGATAAGAGATCCCAATGATTTTTGGCATATGACACTCCAGCTACCTTCCATGCTCAGTTACAGAGACAAGGCAGCAGTCCTCTGCTGTAGAAGTGAAAATTAGCAAGACCCCATCCTGTGTGGTGCTGCTGTTGCTGTAACAAGCTGGGTAACGCACCCCTGTTGTTTAGAAGCCTCTGGAAGAGAAAAGCCAGCTCTTCAATTGCAGTGTTTCGGTCAGTGGGGACTGCAGGGCAAGACCAGAACTCTTCTACTTCTTTTTTCTTTCTCCTTTCCCTCCTACATTAACAGTAGCAACAGACGTTCTTGTGTGCAGGACTTGTGCATAGGCAGCTGCAGGAGCCAGCGGGTGGCACTGTTGTTGCAAGGAAACTTTAAAAAAAAATCCTACCCCATGTAACACTTCAGGAATGTTTGGATGGAAGTTTTCCATTGAAAACAGCAGTTTTGCCGAAATTGAAACATTTCATGGCACATGTCGCTTCTCAATGAATTTTTAATGGGGGAAAAATGCAAATTCCTCAGTTTGACTTTATAATTGCAGTTTAGCTTGCTTTCCCTTATTGATTCTGTTTATTAGCTTATATGGATATGTAATTTCAATATAATTCTTAATTTTATAGGTTTTTTTTTTTAATCTGAGTGAATAAAACTCTCAAAAATTAAATGGTCCTACTTTGTGGAAAAAGAAACATTTTGATGTTCAGGGATTTATTTTTTTTTAGATAATACTCCTTTTTAAAAGCCTTTCAACTGCTATCCCAGGGGAAAATATATTTCTGAAGGTCTGAATTTTGTGTTGTCTGGATGATCTGTATTTTGATCTGTTCCAAACTGGTGGTCTTGGCAAGAGAACATGCTTTGAGGTGCTGTTTCCTGGTGCTATATGAGTGCTACCCAGCAGAACATGCACTGTAGTGGGACATCTCTGTGGTGTCAGGCAGGCAGCACCACACCTTGACATCTTTGTAAGCTGTCAGGGGCAGGAAATGGTGCCAACACGGAGCTGGCTGCAGTCTTAGGTAGTTACTGCTTTTTAAAAATAGCCAATTGGAGGGGTCCTGCTGGGAACAGCTCGCTGTCTCTGTAAATTAGCGTGGTGGAAGAGTGATGGGTGTTTACAGAGGGACTAAAGGTAGAAACTGGGAGGCAGAGAGAAAGAGAACTTGTGAACTGGAGAGGGAACACCTTCCCTTTTTCTGTCTTCCAAAATAAAAATAAACACACCCACTATTTATTTATATATGGCTTCTCCTGTTTGTTATGTCAAATGTGCTAAACGTGGTTTTGTTCTACACAGGGTAAGTTATTTATAGCGACTTCTCATACAGCCTTGTTGGAGGAAGCCCAAATTCTTCATTCTGCCATATGCAAAACTTACTGCAGTTACTGCAGACTTCTCAGATTCTGCCCACTTCATGTCAAGTTAGCACAGCTACAGCTTCACTGTGCAGAGCAGTGGGATTCAGAGTGACAAACACAAGGGCCCTGTGGAAATAAAACCAGGGACGGGGATTTTTGGCTAGAAGATCCAGAATTGGTACCCATAAAGGTACTTGTTTTCTGATTGGGATTGATGGCCATTATAAGCTATTAGGAGCAGCCTGTGTCTCTCTGGATTGCATGGCACAGCTACTGCAACACCATACAAAAAAAAAATATTCAAAATTTAAGCATATACAGGCACCTCACTGAAATGAAGGTACCTAATTAGGTCAAGAGAAATTCCAGAGACATGTTGCATGTAACTGTGCATAAATGGGTTTTTTACATCGGGCCATACATAAGGAGCTTTAGATGTCCTAGGGGAAGACCACATTTTCTGGGTTCCCTCCAAAGATAGGTAGCTGTGCTTTTGTTCTTTTAAGTGCTACACTGAACTCTTTGAGAAAGCTTAGCAATAAAGAGAAGCACATCCTTTTTTGGTTTAGTTTGACAGTTACTTTGGTGACTGTGTCAACAGTGGAGAAAGAACCAAATTGTGTTACTACCTCTGTCAATTCTTAAAGAGCACTGCAGAGTCCCCCCCCCCTCCCCTCCAGTGTGGAAGAGAAATTCACCCTGTGCTATTAATAACTGTGGGGCCTTTTTACCTTTAATAATTAACACACTGCTAGCTGTAGCTGAATGTGCCTCTTTCCGATTCCAATTACAGACCCATTTGGACCAGTTTCAGCTGAGGGAAGTGGCTGAGCAGCAATATTCTAACAGAGACCAAGATCTGAGTGAAATTGTTTTTCTTTGGCCCACACAGTAAAGAAAAGTTTGGCCCTCAGGTGTTTCAGAAGAATAAAGTACTTCTGTATCTCTGTCTTTCCAACCCAGGAGACTGCTTCAATAGCAGAGCCAGTTCCTGGAGCCTGCTGACAAACACACTCACCTGGCCTAAGGTAAAAGGAAATGTTCCTTTCAGTAGGTGACATCTGTTCACACACTTGCCACTTTTCTCCCCAATATTCTGCTGAGCAGGGGACTTGCTAACGTTTTATATTTGTGGGGTGTCAGTATGTGTTCCTTGCTAGTGTATGAGCAAGTGTGCTGGTTTCAGCAGGGATAGAGTTACTTTCCTTCATGGTGGCTGGTGTGGGGCTGCAGTTTGGATTTGTGATGACAACTGTGTTGATTATAATATGGAGACATTTTCATTTCTGCTGAGCAGGGCTTACGCAGACTCAAGGCCTTTTCTGCTCACACCATGCTTCAAGTGAGTAGGGTGTGGGTGCACAAGAAGTAGGGGGGGAACACAGAGGGGACAGCAGACCCCAACTGACCAAAGGGATATTCTTTACCATATGATGTCATGCTAGATGTCATATAGAAATGGCCAGGCTAGCAGGGAGGCAGGATCACTGCTTGCAAACAGACTGGGCATCAGGTTCTTCTGCTGGCAGTTCTTTTCCTCTGCAACTGTATTTGTGCATCACTTGGTATATATTTTTATTATTTACATCACCTTCCTTTGTTATCCTATTAAACAGTCTTTTATCTCAACCCATTAGGCTTTTTTTTTTTTTCCATTTTCCTCCCCATCCCAGTGCAGGAGGTAGGTGGGGGTTAATATGAGCAAGCAGCTGTGTGGTGCTTGGTACGAGCTGGGGTTAAATCACATCAGTGAGACAGGAGAGACCTGTCTTGCTCCCAGATTGGCTGGCCCTAGTGTTTTCTGCCTGAAAGAGTTGCTAGTGCAGCTCTAACAAGAGGTTTAGCATTTAGCAAACCTACTATGATCCTTGCAATGTGATTTACTAGTCTTGGATAAATGTTGTTAGTGTTTTGCTTGCAGACAGGCCAGTTTAACAGTAACAGGTTAAATGCATCTCAAACTATAGCCCTGCTTCAAAAGGTCTGCTATTATGCAACAAGAAGTAGAAGGGAAACAGTAAATTCTAAATTGTGATTACATAGCAGCTAAAACTGAGTGTTGTATATTCTGCCTTCCTGCCCTTGGCTGTGCAATCCTATACCTTCCATAATGTGAGAAGCTGTGGGAATTTGATCCAGCTGAAAAGTAGCTTAAAAGAACCCCCAAGTTTTTGTTGGTATGGCTTCCCACCCATGTCTGGATTAGCTCAAGCTATTACAGCATTAAACCCAGAATTAGTCAAAAGAGGTAGTGAAAGAGGCTTGGAATTGTATCGGATTATGTCACATAGGAGGATGTTTTTAATAATTATCACTCTGCCTTGGAGTTACACTATCAATCTTTTTTTAGTACTTGGTGAAGTGTTAATTCTCATTGTCTGTGGCATTTCAATGGCTATGCTCATTTTCAGCTACCTGTTAACAATTAATAAAGCTCTCGAGGGATCTTCTGATTTTCAAATTATTTTCTCACCACTTCAATTGAAGAAGTTGTGAGATGGAAACATTGTAGGGCTAAGGGTGAGAAATTCTTCTGCCGAGTTATAAATGTGGGTGGTAGCAGCTGGGGATTAGAGAAAATTCCACATACACCTACAGCAGTGTAAGAAAGGTTGTTGCAGTGTTAGATGAGGTGACTCAAGGGCATTTAAACAGCATATATGCCAGTTAGAAGTCATCTACACATGCTGACCCTTGAGGGACTGGCAAGCTCCAGAATGAGGGTTACTCAAAATCAGATTTAATTTTTCAGTAGTTTGAAAGCAGGAAGCAGATTAAGAATTTACTGCCATGAACATGCAGTGCATCCAAACCAATCCAAAAATCTCACTGCAGAACTCCAGTCCTGAATTTATCTTTCCTGGGTTCAGTCAGGGAATAGGATTTTATTTTCCTTGGCGAGCCTGGAGTTTTCAGTGAAAGGTTGAAATTATGTGGTTTATCTGTGCTATTCAGATTTAAGTTTCATTTTTTCTATACACCATTCTTTATGTAGTTTATTGCAGTGTTGGTTCCTCAAAGGCATTGTCATCCTGCCTTAATTTGCCACTGTGTGTAGTGTTTGTTCCCGGGTCAGGCTGTACATCCCATTAGGCATCTCCGCTCGTGATCAGAGCGTAGGTAATGAATCACGTCTGCCAAGTGTCTGAGCCACATCCTGGAAGATGTAGGCCAGGACAGCTTCAGTCACAGAGGAGAAAAGGAAAAGGTAAATAAATGAGCTGCAGTTCTTACACAGAATAATTGCTGCATTTAGAGTAAAATATACTGTATTTTGAAATGAGAAAACAGTATTTTCAGCAAAAATTGGATATGACTTGAAGCTGAGTTTTCCATTGGAAAACTATTTCTGACAGAAAAACATTTGATGGGTCTATGCTTGATCTTGATTTCTTAAATGAGAACAGGGATTCTTACCTGCTTCAGCAACATGCACAGTTTCTCAATGACTGGGCCTAAAACGTAAATGAACAACTTAAAATTGCAAGTAATGTCATGTTCTGGAATGGAAAAAAAATGGAGTGGAAGAAAACTAAGAAGCTGAGAAGGGTGAAGTTTTGAGGAAAATCTGATAACTCCAAGATGACATTTCAAAATTTTTAGCACTATTACAGAAAGTAAATAAAAAAAGTTTTTCAGATGTTTTTAATGAAAAGAATTTTAACAAGCTCTGTTTGGGGGGAAAAAGGAGTACTCACATTTTTGTCTAACATGAAAATGAAGACAGGATTGCTTCACACATTTTGGACATTTTGGTAGAGGTCATTTTTTGGGTTTCTTCCAGCCTGTTCACCCATCTGTAATCTTTTCAAATACCCTTAATCGAAAATGTTACACCAATAATGAGGAAAAACAGCATGTTCTTTGACAAAGTAATGTAAGAAAAGAAATCTGACTGTAAAAGAGAGCATAACAGGCAACAAAACTGGAGATTAGAGATCAATGGCTTCATCCTCAGGGTTCTTTGCAGTTTATGATGTGACCTTATGCTAGAGAGCCAGTCTGCTGGGGAGCAGTTGAGTGATGATTACATACAAAAGACATTGGACGGGGTCCTGAAGTTCTGGGTTCGGTTCTGTGTGGGTGAAACTGTTTACAACCACGTGTCAGTTGGCCTGTGCTCCACCTATATTGGAAGGGATGACAATACTTAAGGACAGAGGCTGATTCCTTAGTGTGTGTCTCAGTAGCAGCACAGTCCCACTGCTGCATCCCATCACTTACTGGGTCTCATAGGTTTGCCTTGGTTGGGAACCTGTTCTGCTGGGCCAGAACCCTTTATGAGATTTCAAACACAAAGAAAGTGCAAGTTGGTTTCCAAAAGAACCAAATACAGTCGAATATTCTACATGCAGAAATTCCACCAGAATCCCTGGTGTCTTAGGGTTTTGTGAGTCACTGTGACTGTGGTAAAGCGAAGTTCAAGTCCCTGCTTGAAGTTCAAATCCCTATAGTCCCTGCTGGGGGATAGTCAGGTGTGATCTTGTTCTGTGTTTGGACCAGAAACTCCATTGCAGCCTTGGCCAGCCTTCCCATAAAACTCATTGCAACTTAAAATGAGAGAATGTTTGGTTTAATTTCAATTGTTTTATTTTCTGAAAATGCATTTTGTCAGAAAATACTCAACCAGCTCTATTTTTTTTTTGTGCTACTGTGGTATTAACTGTAAATAATGAGTGGATTTTTAAAATGTCTGCAGGAAAAACGTCTAGGATAAACTTTCCTGTAACACTGGAAGATGCTAGTTAGATTCTTCTGATTCAGTGCTTTGTTATGGCTGGATTACCCTGATTCATGGCCATGCAGACTGTAGAAAAGCAGTGGGTTAGCAGAAAATGTAAAATGGGGAAATTTGAAAAAGGTATATTGGATTTACCTTAGGTGAGAGCAGAGCTCATGGTTAACTCTGATCTATGTCACAAGATGGTCACAAGATGTTTTGTCTACACTTTCATAGCCTTTCAAAGTCCACAAGAAGATGCATTTGTCATCTCCATGGAAAGTCAGGAAAACAACCAACACAGACTTTAAGACAATCCATGAGTAACTCCCATAAAAATGGTAGCTGCTTAGGAGGTGGAGATTTCACTTCTAATGCTGAGCTTTTCTCCCTGCAGAATATTGCTCCCACCCTATCAATATTTTAGAAAAGAAAGAGAAACCTTCTGCAGCTGCAGAGGCAATTTGGAGGGATTAAAAATTTATCCTGTTTTGAGCAAAGCTTTCAGCAGGTGCTAGAATCCACTTAATCACAGGTGGGTAACCTGCACAGCATCTCCTTCTCATGGCTGAACACTGGAGTGAGGGTCCTGGCAGTTCCTTCCTCCAAAGTATCTTCTGTCAGGACCTGCTGCCAATTCCAACCATGGTGAGCCACATGTTTTGCCCAGAATAGCACAAAAAGTCAATCTAAGATGTAAAAGTGACCTTTTTTCTCCCACTTTCTTTCATTTGGTGAGGAAACAGAGTTGAGCCCACTCTTGGAGCAGCTCAGTTACCATGGCAGGGTTACACAAGGCTTTGAATTTGGCTCAAGAATTAAAAGGGCTAATTAACATTAGCTGAAACTCAGAATTCGTGTTCTGCAGGAAACTTAGACAATTCCATGTTGATTTTCACTCTGAAGGAGAAAGAGGCATGTGGTTTAGAAACTTCGCTCCAAAATATCCCCCTTGCCAAGAGTTTTATTGGGGTGGAGAAAGAAGAAAATAGAAAACCTCCAGTTGAGATTCAGAAATTGAAACAAAACTTTAATTTCTAAAATCCTTCTGAACATATGCTTTCTTCCCATCTCTAAAAGAAGCCTAATTAAAACATTTCCTTTCAAGTATTTTTCCAGTTAAATTTCATCATGTTTATAATGTTTAATGGAACATTTTGCTTAAACAAAACAGAATTTTTCAGGTGTAGAAACATCACTTGGGAGTAGGGGACACTTCTTCCTTTTTTTGCTTGTCTATTTGACACCATCACGGTTCGTTTACTAATCCATATGAATGAGCAAATACACACAATTGCAGAGGACAGAGCACTTGTAAGTCTTTTCTACTCTCAAGAGAGCAAGTTGTGGCTGACAATGATAGACTGTGTAGAGTAACCATACCATTTGTTTACAGAGCTCATGCAATTTCCACCCACTAGAACTAATTGCTTTTATCAACACCAGTAATTAGAAGCACCAAAGAAAAATCAAATTTTCTGACTGGGAATGGTATAAAACAGTGTGTAACAGTGTAGTGTGACAGTTTAGCATAGGACAGATAGCATTTTGGGAAAATAATGGAGTCAAAGGTCTTGTTGATACATAGAAAACTGATAATTGGAGCTTCCTGCTACACTTGTGGACAAATAGCATACATTCCACTGCAACTTCTCCTGGTCATTTTCTTTAGAAGTCTCTATGAAAACACACTGGGATTTACAGGGACACACCACTTCTGATTAACTGTTCATTGGGAAAGTTTTCTCAAATGGAGAATGACACAGCCAAGAAGAATCACTGTCTCATGCAAGTAGAAAAATGGGCTGTCAGGAGAATCTGATGTAGTCAAGAGCTGTGGTTAAAAACCAGTCCTTGAATCTAGGTCTCCCACTACCCAAATGAGCATTTTAATCATCAGGGTGCTTGAATACTGTCATATGGGTGTCCATCAGCTTTGATCCTGTTCTGTTATCTAATAGGAACATGTTGGAAAGCTGAAAAACGTATTTCCAGTTAGTATGTTGCTCAGTGAGCCTATGGGAAAAGCAATCCCATCCCTGTCATTCCTGTCCCTGAACCACTGCCTGGTCAGACAAATGCTCTCCTGGACATGGGAAGTACTGGTGCCAGGACTGCATCGTTCCACCTATCCAAACTGCAAATATATCCAGCCTTATGAGAAGCAGTCTAGTGGGGCAGGGGGGGAGGAAGATGATTTTTCAGGCAGAGGATTCAAGCTTTGTACCTCAGTGCCAGGCAGGTTTCTGCATCATTTGTGATAGGTAATAATGTAAATCTATTTTTGACTAAGCTCTAAATAATTACTGCCAGAAAGCCATCATGGTGCTGATGAGTATTTATCCAACAGAAGAAAAACAGCATGTTGATTCTTGAACCACAGAAAGCCATAATTGTCATTTAAAATCTGGCATGTTGTTTAAAATACTAAATTCATTATCTTTCAGAATCTTTATAATTATACATCTAAACTATCACTCTGAATATATTTGCAAGTGTAAAGAGAAATACGTTCTTGTTCTGACAAGGGATTAGCCTGTTGGTTGTGTCATTTTTAAGATCTTCCTGCATCTAAATATCAAGGCCCAAACTAAAAATTAAGTAAATCCTAGCTGCACAGAATAAAAAGCCCATTCTGGTTCAAAGTTATTAGTTCAATTTACAGTTACCCAAAACGTTATAATTATAAAATTAAAACACTTATTTTGAACATCTTTGCTCACATAAGAGCAAACGTTCTTACTTCTCCCCTCACAATAAAATGACCATATAAGTTTATATATTTATCTCTTCATAAAAAGAAAGAAATGCTGGGGAAAAAAAGCCCCTGGAATATTAAAATTTCTCAGCACCAGATATACTAAGGGCTGTGACAGGGTATAAATTTTCAGAAATATTAAAAGGAGGGGGGGAAAGTCAAACTGTGACATTAACATGATGATAACAGCCATTGGCTCTTGTTCACTAATTCTACCCCAGACTTTCAGCAGTGAGATAATTGGGCTTTCAGTGACTTGTACGGGAATGGATCTGACTTGGATCAGACTCTGGTTTTTGGGCTGGCTGGTGTTAGGTGGAGTTACTCACTGGAAGAGTTTAGATAAAAATAATAACCCTCCAAACTAAGTTTTCAAGAGCAGAGACTGTATGCCAGACAGGTAAATCACAGGCAAGTCCAGATGTTTAAATCGGCTCCACACTCGTGTGATGTCTGAATGTAAGCAGAGCTCTTGAAGATCCAGAGCTTTGAAAGCTTGGGAGAGCAAAGGGTGCACCTAGTGCTGATCTCCGTGTGAAATGCTTTGCCAGTAGTGGGGGGAGGAAATATCAAACACCACTCCTACCTTAAGAAGCGTGTTGTGGCTTCACGCTTTAAAATGCTATTACAAGCATGGAAGATGTTATCAAAACTTGAGAGTTTGTAAGATGATTTTCACATCATTTCTTCCTGTTGGAACTAGGAACTAGGAGACACTGGTGAGAAGGCCTGCAGATCTTGTTTCAGATGTTCTTTCTGATGTGATTTCTGACTGTATATAGAGACCCCAGTGGTTCAATGCTAAGATTTAAAAGGAGTGAAGTCCCTCTTGTCATTTTAAACAATCTAGATACTGGTGAATATTTGTATCTTAAATCAAAGATTAGCATTTCTTTTCAAAGCTTCCTCGGTGCAGCAATGCTTTAGTGACATGTTCATTAATAATAACATATAATCTCTTGATTCTCAGTGACTCCTGAGCAAGGAAATTCAAGGAGCAGGACTGATTATGTCCCTTAGACTTTTTTACTGCTGCGTGTGCCATGTGTTCTGGCAAACAGCCTTTGCACACACCCACCCAGGGGTGCATCACTGCATACTGCCCCCCCTGCACAGCAGCAGCAGAGAAGCACTGTCTGGTTGTGGCCTGAGCTGGGTGAGTCTGCTCATCAGTCCATGTTCTCATGCTGCTGGGCAGCCTTCCATTTCATTGCAAAGACAACTTATTTCTCAGATAACACTCCTGTTCTCTCAAGTAACAGTGTTTTGGTTTAAAGTTGGCTATCAACGAGGTGCAGTTTTCTAGGAATTGCAGACCTTGGAGTGTATGGGCCACTGGGACAGCTTTCATATCTTGGATGTCTGGTGTACTATTTATCAATAGCATCAGGAGTTCTTGGGCTTGGTGTCAAGAGTACATAAGGAGCTCTAGTTATGAGAAACACAACAAGAATGTGGCCAGGTACTTTTAGTCTTGTTTGTGTGCTCCTTGTACAACCTGTGCAATTTTGTCAAATAGGGAGAAGAGAAAATATCATAACACTTAAAAAAAAATACTTTCAAAGTTCTGGTGCATATGATGTGTTTTATAGAAAGGGAATCGAGCTGAAATAGTACTGTAGTGACATGTGCTTGATCACTAAGGAGAGGAGATGTAATGACTTTGGACAGCAACTGTCAGGGTTAAGAAAGTTATTTGTTCCATTGGTTTATGGCGCAGACTAGTAGTATTTTATTGTCAAACAGAATTAGTTTTATATCAAGAAGAGTGATTACTTGGGTTCCCTGTGTTTGAGATTAAACTTGATGATTTCATGTCCATTATTGATTTAGGCTTTACATTCAGAGAAGTAGGGGTTTATATTTTACTTAAGGGGATTTGATCACTGTAGATGGAATCTTCAATGTTTTCTGCAAATAAATTAGTAAAGTTGCTATGCTTCTTACAGTAACTGAAGAAAAGTGAAGGGGGATAGAAAAAAAGCTGCCTTTATCTCAACAAGGCCAGTGCAAAAAGATCTAGAGAAGATGGTAAAAATGCTACTTGGCTTTTCCAGTGTGCAAGGGACATAGACCTGAGTGGGGCATGCACAGAAGCAGGAACCACACAGAAGACACTGTCAGTGGCACACTGCAGCTCCAGATGATATGTATTTAACAAAGGGATACCAAAAACTCACTGTGTATCATCTCTATCCTGAAATTACATCAAAGAAAAGAGGGACATCCAAGGTGCTTTCCAACATTAGAACAGGGTCAAGGAAGCACCAAACGTGGGCAGCTTCTGTAGGAGGCAAATGTGCAGAGTGTGCAATATGTGTCACCAAAAATAGCCCCTTCTGAAACATCTTAAATCAGTCTTTTAGAACATGCCACCAGAAACCAAGCAGGCAGTGCAGTCTGATGTGGGTCCTGCTCTGCTGCTGCTGGGAAATCTGTAGCCAAGAGAAGACAGATGGTTTGTGGCCAGCCAGGGCTCTGCTCCCTTGGGCAGTGGTGCATGTCTACAGAGGGAGGAGAAAAGCATTTCATGAAGGCCACTGTCAAAAGTAGGCCATTTCAACTCAGAGCTCTGCATGCAGCATTCCCCAAGGGATGGATGGTATGGGAAGCTATCTATTGTACCTTCACTGTGAGCAGTTGTGGGAGCAGAAACAAGTCCTGCTAGCTTTATTTAGAGCTGTCATATTCAGGCCATTATGATTCCAAGATCCCCTGGCTTCCAAAATCCTGTCCTTTGTTACAGCTCTCCTCAGACACCGATGTCTTAGGAGACACTGAACTACCATTGCACCTCAAAAATTTGTGGGGCAGTTTGGCTAGCACTGAGTCATACTACCTTTACTGTCACTCTTTCCACGCTACTCTGTGTTTGTACATTGCCTCTCTGACTTAGCCAATTTTCAAACACCCTAGAACAGGGACCATAATGCACATCTTTAAAAGTACTTAGACTTAGCCAGTGCCTGCATGCAGGATTTTCACCTGCATGCTTACATAGCCATGACCTAGCCAGAATCACTGTGCAGCTAATCTAAAAAGACCCCATTGTGCAAGTCCTGACACAGTGTAGGATGTAGGGAGCTCTGGCTCAGCACTACATTTAATCTCTCAGCCCCATGAGGTTTCCCATCTTCATCCTTGTCTCTACTTTGCCTACTACTACTAGATGGTAATTCAGGAAACCAGTTGTGTTGTGTTCCTTGCCCAGAATGCAGTGCACAAAACACTTTCTGTAACTAAGCACTTATTGCACAGTTAAATGGTGATACTTACCAAGATGTACAAGAGATGCTGTTGGCCAAGGCTTGTGCAATGCTATTTTCCCTTCTGTAGTTTGGGTTACTCCTAGTTCCTTTTTCCCTGCTGTGTATTTGGTTCATGAGGGACACAGCAAACCACAGTTCTGTCTCACTTGTGATATGCCCACATCAGGTGTTGACTACCTCAGGTTTTATTTTGTATTTTGATTAACACTCTTTGCATTTCACAGAATGGCATGGAGAACAATTGTGCTCCATCTTCTTTATTCCCTCCCATCACATACTTACAAACATTGTCATGATTGCTCCTGAGACAAAGAGCCTTCTCCAGGCTAAACAGTGCCAGCTCCTCACATGTCAGATGCTGCAATCCCTTAATCATCTTCATGGCCATTCACTGACCCTGCTCCAGTATGTCCATGTCTTCCTTAAAGTAGTCCAGAACCATTATATTTTTTTTTTTTTTTACAAATCTGAGGGTTTGTTTATCATTTTAGTTTCTCTGTTCAGTGAGCTGGTTCCTATTTAATGGATCACTAAGTTATAAGTGCAATAGCAATGACAGAGCATGTGTTCTCTAGTTTAGTGTGTGGACAAGTGCCCTCTTTTGCAGAAAACAGAACAACTAATATTGCTCAATAGCAAAACAGTTGAACCAAATGCCTCTCCCTGTGGTGACAGGTACCCCTCATTATGGTGCTGCTGAGCTTTTCTTGCTGTAATGCTTAAGCAAAAACCCTGCAGATGTGGCTAAGTCTTGCTGCCTGTCTCATTGGTTGACATCATAAATCACTTCTGATGCTTTGGAGAAACGTTACCAGTGGTACTTGGGGACACAAGCCCTGTTAGCTTTCAAGAAGATTTAGCCTTCTTCCCACTTAAAAGATTTGTTAAATGTATTTGATACTCTGAGAGGTGTCAAAACACATGTAGATGCCAAAGAATATTTGGAAAATCTTAGTAGCATTTTGCCAGGGCCTCATTCCCAATCCAGACCAGTCGTTAACACTGGTCAGGGTGGCAAGGATCTGGGGTCTGCTGTGTTTCTTCCTTGCTTATGTGCTCTTCTCCCTTGATCAGCAGAAGCTGCTGCCACCTTTCTCTACTCTACTGCAGTGTAGGAAAACAGCTGCAACATTTTTGTGTGTGCAGGATTATTTCTTCCCTGACTACAATGACAAACAAGTCTCAGTAAAGACAAGCCAGGTTTAGTATGTAAAAGCAGTGTTAAAAAAGATGAAACCAGGCAGAAATAGCTTCAGTAAAAAGAGCATATAGTTTGTAGTAATTAGGAGCCCTGGCACACTTCTAAAACATTTGCCCTATTCATGAAAAAAAGCGAAAAGCTGTGAATCTATTCTGTGTTCTCTTTTTATATGGTACAGATAATTGCATGATGTATCCTTTACAGAGCACGTGATGCTGCTACCGAGAAAATACCAACTAGTCCCAAATTCTTTGCTAATACAGCTACCTTGGTGTTTCTACTCTGTAAGCTTTAGTGTTACATTTTGTTATCTTTCAGGAAAGGGATTTCCAAGAAATTTTTCCATGAAAATTGGCAGGCTTTAACTGCAGAAACACCTTGTCTATGTAACCTGCAGATATAATGCATTTAAAGGTGAGTCATGCTCGCCACCTTCTCAACATGACATCTTCTGCCTTGAGTTTTTCAGAGGAGTGTTGTCTGCTAGAGGCTAGCTCAGGCTCTAGAGAGAGGGGGACTTCTGTCATGAAGAGTCCAGTATCCCTGCTAACAAACCAGCCTGTGAATATAAGCAGCAGGTGATTAATGAGGCCAAAGTAATGGCCAGGTTGAATGGCTCCAAGTGCTTTTATGAAGTAAGGTGGAAATTTTCATCTTTAAAATTGGTGGAAAAGGATGGCAAAAGGCCACCCTGTGCACTAGTATGTTTCTAGGTAGGGACACTATCAGCTTCTGGTAAGTCAAGGGAACTAGTAGACTTACATATTAGATTGACAAAAACACATTTCCATTATTTGGATTGCTGGCACATACATTGCTGACTCAGATCACTAGAATTTCCATTTAAAATACTATACATCCTCATGAGTTACAATGACCAAGAGCCTAAAAAAGTAAGCCACAGTAAAAAAAGGTAGAACAGTCAAATAACAGCTGAACATACAGCAAAATCCTTGCTTTGATCTTTGTTTGCCTTCAGAAATACTGTCAAGTGCCCTTATTTGAATGAAGCTTAGTTTAAAGTGGAAGCAGTCGTCTCAAGAATGCTACAGCAGCTCCTGGGTACATAATAAACTTGTTAAGAGAAGAGATGGCTGATTTCTAGGGTGTTACTGATGTCCAAAATCCTCCCCAGCACTTCAGGCAGGGTTCAGGAGGTGGAGCAGTCTCATGGTTCTCAGCATGGTAGGCATCAGCATCTTCTAACTTGAAAAGTCATCAGGAATCTCAAAATGGGTCACTACATCCCTACTGTCACCAAGTACCCTGCCAACTTTTCTTTTTCAATATACTCTCTGATGGTGGTATCAACAGAAAGAAATTCTGCTAGAGAAGATGAACTCTTTCCAAATTGGGTAATGCCCTTAGAAACTTTTGGCTTTTAGTGAGCTTATCTAGAGGAATACAGCTTCTGTAGGGCAGCAAATTAAATACCTTCAATTATGTGCTCAGCTCCTCCTGGCACAAACCCAAAAAGTCTGAAATCTTTTACTAGTCTGCATTTTGGTGATGCATTCTTTGGTGCTTTTAAACCACTCGCTAAGTTAGAATGATGCATTAGAGATGGCTCAAAGCCAGACAAAATCTTGAGCAGCTCTCTTCTGCACTGGGCCAGATCTATCTGAGAGTCAACACAGGCACCACACACAGTGTTTACAAATATGCCGGACAAAGAAGCTCATTTTATGCATTTGTTTTCAGTGATTGTGTAACCATGTACCTACACAAGTGTACATACCTCCATGCTTTTACATCATTGAGCTGTTCTAGAAAAGTAAAAGCAGCCTGTATTATCTGGCATTGGCTGAAAACCCTTTTCTTCATATTGGTGTCACAGAGCTGTCCTTGAACAAATCCACACTGTAGGTTTTCTTGACTTTACCTGAATCCTCTCCCTGTGGTTATGGACTTCAGTAGGATGTCAGCATGAGACACCATAGTGGTTCTCAGCTTAGATTTTTTTTCAGTGAAGCCTGACTCTGTCAGGGCCTTGTGTGAGCAGGGTTTTCAAATGTCCCTTTGCTAACTTGCTGTGTAACAGGGCAGCCATTGCTACTTCTGTGTCACACACAGGGACCTTCAGGATGCTGAAATGGCATCAGTATGGACCAAGAAACAGAATGCTGCACCATGTGTGTGTTCTTTGTCTTCTTCTGTATCACCACAACAGGAGGCACTTCCTACCTCGTTAATAACAACTCAACATGGTGCTTTTGTACAGCCACATGGGAAATCCCAGAATGAGCCTCAGTGAGGTAAGGAAAAGCAGCCACAGCCAGGCTGACTGGTAACGTATGAGGAAGTCTGGATGTCACCCTATGTGTCCTGCTTGGATAAGCAATGGTCTGCTGTTTCCTTTCTTGGGTACAGTCCCAGACCCAGCCCTTCCCTGGGTCAGGCAGACCTGGAGTCATCAGTTAGGCCATGGTGTCTGACAGGTCTGCTGTGGCCAGCAGACAATGTGCCAACAATGCTGCTGTGGGTATATTCAATGATGTGGTATTTGGGCTGAGCCTCTTCCCCTCTCCTACTTGGAAGATTACAAGCTGAGGAGAGCCCAGCACCACAGTGTTTCCTGTTTGTGTGGACCCCTTCTCCTGTTCTGTGGACACAGAGGTGGGGGCTTGGCAGCAGTACCAGTATGTGTTTATTCTTTAGTGAAAAAACTGCTGAAAATGGCCTTTTGTGCTTATGGTAGAGTTGGTTGGGACCCTACCTGACCTATTCTATTCAACAACTTGATGTCAATGGAATTCACATCCTCTGGCTTTGAACAGAGTTCTTAATTTTGCTTTTTGTACCCTGCTGCACAGCAATCTCTTCGGTCCTTGCCAAATTCCTCTTGTAACCTGTCTTTGTAAATCAGGATTTGGAAATGAACATGTGATTTAGACTTTCAGAAAGAGACCCCACAACATTTTCATTTAAATAGGCTGATCCAGTGCTGTGAGCTAGATATCAGTAACAATGGCATGTGTATGTATGCTACATCCTTACGTAGTGTAGTACAAGCGGCATAAATAGGTGTTATTTACCATTCCTGGGAGTTAGAGATACTCTGTTCCCTGTTTATACAAACCAATGGGGCCCATTATCAGGGCTTTAGACAAGGTGTTCCCTTCTGTAGGTTATTTCCCTGCAGTAGCCAGGTAGTTTTACTTAGTTTGCCTGTCTGTCTGGGGTTTGGCTCTGACCATTCACTGTATAACAGAATTGAATTGAATTGAATTGTGAAAGTGAAGCACACTTTTAATCTATGTTGGAAAGAAAATGAAGTACCTTGTCAAAATTAATTTTCCATGGAAGGAGGAATATTTTACCTGAAATGAAAGGTTGATTTATAGCATACAGTATAGCAAGTGGCACCTGTTTATATGTTTCAATTCCTTAAATATTTTAATGTTACTAATTCATAATGAACAATAATGTAACACTCTGCTTTCTTCAGGGAGGTTAAGCTTTTGTTACAGAATTTTGAAGTTTCTGTTGGCTTATTCTCTTTAAAGAAGTTGCAATTAACTCCTGCTTCACTTCTTTAAGCACCTTTCCTGATATGTGACATTTTCTGTGATGAGAGAGAATCACTGCAAAGATTATAGACCTTGAACTTCAACTAAAGAACAAATTTCATTTCCTACATCAGGTCTGACATCGATCCATACCAAATTTGTGCCCAGACTGTGCATTTCGTCTGGTATCTTGATCAGTATTGAGTGCATAGTGTACAGATCCCTTCTCAAGAACAATTGGTATGCATTTCAATGGACTTTTTTCCATTTTAAGATAGGAGTGTCTGATAAAGGAAAACCTAAACTCACACAAAATCCCATTCTATAAATTGTTAGTTTCATAGAATCATTTAGGTTGCAGAAGACCTTTAAGGTCATTGAGTCCTACTGTTAACCAAACACTGCCAAGCCTCCCACTGAACCATGTCCTTAAGTGCCATATCTACACTGTATCTACACATCCTCACTTTATAAAAGAAGTAAATTCACTTACAAATACAGAAACTATAAATTCCACAGGCACATGTACTCAGAAGAAAGGAAGTCTGGAATGATAAGCAGGGAAACATTCAAGTGTTGTTAAGTATTGATGTATGTGTTCCCCTTGGCACTCACCATGGTCAGACTGCTGAGCACAACTTCTGTGGCCTTTGGTTTGGTTAGCAGTGATACCCAGAATACCACCAATTCCTGATCACATTTAAAGTCATAATGATTCCAGTGTCACCTGGTATTATATCCTACTCACAGCAAACTGTAACCCTGCTAGTGTGCTACTTAAGCACAGGACATAACTAATGGGTAAAGTCTCAGTGTGGAAGTATTGTAAAATGTTATCATTCCTTCTAATGAATGCAGAAATTATAAACTTACTACAGATAGAGTTAGTTGAAAATGAATGCTTTGTAACTGTCACAGATTTCCAGATCAGAATTTTGGGTTTATGGCATAGACTTTTTGCTTTTAGAGCTTGCTGCTTAAAAAAAGATCTGATGGATAATATTTTGTCATAGGAGAGTGTATTCCACTCTACATCCCAGTTTTAAATTAGAGGATTAAAAATATCCATTGTTCATTTCCACTATATCTTGACCTCCTTGCTTGCTTTTTGTCATCAGATCCCATTGATTTTGTTTTAAACAGACCAGGCCAAGATTATCAAGAATGATATGACTTCATCTGCTTTGGTTTATAAACCCTTCTGCTGATATGTTGTGTTTTCACAAGTGTGTAACACTATGATACAGTCTCAGAACAGGTCTAAAAACATGATCCACTTGGCTTTAATTTCTTAAATAAGATGCCTCTTTCAATAAACCAGCTGAATTTTATTCCCTCAGAAGCTTTTGCAGGCACTAGCCACTTGGATCACCAGAATAGGGAAAAAAAGAGTTATGCTTCAAGGACTGTATTGGGAGGGTGCAGAATTCATAGCTAATTCTGCTCACTGGCTTAATTTCAATGAAAAAATCTCTTCAGCTTCACATTGACTGCACAATGCAACATGTCACCAGTAACCTGTAGCCACCATCAGTCGCTCCATTTGCTACCAGCCAGAGATGCTGCTGATTGGAAACAGCGGGGTCCAGTTTTGTGTAGTACGAAGAGATATCCAACCTCTTGGGCTCCAGACCTGACTGGTAATTGTCTGTCTCTGGTCCTGTCTCAGTCCAGCTCCTAACAAGACCAGTGGGAGTTTGAGCTGGGACAGCCTTCAGGATTTGGCCTATTTAATTTGTGACAAATATCACTATGCAGGCCTTCTGGCTGCCAAATCCTGAGGGCTCACTATTTTGGAAGAGCGAAAAAAGTTCTGTTAGTTGGGCTTTTTTTTCCCAAATGACTGCAGGTAATTGGTTTTGGTTACACAGCAGACACACATGGGTAGTTAAAATTTACACTTGTGGTAGTTGTTCTGAACAGTTGAATATAAATGTGTTTGTGTGTGTGAGAAATAGAACCAAAAGGATTTTTTTCTCTGTAAAAGCTCATAGCTTGATCTTTTGTAGTGAGTTGTAGTGAGCAGAGCACTGAAGTGTGAATAGATCCACTGGTATTTCTTTTACGATGCTGCTGAGGGAAGGGTGTCATAGCAATGGTCATACAGGGACCCAAGGTATCTGCTACTACAACAAAAGTGTCATTTACAAAAGAAGGTGGTTATTTTACTGTTATGAACATGAAGTTGTGACCAACTGGAATTTGCACCCAAAGTACCTTAAAGTTTAGGTTCTCTGAGGCACTTTGTTTTCAGTTTTCAAGCCATTCAGCCAATTTAATTTATATAAAAATGTAATTTCTAATGTATTGAAATGTCATGTTGATCATTAAATCAGCCAGGTGATGTTAAATCACTCCCAATAGTACAAAGGCAGCCCATGCCTTTGCAGTGAGTTTGTAGAGTCAGATCTTGAACATGGTCCAGCTCAAAACAGCAAAAGAACAATGGAGGCATCTCCTGAGCATTGATCTCCAGTCCTGTACTGTTGGGAGGGGGAGGTAGGGGGTGGCAGGTACACTGGGAGGTTTCAGGAGTCTCTGTTTCTGGGTCACTGTCTCCAAGACCTCGAGCAAAACTGAGCCTCAGTTTTGTGTTTCAGCATTAGCAAGCTGCTCTCTCAGCTCTTGCCATGAGGCCAGGAGTCACTTAGTTTTGAGGCTTTTTGATTCTAATGGGAATATAAGGGAATTCAGAACACTGAAACAAGAACCTGGCCTGTGATGATTCACACTGAAGAGCTTTAAATCCAAACATCTCTCTCTACTGTCCTTTGCAAGACAATGGTCACTTAGTAGGTTCTCCAGTTCTTTACATTGTGCTGGGTAAGCATGACTCACGGCAGGAAAAGAGGGCTGGACCACTGCTTCAGGGAAGCTGGGGTGAAACACTTTGAATATGTAATCTGGTAATTTGTGTTGCTTCGAGCAAGGAGCATGTGAACAATCCTTGTGCTGGTGATGCTGCTGATTTACTGCTCACACTGCAGGGGCACATCACCCTCAGCCCAACCAGCAGATCACCTTGACCAGTATAAATGCAAAATGGTGTAGTCAGTTTAAAAGAATAGATCACATTAACATCATGTTTATTTCTCCATCAGAATCAGCTTTGTTCACAGTCTGTCAGTTGCTGCTTTTCTGAAGAGGGTAGTCTTTATTTCAGACATCTGCCTACAGAAAATAAGGTTTCTTGTAAAGGGCACATTTAAAGATTAAAACTGAGGCTTGAATAACTTAATCAGCATACAAATTACACAGATATAAAAGTTCTCTTTCATTGTCTTAACTTACAGTTTATTTTGTACAGAATTCATCATGTTATACATCTAAGACTTATATTGTATAAATATCTTGGGTGTGATGTATATACATATTCAGTGTTATAGATTCAGCAATGAATGTATGCATTTCACAATACACTATAGTGTATTTCAATGTAGTGCACATGATTTATATTTCAGAAAAGAGCATATCCACTATGAAAAATTGGTATTTCATTCATAGGGTACTCTACCTTGAAATACAGGGTTCTTCCATTATAGAATGGACTGGTTGTACTGTGTTGTATGGCTGTAAGGTTTTCTTGTACATTCCCCAGTACACATTAAGAAACAGCAGCTCAAAATATTAATCTCTGTGGCTCTACATCAAGAGGAGAGCAGGGCACTGGTTTCCTACGTTCTGATTTAAATGAGGAAGAAGGTGTGGACAAGCCTCATGGAGTTAGGCTGGGTGTGATGGCCAAACAAACGAAGTTCTCCACAGGTAAGAACTAGAAGCTTTTCCTACTCCGTTCTCCATGTGCCAGTGTTCAGCTGCCAGAAACCACTCAGCTCTGATTACAAGAGTTGAGGGTCTGGCATCAGCTTGGTTTTTAAAGTTCACAAACTCCCCGTGACCCACTTGTTGCTCACAGAATTTTTCCTGGGTGTCTCCTGGTGTATGTGTTGATACTACATACTGTCTTTTCTTGACAGCAATCAAAAAACCACCCACAGTGTCTTCTGTATACATGCCATAAGTAAGATCTGCTGGTTTTTTAGTATTAAATCACAGGTGTTGCTTTCTTGGGCACCTACTGAAGCATAATTCTAATTAATCTGTCAGTATACATACACACATATTGTGCCTTTTGATCATTTGGCTACATTTGCTTTGTAATCTCAAAAGCAGAGATTCTTTTATTAATGTATAAATGCTGTTCATTTAACAGCAAAGTGGAATATTACATATTCCATGAATAAAACACTTAAAAGAGTCATTGAAAAAAAATTGAGGGGATTCAGAAAATTGTGGGCTTTTAAATAATTTAAAATTTACTTATATTTAAAGTCTCACATAATTTTTAAACTAAAATTTAAGATGTTTCATCCATATCAACTCACAACTGTATTTTACATCAAATATGTTCATCTAAATTCTCTATCCAAGTTTTACTGAGATAGAATTCTCTCTTCCCCCTTCCTTTGGTTTTTGGGTTGCCATTTTTCCATGTAAGAACTTTCACATAACAACTGGTGATGTAAAACAAAAAGAAAGCCTCTATCAATTTGCATTTATACATTTTTTTTCCTCACCCACTGCCAGATTAGGGGAGGGTGTATTTTGGGGATAGCTGTATCCAATTCCATTGTTTAGCTGATCACAGTAGTGGCTGTACTCCTTCCTCATACCCTGTACTTGTAATTTAATTTTTGGGGTAGATAGGTGTATGATGCCTGACTGCAAAAGTCATGACTCCAAAGAACTCCCACAGACATTCAGCCACTGAGCCACTTCACTAAAGAACATCACAACCATGCTGACAGATGCTGTACCAAGCCAGGACTTTTCCATCCTATGGTAAATAGGACACAGACCCTGCTTACATGTTGGTAGCTAAGTACACCTCTAAGTCCCTTTGTGCTCGGTGTGCTTATATGGCACTAACTAGGGATGGAGATCAGCATCTGGGGCCACAGTGAAGAAACAGGTCATGGAGCCCACTGCTGTGACATCATAGTTTCACTGGTACATTGGTAGACATGCAGTCATGAAAATAGCTGTGCTGTTTGCCCTCTGCAACTACCACCAGCAAGTTGCTTCCTCTGGTTTCAAGACTAAATTTATTTGCAGTTGATTTACGCTCGTTTAGTATTGTGCCAACAATACTCCTGCTTTATGGTTGGGCCAAATAAAAAAATAACATGTTGGGAAGAAATGTTAAATTCTAAAAGAGGAGTTTTTATGTTGTTAGTAATAAGAATCATAGCAGGAACTTACTTCCATATGAGGTCTGGCTCATATAAAGAGGAAAGAACATTTGTTAAATAACCCAAGATTTCATCTGATGCACAAGTGCTACATCCCTTATGAAGCAGCAGCATCTCCATGTTCTATTATTTTCTCTACTTAGATGATAACAGATGCCAGCCCCTTGCTATGCAGCTCAGTGCCAGCAGACATTAAGTCTCTAATCACTTCTACAAGCCTGGTGTCCTCACTCTCTAGTCTCACCACTGAAACTCTTGTATTTTGCAGTTATATTAAACCTGTTCCCAGTTGTGGACTAGGATCCAAAAGCAGAATTTCACATAGTTAATGTTGCCTGCTCTGCTCTAATATCAGAACTGAATTGTAAAATGCAAATCTTATCTTGATTAACCTAAAAGATGGGAACTATGGTATGTAAGGCAGTTTTAATTTGGATCTTGTGTTTATTGCACAGGATCCATCACAAGAACATGTGCTTTATTGTTTTTGTTAAGTATTATGTAGATTATTTTTTCTAACTGTAATTTTCAACTTCTTTCATTCATCCTTCAGTAAAAAAAAACACATAATGCATATGCAATGGCAACTTTGAATCTCCAGCATGTTTTCCTTGTTAAAATTGGGAATAGCCATTTTATAATGTGCCCAGCATGTCTTTTCTTTCCTTCTTCCTTTTTTAATGAAACATGGTTTAAATTTTTTCTTTTAACGACCTTATGGTCAGAGATGTTTTAGACAAGGTCTGGGGCATTAGCTATTGAGCATGCACTTCTTTGTCCTGCTAGACTCTCCCATCAGGGTGTTAATGAGTAACAGTAACTCCAAGCCTTTGCTTATTTGCTAGGAAATTTCCTTCTTATTCTATGCATGTGATGATACCACATTTGACTTTCTCATTCTGAAAGTAAGGTGTATTGCCAACCAAGCTGCTGTTTCAGCAAAGCATTTTCCTTTGAAGTATGTGCTGTTTTGTTGCAGGTTACTTTTTCATGTTAGTAATGACAAAAGTAAACCCAGGGCTACTCCTTGGTTTTTTATTTATTTTCCAGGGTTTATTATTGTATTTACAGTTCCCTGTAAGAAGATACAACCCTTTCCCAGTAAGAGTTCTAATAACTTTCTGTGTTTCAAATGCTAACGACCCATATACCCATATGGAAAGGAGAAAGATAATCAGCGATGAAGGAGGTATCTCTAGGGGCTGATGCAGATGAATAGAAAACTTAAATCATTATAAATATTACTGTACTACACTTTGGTACAACCAAAAAAAAACCAACCAACCCCTTCAAAGAAAATAGTTAATGCTCCCTAAGTCAAATAAAATTCATAAACAATAGGAAAAGAAATTAACCACATGGGGAGTTTTATATCTGTAAAAAATAATAAGACTACTTGGCTGCATTGCACATAGGCAATAAAATTAGATTCATTCAGATCCCTTTTAATGTAAGCCTCATTTCAGGCTGTAAGCAAGAAATGTCCACTGTGCTTTACAAAGGACGACGACTAGAAAAATCAATGCAAACAAATATCCCTTTCGTTTCTGATTTATCATTTCTCATGAGATGACAAACAAATGAAGTCTCCTCTGAGTCTGAGCGTAGTTGTATTAGCATTTTTCTAGTACCAGGCAGTATACAAAAACAGCCATCCTGTGTGACACCTTCCAACACCTACAGGTAGCTGTTTTAGGGGCACATCCTGGTTTGTGGTGAAACAGGTTTAACTCAGCCAGCCTCTTGTACCTGCTCAGTGATATCAGGTTATCATCTCAGTAACTCCAAGGTTGGACTGTCTTGTTCCTATTGCTGACTGGACTGACTGCTCCACCATCCATAAACAGAAGGCATAAAGGTGATTACAAACATAAGAAAGTAGTTTTACATATTGTCTTGCAGTCTTTCCATATAGTCCCTAAGTTCCTTGGAATCACCAAGATTCATATCTTGGCATACCCATTTAATATTATCATCACTGTCAAATAGAATTGAATTGGTGTAGGGGCCTCCATCCTCTGGCAATATTGTTGTATATGAAGTGAACTTTACTCGCTTCTGCTTTGGCCCAGAAGGATTTATAGGTTCACTTTTAACTTCTTTTTCACAAAGGTACTCAGAAGATCTGAGGATATGATTATGAAGAGTCTTCTGAGAACTCCCATTAAGGAGAAAGTTGCTTTCTTCAAACTGCATTCCTCTGTCAATCATGGTAGTGCACTCCTCTGACGGGAGCGAAATGTCAACTGGGTTTTCCAGCAGTTCAACCTCATTTCCAAGCCAGACCCAGTCATGGGAATGGGGGATGTTCCCTTGCTCACTCACAGCAAACCTTTTATGCCTGTACTTCCAAGCAAATGCCACACAGTTGATCAAAAAGACTAAGATTGCTAAGCAGAAAACACACAGCAGGGCATACATGCCAATCTCCAAATCTGTTAATCCTCTTGAAGTCAATGTGAGATCACTGGGACTGCTTTCTCCTGGTATTTCTACTTGTGTAGGGAAACCTGTGAAGGCAGTTGGGCTATTTTGGACCTGGCCATCCTCCAGGGATTCCTGATCAATGGGAGATATGAAAGTTGTGCTTTTGTTTGCATTGTCCTCGTGATTGGACATGTCCTCATGGTTTTTGGACCATTCTTGTGCTGTCCTCTCTTGTTCTGCAGGTTTCTCTATAGAATTGCTTGCATGGCTTTTAAAATCTCTATCCACATCATCAATGTCATTAGTGCTTCCCTTTTGGTCAGAATCTTTTTGACCAAACTTCACTTTGACACTTCCTTTCCCAACAGCCAGAATACTCTTCCTCTTAGTCTTCTGACATGGCTCACTGATGACCATTTCAATTTTAATCAAAGGTCCTTGCCCATCCCCTTCTGCCACTACCCCAGGCCATTTGGACTGAAGGTTTTGGTGTGCAGACACTACCATCTCATCCAGCGAAGTGATGGTGATAGAGAAGTCCTTGGAGTCGTAGATATCTAACGGTGTCACCGACCCATCACTGAACAAAAGCCAAGCACTGACTATGGCTTCCTGGAGAGAGAGACGATGAGAAAAACACATGTGGAAGGTAAGAGAGAACATACCAAACACTCAATTGTTTAAGTCTGAATAAATATACAGCTTAACTAAGACTTATTTTGGATTTTTAATTTTTTTTGCCATAAAGTCTGCTCCGCTTATCATTTTCTTCTTGCGGATTTGTGCTCTCTAGACCACTTAGGCATTTATGTCATCTTCAGGAGCTATCACAGACACCTTCATCTAAATTTAATAAAAGGTGCTGACAAAAAAAAAGACAATTCTTTCTTCAGTCTAAAGTGAGAAGCTGCTTTTGAGTGCCAAGGCCCCTTGATGAAAATAATCATATCTCCAAAGTCCTGGTTAATTAATTTCATAAAGGCTCTATAATGGGGAATTTCTGTAACACTGCAGCCCTAATGCCATATCTAATACAATGTGCAGAGCTGTCGTGTTGGAATGGGGATCCCATTATCCCATTCAGCCCATTGAAACTAACTAGGTTAAGAACACATCTCAATGCAGTATTTTAAGTCTTCTGTCATGCTTTCAAATACACAAGATTATATGAAATACACAAAAGTGAATATAGTCCTTTCTGCAAACTACAGAAACACTCACCAACTCACCCTTTTTAAGGATGTTTTGACCAAAAAATTTGTCTTACTGCAAACTGCCAGTGCTAAAAAGATAGTCACACTTCTCTTGTGATACAGAGTCTCTATTCTATAGTAAATACAATAAAAAAGATATGCACTTTATTCTCTGTTCTCATCTAAAGCTATTTAATTCCTCAGATGATATGGTTCACATTAAGCACAAACTCCTCAGCTTTCAGCAGTGCAGACCATGAAAACTTCTGCACGTGCAGCCAAAAGCTGAAGGAGGGAAGGTTTAGATGAGATATTAGGGGTAAGTTCTTTACAGAGAGAGTGGTGAGGGGCTGGAACAGGCTGCCCAGAGAGGTGGTAGGTGCCCCACCCTTGTGTAGCTCCAGGCCTGGAGGTTGGTGACCCTGCCTGTGGCAGGGGGGTTGGAGCTCTGTGATCCTTGGGGTCCCTTCCAACCCAGACCAGTCTGTGATTCTATGAAAAGGTCCTTTTGACTGAACTTACTTTGTGAGACTATTAAGGCATGGGGTTTCTACCTCTGCTTACACAGCTAAACTACTTTTCCCCAGAGAGAAAGTGCCTTGAGTGGCATGTACATGTATTATGCATGCACAGACACATCCATCACTTTCCCTGTGTTGCGCAGGTCTCTGAACTAGCTCTGAAGCATTTAGTGGTCATTCTGGATGGGTGTTTGCTCCTGTAGGAGTTGGTCAGTAAGATAAATAGCCTTTACAGTGTGACATTACTGCTTTTCACAAAATCATACCTTTATATGTGCTGTCCAAAATTTACAGCAAGTAGTCTTTCCCTTGCTTCTGAGAAAGCACAGTAAACAAATTCTATGTGCTATTTTAGATCATACCTGTTTTGGAGTATGAAGGATGTCATATGCAGAGGCAGTAGAAACAATAGCTCTCTTATTTCCTTTGCTGATTTGTAAGGAGAGGGACAAGCCTGAAACTAGTTGTACTCCTAGATCTGTAATGGTTACACGGTCATCTAGAACTATCACTGTCTTCTCTGCCAAGATGGAGTCAGAAAGAGGTGACAGAACCTTGAAAGAGAAAGCAAACATCTTGCATGAAACAAAACCCAACTGTGTTGTAAAGCAAGATTAGGCTAATCAGCATAACATTTCAGATGAATCTTGGGTTTGCCACATCCATGTATGAGCTATAATTGAGGTTTCTCCTAAGACATAACATTCATTTGCTGCTAAATTACTTTATTTACTAAAATAATTTTATAAAACAACTGATCACTTCAAAATCACAGCTTCATCCAACAATAGATTCCATTAAATGGGATTCTTTTTCAAAAAAGGCATTTGTGTGTGGTCTATAAAAGCTATGAATGCAGCATAGCACAAGACAGTGTAAGACACTGACTAACGCTGACATTTACTAAGGGAATAAGTAAGTGTACAAAGCCTGGCTGATAGGCACTTGGCCTGATGCCTTTATAGGGACAGAGGACCTGAATGAAACGAAAGTGTGATTTGCAAAAGGACTTTGAGAATCCCACTGGGTGCCTGTCTGCAATTTTCAATGCCAAAGTGGTCCTGTCAGTTTGCTCTAAGACCTTGTTTCTAACATGCTCAGAAGGAGACAGTCATCTTTCTGCCCATGCCAGAAACAGCTGGTGCAAGCCCAAAACATGTGAGGTACGATTTGTCTAAACTAATGAGAAATCTACAGTGTAGGTACCTGCATGGAGCTAGCTGTCTTCTGCTCTCTTACAGTCACTGGAGTGAAAGAGACATTTTAAGGGCAGGAATCCTATGACCTCTCTGTGATGTTTGGTTTAGGCTGAAAGGAACTGAGTCCTAAAAGTACCTGTTCCTTTGTGCTGACTACAAAGGAAACTTAGCGTGACTGGAACATTATGAATGTTTGCAGCTAATAAGAACAGCCCCAGTGTTTGTAAGCCTTTATTTTGATTTTAGAAATATGCATGAAGCTAGAGAGGTAGGTGGTGGGTAAGAACACCCTGAAAGACTTCTGAAGATTATTTTTGTGTCCATTTTTTTGTATTTCATTTTGTGACCATAAAGGGACTCATCTTTTAAAGACAGTTAAGCATACAAAGATGCATGCAGATCTATAAGGCCCCATTTAAATTAAAAGCAGCTAGTTATGTGCATCATGTAACCAGTTTCACTAGTCAGGAAACTCTCACTTGTAGCTAGTCCCATTAACATGGATAAATCCCTTTCCAAGTTTTACCTAGAGGTATTGTATGGAAGGGACAAACAGCAAAAATGAACACACATTCAGACTTCCTTTCATGTTTATCATGTAACTTTTCATCAGCTTGTTTTTATCTGACAGCAATTAATTGTATAAGATAACTAGCTATTGTGTGTATCCATAACTCTCCACAGAAGCTGCAGATACACCTTAGGCCATACCTGGACCGTGGTGATGCCATGCTCACGACCAACGAGAACTCGGCCATCTTGAAGCTTGGCAATCTTGGGTTCTTCCACCTTCATGAAATCGGTCACAAGGTCAGTGATGTCAAACTGCCACTCAGAGCCTAGCATATAGGTCAAGTGGCCTCCAGGCTCAGAGGATTCAGCTACAAACTGTGTGAGGACTCGCACCATGGCATGCTGATACTGGAGAGTACAACCTTTTCCTTTTTTCTCATCATCCTCTTCATCCTCACTGTCACGGGTCGGCCTGTAAATAGATCCAGGTTTGTTATCTACATTGCCATGGTCTCCCTGCAGCACTGCAGAGGTTCAGTCGTATGGTAGTGTCAATTTGATTAGTGTCATAATCATCTGCTACTGTGAGAGAGGTAGGAAACCAGATTTTGGGTGTGTAGGTTGATAAATGCAGGTGAGATGCTTGTCCAGCCTCTTTTGTGCTGTACACTTTAAAAGCTACTGTCACTTCTGTTAGTGAGTTCTTTCTTTGAGTGGGACCTCCCAGCAACTTGAAAATATGTCTGCTATTGCTGGGATGTCAGTGGAACCACCGCTTGTTCACCCAGTCTCCAAGTGGCAGTCAGATCTTGTGGAGGGCTAAGGAATGTTTATGAGAGGGCAGGGCTGGGACAACCCCCTGTAGCAGCTCATCAGGGATGGGAGATGTTTTAATGTCCTTTCTTCTACCTTTGCCCATAACATTTGTATCACTTTGCTCATCTTCAAAACTACTGTCATGCACTGAGGGCTCCCTGCTGAGGTAATGCCATCACACCTCACCCCACAGCTCTGCCTCGGGTTCATTAAGCCATCTGCATTCGAGAAATACGCTGTGATTTCACCTGCAATCGCGTACAGTTCACACGAGCATCTGGTGTATTTAGTCATGTAATGACCTCACAGGGCTTCCAAAAAACCCAAGCAGGCACTTCAGTCACCACTCAGGCCAACAATTGCTCTGTTGTACAAACACCATGCCAGGCTGCTGAGTCTGTCCCTCACCCCCCCAGAAACAACTGCATATTTGCTATCTATCCTCCCTGCAAAATACAACCCATGGCACTGTAATAGCTTTCCATACACCTTCTGTAAGGCATCGCAGTGATTTGTACATGATAGTAGTGCTGTCACACCTGAATTTTGTCTGTTTAAACCCCAGTTTCCCATCAATTTTTAAAACAAATTTATTTTAACTTCTGTTTTACTATTGTTTACTCCTTGGGACAAACACATGGATTCTCTTATCTCTTTCAAGCCAGGTATTAAGCACTAGGTGGTCACACTTTTACTCATTACACCTCCATGCTGTGGAAATCATTGCTCAGAAATAATTTGCTTTACCCCTTGTTTATTGAGCTGAAGCCACCTCTATAGCAAGGCTGGGAAAGATGGGGTAAGCCTCCTATTTTTCACAGTATTTTGGGAAGTAGTTTTGTGTTTACTGTGTTCCTTTATCTTCTCCTTTGAAATACTAGCTATGAAAAACTATTATAAACTAGAGTTGCTTTTGTTACCAATTGTTTTATGACAAAGTTGCCGAATAGTAAACTGAAAACATACCTAAGAAAAGCCCTTATGCTCGTCAACATGATAGAAAGTCCTGGTGTTACAGAATCTAATGCACTGGAAATACATTTTCAGTGCATCAATTGTTACCTGAAAATATATATGTATGTATGTGTGTGTGTGGCCTCAAGTAAATGGTATTTGGTACAGCTTTTTTGGGTTTGTGTGTATAAAACAACAGGGTCCATCATTAGTTGCTGAATGAAACGTCCTTGAATAACCACTGAAGAAATTAGTCTCTCAGAACTCGACTAGATGTGTATTTCATGGAAATTATTTCAGTTGTTCTCCCCTTCCCAACACAAGTGTCAGTCTGGAATGAGCTGAAGCCAGCCAGTCAGCAAGAAGCAGCAAGGAAAGTACTAGAAGGGTGATATTCATACAGCTTTTGTGGCCCATGCCTATTTAGATTGCTTTTGGCTTTGTAATGCTGTAAAAGAGTCTATAAAGTCCTTGATAGTCCCACTTCCAATTTATTCCTGCATTTTGACTGACTTCAGCTCATCTAAACCATTACTATAATAATCTCAGACTTTGGGAAAACCAGGTTTAGCTCTGAGGTTTCAGGATTTGACCATCTTTTAGTAACACAGACAGTAACATCAGTTCCTCTGCAGAACTGGAGAAGAATGTGCAGGAGTTATTCGGGTAAGGAGTTCTTGTGGGATTTGGGGAAAAAGAGGCACAGAACCAGTGGGAACCAGTTTCCTCATAGGAAAAGAGACATGGAACCAGTGTTCTGTGGCTTGAAGAAAAATGTTCCCATGTTCAACACTCATGCTGATTTCATGGTTTTTTTACAGACCTCTTATTTCTGTTTCTGTTACACAACCAGATGTTTTACTCAGGTCCCATGTCTTACTGTTACTCATATTTATTTCTGCACTTACTTATTTCTACTTTCACTGTTTACACTTCAGACTACTGGGCAGTTCAAGAGGAACTCTGAGAGACAAATTTTCAACTCTAGTCCCATACAGCTCCAAAATGTGAGTTGTGAGAAGAACCACCAGAGATAAGGAGTGTGGCGTAAAGGCACAGAGAGACAGAGAGAGAGAGGACTTGTTGCCAGGCTTAAAACTGTGTGGGCAGCCAGCACTACCAACTACAGAAGATGATTCAAGTGCAACTCCTTCCTTGTGGCATCTCTAACAAAGGTAAGGGCTCCATTTCCTTACAAAGACATGTATGGCACAAAGACATGTATGTTGGTATGCTTCTCCTGAGAAATGCATGGTTGCAGGCAAATGTGCAACAGCAGAAAATCATCTCTAAACCACGACATGGGCAGGACACTTACTACAGCAATGCAAAGTAAAAAGAGAGAGGCTGGAATTTTCAACAGGAGCTTTGTATTTACATCTACCATCTTAAATTCTTCCCTTTTTTTAAACAAATTCTCACTTCAAATCTTAAAGGCTTAAAATCCTTCATGAAGCAGTGAGCTCATTTTCTTTTCAAGACACATCTTCATCAGTATAAGCTGTTGTGGTTTTTTGCCCCCCCCTCAGCCATCTCTGGCCATCTCTCAGAATCCTTCTCACTGTTTCTCTCTGCTTGGCAAATTTGCTTTTCTGGAGTGAACCAAGGTTGCCAGAATTCCATTTAATTTCCATTCCACACAGAGAAAGCCTTTGCCAGTGAGCTGAGTTAAAACAGTGGCCCTGTTACAAGGCTGCCTGCTAGCACTGATCTCATCAGTGATCTGTCAACTTTATATTATAGACACTGCCTGTGAGCAGTTTAAGTAAGTCTCTCTTAATTTGCACCACTCTCAAACCAAGCATCAAGTTCTTGGGCCAGATGGTAATTTTCTGTTAAAAAACCCCCAAAGAAATGAGTTTTGATGGGCTTGAATTTGTAATACTCATTAAAGAGAGCCATGTATTTCAACTACATTTGCAACACATCTAAGTGAAAAAAATAAAATCTATGTTGGATACAAAATACACACCACTAGATGTTGATTTAGTGGAAATTACAGAAATGAGTTGCACATACCTCTGCTCACAGTTCAGGAAGAAATGCAATTTGGTACCTTTTACAGCAGCCCACCTGTTAACAAAAATCTCCACGGCTTTATCATCGTAGGACTCTGAAGTCAGTTAACTAAGGGGGTAAAGTTCCAGCTTTGTGTGGATGTTTTAACTCACCAAATGAATGGTTTGTGTCCAGTTTCACTTTACTTGCCTTAAAGGATGGCTTTATTTCTGAGTGGCAGCACTCACAGAGAGGTTTACCTAAAGCAGTTTCTTTTACCTTCATTTAACTTAGCCTAAGTTTCCTGCTTTTTTTCCTGTTAGTAGACAGGACCAAAGTAGAGCTAACACCTAATTAACCATTAGTTTAAAAGGCTGCCATTCAAAAGCCATGCCTGGCTTAATTCATAGTTTTTGAAGGTTTATGCTACTCAGAGCTCTGCAGACACCATGGCTTACTCATGGCTGCATCAGGTACTGTTCGGTAAGGCCAGACACTGGTAAAAGTCCAGTCAGCTCGGAGGTGTGTGCTGGAGTCATACTGTGTGATGTCTGCCTCCCAGAGAGCCTCATGAAAACAGTGTGCTTATCTCAGTTGCAAATATTTACTTAAATTAAACTCCCAGCTTTTTCTGTGAGGCTTTAGCCATGCAATTCCTATTAATGCAGGGTGAAGCCACTCATCCCATGTCAATCCATGTGCATGGAGCTAGTGCAGGAACTTCAAGAAGGAGGTAATTATTTTGCAGATGCATGAGGAATCAAAATAAATATTCTTGTTAGACTAGCAGAGTCTGCCTGGACCTCTTCTATAGTCTAATATTTGACTTTAATTTAAATACACACCTTTCATTTGCTGAGATTGTGGATTTTTCTGTGGCCCATTGCAGCAGCTGAGTTTCTGTCAGCCTGTGCTGTTTTGAGGACCATGTACCATGCATTAGTCATGAGCTGATCCATGGAGCTGACTTCCACCTGGAAAGGGAGGCACTTCATATCTACAGTAGCATACACCACAGATCAAATTATCCTCTGGATAAAGCTTTGCCATACATTTACAGACTGATCTGGTAAACTGTATCACTGCTCTTACATAGGGGAGAACATCTTCTTCCCCCAGTTTCTGGCAGCCTGTTTTTACTTTCTGCTCCTCTAGCAAGTTCCTGCTCTTACAGCAGTCCAGACCAGGTGAAAACCAACACAGTTCATGTGGGGTTTGTAAAGTATTTGTAAAGACCCTGTCTTTTTCCTTCCTGCATGGAAATGAATCAAGAAGTTAGGTAAGCAAACATGCCCGTAGTCACATGTGTTTTACAATTACAAACATGACAGGGTTTATAGGGAGATCAACAAACATCATTGGAAAGAGCAGATGTGATTTGGGGCATATAAATACTTTTTCAGGTCTCAATTAGAAGCAGTTATATTCAGATGAAGAACAGCCACGCAGGAGTTTCACAAGTGGTTTTTTTGCCAACAGCACCAATGAAAGCATTTAAAAGATTATTGCAAACCCAGTTATATTTTGCCATCTGGCTCAGCCCCTCCAACAGCCATGCTGAGCATGTGGGAAAGTGAGGCAGTGGGGGAGCCAGAGGAATGTTTGGGGGTCACTGAGGTGTCTGCACAATCCCTGTAGAAGTGCTCAGAGATGTTACCTTCTGTATATTGATGCATTACCTTGTAGCAGTGATTAGTTCTTGCCAGAAGACAAGGGAGTGGTCTGCAGATACTGGTTCTACTGGGCAGGAGGGAGAAAACTGGTTTGTCTGTGGTGAGGTGGGCAATGAAGACACATTACAGTCCTTCCCTGACTACACCTGGGGACAGTGACATAGTTTTGGTTGACCTGTAGGCCACGTCTAACTAAATCTAAACTTAAGACTGCCTAAGCCTGTTCACAGGGTCTTCTGAAAGAATCCAAGGGTTTGACCATCTCTTCTTTTCAGAGGAATTTCCTAAGGATACACATCAAAAACCTCATGGAAACTGCAAATACTGAATCTTACATGAAACTGAAGTTGAAGCAATGCAATGCTAAGGCTACCATGTCTGTTGGGAAATGCTTGGACTTTGGGTCATTTTAAAGCACTCTCTTTTTCAAACCTATTCTGAAGTATCACACAAGACAACCTTCTCACCATACAGCACTAACGCTGCATTACAGATACCTGGGGTGGGGGCGGCGGGTCGGCACTGTGAGGAATTACAGGCTGAATCATTGTTCAGAATAAATAAATGTGGCCTTCAGGCTGTACCACTGAATGAGGATTCAGGGAACCAACCTGCAGCTCCTGATTCTAGTCCTAAAGTCTTGTATGCTTCAGGTCACCATTAAGAAACTCAGCATAAAAGCTCCCCCATGTTTAGGATATAGGGCAACATGTAGCTATGAAGGAGATGGAGATATAAGAAGATTAAAAATTAGAGATAGAAATTAAAAAAACAAAACCAAACAAACACCAAAAGGAAAAGCCCCTGAATCTCAGGGTAAAGCCTACCCAAATCTAAAAATAAAGAAGATGTAAAAATCTTACTTACAAAGTAAATGTCAGAGTGAGCACAGCTCATGCTAGTCCTAGACTGCCTATTGATTTAGAATTACCCCCCCAAACTGAACCCCTCCATTTCCATGGAAATGTTCCATAACCTAAGAGATGATTTATTTCTAGTTGAAACCTTTCCCATTCACAGGGCAGGGGCTGCTGACATACGATGTCATAAACTACCAGCTGCAATTCTGGGGAATGATGCAGTGTCCATCCTTCCACCCCTCACGGAAAGCGCTTGCTGAAGATGTGCCAGCAGCTCAGATGCAATCTGAGCAGCAGCAAACTCGCACTGCGTGCCAGCTTGCAAACAGAGCAGACTCTCAGACCATTATCTTTATTTCAGCTGGCCAAATAAATCAGAACTAGACACTGGGGGGTAAATTTCCAGCACTGTCTGTAATGGGTTTAAAGTCAGAATGTCCACGACCGTTAACCACAGTTGAATGTCTAACTGAGCTCACTGCTGAAAGTTTACTCCTGTAATAAACATCAACAGCCTAATCCTGCAGCCTTTTACTCAGCAAAATCCCCACTGGTTTTAGCAGGAGCTGTGCCTCAGGGACTGTTGTGGCACTAGGCACATTACAGGCAGAAGAAGGTAAGTTAAGAGAAACTTTCAGCAGCCAGCATATGTTCGTCCCTCACCTTGCACATCTCCTCCTGCCACAAATGGCAACTTTGCCTTTATCACTGAAGCAAACATAAAAACTATTTGTGTGCCAGATCCTCATCACCTCCTCCATCATGGCCAGAAAAGATGTCCACACAGCCAAGAGGTAAATCAGTCCCCTTCTTTGGAGCTCATTATCTGAGTATCCTGTAAACTGTGTCCTGTTACCCTTAGTTTTATGTCCTCATAAAGTGTTAACTGCACTACTGTCTGTTCAGAGTCTCAGTAGCTGAGATGTTCTCCTGGGCAAATCGAGTGCTTTAGCTACAACTGCCACAGTGTTTAGCACCACAGCTCCTGCTGCCAGACATGCTTTTCTGCTGTATTATAAATTTGAGCTGGTGTCATGTCTTTTTCTCCAGTGATATTTTTCAATGTAGCCTCAACTCCACCAATACAGCAGTGTTCCTGGAAGTTCTGAATCTTGCAAACTATCCAAATGATGATGACACCAGAATGGGTATTTTTCAGTAGGGAATGATGGGAACAGAGCTACAAATCCTCACCCCTCTCCCCCTCATTTCCCCATCCACGTTTGTCCCAGTAGAATCTGTTCATCAGGATACAGTCTTCAATAGGACTGTAAGTGGGGAGTTTTCTGAATTCAGATCTGCTAAGTAATGCTTCAGCAAGGCCTGCTGTACCGAGACTCAACAATCACTCCAGGTCACAGACTCACAAAGCCGTTTGGGTTAGAAGGGACTGTTAAAGATCATCTCATCCAACAGCATTGCCAGTGCCCAGTGACCTGACTCCCTCCTTGGCTCTAATTTATTTAATGCTGTAGACAGAAACTTAAGCACTGCAGTGCTGACTATCACACACACACACACACACACACACACACACGATGTTATATCCAGGAGAGGTCCAGGTCCTTTTCCTCAGATTTGCACATCAGAGTGTATGATACGATTTCATGAGATTGTGTGGAATTGATTAATGATCTAGCCAAAGCCACTGACTTTTAAACTATATAGATCAGGATAAAATGTAGCCTACTGGTATCATTGCTGGATGGGTTTATGAAGGCTGAGACAGCCTGGAAAGCTAATTATAAACAGGAGTGTTCAGATTCTGAGAAATACTCTAAAAATTCATTGTGTTGTAAAATCGGGGGCCCTGGGCATGGATCTGGACTGTATGGGTGCTGTCAGCTTACCTTTTGTTGGAGGTGACAGGTATCCTCCAGCCTTTGATTTGGCTGAGCTCGGTATCAGAGATCTCTATCTGCAGTGGGAGCCGTGGAACCCAGACTGTCACTTCTAATTGAGTAGTAAAATGCTGGTAAGTGAAGTTCACAATAGTATCCACTTTGCTTTTCATTTCCTTGCCATTGACAAAGATGGAGTCACATCTGTCAGAAACCTTAAAAAAAAAGAAAAGGAAAAAAAGAACAAAAAAAAGAAAAAAGATTAATTAGGAAATGAATAAAAGTTCCTGAGGAAGCACAGGGAATGATGCATCAGTCCAAAGACAACACTAGTAATGTGAGTCATGCATATTGTATTTTCAGTTTTCCAATTAGTAGCAAACAGTGATAAATGGACCCCAGGGAAACGGTTCTGCTTTCCTCAGTGGATACTACTCAAACCACAAAAATAATTTAGTGATGTTATATAACCTATGTGAATCTTTTATACTAGGCAAATTAAACTCTTCATGAATCAAACTCCATGTGCATCAAAGTTTATGTTTACAACTTGCTTAAAGAACCTGGAAAAAATGGGGCCATATGTTAGTAAGAAAAAGACTGACTCAGAACCATAAAGCAGAATCTTTCCTTTTTCCTTGGGCACAGTAATGCTGAAAGATCCCCTTATGGCTCATGAGAAGTGCAGCAGAAGCATTAATTTTTAGAACTTCTCAGTAATTGTTTTAACAAAATGTATTCATAGTCGCTTTGTATCACTGTAGGAAATGACTGCCAACGCCAGCACATGGGCTGTGTGCTGCAGCTGAGCTACCTCGTGGTCCCAGGGATCCTCTGACACAAAATCAAGGCCCTGAGAACAGATCCTGCTGACACAGAGAACATGGTATAGTACAGACACACGTTTGACCTGCGTCCTGGAAAGACAGAACTTAGTGAGGTACTTTTTTAAAGCTATTTATGAACGTGTCTGGACTTCCAGATTTTATATATGTATATCTGTATGTATGTATACACATCCATTTAGATTAATGTGCAACATGCACGTGTGCTTGTATCTATATACAGGTTTGCATTCTGCTTTGAAGCAAGAGAGCAGTGATACATCTCCAACAGAGTCCTATGGTTTTAAATTTTTAAAGCCACAGTTTCTGAGATACAGTGGTGTTACTGGAATGAACTGTGTTCTCTTGTCAGGGCTGTTCTGTCACGTTGTATAATGCACTGGGACGCAGATCTGAAGAGATTCTGCTTTGCTGGAGTTGCTGGGGTAAAATGTGTAGACTTTAGGGGGGAATATGCTGAAATGAAGGTTGGTTTTGCTCCACAAACATACCTCAAATCTTTGCTGGTATTAACATGAATTAGAGGTTACTGAGCCAAGAAAAAAACCCCATAGAACGTGTATAACAATCTTCTTTTTTTCCTCAAAGCCAGTCCTAATATATGACATTGAAACTGTTTGTCCTGTTTTAAATCTTAGATCAACACTGTTTTTCTCATCAGCTCTAACATGGTATATTGCTGTTAGATGGACAGTACCTGAGTTCTACTGTCATGAAAAGAACAGTGTGTTGCCCAAATAGGTCTCATAATGCTCTTCAGATTTATAGGCAACTTGTCAAAGAATTGGCTACTTCAGAAGCAAAAAAACACAGGAAACAAGTTTTATTTACAGAATTATTGTGACATCATTGAAAGCTATAGTAACTCTCAATTGAGATAAACATGAAAGGAGAAACAGTTGGGAAATGTGCTCTGTTGGTATTTCTCCACTGAACGTGGATCACATCAATGACTGTTTCATGCTTAGTGAGACCAGGCAGCCAAACTTCTCAGATCGTCCCTTTGATAACACGACTATAACAGCATTCTTCTCTACTGCTTATTATTAGGTAATAGCTTTGCTAAAAATATTGTCAGGTGCCTTGAGATTCTTGTTAGAAAAGCTCACTGGATGATGTTTTTCTCTCCATGTCCAACACCCATATACAGAGTCAGAGATGCACCTCCATCATAACCATTTTCAAGTCACCTTCTCAGATCCTGATCAACATCCTGAAACTAGAGTCAACTGCTTTTTTACAAAGGGACTAAGGCAGGCTGTGAGGATGGGATAAAGGAAACAAGTCACTCTTTTGGAGAAAATACACCTTCCACATAAATGCTTAATGAGTGTAAGAATTTTAAAAAACCTAAAATCTACCTTAAAATGGACACTGGGCTCAGGAGTACCACAAATGAGATGGCGCATACTCAGAGTCTTTGTTTCCCCTCCCATAATGTGTCATGAGCGTCTCTGGAAAGTTTAAGACCATTAATCAAGCCCATTAATTGAATGAACAGCTGAGATTCTAAATCATAAAGCCTACATCTAGGGAGTTTTGTAAGAATTAATTCAAGACAGAAATAATTAAGAAAACTCAAAGAGGGAGGGATAAACATCAAGACTGGATCAGGGGAATAACTAATATCTGACATGACAGCAGCTAATATTTTAGATTCTCTTTTTGCTGCTTTAACTGTTCTTGTCTCCTTGTCAGGCAAGAAAGGTGCTAAATTAGGGAACTGAAAGATGGACTTTGATTATAGCTGTAAAAATATCAGGCTAGGCTTACAAATTTCATAGATTATATGTCTAGACAGAGCCATTCAGTCATTTATAAGCTGACCAAGAGGTAAGTATAAATCAGTATATGTAACTATGCTGTACAAGTGGATGCAGAGCCACTGTGTAGAGTTAAGTGTTATCTTCTAGAAAATGACTGAGCCTTGATAAGAAAACTTGGAAAGAGACATTATTGTTGTTTCAGTTCTCTGTCTGGAATTTGGTTTTACTTTGTTCAGTACAAGCAAACCAAAGAATTTAAAGGAAAATTAGGTTTGTTCAAATAGGGGTGAAAAACCACAGCAGACACCTAAATCTCTCACCTGAGGAAGCCTCTGTAACATTCACATGCATTTAATTACTGCCATGTTTCATTCACTACACCTTACAGCATCTGTCACTTAAAAGTAGATTTGGCTCATGTAAAGGAAGCAATAAACTTGAACATGTACAGAAAATGCCCAGCACTCCTACTTCACTTGGTATCTGCTACAGACCCAGGACAAAGAATTCATTTCATTCAGGCCTTCAATGAGAGCTGTGATTTCATGCTAGCAGCCCTCTGACACTCCTCCAAAGTGAAGAGGGCAAGAGACATGTTGAGCTTTGGGGACTCAGTGCCAGCTCTATTCTTTAGCCGATGGCTGGCAGCAAATGTTCCTCTACCCTTGCTCCATACTTTTCTAGTCACACTGACTGCCAGAAGTGGTTTGTGATGCTGCTAGAAAGGGAACTCCAACAACCTGCTGCTGGAGTTTGGGGAGTACATGCCTGTTTACACCAGAAAGTGCTCAGGTTCGCCATGGGGCAAACTCTGATGCAGCAAGGTGACACGGGCAGAGTTACATTAGCAGGTGACTTAACACACAGATTTCTTTTGAGCTGCTGAACCTGAGGGAACAAAGAAGGGAAATACTGTTAAATCTCACCTGCAAACACTACACAGTGAAAAGATGCAGCAAAGATGCCAGTGTCTCATCTACAGTGCACTGAGCAAGCCTGTTTAAAAGTCTGTCGCTATCCACTGGCAACTGCCTGACAACATCAGAAAGTGCTATTTGAGACAGTTTGCAACCAGGAGGGCAGGACGGCCAGCGATGTGCTCTGCTATGTAGGTCAAGAGAATGAGAGCTGCAATTAACCTCTCTGGGCTTTGAAGCAGGTGGTTGGCTCCAATCCCCCCAAGTAATTGTAAAAAGCACAATTTGCCCTGTACAGCCTGTCACAGCCTCCTCGTTTCAGACTAATCCGGTACAGAAGTAGCTAGCGGTCCAAAAGAGTAATTGGGAAACCCTTTGGTATTCTGGTCAGCAAAAGTTTATACACCCCTTGGGGAACAGGTAAAATGGAGGGAACGTGAACTGACAAGAAAACAAATAATGCCTGTGGCAGGGTTCATCTTTACATGCAGGTTTGATTCCAAAGCTCACACCTTTACCCTCAGTTTGCAGGCCCTTTTGTAAGGGGACTCAATGAGATGTAAGAGTAATAGTTGCACTCCTTGTGCCTGTTAACCACTCCAGAATTCTCAGTTAAACTAGGTTTTGCTGCTGAATGCCTGCTTTAGAGAAAGAACTTCTACTTAAAGCCACAGTGGCTCTAAGAGTGGTACCAAGTACAGTGCTGAACTCCCCTATGGCACTTTTCATCTGTGGATTTTTGACACACAAAACCAAAAAGGCTGATGTTATTTTTACAGCCCATTTATAGGAAAGGAAACAGAGGCACACCAGTGTATATCAGAACTGGGTTTAACACACAGCCTTTTCAGCTGAGAGCCACACCCATTCAGTTATCCAGTCAGATCCCCAAATGATTTAAATTTTATATTCAAAGAATTCACCCTTGGAAAAGAGGAGGGTTTTCTTTACACATGCTTTCAAAAGAGCCTTCACTGGTAGTTCAACAGAACTGGCCTTTACAAGAGATTTTTCCTGGAACAAAGCTCTTCTGGTATCAAAAATGCTTAGATTTAATGGAACGGATGTGCAGACTTCTCCAGTTTTGTAACCCTGGGTTTTTTTCAACAGCAAAGCCCAGCCTATGCCCATTCCTGCCTGGGACAATGCTAGTTCTGATGTCCAGCACGTGAGGCAGAGCCTAGGACATGGTTTGGCTGCAGCCACCCAGCCCCTGACGATGGGCCTACCCAGCCCTCTGACAATGGGCCTACCCAGTCCCGCTCTCCGGAGCTGCGCAGCAGAAGCGGCCGGAGTGACAGACAGGCACCTTGTGGACATCTGTAAAAGGTCAGAGGCTCAGTGCACAGTGCTGCTTTGCAGTGAATATAGAAGGGATGCAGCAAAGCCTCATTATTGTGGCAGAGGCTATAAAGAGAACAATTGTAACAAGATTTTTAAAGTGAATGGTGCCTGGAGTAAATGGCTCATTCACACAATAATCTTAAAACTGTAATTTTGTGGTATTTCCTGAATGCTGCTTTTTTCCACCTTTTCTGTGGCATTGTTCCTGGCATTGTCTTGTTAGCCCATTAGGAAGGACTTGCTGAGCTACTTCAAACCCTTACAGTGTGTGTTTTTCTTCTGCCTCTTGCATCTTTTTATACAGCCACAGCATGGCTATATTGGGGGTTTTTCTGGTTTGTATAATTTTTGTACTTTATTATTGCTACATGTTTGCTTTAGAAACACAGTCTGAAATTACTTCCTCGGTCTGAGGAATCTGGCTTAGTGTTTGGATGATAGTGGAAGACAAAAAGGAGGAGTGTTCTTCCTATCCTCTTGTTTGTCCCTTGTTCAAGCAGCTGGTTAGTTCTGTGCCTCCCCTGGCTCCTGTACCCTTCTGCACTGTGCACTGCTGAAGCCTAAACCAACAAAGAGACAGAAAGGTAAGTCTCATGTCTTGGGAGAAATAACCAAAGGTTTTTCCCTTTTCAGATAAGAAACGCTGGTTTTATTTACAGTCAGATTTATGCCTGCTTGTAGCCGGTCTAGAAAATACCAGACTTCTTGTTTTGGCTGCAGCTCTATGTGATGTCACAATGTGTTAATTATTCTGGTGCACACTATTTGCCCATATGCACATGTCAAGTGGTAACACGCAAGTAGAGATTTTCATTAAGTTGGTTTTTTTCCCCTTTTAAAATGAAAACTAATTGGCCAAGGTTGAATTGCAGTTCTGCCCCAGAGCAACATACTGACTGCTGTTGAGCCTGCACTGCAGAGACAGTTGGGTCTCACCCTGTGTGCTCTGAACTGTACACAAACCTCTGCAAAGCACTTCTGGGCCACCCCATGAGACTCGTGTTTCTCCTGTAGCGGCGGCACCGGGGCTGTGCGGGACTCCTGCTGTAGGAAGTCCTGTTGTCCCGAGACCCAGCGAGGTGAGCAGGACACTGCCCTTGCTCCAACTGTGTTGGCCAGGCTGGGCCTATCCACTGCTTGTGGGAGTGGTACAAACTGCAAACTGTGTTAGCAGCAAGACTGAAAGGAAAACCCTTTGTCCAGGAAAGTCAAGATTTGGAAAATCAAATAATCAACCAAAGTGCTGTGTGTTCAAGAGACCAGAACAGCATGATGCTGTGAGAGAGGCTTTTGGGGGGTATCAGTTACACAGATGCACGCAACTCCACGTGGACAACATGACATCATTTCAACAGCAGCTCGGCAGCAGTTAGCACAATAGAGTCAGTGATACCCTATTGTTTTACTGAAGAAGCCTCTGCTCATTTTCTCTGTAGGTGTCACTACTTAACGTTCCTGATGAAGAGAAGCAGGATATTGGGGGAGGAGGGAGACGAGACTAGGTACAGCTTGTAATGATATGACTGGGTATTTGAAGTTTTACAGTGTTTTACCTTTTCACCCCTATTGAAATGCACTGAACTAGAGGGAAGGACGGCATGGAAGACATTAACATTTTGGTTTAACAATAGAGACAATTGCTGTGGCTTAGAAAAGGTGCAATGATCCATGAATGTACAATGAGAATTTAAAATCCTGCTGTACTGAATGAAGTGTGCACTATTCAAAAACTGTTGATCTATGCAAAATTATTAAACAAGACATGAGAGCTGCCAGGATTTCAGTCCCAGGTGCAGAGCAGCTGCTCTCATTCACTTTCCAGCATGCGGTGCAGGGGCGTTCCTGCTGGATGCTAAGTTTGGCAGGTGCACAGGTTGAAAGGGGAGGACCAAAGAAGGTGAGTTGTGCTTTCAGACTCCAGCCTGCTTCTTTCCCAGGGCTTGGTTCAGGCTCAGGAGTAACTGCTGTGCATCCACAGCGGTGGTGCAGCTGCTGGGAAGGGCAGATGCTCTGGCATTTCGTTCTTACTGATTATGCAGAGTGAATACTGGAAGTGATTGGGGGGCAGCTAATGGCAATACATGGTGGCTGCCAAAATGGTTTCTGCTCTGTGTACCAAGTTCCTTTTCTAATCTGCTGAGCTTTTAATTGCATTTTTTTTCCTACAAAAAAAAACCAAGCTGAGGAATTCTGTCAGAATTGTCAGTTATTGTTTCTGCTCTCTCCATTGCTTTATCAGCACCGTGTGCAGATTAAGAAAGAGAGATCATCTTCATTAGGTCAAATCAATGGCTGTATTGAGACGCTGGTGTCTTTAGAAGGTAAGAGAATGCCTTTGTTCACAGTACCTGCACTAGATAGCGATTGCTCTGTCAGGAGTGGCAGCTCCCTTGCCCCAGAAGAAATGATGCTTGATAGCAGTAACTGGAAGATAGTGGTTATGTTGCTATTGGTCTCAGCACAAACGTTTCTACAGATGGTTGGGAAACCAGATGGGACTCCATTTTGATGCATGAAGGAAAAATGGGATGTAACTGGTAGGGGATACAGCATGCCTTTCTTAGGTTTGATCCAACACTTGTTGAAGTGAATGACTTTCTACTGATTTACTGGCCTCAGACCAGGAGCTTTAAAGGATGTGAGGACTTAGCTGTCTATTGTGCTGCAATGACAACCAACTGTGACACAAGATTGAAACAGGGAGATTTTTAGGCGGTGTTTTGTCAGAGGCTGAAGTTCTTTAGTGTATCATACTTCAGGTTGTTTGGACAAACTGCAATTATCCCTTGATGGAGCAGCAGTTCCACTGCCAGGCTGCAGAAGAGCAGGTGCACATGACACTTACCTCATGTGGTTCAAGCTTATTTAAATCTCAGCACAGTTTGTGTTTGGGGGAAGCTTCAGGAACACACTTTTTTCATTCAACTACTACTTTTGTTGATAGCAAGAACACATGGACCAGAGCTCAAATAGCAGTATTTCCTGCTTCCTTGTCTATTTGCAATTGATACTGTGCCAGTCCCATTCTTTTAAGCAATCTAGTATGCAAGTCAGCATGGCTTCTACTTGCCTTGTCACCATGATGCAGTACCTCTCCTGGGCTAACATCCTTCCCAGACAGACATGCTTATCTCTGGACAGACATCTTCATTCTTTGCAGTGAGATAAAGGATCTCTCACCAGCTCAAATTCTAAGTACATGCTTATCTGAGGTAGCCTTTGCTTAAGCTTTGATCCTTAAACTTCTGCAGAGCAGGCATTACCACCACTTGTTAGTTTAAGCAAACATCCACATGCTTCATATTCATCAGCTGGTATCCCAGAAGGGCTTAAGAGTTGTTTATCTGGTGAAATCCCAGCATATGGTGCCAGTTCTTTCATGCACCAATTCTAATTGCAAACACTGAACCTGTTCTGTAAAAACTGTTAATTAGGTGAAGCTAACACATATGTTTCAGCTATAAACTAAGGTGTTGGGGTTTTCTTTTCCCCACCTCTCTCTCTTTTTTTCCCCACTTGAATTACTGACATAACTGGGGTTATAGGCTGACAGAATAATTTACACATCATTGAGAAAAGTAAGAGGGGGGGGAATATCTGGACAGATGTAAGAGACTTCAGTTCCAATGAAGTTCTTAATAAAATAATGGGCTTTAAAAGTAATCTTCTGTGTACTAAGTAAACTTGGTGTTCATGATTCATGGCTCTAATCCCTGTGACTGAAATTTAAGATCTAAGGCTCCATGAAATTAAAAGAAAAAGAAACAATTACATGGTATTCATTCCATTTCATATATTGCCTATGCTTCAATTTTTCCAATGAAATTTTAACAGGAGAAATAGGGGTTTCTAAAGAATGTGAATGTGAAAAACCCCAGCAGGTCAGTTGTAACTGCTGAAGCAAACCAGCTCTTCTGTGCCTGCTGCTTTCTCGAGGGTCCTGGAGAATACACATCACCTCCAGATTTCCTCATCTCCTGCAAATATGTCATGGATGCTGCAACACAGCATGCAAAAAGCTCAAGTACAGCCCTTGTGTAGGACACCAGCCACTCAGCCCCCTCCCAGCTGCACAGAAAGCTGTGCAGTAAATAGGATGCTCACAACAGGAGTACAGATGAAGTCCTTGTGCTGCTCCTGGACTACTCCATAGAGGAAAGGAGCACTATATGCTGCTTCTCCCACTGAAAGACAACTCACCCCTTCCCTGTGAATGTAATTTGAATATATGGCAACTACAAAAGCACTGTGAAGCCACAAGCCCAGAAGACGACCAGACAGCCAAGTAATACAGCTTGTGAGCTTAACATAGTATTAAGAGTAATGTGTTAAGTCATGAATGTTAGCCACACTGATCTAGCCTTTAATCATACCCCAGTAATGAAAGGATACACTATCCTCCCAAAGGATCAATAGAAAACCAGGAAAAGAAATCAAAAAAGAGCTTTTACATACACAGCAGTGCACTTATATTTTGTAAAGAAAGCTCTGGTCCTATGCCAAGATTTTAGTGCATCGACATTTATAATTCTTCCCAGCTAGTTTTTAGTCTCTGAGCCACAAATAATTCATTAATTAGTGAAAAAGGAAAAAGGGACATTCAGAAAGCAAACACGGTTAACAAAAGCAGCCCACAAGCTGCATTCATACAGCCAACTGCTTCAGTGGAATTATTTGGGGAGAATGTCAAGAGCCTTTACCTAAAAAAGCTACCATCCTCTGGGCTCACAAGACTGGACTGTATACTACAGTGTTTTATTCATCTAATATCAGATGCTGCAGAAGATGGACATTAGGAGGGAGTTCCCTGCTCAGCAGGTGGAAAGCGCCAAGTGGCACAGAAGGATGGAATTCAAAGAATCAACTATAGACACATGCAAAGATGGTGCAAGTTCCTCAAATATACAAGCTGGCCAAACAAATTCTAGACATCACTAGCTCACAAATGCTCTTGCACTGCAAGCACTACAGTCCTGTTTGTAATTTTAGCACAACGCTCAAAAATCCTTGGTGCTTTCCATGAAAAGTCACATTCCTGAAGTCGTGTTTGGCTGTGAAAAACCAAACTTAATTTTTCAAATGCAAAACCCCTGTAATACAGTTGAAAGATGTGGACTCTCTAAAAGATGAATACACAGTTGGGTTCCAAAAGAGCCCCAAAAGTATTTTGAACCTGACTTTTTAGCCAGTGTTGTCACTTTTCCAGAGGAGGGTCTCTCTCTATATCTGCAAGGCCAGTATTGCTCTTGCAGGGAAGACTCTTGGTCAGTCACTCAGGGAAACAGCGGGAGATCCTTTAGGATGACTGCACTGGAAAGGAAAAGTCTCCATGTATCAAAAGTACAGCCCAATTTCCATTCGAGTGTACAGACTTGGGGCTGTTGAAAATGTCAGGAAGTGACTGAATGACACAGCAGATCTTTCCCAAGAAAACATTTCATCTCTCTCTAATGTCAGCCTGTCAGCTTGCCTCCTTAATGCTAAGTGCTGGATTTGCTTCTGTATATAAAGAGTACTATGACTGTGCTGCAGACTGTCTGCTTCAGGTGTGCCACAGCCTCCACTTAGAAGCTTAAACTCTGCATCTACGTTGGGAGATATTAGTTGTCAAGCTCAGCATGAGCATTGGCATAACTAATGTGGTGCAAGTGGCTACATTTGCCAAAACTGTAGGCTATGAGCAATGAACTTACTTTCACCTTAACTTTTGCTGAACCCTTTCCTGGTCAAGGAAAAAGTGGCCCCAGAGCTGGATCAAGCTGGAAGATAAGGAAGCTCCAACTGTCAGCAGAGGTGGCAACCTTAGAGATGAGAAGCAGCCTGCCTGGAGACATGAAAGGACCTGGTAAAAAAACATGAAGACTCCAAACCCTATTGGGCAGGGGAAATGAGATGGCAAAGGTGTAACTGCCCAGGGGTTTCTTTGTTCAGGGTCCCTCTGCAGAAGCACCCAGCTTCAACAGTTACAACTGCTGTACAATCCAAATAACTTACTTATCTCATGGGAGCTGGAGCCAGAAACTCTGCTGTGTGAAGCCTAGGGTGTAGAAACGTCCTTAACATATAAATTCCAAGGAATCACTGTACTGTCACTGAGCTGCGCCTCAGTCAGATGGAATCCCTTGAAAACAGGCCCGCTCACCCACTGTTTCTGACAGCTGTACCCCTGCACATCCTCCTACTCCCAGCTAAGGTTTCTCCCCTGAAAAGGAGAGGTGGATGAACAACCTCTGTGGGAGCAGAGGCGACCAAGCCCAAGGGTGCCATGGGGAGAGGCAGCAGTGGCACTGCTGCTGAGCCACAGCAGGGTTACAGATAGCTCTGGAGTTCCAAGAATAGAAACCTGATCCACTAGCAGTAGCAGCTGCCTTTGTGCTCTCCAACTGGAACAGGAGAGGAGTGAATTGTCCCTCTGGTGCAGGAAGAAGCAGGGAGTGGAACAGAACAAATCCTGCTGAAGCAGCCCTGGTTGGGGAGAACACTCAGGGTGAAGTCTGCTCTACTGCTGTCTGCTGTTTGACTTTTATTGTGGCAATAAATCCAAACTCCAACAAGGGGGAAAGCAGCACATCTTGGCTAGAGTTGTCTATGCAGAGCAGAGGAAGAAAATGCCTGGTGCAACTGTAACACAAATGTTTGGTTACTGCACTGATAGTAAAGAGTATGTTGTGCTGAAGTTGGAAACATTTTTCTTATTGACATGCATCAGTTGTGTAGGTGCTGCATGTCTCAAGGCTCTGCTGGACTAAAGGGCTGCTGATATCTCCTGCTAACAGCTCCCACCTTTTTGCTCTTGCATTATCATGCTGGAGCTTTCAACCTTTAGGCATCTTCCTCCCTCCCTGCGCAAAGGACAGTGTCACAGAACTGGCATTGCCAAGGATGGCATCTTTCCCTCCACGTTATTACCCAGACATGCAGTTCAGCCCCCAAGTGACCCACACCTGCCACAAGGCCCTGAGCAGTGTTTATATTTCTCTAGAGGTTCTTCACTAGTCATCTCCATGTATTTTACAAAGACAATTAACTGTCATATTCCTTCTCTTTACAAAGATGGGAGCACAGCTCACTAAAACCCTCAAACAGGAGAGCCCTGAGGACACACGGTGTGTGGCCCTACACTGAGCAGCCCAGGGTTGCCAGGTCCAGAGCTCCAAGACATTACAGGAGAAACATGGTGCTGGGGGCTGCAGATCTAAGGCCCTACTGTGCTCTGCAAAACACAGAACAGACCCCAGAGTTTGTTCTCCTCTTTTGAGGAGAATTTTTTTAAAACCTCCTAATCACAGGGAGAACAAATGTCAACATGCCTACATTTTGGATCACGTAAAATTTATGTTTTTCCACAGAGCTCTTCAGAAACCATGACCTATCAAAATCAATAGTTTGCTGTTGACTTTAACTTAAAGGCAGAGATTGAGTTCTCAGAAAAATCAGTTTAGAGCTACCTGACTCCTCCATTACTCTCTCCACTGGATCATCTGTGCTCCAAAGCCAGACAACCTGGGTGGCCTGAGCTTCTGTCTCCCCAAATAAGACCCCATTAAAATCCAGCTACAAACGAGTGTTTCTTCTTGTCTGTCAGTCTTTCTCCTATCTACAGCCACAGCGAATATACTTGTATGAACTCTGTCTAAATGCCAAGAGAGATCTGCAAAGCTCTTCAGGTCATCCATTGAATCTGGGCAAAAATAACCATTCCAACCCATGCATGAAAGATAAGTGACGAACCACAGAGTGCTGCCATAAGTTTTCTGTTGTGCTTTTGGATTTTTCTCTTTCGGTTTGTTTTTTATCATCTTCCCTTAGGGCTCTGTAGATACAGAAAAACATGCCACAAAGAATGTAAAAAAAATACAGGGAACAGAACAAAAAGGTTTCTTTCTATTCTTAGAGTTAGACCAATTCACTTCATCACAAGACAAGCATAGGTAAAAGCTGTATACAACATACTATATATCCCAAACCCTGGAATCATAAAAAAACATAGGAATTGATTTGGCTCTGGTATGTTATCAGAGAATCACAGAATCATAGGGGTTGGAAGGGACCTCCAGAGATCATCAGGTCCAACCCCCTGCCAAAGCAGCTCCCTAGGACAGGCCACAGAGGTTGGTGTCCAGACATGTCTGGAATCTCTCCAGAGAAGGAGACTCCACACCCCCTGGGCAGCCTGTCCCAGGGCTCCCTCACCCTCACTGGGAAGTTCTTCCACATATTGGTGCAGAACTTCCCGTGCTCCAGCTTGAGGCCATCACCCCTTGTCCTGTCCCCACAGACACTGAGAAGAGGCTGGCCATTCCCCCTGTATCCCACACTTCAGATATTAATAAACATTAATAAGATCCCCTCTTAACCTTCTTTTCTCAAGGCTGAACAGCCCCAGTTCTTTCAGACTGTCCTCATGTCATGTTATGGCTGCTCTTTCCTAACCAGAAAGCCTAAAGGTGCATTATGACCCTAATGGGAAGTACACTCCATCAGCAGTGTGAACAAAGAAAGAGCAAACTAGAACAGGCTGCTTGTTGTGACCACAGGCATCTCTTTATACCTCTTTCATGATGCCACATTTGCCTAATCACCCAGACATATTCCCCAAAAGCCTCTTGTATGGTCCTTGGGGAATAGGAGTTCATGTAAAACCTCTGCCATTGATGGAGCGCAGAAGGAGCCTGGCAGCTTCATCAGCCCCTGTCACCAGTGTCAGTCTGCAGGAGAGCTGCTGCCACTCCCTGTCCAGAGGGTCAGTGGATGTTGGAGTTGCAAGGAGTTCAGACACTGAGGCAAGCAGGTGTTGAGGCAGTAAAGTTAAGTAAGTGCTGCTGTTACAGGCATCCTGCTACTGAATGGATGAAGACTGAGACAATGTAAAACAACCTGACAGTACTTCCAGATTGTGTCTGAGAAGGAAACGACGTCATTAAAAAGAGTGTGTTGTTAAAAAGGCCCAGAAAAAGGATGGGGGAAGTTGTGTTTAAAAGCCCAAAGAGAAGAGACAGGGAAAGCAAAATGGAAATAAATGAAGTAGGTGGGTAGTCTGAGTAGAGGGCAGGTTGACAGCAAAGTGCCTGAGTGAGCTGTTGGCCTGCGTTCTAGGAAACACTGTACCTGTATTACAGGTTCTGCAGGCTGGGCTCCGTGAGCCCAAGATGAGCTCTTTGCTGTGCCTGGAACACAAACTGGTCAGTTTAAAGGTAGCAGAGATTTTATAAGAATTTTAATCACATTGCCAGTCCCAAGCAGACTCAGAGACATACAATGAGATGAACCAGAGGGGTGTGATCCAGATGTGAGGAATTCCATGCACAGCTACAGAAACTATTGTCACATGAAATCCTGGGTTGTTTTCTTACTTTCATCTCCTAGCTTGCTACAGCTACAAAAACAAGTTAATGTGCAGCACAGAGCTCTTTTTTTTTTTTAAACTAATGAGTATTCTTTTGTAGTATTGTTCTCTGGAGACACTTCCTTCTCAATTCATACAAGTTCACCAGAGGCAATGTCACCCAGTGCTGCGATTGTCACATTCTGCCCAAGCAGAACACACATCCTATGCAACTAACTCTGTATCCCAGGCATCCCTACAGCAGGGTAACAGGTGCTATCCCGTGGCTCTGTACTCTGTGAAATCAGCACTGAAGGCTTTCTAGATGTTTTTGCCTTTATTTTCTCTAAGAAACTCGTGTTCCCTCTCTTCTTCACTGAGCTTTTCTTAATACTGGCTCCTCAGCTGACATCACATGGATTTATTTTTTTATATTTATATATATATATATATATTTGTAGCAAGTGCACTTTGGGCACTATGATAGGATAACTGTCATCTCCTCCTCTGTGGCTTCATTTCCTATTTCATCCTGAAATCTTCAAATAGTTTCTTGCATTGATCTCCCACCTCTGTGGCAGAGGAGGGCTTAGTGAAGTTTTATTTGGGATTTTAACTACACCTGATACCAACAGCAATACATTTTTACCCCTGTCTATTCACCTAATACTCTGCTTTCATATTCTTCCCTTTCCGTTGTGTCTTTTCAGCTTGTCTTTCTGCTTTGTCTCTTTAAGCTCTTAGAGCTTATAGCTGTGTGTCTTCCCCTGCTTTATTCTCCTCACACTTTCAAAAAGAGCTTAAGAGAGTGGCATCCCCACCTCTTAATTTATGTTGGTGGTGAGTGCCTAAGATGACCTTTTTGAGACATTCAAGAGCTGGACAGTCAGTGCCTCACAGGAGAAAGACTTGCTACACTTGCACAGACGCCTGCGATCCAGTGGGATACACAGTCACAAGGGAGGTGTCTCCCCGTGCCTGCAGAAATAGCTACACCTAAAGAAGGATTATCAAAGTCACCTGTAAGAGCTGGGCTCTTGAGGTTGTAATGAGGCTGGAACCTCTCCTGAAAAACCTCCTGCCTGGCATGGGGCATCTGTTTTACCACTGAGCAGCAGCAGGGCAGAGTCGTGATGTTCCTGTGACCTTTTCCTACACTACTTGAGCAGTTAGGCTTAAAACAATCCCAGCTTGGAGCTCTGCCTGCCAACACACTGGGGACAGAACACGTTCCTAGCCATGCACTGGTCTTTGACAAAGCCAAAAGAGTCTTCCCATCAAAACCAGTTTGGCTAATGGGGCAGGTACCAGGGAGTATCGTGTGTTTATTTTGTTTGCTAAAGGGTAACCTGAAAAGGACACCAAGGTTCTCACCACTGACTTGGTCCTTCACACTCCAGTCTTTCAAGGAAGGAAAAGTTCACTGGTTTAAAGGAAATTATTTCTGCCTGCCAATAATCTCATCTTTATGACATGACACCCCCCTGCAACAGGCACCTCTGCAGTCAGTTTTGGCTACCAACACTATTAGATTATGTTTACTGAAATAACTGTATTAAAGCCTCATGTTTTATGCAGGTCACAGATGTAGCCCTATTGATTTAACTTGAGAGGGCACCCTTTTTTGTGTGGCAGTAAGATGTTTGCTTTGCTACACTTTGCTGCCTAACACAACAGCCTCAGCAACTGGTGTAGGTCACCGGTTCTCAGTGAACTCCTGTTCAATGCAGGGCATTTACACTTATTGATTCAGCATTAAGGGCCATTTCTTGTGCAGATATATTCTGCTTTGCCAGCCCACAGTCCGTTCCTAGCGATGCATTCAGGTTCAAGGGGATTATTCAGCAAAGACTTTATTCAGACTGGAATAACCAGAACACACTTGAGTTTCCCTGTGCTGCTCAAAAGGCTGCTACCCAGAAAACACGCTCGTACTTTGAGGCTTGCACCTTGCACACTTTACTGAGCCTGAAAGATGCTGCTGGGGTCTTCAGCAGCCATGGAAACATGGTACAGAAAGTCCATTTCTCCTGAGGGGAAAAGGCCAGCTCAGTTGGCACAGGTAGATTGCACCAGTGGGGATCTCCCCTCCTGCCTGGAGAGCCTGCACAGTGCCTGCAGCAAAGGGATTCGCAAGGCTGTGCTGAGCTGGGGAGTTGGGAAGGGGTGGGCTGCTCCACTCAGATCCCTGCTTTACAGGAAACCTTATATTTCTTTCCTTTATTTCTTTTCTTCCCATCTCACCTTATCCTTCTTTATTTAGAATCACCTTCATTTTCAGGTACCTCAGGCTTTTCCCTAAGCTTGCTGCAGCTCTTTCTGAACTCCCAGTGACAGAAAAATAATTCTATGGAAGACAGGCAATAGCAACCACCTTCAAAATCCCTTCAGTCTCACTAAATAGGAACCTTTCCCATCCTGACCCACAGACACACACAATGCCAGCAACCTTCTCCAACGCATCGAGCTCCCATACCAAACCACCTGTGTATTCTTCAAATGGGCTGAAGCTGGAGGCTTTTTCTTACAAGAATTAAGGAGATTGAAGTTGGCAATAATGTATTTTTCCTCAGTAAAATTAGTTACACAAGATGAAAATATCAATAATAACATAAGGCGATTAAACAAACCCCACTGTCACGTTTGCTAAGAACAGAAGGTCTCAGCAAATGGCTGTCTACTACACTTTAGACAGCTATACTCACCACCAACATTGTAAGAAACAAACAAGCTGTAACTTAAATATGGTTGCACAGTATCCACAGAGAATACTAGGAAACATCCACACATTGTGGGCTTTATGAAACCAATAGCACAGAAGAGAAGCCTCCCAGTATTTCAAGTCTCCACAGCACTGGCTGGCTCTTATCCACCCCACCGTGGCAAAATGCAGTTAGTTAGGATCCAGCTGCGCTCCTCTGGTTTCCTCCCAGCATTCTGCTGCATGGTAAGGACACAAAAAGCCATCCCTGGAGCTCTGGAGGTGGCTAACAGAGATCTATTCCCCCTCTACTCTGCCCTTGTCAAGCCCCACCTGGAGTATTGTGTCCAGTTCTGGGCTACCTGGTATAAAAAAGCCAGGGATGTCCCAGAAAATGCCCAGTGGAGGCTATAGAGATGATTAAAGGCCTGGAGCATCTTCACTGTGAGGAAAGGCTGAGTGACCTGGGGCTGTTCAGCATTGAGACAAGCAGCCTGAGAGGGGATCTTATTAATGTTTATCAATGTCTGAAGTGTGGGACACAGGGAGAAATGGGCAGCCTCTTCTCAGTGTCTGTGGGGACAGATCAAGGGGTGATGGCCTCAAGCTGGAGCACAGGAAGTTCCACACCAATATGAAAAAAAAGAACTTCTTCCCAGTGAGGGAGCCCTGGGACAGGCTGCCCAGGGGGTGTGCAGTCTCCTTCTGTGGAGATATTCCAGCCCCGTATGGACACTGACCTGTGTGATTGCAATACATCCTGTCCTAGGGACCCTGCTTTGGCAGGGGGTTGGATCTGATGATCTCTGGGGGGTCCCTTCCAACCCCTATGATTCTGTGAAATCTGTCTTGCAGGACAGACTGCAAGGAGAGACACAACTCTAAAGGTCTGCTCTAAGAAATACACACCCCATAACTCAGGGCCACTGTTTCCCTTCTACCCTTTACTTGCTTCAGTGTAACTTTGTGCTTTTTTACAGTACTTGGGTCCTGATCATCCCTGGGTAACTTTGCAAATGTTTGCTTGGCACGTAGAGTGCACAAAATGTGCTTAAAAACACAGCAATGAAAGATCTACTCCAAGGCAGGATTTCCTCACTTTGCACTGATAAACTCACTACAGGTTGAGGAAATCTAACAGGCTTCAGCTTCTGTGTGGCAGGAACTATTTAAGCCTGCAGTTTGCCAGAATAGGTGTATCGAAATCTATTATTTGTGGGGTGGCAATAAAAGATGTGGAGAGAAAATCTCCCCTGGCAACATGTACTCTTGAAAGGCCCTTTCAAAGCAAATGTTCTAGCAGTGAGAAATACTTCAGCACGCTGCTTTCCGTCTTCTCCTTCCTCCCCTCCCTATGCTCTTAGTATCAGAATAATAAATTTATTTGTGCCCCATCTTAGGAATCCTTTTCACATCACCTTCATGCACTTGACTGGGGAAGACCCTACAATCAAAGGTTATATTCTTTCACACAGAGCTATCAGTATTTTATGTTTCTTCGCAGCCAAATGTAATCAGCTGGCCATACAGCATTCAGTTTTGGGGGGAGAAATAATCATTGTATTCTGAAATACTGATTGCATCAAATGGCAACTAGATTGGAAGACAGTAATCATGCTGGGCTCAGGCTATTAAATGCTCGCTTGGAAAATTGGAGCTTGCTGAGCCTCTATGGAAAGAAATGAATTAAGAAGGGAAACAATAAGGAAGGGCATACATTAATTTTGCTCTGCAGTGGATAATAGTGAGTGTAAGAGATCTAAGGAAGTACTGTGTGTCTTAAGGATTTTCAGAAGAAAACCTGAGAGCCGTTGGAGAGGGGTTGCAAATTAAATCCAAACACTAATCTCAGAAGCAGCAATTGGAAAGCAGCAAATAAATAAAGCATATAAATAGGAGATAGCATCTCCTGCTAGGAACTTCTCATTTCTAACAATGCAGCTCAAAGAAGGAACCCCCCGCCCTTGCAGCAGTCCTGCTGGGCAATCTCTATTCCCTGTTCCCTGGGCAATGTCATTCCCTTCCTCGCTGCTAAGCCACACGGGGTATTTGTACAAGTAACTCAGTGAAGGATTAACTCCCAGAATGGCTTTATTGTACCAAGCCCCGTGCAGCTCTTGCTCAGCCCTGAGGTCTGCAGGGTAGGCACTGTGTCCACACCACTTTCGGATGGGGTAGGTATAGTGCCAGCATTCCACAAACAAGAAACACACGCTGCTCAAATACTCAAAACACCCACAGCTTCTTCAGTGACTACGCAGGCATTGTACAGCCTTTTCTGATGCTTGAAAGAGTGCATGTATCTCTGCTCACTATTCTCCCATTTACTGCAATACAGCCTTTCCTCTGGCTCATGACAGGCTCTGGACCCAGGCTCATGTTTAAGGGAGGTTTTATTCTCCAGCCCAGGGCAGGACCGTGCTGCTCAGCCCGTAGGACATGACAGGTGCTCTCTAGCAGGAGGTGGCTGGAATTCTCTTTGAAGGAGCCACAGAGTTCATTAGCTGCTGGCTACGAGCTGCTAAAATGTCTTTTTACAGTGTTGGGGCCAGATCCTGCACTGCTGCTCACACAGGCATCCTCACCCTCGCTCGGTAAATGGCACTATTTGCACAACTATTATGGGAGCAAAACCAGACCAGGAGCGAGCATTATATCTGTGATGTACATCGATTTTATACACAGGGATAGAGACATCTATACACAGCACAGCCCCGTGCCTGACTCTGCAAGCCCGGACTCCCCGTTCGGAGCAGAGCAGTTCACCTCGGAAGGCGCTGGTCGCGTTGTGGAACCTGCCTCCCGCCCAGCCAAACCCCTGCGGGCATCAGCCCCACCCCTGCACACCGCCTCCCCGGGCTAATGACAAACGCTGGGGCTCAGGACGGCTCCTGCCCGATGTGTCACCCGGCGAACCTGTCGGTCACCGTGGACACCTTTTCTCTGGGCACATTTTGAAAAGCAGAGCTGGGGGTGCCCAGCAGCTTCACCCCCATTTCAAACCACTGATGAGACAAGTAACGCATCCAGATGGGCACGGAGCCCATCCTTTCCTTAGCTCCAGGGGGTGCAGGGATTCCCTGGGCAATGACAGAAAAAAACAACTCTATAAAAATGCCTGTTGGGGGGGGGCGGAGGCTGTATTTTAAACTGCAGCAAACATGGCTGGGTGGAGAGGCCAATGCAGAAGATAAGAAAAGAATCAGACTTTGCTGCAAACTCTTCCAAGCAAAGACTTTGGTTTGTGTATCTACTGCCACACTTTATAAACAAAGTTGAGTTCCTGCCACACAGTAATGAACAGATCTGTACCAAACGCAGAAGAAAAACCTTGACCAGCTAAAGTAAGCAAAGTTCTCTCATGATCTCTAGGAGTTGGTGTTAGCAGGGCCAGTGCTGGTATCTGCTGGACCACTGGCTGCACTACCAGACACACACAAGCAATATGCTCATTTGTTCTAATACTTTTCCTCCAGAGAAATTCAAAGGAGTAAAATTAACCAACCTAATATTACGCAAGAGTGATTCATTTTCACACTGAATTCAGTGGAGAGCTGCTAATTCCCCAGCCAAGCATCACAGAACTCCCAGTCTGCTCCACTGAGGAGATGGAAAATGTAGAGCTGATGGGTTCAGGTTCTATTTCCTTCTGAAGAAATGCAAACTATGTATTTTTTAGAAGATACACCCAGACCATGTTCCAGTAACCTTACTTGGCTCACAAAAGCAACTCTTTACCTCTCCAGTAATTAGAGGAGGTCTTGGATGTGGGACAGAATGTTTCAGTGCAGTGACATGACTATAGATGACACCTTTAGGAATCTACAACACAAAATACAAGGCTAAATCCTGCTGTTTCTTTAACCCTGAAGCCACTGTTCCCACTGAAGCCTGCAGACACTCGCAAGCGTAATGCAACTGGAAGAGAAAAGCCACACCCCAGCATGTATCTTCTGTTCCCTGTACTTCATACACCACATAGAACTTCACTCTGTTCTTCCATCCTTAATTAATGAGTCGTCTGACTCATTAATCCAGTATTTAGCCACTATTCTTTCCCCCATTCCCCTTAGAATCCCAAATACGCCCCAATCCTGATGTCCAAAGCTCTTCCTAACTAGTTCTCCCCTTGTTGCTGTTCCTGGGAAGGAAATCCAAATAGTTTTTCATTCTTATTTCCAATTCTGTATGATGAGAATGCAAAAACATTAATAATTAAAGCCACAGCAAGAACAAAAACGCTTTCTACCACAGAGGAGAGAGGGAGCTGGTTACTGACAACAGTAGGTGCTTTTTATGTCAGATAAATTAACTGCTCTTCAAAAAGATGGTGGTGTGTCAGCCCCATCATCTCCATCCTCAACTCCAATTATGTCTCTCAAGGGGACACACCTCAGAACACATTACTGAAGTGCAGGTATGGGTATGTTAAACGGCAAGAAACATGAACTCAAGCTGCATTCAGAATCCTACTGTGACCCACAGAGCCCAGGAACACAGAGGTTTGATTGCTGAGTGTGCCCGTCGCTGCCGAGCTGCCTCAGCACTGAGTTCTCCAGGAATAAAGCTCGTTTGTGGGTTGAAGGATTCAGCATGGTACGGGGATTTTAATGTACATTTCTGTGCCTGGAACACCATTGCTTACTTAAAATGGGACGCTATGCCATCCAGAAAGCATCATTTGCTGCCCTGTCCCACTCAAGCATCACATCAGTGGAGAGGGCGGAAGAAGGACCTTTCTCTCATGCTGTAGCTGACAGCTAATGGCTGTTTTAACTTCACATGGAGCAAATATTGCCCTCCAGGACACCTCTGTCACTCCAATGCCTTTCACACAGTTATGTGACTTCAGCTGAGAGCACGTTTTTTTGGCCCCAGGGGTTTGGATGACAATGGGGCTCTGAATTAATTTGCCCAGCCAGAATGACAGTTCAAGAGGTATAAAAGCCTCAGAATCCATGAGGTTCACTCAGTCGCAATTAAAATATTTAAATGGCCAGCTGCATTAAAGTTTATAAAGCAGAGTTAATTTCCTACAGAACTTGGAGCAAAGGCCTCCAGAAGTTTGTCATTTTCTCCCAACAACCGCTACTAAGTGCTGCATTTGCGTTTGTTGAGCCTGGCTTGAGCTGTTTACTCCGTGCATCTCCCAGTATAAAATATTCAGAGTTTATCCTAAGCAATATCATGGTTCAGGCTAATGATTGTTTCCCAGGACTGGGATCCATGCCCTTTGCATTTCTGCTCTCCAAGCAGCCAAATGCTAAGCCATAGAATTGTTTTCTTCCTCTCAAGCAGCAGCTGGTCCCTTGGAAGACACCATAAGCATCTCTGCCGAAATCTGTGTAATTGCACATGTCGGCATGGTCTGTTCTGAACGGAGCCTCTCCCAGACAAAACACTCTTTTCTCAAGCTGGCTTTGAAGACTGTGTGTGTTTAAAAATAGCTTCAGGAAGATACACACATATATTTTGCTATAAACTGTGTACAATGTGTACTGTGTACAGAATATTAATTCTTCAATATGTGATTGTGTGAGATTGCCTCCCTGGCATCGTTACTGCTATACACGGAGCTGCTTTGTGTGTAAATACTACTCTAGGCTGAAAGTTTTAGCTTGGCACAATCATAAAACACTGTAGATTTCAACCTGTTGCTGTGGAACGAGTGGTTTTAAAGATAAATCTTTAATATGCAGTAAATGGCTATGTTACTCTTTTCTGATCATACTTGGTCTTGCTAGAAAACTAATTAGCAGAATTTGGTGACCTGAATGTCAAAACCTCTGATATTTCAGCAAAAAGCAAAATCCTTAATTCAACAGCTGACATACTGTAGACAGATCTGCTATACTCCCCTGCCTATCTCTCATGACTCGTAACAACGAACTTTGTCTGGGGGCAGAGGATGGCCAAAATAATGCCAAATCCTAAAAAGTTCCAATTTACAACTTTTTCGAACTGCAAGCAGCTCAATTGTATTTAATTATTGTTCTAACTTAGGCATACCTGTCTACAGATACAAAAGACAAGACACACAGCCTTCTACAGGTTCCCTGGCAATAAATCCCACTGGGCAAGGAGTGTCCTTCTCATCACCTGAGACAGAGCCCAGCAGCTTCACAGTGGAGGTCTGGAGTAAAGCTGAGAGGTCACCCAGAACACCTCAGTCCCAAGCAGGATCCTCAGCTCCTCAGTAATCCTTCTGTTCAGCTGAGGAATGTTTCACTGTCCTAAACCTCCTGCCTCTGCCAGGCATCAGGGGAGTCATTATTTCAGGGGCTTTGTAATGAACTGCAGGACCTCCCAGCTCCCCAAGACAGATGGAGATGAAGCTGACAGTGACTTGAGGTTGTTAACAGCTGATTTCATGGAGCTGACAATACTGACTCACTGGCACTAATCAGGTGAGATTAAAAGGACAGCATGGACAGGGAGATGGACTCGCCAAATTAAACATTTGCACTTCAAAAGCTTTCTAGTTGAACAGCTGCCTGCCACAGCCCCGACCTGTCCCCTGTTCTGGGGCAAGACAGAGTGGTTAAGCCTCCAGGCCTGTCAATCTTGCACCATTCAGAAGCACTTGAAAAAAAAAAAATCACTTAAAAAATAAGATCTAGTTCAAAATGAATTGTGTAATAAACCAACTGGCACCAAAGTAAATCCATCATGTAAACAAACAGAGGGTATTTTCACTGATTCCAGAAAGAGTTTGGACTCCTGGAGTGAGCTGGTTTCTGCGCGAGTGACCACAAAATAAAGCTCTCAGGCAACACAGGGATAGGTACTCAAAAATATGATAGATGGAGAAATATGATTAGCTCCACTTTATGTACATTCTTGATCACATACTTTAATGGCAAAACAGCTGCAGAACTTCCAAATGACAAGCTCTGGCTTTGTTCTCAGAGCTCCTGCATAAATAGCTGTAGTTAATGCCAGCCAGGCGCCTCTTTCTGTAAATTGTCCTTAGAACGTGCTGTGAGGCTGCAGCAATCATTCCCAGAAATTCAGTATCATCTGAACTGCAGAACCACAGCATCCCTCCCTTTCCCTTAGCTGTTTGGGGTTTTTTTTCCCCAGCAGTTACTGAGCTGGGGTTAGAGATCACTGTGCTCCACGTTGTTGAGTAAGGTCCTCAAGTTTCTCCTCAGCTATTTTTCTGGAAGAGGGAAGAACCTTCCTCAGACTCAACCTATTTTAGCTATTACCTTTCCTGCCTTTCTTACGCTATTTTTACTGCACATTAGATAAAGCCTAGCTGACTGCTGCTAGGAAAATTAGGTCTTCTATTGTTTTAACATTAATTATGGAGAGTTCAAGATAAGGTTTGTGTTAGAAAAGTAGGGGGTAGGAATGGTTTGAATTTTACTTTCATTATAATTAGACAGGAAATTATGAAAAGGTGAAAAATAATTCACTGAAGTGCTTTCCTCTAGCAAGCTAACAAGAAAAGTGCATTCACTCCCAGGCAGAGTTCATGGTATATTATCACAGCACAATTGTGCTTAATGTGTGCTCCTGCCGGGGCACATTCAGCCTGCTTCCACTGCACTTTACACGTGGGCAGAAATGGGCAGGATGAGGCCCTCTGACTCCCTTCTGTTCAATTGAGGGCCCTTTCTGCTACAAAAAAATTAGACTAAATTAGTCCATGGTGCAACTCCATGGAAGCCATTTGAATTACTGCAGAGATTAATTTGAGCCATCAGTCAATTCCTGCGCAACTTGCAAAGGACATGGAAATATGACTAATCGAAGAATGAACTAATTGGGCAGCTGTCTCCCTCTCATTTGTGCACTACTGAGATAAACATTTGGACTAAGAAGCTGTCCTTATTATAACGTCCTCACTTGATGCTGCTTTGTGGGTGATGTTTATGACTACCATGTAACTACAATGTTTTCAGAGTTTTTCTTCATGGGAAATTACTGTGGTTCAGGCTTTTAAAGACACTTTTACAGGGAGAAAAAATGAGTGTGTGGACCTTGCTTGGAGCTTCTGAGCAGCTATAAAGACTGTGCCAAAGCCATCAAGTTAGACCTTCCTCTGTAATACAACCATCTCAAGGTGTCCCCTCCATCGCTGATGTTGGCCTCACTCATTATTTACCCCCAACTACAGCCTGAAGACCAGTGAGGAGCAAGTGAAACACACCATAATGAGCCAGCAGGACTTCAGCAGTGCTTACACTTTCTGGCAGGATGGATGAGCAAAAGGACTTTGCCATGGCACAGCTCTTTTAATCATTTATCTTCAAGGAAGACTGAGGCCCCATGGTTCAGCATACACAGAGGAAGATTCATCCCACCATGCCTACAGCTCCTTTATCTCTCAGTGTATCACCCATCACCAGAGTAACTGAATGATTTCTGCATAAATTCTATCAAGCTGTCACCACTTCTTTCCTTTCAGCTTCACAACCCTATTTAGCTGTGGTCTGCAGGAAGAGTGGGACACTGGAAGAGAAGTTCTTCAAGAGAGTCTGTGGCAGAAGATCCCTGAAGTTAATGAAATGGCAGTGGAGATGAGATAAAGATTTATCCAAAGACAACAGTAGATTCAGAGGTTACATAAGGTAGGCTGAGGCTGGGCAAAAGATGTCTTTCTCCACCTAGTTTGCAGATAAGGAAGGTTCCAAGGGGAATGAGTGATTTACCCACAGTCACACAGGGGATCAGCAAGAGATATGGAAATTAATGCTGAAAAGCATTTCAGTACCTTAATCATAAAGTAAATCTTTTCCCTCCAATGCCAACATGTTAAATGTTCCTTTTCAATAATGGAACAAGCAGAAGAGTTTAAATGACTTACAGTAATGTTTCCATCAACATTTTTCAGAGGGTAGCCAGGTCAAGTTAAAATGGTTGGTCAGTACAACGTTGTTCCAGCTGTACAGACCAGCAGTTGTAGGGTCCAGGAGCTGTAGGTAAACTGAGCAACTTTACCTAGGAGATTCCTTCCAAGATCAAGTCATGCTGGGGTTGGAAAATGCAAGGTCAGAGTAATAGGTGTGCTTTACATTGTATTTACCATTAATTAGGGAGGCTCTGAAAAATGTGGACTGAAATATTCTCCTGCTGGGAAGCTATTAAACTGTTAGGCTGAGGGAATATATGGTTTAGAATAGGAAAGATTCACATCTCCTGTCTCCAAATAAATCACCTGTACATCATCTATCTATCTGACCATCTCTGAGTAGTATTTATATCAAGGTGATATCTGGGTGGCTGCCCAGAGAAGCACATTTTTGTATAAATACAGAATAGCCTGGGCCAAGGTCTGTTTTTATTTAAACTGCTTCAATTCATTGTGTCTTAATTGAAAATAATGGTGTTACTGCAGTGATCAAAGAACTGTCCCATTAATTTTCTATTAAATCATTAGCTATTAAAGAGAAATAAAAGGTTAAAACCGCCAACACTTTATGTTAAAAAAAGGGATATCTCTCCAATTACAAAGAAATGATAAAGGCAGAATTAACAGTGAAAGGAAGCTGAAGATTAGGCAATTGCATCCCAAATGCCTGACAAGTCTTCCTAGAGGGTTTAGCAGTACCCCCTATACAGAAAAGGCAACACAAATTTGGAAGCAAAGTCAATACTGACTTTACCAAAGGGGCTTGCAAAGGGAATATGCAGTTTTCTGAAAAAATATAGGCACATAAACCCTCTACTAAATTTTAACTTGGCTAATTAATCGTTATGGATTCAATCTTGCAACCAATACATATATTTCCAGTTTAGAAATTATGCCTGAGCAGCATTCAGGCTGAAAGCTCCGCTCTGATTTGTGACTGAAATCCATTTTAAGGATGCTGCAATTTGCAGGAAAATAACATTACTCCTGTTTTATATCACCAGGGTGAGGCAGGACGGACTCAGTGAAGACCAAATACACACCTCTTGGTTTTGTTCATTAATTCATTATATTAGAGTTGGTACCAGGTCTGGGAAAGAGTCCCAGACGCAGTCTCTTCTGCCCGTGGTTTGATACCCAAATAATTTCACAAAGTAGTCAAATTATAGTGCAAATCTTGTAAAACCTGTGCAGAATTTTGGCCTGTGTTTTGATCTGCTCTATCCATATCACTGAACCTGAACACAGATCACTCATCAGCTTGAAGGTGCTTTGGAACAGGTCTAATCCCACCTAGAAATACAACCCATTTTGAAAAAGCAAGAAAGGAAGATGGTCAAAGGGCAAGAGATTTGCTTTCTTGAAGTGTATAAATCCACAGCTGCAACTGGAAATCTTGTCTCTGCTCACAGAGGTCAAGTCTTATTTAGTTGCCAGCTTCAGTGGACCTTTTAAATTGGGGAATCAGAACAACTTCATGCCCAGCTTTGACAGGATAACCATAAGGACAACCACTGATTGAACTAAATGGACTTTAAACAGGCAATGTTTTGAAATGTAACATCTCCCTGATGCTTGCAGATACTAATTTCATTAGTGGAAGAGGATTAGGAGTCCTTTTCCTGACCTTTTCCTATCTGGTTCATTCCAGTATTCCCTAAGTACAGCAAGTCCTAGAAATACTAGAACTCAATTAATAGAAACAAAAGTCCACATACAACATCTTTTAAATCTGGATCTGTTTTCTGAAGTGCAGAGAAAAAACAATTCTCAGCAATCTGTTGATGATACTTGGTGCTTGAGTTTATCATATGAACAACTCATCGTGAACTGATAAAGAATAGCTACTAATCAGATACACAGCAAGAACAAAGAATAGTGAAATTCATCAAGAGTGTGTGTTCCTCTGACAATTAAGTTAGTCACAAACAGAGATATTCATTCATATTCCTTCTGGTAAGGACCTTAAAGGATATTTGGTTTCTAGAAAAAGAAAATGTGATGCTATGGTTAAGTCCCAGCCAGCATCATGCTGCCCTCAGCACCTCGTTCACCCCTCCCCACCAGTGGGATGGGGATGGGAAATGGTAGGAAAAGGTAAAACTTGGGCTGGAATAAGTAATTAGAATACAAAACGCAGTCTGCTCACCCCAGAGCCTGATGCACAGCCCAGCCCTGAGCAGCAACCCTTCCTCCTCTACCAGCCCCCTTTATATACATGACATCATATGCTATGGAATACCCCTTTGGCTAGGTTGGGGTAAACTGTCTTGGCTTTGTCCCCTCCCAGCTTCTTGTGAAAGTTAAGTCTACCCCAGCTGAAAAGCAGGAGATGTGATTTTTTCTTTCACATCTGATATATAGGAGAGAATATAGAAGCCAGAGCACAGGCTGAAGACTCAAGAGACCTACTCCATCGCTGGCTGAGGCTTACAGTGGAATGATTTGCCTTTGAATTAAATGCAGGTAAATCTTACTGAGAAAAGCTGGAAGGAAATAGAGGTTGCCTGACTAAGGCTTTTGCCCAAACCCATCTTGCCCTTGCTGTAGCTACCTAGGCTCAAACGGATGTCATCTTTCACCTACTTGGAGGTTTCAGTAAGTGGAAATACCTACAGTTGCTCTGCAAGCTCTTTAACTGCAAATTCATTTCTTTGTTGTTGGACCTAAAATGTAATGAATTTTTATTGTTTTAAAGGATGTAATTTGTTGAAAAAATTAGGAACAAGCTCATTCAGAGTTGTCAAATATAAGGTGATTTTTTTTTTTTGTTCCAGAATATCATCCTCAAAATAAATAGCCTTGCTGTGTGCAATTCTTCAGCCAGTAAAACACAAGCTATCTATTGGGACCTTTTCAGTCCTATCTACAAAGAGGTTATAATAATAAGTTAAGAGTACACAGGTAAAGGATGTGTGTTTCTGCAATCTGCAGAAAACTTCAGGCTAAGTCTGAAATACATTCACACATGACATAATTGATAGCTAAAATATCAAGAAGAACTTGTTTCTTGAAAACTATAGAAAGAGTTTATCATTAGATCTACAGGTTACAGGATTACTATTTAAAAAGGATGACTGTATTACCCTATTGTTATAGGATTTATGTATAATATACTGTGGTTGCCTGGAATTGAGGCAAAGAAGCTATCTTTCCAGGATTACTCGAAGAAGTTCATAGATAATATAAAAAAAACCCAGGGTTACACAGAATTCATTGTAGTCAATTCTTAAATTCATTTAAAACAAAGAAAAAAACACCCCTCAAACCACAGAATCAAACAAATAACCCTACTAAAGATATTCAAAACTACTTCTTTTATGACTAAAACTAATAATGAGCTAAAAGCTGAAAGCCATGTAATGGTGTCAGAAGTCATCCAGTCAAGGTTATGATAAAGTCACAGAAATGCTATTTTCATCTCAGTGTCAGGGACAGAGAACCAGCTCAACATATCATTTAAAGAAAAATAAAACCCCACCAACTCACAGACCATAACATTGTTTAAAAGCCCCCAAGCTCTTGTTTTAAGAATACTTGCTATAAGGTTGTCATTTTCCATTCTCTACCATGCTCTTTAGTACCGTTCACCATCTTTACTTATAAGAAATTCCTGACTGGAAAGCAGGTGATGAAGTCAGAAGCACATAGGACACCTTGCTGCACACTGGTTTAATATACTGCATTATTACTATTAAATAATGAATGCTGAGAAGCCACACAAGAGCAAAGATCCCTGTTTGGGGAGCTGACTGTTCCCAAGTGGGATGTATCAGGCAACACGTTCCTTCTCATCAGCCCTGGCTGGCCAGTGCAAGAAGACCGGGACTGCTCTTCCAGCACCCCCTGCCCTTTCTGCTGTACAGACACACCAGCACATATGGCTCCCCATCAGCCTGTGGAAACGCACTCACCCTGCAGAGCCTCAGGAGACCATTCTCCTCACTGTGTGCACAGAAAACCCCACCATGGCAGACACAGCCATGACAGCAAAGGAACCGGTCGATGTAAAATCCTGAATGTGAGCTAGGTCCCACTGCAGTGGTGGAGGAGGAGAAAAGGGTGAAAACCCCACTCTCCACCCGATGTGGGTGCCTTACCTTTATGATGTCTTCATCAGCTGATTTGCACTCGGTGGAGTCTGAAACATCGACCACGGACCCGTCCTCCTGCACAGCAACAACCTTGAGTGGGACAGACACCGTTTTGCCCGTCAGAATGGCCGTGTTAAGGACTTCTGTGTCCTGCAAATAAACACAAAAGAGGGGTGGGTGTTAGAGAAACCTAAAACCACAAGCCTAAACCCACAGGAGCCAGACTGGTGATGTGAAACCTTGTCTCTGACAGGGACAGATGGAGGAGCGAACACTCCTTGCACACACACGTCCAGCTCCCTGTGGTCAGTGGTTTAACAGCTTTCTAAGCCCAAAGTTGCACTTGGACCCTCAAGTTTGTTTTTGACAAACACATGGATTTACTCTTTTTGAGCCCATTTACAGGTTTGGCTGCTGTGGCAATGAAATCTGTACTGGAGGTACGTGGGAAGGCATATCTGCACCTTGGCAGAACCACAGCACTATTCGGCTACGATCTCCAGGGGTGATGGTGACTCTTCCCATCCTCTTACCCCACATCACAACAGTGATTTGGGAAGTGATGATCAAGCATTACAACAACAGCATTTCTTTCTTACTGTTCCAGCTAACAGCGTTGCAAATTGCCCATTTTCCCTTTTCATGATAGAAGTACATGATGAGAAATATGCATGAGGTAGGGTATTACAAACTAAGCAGTGACATCCATATACAACTTTTTAATCTTTCCCCATCAAAATCCCACCTAGAGATGTTTTACCACATTTATCTCTAATCCTGATGAATTCACAGCACTGGCACTCTAATGACTCCATTAACGCAGCCTTCCTCTGTGTCTCAGTATGGCTGCAGTTTGATTAATTACTCCAAATGAGTTGCCACAGAGGTCCCTGCCTTGCGTAAGCAGGTATGCAGAGTGGAGGGGAACAGCCCCCAAAGACCTACAGAGCAGCTTGTCCCTGCTTAAGCAGTGCTTACTGCAAGCCCAGAACGTGACACACGTGCGGGGCAAGGAGCAATCTGTGCGTTCACAGAGGTTCAGTTTGGCCTTCTCAAAAAGCTTTCAAAGGGAAATTCTGCTTCAGATCAATCTGCTTTTCATTTCTCAACTTCATGAAACTAATTGCTTGCCAGTTGGAAGAAAAAAAAAAGAAAAAAGAAAAAAAAGTTGCTTCCCAGTAATCTAACTTTAAATCCCATTATTAGAATGGGTGGAGAAAGAAATGGATTTTAGTGAAAAATCTGATGGCAGCTTGCATAGGGAGATATATTCACTATCATTTGCTTCTGTCTGCTAGTGAGATTGATAGAAAATAATGGGCATTGACCACAAGCTGAGGACAGCTGGAGAAGACCGATAAATACTTGCAACTAAGATGTATTATTAATCAATATTCGGAAACTTCTACAAAAAGCACCCTGAATTAAATGAGTTGAAGTACTAATAACACTAGTGCCAGCTAACTAATATAGTCTACTAGAGCTTTATGGGCAGTCATGTTCCAGAAAATCCTTTAAGCATGTACTTGAGTCCATTTCTGTTCAGAACAGCACTAAAAGTACGTGCTCAACTTGACACTTAGACTTCAATGTGATTTAAGCATTTAAGTGTTGTCCTGAATAGAGATGCTTTGCTGAGTACTACCTCATGAAATAAATGCACTGTCTTTGTCCTGCTCT